>NC_064614.1:883196649-884422483 GCF_023898315.1 Schistocerca nitens | reverse complement strand
TATTGAATGTTTGTCCAAAATTCAACTAATGACAAGTCTCCTTTGGTGAAGAATGAGAGATAGTATTCCACTGAGAGACAAAAAAGCCAAGCTGGAGTGGGTATAAAATGGACGGTACAAGAACAGTGTGGCAGTTTTTGTCATGTTCAAAGACTGACGTCTGTAATTAAGACCTCCACAGAAAAATTGAATCTGTTTGAGGATGAACCAAGGCAACAACATTTATTTATGAAATTTCCTGCCAGATTAAAACCGTATGCTAGACAAGGACTCAAATCCAGCACTTTTGCTTTTTGTGGACCAACTGATCTACCCAAGCAAAGCTCTCAGCTTTAGGCCAGGCGCACACTGAGATGCAGCCGACATAGGGCAGGATACTACAGCAAAGCTTTTGATACTTGTGCATAGATATGACAGTACTAATTTGGGAACAGTGCAGCACAGTTCCTGCTTCCACTTTCACTGCACATTGTCCGGGGATACATTTACATTTGCGAGTGCCGAAGGTAAAGATATCTGTAATATTGATAGTTATGAGGAAACTGCTTCACAAACTGAGGGTCCTGCAAAATTGGACATTTTGTCATTAATCATGCACTGATGATGTAAAGAATAACCAAATAAAATGAAGAAACCTTTATGTTTCCAAGCTTACACAACATTTCATTGTGCAGCAATGGGACAGAGTGATTGAAACTAAAAAGACTAAAGGCTCAAAATCTGCCAGTGAACAACTCTTAACATTTCTTCCTGTCTGTGTACAAGCAACTAAAAAGATGTGACCAACTAGTCAATATTTCATCTGACGTAAAATATTTGAAGTGATTTCACAAATGAGGCATCTCCTAGGAATTCACAGTCCTCCAACTCAAGAACTTGAACCACCTTTGAATTATGACACAAGTGCTTCATATCTATCGTAATTATCAGAAACCAGTGGTATGTCTTTCACAGTTCTTCAGAACTCAGTGGGTATACCTTAAAGACAGCTGCTGCAGCTTATGCTCTGTTCATGAATAGTAACAACAGTCCGCTAATTAAATTTCTAAAGTAACTTATGTAACTCCTGCTTACATGTTTACTTTTTAAGAAATTTGAGTAAAAGTTACTCATGAACACAGGAAGTCTGCCTTCACTTCCAAGTGGTTTTTGGCCATTATACCCATCAGAAAATATATATTTCTGCACAAGCTTGTGAAGTTCATGGTCCAAACGGAAATAATCTGTGAATTGTTTGTCAGGAAGCACTTTAACATCAAAGTGAATTCGCCATGAGTATTTCTTTTGTTTATGCATGCACTTTTTCATTGCGATATATTCCATTTTCAAGTGCTATATAATATCAGAATGTCTCTTCCTCATCAGAATCCGACTATGAACTAAGATTTACGAGTTCAGCGGTGTCTTCACGAAGGACTTTATGATGATGGTTAAAACGCCTCCCAATATGTGCACACACTGTGTCGCGAAGTATTTACTTCACTAAGGTGCCCTGCACTACCCTGTCCTTTGTTAGCTGTGTCTCGTGACGTAGCTGTATCTCATCTCCTACCTTCCAACCCTCACTGAAGTTCTCCCACATAACATGCATTTCGCAGTGGTTTTCAGAGTATTGTTGTAGATACGATTGTCTGCAGAAAATTTTTCCAGGAAAATACAAGATTGGAAACTTGCCGGTTTTGAAATAACTGATTTGGTAAGTGTGAAAATACATTGTGCTTAAAGAACTAAATTTGACATTAAGTACACAAAATTACAATATCTCAAAAGATCTAAAGTTGTCTACTCAGTATTTTTAAGTAGATTACTTCAGTACCTAAACAGCAAGAATATTTCAATAGTGTATGCAAAGTACATCTTTTTGGGTGTTACTCATATTATGAATACGGAAGGCATGTTTTTTATTCAACAGTCTTAAATAACATTCTCATATGATTAAATCTGGTTTATGAAATAAAGCTTGAAAAATATTCACAAAATAATTTATTCATACACCCACAATGTCAGGTTGAAACTGAAAATTAAAAATCCAAAATAATAAAAAAGGCAGAAATATAGAGAAAATCCTGCTGAATATCAACAAAAGTGCCACATTAAAGCCCCCTTGATTTGGAGATAACAGGAATAAACTTAACAAGGCTTATTCAGTTTTGATGCATTCTATAACACTTAGTTTACTTACAAAACCAAATTTTTTCATATTAATGGTGTTGTTGCATTATTTTCATGGCTTAATTTTTTGAAGAGTTGACTGGTGTAATATACATTGAACAGGGTGTAGTTTGAAAGCTACTTATTTTGTGGCTACTTAAAGCATAGCCCAGGCCAGTATACGACAAGATGAATATGGGAAATCTTCCAGAAAAATCCTCAGATTGGCCAATAGAATCAACGTTTAGTGCATCAGCTAATCCTTGTCACTTCAGTTTTTCAGAGCATGCCAACACCTACGCTAATGGACAGTTATTTCCGTGGCAGGTTACACAGGAGTTCGACTTTACGAATATCACCTTATTTTTGTCTGTCTTCTAGTTCATAAAATGATATTAGCTGCTTGTTCGTACATTATCTTCCTCAATGCAGGCATTTCCTTTTTTCAAGTGATCTATTTAGTATCAAGGGTAGATGTACACACCTGCAGTGACTGTGTACTGTCATGTAAAACGGAACGCAAAATCAGCAAACCATCATGGGTTCCCTCTTTCCAAAGGCAAATAGTAAACTACTGTTGTGATTCTATTGCGCACCCAGAGGAGTAGGCATGCTTATGGGAGTGGGGGAGGAATGATTGACATGTATACTGCTGCCAGCTTTAACCCTTTCCACTCGACTTTTTTCCCCCCACCCAGTACTTCCGCTGCACTCACAATATTTTCACTTAAAATAGCCTCCATTACATGTAATGAAATGATGCCAGTGCTAACTATGAACTAAACAGTAAAACAAAATACAAATAATGGTACATTCTAATGCTGAACATGTCTTGTTTTGTCTTTCATTTCATGTTTTTGGTAACTTAGGCTCCATATTTCTTCAAGATGCGGTACTTTTTGAAGCTTTCGCCTGAACGCAGTCCTGGTTTTTTGGAACATGTGTTGCAGTAGTAAACAGCTCCCTTTCTACCACCTTTCACCTTCCTGTTACTGCAAACAGCACATTTCTTACTGTTACTCTTTCCATTGGAGTAAACGAAATGTGGCTGCTTTGATAGCCTCTCCTCGTCATCGAACGTAGATGGTCATCCTCTCTTTCTTCCATTTGTGTTCCATACCTTTCCAACCAGAGCTTTCGGAACTGCCAATGTGTAATTCTTGTGGTTCAACTTGGGTTTCTGGTTGGAAGTAGGATCCAAATTGACAAGAATGAAGCTGTTGAGTACTGCTACCTCCAACAGCCAGAAAAATGTCTTATACCACCACTTTTTGGATTTGCTGATGAAACTATGATGCAGGTTGGATATATCCATTCCACCTATGTTTTTATTTAATCACAAATGACTTTGCTTTTAGCATTTGCTCCTCTCTGTTGTTTTTGGCTCTTTTTGTCATTGGCATAGTTTCAGTGTTGTGCCAAGTACTTAGCATGCCAACACGCTGTGTGTCTTTCCTCACCACTGCCTTTGCTTTGTCTTTCCTGTAGGCAGCAAATTCATGCTGTTTTAATTTCTTCTTGATCAATTAATCTGGTAGTCCTTTCCTGTTCTGTTGAATCACTCATACTTGTAAATAGGGTTCCTGGACTTTGTAATGCCTGTGTAGTAGTCACTCCAAAGTATGGTTCAAATTCTGTGACATATGCTATTTTTCAACCAAAACATAAATCCTCAAGCCCCACTTCGTTGATTTGTTCGGATTATAATACTTGAAAACAACACACCCCTTGAAGCTAATAGTGCTCTCATCAATGTTTATCTGCCATCCTGGAATGTAAAAGTCTCTGATCTTATTGTCAAGGTACTGCACTATGCTTTTTATTGCAGACCTCCCTTGTTGCAGTTCCAGCTGGAGTTTGTCTTGCAATTGGTGCACATGGAACATCCAAAAAAGCTTGAAAAAATCTTTCTTGGCTGAATACGTCTTTATAAAATGAACACTTTGTGTTCATTCATCAGTAAAGTAGTTCTGAATATTGGTCCTGGGATTCATGCCCATATTCAGGATTATAACGGCTTCATTTAATCAAAAGTAACTTCTTTCCTGGCTGATTTCTCCTTCAGTGATTCTTTTTTTTATTTGCCCTTAGCATTCTCATTTGTATTTTTCGTTATCTTATTTATTAGTTTCAGGATAAAAAATAATAAAAAAAATCAAGTACCTCATTAGGACACTGACAGGGGCGTTGAATCCATTTACAACAGTGAAACTGGTTTTTGCAAAGTCTTACAGCTAACTGAAGTTTGTGTCGGGTGATGTCCAACATGTGAGTCTGTTGCAATATTTACGTGGTTATGATTGCCCCGTCAGTCGAGTGTTGAGAGTTAACTGTCAAGAATCTGCATTGGAATCCTCCATTGTATTAGACTGACTTCTTACTGTAGTTCGGCAAGGACTGAATGAGAAAATGACAGCAAATTATTGGAGAGACAACTTTGTCACAGTTCTGTACAGGGTGATTTCATAACAATACATTCAGGTCATGTCAACTCGTGGTCATGAATTTCTCTGGTAAAAATATATATTAGACCTCTACTATCATAAGTGTTAAGAAATAAAGTATTTGTGGTTTATCTTAATTTTTGTAAATGGTACAACCATTTGAAAAAAGTATATTTTGGAAATAACCCTTAAAACAGTAGAGAACGAAAAAAAAAAATTATAACTAACAAGTGATAAGTACTGGAGACCTGGCAGATGTTTCATGTTAAAGCTCTCTCTTAGTGTGTTGAAATTTTGTTGACATCTGCACATTTATGGAATTCCTTTAACTTACATATTTAAGATGAAAATACAAAATTTAAGTTAATTTTTCCACTTAATTTTTTTTTTCAATTTTGTAAGGCACAAAATGTTATCTTTGCTGTCATATTACCAGATACTACTAATATAGTATCTCCTCTGCTGCAGCTATCTGTATTATGTAAATATTTATTACTAAAAATGTAAAAATTGCATTTTTACGAGTTTTTATGAATCATTTACTCAAAACACCCCATCCAAAAACTTTTGAGAATTACACAGAATATTGTTTGGTTAATATATCAATGGTCAGTGCAAACACAGTTGGCAATATTTTTCTGTGTAAAGTGTTAAAAATTTTTCAACATTTTGCATCACAATTTCTTGTGTAAAATATGCGTGTTGGCAACACTGTTTCCAGTGCTCTTCTGTTTGAAACAGATGAGTGAGAGCTGGTACACAAACCATTCTGCATTGAGTTTTGTGTTTGGTTTGAAGTTTCTGTTAGGTACAATGTCAGTGAGGAAATACAGTAGTGAAAGAGTGAGGTGTGTGGAGTATGAAAAAAAGAAAAGTGAAAAACTTCACAGTTGTTGGGAATCTTTCAGAGGTATTACAGAAATGTCTTGGTCCTCAAGTAACAGTATTAGCATCACATCTGTTGTGCAGGAACTGCCACCCTCACTACAAGAAGAAATATAGTGACATCCCACCTGAACAATCACCATCGCCTGAATGTGAAACTGAAGAAGATAGTGCAGATGTTTGTATTCCTGGGTGTGAAGTTGATGCATTAAATGTTAGCATTTCTGCTGTAGCCCCTATTAAATCTGCCCTTAAACATCCAGGAAAGTTAAGAAGCAGAAGAAGAAAACAGTATGTAAAAAGAAAAGTGGTAGAAATTGAACCAAGTTTACACAAGTAACATCTTCAAAATTTTGTGATGTGTACAATGTAGGTGCACTTGGTGCAGAACCTGAAGATAGTGATATGTACACGAAATGTGATGTGTGGTTTCAAACCCTAAATACTGCTAGCTTAGCAGCCACCTATACTGAGAAAGTACAGTTACTGTCACTGATACCAGGTAGCTACTCTAAGCAGCAGATACAGAAAAATATACCCACTTCCTCAAATTATTTTATTTCAAAAGCTCGTTAAATAAGGAATGAGGAAGATATTTGGGCATGCCCAGATTCTTACTGTGGGTAATCCATCAGTTCCTATTGCTCTGGAATATTATGTAAGTGATGTCAAATATTGCAGCAGGCAAATTCCTAACAAGGTTGATGTTATCTCTGTTAGTGACAATGGTGAAAAATTTAAATAAGATAAACAGATATATGACAAGACTAATAAGAGAAGAACATCTCCTAATTGAAAAGGAGAACCCAAATAAAAGGAAAAAAAAAGAAAGAAAGAACTATATTGTCTCACAAATTTCTACTCCTTATGATCAAAGTGGGTAAAATGCCAGCCACTGTAGGAAGTATGCACATGTATTTAGTGCACTAATTTGGAACTTGTCTGTTTCACCACAAGCAGTGACACAGGAAAGAAGTGCACACAGATGGGCCCGATGCTTTTGTGTGTACGTCAAGAGCCGCAAGGTAATGTTGGTTGCAGGAGTGTGCAATGTGACCTGTTGCTGAAGTGATGACTGTTGAAGCATTGCACCTTCAGGATACTGAAATGGAATAACCTATGCACTGTGGTAGGGAGGAGAGTTGGTGTAGAAGACAATAGAGCCAGAGAAGTTTGTTACTTAGGTTAAGCATTAATTCATGAAAGGGATAGCTCACCATCATATCTCAGCAATTCAGAGACAGGCCACAGCAGAAGTCAAAACAGCCACATCCCAGAATACTGACACATTAGTACTTCATCTCGACTTCGCTGAGAACTGGTCTGTCGCTTTGTGGAAAGAAATTCAAATTTACCACTGGCACACATCACAGTTATCAATATTCACATGTGTTGCTCACTGTCTTGGAACATCACACTGTTTTACTATTGTCAGTGATGATCTCATTCATGACTCTGCACATGCATGCTACTCTGTCAGCATGATAGTTGATGACATAGCATCCAGAGACCATGCATTTCCTAAACATGTGTATGGGACTGTGGTACAGCATCTCATTTTAAAAACTGCTTTCAGCTTTATGAGCTTGGTCAACACTATAGTACAGGAATTAAGACAAAAAATGGATAATTTCAGCAACAGGTCATGGAAAAAGTGCATGTGATGGGGTAGGAGGTTTATCTAAACATCTTGCAACAAGGTTTAATCTCCAGCATGAAGCTGTTGATGCTATACGAGATGCTACTGGATTTTTGCACACCATATCAACATTAATAACAAACATGAGACTCTTAATTCTAAATGAAATTACATGAAGGGAATTCCATTTAAAAAAGAGAGAAGAATGTTCTGATATGAAACCTGCTGAAAGATCAGTGTGCAGTTCCCATTTCCCAAGTACTGCTGTTGTTGGATCATCCTTGACTGTATTCAAATTCAGCTTGGCTAAATTAGTTCAATGAGTGCAGATGAAAAAAAAATTAACTCTTTTCAACAATGCAGTTTTGATTGTTACATTGTAGGCAATTTTAAGTCATGGAAATCCTTGAAGAAGTTAAATAATGACAGAAGACAATAATAATTGTGAATAATATGATAAAAAGAAAAATGGATATAAATATTCTATACCTCATTTTTGCTACAATATGCTTTCAAACAAAATTATGATTTTTTTTTCGGCCCACTTATAATGTTGTAAAGTAGCTATTTTGATTCAGAAATTCCACTTTTGCATGACATTTACTTAAAATCAGTTATCAATTTAAAAGGTGTCCATGATTTTTTTGACCTTGAGAGTACAGCTAGGTCTACCTAAAAAATTTCTCATATTTTGTACAGACAAGTATTGCCCACTCTGATTGTACATTCCTTACATACAATGACCAACGAACTACCATGAAATATTCAGAACATTTAGGATGGGGTTTGGGAGAAAATAATTTATAAATAACCAAAAACTTCCAGATTCTTTCATCTTTGCGTGCAAATATTTTGACAGTTTAAGAATTTCATACATTAGTCATAGCTGACAGTTAGCAGTCCTTGCATATTATCATTTCTCAAGACAGGCAACATTCTGTGGCTACTCATATTTTCAAAACGTAATTTTAAAATTCGCAAAAATTTACAAATTTTCGTAGTTTATTTTTCCAAGCAGAAAAGAAAGAAAAAAGTAAAAAAGCTCAGAAGTGTATATGTAGTAATCATGTCTCATAGTATTGGGAACAAAGTATTTACTAAAAATAAATTCAGATCTCTATCACTTTTGGTTTCTTTATTACAATTTTTTAATTTTCCATTCCGTTACGACATTTTCACAAATACCCTCATTTAGAGATGTCTGTAGCGTTTTAACAAATCATCAGAAAACCAAAAATACTGTAGTTTTGGCCAGGTATCATATGGAAATTTAGCGTATATTTTTTTTCAGCAAACTCTGAAATAGTGATATAATACATTCACTCTTGACCTGTATGATTTGTGATGGAATCTCCCTACTACAAATCAGCACCGAAACCGGAATCGCATATAACGACTGCGAAATCTATAGTACTTCTCGTCGCATTCGGCAACGTTAAATCGGCAGTTTACTGGACTTGCAGATAATGACTGCTAGAAATTAGAGAGAACTACGTAATGAATAAAAAAGACTACACGAAGATTCCAGGAGGGTGAAGTGCCCCCCTTTCCTCCTCACCCTTTGCCAACGACAATGTATGTAGAGGCAGATCAGTAAAACTTGCTCAAAGCAGAATCGTCTGGGACTAAAATAATTTTCCAAGTTGGACAAGTTTACGGATTACACAAAACTCACTGGGTTATGTAAAATTTGTCAGGAATCATGCACAAAAGTACAGTAAAATTTTTTAATTACGCATGTACTGTTTTTATGTACCTCACTCCAACGCATTAGATTTTCATTTACTGTATACTGGACAATAGAATACTAAACTATTACACTAATTGATAAATAACACGGCATTTCTATATTTTTACTCGAACTTTAAATTCCTTTATTATTGTATGTACATACATATTATTTCCATTTTTATTTGCTTTACCACCTATCAAGGATTGATTTAATTTCCTATTCAAAATTGTTTTTTCTTGACCATTTTTTGCACCATACAATGTTGTTGTTGTTGTTGTGGTCTTCAGTCCTGAGACTGGTTTGATGCAGCTTTTCACGTCCTCTCTCTAAAAAAAAAACTATTATAGCTGTTATAGCTGTTGCTGACTGCCCTTTCGTTCATTGTTGCTTTTATAAAGATTGTTTTTGCTCCTTCTGGTTTATTTAATTATTTTTAATTATTATTGGCGTAACAACGCATATATGGAAAGAGTGACGTGAAATTCTTTTAACAATGCTGTGCTTTTAATTGCTTTATCATCATTACCTTTTTTAGCAAAATAAAATGATGGAAGTATTATTGTTCTGAATCTGACCTACAATTTAAAGAACGATTTTTTAGTAACTGCAACTCATGCTAAGTATCAATATATCTTTCCTACTTCGTAATTATTCAAAGTTGAAATTAATGTCCTATGATCTCTGATGTTACAGTTCGTACGATCGTTCTCAAATACAAGTTTGCAGTGGATTTTATTTCTTACTAAAATGCTATTTCATACCACGGCTAGCCCAAGAACATGAGACTCTCATTAAAGAAAATTACGTATTCATTATAAAATTTAGCCAGATCAGAACGGAGCACAGCAAGTTTCCTATCAGATTCTTTAGGTACATAACATTATTTGCACTGAAAATTATATCCTATCAGCAGCCCGCGTCAACCTGCAACACATCATAAAATCTGCTGATCTTCCCTGCCAGCCTGGGAGCTAAAAGAAATAATATTATTTTTTACTATTATTTTACCACTTCCTTGCGGTATACTCGACTATATTGTAAGTCGTTTAAATATGCCGCGGCAGCGGCTCTTCTTTCTCCACACAGCTCAGCTCCACAGATAATATTTTTATATGGCTGAAAAATATCTTAACAGGATGGGATAATAGGCAGGCACACTTTAACATTTAAGTAATACAAGTTTTCATTTAAACAACTCTATTTAAACATTTAAATATCTTAATAATTACAGACCTGTGTACATTCACGCGCAATGGCGTCCAATTCACAATCTCGACAAAAGAATGCTACCTCCGCGCTCTCTACGACAATAACAGGAGATCTTTCTCTCACAGCTTTCAGATTAAGAAGACAAAGACATTGTATTACATCATGCCTTATATACAAATTCATTTGGTGATCTTTGTACAACATTTATCTTCTGTGTCGGTCTTATTACTCGCCGACACAGACGTTCTCAAAAATAAAAATAAAGAAAATAATACATAATTTTACATAATGACACAATATGACACATCTAATATTTTAATTCTTACATAATATATTGTCTTTGTTTATTACAAGACGTTACACTGCCCCCTGGCAGCATTTGACTAACGATGAAAATGTTCGGCAATATGCTGCCACTAACGTCTGTCTTGTTTATGGTTTATTACTTTGGTTGGAGCATTCACTTTACACTACTCAGTTCTTTTACACTGTAGGTTTAATTACACTTCGTATACTGTTCTTACACTTTGCGAGGTGACCGTCAACCTAGTCCCAGGGTCATTACATTTATTTGGCTCCCCCATTCGGGCTACGTGCGATCAGAAAACCTGGGAAAACTGCGCCGGAGCCATGGTCATCTCACGAAAAGTTTAGACTCTATTCAATGTCCACATATAACAAAGGCTATTTGTGATAGCATGGTACACTTTTAGTCTCTTTGTTATCAATATACTACTTGTATTCTGGATTGTTATGAAAGTCACTTATTACACATTTTTACAATAGTATAATGAACCGTCTTTGCACTTACTCGCGACAGTTGGTTTAAAATGTCTAGCATTCGTGCGAGTACCTTTCATTAACATGACGCAAACATATTAGATCGATACATCACTAAATCCATGAATATTGTGAGTTCGTGTTGGATAACAACAAAAAAATGTTTATCACGTCATTGCGTGTCCATTAAACACCATTCATGTTAGCACATTATACATATAGTTAATAGTTCATTTGAATGACAACAATGTGGTATGGAGCTGGCGGCGCGAAGCAATTGTTGAGTAGCGTCGTCTGGAACGCCGCGTACCGACGGCCGCTGGGTTCGACGACCGGCTCTCAATAACAGTGAGGTCGTGCTAGCGTGGCGCCCAAGCAGTCGCGAACCGCGCTGAACCATTCGCTGTTGTCGGCGAGTGGCAGTGGTTTACCGCAACCGGCTGGATGGCGGCACGGCACTCGTCTCTGCTTCTCCGCATGGCTCCCCGTCGTGGCGCATGAAACAAACATTCCACAACGGTGTACTGTCTTTAAGGACACAGATTACTAGCTGTGGAAGAAGAGGCAATTTGTTAAAAGCGTTTATTGTTCAGTAAGCCGTCGCTTCACTGGTATGCACAGGATGTTTTGGCGTGATAACAGGGTTTTTGTGGCATCGTGACACTGGTATTCAGAGTTCGTCACACGCACATTGTACTACACGTTTTCACTCACTTCCACGGTTGATGCACTGCCAGAGCGTCTTTCAACACGCGAAAATGGTTCGTTACACTCATACTACATGTCTCCGTTGAGCGATGTTTGTGTAAATCGTCTCCGAACGGATCAATAACTACTGTTTTTATACACTGTCTATTGTTCGTTGAGCACTGCACTAGGACAGTCTATCACTCAACACTAGATTTATCGACGTATATATTGGTGCAGATACAACAGTCATTTTCTGTCCCTACTACACACAATATTCCGTCCTGTCCTTAAGTGTTTATGCACACAGTTTATTTTTTAACACCTTTTAACTGTTCTTTGCATAGTCACTCTGATTTACATAGCATTTATTTGTTTTCACTTTATCACAACATACTCTTCATATTGTCGCTAGGCGTATTTGGCCCTTTTGTAAATTTTTTTTTTTTTTTTTTATACATATTTTTTTTTTTTTAGTGTAGCTTGCCTGATTATCACCCATCTATCAAACAGATTTTACCATGTGCATGACAGCTTGACTCGGGCATATTGTTCAATAAATACTTCGTTCAGCAATAACATTATTTTTAATGATTTTTCCTATATGACTACAGTGTAGGTTCTGCATTGTCTGACTTAACTCGCGTATCGCGTAATGAATATTCAAGGTCGTGTACCAAGTACACAGGCTTCAATTGAAGCATTGCTACATACAGAACGGAGTTTCCACGGAACGGGCTCGTTTTTAATCAGGTTCTGCTCCAGTGTCGTTCTCAAATCACTACTGGCAGCCAACATCACATTACATCATTGTTGCATATTGCAAAGTCAATGTCTGGCTAGTAAAGACTCTCTCTCTCAGGGTTTCTTATCCTAATACAATTACAGCAATTTCCTTACTCCATAAGATTGCATCATTGATTGCACTTACACACTACACATAGAAAATGGTTCAAGAAATTAATCCTTTATACAACAAGAAAATTGTTCATTTTTTAATAAGCACATAATATCTTAATGACTAATTGTCTGTAAACAAAATCTGTCCTGTGTAAGCTATTGCTCACTTTCTGATTCCACTTCCTCCCAACTTCATTACACACAAATTTCTTTCTAAATACTAACACACTTATATTCTAAAACACAATTAAAATCTTTTTACACCTATTACTCTTTATATATTATGTGTCACTGAATAAATAACTTCACGTCTTTACGTGGATATAATCCTTTGATCTTCCCCGTATGGGGATGTGCTAACAAATAGCTACTAATTCCCTCCTCGACCAAGGGATGGAGTAGGTTGCGCGACAGTATGTATTATGGGGTATCACCTCTATGTGATAGTGGTACCCTTTGACTATTCCTGGACGGTCGGTAAATACCATAGTATATTCCGATAGCAGCTGCGTCAACTGTTGCTTTTGCGTATCATTTAAACCTTCCGATTCGTGCACTTTAGTCTGAAATGCCTCAACATTTGTTTCGAAATTTTGATCCTCTAAGTTCGGGTAATAGAGGTCTGTTGCATGTGAAAAATCATCGATGTGTAGTACCCAAGGGTTCCTACCTTTAATATCGATTCGATTACAGCACGGCACAAGTACCTCCTTCGATTTCATCATAGATAATTCAATCCTTCTACCCCTATTAATTATGCTTAGTTTCCCCACGGAGAGGTCGATCAATGCGTCCCTCTCACGGAGAAAATCTACTCCCAGAATGCAGGCCACCTTCAATCCTTTAACCACGAGGAACGAGCTCACTATGGCTTCGCCCTCCTTATAAATCTCCACCTGCACCTGGTACTTAACTGATTGGCTCTGTGCACTAATGGCTCCAGACACCTTACAATTATTAACCGGGAAGGTCGGAATACTATGTCCCTTTCCCAGTGCTTTAAATAGCTCCATACTCATCACACTTACTGAGGCACCTGTGTCGATAATTATGTTTACTGCAACATCATTGATTCTAGCTTCAATAATAGCTTGCACATTTTCGTTATTATCCTTCTTACATTCGTGCGGTTCGTTCAGCAGATCTTTATCCATACTGACACCTTCGTTGTATCGCAGCATGCGTATCCCAGGTCTATTACTGTTATTACTCGAGTTGCTCTCACTCCATCCCTCGGCCGTCGATGGAGAGCATATCGAGGCCGATTCTAGTTTGTTGGATTAGTTACTTGGGAGGTACTTGGACGGCTATTGTCCGCGACCTCCACTATATGTACGTTCTGATTTGTAGGCCGCCACGGCTGCGCAATAGGCGCGTTTTGCGGTGGTGGTCTATTGTTGTCATACCGGTCACTAGCCTGTCGCTCTGGGCTTCTACACTGATTCTGTTGCCAATTTCGATTACTATCATTATAATTATTCTGCCACTGACCTCGCGCATTTTTCCAGCGGTTGGTCCCTGACATTCCGGATTCGTATCTGTCGTCAAATCGACGCTTTTTGTTATAATTTGGTTGTCCATACCCGTTTTGGCCTCTACCGTTACTACCATTTTGCGATTGTTCTTGTCGCTTGCTACCACCCCCACCATTTCTATGGTTGTGGTTCTGTGCACTGCTGTTTCTGTCGTGATTACATCCCGACCCATTATTCCGCAAATGGTCGCACGCCGATTTTACATCTTCCTGTATCAAATCTATGGAATCTAGGACCGACAGGAAGTTTTCCATGTCGCTTTCTGGTACATGTATTAACTTCTCCTTGATCTGAATTGGTAAATGGGATTTGAGTAGTCTTATTATGTCTCTCGGTGATATAGGCTCGTCCCAGTAGCGTGTTTTGTTTATATATTTTTCAAAGTACCGCCTCAAATTCCCAAGACGGGGTGAGTACGGTTCGGGATTATATACCTCTTTTCTTAGTCGCTCTTGTATACACGGCGACCAATATTTCGATAAAAATGCCCTTTCAAACTGTTCGTATGTCTTGCAGCTGTCTGCTACTTCTGTAGCCCACAGTGCTGCGTCACCTTGAATGTACGACATTACGTATTGTATTTTCTGTGTTTCGTTCCATACACTGGGTAAGATATTTTTAAAGCTTTTTATAAATACTACTGGGTGTACTGATTTCCTTTCAGTAGTAAATGTTTGAAATTGTCTATTTTTAATTAAACTTTCTTCCACTAATATTTTTGAACTACATGGGTTTGCTGCTGGGACATATGCTGTGTGCTCCGCACCGGAGCTACAGCTCTTCGCATTATCGACTACAGATTCCCCATTGTTGTATCGCATATAAGTTTGTGCGTTGCCAAAACCATGGGCTGTTGGCGACAGAGGTTCCTGTTCCACATGTTTCCTGCTTTGTGCTAAACCTTTCTCCAGTTCGGATATCCGTTTGTTAACATTCACTTGCCACTGCGGAATATCCTCACTGAGTATTTGTTTAATGGTTTGCACATCGTTCTGTACCTGACTATTTACGGCGGTACTGAACGATTCTGAATCTCTATTCGCTATTGCTGCTTCTACTTTAGAATTAATATTCGTGTCAATCTCAGTCTCCTTCACTTCTAGCCATGAGTTAAATTCTGTTTCAATTTTATTTGCCTGTTCATTCCACTTCTGCTCTACAAGCTGTGTGGAATCTATTTCTAGCTTTTCTACTCTGTTGGCTAAGACACCTATTTCATCTACCATGTTAGTGTTTGCGACTTGCAGGTGGGTGACCTGTTCAGTCAGCTCCTGCACGGCCTTAGGTATTGACTCATAATTCCTTTTCATATCTGCTATCTCTTTTTTCATACTTTCTATCGATTGCACAAGTTGCTGGTCTCGCTCAGCTTGCTGGCGATCTCGTTCAGCTTGTTGGGCAAGGAAACTTTCTGTTAACTGGCGATCTCGCTCAGCTTGCTGGGCAAGTAAATTTTCTGCTAGCCTACGATCTCGCTCAGCTTGCTGGCGATCTCGCTCAACTTGCTGTTGCGCAAATTTTGCCTGGTAATCTAGCACACGCTCTAATATAGCCTGAATTGAATACCCACCAGGTAGATTACCACTCTCTGGTTCCTGCTTTTCTGGTGGTGGTACAATTTCTTTATCTACATCGACTTGATGACTAGTGGGCGGTGGCACTACTTCCTGTGCCCCTGCCCCCACAATTTCGCCTGTTATATCCTCAAAGAGAGTACTAGTACTACTTGAGGCACCCGGTTCCACATTCCCTTCACTGGCTAATTGTTGTTCTTCATTATCCATATTGCTTGGACGTTGACTACGCAACTTAACCATATTCCTAAATTGCTTACTAAAACACAAAATCTAACAGTTTTTCCCCTTGCACACAAAATACATCACTTTATATACACTACACTGCACACTAAAAATTTACTATCTACATCAACTTTGTCCTGTCACAATTACTAACATCAAACTACGTACAGTATGCACACCACTAGCGATATGAGATTACTTCACTGGAGCTCAACTTCTACAAACAGGACAACTACACTGTAGTCTTACCTTTAGTTTCTATTATCTCGGGGTCCGGCTGCCCCCGGATTACGTAGTCGTTAGAGCTTCTCAGTACAATCAGGATCGTCTTCTCAAACTCGCTTGCAGTAGTACGTTTTGTCATGTAAGAGTGTTTGAACATTCATTAATATATAGCATAGATCATGATATACATACATTTAACACTAAATACATATACATATACACCTACATAACAATAGACACTGAAAGAAAATACATAAAATTTTATAATTGTGGCCACTGCAAATTCGGGCCCCGCGTTTTTGGGCGACAGTTTCACGTCCTCTCTCTAAAAAAAAAACTATTATAGCTGTTATAGCTGTTGCTGACTGCCCTTTCGTTCATTGTTGCTTTTATAAAGATTGTTTTTGCTCCTTCTGGTTTATTTAATTATTTTTAATTATTATTGGCGTAACAACGCATATATGGAAAGAGTGACGTGAAATTCTTTTAACAATGCTGTGCTTTTAATTGCTTTATCATCATTACCTTTTTTAGCAAAATAAAATGATGGAAGTATTATTGTTCTGAATCTGACCTACAATTTAAAGAACGATTTTTTAGTAACTGCAACTCATGCTAAGTATCAATATATCTTTCCTACTTCGTAATTATTCAAAGTTGAAATTAATGTCCTATGATCTCTGATGTTACAGTTCGTACGATCGTTCTCAAATACAAGTTTGCAGTGGATTTTATTTCTTACTAAAATGCTATTTCATACCACGGCTAGCCCAAGAACATGAGACTCTCATTAAAGAAAATTACGTATTCATTATAAAATTTAGCCAGATCAGAACGGAGCACAGCAAGTTTCCTATCAGATTCTTTAGGTACATAACATTATTTGCACTGAAAATTATATCCTATCAGCAGCCCGCGTCAACCTGCAACACATCATAAAATCTGCTGATCTTCCCTGCCAGCCTGGGAGCTAAAAGAAATAATATTATTTTTTACTATTATTTTACCACTTCCTTGCGGTATACTCGACTATATTGTAAGTCGTTTAAATATGCCGCGGCAGCGGCTCTTCTTTCTCCACACAGCTCAGCTCCACAGATAATATTTTTATATGGCTGAAAAATATCTTAACAGGATGGGATAATAGGCAGGCACACTTTAACATTTAAGTAATACAAGTTTTCATTTAAACAACTCTATTTAAACATTTAAATATCTTAATAATTACAGACCTGTGTACATTCACGCGCAATGGCGTCCAATTCACAATCTCGACAAAAGAATGCTACCTCCGCGCTCTCTACGACAATAACAGGAGATCTTTCTCTCACAGCTTTCAGATTAAGAAGACAAAGACATTGTATTACATCATGCCTTATATACAAATTCATTTGGTGATCTTTGTACAACATTTATCTTCTGTGTCGGTCTTATTACTCGCCGACACAGACGTTCTCAAAAATAAAAATAAAGAAAATAATACATAATTTTACATAATGACACAATATGACACATCTAATATTTTAATTCTTACATAATATATTGTCTTTGTTTATTACAAGACGTTACAAGCTCTCCATGCTACTCTATCCTGTGCAAGCTTCTTCATCTCCCAGTACCTACTGCAACCTACATCCTTCTGAATCTGCTTAGTGTATTCATCTCTTGGTCTCCCTCTACGATTTTTACCCTCAACGCTGCCCTCCAATGCTAAATTTGTGATCCTTTGATGCCTAAAAACATGTCCTACCAACCGATCCCTTCTTCTAGTCAAGTTGTGCCACAAACTTCTCTTCTCCCCAATCCTATTCAATATCTCCTCATTAGTTACGTGATCTACCCACCTTATCTTCAGCATTCTTCTGTAGCACCACATTTCGAAAGCTTCTATTCTCTTCTTGTCCACACTAGTTATCGTCCATGTTTCACTTCCATACATGGCTACACTCCATACAAATACTTTCAGAAACGACTTCCTGACACTCAAATCTACACTCGATGTTAACAAATTTTTCTTCTTCAGAAACTATTTCCTTGCCAGTGCCAGTCTACATTTTATATCCTCTCTACTTCGACCATCATCAGTTATTTTACTCCCTAAATAGCAAAATTCCTTTACTACTTTAAGTGTCTCATTTCCTAATCTAATCCCCTCAGCATCACCCGATTTAATTTGACTACATTCCATTATCCTCGTTTTGCTTTTGTTAATGTTCATCTTATATCCTCCTTTCAAGACACTGTCCATTCCGTTCAACTGCTTTTCCAAGTCTTTTGCTGTCTCTGACAGAATTACAATGTCATCGGCGAACTTCAAAGTTTTTACTTCTTCTCCATGAAGTTTAATGCCTACTCCGAATTTTTCTTTTGTTTCCTTTACTGCTTGCTCAATATACAGATTGAATAACATCGGGGAGAGGCTATAACCCTGTCTCACTCTTTTCCCAACCACTGCTTCCATTTCATGCCCCTCGACTCTTATAACTGCCATCTGGTTTCTGTACAAATTGTAAATATCCTTTCGCTCCCTGTATTTTACCCCTGCCACCTTCAGAATTTGAAAGAGAGTATTCCAGTTAACATTGTCAAAAGCTTTCTCTAAGTCTACAAATGCTAGAAATGTAGGTTTGCCTTTTCCTAATCTTTCTTCTAAGATAAGTCGTAAGGTTAGTATTGCCTCACGTGTTCCAACATTTCTACGGAATCCAAACTGATCTTCCCCGAAGTCCGCTTCTACCAGTTTTTCCATTTGTCTGTAAAGAATTCGCGTTAGTATTTTGTAGCTGTGACTTATTAAACTGATAGTTCGGTAATTTTCACATCTGTCAACACCTGCTTTCTTTGGGATTGGAATTATTATATTCTTCTTGAAGTCTGAGGGTATTTCGCCTGTCTCATACATCTTGCTCACCAGATGGTAGAGTTTTGTCATGACTGGCTCTCCCAAGGCCATCAGTAGTTCTAATGGAATGTTGTCTACTCCCGGGGCCTTGTTTCGACTCAGGTCTTTCAGTGCTCTGTCAAACTCTTCACGCAGTATCTTATCTCCCATTTCGTCTTCATCTACATCCTCTTCCATTTCCATAATATTGTCCTCAAGTACTTCGCCCTTGTATAAACCCTCTATATACTCCTTCCACCTTTCTGCCTTCCCTTCTTTGCTTAGAACGGGGTTTCCATCTGAGCTCTTGATATTCATACAAGTGGTTCTCTTCTCTCCAAAGGTCTCTTTAATTTTCCTGTAGGCAGTATCTATCTTACCCCTAGTGAGACAAGCCTCTACATCCTTACATTTGTCCTCCAGCCATCCCTGCTTAGCCAGTTTGCACTTCCCGTCGATTTCATTTTTGAGATGTTTGTATTCCTTTTTGCCTGCTTCATTTACTGCATTTTTATATTTTCTCCTTTCATCAATTATATTCAATATTTCTTCTGTTACCCAAGGATTTCTACCAGCCCTCGTCTTTTTACCTACTTGATCCTCTGCTGCCTTCACCATTTCATCCCTCAAAGCTACCCATTCTTCTTCTACTGTATTTCTTTCCCCCATTCCTGTCAATTCTTCCTTTATGCTCTCCCTGAAACTCTCTACAACCTCTGGTTCTTTCAGTTTATCCAGGTCCCATCTCTTTAAATTCCCACCTTTTTGCAGTTTCTTCAGTTTTAATCTGCAGATCATAACCAATAGATTGTGGTCAGAATCCACATCTGCCCCTGGATATGTCTTACAATTTAAAACCTGGTTCCTAAATCTCTGTCTTACCATTATATAATATATCTGGTACCTTTTAGTATCTCCAGGATTCTTCCAGGTATACAACCTTCTTTTATGATTCTTGAACCAAGTGTTAGCTATGATTAGGTTATGCTCTGTGCAAAATTCTACAAGGCGGCTTCCTCTTTGATTTCGTCCCCCCAATCCATATTCACCTACTATGTTTCCTTCTCTCCCTTTTCCTACTTACGAATTCCAGTCACCCATGACTATTAAATTTTCGTCTCCCTTCACTACCTGAATAATTTCTTTTATCTCGTCATACATTTCATCAATTTCTTCATCATCTGCAGAGCTAGTTGGCATATAAACTTGTACTACTGTAGTAGGCATGGGCTTTGTGTCTATCTTGGCCACAATAATGCGTTCACTATGCTGTTTGTAGTAGCTAACCCGCACTCCTATTTTTTTATTCATTATTAAACCTACTCCTGCATTACCCCTATTTGATTTTGTATTTATAACCCTGTAATCACCTGACCAAAAGTCTTGTTCCTCCTGCCACCGAACTTCACTAATTCCCACTATATCTAACTTTAACCTGTCCATTTCCCTTTTTAAATTTTCTAACCTACCTGCCCGATTAAGGGATCTAACATTCCACGCTCCGATCCGTAGACTGCCAGTTTTCTTTCTCCTGATAACGACGTCCTCTTGAGTAGTCCCCGCCCAATAGCTCCAACAAATTGGGAGAATTTGTGCGTGCTGCAAATTGTATAATATCGTTTATGCATATCAATTTTTCTAGGGACATCATTTTGATCCTCTTCTTCTTCCTTTGTTTCTATTAAATCTGTTGATGAAGCGAAAATGGAGTCATCACTTCGAACGTAATCATCTGCACGACATGAAATGTTTCGCATTTTCATTAATTCAGCAATGGCTGTTGCATTTTCTTCAACTTCGATGGGCGCAAAGCGACTTGTTCTTATCCCGCAAACCACGCTTTGTTGAAGCATTTGGTGACAGTTTCGGGATATGTTTTCTTTACTGCCAAGCCAATCCAATTTACTGCACCCAGGACGGAAACTGACGTGCAAGAGCAAACGCACTTTCGGCTTCTTCATCATTTAGAATAAGAGATTGCATCAGTAATCGCCAATAATGACACTTGAATGTGTAAATAACCCCCTGGTCCATGGGTTGCGTGAGACTGGTTGAATCAGGAGGAAATCAAGTCAATTTCACGTTTGATAACATTACTTTCGAGTGGCAGGTTGCATTATCTAGGAAAAGGAGAACTTGGCGATTTCCTATTTTTCATTTTGGCAATGAAAGAGCCAAGCCATTCTTCCATAAGACCACTCACCATCCACACCTTTTTATTGCTTCGCCGTGTAAATGGAAACTTTCTGGCGTCTATGTTTTTGAAATAACGCCGTTTTGCCGCCTTTCCAATAACCTGTGGCTTTTCCATTTCACCTAACATGTTTCCACACAGCAGCATATTTTTTCGCCGGTGCACTTTTCACCTGGAGTTGCTAGCGATTTTGAAGGCAGCGCGCGATAAAACAGTCCCGTTTCACCGGCATTGAACAAGTCTTTCGGGTCATAATTCACAATTAAGTTGGACAGTATTGTCTTCCATTCTGTTGTTACACTTTCCTGCACATCCTTAGATTCCCCACACACCTCATTCCACACGATGTTGTGCCTAGCTTAAAAACTGTCCACCTATTCTGTGGGTGTCTTAAACTCCGTTATTCCAATGTCTGTAGCGACTTTCAGTGCCTTACTCTGAAACGTGGGTCCAGATACAGGTTAAATATTTTGCCCGCGCACTTGCGAAACATTCCCACATTATTTCTTTAATTTCTTAATTTACGATCTTCTTAGCCTTTCTTTTCATCTACCCATTTCGTTTCATCCATTCATCCCGAATCTTATCTTTGTTTCTTAAAGTCTCATAAATTTGTCTTTTACCGCATTTGAAACGCCACATAATTTCGCGCAGAGAGAGTTTGTCTTTCTCACTCGCCTCGATTCATTAATCTTTTCGTTAAGTGTTAACAACACATATCGTTTGTTCGACATCATGTTAATGTATCTCTTACAGTGCTACTAGTCTACTGTAACTGGCAGAATATAATGACTTTCCCGGTAAAATTATTGTTTAATGGAACAATACTTACCTCTTTCTCTGCGCACATTGCAGCAGTGTGTTGGTAGATCAGCAACAATGTTCCTGTATGCACCGGCGTGCGTCAAAAATGAGGAAAAAGAGAAAGCCGACAAACAAAGCCCTGACGAACGAACCCTCTCCTTTGATGTACTGAACTGACACCGTGCAAGGGCGTACCCAGGATCTGAACGGGGGGGGGGGGGGGGGGGCAGGTCATACTAGTCTCAGGAAACAAGGACTCGAGACAATATACAGCACTTCTTATTAAATAAAACAGTAAACCAGTGAAAAACTGCTTTTAATAAACATTTTAAATACAAGAATGCACTTGTGCAATCCGAGAAAACATGCAGCATTTCTTATTAAATAAAACAGTTAACTAGTGAAAACTGCGAATATCTTGGGGGGGGGGGGGGCAGCTCCGCCCCCCCCCACCCCCCCCGTGCCCCTCACGCCCGTGACACTGCATAACTTTTTCGTTGTTTAGCCGTACGGTCTGGGGCGCCTTGCCCCGGTTCGCTCACTCCCCCCTCCCCCCCCCCCCCCCAAGCCCGTCGGAGGTTCGAGTCCTCCCCGGGGCAAGGGTGTGTGTGTTGTCGTCAGTGTAAGTTAGTGTAAGTTAAATCAAGTAGTGTGTAAGCCAAGGGAGATGATGACCTTAGCAGTTTGGTCTCATAGGAACTTACCACAAATTCACAAATTTTTTCGTTGTTGCACAGAGCGGCGCGGCTTTAGGTCCACAGCAGCAGTGCTACGCCGCGCTGGGCATCTTTTCTTGGTTTTGCGCCGCTTAACAGCGGTGTTAAAAGTAATGTCCTTGTAGAGTCGTGAATAACTAATGAACTGTAATACTGTAGTACCGTATAGACTCTTTTCCGCACGATACAATGAATTATTAAGTATGTTATAAGATTTGCTTTCCGTTTCCGCGTTAGGCACGTTCCGCTTTATACAAGAAATTGGCACATAAAAGTGCTCTGAATGCGTCGGGACTGAAATACTTGTACGGTTTGGGCAGATTTCCGAATTATACACGTACCAATTTGACCAAGCTTTACTGTATTTATTTTTAATACCATAACCGTTTGCTATTTTATACATTTAATTTAGAACTATAGTATGTGTTTTCAGATGCAGAATTGCGATCAGCTACGGGAAATAATATCAACCGAATGTCAGTGAAAATCTTTACGTTGGAATCGGAGTACGCCTTACGTAAAACACGCGAGATGGCGAAGGTCACACTCGCTGCTGCGGCCTTGGCTATGATTGGCTAAAGCCTGCCGCGCCTTCTTGTTTACTGCAGCAGTTGAATCAACTTGCGTCTAGGGGACGCCAAAGAATTGGCTTTGCTGATTGGCCACGTCGTGCCATGACGTCGTCTCCCACACCAGCCAATCCAGATCGTTGCTACTTTCTGAAACGCGCTGTTCTTTAAACGAGGCCATTCGTCTGTCGATGCATTGTGTGGCTACTCGTTATAGTACTTCACTGTTGTGTGTTCTAGGCCTATGTTTATAATGGCAGATTCCAACACGTGTTTTGTGTGCGATAAAGCATTTCAGCTTCGAAAAACTTTATACCCGCACATCAGGAAAATGCACGATGTAGAACCAAATACAGAAGGTAAGATTAAGTGCCAACAAAACGACTGCAGTCATTCCTTCAATACATTGGCTAGTTTGAGAGCACATGTGGAGGAAATACCACATTGTTCGAACTGCGGATGAAAAGATTGCATTCCAGTCAATGGACGGTAAGAAACATCGCAAAATAATAAGTTTTTACTATTCAGTAGTAGGATCGTTTCTGGTAAAACTGTAGAATTTCGTTCTTTGTACATTCAGTAATGTGGTGCAATGTTGTACTGCAAAGTTTCTTTCAGTTCGCATGAAAGGATTATTTGTATTAACGGCCTAGTCTTAGAAGACATTTAAGTCACAATCATTGTAATCCACAATGGGTAATTAACAGACCTTATTTTTACTGCCCATAAATTGTGAAGAAACTGTTCTTTTTTTTTTCGTATCGCTCAACGCATGGAACCCAGATTGGAATCCAGTTTCATGTGTAACAGATTTCTCTTAGCAAAAGGAACAATTTAGACATACTGGGAGATAGTGAGCAAATTCTGAAGCCGTGGGAAGGAATCGCTGTCACTTGTTAACTCTCGCTCCAAGAAAGGAGGTCAACACTGTGCCAGCAATGAGAAGATGCCAGTTCAACGAACATCTAACAAGCAGAACTTCAGTCCAAAAAGTGTCTTTGGTAAACCAACCCTGGCTGAAAAGTCAAATGTTGCTAGTTCTTTGGTGCAACCTGACAGTGAAGTGTTGAGTGTACATGTTGGCTTTGATCACACATACTCTAAGATTTAAATTTATCTGTCCTACAGTTGTGTGTGCATGTTTGGGTATCATGGTTTATAGGCCTACTGGGGAAACTCGCCATGTAAAAAAATGAGTAACGCATCATACTCGGTACCTCAGGGTGATGTGGAAATCCGAGTGTACTAAATAAAGAAAATGTCACTGTTTGTGTGTTTCTTTTGACTCGTTTATCCTATTGCATATAGTTAACAAAATGTAACTGAAATATCTACAAAACTGTAACATTAATTGGACTATGTACTTAGTCATTTCAAATGGTTTTGCTATTTTTCACAGGTAAAGTATGAGTATTCACCAGAATCCTACAGTACGAATGTTTTCCAGTTGACAACTGAATGAAGTCAAAAAGCAAAATTAGCTTGGACAAGCTGAAAATTGTTTATTCAGTTCCAGTTATTTTTTATATTAAAAGAGTTCCCGAGAATCTATTTTGCTGACTTTCTTTGTCTAATTTTCTATATTTAACATGTCGGTTATGACATGCTTGGTGATGGATGTTTTGTCACCAGGCATATGGCATCAGGTGTGTGGCTTTTAGTGACAATACTGCAGTCGATGTGTTAACAGCTTTTCGGGACCTTGAGCATGAAGTATATGCATCTAGAAGTCTTGTTTAAAAAGTGCAGCCAAAATTCTGTCTGTCTGAGGAATTTTCCTTTAATAGAATGTTTTTGCCCAATAATTCAGTTAATGTCTGGTAATTACTTAACGTGGTAAGTGCTATGAGGCCAACACCAGCCACAGCAGAGCTGTCTGCCATGGCTGCTGGCAACTTTGTGACATTGAAGTGGGCTGTGCAAGAAATTCAAACTAGTTTTCTTTGGTTAAATCAATTAAAATCAAACTTGTGAAGCATGTTGAAAATCACATACTCCTCACCATAATTTAGTGCATAATATATGGAAATGTTATATTTTCTTGAAACCTTAAGCACCAAACCTGTTGGTTGAATTAACATATGAGTAAACCCATCACAATAGCACTATGTTATGCATCAATTAGCTGTAGTTATAGGATAAGTAAACAGGGACAGTAAACTTTTCATACAAATTTTATTATAAAGCTTGCAAAGGTTATGGTAAAGATGGACAACAAGATAAACTTGTGTAGGCATCATTGTAAATACATTTTTACCTCAAGAAAGCTGAATCGGATAATAATCTCAAGATGCCTTAAATTGCATGACACATCACCAATCAAGTATTTTCTGTTGGAGAAATAGTCTGGTTTTTCAGAATTTTTTCATTTGTTCTTGTGAAAAACCTTGTATCAAACAGCTGTTTTTCTACGATCAATCCATTATTACATGCATGTAGTTTTGGTGACCCAATGGCAGCCATCTTAAGGCTGTATGCAAACCACCAGATAAACATGTCTACATAGTTGGTCTGCATTGTGCAGGTCCCAGCAGTTTTTATTAGATTCTGTGAATGTCTCCTTCAGCTCCATGTGGATGCCTCTGACATAAAAGTATTATGATAATTTTATTAAATGCTTTCTTGCTGTGTTGACCTATAGCAGTGGTGACAAGAAAATTTTTACTGGATCGGGATTTGAACCTGTCACTCCTGCTGTCAAAGCAGTTGCACTGACTACTTCACTACCCAGACACAGTGCCCATCACGACCTCACAGTGCCCATCTTTACCTCAGCAAGTCTCCCATCTGACCCAAAATTCCATATGTCACTACTACTGCAGTAGTACCCTCACTACAGCAGTCCATCTCACTCGCCGTATCCATGAGATATTCCTGCAAATGGCTCTGAGTGTACGAGTGCATCTGAACTGAAGAAAGTTCCCCAATACCAAGCTAGGCTATGTATAGATACAATTGTATGCATGGTGACTGTTCTTTCGGCTGTCTGAAAGAATGGATACCATGCATATAATTGCAGAAATATAACTAGTTGTCTTATGACTGAGGTGTCCACGTCAGTCTGAAGAAGTCCGTGGAATCTAGTAAAAAACCTGGCGGCATCTGCATAATGCAGACCAACTATGTGATATATTTATCTGGTGGTTTATGTATAGCCTTAAGATTAATGGGATGCCAAAACTAGTTGCATATAGTAAAGGATTTATAAAAAGTAAAACAGCTGTTTGGCACAAGGTTTTGCACAAGAATTTGAAGCCAGCTGCAGTCCTATATCCCACCTCTGATGGATTCACAAAGAGAAGAAAAAATCATTCATTGCCCTAAGAATTTCTCCAAAAATATTACCCATTACATGGAATGACCAGATGCTGCATTCAGAACAAGAATTTTGGAGATCTATGCAGGACCAATGCCTGGTAAGTGCTAGATGAAAATATGACCTCTTCATTTTCTACCTCGTTTTCATGTTCTTCTTCTTCTTCACCTAACTCTGAATTACTGTCATGGCTGCTATATAATCCGGATAAAGGCCCAACCCAGCATTGTAGCTGGTTACTTACTGTAGAAGAGGGCAAAATGAAGACAGTAGTCCTAAATTTTGCATTTAAGAACTCATTCACACAGGGTGATCATACAGACACACTTGATTTTGCCCATCACACAGACTGGCATGTGATTGTATTTGAACGTGGCATCACAGTTCACTCCCCACAATTTACAAGAATTAGGGGACTTGTGTGCACAGATGTGGTGCCAACTCCCTCCAGCGACGTATCAAGGCTTCATTGATTCCGTGCAAATACGCATCACTGTTATCCGTGCCGAAGATAGACATACTGGCTATTAGGTAGATGGTCAAAAGGTTCTGGTTAATCAGTGTGTGTAGCTGTACTTAGTCAAGGATAGACTGCAGCCATTCATCGAGTTGATCACTTATTTTCATTTCTTTACGAGAATATAACATCGTTTCAATCTATAGGAACAGGAAACAGCTCGCTAGAGAAGTCCCACAAGCAGTATGGTGGGGTCAGTCTGGCTCCAAACTTACCTGCTCTGAACACAACCACTTGGTTTGGCAGTTCAGAGTGCAAAGTATGCACACCTAAAAGACTACAATTTTACAAGCATTCAATCTAAACACAAACAAAATTCCCTGGCATCCGTATTAACCCACCACACTGGTTATCGGTTAGATAGTCTACGCCATATGACTTGGCAGACATTTGTAAAAGAAAGAAATGAAGGTAGTTAACTGAGGTGATGGAAAAAAAAGAGGCAAGTGAAAGTAAAGAGTAAGTATCATTGAAGTAAAGATGCACTAGAAAATTGCATAAAGGAACTAATTGGAAAATATTTCAAAATCTTGCAGCATACAGAAACAACTAACTTTCACTTTATTTAAATATTACTATTTGCCTAAATAAACACTTGCATAATATTGTACATACATTTTCAATAAAAAAAGTTTTGGTTGCCAGCAGCTTTTCAAATTCGTTCTACCAAATACAGTAATAAATTGTAAAGTGAAAGAGTTAAAATGATTGTTTCGATAGTTTTCTGTAAAGTGATCGGAATAATGGTGTTAACCCATTCTACAGAAATTCTGGAAGTGCTTCTTAGTATTTCAGCAGGTTATATGGTTTAATGTTTTATGGACTATTAAATTATTCATAATTTAAGTGAACACACTGAAAACAGAAAAAATTCTAATAATTCAATGAAAAATAAATAAAATAAATACAAGCTGAAACACTAGCAGGACCATGGAGGAAAAAAAAAATATATGAATTTCCATGTACAATGTACCATTATATCTGTATAGGAAGTTACTTTTATTTTTAAAATAAATGCAAAAAGAAATAGTGTGTAAGGATTAAATAATTATGGGTAAATCACCAGAAAATGTTAAGCAAACAACAGTATGTTTTAGCCACTTTTGATGATTAATTAGTAATGCATTTCAGACATTGCCCATCATCAGAATATCTGTCCAGAAACATCACAAAATATGTATGGCACATTAAGCGTACTTAGATTCATAGGCAAATAAGTTAACATACCAGAGAAAAAAAACTTTACTTCAGAGTATCATGCCAAGTGTTATCTATCATAACTTCAGAGCTCTCAACTCGCACCATTCTGCCGTCACATAATTAGCTGTTATAACATACCACTAATTGACTTGGTTGTAGAAGTGCTGAGTTCATTTGTCATATTTTGACAGATAATTAACAAAAATCAGCTGAAAAACCATAAAAACAGTACATCATGCTAAATGATTTTTTATTCCTTTAGGAATAATCACAATTGAGAGTGCAAAGATCACATTGGAACAAAAGTACAGTATTAATACAGGTGGTATGGGCAAGAGACGGAGGGAAGGGAAGGGACAAGGGGGATGTGGTGAGAGGCTTCCAAATTAATCTCAGCTTATGTAAATGAGAACCAGCAATCTCTGGTATTAATAAACTTAAAATAGGGAATAGAGGCTTACTGTAAGTCTATTAGGTATTGCGTATACACATAATAAGTTGAAGGTGAAATTTCTTTAAAGCGCATGAACAGGTTATTGAATTATTCCAGCACTTAGATAAGAACACACAATATATTCAATATAATGTTATTCAAGTGGGGAGAAGCCATCTGCCTCTGTCAAACAGTAGTAAGTCACATATTTAGATTTTTTTGTTTGTTTTCATATTTTAATTCTTAAGTTAGAAATGGTAGGATGGATAGGGTGTGCGTTGGACACAATAGGAGTTGGCTGCAGTTCATGATTGGCTGAAGGTGCTTTTAACTATGGTCAGCTGTCTTCAGGCTGCTGCATTCAGGTGTAATGGTGGTGGAGAAACTGGTGCATTGCTTGGAACAGCTCAGGTATTATTGGTTTCACCATAGGCTCTGCTGTTGAGGCACCTTCTAGTGTATCTGATGTGGTGGGTCTGCCCTGACCATAGGATGAGTGGCAGTCGGTAATACATTTGCATCACTTGAGGCAAAGGGTCAACATTGAGACAGATCATTGGGACAGGGGGAGTGGACTGCACATGGTAAAGTGAGCATTCATGATCAAGGAAAGATGTAAGCAGAACACGGATTAAAGGGTCAGTGGAAGGAGGGTTGGGGCATGGAGGTGTACAAAATAAGAGCAGAAGAGAGGAATATCTTTGTTTGATTGTGGAACTACACTCCAGAAAATACCCTCTATGTTTTGATGGCTATCAATGTCAACACTAATAGGTAAATTTGGATATCATCTTATAATGATTGATATTGGCAGTCATTAGGTGTAGTATGATGGTCTTTGTGATGTTTGAATTCTTTGCAGTATTAGGCATGTAATATATGTATTGGCTATCTATGCAAATTCCCAGTTGGAAGTAAGTTTGCTATTAATTCAGATAGAACACTACTGTATAAATTGGGATCGTGCCTATGACATGTAGTCCGTAGTCTTGTCATAATGCTGTGACATAATCTCTTCTGGATTTGTATTTATTACGACTCAAAACCACCCCCCTGCCACCACCATTTAGTCACTATTTATTTTACTTATACCCTTGACCATACCTCCTCATCTTCCCACTGCTCTTTCACAATCCCCCCTCCCTTCAAACAAACATTCTGTATATGAAATTAGGTCAATTCTGTTGAAGAAATCATCAGCCAAGTCATGAGGACAAAGACACAGCATGGCTTCCAATGTGTGGTGCAATGGGTCAGTTAGAGTGTAAACAGGCAAGGAATCAGATGAGTCTTTCTGTCACCAAGGAAAATTAAAGAAAGGTTGTGACCTGACAAACATACTCTCAGGCTCAGTGTACCAGGGATTTATAATATTCCTTGAGAGTATGGTACCAGTTATGTGGGACAGCCTCTACAAACTACTGCTAATTGCTGTGTTGATAATCATCTCAAGCATGAAAAAATGAAAATCAGCAGTTTCCGAGAACTGTTTAGAGAGTAAATGCAAGAAAGCCTTTAAGCAGATGAGGATCTGTCCCATATTTCTAGCTGTTGGGTCTCTGTAATTACGGAAGTAGCTGAAATTAGACTGTATGATCACAACAATATACACACTGGCTATGTAATTATCAGTTTATTTATTTGCTATCTTCTAATACAAGAACAGACCACATGTTGCACATGAGGTAGTATATATGAATATAACACAATAGTTTCACACAATTTCAAGTTAATTAGTATAATTAAGCAATGCATGGAAGCACGCACGTCGGAAAGAAAAATTACAGAGAAAAACTTCACATAGTTCACCACCTATTACAAGTGATGGCACTGCAAGCTATGCTGGACAGCTTGCAAAAATGTGACCTATAGATGCAGAGGGTGTTGCTTTAGCATATGCTTTCTCCATGATGTAATTTAGCCAACTGCATTGTGTCCACTGGGCATAAGTGTGAACCTCACTAATTTTATGACAGTCAGACTTGGCCCCTGACAATAGTGATGGAAGCAGTAGTCAAAAGCATGGGATTCTATTCAGATTTAATGTGGAATCTTATGAGAGAACTTTTTATCCACGTGAGTAAGATTATTGTGTAAAAGTGATAGTTTGACATCTTACAGAAGCCTCCTCATTGTCCTTGAGTTTTACACTCTCATGTCAATATATTAACCCCCTCATTTTATTTGTTGTTCATAAGAAGTGTGAATTTAGGATTGTTTGTGAAATTAAATGCCATAATACTTGCATAGTCTGTTTCTCTGCCTGGGATTCAGAATAGAAATTTACATTCTGGCGCAAAATCAGACTTTTATCCGTGATGGATGGTGCTGATCTCCATGACTGTTCCTTTATTTAACACCCTGTAGTCTAACAGGTTGCTGGCAGGCATCAGACAGAAAACTGGAAACCTCAGCTATTAAATAAATGTAATTACTTCTGAAACAGTGATTTACTGCCATATGGAGTTCTGCTCCACAAACAGCCACTGCCAATGGGTCTGAAGATGACCACATAAGTGGCCGAAACCAATGACCAAAAAATATTCAAATTGTGATCAAGAATGATTTAAAGTAAATTATCCAAAATAAATATAAAGTAAAAGAGTATCTCATTAGCCTCCCCTCCTATAATTAATCATAATGTTTGGACTCAAGGATGCATGTACTGGATAACAGTAATGTTCATATTAAAGAGAGAGTTAACTGTACAGTTATATGAACAGCTGATGGTGCTCTCTAAAAATTATAAAATGGTTTGTATGAACTATTAGAGGAAACAACAGTTGAGTAAAAAAACTATTTCTAACTTTCTGTACTCGTAGTTCCTTCCCCTGGGAAGATGAATACATTTGGGAAGACTGGGAATGAGGGGAGTGTGTCGCTCAGACGACAAGTTGAGAGAAACCCACCTGTATTGAACACTGATGCAATTCATTCTGGAGTACCACTTGAATTTTTGGGATCCCCACAAGGTCAGTTTAAGGAAGAAACCAAGCAGTTCAGAAGTGGGCTTCTAGATTTCTTACTGGTAGGCTCAATCAACATGCAAGTATTATGGAGATGCTTCATGAACTCAAATGAGAAAACCTTGGACAAACATGCTCTTTACATGGAAGACTATTGAGAGAATTTAGAGAAATGTCATACAAGGTACACATCACAACATTCTGTATTGTAGCTAGCAGACTAGGCCCATGTTTGTAATACAGAATACGGAAAAGAAGTATGAGTGAATGTCTAATACATTAAAACATACGGTATTACTCTGAAATTTGTGATTCATTTCAAATGTTTTGTTACACATTTCAGTGTAAATGATAAACCGTGATTACCAGTGACCTACATCTATAATGGTCTCACAATTTGGAGATGTGAGTATTGTCTAGACCTATTAATCTATTAACTATACAAACTACTGCTAATTGCTGTGTTGATCATCATCTCAAGCATGAAAAAATGAAAATCAGCAGTTTCCGAGAACTGTTTAGTGAGTAAATGCAAGAAAGCCCTTAAGCAGATGAGGATCTGTCCCATATTTCTAGCTGTTGGGTCTCTCTAATTACGGAAGTAGCTGAAATTAGACTGTATGATCACAACAATATACACACTGGCTATGTAATTATCAGTTTATTTATTTGCTATTTTCTAATACAAGAACAGACCACTTGTTGCACATGAGGCAGTATATATGAATATAACACAATATTTTCACACAATTTCAAATTAATTAGTATAATTAAGCAATGCATGGAAGCATGCATGTCAGAAAGAAAATTAAACTAATTCCTCATTCAGCATTGTTTATCACAATGCTGTATGAACATAACCCGGATACTGAAAAACTAGACAAGGTGTAGGAAGACGCAGTTCGAGCATAACACTGACATATAGTTCCTTGTTTACATAACAACGACCAAAATTGAAGCATAACACATACTTTGCCAGGAGCACAATTTTGGGACACCCACCCTGGAAATCTATTCTATGGACTTCTCTATAATGTTGTCTGATGCCTAGGTTAGTTGAAGGGTGATAATTTCGCTAGTTGCGGAACTCGTAAAGATTGAGTGCGGGATAATTGTTGTGGCGACAAACGGACATATGGCGTTGCTTAATATTTACGTTTGAGTTATATTTGAAGGTACCATATTTATCCCACTTCTCTCAATAAAACCTAAAACAACAAGGTAAAATCGGAAAATATAGTTAATGAATAAGAATTCAAAGAATATTTTGATACATATTATGTACAATATCATACATAAACCGCAGAAAATGCAAGGAATATGTATGTAACTTTCACATATATTTGGTCCGCTTTTCCGCATTTGCCACAGCTGCAACCGGGTTAGTCTGTCACCGCATTATCGATTATTCGCATTCGAACCAGGTTTTTACATTTATTCCCATAGGTTAAGCTCCATTGAATAATCTGGTCTTATTTGACGTTGCAAAATGACAGCTGTGGGCAATCTATATATAATTTTTAAACAACAGGTGAGCGACGTCGCTATGTCAATAGAGCTCATTATAAGTCTTGTCACCAGGCGGCACTGCTACACACGTTGTCTCTCTGATGACGTCATGAGCCTCAACCAATCAGCAGACCCAATTCCCTGGCGTCCCCTAGACGCAAGTGTTGAATCAGCCCTGTTCAAGTTCTCGGAAAGATTTACTCTGCCGTTAGATTTCAGGGAAGCGCGGGGATTCCCTGCGCACTTGGAATTTGTTCTGTTTACTTGTTTCCTGATGGCAGGTAAAATACCGTTGATTCAACTTGACGCAATTTGTGCAGCCTGAACATCAAAACCATTAAAACTACAAGGGCTGGAATCAATAGTACAAACAACTTTGTACAAACGTTCATATCCGGTGATGACTGATCTGTTCGTGTTATAAACAGTCTAATTTTCTCGTGAAGCGAACGTCGCGGGTTAGAGTCACAGATGTGAGTTTAATCAGGCGTTGCTTTGTTTGACTTGACATCAAGTCAAAATAATATGAGACCCCGATTAAAACCAGATTAGTTCGTACTAAAGACAACGCTAGCGTTACTGCACAATGTAGCCTCCTTTTCTACAGAGACACGTTGTCCGTATTTATTTTTGAAGACTTGGGTATTTTGTCGCCCTTATTTTGTATTTATCATCGGTTATATGGCCTAAGAACTGGCTGTCCAGGGTCTAGGCCATATTGCCTTTCACTAACGTAAATGAATTCTCAGAAAGTCAGTACAGCAGTGTACTCGCTGCCTTTTTCAGAGTATTTAGAGTGAAAACATTTGGAAAACATTTATAGGTAAGTTTTCATCTTAAAAGAGAACGCATGTTTCGATAACAAAGCCGGCCGCTGTGGACGAGCGGTTGTAGGCGCTTCTGTCCGGAACCGCGCTGCTGCTACGGTCGCAGGTTGGAATCCTGCTTCGAGCATGGATGTGTGTAATATCCTTAGGTTAGTTAGGTTTAAGTAGTTCTAAGTCTAGGGGACGGATGACCTCAGATGTTAAGTTCCGTAGTGCTTAGAGCCATTTTTTCGAAAACAAAGGTACAGTACGTATATTGTTTTATACGCTTGAGACTTATTTTTTCCTAAACTGTCATAGAGTAGATCAATGTCTAACGCAGACACAAAAAGAAGCAAATGGAAAGCATGCTGTTAAGGAATTTGGAATAAGTAGTAAAATTTTAGAGGATTAAAAATGGTTCAAATGGCTCTGAGCACTATGGGACTTAACTGCTATGGTCATCAGTCCCCTAGAACATAGAACTACTTAAACCTAACTAACCTAAGGACATCACACACATCCATGCCCAAGGCAGGATTCGAACCTGCGACCGTAGTAGTCGCGCGATTCCAGACTGTAGTACCTAGGAGGAGGATTAAAAACGCACGCAATATTCCCATACGGGAGGACGGATTGAATCAAAGCTTTGTAGGTGTGGAGAATAATGGAGGGTTTACATCCTATGTTCGTCCAGTTACGAGTGTCGCTAGGAAGTAAAAGCTCCTGTCATATCACTTACAAACATCTAGATACGGGTCGACCTTTCAGAAGCGCGCTTAGATAATATTGTGAAACTCACTTCGCATATACACTCCTGGAAATTGAAATAAGAACACCGTGAATTCATTGTCCCAGGAAGGGGAAACTTTATTGACACATTCCTGGGGTCAGATACATCACATGATCACACTGACAGAACCACAGGCACATAGACACAGGCAACAGAGCATGCACAATGTCGGCACTAGTACAGTGTATATCCACCTTTCGCAGCAATGCAGGCTGCTATTCTCCCATGGAGACGATCGTAGAGATGCTGGATGTAGTCCTGTGGAACGGCTTGCCATGCCATTTCCACCTGGCGCCTCAGTTGGACCAGCGTTCGTGCTGGACGTGCAGACCGCGTGAGACGACGCTTCATCCAGTCCCAAACATGCTCAATGGGGGACAGATCCGGAGATCTTGCTGGCCAGGGTAGTTGACTTACATCTTCTAGAACACGTTGGGTGGCACGGGATACATGCGGACGTGCATTGTCCTGTTGGAACAGCAAGTTCCCTTGCCGGTCTAGGAATGGTAGAACGATGGGTTCGATGACGGTTTGGATGTACCGTGCACTATTCAGTGTCCCCTCGACGATCACCAGTGGTGTACGGCCAGTGTAGGAGATCGCTCCCCACACCATGATGCCGGGTGTTGGCCCTGTGTGCCTCGGTCGTATGCAGTCCTGATTGTGGCGCTCACCTGCACGGCGCCAAACACGCATACAACCATCAATGGCACCAAGGCAGAAGCGACTCTCATCGCTGAAGACGACACGTCTCCATTCGTCCCTCCATTCACGCCTGTCGCGACACCACTGGAGGCGGGCTGCACGATGTTGGGGCGTGAGCGGAAGACGGCCTAACGGTGTGCGGGACCGTAGCCCAGCTTCATGGAGACGGTTGCGAATGGTCCTCGCCGATACCCCAGGAGCAACTGTGTCCCTAATTTGCTGGGACGTGGCGGTGCGGTCCCCTACGGCACTGCGTAGGATCCTACGGTCTTGGCGTGCATCCGTGCGTCGCTGCGGTCCGGTCCCAGGTCGACGGGCACGTGCACCTTCCGCCGACCACTGGCGACAACATCGATGTACTGTGGAGACCTCACGCCCCACGTGTTGAGCAATTCGGCGGTACGTCCACCCGGCCTCCCGCATGCCCACTATACGCCCTCGCTCAAAGTCCGTCAACTGCACATACGGTTCACGTCCACGCTGTCGCGGCATGCTACCAGTGTTAAAGACTGCGATGGAGCTCCGTATGCCACGGCAAACTGGCTGACACTGACGGCGGCGGTGCACAAATGCTGCGCAGCTAGCGCCATTCGACGGCCAACACCGCGGTTCCTGGTGTGTCCGCTGTGCCGTGCGTGTGATCATTGCTTGTACAGCCCTCTCGCAGTGTCCGGAGCAAGTATGGTGGGTCTGACACACCGGTGTCAATGTGTTCTTTTTTCCATTTCCAGGAGTGTAGACAAATTCCCAGTTGTTCGCAAAATTCATGTCATATTGCAAAAACATTTAACATTTTTCTCACGAAACCGCCGTTACATTTCGAGCAGTTGATGAGGTCTGGGATCAGTTTGCCTACGCTTGAGACTCAGGTCCCTGTTGCCAAATCAATTAACGATTCGTACAAGGCATCATTGACCTCCTGTTCTCTTGAAAATTGTGTTTAGGCCAAATGCGCATTCAAAATGCCGAAAAGAAGAAAGTCGATAGTAGCTATATCGGAAGTGCATCTAGAAACAAACCGCTGTGAAGTGCGGGTACTGAGCATGGTACCACGTTCAGGGTTCCAGCCGCATATGGATTGCGGGAAAAATGAGAACGCTGTACGTGCTGTCATTAATTGAATCCTGTCTTTGCGCTCCCTTCGGAAGCCAAAGGTAAAGAGCTGAAGAATATATATAGGTTCTTCACTTAATACTGGCTCTCAAAATTGTGCGGCTCTCGAAATTGTGCAACTAGGTTTTCACTGGATAATTTGCCACTATCGTCAAGAGTGTGTCATTCAAATCTACGCGAGTCATAAAAACGTATGAACGGAGTTCCTTTTTGGAAAGAAGTCAAATGGTTCTCTGAGTTACCTGTTGGCAGTGTCTAACGTTTACAAATTATTTCTTTAGGAATTATAACACACTTTTTAACACTTACCTTAAAGTAAGCAAGTAATTCAGATTTATATATAATATCTAGAATTAATGTTAAAAGACGTACTTGCAGATGAATTGGATTATTCAAAGTAGGTTTCAAATAGGCGTCAGGATATGACTGTCTTATTTCTCCTGCTTCCGCTCCTTACTTCTGCTGTTTGCAGGTAGGTGTCTTCTGCGTCTACATGTGTACTCCGGATGGCAGAGGGTACGTTCAATTGTCCCACTTTGTAGGATTTCTTCCTGTTCCATTCACGTACGAAGCGCAGAAAGAATGGTTGTCTGCCTCTGTGCGTGCAGTATGTATTCTAATCTTATCCTCACGATCCCTGTGTGAATGATACGTAGGGGTCGTAGTATATCCCCATAGTAATCATGTCTTGAAACTTTGTTAATAGGCATTCTTGGGACAATTTACGTCTGTCTTCAAGAGTCTACAAATTCAGTTCCTTCAGCATCTCTGTGACACTCTCCCACTGGTTAAACAAACCTGTGACCCTTCGTGCGGCCCATCTCTGTGTACATTCAATATCCTCTGGTAGTCCCATCTGCTAAGAGTCCCACAAACTTGAGCAATATTCTAGGGTGGTTCGCAGAAGTGATTTGCAAGAAATCTCTTATGTATACTGACTGCACTTCCTCAGTATTTTACCAATAAGTCTACCACCCGCTTTACCCTTTCCTTTCAGAAACCAGCTATCCACATAACGAGCTGCGTGAACCAGTTGTAAAGGGGAGCCTAGGTAACGATGAAAGCGGTGCCTCGTGAAATGTATTTTAAAATCTAACAGCATAATACTGTTATTTATTTCCGTGACTCTTAACATGCACATGTGGAACGATTTCAGTAAGATTGTGCAGGTCCCTATTGTAGCCACGTTTCGAAAAGGCTGTGAGATCTGCTGCCATGATACCTAAAGGAAGTATCAATTACAAATGCCCCAAATGTAGACGAAATCTAATGTCATTACTTGTTTTTGCAGGTAATGTCATCGAGGTGTTACTTTTCTGCCTTTTAATATAAATAAAAAGGTAGCTTTTTTCCTCTCTGTGGGTTCGAAAAGTTAAAGGGGACCCATCACAGAGCGTACCTCGGATACTTAAACACTGCGTGTGACCATTCATGTCTCCCTTCTTTGAGTAACACGAGGGCGTGCTCCAAAGTGATGCCTCCGAATTTTTGTGTGAGAACTCTTAAAGTATTTTAAGCAAAACGAACATTATTAACATTCTACAAGTTTATTCTTCATGTCTACATATTTGCAGCCCTATGCCGCTAACCGGCTCCGGAATTGTAGCGTGTAACATGGTGATGTGTAACGTAACTACATCGGTGAGTGAGGAACAATGTGTTGTACTGGAGTTTCGAATTCGAAGAGTTCATCCGCATGTGGAGCACCATCTCTTTCAGCCTTACAGTGCCAGACAACACACGAGCGCTGTGACATCTGCAACAGTACAACGCCAACAAAGTGAAACATCCTACAGTGACGGTATCAACAAACTGGTCTCTCGTTGGAAGAAATGTGTTCGTCTCCAGTGTGGCCACGTTGACAAACAAATGTGTAGACATAAGGAATAAAGATATAGAATGTTAATAATGTTTGGTTCACTTCAAAAGCTCTTAGAGTTTTCACGTAAGAAATTCGGAGGCATTACTTTTCAGCACGCCCTCGTACACTATCTCATCAAAAGTATACGGACACTCCAAAAACGGACGTTTCTCATATTCGGTGTATTGTGCTGCCACCTACTGCCAGGTACTCCACATCAGCGACCTCCGTAGTCATTAGACATCGTGAGAGAGCAAAATGGGGCGCTCCGCGAAACTCACGGACTTCGAACGTGGTCAGGTGACTGGGTGTCACTTGTGTCATACGTCTGTACGCGAGATTTCCACACTCCTAAACATCCCTAGGTCCACTGTTTCCGATGTGATATTGAAGTGGAAACGTGAAGGGACATGAACAGCACAAAAACGTACAGGCCGACCTAGTCTGTTGACTGACAGAGCCTGCCGACAATTGAAGAGGGTAGTAATGTGTAATAGACAGGCATCTATCTAGACCATCCAAACTGCATCAGAATCCACTTCAAGTACTATGACAGTTAGGCGGGAGGTGAGAAAACTTGGATTTTATGGTCGAACGGCTGCTCATAAGCCACACATCACGCCGGTAAATGCCAAACGACGCCTCTCTTGGTGTAAGGAGCGTAAACATTGCACCATTGAACAGTGGAAAAACGTTGTGTGGAGCGACGAATCATGGTACACAATGTGGCGATCCGATGGCAGGGTGTGGGTATGGCGAATGCCCGGTGAACTTCATCTGCCAGCGCGTGTAGTGCCTACAGTACAATTCGGAGGCGGTGGTGTTATGGTGTGGTCGTATTTTTCAGGGAGGGGGCTTGCACACCTTTCTATCACAGTACAGGCCTACACTGATGTTTTAAGCACCTTCTTGCTTCCCACTGTTGAAGAGCAATTCGGGGATGGCGATTGCATCTTTCAACACGGTCGAGCACCTGTTCACAATGCACAGCCTGTGGCAGAGTGGTTATACGACAATAACATCCCTGTAATGGACTGGCCTGAACAGAGTCCTGACGTCAATCCTACAGAACACGTTTGGGATGTTTTGGAACGCCGACTTCGTGTCAGGCCTCACCGACCGACATTGATACCCCTCCTCATTGCAGCACTCCGTGAAGAATGGGCTGCCATTCCCCAAGAAACCTTCCAGCTTCTGTTTGAACGTATGCCAGCGAGAGTGGAAGCTGTTATCAATGCCATCATGGCAAAGGGTGGGCCAACACCACATTGAATTCCAGCATTACCGATGGAGGGCGCCACGAACTTGTAAGCCATTTTTGGCCAGGTGTCTGGATATTTTTGATCAAATAGTGTACTTTCAGTGTCCAGTAATAGTCATACTTGCTACGAGTTCCAAACGCATGAGCAACATTCCCAGATAGAGCGCACCAGTGATTTGTAAGCAGTTTCCTTTATAGCCTGCCTGCATTTCCTAGGTATCCTGCTAATGAATCGAAATCTACCCCTTACCTGACTTGCGACGGAGCCTATGCTATCATTCAGTTTCATATCCGTACACAATCTTACACTCATGTGTTTCTGAGGGTTGACTGATTCTAATTGTCTATGACTGATATGGAAATCATAGGATACTACATTCTTTTTGTTTTGTGAAGTGCACTGTTGTACACTTCATAACACTTAAACAAGTTGTCGAACTTTGCACCGTTCTGAAACCTTAACAAGATCTGATTGAATTTTAAAGCATTTTTTTTTTCAGATAACTGCATCACCTGCAAAATCCTGAAGTTCTGCTAATGTTGTCTCCCAGTTAATTAAAATTGCATATCGCCGACAATGGTTCCCGACAATGTTGTTGGGCAACATTGAGCCACACGAATTGCAGCCAATTGAACGACAACTATAGCGACCTCTGTAGCCCGACATTGTTTGCGGCAACACATATCCTGGCGAGACGTGCTTGCGCGGAGTCACATTATTACTACGAAATGGACGAATGTGAACTGGTGGAAGTTACTGCGGCTCTCCTGCTTTCAAATTACACAAGTAGTAAAATTACTGGAAAGAGGAGCAAGAGAAATCGGGCGTTGTGGCTGCGTCCTTTTTTAAGCAGGCGGAACAACTGAGATTCAGAAAATCTAACACGTGCATTAATGCTTAATACGCACCTGTTCCAGAATTTCACTAGAATGTCTAAAAATGATTTCGAATATCTCGTGCAAGCAACTCGTCCAAGAACTGCTAAAACCATTGCAAACATGAGAAACTGTATACCAGTTCCAGCACGACCTACGATTACACATAGGAAACAAAGGTGAGAGCGAGAGGGAAGCATTTACAGACAATTACAGATAGAGATATTGCTCTGCAATACGAAACACGGCAACCCCCCGACATCTACTTGCAAGATCTGCAATGTTACCCATTCACACCGCAAAATTGCCGCCTGTTGCACACTGCAGCAATGTTGACGTCGATGATAATTCCGCCAAATATTTCCGTTAAGACATATCTCATCCAAACGTACCTTAAACGTGCGGCATTCAACATGAACCAAGGACCCCAACACAACTCCCTGAGGCTGTCATCTGTCGATGACTCTCCATCCATGATAACGATGGTTCGGAATATTTCAACAGAAGTACTTGAAAAGTTAAGTGTGTAGCCAAGCTGACAGCAAAATGACTTCATCATCTCCCCCGAAGTTCTATTACTTTCTCCATGTACAACATAGGCTCTGCCTTGTTTATTTCTGTACCGGATTGTCGCTGGGGAAACAAGAATAATTCCGACGTAATGTTCATCTCCATCTCTTGTCTGGGAAGTACTCTAGCTCGAAAAGGTAAAACCGTTATCTATAAAATCCTGCACTTGCGTAAAATCAATATTTGAAGGTTAACGATCGTAAGGCCCACAGAAGACGAAACATAAGAGTCATATATGAGGTATTATTATCCACTCACAAGCTGCTACATTGTCGCGAATGGAACATTACCCGGAAATGTAGATTAAATTTCATTATTTCACGTTTATGATCACAAATATTGTAGGTTCTCAGACTACCGGTTTCGGTCAGTAACGACCTTCTTCAGATCTGCAGCAAAACACAAATACAACTAATGGAGGCCTACAGCTTAAAACAGTAAAACAGGCCACGAAGAAAAGCATTGCTGAAGTACATGTGAAAATTATGCGTTTTAGATATGACGAGGCATACCAATTTGATACAAACATGTCCTAATATCCTGGAGCTACAGTGGCATTGTCAAACGCTAAACACAAAATCACCGCTAGCATCGTCACACATAAATAAATTATGCTATACACTAGGGTCATTTTTTTTAACAGTGCTACTGTTCAGAACAAACTGCTGTACAGTATCCACACGATGTCTGTATCGCAAGCTCGCCAGACGTCGCTCCTGTAGGCGTACATATATTCTTGAATAACATATAATTATACGATATAAAATAAAAGAAGAATACAGTCAGTAAGGACTGTAATCGGCTTACCAGGTATAAAAGTCATTGCAGTAATAAAACGCAATAAATTACGGCACGACAAAAGTTAGATTGTTGAAAAGGAAAAGTTTAGTAACGATAATTCTGACGCGCTGTAATGACGAACGTTAGATGAAAATATAAAGGCATAAGTAATAGTCAACTTATGAGATCTTCGAGTCCATTGTCTCCTGCTGTACCCATCACCACCTAACTCAACAATGCTTCCTCCTCCTACCCAGTGTGGTTTCCGGCATTTCTTCTCCACCAACTACCAGCTCCTCAACCTTACCGATCTCCTCTCCCTCCAAATTATCTCCCGTCACTCTGCTATTCTTCCTCCAGAACACTATGACCATGTATGGCATTCTGGGCTCCTTTTCAAGCTCCAGACCTAAGGCATTCCTATCAACTTCATATGTCTCATTGCCTCCTTCCTCTCCCACTGTCCTTCCTACGTCACCATCCATAACACCAATCTCTGTACTTTCTACCCTACTGCAGGTGTGCCCCAGGCTCCACTCTTTCTCCTCTCCTTTATATTCTGTACACCACTGATATACTCGAACCACCCCCACCTGCCCATCTCCTTCAATATGGTGATGACACCACCTTCCTTGACCTCTACCGTATCCTTCAATGATCCCAGCGCTCCCTCCAAACCCACACAGACAAATTTACCACTTGGTGCTCCTTTGGATCAATCCTTCAAAAACCCAGGCAATCATAATAGGATGTACCACTCCTCCTTCTGGCTCCACGATTTCTACCTCACCATCTATGACTGTCCTATCCAAATTACTCCCACCTTGGACAACATTGACCCTTGAACTCCACTTCTGACCATCATCTCACCTGGACTCCCCATCTCCTTACCATCCAATGCAGAGCCCACAATAGACCCCAACTCCTGAAACTCCTGACTGGCCGGACATGGGGATTGCATCCTTCCACCATCCTTCAGATCCACAAATCCTTGGTCCATCCCATCCTCTGTTATGCCAGTGTCGTGTGGGTCTCTGCCACTCCTAAATTCTATAAAGCCCTCCAAATCCTTGAACACCATGCAGTCTGCCTCTCTTTCTGTATCCATCCCCTAGCCCCCACAAGGACTGTCTATGACCTCATCCTTTTCCCACATCTCCCCATTTTCCTTGAACACGTCTGTATCCTCCACACCAGCTGCTGCCTCGATCCACCTCGCCCCCTGGTGTCTCCTTTACCAAAGAAATTTTCGGCGTCTCCCCACCCTGAAGATGTACTTCGCCTTGGCATTTACTGTTTCTTCCAACTCTTACCCTCCTCTTCCTCTCCCCCCTCCCTAGGGCATCTTCCCCTTTCTCTCCCCCTCTGCTGTTCCCCCTGTTCTTCTCGCTGCTTCTTTCCCAGTCCTTACCCTCCTTCCTGGGTTGCTCCCTTCCCCATGTTCCACATCTCATGTCCCTTGTTGTGCTACTGGCTCCCCCTCCCTTCCATCTCTTCCAGCGCCCCCTCCTCTCCTTCCTCTTTTCCTTCTCTCTGGCCTCCCCTCCTTTGGCAGTTCCTTCTAGTTTTAATCCATTTACTCTCCATTGTGTTTTGGTGCTCGCCATGTGTGTTACATAAGTGCAGTGTGTTTTAAGTCTATTGGTCCCGTGTGGCTTTCATACTGTGAAGGTCGTTTTAATTGTGCTGTCAGTGCCGCCAGTGTTTATGTGCTATGTCCTTATCGAGTGTCATTTTATCTATATGTGGACCTTATGTAAATGTGCCTTATCAAACTTCTCCATTCTTTTATATTGCAACTCCCACTGTTTCCTCTTCTCTTGTGTCAACATCATCTTTTAGCCTTTTTATTTTCCTTTATTGAATTTAGATCCCCTCTCTCCCCCCCCCCCCAGAGGGGGAGGGGGGCAGGCTGACAGCAGCTTAATACGCCGCTCTACTGCCGATAGAAGAGTTAAAAACATAATGGGAAGATGACAAACAATATGTAAAGGCAATAAAACGGTGACTCTGTTAAAAATAGTAAAATGGCGGAAAGTTGCGGAAGTTAAAATAGAAAAAACACGGGGTTGACGATGCTAATGAAGACACACATTAAGTACACAGGCACAATTAAAAGAATAAAAAATAAAACACGGCGACAGTATGGTTTCTGTTCGTAACTCTTTAAAAAGGGGGGCAAACAACACTGAACACTGAAACACTGCACCAGAGATTAGATACGAAGATAACACACCACAGACTAAAGCAGATTGGGGGGGGGGGGGATAATCCGGACAGATGAGGAAAAAAAAGGGTGGGGAAAGCAAAAAGGGGGTGGACATCTTTTATCCCCGTATTTTATGTATTTAATGTTTCTCCTATGATATTTTGTACAGTGTCTTGACTGAAGAGCGGCGGACTGTGCTGCTGCCAAACAACCCCTGCCCACATGGGGTAGGGGTATGAAGTAACAATAAAGGGAAAAAAGCAGCCTTTGGAGTATACAGAATAATATAAAAATGACAAAAATAAATGGCGAAAGAAGCCCAATGAATGAAAGCATACTGTAGCAACTAATCTGCGCCCTCTGTTGGTGCTACTTCCAAAATGTTGCATAGGCGAGAAGTGGTTGGAGGAACGTGACCGTAATGTTTGTTGTCAACTTTCTTAATAGTAAGGTCAAGATAGTTAATGGAGCTCTCTTTTTCAACTTCCATAGTAAAAGCTATTACTGGATGCATACTGCCTATTGCTTGGGCAAATGCGTTGACCTAAGTAGTGTCAACCTCTATCAGTAATAAAATGTCGTCAACATACCGTTTATAATTAATCGTTTTTTATTTTAGCTGTGAAACTTGGCAAAAAGTGTACATCCTAAATCGTTCACAAAAACACCTACCAAAGTAGCAGCTAGATTATTACCCATTCCAGGTCCATATTTTCGATAATATATTTTGTCATTGAAGGTAAAAAAATTGTGAGCTAAAATAAAATCTAGAAATTCAATTAGTTCTGTACTCTTTACAGTACTGATCTTGTTATGGGATAGCAGATTACGCCGAATAAATTTCAATAGTTTCTTTTATCGGGACGTTACTATAGCGGTTTTTTACATCCAAGGTTGCTAAAGTCGTATTATCTCCAACAGTTATTTCCTTGACAGCAGTTGCAAGCTCAGAACTGTTTTTGACCCAAAAACAAGTATCGAACGTGTAAATTGCTTTAAGTTCATTGTTAAGAAACTTATTTAGTTTATAGCATGCTGATGACATATTGTTTACAATCGGACGAACCGGATTTCCATTTTTGTGAATCTTAACTTGTGATCTAAGCTGGGAAAGTATAGCATCCATCATTTTAAACGATTTCTTTTCATAATCGTTAAGAAGAGCGCCTCAGACTTATTGCCGCTTAACTTTTTCCTTTTTAACAATCTAAGTTTTGTCATGTTTTAATTTATTGCACTTTGTTCCTGTAATGACTTGTACACCTTGTAAGTAGGCTGTTTAGGTTTTTTTGGTAACGCCACCTCTGTATGAAAATCACTGGCTGTGCTGTGTGCAGTCTGTGGCTGTTTTGCATTGTTGTAATACTCGCCATTGTAGTGTTACGCAGCTGGCTGTGAACAGCGCGTAGCGTTGCGCAGTTGGAGGTGAGCCGCCAGCAGTGGTGGATGTGGGGAGAGAGATGGCGGAGTTTTGAAATTTGTCATGAACTGCTATATTTATATAGGATGATATCAAGGTAAATACATTGTTTGTTCTCTATTAATATCTTTCATTTGCTAACTATCCCTATCAGTAGTTAGTGCCTTCCATAGTTTGAATCTTTTATTTAGCTGGCAGTAGTGGCGCTTGCTGTATTGCAGTAGTGGGAGTAACGAAGATTTTTGTGAGGTAAGTGATTTAGTGATTTGTGAAAGGTATAGTTTAATGTTAGTCAGGGCCATTCTTTCGTAGGGATTTTTTGAAAGTCAGATTGCGTTACGCTAAAAAAAAAAAATATTGTGTATCAGTTTAAGGACAGTCCTGTATAAATTCTTCAAAAAGGGGACGTTTCATACGTCGACCCTTAGCCGAGGATACCTCACTGGAATCTTCTGATTTTTTCTTGTAGTTTGTGTAATTAGTTTAGCTATTGTTTATTGCTAGAGCGTAATTGTAGAGAAAATCTCCTTTGTAGTTGCAGTCTTTCATTGTTGTACAGTAAAACAGTTGTGGCATGCATGTAGATTTGCACCAAGTATTTCGCAGCTGCAATTAACTAGATATTATTTTCAGTGTTATGTTAATGTGTTCTCTTATTTTTGGTCTTCAAATTGTGTTTTTCTGTGTTGTCGTGTGAAATACTGTGACAATAATGGCGTGTGAAAAACGTAACACTAGGCTCCAAAGTAAACTGAGAAATAATAGTGACGACGAGCGTAGCTTGCCAGCACCACTGTGTAATGAATTAAGAGACATTCAAAGTAGTAATTTGGTAACTGTGCATAGGGAAACGGAGCGGGCGTCAAACAATGGCGTGGACAGTGAAACAATTAGTGCAGAGGGAAGCATTATCGATCGATCGGTCGGCAACAGCTCGCCTCAGGAATCGGGAATGACAGGACACAATTTTGCAAATATTGTAGATTCAGGTTTTGGATCCTCACCGTTTTCTCAAATAAGTCAAGACACATTTTCTGCTTGTCAAAATGTGAACGTTTCCGGTGCAAATTCACTGCCGAAAAGCACTGAGGACCATGTTCCAGACACCAGTGCATTGTTATTACAATTAATACAACAAATGGGACAAACACAACAAAAGCTTCAAAAGTTAGACACAATGGAACAAAATCTTCGAAAGTTAGACACAGTGGAACAAAATCTTAAAAAGTTAGACACAATGGAACAACACCAAAGACAAACACAGCAACAGTTAGACGCAATGGAACAAAATCTTCAAAAGTTAGACTCATTGGAGCAAACTCTTGAACAAACACGTGAGGATTTAACTACTGAGTTACATCATATTGAATCGAAATGTCAAAAAGTCTGTAATGACGTAAAAACACAAATTTGTGAGCATTTCCAACCTATTTTTTCGCGTCATGAAAATGCACTACAGAATCACGAAGCAGCCATAAAAGAACTGCAAACTATTGTTCATGAAAATCATGAGACCTTGCAAGTTAAATTCGACTCAGTTGCATCTACCGATTCGGTTACGCAACTTGCAAAAACTCAGGAAAACTTAAAGGACACAGTAGATACTCTGAAACTTGGTTCAGAAAAGCACACTGAGGAAATAAGTACACTATTGGATAAAGTAGCCGAACTTTCAGATCAGTTCACTAACTTATCTACAAAGGTAGATGATGATCTGAATGACACAACACCTGTAGCCTTCACTGACACTGAAGAGTATGAAGAAATTAGAAAATTCAAACAAAATCAAAATCAAATCAATACACAGTACAAAAGAGAAATCCGGGAAGTACAAGATCAGTTGACGCAGGTAATACAAGAATTACATATTTCAGAGGACACTCGCGCTCCAGTACGGGAAGAGGGAGATAGAAATACGGAACAACCACAAAATAATAACACAGGACATTTCGGAAATTATGAAAGAAATTGGCAAGGCGCATTGGATTTTGAGATGGAACCGCCGACACGACGTAACAATGACCGATATGCTACTCGCCGACACGATGATTTTGACTATAAGCTGTTCATTACTACACGTAAATTCAAAACGTTTAAGAATTCTGCCAACGACATTCATCCACAAGCGTGGCTCCATCAATTCTCTCATTGTTTTCCTCCCAACTGGTCATTGGAGCACAGGTTAGAATTTATGTGTGGCTATTTAGAGAATGAACCAGCTGAAAGAATGCGATCGGTCATTCACGATTGTCACAGTGAAGGAGAATTTTACCATGCCTTCCTCTCAGCATATTGGTCTCAAGCTACACAAGACCGAGTAAAACATAGCATCATAATGATGAAACATTTCGAACAATCTGAATTTTCCAGTCTTGTGAAATATTTTGAAGACATGTTGCATAAGAATCAATATCTTTGAAACCCATACAGCCCCTCAGAACTCATCCGCATTTGCTTAATCAAATTGCCTGAACATTTACGACATATTATTTTTGCAGGACGTTGCAAAGACGACATTGAAGCTTTTCAGGGACTGTTACAAGAATTGGAAATTGACACTCACAATCGCGGAATGCGGAAACAGGAACACAACAACTACAGGTCACATACGTCAAAATTCCGTGACGACAGAAACAATAACTGGACACGACAAGGCTATTCTTACAACGCAAACCGTGACCAAAACAGACACCACCCATATGACAACCACTGGCAGAGTAATAGTTACAGAGAAAGATCGCATCTCCGTAGTAATGAATATGACAGAGATAACCATAGAAACAGACAATATGGTAACCAGAACTATTATTATCAAGAGAGACAGAGTAACTTCAGACGCAACAGTTCAGCGCGCAGTTATGATTCAGGAAGAAATTCTCCACCACATGACCGACAAGACAGAAATTATGAAAGCTACCGACATGACGACAGACGATATAATCATAACGACAGACGTCAATTTCATCAGAACTGGCGGGATTTAAACAGGGCAGGGCCTTCTCGTCAAAGTGACTTTGTAGAAGTTAGGTCTCCTAATCCCAATAACGGCGCGCGTCAACAAAGAGACAGACAATGACTCTCACAGCAGGTAGCCGCGTGCGCCAGCTGGCTCAGGGAAAAATAACATAGACGCTAACCTTGAGAAAAATTCCAGTATTCTTTACCGACGTATACCACTTGATAATTGCGTTAAAGTTGAAACTCTGCGTACTAGGAAGAGCAAAGGTTTACACCACATTTCACACGTAAAACCGTTTATTGAGAGATAATGTGCTTTTTTAACTTGAGATTTTAATGCAACATTTTGGTTTACTTGAAAATACATTCTGAAATTAAAGTGCTTTCTGAGAGATACCAGATGACACAGTGGTTAGTTTATTTGACAGCTACACGACTATATCACGACGCTACTAATGTGTGACACAATTTACAATGTAGCTTTTGCGGTGTATCTGTTTTATATCTGCACAGTTTTTCTGAACTCTTCTGGAAAGTAAAACAGGTTTTAGTAGTAACTTTTATAGTATAGCTACAATGAGACAGGGTTTTCCGTAGCACAACAATACGTTACAGTTCAGTACTTTCTTCATCACAACAATAAGCGTAATAACTACGATATCTATACGCAAAGCATTTCATTTTTGTTTATCATGAGGTAAGTACATTGACATCTGCAGAACTTAGCTTTCGGAGGACGATAACTACGACACTTCCACAGAGATTATGTTACCAGACGCACAGTTTAGCGCTACAGGACACGTATTTGAGTGATTAATTTCGCACTTAAAACATGCATTTTTTTAAGATATTTGAAGTACAATGATACAAGGGTTTTCCGTGATATATTTCATTCCATTGCTGTAATCTGTAACACCTGAGGGTATAATTACATTAATCCTCAGGGGGGTACGCGCCTACTTTGTGTACCATGTGTTTGGCAAGCACAAGGAGCCCTAGCTAATATGGTATTTGCTTATACAAATTTACACATCGGTACCATATTTCTCTAACACATAATTACACAGCTATCTGATCATTTAACTGAGAGAGACAAACATTTTTTTTTAATACATCAGTGACACATGTTTACGCAATTACACAGTTGGATACCTTCACACTTATGAAATTGTATGTTGTTTGTACTTTGTGAACTGTTCATATTTTTTTGGAACCATTGTGATACTATGAGAGCTTTGAATGATGTATTTGGTATGGGATCATGATTTTTAAAGTACGTTTGAGGCAGATGACACTTTTGACACGAGCAGAGAATTTTTTTTTAGGTTTTGAAATTATTGCAGAAAGCTACGACGTTTTTGAGATTTGACTGAGGTGTTATGAGGTTATTTTTACGAAGACGATGTGTATTATGCTGTTGAGGTATGTTTATAATCAATAAGCTGATGCTATATAAGGAATGTGATTACGTGTTTATATGTATATGAATAATGAATAGATGTTAGGGACTCTGGTTAGTGAAAAAGGATGTTGGAAACCGAGAATCGTACTTTAAGAATTATGAAATGTGTGTATATGCGTGAATGTATCACAATGCTGACGAAAATTTTTTGGACACTGTTATATTTACAGGATTTTTTTCTACACATTTGTTACGCAAATTTTCGACCTGTGAATGTTTATATGAGACTGTCACTGTAGCGGAAACTGCTGTCGTAAATATGTCGGTAAGAAAGGTAAGTGACCATGACGTAATGCGTTGCGAGCGGCCAGGTGTGCCAGTTGCCCGGAGAAAAAGCCATTAGGTGGAGAAAAAAAGAGGCCATTAACATCGCTTCTGACATTCCTTTGTAGAAAGCATCGCAAAAACGACACGGTCGAACTTGAAAACATATGATTACACTGTGGAGCTCTTAATTTACGATATTTACTGAAATGCCTAATGAAATGACGAGAAATATTTTTACATCTGCACACCTGATTATGACAAGCGTCTTTCTACGAGAATTGAGAGAATTTCTACTAACTTATGAAATGCCTCATGACTACTGAATGATATTTTTATGCTTTGCTTTTCATAGTTGCTTATTTCATTTGATATCTAGTTTCCAGCTGTGTTGCAGCATCGCTTTTATAAAACAAAATGCATTTGCTAATGTGAACACTTTCTGTCAACAGATCTATTAAATAATAATTTTGTAATCCACATTCTTAAAAAAAAGGAGCACTTGGAAAGGAAAGAACAATAAGAAGGGACTAGTAACAGTAACTGCACACATAATTTTCTTTTCAAGTACATGGTAATATTTTTTTTTACAATAAGTTTTTGTGGTGCACCACTTTAATTACATAGTCATTAAGATGTGAATAGACATTTCCCTTATATGCATTGTTGTCTTTAGTGTACTATTTTTTCTGCTTGAGCTTTGTCATGTTTAGGAATAAATTACTTAATATTCTGCTGCTGGTTGCCAGGCATAATGCAACTGAATTTTAATTTGTCTTATTCTGCTAAGCCAGATTTATTTTTCTTGTTTGCTGCTCATTGCCTTATATTAGTTGTAATATTGCTGCTTGCTTTGACAATTTCCAATTTTTTTCATTGCTATTTGTATTAATTGTTTTGTGCTGCTGCATTGCCTCGTCCCTTAGTTTAGCATCTGAGCTCAGTAGATTTAAGTTAGCTTAAGAGGGGGTAGACTATATAAGAAACTAACTATGATGAATTGGAAGAAATGCATTGAGAAGATATAAGAAACAGATATGGCAAAATGAGTAGTGTACAGTGGAGAAATCTATTTTGAAAGAGGATGTGAACAGAATACAGAAAGCAGGTATAGATAGGACTTTTGGAAATAATGAAGAACGAAGGGAGATCTCCGAGAAGTAAAGAAAGTTTTGTTTGCAAAATACTGCAGTAAAACAAACCCTGTCCTTTCCTTGTATTATTCCGCTATATGTTTGTGTACCCTTGGGTATTTATGTTCTTCCTGTATTTATATGTTTATCTGATAAGACTTATGTTGTAGAATTTTTCTAATACTAAGCTAGATTCACTATGATGAGGAATACTATTATCCTCAAATATAATTGGCATTAATAATATGTTATTTACCTTGTAAATATGCTTAGACACTATTTATTCTGTTTTGTTTTAATGCTCATGTGTGAAGTCGATGTTTCAATAATTATTCTGATCTTTTATGTATCTACTTATCTCATAATTCCTGTAACACTGATGTATATGTTTATTTCTATTCTTTTGTAAAGCCCCTATTACCGCAAATGTTATTTGTATTGTTATGTTCTTTACTGATGTATTTTGTATCTTTGTTATTGTATTCTTATGTTGTAAATTTATAATTGTATAGACACCAGTTCTTCAAATTAAGTATCATTTCACTGCACACGTTTTTGTTGGTCATAATATATGCACAGTATGTGAGCAGTTGGGACTGTTAGTGTTTGCACGTGTGTTAATAATTCAGCAAGGGACTGGATAATAGCATTGCTGGTTCTAAGGACAATTCCAAAAACTTTGTGAGTGCACAAGTGGTGGTTATGGACTTGCTATATTATCCGCAAGACTCTTCAATGGTGATTGTGCACCTGCACAGTCACAACAGATGGCTGCTGGCCATCTCTACAAGGACTACAGTGGGTCTGCATCTTTGATGACCCACCAATACCATTATTTCTACAAGGACTACAGTGGGTCTGCATCTTTGATGACCCACCAATACCATTATTTCTACAAGGACTACAGTGGGTCTACACCTTTGATGACTCACCAGTACCATTATTTCTACAAGGACTGCAGTGGGTCTGCACCTCTGGTGGCCCACCAATGCCGTAATCTCTACCAGGACTACAGTGGGTCTGCTCTGTGATGACCTACCAAACGATATTCTTCAAAACTTCGATTGACTCTGCTGTGGGTTTGCTCTGTTGTGGCCCATTACCTGCCAGCATGTCAAGAGTCAGCACTGTCTTTCCGTTGGAAGGACAACACTACTTCTTCAAGACTGCATGGAAATCCACTACTTCCGTGTGCATTTTCTTTTACTGCCCAGAATTTGAGAAAAACACTGATATTTTACCTTGATGAACGATTAGGACTGTCTTTATGGACTGTGAGAAAGTTTAGCTTTTGACCAACATTGTATCAATAAGTGTGTGCATTTGATTTCTTTGTTATTGTAATTACGATTATGAAAAATTTTAACAAATATGTATTGCCCAGTGCCCAAACCAATTTGTAAAATTTTTTGTGGGGAGCATGGGGGCTATGTAAGTAGGCTGTTTAGGTTTTTTTGGTAACGCCACCTCTGTATGAAAATCACTGGCTGTGCTGTGTGCAGTCTGTGGCTGTTTTGCATTGTTGTAATACTCGCCATTGTAGTGTTACGCAGCTGGCTGTGAACAGCGCGTAGCGTTGCGCAGTTGGAGGTGAGCCGCCAGCAGTGGTGGATGTGGGGAGAGAGATGGCGGAGTTTTGAAATTTGTCATGAACTGCTATATTTATATATGATGATATCAAGGTAAATACATTGTTTGTCCTCTATTAATATCTTTCATTTGCTAACTATCCCTATCAGTAGTTAGTGCCTTCCATAGTTTGAATCTTTTATATAGCTGGCAGTAGTGGCGCTTGCTGTATTGCAGTAGTGGGAGTAACGAAGATTTTTGTGAGGTAAGTGATTTAGTGATTTGTGAAAGGTATAGTTTAATGTTAGTCAGGGCCATTCTTTCGTAGGGATTTTTTGAAAGTCAGATTGCGTTGCGCTAAAAAAAAAAAAATATATTGTGTATCAGTTTAAGCACAGTCGTGTATAAATTGTTTAAATGGGGACGTTTCAACCTGATAAGCGTACCACAGACTTCACTGATTGTATGCTTCTTTAATTTTATATCTTATAATTATATCTCTGAAGAATATGTGTACGCCCACGGGAGCAACGTCTGGCGGGCGAGCTTGCGACAGAAGACGTCTTGTTGCTGCTGTAAGGCAGTTTGTTTTGAACAGTAGCACTGTTAAAAAGATGACTCTAGCACATACCATAATGTCTATAACTGTACCGATGCAGGCGCTGATTTCGTGTTTAGCATTTGACGATGCCACTATTGTTCCAGTATATTAGGACACTTTTTATGAAACAGGTATGCCTCGTCATATTTAAAGTGCATAATTTTCACTTGTATGTCAGTAATACTTTTCTTCCTGTCCTATTTTATTGTTTTGAGCTGTAGACATCTAGTAGTTGTATATGTGTTTTGCTGTAGATCTGACGTTGGCAAATGGTAGTCTGAGGACCTACAATATTTGTGATCACCAACGTGAAATAAAAAAAATGTTCTAAAAAGCTATACATTTTCTTGAAACCATTTACATCTACATATATACTCCGCTACCCACCAAGTGGCGCGTGGAGGAGAGCACAATTCGCGCCAAAGTCATATTTCTCCCCCCCTCCCCCCCCCTCTGTTCCATTCGCGGATCTGGGGGGGGAGGGGGAAGACTGACTGAACGCCTCAGTACGAGCTCTAATTTCCCTTATCTTTGAATAGTGATCATTGCGCGATTTGAAAGTTGGTGGTAATAATATATGCTCTACATCCTCGGTGAAGATCGGATTTCGGAATTTAGTGATGCTGTAGCGGGCCGTCTGTCTGCAAGTGTGTCCCACTTCAAACTTTCTATGAGATTTGTAACGCTCCCGCAATGGCTAAATGTACAGTCACGAATCTTGCCGCTCTTCTTTGGACCTTCTCAATCTCTTGAATCAGACGCAACTGGTAAGGTTCCCATACAGACGGACAGTACTCAAAGACTGGACGAACTAACGTATTGTAAGCTATTTCCTTTGTTGTAGGTCTGCATCGCTTCAGGATTCTGCAAATAAACCGCAATCTAGAGTTCACCTTACCAGTTACTTGTGTAATCTGATCATTCCATTTGAGATCATTTCGAATAGTCACGCCAAGGTACTTGACGAATGTTACCGCTTCCAAAGACAGGGCATTTATTTTGTACTCGTACATTACTGGGGATTTTCACCTTGTTATTCACAGTAGGTTACACTTACTAATAATGAGAGATAACTGCCAGTCATTACACTACGCATTCATTTTCTGCAGATCCTCATTGATTTGTTCACAACTTTCGTGTGACACTACTTTCCTGTCGACTACAGCATCATCGGCGGTCTAATCCCGCTGTCAATACCACCAACCATATCGTTTATGTAAATCGTAAAAAGCAGCGGACCTATTACGCTGCCCTGGGGCACACCTGAAGTTACACTTGTTTCTGTTGAAGTCACTCCGTTCAGGACGACATACTGCTCCCTGTCTGTTAGAAAACAGACACCTACCACTCTGAAATTTACGCCGTGCTTGCAGGCGTATTTCCCGAAATAGAAGTTGATGCGCTGTCTTATGTTATTCCTTTATTCGCCATTGGAATGAAAATGTGGAATTTCCAGTGACTGGTTAAAACACAGTAGAATTCAATGCATGCCAGCAGTTTGCTGCCAAATTTCATGTGCTTATTTATGTCTAAAAATTCCATCACACTTAGAAATGATACAAGCAAATTTCAATTTACTTTCGTTCTGTTGCAGACTCTTCGTTTAACATTTCGTGCCTGCACATTCTTTTATTTATACAGTTGTGATGGTTGGCACCGCTGCAATGGTGAACTAAATAGGCGATCACCTACCATTCTGAAATTTGGGACCTGGCAACTTGGACGGGAAGTAAAAAAATTTCATCGAACTGAATTTTCTTCAGTTTATGTTCTGAGCGGTTTTGTCTCCTGACTTCCAAAATATGAAAGCATTTCTCTTTGGACCATTCAAACGTCAGCACTGGCGACTAGAAATTTAAAAATATAATGCAATAAACGCTTTCAGAGTACTTTTTATTGTTTCTCATTCCTGAATCTTGACTTTAGTTTATTTCTCCAATCCTATTCAGTTCCTGTTAAGCGCTGTCGGGCTCGGCTAGTACTTGGATGGGTGACCATCCGCTCTGCCGAGTGCTGTCGGCAAGCGGGGTGCACTCAGTCCTTGTGAGGCAAACTGAGGAGCTACTTGATTGAGAAGTAGCGGCTCCGGTCTCGGAAACTGACATATGGCCGGGAGAGCGTATCCGCATCTGGTGACGCCTATGGGCTGAGGATGACAAGGCGGCCCGTCGGTACCGTTCGGCCTTCATGGCATGTTCGGGAGGAGTTTAGTTTATTCAGTTCCTGTGAGGATAATATTATTATCTTTATTATTCTTGCTAGTGGCAATGAATGATTGTGCAGTGTCTTTCTGTGTTTTTTGGTAATGTACGGAACTCTTTAAAAGACATGGGCAAGTATTACATCCATATACCGGGCTTCCCTCCTAAGAATCGTCAGGTGCATTTTCTCTGATGTTTCGGCAGATATTTGCAATTTAGTTTTTGTGATGTGCAGCTGAAGACATTACAGAGAAATATTGCTCATCATGTCTTTCATGCGATGCACAGTGTCGACGGACAGCGTCGTTTGTTTTCAGATACGAATAAAATGACTTTTAATGTGGATTTTACGTGCCCTTTCGATAGAGCGGTCCAATACTTGTCTAGTGCGATATTCACTTCATCAATATGTATTAACGGCAGTGGCGGATAAATACGGTGGGCGCGCACCCCCTCCCCACCCGCCCCTTGCGGGACTACCCGCATTGCCGCCCCCGCCAGTCAGCCCGCACGCTATTCGTTCGTTTCTTTCATCAGTCGACTCGACTGAATGGAGTTATCGAGTAGTTGTACTTCCCTATGTAGTACGCGCGTCCGCGTCATCATATTTTATACGTTTCTGTTTGGCCCATAATAGCTGACACATACTTACGAGAAAAGTAGCGACCATTCTAGTAATCTCGATGCTTTATTCTGTCTGGCATTTGTTCGAGAAAAGTCGCGAATATTCTTCTGTTTTCTTCTACAGAGAACCTTCGATACGTAGCGTTATAAATACGGACTATTCGCCGAACAGGAAGCTAGATTACATTCAGAAGCAGAAATATTAAGAGTGAAGAATGAATAAGTAAAATGTTCTAATTGCTGGATGTGAGGTCCGCCAGTTATGCAAAACACTGTTTTTTTCAGTACCCAACATGTTTCGACACCACTATGCCATAATCAGTGGGTTTTGGTTTTTATTTATTGTTTTCGTGTGGCAAGTACTGTACTTCCATTCTCCGCATAATGCTGAGGTGCTGTGATGCACACGCAACTATAACAAGTATTTTTCACAAACGTTGTGAAAAATACTTGTTATAGTTACGTGTGCATCACAGCACCTCAGCATTATGCGGAGAAGGAAGTACTTGCCACACGAAAACAATAAATAAAAACCAAAAGCCACTGATTATGGCACAATGGTGCCGAAACATGTTTGGGTCTGAGAAAAACGGTGTTTTGCATAACTGGCGGACCTCACATCCATCAATTTTAACTGGAAACACGGCCAATACAAGGAGCTGCAAATCAAAATGATGGATAAAATGTCCTAGTTCCAGCAAGTGCAAGTGTGAAGATTAGGCGAGAGTGAGAATGATCAGTTGATTGCGAGGTATTGATAATAGTAATTCATAGTAATATCTCAGTAAAAATATTGTTACGAGACTCGTTTCCCATATCCAACTCGTAATACGAGTTAGGTATGGGAAACTAATGATGTGTGTATCTCTCCGGTAATAGTGACTTTCGAGAAGATTCCTAAGAACGCATTGTTACTATATAGGCCCTTTATCATTTAAGGAAGAGAACCATAATTGTAACTTCTTTATATCCCAAGATGGCATTGTCTTGTATATGCGTATAATCAGTTTAAATAAAACTTTCTTAAACTTTGCATGTGACTTGATTATTTTTTATTATGGTAAAAGTAAAGGTAGCTCAAGATATCTTTAGCGCCAGCTCTTTGAGGTTATTCTGTACCCCCCACTGATTAACGGTTAAGATACGAAAAATAACCAGTACTCCAGCAGCGACTGAGAACTGCCCTGGCCCACACTGACTGCTACCGCCATGCACCAGCGCTGCTCAGTTGCTGCAGAAATACTGGTGATTCTTCGTGTTTTAATGTCCATGTTAATACATGTTGATAAAACGAATGTCGCGCTATACTAATTTGGGATCACTCTATTAAATGGGCAGCTAAAACTCCACTTTAAAAATAAAAAAAACGATGTAATTCCGTCGAGACCCGTCGCATGAAAGACGTGATGAGTAGTATTTATTTGCGGTGACTGCAGCTACACAGTGCGGAAACGGAATTACAAATATCTGCCGAACACCAGAAAAAATGCGCCTAAAAAGTCTTAGGAAAGGCACCACGCATATGATTCTAAAATGTAGACAAGTACTACTACAAATCATGAAACTTCCCATACCGTAAGCCGAAAAATAACGTTTAATAGAAAAATGTGCGAAATACGGGCTAGAAGTTGGCAAGGAGAGATCCTGGTTATATTTTATGGTGGAAACAATGACAACTGCATTCGACAAGGATCGTCATGGCGTTGCTTGTGTTAAGATATTATTCCCGTGCTCCTAGCTGACGCTCAGCGCGGTGGCTGATAGAAGCGATCGTAAAGGCATTTCTCATTTAGGCCGCTCCCATTGGCAACGCCGCCAAAGGTCAGCTTGGAGTGAGCGAACAGTACACGGTGACACAGTGAAAAATAAATATATCGTATTTATTTAATCGTGTGGCTAGCGCCCCCCGTCGGGCAGACCGTTCGCCGGGTGCCGGTCTTTCAATTTGACGCCACGTCGGCGACATGCAGTCGATGAGGATGATAGGATGATGATGAGGGCAGCACAACACCCAGTCCCTAGGCGGACGAAATTCCCCGACCCAGCCGGGAATCGAATCCGGGCCTAGAGGATTGACAATCCGTCACGCCGACCATTCAGCTCCCGGGGGCGCACATAAATACACCGTAGTATGGCGTGACACGGAGCGGAATACAGAAACAACTTCAAGCTGTACTCTTAGGTTGCAACCTAACCATCAACTCAGATATTGCATCATGTTCCAAGACAAGCGCAAAATGTTCAAATGTGTGTGGATTTCTAGGGACCAAACTGCTGAGGGTCATCGATCCCTAGACTTACACACTACTTAAACCAACTTATACTAAGAACAACACACACACACACCCATGCCCGAGGGAGGACTCGAACCTCCGGCGGGAGGGGCCCCGCAATCCGTGACATGGCGCCTCAAACCGCACGACCACTAAACGCGGCCGAGACAACCGCCGAAAGTATGTAACACTCAGATTGTAATTATCAGTGTTGCTGTTTTTTTAATCGCAGAAATTTTAGCTGTGCTCTTGGATCTCGACCTAAGTCCCGCTTCGGAAATCGCTACAGATTCCGGAAGAAAGTGCACGTCCTATATAATATCTCACTGCAAATAAAATTTGTTGCATCTTTTACGGAATAATATCCCAATAAATCCCATTTGTTCCATATATTTTCCGCAAGCTGCACTATATCTGTATAAATTCATAATTAGTTCTTGGATTATCCAGAAGGGACGCTAACTATCCTTTGTTTCTAGTTGCCAGCTTTCCTTCTGTCCGAGAAAGTACTGAAGTTAAATCCTTTTCTTGGTAATTTTTTATTCAGTACCAAAAATTCTCAGCAAGCAAGTTCATGTAAGGATACTGCCCCCAAAAAACTCTTGCAGTACCTTTAGTGTAGCTCCATCTGAACCTAATTCTCAGATTTCGCATCCGTACTGTGACTATCGACGAAGACAAAGATATAAAATTGCTGGTAATTCGACCATACGCCTTCAATACGACAGTCATTGGACAGTCAAAATTATTAAAACGCTTTTGTTAATTTGCTAGTGTTGTGCCGCGTTTTGGGGGATGAGGTAGTACTGAATGACTGGGAAATAGCCTGAGGAGGGCGGGGAGCGCCAAATAAATTATTTACTTTGTCTGTCTTGTTAAGTGCCGGGACTGACTGTTAGTACTGAGTTGTGGGACACACATACGTAAAATTGAAGATAATTCATTCAGACCAGACTTGACCGAAAACCAATAGCATTAGCAATAATAGTAACTTTTGCTGCACAGGAACAAGCCATCAGAACTAATGTCAGCAAAGCCAGAATAGAGAAATCAGCAAACGACCCAAAGTGTATACTGTGCAAAGAAGCTGGCGAAACAATCGAGCCGGCCTGTGTGGCCGAGCGGTTCTAGGCGCTTCAGTCCGAACCGCGCTGCTGCTGCGGTCGCAGGTTCGAATCCTGCCTCGGGCATGGATTTTGTGATGTTCTTAGGTTAGTTAGGTTTAAGTAGATCTAAGTCTAGGGGACTGATGACCTCAGATTTCAAGTCCAACAGTGCTTAGAGCCATTTGAACAATTTTTTTTGAAACAATTGACCATAGCTTGAGTTTCTGCTCGGGCTGGCTGCAAGCAGCGGCACAATGATGTGACACGAATGATCCACTTGAACATACGCCAAAATCACCATCTGCAGATGGCAAGGAACTGGTAGACCCGTAGGCCGGGAAAAGTTGTCGAACACGAACTTGCCAAATTTCTGGGGGACGTCCCACTTCAGACAGATAGACTGTTGGAACCCAATACAGCAGTCAGGAGAAAAAGAAAGAGTGAATCACTGAATCATCGGCAGCAGGCTCGATGAGAAACAAGTTGAAAAAACTTGCCAGATATGAGGACTAGAAAATCGAGCTACAGCGACTCTGGCGTAAATCACTGACAGAGGTTTCAGTGGTTCTTGCTACACTGGGAGTATGTCAAAAGATTTTAATGGGAACTTGAAAACCGTTGGAATTGAAAAAATATCCATTTACTAACTACGGAAAACGAAAAAAATTCTAGGATCTGCACGTATTATCCGCCGAGTCATCACGCTGTCACAGACGCATGGAAAGTATCCCACTAGCGATAAAACAAAAAAATCCAGCGTGTTGAACTCATTCGCTGTGTTTTGTGTAATAACAATAATTATAATAATTTCCAGGTTCTGTGATTCTGAGGAAAATCATGGAGCTCAATAAAGAGATGTTGTATGCAAAATCAGACATGATAAGGGACTCTACCAACGTTCATAATGCGTTACAAGAGCAATTAGAAAGAGGAGGGTAATCTTCTATAGTCAAATAGGCAGGGTGGGCAATGCCAAGAGCCTCATGAGCCTCATCATTGTCCTTAAAGGGAAAGCGACTTGCGCCAAATGGACAAAACCGGTTAGCAAACATCATGAACAACTAGAAATTAACAATGATGACATTCATGGTAGAGATGTTTACAGACTTATAATCGGAACATTAGATTCTCTCCAGTCACAAACGGTAGTAAAAATGTGTTTAGGAACTAGAGTGAAATGGACTCTCGAACGGAGAAACACGCGTACCAACACAATGAGAGAGTATTGAGCCAAGAGGAAAGCTCGCCAGTAGTAAGAATTAGGTGGAAAATCGTGAACCTAAACGAAATATAATTACTTCCGGTATATTAGATGGCTGAGAAATTGTATGCGGAATTGATGGAGTAATGTTTTAAATTTTCGGTCGCGAGGTTGTTCGCTTTTTGTGAAAACGACATGTTTCGTATTTATAACCGGAAAAGCAGGAAACTGCGTTACTAGCAGTCGGTATTGGGCAGTAACAAATGATACGTACAAAATGGCGATTATAATGCCATGTCATTGGCAATATTTTGAAACATAAACAACTCAGACAGTTTTGATTATGAGAATTTATACCAGGAAAAAAATACTGACGGAAAAAAATCGCAATACAAAAAAAGAATCACATAGACTAATGAAATTTCTTAAATAAATTTGGTTAGGTAACATGAATGTAAATGATTGACGTTGCAAGATAACAGACAACGCAAGAGTGAGATAAGCCATTGCAAATATGAAATGCTAGTAGATTAATACCGGGCGTAATCGTCAAGTGAGACCACATCTAGACGTCGTGGGGTTGGACGGCCACCCTTCATTACAGATGTCGGACGTCGTAGGCTGAGCAGGCTGGTAGAACAGGACAGGTGGTGAACTGTGGCGGAACTAGCATCAGACTTTAATGTTGGGCAAAGTACAAATGTGTCTGAACACACAGTGTGGGCCTCCTCAGCTGAGGACAAATGCCTGTGCCAATGTTAACACGTCCGCCCCTGTAGCTGAGTGGTAGCCGGCGCGCTAACTCAGCGTGTTCGGTCAGAGGGTTAGCTGCCCTCTGTAATAAAAAAGTTAATGGATCAACGATGATCTGAAACTGGTGTCTTGCGACGTCCGCCCGAGCAGATACAACGAACAAAAGCGAACAAAATGAGATTAATAATAAAAAAAAGTGGTCAGCGCGGCGGTCTGTCACGCCAAGGGGCCCGGGTTCAAGTCCCGGCTGGGTCGTAGATTTTCTCCGCTCGGGGACTGAGTGTTGTGTTGTCCTCATTATCATTTCATCATCATCATTGGAAAGCTACGGGGAACCGCCACTGGAATCACTCCCCTAGACGCTCATGCAGTGGACCTCTCTGACGAGGCTTCCCCCCATGACAAGACATGCCGTAAGGCAGAACACAAAGTTTTTTTAATGTTAACACTGCGGCACGGCAACTACGACTGAAACGGGCGCGTGACCATTGGCACTGGACGTTGGCGCAGTGGCAGAGCGTTACAAGGTCTGATGAACCCTGGTACCTTCTTCATACTGCCCATGAGAGGGCGTGAATCCGTCGTCGTCCAGGGGAACAGCTCCTTGACCTCTAAACTGCAGGACGGAGACAAGCTGACGGCGGCTCCGTTATGCTCTAGGGAACGTTAACGTGGACATCTATGAGTCCAGTGGAGCTCGTACAAGACATCATGACGTCCATGGTGTAATAGCACACTGGTTTGCAGACCATACATACACCCCTCGTTGACGATCATGTTTTCCGCTGGCAGTGGCGTCTTTCAACAAGATAATGCGCCGTGTCACAAGGCCAGGAGTGTGATGGGGTGGCTCGAGGAACACAGTGACGAGTTCCAATTGATGCGCTTGCCTCCCTTCCCGCCCATAACTCGCAGATCTGAACCCTGATCGAACACATATGGGATGTGATTGAATGTGGCATCAGAGCTCATCTCCACCATCCCCAGGATTTACTGGAATTAGGTGATTTGCCGCCCGGGATTAGCCGAGCGCTCTCAGGCGCTGCAGTCATGAACTATGCGGCTGGTCCCGGCGGAGGTTCGAGTCCTCCCTCGGGCATGGGTGTGTGTGTTTGTCCTTAGGATAATTTAGGTTAAGTAGTGTGTAAGCTTAGGGACTGATGACTTAGCAGTTAAGTCCCATAAGATTTCACACATTTAGGTGATTTGTGTGTGTGCAGATGTCGTGCAACTCCCTCCAGCGACCTACCAAGGCCTCATTGCTTCCATTCCACGATGCGTCGCCACTGTTATCCGTGCCAAAGGTGGACGAACCGGCTGTTAGGTAGATGGTCATAATGTTTTGGCTGATCAGTGTACGTATACTGTGCTGCGGATAGATTGCTACTCATAGGCCAAGCAGCAGGCAGGCATGACGAAAAGATGACCCCCCCCCCCCGCCACACACACACACATTCGTGCAATCATACACACATGACCCCTGTCACTTGCTGTTCTAGACAGAACCTTTTTTAAAGAGGGAGAAAATGTGAACAATGAATAAATATTGTCAGGAGGAATTTAGGTCAAGAGATGCTGCTTCAACTACCAGCGCAGTCACGAGCCCGTGTGTTGTGCTTGGGCGCGACCGTTGATACGGTGCGGCTCAGATGTCGGAACATTTGCGGGTCGGAAGGCAATGAAAAACACGGGAAAAAAGAGAAAGAATGGACACTGAGTAAAGTAACGGAAATCGAAGTCAAATGACAGAAATACAAGCACTACAATAAAAGTAAACAGCGCAACCATAATTCATGTACGCAAAGAAAATATTGCATAAACAGCTCCACTTATGAATGAAAAGTGATTGTTTTAAACTTTAATTTACGGCAGGACCGACTAGTACGCTCGGAAATGAGGCACCTATGGTCTAGGGGTAGCGCCTTTGATTAGCAATCAAAACGTGCTCTGTACAGATTTCGAAACCCGCAAACACTTAAATTGTGATTAATAATCAGCATTGGTGGCCGAAGACTTCCGGCATAAGAAATCACCCTCAATCTGCTAACGGTTTTGACAAAGAGGGCAGAGGAACGGGCAGAGAGAGGTTCGGGGCGTTCTCCTGTCTTTCGGTTGGGAAACTGCTGTAAAGGAGGAAGAATCAGCAATGATCAACGGCATGTGGATGTAGAAGTTAATGGAAACCACAGCATTAAAGACGCATAACGTGTAATTGAAAAAAGAGTAATGACGATCTCTCCATTGGCAGGAGATTCCGGAAAAGACCCCCATTCGGATCTCTGGGAGGGGACTGCTAAGGGGGAGGTGACCATGAGAAAAAGATAAAATAACCAACGAAAGGATAAAGTTCTACGAGTCGGGGAGTGGAACGTCAGAAGCTTGAACATGATAGCGAAACTAGAAAATCTGAAATGCAAACACTCAGTCTATACACAGTTAGGGGTCAGTGAAGTGAAATGGAAAGACGCCAAGGATTTCTGGTCAGCAGCAGAAAATGGGATAATAGGAGTAGGATTCGTTTTGAATAGGAAGGTGGGGAGGAGAGTGTTTTATTGTTAACAGCAGAAATGACAGCAGACCATCACCGACAGCCATAGTTCAGATATAGATATACATGCTGACGTCGCAAGCTGAAGTTGAAGAGAAGGAGAATGTATGAAAATATCGGTTTGGGGCAAGGAATGAGAGACTAATTTAGTTCTGTAATAAATTTAAGCTAGTAACAGCGAATACTATGTTCAAGAATCACAAGAGGGGGAGGCATATATGGAAAAGGCCAGGTCATAGAAGAAGAGTTGAGTTAGTTTACATCATGTCCGATTGAGATTTCGAAATCAGATAATGGATTGTAAAGCGTACCCAGGTGCCGATATAGACTCAGATCACAATGTAGTACTGATGAAGAACAGGCTGAAGTTTAAGAGATTACTCAGGAAGTATCAATACACAAAGTAGCGGAAAATGAACTTCTAAGGGATGACAAGTTACGCTCGAAGTTCTCTAAAGCTGTAGATACAGCAATAAGGAACAGCTCAGTAGACAGTACAGTTGAAGAGGAATGGATATCTCTGAAAAGGGTAATTAACGAAGTTGAAAAGAAAAACATAGGTACAAAGAAGGTAACTGCGAAGAAACCAGGAGTAACAGAAGAAATGCGTCAGCTGATTGATGAGAGAAGGAAGTGCAAAAATGTTCAGTAAAGTTCAGGAATACAGGAATACAAGTCGCTGAGGAACAAAATAAATAGGAAGTGCAGGAAAGTAAAGACGAAATGGCTGCATGAAGGATGTGAAGAAATCGAAAAAGATACGATTGTCGAAAGGACTGACTCAGCATATAGGAAAGTCAAAATAACCTTCGGCGAAATTAAAAGCAAAGGCGGTAACATTAAGAGTGCATCTCGAATACCACTGTTAAATGCAGAGGAGAGAGTGGATAGGTGGAAAGCTCTCTATGAGGGGGGAGAGTTGTCTGATGAGGTAGAAGAAGAAACAGGAGTGGATTTAGAAGAGACAGGGGATCCAGTATTAATAGAGGTAAGCTATACGGAGAGACGGGTAATATACAATATGTACAAGAGCTAAGAGGGAATAATAAGAGTGGCTACCAAGAACGAAGTCCTCCGGCTGAAAGGAGTATAAAACAGGGATGTAGTCTTTCGCCCCTATTTTCGATTTGTACATCGAAGAAGCAATGATGGAAATAAAAGAAAGGTTCAGGGGTGGAATTAAAATTCAAGCTGAAAGGATATCAATGATACGATTTGCTCAAAAAATGGTTCAAATGGCTCTAAGCACTATGGGACGTAACATCTGATGATCTGATGATAAGACATCTGTTGAGACATCAGGGAATGGCTTCCAATGTACTAGAGGGAGCTGTAGACGGTAAAAACTGTAGAGGAAGACAGATTGGAATACATTGAGCAAATAATTGACGACATAGGTTGCGAGCGCTATTCTGTGATAAAAAGGTTGGCACAGGAGAGGAATTCGTGGCGGGCTGCATCAAACCAGACAGAAGACTGATGACTCAAATAAAAAAAAAAAAAAAAAAAGAGGCAAGCTGGTGTTCTGGAAGAAACAACTACGTCTCAGTAGTATGCTTATTTTTGGGGTACCGTAAAGCGTGTAGCGCCACTTTCCCTTATTTCTACCTACATGTATTGTAGCGCTATAAAGAAAAGCAATTTAAAATGCCCACCAAGAAGTGATGTCGCAGCAGCCATTACCATTACGTCACTGACCAAAGCTGACGGTTAGTAGCGGTAATTTACTAGAAGGCTGAATTGTTTGGTAAAATTTTACTTACGGCGGCGGTGGCGTAGTGTGCAACGGATGGCCATGAAGTAAACAGTTAATGCTGTTCCGGTTTATGGTTGACAGTTTCTTGTGTGCATCCGCTTAGTAAATTAATTGTTCTCGCAAAGCGAACATTTCATAACAAAACGTTTGCGTTAATATGAACGTCACATATTTCCGAGCATTCAACGGTCGTTGCCGACATCAGCATATTATGCCACCGCTGCTGTAAGTAAAATTTAATATATTTTTTTTTAATTACAATTTTTTAGGATAAATTCTAGTGTCCGATACCACACGTCGGCTTTCACCATTGACGTCAGACGTAAGGCAAAGATGGTGCAATGCACTATCTATGAATGGAACGGATCGTAGTCATAAACAAACGAATGTAGCATGCCATAAAATAATACATTTAACGCGACTATTATTTACGAGCGAATTTCATTTAAACAAGTTGAAAATGACTGAAATAACTAAGAACACGAGAGCAATTGCGAGTGCATATATTATATTATCCGCACGTACTGCAAACACGGTGTACATAATGAAGCGTCGAATGTTTGGAATCGGTAGCTAGAAGCAACCTATGTAGGAACTCGTTTCTAGTTATCGATTGCAATACTGCTGTTTGTTGCCCAAAAATGTTAAAACATATCAGAAACGTGCTTAAAAAATAATCTTGTTAGTGAACTATAGAATACGACTAGACTTTGAAGAAATGAAAATCTTTACACACATTACTGCACACGCAAGGAAATAAAACACAAAAATGAGCAAACCTTGCAACCGATAACTATGCTACACGAAAGTCACACCAAGTACAGTAGCTCCAAAACAACTCTCAATAAAATCCATACAGCAGGAGTAACAGTAAAAATAAGGAAAGTGTAGCAAAAAAATGGTTCAAATGGCTCTGAGAACTATGGGACTTAACATCTGTGGTCATCAGTCCCCTAGAACTTAGAACTACTTAAACCTAACTAACCTAAGGACATCACACACATCCATGCCCGAGGCAGGATTCGAACCTGCGACCGTAGCAGCAGTGCGGTTCCGGACTGAAGCGCCTAGAACCGCTCGGCCACAGCGGCCGGCCTACGATTTGCTGATGACATTGCTATTCTGAGTGAAAGTGAAGAACAATTACATGATCTGCTGAGTGGAATGAACTGTCTAATGAGTACACAATATGGACTGAGAGTAAACTGAAAAAAGACGATAGTAATGAGAAGCAACAGAAATGAAAACAGCGAGAAACTTAACATCATGATTGATGGTCATGAGTAGATGAAGTTAAGGAATTCTACTTCCTACGCAGTAAAATAGCCCATGGTGGACGGAGCGAGGAGGACGTAAAAAGAAGACTAGCACTGGCAAAAAAGGGCGTTCCTGGCCAAGAAAAGTATACTGTAATATTATCAAACATAGGCCTTAATTTGAGGAAGAAATTTCTGATAATGTACGTTTGGAGCACAGCATTGTAGTGAAACACGGACTGTGGGAAAACCGGAACAGAAAGAATCGAAGCATTTGAAATGTGGTGCAGGGACGAATGTTGAAGATTAGGTGGACTGATAAGGTAAGGAATGAGCAGGTTCTGGGCAGAATCGGAGAGGAAAGGAATATGTGGAAAACACTGACAAGGAGGAGGGACAGGATGATAAGACATCTGTTGAGACATCAGGGAATGGCTTCCAATGTACTAGAGGGAGCTGTAGACGGTAAAAACTGTAGAGGAAGACAGATTGGAATACACCGAGCAAATAATTGACGACATAGGTTGCGAGCGCTATTCTGTGATAAAAAGGTTGGCACAGGAGAGGAATTCGTGGCGGGCTGCATCAAACCAGACAGAAGACTGATGACTCAAATAAAAAAAAAAAAAGAGGCAAGCTGGTGTTCTGGAAGAAACAACTACGTCTCCACACAAGCAAAACAGCTAATACGATTGAAACTGGTGACGGTCACATCAGAGTGACGTGACAGGGAAGTATCACTATGGTGAACCATGGAGGTATAAATGTGGTGTACCTTATGTTTTGGGCTATGTAAGATGGCAGACATATGCTTCAAGTTTATGGCGTAATGACAATTCGCTTCTTTTTTTACCGCCACAAGTCTTTCTTCACTTTGTTGATATCCACAAGACATTACAGCATGCCATGCTTTTTTTCCTCATTGCATACATTTATAGGGAAACAGAGAAAAAGTATGTACATTTTTTGCAGACGTAATACTAAAAATATTCTACATAATAGCTGCAAGTTGAAAATGTAACGAATAACAATGAGTACCAGTCAGCAAACAACTATTGCTTTTAATCCTCTAGCATCGTCTGCTATCGAAGCAAATACAGCAAAAGAGGATTTAAATGGATTACAAAAGCATCCTTTTCATATCAAGTACTTCACTTCTTGGGTATTCGAAAAGCATAACCAAAAAAATTACATTAGCGAGACCAAATATGTCTTACTACTGGATCAAATACGTATTCAAGACCAGAAAACTTTGAAATTGGCTGCCTAACACAATATTATTCCCGTAACCCCGCAATATTTAATACTTAATACAAGTGTTACATGCACACCACAGAAATGCGGAACGTGAAGCAATTGTAAACAGTAGTATGCTTATTTTTGGGGTACCGTAAAGCGTGTAGCGCCACTTTCCCTTATTTCTACCTACATGTATTGTAGCGCTATAAAGAAAAGCAATTTAAAATTCCCACCAAGAAGTGATGTCGCAGCAGCCATTACCATTACGTCACTGACCAAAGCTGACGGTTAGTAGCGATAATTTACTAGAAGGCTGAATTGTTTGGTAAAATTTTACTTACGGCGGCGGTGGCGTAGTGTGCAACGGATGGCCATGAAGTAAACAGTTAATGCTGTTCCGGTTTATGGTTGACAGTTTCTTGTGTGCATCCGCTTAGTAAATTAATTGTTCTCGCAAAGCGAACATTTCATAACAAAACGTTTGCGTTAATATGAACGTCACATATTTCCGAGCATTCAACGGTCGTTGCCGACATCAGCATATTATGCCACCGCTGCTGTAAGTAAAATTTAATATATTTTTTTTTAATTACAATTTTTTAGGATAAATTCTAGTGTCCGATACCACACGTCGGCTTTCACCATTGACGTCAGACGTAAGGCAAAGATGGTGCAATGAACTATCTATGAATGGAACGGATCGTAGTCATAAACAAACGAATGTAGCATGCCATAAAATAATACATTTAACGCGACTATTATTTACGAGCGAATTTCATTTAAACAAGTTGAAAATGACTGAAATAACTAAGAACACGAGAGCAATTGCGAGTGCATATATTATATTATCCGCACGTACTGCAAACACGGTGTACATAATGAAGCGTCGAATGTTTGGAATCGGTAGCTAGAAGCAACCTATGTAGGAACTCGTTTCTAGTTATCGATTGCAATACTGCTGTTTGTTGCCCAAATTGTTAAAACATATCAGAAACGTGCTTAAAAAATAATCTTGTTAGTGAACTATAGAATACGACTAGACTTTGAAGAAATGAAAATCTTTACGCACATTACTGCACACGCAAGGAAATAAATAAAACACAAAAATGAGCAAACCTTGCAACCGATAACTATGCTACACGAAAGTCACACCAAGTACAGTAGCTCCAAAACAACTCCCAATAAAATCCATACAGCAGGAGTAACAGTAAAAATAAGGAAAGTGTAGCAGAAACATCGGTAAGGAAAACATAAAAGTGGCTACATGAAAAGAAACTTACCGCATATGAACTTCCAAAGGAGTCAAAGATCGAGGCTGACAAGAACGAAATAAGGACATAATGGAAAATAATAATGTTACATGGTGAAAATGTAACGAAAGAAGCAAAATCCAGAAAACAAATGAAGAAAATAATAAAAATCGCAAACTGTCAGGCACGAATGAGGTACCATCCAAATCAGTTGTTCCCTACCACCCGTCCTCAATCAGACGCAAAATTTTGAAAGAAAAAAGAAAAAATTAAACCACGAGTCAATGACACAAACCCTCCGGCAAAGAAACAGCAATACCCCTCGGCCCAACCATTGTAACTAGAAATTATTAAAAGGACAGAATAACCTCCCTCCAGAAAAACCAAAAAAAGTAGAACTCGCAAAATACAGTAACATAAAAAACGCAATGCAAAACAAGAGGAAAGTATCAGACCAACTAACACCTAAGTAACAAAACGAGGCTTGTACATTTTACTGACAACTTTCATAAATGCAAGAAATAAACAATAACCTTTACGAACAGTCTTCCTCCAGCAGTATTCATCTAAATGGCCTTGCAAAACTGAAACCCTTCTCTTTCCCCGCCCGACAACAGATTTCACAGCCCCCCAATACCCCTCGATAGTATCAGTACATGCTCCAATGTTATAATCTTTAAACTGAATATTGTGATTCACGACCAAATGATGATAACCCCTGTCACCCAACCCCTTGTACGAAGCAAACCCATACGACATGACTACAGAACCTTCTTCAACATATTCTTCTATTAAAGATGTCAAGACTTCCTTTGTCCGATTTGGTACGACCCTAATTACAACATCAGCACAATCTCCTCCAGAAACTACTACTCCAAAAACCCAAAGCCCAACAACCTCGTGCCCCCTTTCGTACTTTCTCTTTCCAAAATGTGACTCATCTTCTTCAATTATAACCCCTGCCCCCCCCCCCCCAATGACCCCCTATATTTTTTAAATTCCCCGCAGACTTCTCTACAAAATGAGAACCAGTCGACTACAGCGCCACAAGAAACCCCTGCTTCGTGCATGACAGATTTGCAAGAATATTCATAGCAAAAATAGTAGGTTGGCATGACAATTACTTCTAAATTCAGCCTCGATCTTTCGAACCACGTCCCCCTGCGTATGGATCTCCATATATTATTTTTTCTGCACCTCCACATGTATTCGTCGGAAGTTCGTGATGGCGCAACCTTCGTCAAAACCATATAATTCCCACACACACTGCACTTGCAAAATCCAGCAATAACGCCCAATGATTGCAAAAATTTTATAGTTGATGTCCGATCACTCATTTTCTGAAGCAGAATTTTCGCAGTAAAAACAACCGACTCATCCATAACGAACAGTGTGAGAAATCAATACCGTATAAATCACTCCTACTTATAAATGACGACTACTTTCACTAACAAAAGATGCTGAAAACAAATTACGAGACCAAAACAAAACACTCTACATCGAAGTTTTAATATACGCGCGTATCCACAGACATCATTTAACTTTCATCGACAGCAATCTGTGGAACAAACGAAATAACATAGCACATTACGTCATTGGCCAAAGCCGACGGGTGGTATCGGACACTAGAATTGACCCAATTTTTACGGCCACAAGGCTAAGATCTTTTTGTGAAAACGACATATTTTGGTTCTACAATTTATGTGCATTATCAGCATGCCCTGGTACAACATCTACGACTAGAGATAATCTTGGTAGGAAGCCCATGGCAGTTTAGTGCCATGTTTCTTGTGACGCTCCGGATTTATCAAAAATATATGATAAGTCACAAAGGCATGGACGATTTAATGGCAGCTGGAGATTGACTCCTGCGTAAAGTACCTGAAATTTGGTAGACTTACCATTCACGAATGTCCTCTTGAACTGCTGCACATACACACACAACACAGAGTTTGCACTAATATTTTCAGAGAACTGTTTTTCCTTCTTCTGTCTGAGGTGTTGCGGAAATAAAGCATGTCGGACAGCCAACACAGTGTTTACACCTTGTGTCTCAGAGATTTCACACGTTTTGACGCAGTTTAAACTTCATGATGCTTCACCATACACTGTACAACAAAAATTCAAATTACGGAAGATATTAATAACAATCATGGAGAAGCATATACACGTGACTTCTACATTAATTGGTAATTTCCAAGAATGATTGCCTATCGAAGTCGCGGTGTCCAAACGATACATATCGAACGCACAATCGTAAATCGATCATGAGACTTTGGTGGCGGGCGTTATGAGTATGTTTACGGTGGGCACTACAGCAACGACAAAAGAAGAGCGTTACAAAAATACTTGTAATTACAAAGGAGACGACTTACCTTACTCTTCGTCGGTGTTGTCGTCATGTGAAAGTCCATTTCGATGGTGTGGATGGATAATTTGGAAGAGTCGAATCATGTATTATTCCTGATACTCGTTTGTTTCCCACACTGTCTACAATGAAATTGTAGTGGTATATCAGCACCGAAACTGTTCTTACGAAGTTTTACACACTTCGCACCACCACAGTCTACACAGTCCCTCCTTTCCTCGTCCGGTAGTACTCCATATTTGCGACAGAAAAGTCTAACAGTTTTCTACGCTGGATAAGCGTGGAATTATATTTTTCCATGTGAGAGAATCCGCCAAAGAAACGTCAAGAACACCAGACATCCCACTCACTACCGACATAAATCGTCTGGTTTCCCTAGCAACTCACAAACAATTCGCGGAGGTATGTAATTTAGAGCAACCATAGAGTAAATATCTCTGGAGTGAGCATTGCGTTCTGCGCATGTTGTCAACATTAAACAAGGATTGTCACGTGGTTTCGGGACTTCGCTGTGGGTGTGTGCTTTCCTTAGAGTTTGAAGTTTATAATATCAAGAGTTTTTGTTGTGTTTTCACTATTTGTTGATAGTGTAATAGGGATGGTGAATTACTGTTGTTGCTACGGATGCAAAGAAAAATATTCGAAAGGAGGGATAGTAACTTTTCATGGGTAATATGTTTAAAAATTTCGAGACGCATTATAATTAAGGCTTGATTCTGTAGACCTATTTTTCTACGATTTTATGACTGTATAATAGATATTACGGCTCGTACAAAAGCTTTCCTCTCGTAAATTTGCTAGTCGAACAGGAAAGGGAATGGTTAGTTGTTTCAGCAAATACTATCCTCCATGCCTGTATCAGTGACTTGTCGATTACGTATATAGATTTGAAAGACGGGAGACAGATAAATTCAGTAGAGTGGGAGTCTGTAATTCTCTTCGTATAATATGTGTGTCCAAACCTTTTGTTTACTTATAAAGTTACAGTAGGAGACCATGTTAAGTGTGTCTAGGATATGGAGAATGATTATGTGTGATTTATATTTTAGTTTCCCGAAGGATGAACAATGAGTAAAGACGCGGCTCCAGAAAATAAGGAGGAATAATTTTGTCCCCACAAAATATTCCAAAGTGTGTTCAAAACACTTTGAAGAGGAATGTTTAGAAAGAGAAAAATTTGGACGTGTGTGGCTGAAGGTAGATGCTATACCAACTATTTTTAATTTTCCACAGCACCTACTACCAATTTCTGCATTCAGCTTAAATACATTTTCTGCACAAATCAAATAAAAAACACAATAGTGTACCTAATCATTCATCTTCTTTGGTGTATTTTGCCTTCAATTTACTTTCTTCAACATTTGATTAAGAAGCGTAAAATATTAGTAAACATGTCCCCAAACTCTTTCATTTGTGTCACTTTCCACTTCCCTTATTGGTGTTATACGGGTTGAGTGTTACATGACCAACTGTATTTGCTTTACAGTACATTTATTCTCCGATCGCCTTTTTTCCGCCTTCTTACTGAGTCTACTATTTATTTAATAAACTGGGAGCAAGTACGTAAAATGCGTTAAATAAACACTTCAGAGTGTCACTAGTAAGAAAAATTGTGCTTTAGGTCGCAAAAACGAGAAAATAAATACGCAGAAATAGCAGAAAAAAGGGCGAATTAGCAGGGATATAATCACTAATGTAAGGCAAATTCGGTGTTTTGCGGACACTTGCAAAAGTGCTAGCGTACTGTCAAGTCGTTTTGCAAGACTATCACTGCAAAAATGTACGTCATGCTCTGTAATACTATAAAGTGCCGTATCATACCGAAAACTACCAAAAATCGAGTGCATCTGAACTGTAACACCTATCGCAAAGAAGCAGAATGCAATATCACTTGCCCATAAAATTTACCTAGCTGGTTTATTCCCGGTATCAAATAGATACTGTTAAAATGTCTGCGCAACATATATAAATAATCACGACACGTTCGAAAAGAATCCGTCTGTACTAGGGATGTAGTGACATTCGAAATATACAGGGCGCTATACGGACAAACACACGACGTCCCGAGAACACGTGACCAGGCCGGCAATGTATGTTGACAACACAAAATCTGTTCTGAGCATGTGAATGCTCACTCCAGAGATATTTACTCTATGAGAGCAACTAAGGGAACGACGGAAAACAGATAAAAATGACGATCACAAATAATTGATCATAACGCCCGCCACGAGAGTCGCATGATCGATTTACGATCGTGCGTTCGATATGTATCGTTTGGATCCCGCGACTTCGGTAGGCAACAATTCTTGGAAATTACCCATTAATTTATAATATTTACTAATAATTTAAGACATATGAGGGAGTAACATAACATAAAGATAATAACCAGATTACAAAATTTAATAAAATGTTTCGTTTAATCCTCAGCGAAAATAAAAAGAAAATTTTTATCAGGATTCAACACTATGAATTCTGAATTTTAATGTTCAGTTATCTGTAAACATTTTGAAAGTTTGATGACAGAAGACCCTGAAAGGGTATTAACAGTTCGTCTTCATAACGTCCCTTCCTCTCACGTACTTCTTTCAGTCCTGATCGTGCAGTCGCAGATGTCAGACTACGTTTGCATGCGACTCATCTTCCGAAAGCCGAAAATGCGAATTTCGGAAACCGTTTTTCGCTGTCGTATATTTGTGTTAATGTCTGATGCGGATTTGCTATCCCAGTAAATATGGCATCCCGTAGCTGTTTCTGTTTCTGATCTAGTCAGCACAGCTATTTTTCTTCACTTAAATAGTAGTCAAACGTTTTGAAAACATGACATAACGCGACAATCCAAGCACGTTTCAAAAACGGTTATGCGTTTACATGGAGCGGAGACTGATTGTGTCGGTGGGAAACCAGTAGCTAGAACCGAATTTCCAGAATAGATTTTAGAGTGTTTACATGATCAACCAGGAGCGATATTGGGAAATCGTTTTTCGAGATTCAGTTCTAGGAACCTATCTAAACATAGAGTGTGATCTTATGTTCATATGAGGGAGTTGTTGTGGGACACATATTTCATATGAATGGTTGATGTGATGGTTTATCGACGTGCTGTTGAGTTGTAATGCCAGGGCTGTAGCGGAATATGGATTGAAGCGAAATATTGACCTTTGTATTTGTTTGATGCCTCCTACTTTTCCTACCATATCTTTTTAATATTGGTCGTACGCGTTACAACAGATCTGTAAACGGTACATTGATATTAAGAGACCTCCAGAATGTAGCATGTCGACTTGGCTTTCACATTTAGTTTATAAGGATTACAAATAATTTAAGATATATGAGGCAAATAACATAAAACATTGTTAATAACGAGATTACAAACATTTAAGAATTATCTACTAATTCATTGTTGTACATTCTTACATGTGCCTTGATCCAGACTAAATACATATAAATTAGACCATATGTACATATATGTACTTAAAACACCGTCTAATGACCCTGTCGGGTTCAGTACTGACCGGCCGTTTTGTCATCCTCTGATAATGACGTCATTCAGTTGCAGTATGGAAAAGCGTGAGATAAGCAGCCGCTCTTCCAGCTATTGTCAGCTTTCCCAACCTTGGATATGCTAATTCTGATTCAAGGTGCTCCTCAATTGGCATCACGGGGCAGAGTGCACGCCCTGACAGTACCGGGAATCCAACCAAGGACCTCTTCATAGCAATAAGACACGCTGATCACTTAGCTGCAGAGGCGGTCGTTATTTATTTAGTGTACTAGACTGGAACACAGTTCTTGCATCTGACAGTAACAAGATTATTTCGTCTGTTAGATCAGAAGCATATTGTGCTCGTATTGCCTGCAATATGGCAACAGTGTGGAACAGTGGAATGCGCAGCTTCTATTTTACTTCCGAATTCACTGAAATTAAAGTAAGTTTTTTGTTTGTTTGTCTGCCTTAAGTATACGTAGAAAATCCCGCTCCTGAGAGCACTACGTGGAGAAGTCGCCAAGAAGCTATCTGCTAGTCCTCCAGACTGTAAAACGAGCTTCCAATGGGATGCTGCTCAACAAATTTTGCCCTTTTCCTGCTAAAAGCCAGTTTCGAAATTTTGCAAGTTAAAAAGAATACATTGTAAGTGAGAAAGACGCACCACAAGGGAATTATCCTAATGGGACGATAATCAATAGATGTGATGTAAATGTACAGATAAACAAATTATTGCAGTTTCAGAAAAAATGGGTGATCAATTCAAGAGAACGAGCTTCAGAAATTGAGCAAGTCAATAATGCGTTGGTCCATCTCTGCCCTTATGCAGGCAGTTATTCGGCTTAGCATTGAAAGAGTTCGTCAATATCCTGAGCTGGTCGGAGCGTCCTGTCCAGAAAACTCCAGAACGTTCTCAATTTGACAGAGATACGGCGACCTTGAGGGCCAAGATATGGTTTGGCAAGCACGAAGACAAGCAGTAGAAACTTTCACGATGTGCGGGCGGGCATTATCTTGCTGAACTGTAAGGCCAGGATGGCTTGCCATGAAGGGCAACAAAACAGGGCGTAGAATGTCATCGACGTTCCACTGTGCTTTGGAGTGCCGCAGATGGCAATCAAAGGGGTTCTGCTATGAAATGAAATGGCACTCCAGACCATCACTCCAACAGTCAGGTTGATCTGAGATGTCTCCAGACACGTCTTCGCTGGTCATCAGGGTTCAGTTCGAATCAGGACTCACCACTGAAGACAATTCCACAACAGTCAGTGAGATTCCAGACCGAATGTACCCGACACTACTGCAATCGGGCTTGTTGGTGTATAGAGGTCAATGGTAGTTGGCACAAGGGGCACCGTAAGCTCTGCCCCCTTTCTGTGAACCACCTGCTAATGGTTCTTGTGGTCGTCACAGAAGCACCAGTTGCACGTCGGATCGATAACAATGACCTTACGCCCTGGTATCGACATGTCTGCAGTTTACTATCCTTACCAGTTGCTCTGTGAGATTGCTCTGCAGTGTCACACATACATACATCCGCACACAAAGCTTACAACTTTACATTTTCCCTATATGCCTGTATGAATATCAGTTTGCGACTAATTTGCTTAACTCCTTCGTGGTGCGTCGTTCTTTTTTTCTCTTAGAGAGTATTTATAATTTGGTGCTAGACCCCCACACTCGAAACCAATGCGAGCAAACTCACACTTCATTTTCTAGGAGGTGTTATAACCATCCCATCTCAGTTTCTACCAGAATGTCGACTTTGCTCCAGACCCCACCATCCGACATCACTTCTCCTCTGGTTTTATCTCTTGAGGAACAATTTGCTGCCATTCCTCCAGCCACGTTTGTAGTGTCGATAATCATTTTGCCCATGTGTTACATTCTTTTTATTATACGTTCCACATGTGTTGCAGAGATTGTTGACTGAACAGATTTCTTCAGTTCTAATTTCGAAAGTTCTACACCCCCAGTACTTTAACTATCTGAGGACGAATTCTGTGCCTGGGATTATGTGTTACTAACTGTTTGTGTCTTAGGGAACTTTGTTCAACAACGTTACTTGCTGCCTCGCTTGAGATTTTGCACATTATGCTTAGACTCTGGTTCAGCGAAGAACATTTATTTTGTCAAGATCACAGGGTGGAGATGTGTCGGATCTTCCGGCACATTTTAAATTCCCGCTCGACGCTCAAGTATTGCACTACAATCAGCGTGTCATGACGTACCTGATGTCGCCGAGACAATTCGGTCGTCAGGACAGCACGAGACTACATCTGTGTAAGATGGCGGTGCAGTGAACGCATACCAGCAATAAGAACAATGGCAACCGGCCGAGGGCGACGGTTGAGTAACTGTCCAGAAGCAACCGTTTGGAATTACTTACCTTGTGAACTATCCTCGGCAGATGTATACGTATATTTCTCCAGTGGTCGTGCAGTAGGCTTTCTGAACCAAAACTGTCGTCTGGTGGCGGATTGCAAGGTTAACTGCAGGAACCTTATTGTGAGGAAGTGGAAGTTTGAACTGCATAAAACTACCTCGCTCTTGGACTTCTCCACACAGATGGTGCTCAGTTTTTCCACTTGCATACTACTTTTCCTTAGGACAAATGGTTCAAATGGCTCTGAGCACTATGGGACTCAACTGCTGAGGTCATTAGTCCCCTAGAACTTAGAACTAGTTAAACCTAACTAACCTAAGGACATCACAAACATCCATGCCCGAGGCAGGATTCGAACCTGCGACCGTAGCGGTCTTGCGGTTCCAGACTGCAGCGCCTTTAACCGCACGGCTTCCTTAGGACATTGCACTGTATTCTCGCCTTCGTAAACAATCACCCACACCATGAATATTGTTTTTATTGACACGATTTTCAAACCTAGGCAAAGTTTTTAAATTATCCACGTTATTTATGCAAAAGTTTTGTTATACTTTATAAATTTTGTGGATTCGTAAATAATTTTTTTTCTTGTCAATAACGACTGCATAACGACTATCGCGTTGACTTCAATGTTTGATGTTAATCAATTATTAACTATGCTCCTTATGTGATTACAGGATGAGAGATTCTTAAGAGATTTTGGCTCAATAAATAATTATGAAAAATGATCCTCTTGGGGAGGGAGTAAGTCCATTTCCAAATATATAAACGGGACTTCTACCCAAGTAACCGCCATACTCGCTGGGCGAGCCGGAACTTCGATTCATTACTGAAAGTAATAATATTCCTTTCATCAGCAGTCCAGGATTCCTGGCCACGGCACCACTCCAAACCCATCCGTTTGTGTCAAGATGTTAACAAAAGCCTACACGTGCGAGGGTTTCCCTTGTCAGCCTACTGCTCGTGTCCGACCGATAGAGTGGGACTACACAGATTGTTGCACTCAGTACTTTACTATTTCTTGGATTGTAGACGTAGATGTGAAGGAGCTACCATGTGCTTGGTGCACAATATGTCGATTCTGCCTACTGGTGATTAGTCTTGGTTGACCGGAACCTTGACGACAAGTATATCGTTCCCATTCTGCCCAACATCGTGCGACTGTCACATCCGAATGCACCACAAATCTGGATATTGACGATTAGACCAGCTTTCGACAGTAAAAAAAAAAAAAAAAAAAAAAAAAAAAAAAAAAAAAAAATTCGGTGACTAAAAGCAAGGGTGATAACATTAAGAGTGCTACTGGAATTCTACTGTCAACTGCAGATGAGAGAGCGGGTACATGGAAAGAATACATTGAAAGCCTCTATGAGGGGGAAGATTTGTCTGATGTGGTAGAAGAAAAAAGAGGAGCCGATTTGGAAGAGATAGGGGAGCCGGTATTAGAATCAGAATTTAAAAGAGCTTTGGAGGACTTAAGATCAAATAAGGCAGAAGGGATAGATAACATTCCATCAGAATTTCTAAAATCGTTGGGGAAGTGGCAACAAAACGACTATTCACGTTAATGTGTAGAATGTATGAGTCTGGCGACATACCATCTGACTTTCCCGAAAACATCATCCAAAGAATTCCGAAGAAGGCAGGAGGTGACAACTGCCAGAATTATCGCACAATCTGCTTAACAGCTCATGCATCCAAGTTGCTTACAAGAATAATATACAGAAGAATGGAAAATAAAACTGAGGATGTGTTAATTGACGATCAGTTTGGCTTTAGGAAAGGTAAAGGCACGAGAGAGGGAATTCTGAGGTTGCGGTTAATAATGGTAGCAAGACTAAAGAAAAATTAAGACCCGTTCATAGGATTTGTCGACCTGGAAAAAGCGTTCGGCAGTGTAAAGTGGTGCAAGATGTTCGAAATTCTGAGAAAAGTAGGGGTAAGCTATACGGAGAGACGGGTCATATACAATATGTACAACAGCCAAGAGGGAAAAGAACGAAGTTTTCGGATAAAAAAAAGGGTGTAAGACAAGGATGTTCCCTTTCGCCACTATTGTTCAATCTGTACATCGAGGAAGCAATGATTGAAATAAAAGAAAATTTCAGGAGTGGAATTAAAATTCAAACTGGAAGGATATCAATGATATGATTTGCTGATAACATTGCTATCCTGAGTGAAAGTGAAGAAGAATTAGATGAGCTGCTGAATGCAATGAACAGTCTAATGAGTACAGAGTATGGACTGAGAGTAAATCGAAGAAAGACGAAGGTCATGAGAAGTAGTAAAAATGAGAATAGCGAGAAAATACCAGGATCAATGGTCGCGAAGTAGATGAAGTTAAGGAATTGTGCTACCAAGGCAATAAAATAACGAGTGACGGACGGAGCAAGATGGATATCAAAAGTAGAGTAGCAATAGTGAAAAGGGCGTTCCCGGCCAAGAGAAGTCTGCTAATATCAAATATCGGCCTTAATTTGAGGAAGAAATTTCTGAGAATGTACGTCTGGAGAACAGCATTGTATGGTAGTGAAACATGGACTGTGGGAAAACCGGAACAGAAGAGAATCGAAGCATTTGAGATGTGGTGCTACAGACGAATGTTGAAAAGTAGGTGGAACGATAAGGTAAGGAATGAGGAAGTTCTGCGCAGAATTGGAGGGGAAAGGAATATGTGGAAAATACTGATAAGGAGAAGGGACAGGATGATAGGAAATCTGTTAAGACGTGAGGGAATGACTTCCATGGTACTAGAGGGAGCTGTAGAAGGCAAAAACTGTAGAGTAAGACAGAGATTGGAATACGTCAAGCAAATAACTGAGGACGTAGGTTGCAAGTGCTACTCTGAGATGAAGAGGTTAGCACAGGAGAGAAATTCCTGGCGGGCCGCATCAAACCAGGCGGAAGACTCAAAAAAAAAAAAAAAAAGGATGACCAGATTACCAAATCTAGATCCACAATGAAGCCCCTTGAAACTCTGTCAGATTCTGATAACCCTGTCTCACACGTTACTCAACATTTCTGTGTCCTTCACAGTAATTCCTAAACTTCTGACATTGTTCACGCTCAATATGAAAATGGCTCTGAGCACTATGGGACTTAACATCTATGGTCATCAGTCCCCTAGAACTTAGAACTACTTAAACCTAACTAACCTAAGGACATCACACAACACCCAGTCATCACGAGGCAGAGAAAATCCCTGACCTCGCCGGGAATCGAACCCGGGAACCCGGGCGCGGGAAGCGAGAACGCTACCGCACGACCACGAGCTGCGGACCACGCTCAATATGACTATAATATCAATGATTCACTGTTGGAATCAGCCAACTCATACAAATACCTAGGTGTAACACTTTGTAGGGATATGAAATGGAATGATAATATACAGTAGGTTCAGTCGTGGGAAAAGCAGGTGGTAGACTTCGTTTATTGGTAGAATGCTGCGGAAATCCAACCAACCTACAAAGCAGATTGCTTACAAATCACTCATGCGACTGGTTGTGGAATGTTGTCCAAGTGGAAACAGTACCAGATAGGAGCAAAAGGGGATAGTGAATGTATACATTAGGGTTGGTTGGTTGGTTGTTTGGGGAAGGAGACCAGACAGCGTGGTCATCGGTCTCATCAGATTAGGGAAGGATGGGGAAGGAAGTCGGCCGTGCCATTTCACAGGAACCATCCCGGCATTTGCCTGGAGTGATTTAGGGAAATCACGGAAAACCTAAATCAGGATGGCCGGACGCGGGATTGAACCGTCGTCCTCCCGAATGCGAGTCCAGTGTCTAACCACTGCGCCACCTCGCTCGGTATATACATTAGGGAAGCACGAACGATCGCAGGTTTATTTACTCCATGGGGAGAGAGTCGTAGAGATGGTCAAGAAATTGGTGGTAGACTCTTGAAGATGGACATGAACTATCCCTGGAAAGTATATTAACAAAGTTTCCAGAACCGGCTTTAAATGATTACTCTGGGAATGTTCTACAACCCCATACGTATCGGTCACATAGGAATCGTGAGAATAAATCAGAATAATTACTGCACACACAGAGGCAGTCAAACAATAATTCTTCCCGTGTTCCATACGTGAATGGAACGAGATGAAACTCTAATAGCTGGTGTAATGGGACGTTTCCGCTGCTATGCACCTCACGGTGGTTCGCGGAGTTCAGATGTAGAAGGAGAATATATGTAGTACCAGGACTTGTAACAAAGCTAATCGCGAGCAAAATTAATGCACTCTGGTTGCCGTTCTACCTGCAGCTCTAATCATTTACGTACTCACCGATGGTGTTGACAGTGGGCTGTAGATAATTTCAAGGGCATTTCTCCAGTATTTGGATGTCATGGACGTGTAAGCGCCTTTGTACTGGTTGAAAAGTGTGCAGTGTCATCAGAGATGTTGTGTCTCCTGAAGGCTTGCTTGGATCATCTCCGCTTTGCAAGATACGCGGGAGATGATGCGCACTGTTAATCGTGAGATGAGGAGACACTGTAGTCGGCAGTGGTGTCTCGTGAGTAGCAGTGGTACAGTTGCAGTTATATTCTGAGGAAGAGGAACAGGTTGATTTCCTGACTAATTATTTGAGATGAGGATAGAAGTAGAAACGTTTTGAGAAGAAGATTTTATTGTGATTATTTTGATGAGTAACAGAAGATTTACTTTAGGATAACTGATTTCAGATTTTTTTACTTTAGTGTGACAGCTTGTAGTTACGCATTCTTGGTTCAGACATCCAGAGACTTGAGTAAGGGAAAGATAAACAGCCTTGCACAATTTTCAATTTGTATATGTGGTAGGAATAGCTCCTGAATACTTAGTCTAATTTTTACGAGTTGCGTTTTTGAAAAGATTTCATTTGATGTTAAAGGCTATTTACGTTTGTCCATTCAAGAACTGCAATTTTTTGTGTATTAGTATTTGTGAAGCAAAGAAAGAGATAATTTTACAATATAGAACTTTTCTAATAAGAAAACTAATACATTTGACATTGTAATTTATCCCAAGTCTTTGCGCGTATCCAGAGTGCATGCCAAAATATGAGTTATCATTTTTACTTATTCAGATTTTTTAAGAACCAAATATGCTTCGCTTGTTTGTGAAAGAGAGCGCTTTCAAGACAAGAGCAATGTCACGGTGTTTCCAATTCAGACAGTATTCTTGCCATTACGAACGTTTAAACAGACAGGGACGTTGGTAGGCATTTTCTAGTTATTTTCTCGCAGCCCGGTTTCCCAACACTTTGTCGCAGTCGAAATCTTATGCTCAAAGTTTACAAATTCCTATGTTGAAAGTTTAACTAACCTTACACTGGCACATAGCAAAACTGTCCATATCCAAATTCCATGGCAAAATATGATTTATAATTTTACTTTTTCAGATTTGTTATGAACGAAGTATGCTTTGCCTTATTTTGTTTAAAGAGAGCGTATAGCACCAGGAGCATCTTAGTAGTTAGTTGTACCTCAGCAAATGCGACGCGCTTTCAAGAAAAGAGCGTTGTCACGGTTTTTCCATTGTGCAACAGGTAAGCCAAAATTAAATAATAAAAAAGGGGCTATTTATCAGTTTACAAGTTTAATGTTTCATAGCGATGATTTCTTGCCATCATGAATGACAGACAGGAAACCAGACAGGCACTTTCAAGTTACTTTACCGCAGTCACATTTTGCAATAAATTCTCGCAGTCGAAATCTTATGTTCAAAGTTTGTTGAAAGTTTACATTAAAACTGTCAACAACCAGCACTATTAATGATTGCCAACAATCTTATTATTTTTAATGATGGAATTTCCAATGCATACAGAGACAACCAATCTTGCTTCCTGTTATTTTCACTGCTCTTGTCAGGCAGCATAAAGCAAGGTGAACATACAAAAACACATGTGGGATTGATGCCAAGGTGAATGGTTAAAGTTGCTGCACTACACACTAATTAGACTCGTTGACTTTTTAATCTAGGGCGCCAGGAGAAAGTGTAAAGTAGACCTCGAGCTTCCTGGGTCGGGAAATGCGCAGTGGCGTCATAGTCGAAGGTCGTTACAATGCTCATAGATCATTTGATTCAGATATTGTCCTGAAAAAAAAAAGGTATGTGCTGTTACGTTGAAAACATTTATACATGTTTCGAGTGTCTTGGTAAAACTGATAAATATTCTGATATATATGTGAGAGAGCCTCCATGAGAAGCGAGTAACCATAGGACAATAAATCTTTGTGGAAACATTTGTAAGGACATGGGGAAGTGAGATAAATATACTTTAACTTCCGCGAGAGAGGGTAGCATTGCAAGAAACCTTAGTGCACAGTCTACTCAAATATTTGCCTGACGTGGCAAAAGTTGGAGAGCAACTGAAGTTTGTACGAACGCAATTTTACAATTGGTTGTAGCACTTGGCGAACGGTGGACCATGGAATGTAAGCTGTCGTGACACAGCTCGCGCACTGCATGAAGATCGCACATATTAATGCGTTCACTATGGTGTTCAAAAGTAGTTTAACCACTTTCCTATTCTGTTATTCAATATTAGGCTTACTGCTGCATTACCGCTATTTAACTTTGTATTTATAACCATGTACTCACCTGCCTAGAAGTTATGTTCCTCTTACCAACGAACTTCGCATATCTCCTCCACTTACCTAACTTCAGCCTACCCGTATCCAGTTTTAAATATCTAACCTATCTGCGCGATTAAGGGATCTGACATTCCAAGCTCCGATGCATAGACCTCCAGTTTTGTTTCTCATGATGACGCCATCCTCCTGAGTAATTCCCGCCAGGAGTTCCGAATGGGGGACTATTTTATATCCGGAATATTTTATCCAAGAGGATGCCTTCATTTAACTATACAATAGAGTTTCATGCCCTCGGCTGTAATTCCCCCTTGCTTTCGGCCTTTCAGTGTCGGCATAGCAAGGCCGCTTTGGTTGATGTCACAAGGCCAGATCAGTCAGTCATCCACACTGCCCCTGCAACTACTGAAAAGGCTGCTGTCCCTCTTCAGGAATCACACATTTGTCTGGCCTCTCAACAGATACCGCTCCGTTGTGATTCTACCTACGGTACGGCTACCTGTATTGTAGAGGCACGCAAGTTACTCCTCCAAATTCCATGGTCCACGGGCGATGACTTTTGGAAGCAGGTTTAACAAAAAAGAGGTATTATTGAAGCGTACTACTTAAATGATCTTTACGGATGAAAATTATTGTGCAGGGCAAATTAAAGATATCACTGCATTAATTAAATAATAGATTCTACAGATTTTCTGAAAAAATGAAATTAAAATGTCAGATGCCTTATTGTTTCTGTCAGCTACTGTACAATGGCTTTAGTGCGATGTATAATAAAGGACAGATTATATTTGTTCCTCATAAATTATTAAAATTCCATAAATTAAAAATGAAAGAAAATGACGTGAAATTATATCTCTTTCCATGAATCGTATGTTTATTGTAATTTTACTTTGCACATGCTTGCTTTGAGTAAACCGAACTCATTGCCTACAATATTGAGGTCAAGTTTAACAGCTGAACCGTAGTCTGTGGACAAGATAGCTAGATTTGACAGCTAGTTTTGACAGTCTACTTTTGCCGATAGTCGACCCTAAGTAGCTCTTTTGTTACCTTTCATATGCTGGTGCTGCGTTGACGAGATACTGCAGTCACACTCCAGTCCTTAGTCGGCAGACATCGGCAACAGTCGGAAGCTTTCGGTAAAACAACACATTTCCTTCATAGTCTCTCGCCCATCTTTAAGAAAGTACAGGTTGTTTATAAATGAGTATCGGGATTTTAACGCTTTATAATATTTATTACATTAAACTTACAGTTATGAATGATATGTCAAATGAAAGAGCAAGTCAAACAGTTTTACTAAGAACCTTATAAATGTTCAATGTGAGCACCATTTGTCACACGGCACACATTAAGTCTACAGCCGAGTTCTTCCCAAACGTTTATAAGTGATTGTAGCAACAGCTGCTTCAACCCGGTTTCTTAATTCAGGGAGGTCTGCTGGTTGCGGAGGCACATACGCACAATCCTCCATGAAGCCCCAAAGGAAAATATCGCATGGCGATAGGTGGGGTGAACGTGGAGGCCATGTAAAGCAAGCCCTGTCATTGGGCCCCGTGCGGCCTATCCAGCGCTTGGGTACAGTGAAATTCAACCAATCGCGTACTTCGCTATGCCGGTGAGGTGCGCACCATCTTGCTGGAAAATGAAGTCCTCTGGCTCATCTTTCAATTGAGGGAAGAGCCATTGCTCTAATGTATCAAGGTAAGAAGTGCCAGTTACAGTAGGTTCACCTAAAAAGAAAGGCTCATAAACTTTCCGCTGGGATACGGCACAAAAAACAGTCACTGGTGCCAAACACAATTGTTCGAGTTGCTCTTTCATTTGACTTATCATTTATAACTGTAAGTTTAATGTAATAATTATTATACAGCATTAAAACCCCGATATTCATTTATAAACGCACAGTATGATATCATAAGGGAACAAAAGCAAGGACATTATTGAACAAGAGGACTAGATAGCAGCTGGTTGAATCATATTTGCGATGTACGTATGTTCGGTAGAAGTCGTTACTTTATGAAACTACTTGGACCAAATGACCTGTAGTAGTGACACTGTCTAATGTGACATCTTTGGCGGGAATCTAAACCGCCACTCCATCGGTATGGTCCTGCTGATCGGAATGGGTTTTCCTCTCTCAAAATGGCTCTGAGCACTATGGGACTCAATTGCTGAGGTCATTAGTCCCCTAGAACTTAGAACTAGTTGAACCTAACTAACCTAAGGACATCACAAACATCCATGCCCGAGGCAGGATTCGAACCTGCGACCGTAGCGGTCTTGCGGTTCCAGACTGCAGCGCCTTTAACCGCACGGCCACTTCGGCCGGCGGGTTTTCCTCTCTCGAGCTCAATGATCCCTTTCCTGGAGTGTGTGTGTTGTGATTGTTGAGTGCAAGAGCGCCCATACGATGGTTTGTAAGCGCAAGGGGGGGTGGGGTGGAGAGGACGTCGTATGGAGTATTTTTAATAGTTTGGAAGACGAATGGCGACTTAATGTAGCCGTAAAAAAGTTTTAGTTCTGACACTTTTGAAACATTTGCGTAATACCGACTCTTAAATCATTTTCTTGAAAGAAAAACACATGAATACACTACACTTTTCCCTTACTCTGAGAGCTAGGGGAGGAAGGAGTGGTGGGCGGCCCCCCTTGCGCTAAGTATAGGCACCGTGATTGAGTGTAGGTGACTGTGCGACGGAATGGCTCTTTTTGAAATATCTGGAACTGAATTTGCAGTATTCATAGTTGTCTGCCAGCTGTGGCATATGCACAGTCCGCGCAAAAAGCAGTTTTAAAATTATTACGCGAAACAGTACTGAAGTAAGCCTAAAGGCAGCCGTCGACACAACTTCTGAGTCAAAAAATAAAATGATCGTCCAGCGCAGTGATACACCCTTTAATGTCTGTCAGACTCAGTGGCGGATACAGAAGAACCGCGAGGAGGGGGCGCTAAAGATATCTTGAGCTACCTTTACTTTTACCGTAATAAAAAATGATCAAGTCACATGCAAAGTTTAAGAAAGTTTTGTTTAAGCAGATTATACACATACACAAGACAATGCCATCTTATGACAAAAAAAGTTACAATTGTGGTTCTCTTCTTTAAATGATGAATTCTATGCGCCTATTCTTCCTGCCAAATTGGTTAATTACCTTGTCAATAGGACAATCAACGTCAGGGTGAGTGTTCAACAGAGCTAAGCCATTAAGTCGATCCCTATGTGCCAGACAGAAACGTATAAAATACGATAACGCGGACGCGCGTGCTACATAGGAAAGTACAACTACTCGATAAATCGTTTCAGTCGAGTCGTCTGACGAAAGAAACGAACGAACAGCGTGCGGGCTGACTGGCGGGGGCGGCGCGGGTGGCAATGCGGTCGGCCCCGCAAGGGGGGGGGGGGGGGGCGGGGCGATATGTATCCGCCACTGGTCAGACTGACCACGGGTCTGTTACAGCAATAATGTGTAATGGTATCAATATGTTTGAAAATAACACCAAAACATGAAAGATAACACCGTTAAAAATTTCACGGGCAAGGATGCGTGACACACAATTTCAACGTCGACGCCTGCCACATCACAGTATATTCAACAACGCCCTCAGAATCATTTCGACTTAAATACTGGTTACGAGAAATAGAATTGTCGGTTAAGCAACAAGATTCATTCACGTATTCGTGCTAGCACTCTTAATCGTCTTCCATACTAACACATCCAACTGAAATTAAAAAACAAAGTAAATTTTTTATACAAAGTGTGCTACAACAGTAGTGGACAACAGTGCCAGGGCAGTGCTGCAGTTGCTTTTTCTAAGTGGGTGCTCAGTGCAGTGCAGCACGAAGTATATTCACCAATTTTAACAACTTTTCTAGGGAGTGCAATAATCTTGTCCTTTTTCTCCCTGGCGTTTACCCCGTCCGGTATGGGGTCTATTTTTTCAGCATTTGGCAAATGTTATTTTATTATTTAATCCGTGACTGGTTTGGTGGGGTCTTGGAGACAACGGGGAACTTTGTTATTTTATTTGGTTTGAATGTCTGTTGTAATACTGTAACGCTGTAGATCTGAGTATGTGTCACATCGTGTGCTCTGAACTGTTGCACAGAGTGGTTCTGTTTACAGGAAGTAAGTTTGAAACCGTAGACCAAGTCTTCTTTCAATTGGGGTCAAAGTGACCCCAACCTAATGAGAATGAGGTTTTTCTGCTATCCTAGGCTGAAATGGCGTTACCTCCTCGTAATGAAGTGACAGTAAGTGACCCTAAACTAGACGAATAGGTGCAATCAAACCCTGATGAAGCAGACTGTGGCTTCAGCAACAGCGATGACTCAGATCTTGATCCGGATTTTAGAAGGAACCATGACAGCTACGCAGAACCAGGGAGGAAAGGAGAAATGAAAAGGAGTTGGAAAATGAAGAGCCCTTGTTAGTAACTAGATCAAAAGCCAAGACAAAATTGCTGTATTAGTTGCAGCACGGTAATATGCAGTGATTGTTTTTGTACATTGAAGTTTAGTTACTTCAAAGTCTTTTCTTATCAAGAAAATGATTACAAACTCATTGTGACACACATTTTTTACAGGATGACTAACGAAGAGCACAACCTGAACGCCTCTCTCATCATGAGCGAGCTTATCTTAGTACCTTATAATTCAGTTTTATACCCGACTTGGTGAAGCGCGTTAATGATGCCTAGTAATACTTCTACAGATAATACACATTTACATAGTTTTCACTGTTATTCTTCAATTAACTACTTAATGACAAACCAGAAACTTGTTCTTCGAAGGAAAATATATGGGGCAGTAAAATGAAAACCGAACACCCGCCAGAACGGGATGATGGAGTGGTTCTATTCAAAAGTAATCACAATACGTATTAAGACATTGATCCCACTGGGAGACGAGGCGATCAATTCCTGTTTTGTAGAACGCGGTCGGCCACTGACGCATCCTAAGTGCGCACACTGCTGCAATTCCTCGTCCAGTTGTAACCGGCGTCCACGTATGTCTTTCTCAAGTGGCTGAAGATGTGAGAATCACACAATGATAGATGCTGGCTGCACGCAGGATGTTGCAGTGTTACCCAATCAAATCCCTGAAGCATAACCTTCATCCAGTTGGCAGTTTGGGGGCGCGCGTTTTCGTGCAACAGGGTAATTCCGTCTGAGAACATTCCTGGACGATCTGAATTTATGGCATGTCACAGTTCCTGCAAAGTGTCTTCATAACGCTGTGCGCTGATTGTGGTTCCACACTCGAGGAACTCGACGAGTAGTGGGCCCCTGCAGTCGAAGACACAGGTCATCAGGACTTACCGGAACTTGTGTGAGCAGCTTCGGATTTCTTTGGTGGGGGACGTGTGTAATGTTTGCACCGTTGGCTTTGCCGTTTGCCCTCGGGCTGAAGCAATGCCGTCGGACGCAATCATCCTGTTGCACGGTAATGCCCACCCCCACACTGCCAATCGGACGAAGGTCACGCTCCAGCGATATGGCTGGGAAACACTGTAGCATCCTCCGTACATACCGGATCTTTCACCGTGTGTTTTTCACATCTTTGGCGACCTGAAGAAAGGCATGCTTGGACATTGATTTCAGTCGGATAAGAAGTGCATGAGTGGATGCGGTTGCGGATCCGTTAGCGGCCGACCGCGCTCTCAGTGGGATGAATGTTTTAATGAGTGTGGTGAATACTTTTGGATGGTTGTGGTTGTGGCAGGTGTTCAGTTTTCATTTGACTGCCCCTCATACAAAGTATGAGCATTATTTTACGCTGGTCACGTTTAAGAAATTACAAAGTTTAGGGAAAATAAATTAGTCTGTAGGTATAGTATTACAACTTTGGATTACGTATATAGTGTGGCGTCGTGTTTACAATAATGATGAGAGAAGGAAGTGGGCTGGCACACAGTGCATTCCTCTACAATAACACCAGGGGGTGGAGGGGGGGGGGGGGCGCTGAGCGGTTCTAGGCGCTTAAGTCCGGAATCGCGCTGCTGCTACGGTCGCAGGTTCGAATCCTGCCTCGGGCATGGATGTGTGTGATGTCCTTAGGTTAGTTAGGTTTAAGTAGTTCTAAGTCTAGGGGACTGATGACCTCATTTGTTAAGTCCCATAGTGCTTAGAGCCATTTGAACCATTTTTGTGTCTCCCCTTGAAACATCCCCTTAGAAAAGTTAATGAATTACTGTGCTGATAAACCATTGACGTTATTTGATTTTCAAACAGCTGAGCAGAACTGAACGTACTCAGACATTTCGCTCTTTACTTATTCTGATCAAACCTAAACTGACACACAATATTTTTAGCGCAACGCAATCTAACTTTCAACAATCCCTACAAAAGAATGGCCCTGACTAACAATAACCTATACCTGGTGTGTGTGATTCACTTACCTCACAAAAATCTTCGTTACTCGAACTACTGCAACACAGCGAGTGCCAATACTGCCAGCTAAATAAAAGATTCTAACTACTGAAGGCACTAACTACTGATGGACACACGTCCAGATTACATGATATGCAGTATTACGAATTTACTCTCTCTGATGGACAGACGTCCAGATTGTCCGCTCTCAAAATTCTGCCATCTCTCTCCCCACATCCACCACTGCTGGCCTGCGCAACGCTACGCGCTGTTCACATCAAACTAGTGGTGGGCAGGAAATCGCGTATCTGTTAGAAATCACAGTGACTGAGAAGTCACAGATATCACAGTAGCAACTTTACAGAATCTAACTGCGATTTCAGTCACAGTTAGCAGTCGCAAGTAGTATTTCACATTCAAAGGCGTGAGCCATCTATTGGTCGAATTTAGCACTGCTTTCTGCGATTTCAGTGACAAGTCGCAACTAACTTGTAAGAGTCGCAAGTAGCAACTAGAAAGCGCGGTTAAAAGTGCCATCTGTGGGTCAAAGTTCGTACTACGCCCATCTCTGCGATACACTATTGAGTCCAACTGCGATTTCCGTGACAAGTCGCAACTAAGAGTCGCAAGTAGCAACTAAAAAGCGTAGTTAGCACTGCCATCTGTTGAGCAAAGTTCATACTACGCTATTCGCTACCGAGTCAAACTGCGATTTCTTTGACAAATCGCAACTAAGAGTCGCAAGTAGCAACTAAAAAGCGCAGTTAACGTACTTTTCCTAGTGTCATCTGTTGACCGACGTACGTACTTCGTTATGTGAGCCTTGTGCCTCACGAGATCGATGTGCTGTGTGTGCATATGAAGGGCTTATTACAATAGTGGTAAAAGTCCATTTTTGTTCATTTTGAGATACAGAGTCGTAAAGTTAAATGAGCGCTGAAAAATCTGCACTTGAGATACCAGAAATATTCAAGCATATGGCTTCTTGCTAGAGATGAACCTTTATTTATGTTTGTTTGGATCACTAATTTCAGAAGCATTATAGACAGAAAAGTGGAGGTAATGGACTTGTACCACTATTGAAATAAGCCCTTCATATTATATGACGACATGCACATTCAGCATCAGTTATGGTTGGTCAAATACTGCTGTGACTCTGAATGTATTATATTAATAAGAAGCAACATTGCCTTTTTCTCCTGAAAATATCAAGTAACGTAACAAATATGTTTGATTCTGCTTCCAATATGACAGTTTTGGTTAATACTCCACATGCCTACAGGACTTTGCAATGTTAACACAGCAGAACTCAGACATCTGTATAAGTGTAGAGAAATGAAAACAGTCATATGAATGCCTCACTTTTGTTCCGACACAGTTCAAGACTCGGGAGAAAAGTTTTACACCTGGTGTTCTAAATGGCAACTTCACACACAAGAACTTTTTGCCGACACTACTACCACCTACATAAGTAAGCTTTTCCTGTGTTACTTTCAGGTAATGCACTTAAGCTATTCCTGATTTAACTGGAAGATCTGTACTTCCCACTTTGATATCAACAGCCTCAAAATGCATATTGTAGACTTCGGGATATGTTACAGGTCAGTGTCACACCAAGATTGTGGAGAAAGGGGGGGGGGAGGCGGCATGTCACTCGCCAACAAGTGTTTACCAATAAGTAAGTGGCGGAAAATTATGGGTATAGGACGGCTTAAACATGTGGAAAATGAGATTTTTATTATTCACTCACTGTATTTGACATTTATTATTCCTTTAAAATCGCACAACTTCAATAAAACACAGTTTAATCATTCACACACTTATTTCACAATTATTTCACTTTTAAACTGCAAATCCTCTAAGAGCTGTCTTGAATCTTCACGAGTCTCTCTCAACAGCCTTGATGTGGATAGATACGTACAGCAACCAGTAATCAGAGTCAGAACTGTGTCTGCAAAAACACAAGGATTATTAAACAATTGTTGCTGTCATTAATTACTAGCAATATAATTGACAGAGTAGATTGCTAATATTTGCTATAATGAATATCACATTTGCAAGAACGATCTCACTGAAGTAATTAAGTCCATCGAAACGCTTAGAAACTAACCTCTCGTCTGACGAAAACGGTCTAAAGACGCAGTGACAATTTCTTCAGATCTGTTGACAATGATATTTTGAGTTATCACTTTACTGAGTGACTGAAATGTAGTTCAGGTACCTGTGAACATAACAATATGTTAGAATTCATTTTCTAAACACGAACTATTATGGTACTGTAAGGCTACTTACATATTAATTACACTATTAATATTTTCACAGTTGTTTCTTTAATACAAAATTAAAGACAACGGAAGAAAAAACGTAAAACATACTTACCAATGACAGGTTTGTTGAGATGCAATTTTCTGTGTGGACAGATGTAACTTTTTCATACGGTGGTAAGTCGCAGAAATCGCAGGAGTCACAGAAATCGCAGAAGTCACAGAAATCGCAGAAATCGCAGGAGTCACAGAAATCGCAGAAGTAGCAGAAGTCACAGAAATCGCAGAAGTAGCAGAAATCGCAGAAGTCGCAGAAATCGCGGAAGTATCAGAAATCGCAGAAATAGCAGTGGCGCAGGGATACACGACCTATGTTCCTTAACTGCGAATCTTAACTGCGACAAATCACAGTTAAGAATAACAGATACTGAAAAGTAGCATCCACAGAAATCACTGATATCGGAAAATCGCAGTTTAGCCCATCACTACATCAAACTGCCCAACACTACAATAGCGAATATTCCAACAATGCCAACCAGCCACAGACTGCACACAGCACAGTCGGCGATTTTCATACAGAGCGCTACGTGACGTTACCAACATAAAAACCTAAACAGCCTACTTACACCCTTGCCGGCCGGAGTGACCGTGCGGTTCTAGGCGCTACAGTCTTGAACCGAGCGACCGTTACGGTCGCAGGTTCGAATCTTGCCTCGGGCATGGATGTGTGTGATGTCCTTAGGTTAGTTAGGTTTAATCAGTTCTAAGTTCTAGGCGACTGATGACCTCAGAAGTTAAGTCGCATAGTGCTCAGAGCCATTTGAACCATTTTGAACTTACACCCTTAGAATTCGCGCATCCCTGGTGACCGCCCGCGGTTGGCTTTCCAGACCACCTTTCCTATGGCTCATCCATTTCTTCTGCAGAGGTGTGGAGTTCATTAAATAATCATACATCTAAATAGTTAGAAATAAGATGAAAAAATTAGATGGAGGTCACTGTCTCGATCCTTGCAATCATTATCGCTACCCTCGATACTGACAAACAGATTTCTATAAATCGATTCAGTCATCATACAGATTTCCGTAAACCGGTGAAACAAAAAATAAAACATGAAATGTATCAGCCGAATATTGGACGAGGCCTTTCAGTCTCTGTGCTAAAAGCTATAATTTAGAACGAAAGTAATTGTTGCCATAAGAACAGAGGCAGACTTCTAAGTGTGCCAGCAACTGAAATAACTTTACAATAGACAGCGTTTCTCAGAGATCTCGAGGGAAAATTGTGCGTGATTGATTGCAGCCTCTTGTTTTTAAAGATGCACCAAGAACTTACGCAACGTATTGGAACATTTCTGTGCAGACAGCCTTAAAGCTGATAGTTTTCCGTGGACACTACGATGCAGATTGCAGGCAATGGCATGTATGTCTCTTGCAGGTCATTTAGACAGTGTGAACATGAGTGATGTTACAGTATAACGTCAAATTTTTCGGTGCGCCTACCACGTGTGCCTGTCGACGTCAAATCAGTAAGTTTATTGAAAAGCTTAGATCATTGGACGATGTCGAACAAACGAACGGTCAGCATTCATGGAACTCCGAATCGCCGGCCGCGGTGGTCTATCGGTTCTGGCGTTGCAGTCCGGAACCGCGGGACTGCTACGGTCGCAGGTTCGAATCCTGCCTCGGGCATGGGTGTGTGTGATGTCCTTAGGTTAGTTAGGTTTAAGTAGTTCTAAGTTCTAGGGGACTTACGACCTAAGATGTTGAGTCCCATAGTGCTCAGAGCCATTTGAACTCCGAACCCCAAACAGAACGTAACGGACCAGGAAGATTCATCGACAGTAATAACAGGTACTCTTAACATCTCACGGAACACAAGTAGGGGAGCGAATGATGACGCCCAGCGAGGTTTCGGTGAAATTTACAGACGTCAAAAACTGTCAGGCAGAAATTATTGTTGGAATGTGGCACTTTTATGTAGACCGTAGTGACAATGTAGAGAGGGCTCTTAACAATGAGAATGTAGAACAGATAGTCATTTCCGTCCCCTGTTTTCGCTTTACGACGAGGGATGTAAATTGTTTTTGGCTTTTTGTTAGGAAATATTCTGAAACACGGTAGCAGTTAGCCGTTGTTATGTAAATGAGAGATTGTTATTCGGAAAAGTAATGAGCGTTTGTGAAGTTAAAAGGAAAACTGTTTTTCGAAAAATAGTTCTTTGTGAAACTGGATGTGGCTGATATTTAGATACCAGCGTTTGATGGAGAAGAATATGGGAATGGAAACGGCGAATCTAAATGTATCCGAAAATGAACTAATGCTATACAGTGGCTTCAAAAGCAGAAACAAGCACGCACAATGCGAACACTTGGGACGAATAAAATCTAGCCACTGTGAACTACTTATATGGATAGTGTTGCCATCCGTCCCGATATGTGTCCCGACATATCGTCACCGTAACGGACCTTAATGTCCCAACATCCCGACCAGATACAATTTTGTCCAGATTTTGCAAAATACGAGCTTGGCTCAAGTACTGAAGAAACGTAATCCTGTTAGCGCAGCATGTATATGTAGCCTCGACAATTGAAGTAAGAAATATATTAATCGGTACTCAGAGATGTCTTATTGAAAGGAAGTTTTATTGGCATGCAAAGCAAAATGAATTTGAACAAATTAAAGAATGAGAACCCTAACCAAGAAATGATTAATCTGATTTCTAAACCTGAGGAAGAGACAATGGCTTGCTCTACCACAGTATTTGATTACTTAGAGAAATGGGCTATTTCTTTTAATAAATATCAAGTATTTTATTGCGTGACGCCATCCGAAACCCCAGGTTGGGAGATGATTGAAAATACTATTATATATCTGACTAAAAATGGTGTGAAGATTTCAGGCGACAATTATTTTCAGGAATATATGTAGCTGAAGAGCTTTTTAGAAACTAAGCGTGATTCGGAAGAATGGAATCCTAAACATTCCGTAGAAGAAAAGGAAACCGAAAATCCGGAACGCAAATGCCAAGTGCTAAAATTATGCGAGTATTTGTTTTCTATTTCCGGACACGACGCCACTGTGGAAAGAGTATTTTCGCTGATGTCGGCCCAGTGCACCGATGAAAGGAATCGACTGCTGCTGTGGAATCAATCTAACACAGCCAGTTTATCTACGTGCTGACTTGCATGGAGTTTAATAAATACGCAAAAAAATACTTGCTGAAAAAGGTGAAATATTCCGAAAAATATAATGTATCAACTATTTCAGCCGCAACAAGTTCCACGTAATTGTGTCCTAAACAAAAAGTAATTATATTAAATAAAGTTTTACTCATTTCTACACCCCCATCTAAGAGCGTCCCGACGAGGTCCCAGCTAGATATGGCAACCCTATATATGGAGCAACCGGAATTCGTGAGTGATAAGGAAACTGCATTTGAGATAATAAAAAAATTCGATGAATTGTACTCCAATAAATCGACATTACTGAAAATTCTGAGCCGAAACAAACTGGACGAACTCATATTAAAAACCTCTAGTGACACTGTAACATTTTTCAGCATTTTTGAAAAACAGTGAACGAATTAAAATTAGCAGGAGCGAAAGTGACGGAAAAGGAAAAGTTAGATTGCATGTTGAGTTACTTTCCAGAATATTTGAGCTATACAAGGGACTTAATAAACATTTTGAAAGAAGATCAGGCAGTCGAATAGGTCAAAGTGAAATTCAAACGGTGGGTTTAAAAGAGATGAATCAAAATCCAATGGATTTCTCGCTGAAACCAAGACCATTACGAGTTAGCAGGAACAGTTATGTGACGGATGTGGCAAACAAAAACATTTCAAGAGGGATATTAGCCAGGCAGAAAGAAGCAGAGCGCAGCAGTTGGCAACATAGGCGAAGCGAGCACCGCAGTGGAGATAACAGCAACTGGTTATGAGGTTGAGTTGAACAGTACGTTCAAGAGGCGGTTGTCAGCCAGTAACTCGGGGGTATTAGCAGAATGGAAACGACATGACCAGCTTTGTGATAGAGGTACAACGCACGATAGCACCGTACAAATGGTTCAAATGGCTCTGAACAATATGGGACTTAACTTCTAAGGTCATCAGTCCCCTACAACTTAGAACTACTTAAACCTAACTAACCTAAGGACATCACACACATCCATGCCCGGTGCAGGATTCGAACCTGCGACCGTAGCGATCGCGCGGTTCCAGATTGTAGCCCCTAGAACCGCTCGGCCACTTTGGCCGGCACCACCGTACAGATTGACTGGTTATTAGGTAGTGACCGTACAGATGACATTAATAACGACAATTGTTTGTCTGAGTGCGTGTCTTTAAAAGACCACGCGAATGTAAAAATTATAGTCGAAAAAATTTTGCAAGCAACAAAAATAGGAAATATAATTAGTTATTTTGCAGTTTATGATAACAGGATTCAAACTGAAATGAAAAATGTATTTTAGGCGTTACGTCAAGATAGAGATTGAAATTTGATTAGCGTAATTAATAGGAATTTGATTAGCTACGTTTAAGTGCGAAACAAAAACTGTATCTATAGACAATATCTCAAACGTTTTTGATAAAGAGAATAACTTACTTTCAATTGCTTTCAAAGAAGATAAGCTGTACAAAATGACAAGTAGCATTTATAAGAAAGAGAAATGGCATACTACACTTGGACTTGTAAATTTTAACGATTTGAGTTCGCTGTGTAAACATCAGTTAGCAGATGAGTTGCCAGCAAATTTAGAATCGAAGTGTAAAGCTTGAATTGAAAATAAAGTGCATAATTTATCTTTTGAAAACAATAGAAGCCAATTAAAGGAAACGCTATAGATTACAAAATTTATTCATAGTGATTTGAATGGGCCTCACACAACTCATGATTTGCATAGGGAAAGATATCGATGATTATAGTAATGCAGCTAGAATCTACACTATCAAATCTAAAAATAAAATTTATGATTGTTTTGTGGGATTTGTTAATGAAACTGAAAATGTAACTGGTAAAACTGCTAAGAAGTGGAGATGCGAAAGAATATTTAAATTCAGATGTCAGTGACTCTAGGCAAGACAGAAAGGAATCATCTTAAAAGCTGAACTATCTTAAAAGCATGTCCTCTCTATGCACGTGAATTTCAGTGACATATCTGGAAGATACAATAGGTCCATTAGGCATATGTAGATGTTTGTTATCTGAAGCAAGAGTAGATAGAAGATTTTGGCCTGAAGTAGTTTGTGCAGCTGTGTACCTTAAAAACAGAACTTTAGGTAATACTATTGAAAGACAAACTCCTTATGATATATCCTTTGGAAGGAAACCTAAAGTTAAACGTTTAAAGTTGGATGGAAGTAGAATTTTTGTATGTGTGCCAGAACAGTTGAGAAAGTTAAAGTGAGACTGCAAAGCAGATAGTGGAATTTTAATAGGCAATGTGAAGTTGGACATAGAGTATTAATTAACAATGAGTTTATCTTTGCCAGACATTTGATATTGTGGAAGGAAACATTCAGTGTACTGATCTAAAGGACTAAGATTCAGGAAGTGAACATTTTAGTGTTTCTGAATGCAAAAGCATATACAATGAATCAGTACTTGAGCAAATGGAAGAAAAGGATATCAATGGGTGTCAGGCAGTCATAAATAAGAACAAAAATGTAAATTGAGAAGATCAACTAGAGAACGTAGAGTGCCTGATGTGATTATGTCATGAATAAATTCATTTGTGTAGTGCTGACAGTCCAGAAAATTTGGAGGAGGTGATAAATAATAATGAGTAGAAGCCTGGAAGGAAGCAATAGATGGGAAATCGAATGCTTAAGTAAAAATAAAAAGGGGGAACTAATAGTCATACGACTAAATGTAAACGTTCTAGATGTAAAGGCTTTTCTTTACAATAAAATCAGATAACAGTTGTAAAACAAGATTATTTTTTAAGGGATTTGCAACAAAAAGCAATTGTGGATGGTATTTACTCACCAGTTGTTGTGATGCAAACATTGAAACTTGTGTTGTCATACTGTTGTCAAATGAGTCAAGTGTAGAACAAACGCATGCAGAGACTACGTTTCTAAGTGGTAAAGTTTTCTCAGAAATTAAAGTAAAGCAACCTCTAGGATATAAGGACGAAACAGGCAGAGTTTTTAGTTATTTAAGGCTTTACATGGTTTGAGAGTAAGATTAAGGCACAGTATGATTATTTGGATGACTTTTTGACAATTCTAGTGTTTAAAAGTAGTAAATATGATTATTGCCTTTGTGTACTGATGGCTGCAAATTATAGTATCTGTAGAATTGTATTTCTTGATTATTTGCTGATTTGTGGTAAAAGTAAAATATAAGAAATCGAGGGTCTGTTACCCAAGTGATTTCAGATGAAAGACAGGCGAGTAAAGAATCATTTTGGATTAAATATAGATTATAGTTATGTAGAAAATATAATGACTCTTAGTCAGGGAAGCTATGTTGAATCTATAGCTAAGAAATATCAGATTGAAGATTCAAAGTTGTGCAGTACCCCAATGAAAGTTGGTTTGAAATTAGAGCCAGAAGAAGATGTAAGTCATGCTTTTAAGACAGAAACTTGATAGGTGCTCTCCTGTACATTAGCCCTGGAACGTAACCAGATATAAGTTACCGTGGAAACAATTTGAATAGAGTGCAAAATTGTTACAATGACGTTCACTTTAAGTATGTTTGCGAGCAATGAAATATTGGTATCAAATAAAAAAGCGTTAACGTATGGAAGGGGTGAAAATATTGATGTCTTAGATTGTTTTGTAGATGCGGATTGGGTAGATGGTTATGTAGATTGTAAGTCTACATCAGATTATGTAACTAGCTTACTTGAAAATGTAGTATTTTTGAAAATCTAAGAAGCAAGGAAGTGGTACGAAACCTTTCATTGAGTATGTAAGAAGTTGTCACTCATATTAAGTTAATTCCAGATATTTTGAATATTTATGATGGGAAGAGTGATGAGTCTGCTAAAATATATGACAACACCTCAGGGGCAGTCAATGTTGCCCGATATGTTAACTTTACTATATATTCAAAGTATGTTGAAGTACACTACTATTCTGTGAATGATTGTTGTATCAATGGAATTATAGTCACGAAACAATGTAGCAAACATTGTTGCCATCTCTCTCTAAAATTTCGAGAAATGTTGAATCCACTTTGAATGTAATATAAATGTAATGAGGCGTATTGGAATGTGGTACAGTGTCGAGGGAGCTCTGTATTTAACTTTTCGTTAATGCATATTAATAACAATTATCAATCGATAAATATTCTGCTCAGGCAACAGAAGGATGATCGTAACGAAATACCGACAGTGCACGCTAATAGGTGTTCTCTTCAACGTGGAGGCAACAGTTTTCTATCCAGTCAAAGTTCAATGTGGAAAGGGGCAACCAGGGAACGCGTAAGACGCACAACAAGTGTGAGCACTGTAAAGCACAGGCCTGAGGCAAAGATATAGATGATATAGACAACGAAACTAACTAAGTCTGCAACTAGGTGACCCCAGATTCAGATGAAGGCCAAGGACATTGAAGTAATTGCTTATATTGACACTGCATAGGATGTTACAGTCATATCCTATAGCTTTGTTAAGACAATAACGAGTACAGACAAGAAAGTCAAACAAATACCTGCAAGAGACGGAACATTGTTACCAGCATTTTGAGCCAAAAGCACGAGGACAAATATGCAAGCACTGATTAGAGGTCGTCAATCGCTATATAGATGCCGTAGCATTTGTTGTGCATGGTTTAACGTCAGTTTGTCAGTTAGAAACTAGAACTCAGGTAGACAGAGAGAGTTACGTTGAAGAAAGAAACAAAGCGAAACAGATAATTGCAGCATCCAAGAAGAAATCTTGGGAAGACTTTGGAAACAGGTTGGAGACTATGGGTCAAGCTGCTGGAAAACCATTCTGGAGTGTAATTAGCAGTCTTAGAAAGGGAGGTAAGAAGGAAATAACAAGTATTTTGGACAGGTCAGGAAAACTGCTGGTGAATCCTGTGGATGCCTTGGGCAGATGGAGGGAATATTTTGAAGAGTTGCTCAATGTAGGTGAAAATACGATCAGTAATGTTTCAGATTTCGAGGTAGAATGGGATAGGAATGATGATGGAAATAGCATCACATTTGAGGAAGTGGAGAAAATGGTCAATAGATTGCAGTGCAATAAAGCAACTGGAGTGGATGAAATTAAGTCGGAACTCATCAAATACAGAGGAATGTCAGGTCTTAAATGGCTACACAGGATAACTGAAATGGCGTGGGAGTCGGGACAGGTTCCATCAGACTGGACAAAAGCAGTAATCACACCAATCTTTAAACATGGAAACAGAAAAGATTGTAACAACTACAGAGGTATCTCTTTAATCAGCGTTGTGGGTAAAATCTTCTCAGGTATTGTTGAAAGGAAAGTGCGAGTATTAGTTGAGGACCAATTGGATGAAAATCAGTTTTGGTTTAGGCCTCTTAGAGGTTGTCAGGACCAGATCTTTAGCTTACGGCAAATAATGGAGAAGTGTTATGAGTGGAACAGGGAATTGTATCTATGCTTTATAGATCTAGAAAAGGCATATGACCGGGTTCCTAGGAGGAAGTTATTGTCTGTTCTACGAGATTATGGAATAGGAGGCAATCTTTTGCAAGCAATTAAAGGTCTTTACATGGATAGCCAGGCAGCAGTTAGAGTTGACGTTGAATTGAGTTCATGGTTCAGAGTAGTTTCAGGGGTAAGACAAGGCTGCAACCTGTCTCCACTATTGTTCATATTATTTATGGATCATATGTTGAAAACAATAGACTGGCGGGGTGAGATTAAGATATGTGAACACAAAATAAGCAGTCTTGCATATGCGGATGACTTAGTTGTGATGGCAGATTCGATTGAAAGTTTGCAAAGTAATATTTCAGAGCTAGATCAGAAATGTAAGGACTATGGTATGAAGATTAGCATCTCCAAAACGAAAGTAATGTCAGTGGGAAAGAAATATAAACGGATTGAGTGCCAAATAGGAGGAACAAAGTTAGAACAGGTGGACGGTTTCAAGTACTTAGGATGCGTATTCTCACATGATGGCAACATAGTGAAAGAACTGGAAGCGAGGTGTAGCAAAGCTAATGCAGTGAGCGCTCAGCTACGATCTACTCTCTTGTGCAAGAAGGAAGTCAGTACCAAGACTAAGTTATCTGTGCACCGTTCAATCTTTCGACCAACTTTGCTGTATGGGAGCGAAAGCTGGATGGATTCAGGTTACCTTATCAACAAGGTTGAGGTTACGGATATGAAAGTAGCTAGGATGATTGCAGGTACTAGTAGATGGGAACAATGGCAGGAGGGTATCCACAATGAGGAAATAAAAAAAAAAAACTGGGAATGAACTCTATAGATGTAGCAGTCAGGGCGAACAGGCTTAGACGGTGGGGTCATGTTACACACATGGGAGAAGCAAGGTTACCCGAGAGACTCATGGGTTCAGCAGTAGAGGGTAGGAGGAGTCGGGGCAGACCAAGGAGAAGGTACCTGGATTCGGTTAAGAATGATTTTGAAGTAATAGGTTTAACATCAGAAGAGGCACCAATGTTAGCACTGAATAGGGGATCATGGAGGAATTTTATAAGGGGGCTATGCTCCAGACTGAACGCTGAAAGGCATAATCAGTCTTAAATGATGATGATGATGATGATGGTTTAACGTCAGATGTTCTGATTGGCAGTGATATACCGGATGGTTATAATTAAGTGCAGCTGCTCGTAGAGGTCCAGTGTGGGCTGTAATTATCGTATGACTGCAAAACATGGTAAATATTCTAATGCGTTAATGCGAAAGTGATTTACCCTGGAAAAAAATTAGTTCCAGTTTTGGTCAGAAGGTGCAAATGAGGCACTCTGAATGTAAGAAAGACGTATAGTAATGTTTCCATATGTAATGGATTAGGAGTGGGACATGTGCAGAAAAGGCCAAACAAGTGAGCAAAGCCTAATATTGACTTTATTATTAACTGTGAAACGTGATTGTATTTATTAAACTGGTGTTTGTAAGTGTCTGGTTGATACACTATGTAATCAGAAGTATCCAGACACCCCCCAAAACATGTTTTTCATATTAGGTGTATTGTGGTGCCGCCTATTGCTAGGTACTCTATATCAGCGATCTCAGTAGTCATTAGACATCGTGAGAAAGCAGAATGGGGAGCTCCGCGGAACTCACGGACTTCTGACGTGGTCAGATGATTGGGTGTCACTTGTGTCATACGTCTGCAAGCGAGATTTAGACACTCCTAAACATCTCTAGGTCCACTGTTTCCGATGTGATAGTGAAGTGGAAACGTGTAGGGGCACAAAAGCGTACAGGCCGACTTCGTCTGTTGACTGACAGAGACCGCCGACAGGTGAAGAGGGTTGTAATGTGTAATAGGCAGACATCTATCCAGACTGTCACACAGGAATTCCAAACTGCATCCCGATCCACTGCAAGTAGTATGACAGGCGGGAAGTGAGAAAACTTGGATTTCACGGTCGAGCGGCTGCTCATAAGCTACACATCACGCCGGTAAATGCCAAACGACCCCTCGCTTGGTGTAAGGAGCATAAACATTGGACGATTGAACAGTGGAAAAACATTGTGTGGAGTGATGAATCACGGTACACAATGTAGAGATCTGATGGCAGGGTGTGGGTATGGCGGATGGCCGGTGAACGTCATCTGCCAGCGTGTGTAGTGCCAACAGTAAAATTCGGAGGCGGTGGTTATGGTGTGGTCGTGTTTTCCAAGGAGGGGGCTTGCAACCCTTGTTGTTTTGTGTGCCACTATCACAGCACAGGCCTACATTGATGTTTTAAGCACCTTCTTGTTTCCCACTGTTGAAGAGCAATTCGGGGATGGTGACTGCATTTTTCAACACGATCTACCATCTGTTCATTATGACACAGCCTGTGGCGGAGTGGTAACACGACAATAATATCCCTGTAATGGACTGGCCTGCACAGAGTCCTGAGCTGATTCCTAGAGAACACCTTTGGGATGTTTTGGAACGCCAAATTCGTGTCAGGCCTCACCGACCGACATCGATACCTTCTCCTCACTGCTGCACTCCGTGAAGAATGGGCTGCCATACCCCAAGAAACCTTCCAGCACCTGACTGAACGTATGCCAGCGGGAGTGGAAGCTGTCATCAAGGCTAAGGGTGGGCCAACACCATATTGAATTCCAGCATTACGGACGGAGGGCGCCACGAACTTGTAAATTATTTTCAGCCAGGTGTCCGGATCCTTTTGATCACACAGAGTATCTGAGAAACTGGTAGAACTATTTTGATCACGAAATAAATAAATCTCAGCGCAGGACAACAGAACTTTATTATAATTAAATTTTGAACGGAAGTATGCGCAGCTTACTTCACACGATGTGAAATTCAGGCTTACCGGTACATCACACAAGTCGCCTGCGGGAGAGTAATCCGTTTTCAATGAAATTTACATAGGCTATTTTGACTGCAAAACAAATGACTTGGATTAAAATGTTGCCCCTGAATACTGCCAATCTTCATGGTGACTGTACCAGGACTGTTAATTTAATTACACAGCAAATGGAAATAAAATTTAAGGCATTCGACTTTCTGATAAAGCTGCTTGAAAACTCACTAGACAGAACTTTACTGAGATCTTCCTCTGACCTAAAATATTATTTTCACAAAGAACACTATGACAATCACTGCGCCTTACAATGGGCATGAATTTTTCTGGTAATATAATTTGTTGGGCTACTTGTGCCGACTGAACACTCGTCTGTTCTGGAACCTGTTACTATTAAGATAATGACAGTGTAAAAAATCAAATTTCATTTACCGTACTTGCGACGTTCAATACACGACAGTATCTTATCACTTTTCATAAATATGTTTGTGCAGCAGACAACTCGCGATTTGTAATGCGAGTATTCAAAACACATTCATAAAGGTAAAGAATGAGAAATGAGGAACTAAACTTAACGACTGGCAAATGAAAACAAGGCTCTAAGTGACTACGCTTCATTAAGCCAGAACAACAATACACATTTTCATACATTTCTCACAACTAGACAAGTTAGCAAAATATTTCTTAATACTTTTCCTGTGCACAATTACTTTCCTTGACACTTGTTTCTGTTATAACAGAAAACCATATGTTGCATTATAATAGTTCTACAATAAACTTCAGCGATGTTCCAATAATTAGAAATTACACAGTCACAAATATAAATAAATTAGCTTAAAAATTCCTCTAAATTCCTCTTTAGACATTCTTGCATTCCTATAATCTCATTTTTCACGAAATTTTCCTCAGAACGTTTTATTACAAAATCATTTTTAAATAATGTTGCCTCCATTGCACAGCAGGTCAGCTTCCATGCTTCTCAGAAATACATAGCTCGACAATCTAACACACACTGACTGCTACTCTCTTCAAAAGTATCTTGGTCTCAGAACTGTCTTGGTCTTAGAAAGAATATGATTCTATCAATACTACGGAGACTGAGTGCATTTATTAGATTCACAACTTGGTTCACATTTACGGCCAAAACGTCTTGAAAATCGTCATGGCAAATAAGACAGTCCCCTTTGAACTGCCGCTTACACAATTTGTTCAGAATGAGTACCAAAGATGTCGACGAGATGCTGCATCCAGAAGACGACGTGATTAGCAGACAGTTGTTCGCAGCAGTTCCTGGAATCTGAGCAATATCTTCGTGGCGTTCATATCAGGCTGAAACCGAACAAGTTTCTGATAAACGCGGTCTTTTAGTTATCCCAAAGCCAAAACTCACATGGAGTCAAATCACGTGATCTTGCACGTCGTGCGTCTAGAAAACCTCTGTAGAAAAAAAAAAGTTCGTGGAAGGTTGCATTAAGCACATCTTTCATTGGGTAAGCGACATGAGCAGTTGTCCCATCTTGCATGAAAACAGTGGTTCCACACATTTACACTCTTTCAAAGCAGAAATCACATGGTGTACAACGAGGTATCGATAACGTGCAGACGTCACGGGACATCTGGATGTACTTTCTTCAAAGAAGAACGGACTGAGAATAAAAGTGCTTATGGGTCCACACCACAAAGTAATATACGGCGAGTACAATGGCTATTTATGAACAATACGCAGTGTAACAGTACCCCGAATTCGGCAGTTTATTCACTACAACATCTAGTGTAAAATGTGCCTCCACATTCCATATTATTTTCCGGCCACTAGTCATCAACTTCAGTTTATGCCAGGAACCGATGAGTAAATTCAGAACGTTACTGCAGATTACGAGGTTTCAGTTGCTGCACCATCTGGGTCTTGTATAGGTACTGGCGTAAAATAGATCGCAAAACTTTCCGTACTAACCAAACCTAACCTAACCTAACATAACCTTGTATTGACCAAGCTATGGACAGTTCTCGTGACACTACCTGGGGCACGTGTTCCATGGTCAGTTACAGCAATAGCAACAGAAACATCCTAAATACCCATTAGGATAGGACGCTTTCCTCTTGCTGACATTCACATAAAACAGTTTCACTAACAGCGCACGGTCTCTCTTCTCGATAGCCATACTGTCTGTCACGTTATGATTTGTCAAATGGCGGTGTGCATGTCAACCGTCATACGAACAGTGTACAGCGCCTGGTGGCCACATTACGGACTAACTTGTTTTCCAGCGTTAAACGATTCCGCGTGACGCATTAGCATATCTACCAAATTTCGCTGCCGTACAATAATTACAGCCCACATCGGACCTCAGTGAGTGGCTGCAATTTAATTATAACCATCCAGTATTACAAGAAAAAAGTCATAAAAATTGGGAAAAAACACCATCTGCAATGTATTTCCTGAAATCGTTGTACGGGAATGTGGAAGTGATAACACCAGCATACGGGCAATGAAGAACAGGGATGGAAAACAAGAGCACGGTTGGGAACTTCATAATGGCAAACCCGTCCGGACCATGCAAGCGACGAGTGTTTTGTGAGAAAAGCAGCTCAGAGAACAGCGAAATATTTAACGTCTTAGAAGATGGAGCCGAGAGAATGAAGTTTTTAAGAGGAGCGGCGCATTTGCTTAAACGACGTTATTAGAAGACATCTGCGCAGTTTTTCATATCTAAGAGGCAGAACTGAGGGACTGTCGCAAAGATTTCGTGCGACTGAAGGCAAAGCTCCAGGTTTGAAACAGTACCCTCTTCCCGTCAAATACACAGAAGCAACATCAGAGCAATACGAGTAATGAAGCAGACAAACATATCATGTGCTGGATAAAAACACCTAAACCACACCAGAACAGTGCAAAAAAAAAAAAGTAGGTAGTGTCTGGATGCAAGAGAATTGAGTAATTGGCTAGAAGCATATGGAGCACGACCCGAGCCCCTTCAGGATATCTTCCGAGTTTTAGGGAAAAACATTGCTCAACGAAGTGGATCTAGTTGAGTTATGTCGAAAGTACACTCCGTTTATGTTCGACCGGGGTCAATATGTGTAACAGAGTTCCATATGGCTTCAAGGACGAGAATTCAGTTTTCGTGTGGGCAATAAACGAAGTTTTGACGCCAGAACTAAGTATGTTCTGAACGACGTATATTGACGACATTATAATTGTTTCGCCTATTTTTTGTCGATCACTTGCGACCTATGTATAAGATTTTGGAGGTTATCAGAGCCTGTGAAGTCTTATTGAGACTGGAGAAGGCCACGCTAACAGTAAACCATGTCAAATTCTTCGGATTTCAAGTATCGTGAAAAGTAATTTGGCCAGCTAATGAAAAGATCACCGAGATAGTTAACATGAAAAGACCGTCGACAATACTAGCACTTCGTCAGTTATAGTATTATGTTCTCCTTGTCAAGGATATGTGCTGAATTTCGCATGATTATTGGCTTCATTGTACGAGCTGCTCACACAGAGGAGAGAGAGGGCTTGGAGTCAGGAGCAAGAGGAGATTTTTAACAAAGCTTAGCAAGCGTTTTAGGACTGTGTGTGTTCACACGTCCAGACTACAGAGCGCCCTTTCACCTCTATTGCAATGTAAGTGTTACAGTGTTGGGCCATGTTATTGATAGTTGGGAGCTCCAACGTTAGGCGCGTCACGGAGCCCCTTAGGGAGGAGGAGGAGGATATTAGTGTTTAACGTCCCGTCGACAACGAGGTCATTAGAGACGGAGCGCAAGCTCGGGTGAGGGAAGGATGGGGAAGGAAATCGGCCGTTCCCTTTCAAAGGAGCCATCCCGGCATTTGCCGGAAGCGATTTAGGGGAATCACGGAAAACCTAAATCAGGATGGCCGGAGACGGGATTGAACCGTCGTCCTCCCGAATGCGAGTCCAGTGTGCTAACCACTGCGCCACCTCGCTCGGTTCCCCTTAGGGACACGGCTGCCAAGAAGGGTAAGAAAACCAATGTGCACTCCGTGTGCATACCGGGTGGAGTCATTCCAGATGTGGAAAGGGTCCTCCCGGATGCCATGAAGAGCACAGGGTGCAGCCAACTGCAGGTGGTTGCTCACGTCGGCACCATTGATGCGTGTCACTTTGGATCAGAAGAGAGTCTCTCTGGTTTCGAGCGGGTAACAGAAGTGGTAAAGGCTGCCAGTCTTGCTTGCAAGATGAAAGCAGAGCTGACTATTTGCAGCATAGTCGACATGACCGATTGCAGACAGAGCTGACTGCAGAGTCTGAATCAGAGGCTCAGACGGTTCCGCGATCGTGTGGGCTGCAGATTCCTCGACTTGCCAAAGGGTGGTTGGGTTTCGCTTTCTGGTGAATAGGTTAGGAGTCCACTATACACAGGAGGCGGCTGTGTGGCGTGGACTAGGCGGTTCCTTAGAGGGTCTCGGGAAAACACAAGAAGGGCTTCAGTCACAAAGGGAGCAGCCTGAACACAGGAAGAACGTAGATACAGGAACCATTGGTATAACAGTTGTAAAATGTCGTAGCTGTGTTGGGAAAGTACCAGAGATCCAAGAGCTAATAGAAAGCACTGAAGCTAAAATCGTTATAGGCACTGAAAGCCTGCTAAAGCCGGACATAAGCTCAGCCGAAATATTTGCGAATAACCTAACGGTGTTCCGAAAGGATAGGCTAAACACGGTTGGCGGTGGCGTGTTTGTTTTTGTTAGAAGTACTTTATGTTGTCGCGAAAACGAAGTAGATAGTTCCTGTGAGTTAGTATGGGCAGAGGTCATTGTTGGCAACCGGAATAAAATAATAATTGGATCCTTTTACCGACCTCCCAATTCAGATGATACAGTTGCTGTAAGGTTCAAAGAAAACTTGAGTTTGATTTCAAACACGTACCCGACTCATACGTTTATAGTTGGTGGTAACTTTAATTTACCCTCGATGTATTGGTGAAAATACATGTTTAATTCCGGAGGTACGCATAAAACATCATCCGAGATTATGCTAACACATTCTCTGAAAATTATTTCGAGCAGTTAGTTCATGAGCCACGCGATTAGTAAACGGCTGTGAAAACACACTTGACCTCTTAGCAACAAATAATCCTGAGTTAATAAGGGAGTTAAAAATGGATACAGGGATTAGTGAACCCAGGGTTGTCGTAACGAGATTGATTTCTTATCCGTCATCTATCAGAGATCATTGGAACGACGGAAAGTTCCACGGGACTGGAAGAAGGCCCAGGTCATAGAAATCTATAAAAAGGGTAGAAAAAGGATGCACATAATTACCGGCCAATTTCACTGACATCGATTTGTTGTAGAATCATGGAACATATTTTGTGCTCAGACATAATGATCTTTCTAGACTCTGAGAAGCTCATCTGCAGAAACCAGCACGGTTTTAGGAAACAGCGGCCATGCGAGACGCAGCTGGCCCTCTTTGTGCATGATATACAACAGGCTCTAGATACCGCCTCCCAGGTTGATGCCATATTTCTCGACTTTCGAAAGGCGTTCGACTCAGTTCCGCACTGCCGCTTGCTCCAAAAAGTGTGCGTTTATGGTCTATCCGATGACATATGCGGTTGGATAGAAAGTTTTCTAACAGACAGGGAGCAGTATGTCGTTCTGAACGGCGTGACTTCAACAGACACAAGCGTAACTTCATGTGTGCCCCAGGGCAGCGTAATACACTCCTGGAAATGGAAAAAAGAACACATTGACACCGGTGTGTCAGACCCACCATACTTGCTCCGGACACTGCGAGAGGGCTGTACAAGCAATGATCACACGCACGGCACAGCGGACACACCAGGACCCGCGGTGTTGGCCGTCGAATGGCGCTAGCTGCGCAGCATTTGTGCACCGCCGCCGTCAGTGTCAGCCAGTTTGCCGTGGCATACGGAGCTTCATCGCAGTCTTTAACACTGGTAGCATGCCGCGACAGCGTGGACGTGAACCGTATGTGCAGTTGACGGACTTTGAGCGAGGGCGTATAGTGGGCATGCGGGAGGCCGGGTGGACGTACCGCCGAATTGCTCAACACGTGGGGCGTGAGGTCTCCACAGTACATCGATGTTGTCGCCAGTGGTCGGCGGAAGGTGCACGTGCCCGTCGACCTGGGACCGGACCGCAGCGACGCACGGATGCACGCCAAGACCGTAGGATCCTACGCAGTGCCGTAGGGGACCGCACCGCCACTTCCCAGCAAATTAGGGACACTGTTGCTCCTGGGGTATCGGCGAGGACCATTCGCAACCGTCTCCATGAAGCTGGGCTACGGTCCCGCACACCGTTAGGCCGTCTTCCGCTCACGCCCCAACATCGTGCAGCCCGCCTCCAGTGGTGTCGCGACAGGCGTGAATGGAGGGACGAATGGAGACGTGTCGTCTTCAGCGATGAGAGTCGCTTCTGCCTTGGTGCCAATTATGGTCGTATGCGTGTTTGGCGCCGTGCAGGTGAGCGCCACAATCAGGACTGCATACGACTGAGGCACACAGGGCCAGCACCCGGCATCATGGTGTGGGGAGCGATCTCCTACACTGGCCGTACACCACTGGTGATCGTCGAGGGGACACTGAATAGTGCACGGTACATCCAAACCGTCATCGAACCCATCGTTCTACCATTCCTAGACCGGCAAGGGAACTTGCTGTTCCAACAGGACATTGCACGTCCGCATGTATCCCGTGCCACCCAACGTGCTCTAGAAGGTGTAAGTCAACTACCCTGGCCAGCAAGATCTCCGGATCTGTCCCCCATTGAGCATGTTTGGGACTGGATGAAGCGTCGTCTCACGCGGTCTGCACGTCCAGCACGAACGCTGGTCCAACTGAGGCGCCAGGTGGAAATGGCATGGCAAGCCGTTCCACAGGACTACATCCAGCATCTCTACGATCGTCTCCATGGGAGAATAGCAGCCTGCATTGCTGCGAAAGGTGGATATACACTGTACTAGTGCCGACATTGTGCATGCTCTGTTGCCTGTGTCTATGTGCCTGTGGTTCTGTCAGTGTGATCATGTGATGTATCTGACCCCAGGAATGTGTCAATAAAGTTTCCCCTTCCTGGGACAATGAATTCACGGTGTTCTTATTTCAATTTCCAGGAGTGTAGGTCCGCTGCTTTTTACGATTTACATGAACGATCTGGTTGATGGTAATGACAGCGGCATAAGACTGTTTGTCGATGATGCTGTAGTCTAGAGGAAAGTAGTATCACACGAAAGTTGTGAACAAATCAATGAGGATTTGCAGAAAATAAATGCGTCGTGTAATGACTGGCAGTTATCTCTCAATATTAGTAAACTGCGTATAACAAGGCGAAAATCCCAATTAACGTATGAGTACAAAACAAATGATTAGTCTCTGGAAACGGTAACATCAGTCAAGTATCTGGGTGTGACTATTCGAAATGATCTCAAATGGAATGATCAGATTACACAAGTAACGGGTAAGGCGAACTCTAGATTGCGGTTTATTGGTAGAACCCTGAAGCGATGCAGTCCTTTAGCAAAGGAAATAGCTTACAATACGTTACTTCGTCCAGTCTTAAGAGTATCGTTCTTCTGTATGGGACCCTTGCCAGTTGGGTCTGATTGAAGAAATTGAGAAGGTCTAAAGAAGAGCAGCAATATTCGTGACTGGTACATTTAGCCATCGCGAGAGCGTTACAAATCTCATAGAAAGTTTGAAGTGGGACACACTTGCAGATAGACGATGCGCTAAACAGAAGGAGCTGCTCACTAAATTCCGAAATCCACTCTTCACCGAGGATGTAGAGCATATATTATTACTACCATCTTTCAAATCGAGTAATGATCATCATTCAAAGATAAGGGAAGTAAGAGCTCGTACTGAGGCGTTCAGACAGTCGTTTTTCCCTCGGGCGATCCGCGAGGGGGGGGAATAAGACTTTGGCCCGAATTGTGCCCTCCGCCACACACCGCTTGGTGGTTAGCGGAGTATACATGTAGATGTAGACTATTGTAACCCCCAAATCCTCCAAAAATAAACGAAAAATATACCTATTCAAAAAAGCAGATAAAAATTCACTTGACGCCTTCCTGAGAGACAGTCTCCACTCCTTCCAAATTAAAAATGTAAGTTTAGACTCGATGTGGCTTGAATTCAAAGAAATAGTATCGGCAGAAATTGAGAGATTTATACCAAATAAATTAACAAACTACACAAAACGTGTCAGAACACTGTTGCAGAAACAAAGAAACACACATGCCAAATTTAAACAGACGAAAAATCCCCAAGATTGGCGATTTTTTACAGAAGCCAGAAATTTAGCGCGGACTTCAATGCGAGAAGCCTATAACAGTTTTCACAACGAAACTTTGTCTCGAAACCTGGCAGAAAAACCAAAGAGACTCTGGTTGTATGTGAAGTATGTTAGCGGCAAGAAACAATCAATGCCTTCTCTGCGCGATAGCAATGGAGATACTATCGAAGACGGTGCTGCCAAGGCAGAGTTACTAAACACAGCCTTTCGAAATGCCTTCACAAAAGAAGACGAAGTAAATATTCCATAATTCGAATCAAGAACAGCTGCCAACATGAGTGACGTAGAAGTAAATATACTCGAAGTAAGGAAGCAACTTAAATCACTTAATAAAAGCAAGTCTTCTGGTACAGACTGTACACCACTTAGGTTCCTTTCAGAGTATACCGATGCCTTAGCTCCTTACTTAACAACCATATGCAACCGTTCGCTCGATGAAAGATGCGTACCCAAACACTGGAAAGTTGCACAGGTCACACCAATATTCAAGAAAGGTAGTAGGAGTAATCCACTTAAGGTCGATGTGCAGCAGTATTCTGGAACACATATTGTGTTCGAAGATTATAAATTACCTGGAAGAAAACGGTCTATTAACACACAGTCAACATGGGTTTAGAAAACATCGTTCTTCTGAAACAGCTATTTGTTCGCATGAGGTATGGAATGCTATTGGCAAGGAATTTCAGATCGATTCCGTATCCGTATTTCTGGATTTCCGGAAGGCTTTTGACACTGCACCACAGCGAAAATGTGTGCTTATGGTATATCGTCTCAGTTGTGTGACTGGATTTGTGACTTCCTGTCACAGAGGTCGCAGTTCGTAGTAATTGATGGAAAGTCATCGAGTAAAACAGAAGCGATTTCTGGCGTTCCCCGAGGAAGTGTTATTAGGCCCTTTGCTGTTCCTTACCTATATAAACGATTTGAGAGTCAATCTGAGCAGCAGTCTTAGGTTGTTTGCGGATGATGCTTTCGTTTATCGTCTAAACATTCAAACAAATTTCAAAACGATTTAGAAAAGATATCTGAATGGTGCGAAAATTGGCAGTTGACTCTAAATAAGGAAAAGTGTGAGGTCGTCCACATGAGTGTTAGAAGGAATTCGTTAAACTTCGGTTACACGATAAATCAGTCAAACCTAAAGGCTGTAAATTCAACTAAGTACCTAGGAATTACAATTACGAAAAACTTAAATTGGAGGGACACACAGAAAATTTTGTGGGGAAGGCTACTAAAGACTGCGTTTTATTGGCAGTACAGTTAGAAAATGTAGCAGATCTACTAAGGAGACTGCCTACACTTCGCTAGTCCGTCCTCTTTTAGAATACTGCTGCGCGTTGTTTCTCCTTACCAGATATGACTGACGGAGTACATCGAAAAAGTTCAAAGAAAGGCACCACGTTTTGTATTATCGCGGAATATGGGAGATAGTGTCAATGAAGTGATACAGGATTTGGGCTGGACATCATTAAAAGAAAGGCGTTTTCGTTGCGACGGAATCTTCTCACGAAATTCTAATCACAAACTTTCTCCTCCGAATGCGAAAATATTTTGTTGACGCCGACCTACATAAGGATAAACTATCACCATGATAAAATAAGAGAAATCAGAGCTCGTACGGAAAGATATAGGTGTTCGTTCTTTCCGCGCACTATACGAGATTTGTTGTGAAGGTGGTTCCATGAACCCTCTGTCAGGCACTAAAATGTGATTTGCAGAGTATCCATGAAGATGTAGATGTTTACAACAGGTTGTTGAGGAGGGAATTTGTGAGTAGGAACGACACAAAACCGAAAACTACAAATGTGGAAACGCCGTATTTGATGACGGTATTAGAGATGCAGGCGATAGTGTTCGCTGTAAAGCGGTTTAGAGATTATGTGGTGGGAAGAAAGACATGTCTGCGTGCCAACCACTAAGCGATGCTGTATCTAAACTCACCCCGATTCACAAGCATCTGTGTCGTGTGTTGGACAATGCTGGTCCAAGAATACGATCTCAAAATACGATTCTGTAAAGGAAAACAAAACGAACTACCTGATCGGCTCAGCTGTCATCTCCTGTACGGCATCGGTGACGATCAGTGTTCGCAGAATTGATCAGATATTAATGGAAATGATGACACAATGGGACCATAAATTGTGGAAGGAAGTTTGTAACAGCACAAGAAATGTTTTTTTTCGAAAATTTGTGGTAAGTTCCTATGGGACGAACCTGCCTAGGTCAATGGTCCCTAGGCTTACACACTACTTAATCTAACTTAAACTAACTTACGCTAAGGACAACACACGCACGCTTGCCCGAGGGAGGACTCGAACCTCCGACGGGGGGTGCCGTGCGAACCATGGCAAGACGCCCCAGACCGCGGCTACCCTGCGGGGCAACGGCACAAGAGCTTCAGCCAAACATGAGGAAATGACAAGATTTCATTTAGAACGACATCTATGTTGAGGATCCACACCTTATTGTGCACAATTAAGAAAGGTATCTGCGTCAAGTGGAATGTGATGAAACGGAGGTGGGAGATTTGGCTATCAGAGGAGTGATAAGAACGTGATAAGGATGTACCATTGTTACTTCGTCGCAATGGCACCAAACCGTAAAATTGTACAGAACTAATAACAAGGAATGGGATACAAGGCACTACGGAAAAGAATTGCAACGATCGCAAAGAACTGTGACCTGCGTCAGCACATAAAACCTCTGGATACAAGTGGCGAGTTTCAGGGTATAAAACCAGATGTACCGAAACAGATGTTCTTAGCGGATTTCTATGGACCACTATCAAAGAGTTATTTGGGAAACAATACGTCTTTTTATTAGTGGTTGTTGTCACTAACATGTCCTTCAGTAAGCAATCGCCGCGAGGGCTAGCCGAGCGGTCAGAGGGGCCTTGTCACGGTCCGCGCGGCTCCCCCCGTTGGAGGTTCGAGTCCTGCCTCGGGCATGGGTGTGGGTGTAGTCCTTAGCGTAAGTTAATTTAAGTTAGATTAAGTAGTGTGTAAGCCTAGGGATCGATGACCTCAGCAGTTTGGTCCCATGGGATCTCACCACAAATTTCCAAATTTTTTCAGTACGCATTCAGTCGCACCAGGACGAAACAGTGTATCCGGATTCTGAAACAATTGTACTTACCAGCATGCGCACTGTCTCAATTCACGCCACACTATTCATATTGCCCAAGTAGAAGAACAAATTAGCAAAGGATGGGATAAAAGTCATCCTTCGTCGATCCACAACCCTCAATCGAATATGGCCAAAAGAAATATGCGTCAGTTAGGAGTAGACTTCAGGATGTTAGCGTCGTACAAGCACTAAGCATCGGTCCGATTTCTTCAAGAAATCGAGAGATATTTTAGTGAAACAGTGCATTGCAGCATGGATATAGGACAGTCGACTTACTCATCGAAGTAAGTGGATGGTGGATGGTGGCTAAAAGGGTTGTAAAAGGACAAGTGAAGGATGAAGGTGAAGATTTCGTAGAGAGAATCGAAAAGGCGCGACGGTACTTAGCTATAAGAGGCTGACACCAGAGAGGAAAGGGCAGGGAAAGACCTTCAAAGAACACGTCCTCATCAAATAATCACAAACTAAAAGAAATCCATTGAAAATAGATTGGGCGTTATACAGTCTAAAAGTTGTGGCGCCGAATGCTTACCTGTTAGTAGAGCGCACAAGGCAAATTGGAACTTTCAGTGCAAGAAAAATAAGGGTGTAATTCGTAGCATAAGGGTACCAGCATGAAAGGGATGCTAATTTCAAGCATAAATGAGGCAGCAACGTAGCTAATGATATCTTGTAAATTAAAGTTATGAAGGTTGCACGTTCACGGTATGTAAAGTAACAGACAAATGACGCTCGTAATTCGAACAGTGCTGAGGACTTTGACAGCAAAGGAAACAAACAAACAGTGGAAAGTGGAAGTCTTTGTAGTACATAATGTCAACCAATAAACATGTAAAGTGGGACAGCAGTGCAAAAGGACATTTGTAGGTGAAAGGGATATTTTTACACACATCAAAAAAAGTTTTGCATCACCATGGTTCCCAGAATTCCTGAAGATAGACGTTGACTGTGGATATTGTATCCCAGACACAGTCCCTTCGACTGTTCAGAGATGTCACTAAACCCGCCCAAAGATGTAAACAACCATGCATGAGCAATGCCTATTAGACGGAGGGGTCCGACAGCCGATCAGTTTTCAATCATTCCACTAGGAAGGAAGTACACGTCTCGTGTTGTCTGTAGGTCAACCATGTCTAGACGATCAATACCGCGGTTCGATCGCGTCCGCATTGTTCCTTTGTGCCAGGAAGGGCTCTCAACATGGGAAGTGTTCAGGTGTATTGGGGTTAACCAAAGCTCTGTTTTCGGACATGGGGGAGATACAGAGAGGCAGGTACTGTTGATGACATGCCTCGCTCAGGCAGCCCAAGGGCTACTGCTGCAGTGGATGAACGCTACCTACGGATTATGGCTCGGAGGAACCCTGACAGCAACGCCACCATGTTGAATAATGCTTTTCGTACAAACCACAGGACATCGTGTTACGACTCAAACTGTGCACAATAGGCTGCATGATGCCCAACTTCACTTCCGACGTCCATGGCTATGTCCATCTGTGCAACCACGACACCATGCAGCGCGGTACAGATTGGCCCAACAACAGGCCCAATGGACCACTCAGGATTGGCATCACTTTCTCTTCACTGATGAGTGTCGCATATGCCTTCAACCAGACAATCGTCGGAGACGTGTTTGGAGGCAACCCGGTCAGGCTGAACGCCGTAGACACACTGTCCAGCGAGTGCAGCAAGGTGGAGGGTCCTTGATGTTTTGGGGTGGCAATATGTGGAACCGACATAAACCGCTGGTGGTCATGGAAGGCGCCGTAACTGCTGTACGATACGTGAATTCCTTCCTCCGACCGACAGAGCAACCATATCGGCAGCGTAATGCCGAGGCATTCGTCTTCATTGACGAGAATTCGCGCCCCCACCGTGCTCATCTTGTGAATGACTTCCTTCATGATAACATCGCTCGACTAGAGTGGCCAGCATGTTCTCCGGACATGAACCTTACCGAACATATGCCTAGGATAGATTGAAAAGGGCTGTTTATGAACGACGTGACCCACCAACCACTCTGAGGGATCTACGCCGAGTCGCCGTTGAGGAATTGTACAGTCTGGACCAACAGTGCCTTGATGAACTTGTGGATAGTATGCAACGACGAATACATGCATGCATCAATGCAAGAGGACGCGCTACTGGGTATTAGAGGTACCAGTGGTACAGCAATCTGGACCACCACCTCTGAAGGTCTCGCTGTATGATGGTACAACATGCAATGTGTGGTTTTCATGACCAGTAACAATGGTGGAAATGATTTTTATGTTGATCCCTATTCCAATTTTCTGTAAGGGTTCCGGAAGTCTCGGAACCGAGGTGATGCAAAACTTTTTTTGATGTGTGTATACGCTGAAAAAAGCGGAAGAGCTGTAGTAACCGTTACTTACTGCTTAATTTAATTTCCATATATAATTGTATTTGTTTCCATTTACGTACATCTTTGATTTCCTTTATATAACGATATGGTTTTCGTTTTTGTATGTTCGTAAACATCTGATGCGAAAATGCCACCAGTATACATGGAAAATATTTTGTTTCAGATGTTTCGTCTGCAGACTGGGCCAAGAAAATCTGAAGTATTCTTGTTTTCACACTTTTAATGATTTTCATGTATTTCTGAAGATGTTTGGGACAGACTCATGGCAGGCTGACCTACTACAAGTTCTTGGTAAGTGACAGAATTGCTTCATGCAAGTATTTTTTTTTTTTGAGTTCTCGGAATATTAAACGTTTGCTTCCCAGTGTAGATAAAGATACAATTATTTTCATAAGGGTACAAATAGTAAGGGAAGCCTAAGGTTAGGAAAATATCTAGAATGACATTTTCACTCTGCAGTGGAGTGTGCGCTGATATGAAACTTACTGGCAGATTAAAACTGTGTGCCGGACCATTCTGGAAACATCCCCAAGGCTGTGGCTAAGCCATGTCTCCGCAATATCCTTTCTTCCAGGAGTGCTAGTTCTGCAAGGGTCGCAGAAGAGCTTCTGTGAAGTTTGGAAGGTAGGAGACGAGGTACTGGCAGAATTGAAGCTGCGGGGACGGATCGTGAGTCGTGCTAGGGTAGCTCAGTTGGTAGAGCACTTGCCCGCGAAAGGCAAAGGTCCCGAGTTCGAGTCTCGGTCCGGCACACAGTTTTAATCTTCCAGGAAGTTTCAGGAACATATCTGTCCAATGCCACGAGAGTAACTTTTTTTGACCCCCTGTGAGCAGGCTTTCTGCTGTGAGGAGTGTGAGAAGGGCTGCCTATTCAAACGAACATTCTCAAATTGAAGATAAGTTTTCAGTTGCAGGGGTGCAGACCACTTTCAAATAGTCGACACGCAGTTTGTCAGCTGAGGGGATGCTCATTACAAATACCCCTTTTCGTGTCTATGTGTGGTCTCCTGCCGAGATAATTGTGGGAACTATCGCGGACCCACCATATTATCAAGGTTAAGCGAAAGAAAACGCTTGCAGGTGCAGAGGGGGAGATGGCAAACAGACCAGTCTGCAGGACACGGAACATCAATTGTTAACTGACAACAGACATGCAAACGGTCTTCCTCCATGAGAATTGTGAGTGCCACAAAATATTCATAAAGATGTTGAACAAATAATTTGATTGGCCAGAAGGAGAATACGAGCGAGCCAATCGGATGTGTGCCCACAGTCTTGTCGCCGGGACGGAAAAGGGGACTCTTCCTGGCGATAATCGAGACAGGACACTTGATTTCGTCTCTGGACATCCAGCTCCGGCCACGGCCAGAGACACACCTCGCCGTCCGACTCCGCACAGCAACTTCTTGCTGCTCGATGCAGCCGCCCGGATATGTTGCTAGAATCTGCAGCCCCTCTTCCGCTTCGCCAACAGCCGCCTCACCATCCCCATTACAGCTCTCTCCTCAAAGTCGACCTGGCAGTTCCGTTTGTGTCATAGCGAACACCATTTGAAACCTAAGCAATGACCATGAGAATGTTGTTTCTGTTAATGGACAAATTATTATTTTTTTCACATTAGTTGCGGTTTGTACATTGTTCATGTAGAACATTGCTCGAAAGGTTCCTTTGTTTCTAAAAAAAATAGGTGTTTAAGACTAACCTTACATTACTGTGGCTGGCGTTCCCAATCCTTTTATTTAATATGCAAATGACGCGCTCTAGTGCATTTCCATATGTCGTAATAATCAAATGTTAGTCGACCAGAACATGCTCCTTGGCCTATAGCTACAGTATAAATGGAAATTGCAAACTTAAGTGTAAATAGAGAAGGAGTTATTTCTACGATTCAAATTAATTCGAGACCATGGCAACATTTTTGCCGAATTATTCTGTTAATGCCACGTTATTTAAGAAAAATAACTTTAGAAGAATCTGTTCTGTAATGACCTCGTAGAATAATGGTACCCAATAAGAAAATATATGTACATAATGCAGAGAAAACGTTTCAGTTAATGAAATTTTTAAAAGATATCATTGCGTATATTACTGCTGGCTGATATTCTGGACGTTAAACACCCGGAAACCCAGAGTCTGTTTTTATAGCTAGCGTACTTCACATTATTCACTAGCTGATTTAAATCTCGTAAATCAATATTTAGAGGCATTATTACGGCAGTTATCGGTTATCTGGAAGGCGGCGCGTGATCGGGAATGAATTACCGGTTTCTACGAGGCAGTGTGGGTGTTGACCTCTCGCATCGGCCGGTCAGCGAGAGAAGGCCGCTCACGGTCCCAAGGCCGAGCGTCCTTTGTGACAGCCAGGGCTCCAGCTTCGAACACGGCATTACTCAGCGCCGAACATGCAATCTCAGGTCGTTCTCGTTTCTAGTGATCTCCATTTATATTTGCATCCCAATCTGCACCCCGCAGTCCATCGAAAGGTGTGTGGTCGAGGTTGGATTTTGTTCTTGTACTAGTCTTCATTTCGAGGACTGGTTTGATGCAGCTCTTCTTTGCAGGTCTCTTTATTTCCATATGATTACTGTGACGTACATCTTTTTCAACCTGCCCAGTGTATTCCAGGTTAGATCTCCCTCTATAATTTTTACTCCCGGCACACCGCTCCATCGCCAATCGGACGATTTCTTGATGGCTCAGACTGTATACTATCAGCCGATCTCATGTTTTAGTCAGGTTAAATATTTTTTCCCTCAATTCGATTCAATACCTTCTCTGTAGTTAATCTATCTACCTTCTCAAATTCAGCATTGTTTTGTAGCACTACATTTCAAATACTTCTAATTTTCTTCTTGCCTTAGCTGTTAATAGTCCACTTTTCAATTTCTCATGAGGCTAAATTCCTGACAAATAGCTTCAAAAAGACTTTCTAATACTTAAATTTATATTAGGTGCTAACAAATTTTCCTTGTTCAGTTGCCAGGCTACATTTAATATCCTTTCTGTTTCTGTCATCATCAGTTGTTTTGCTGCCAAAACAACTGCTATTGTGTCATTTTATAATTGTCCCCGCATCTACTGATTTATTTCGACTACGTTCCATCACCGTTATTTTATTTTTGTTGGTATTCGTCTTGTAACCTATTATTAAGGCACTGTTCATTTCGTTTATCTGTTCTTTCAAGCCGCGCGGGATTAGCCGAGCGGTCTGGGGCGCTGCAGTCATGGACTGTGCGGCTGGTTCCGGCGGAGTTTCGAGTCCTCCTTCGGGCATGGGTGTGTGTGTTTATCCTTAGGATAATTTAGCTTAAGTAGTGTGTAAGCTTAGGGACTGATGACCTTAGCTGTTAAGTCCCATAATATTTCACACACATTTGAACATTTTTGTTCTTTCAAGTCTTTTGCCATTTCTGATAAAATTACAATGCCGTCGATAAACCTCGAAGTATTTTTTTTATTCTCCCTGAATATTAATTCCTTAGTCCCCTTTCCAAAATTCTCCTTCGTTTGCTTCAAAGCTTGCTCAATGCAGAGACTGAATAACATTAGGGTAGGCTACAACCTCATCTCACTCCCTTCTCAACTACTGCTTCCCTTTCAAGTTTTTCAACTCTTACAAATCCAGTCTGATTTGCGCACACTCTTTCTCTCACTCACTCACTCCGTCGATAGGTTCTGGCGGGTCCATCTGTACCGACTGATTGCCATGTCATCGTTTGCCAAGCGTTAGACGAGGCTGAATTCACCCTTTCCAGTCCTCACACCAAGGAAAACTCCATGGCGGTACCGTAAATCAAACCCGTGCCCTCTGCACGGTAGTCATCTGTGCTGACCAGTAAGCTAAGAACTGTTTTCTGTACGGATTGTGAATAATCTTTCTTTCCCTGTATTTTAGATCTGGTACCTTAAGAATGCCAAACAATGTGTTCCAGCTGACGCTGTCAAAAGCTTTCTTTAAATCTGCAAATGATATGCCTTTCTTCAATCTGTCTTCTAAGGTAAGCCGGCCGAAGTGGCCGTTCGGTTAAAGGCGCTGCAGTCTGGAACCGCAAGACCGCTACGGTCGCAGGTTCGAATCCTGCCTCGGGCATGGATGTTTGTGATGTCCTTAGGTTAGTTAGGTTTAACTAGTTCTAAGTTCTAGGGGACTAATGACCTCAGCAGTTGAGTCCCATAGTGCTCAGAGCCATTTGAACCATTTCTTCTAAGGTAAAGTGTTGGGTCAGTATTATCTCCAGTGTGCGTTCATTTCTCCGGAACCCAAACTGATATTCTCCGATGTCGGCCGTAACTAATTTTTCCTTTCGTCTGTAAGTAACCGCATCAGTACCTTGAAACAATAATGTATTAAACTGATAGGTTTGTAAAATTCATACTAGTAGCTGTTCCTCAGCATGTTTAAAAGTAACAGTAGTCACACCACTCCACAAGAAAGGAGATAACGTCATGTACAAGTAGCCCGCTCGGGTAGTCGCGCAGTCTAACGCGCTGCTTCCCGAGCGGGATGGCGTGCCGGTCCGCGGCACGAATCCGACGGGAGGATTAGTGTCGAGGTCCGGTGCGCCGGTCAGCGTATGGATGATTTTTAAGGCGGTTTTCCAACTGCCTCGGCGAATGCGGGCTGGTTCCCCTTATTCCGCCTCAGTTACACTATGTCGGCGAATGCTGCTCAAACACTGTCTCCATGTATGCGCACACCGTAATTACTCTATCATGCAAACATTTGGGATTACACTTATCTGGTATGAGACGTTCCCAGGGGGAGAGGGGGTCCACTGGGGTCCGAACTGCACAATAACCCTGGGTTCGGTGTGGGGCGGCGGTGGGGTGGGTAGACTGCTGTGGCCTGTTGTGGGGTTGTCAACCACTGAGGGCTACGGTGGGATGAAGCCTCTCCGTCGTTTATAGGTCCCTGGTTCAATACACAATACACACATGTACAAGTAATTATCGACCAATTTCTCTAATACCCATTCTAGCGAAAGTAGTAGAGCACTGCATGTAACTTCAAATCCATAAGCATCTATTTGCCAACAGTATTCTTAATGATCCTCAATATGGATTCGAACCTGGCTTATCAATGTGAAAGCAGTGGAAAATATTTCTTTCACTTCATCTGCATTCTAATCCAAACTTTCTGTAAATGCTTCAGTTTTTGACCTGATTAAAGCTTTCGACTCAGCCAGCCACAGAATTCTATTAAAAAAAGGTCTACTCTCATGGTTTTAGAGCCAAAGTTCTATCTCCGATTGCATCTTATCCGAGTGAGGGAAAAGAAGTGTACATTTACAAGGTTCTGTGCTTGGACCCTTACTTTTCATAATTTCTGTAAATGATTTGTCCAATACGAAGTCACGTAAGTTCGTACTATGTGCAGAGACACCACCTTTGTTGCAGTTGATAGGGCCTCAGACACACTCAACCACAAAAGTGCAGAACAACTCAGAATAATCAGATATGGTTCAGAGCAAATAGTTTACAAATTAATCACTCTAAAATTGTAAATATTATTTTCAGCTTATCTAACAATGACAACTGTAGTGTGCGACAACTGTAGTGCCTCAGTTGAACTTCTTGGCTTTCATCGTGACCCAAAATTAATTTGGGAAACTCACACTAATTGAGTTCACAAAAAGTTAGCCCCAATCACCTATCTGCTAACTAAACTTAGGACTTGTGTGATGGAAAAGCTACTGCTGAACTCCTGTTATGCCTTTTTCCGCAGCCGTCTCACGTGTGCAGTGCTGTTATGGGGCAATTCCCCTGGAGCAAAAAGAACTTTTATTTGGCGGAAAAAGACCTTTAGATGCATATCTGGAGTAAGAAACAATGAATCGTGCAGAGAATACTTCAAGGAGCTCAAAATACTGACCGTTGCATCACTGTTTATTCTCAGTGGCTTGGTGCATATCAAGGAAACCCAAGACAGCGATAAACTAGAAGAGTACATACATGACCATCACACACATTAAAGGCAGATGATGTACATCGCAGTTTCTAATCTTACAAAAACTCAAAACAGTTACACGAACATAGGGGTACAATAATATAATACGTTATTGCCTGAAACACACAGTGTACCTCTGAATATCTTCAGAAATATTACAAAAAGGTGGTTTGAACAAAAAGCCTTCTGTACGATAGAAGAATTTAAAATATGTAATGAAAATGATGTAAGCTACTAAAGCTACTGTGTAATATGATCACTATATTATTTGAGATTTCCGAAAATCTTTATTGTATCATATTGTAGTGCTTTATTTTCATAATGTATTTGTACTTAATGATTAAAATGTAAGAAGCATACTTCATTTATATTTCTTAAAACGTTTTTCTCAGCGTGCGTATTGAGTTACGCATACAATTTCTGCTTTCGTTAATGATTACTAAATGTGTCAAGTACAAACCATATATGTCCCTTCAACATGTTACAAATATGTAACTTATTATGTAGCTACACAACGTATATAAAATGAAGACATCGATTGCATGAAAAACGCTTAAAGATGAATTCATAAATCAAATCAAATCAGTCACCAGTGATCACCAGTTTTTTAAATTAGAATTACTATATTCTTCTTGAAGTTGGAAGGTATTGCGCCTCTCTGATACACCTTGCAGACCATAGTTTTGTCATGGTTGGCTCTACCAAGGTTATCAGTAGTTGTGAGGGAACGTCGTTTACTCAAGGGGCCTTGTTTCGACTTCTTCCCGCAAGCTGATATCTCACCTCCCATCTTCATTTACTTCCTGTTCCCTTTCTATAATGCTGTCTTCAAGTTCATTTCCCTTGTGCAGACCTTCACGATCATTTCCTCCCTTTCCCTTCATAAATGGTTGGTGGGTGAAGGAGGCGTCGACTGTCGGTATCCCTCTGTGTAGTTCCAAGTTTTCTAGTTTTATCGTCGTGGTTCTAACGCAAAATGATTGTTACACAAATTGTACATTGGAAGAAGTAACATGTTATTTGGCTCGTATTGTCACGTGGACTCATGGAATTTCCACAGTGTGAAATCCGCAAGGAATGTCGCCTTCCTTGTAGCGTCTTTCACTGTTGAGCACTTCTGCGAGGCTCTCCGTTTGCTGAATCGATCAGTTCATCATTGAACTTTTGTTTCTCTTCCTTTAATCCACCTTCGAAATCTGACGGACATACGATACCGAAGAATTGATAAAACAAGTGTTTTTTGTCAGATACTTCCAGATATTTTATATAGACTAATAACTGATCACGCAGTAAAATGATGTCAGGCCTTTTCGTTTCTTCATGCACGTTCCGTTACAATTATGTGTATTGAGAACCACTTGCAAGTCTCCACATTTTTAAATAATTTTTGTATATGAGTTACTTGTACACAAATTTGCCGAGCCTGAACAACGTAGGAGAGTTAAAAGCTGTCCGTATAATTATATACCTTAACAGGAATGATCCCGTAAAGACACGAATCTTGGTAGATGTGCTCGATGCTGTAAAGCATGCCACTTGTGGTAATACTAAATGGTTCAAATGGCTCTAAGCACTATAGGACTTAACATCGGAGGTCATCAGTCCCCTAGACTTAGAACTACTTAAACCTAACTAACCTAAGGACATCACACACATCCATGCCCGAGGCAGGATTCGAGCCTGCGACCGTAGCGGTCACGCGTTTCCAGACTGAAGCGCCTAGAACCGCACGGCCACACGGGCCGGCTTTTCGGTCGGTCTTCTGTCCACTATCTCCTCGGTGGAGAGGGACCGTATTGGTGGATGATCTTACCCAGACATAGGTGACATTATAATCTCGTGTCCTGTGACTCCTCGATTAGCATGGTAATCTTTCTCTCAGAGTTGACAGTACAATTTCCTACTACCTGTGTTGGTCGCCGTGCTAGTGTGGGCGTGGAGGGGCTCCACTTCTCTCCCAGATCGCGTCAGGCACGGTACTCACTGAGGGTAGCAATGGTCGGTGTCCTAGTCGCCGCCAGATAAAGATTCGAGACCGTAATAAATTAATAAAAGGAAGCTGCTACCACTGAGCGACACAATAGGACTCCACTATTTATAGAATTTTTGTGACATAACAGAGACTGTCATACTGTTTGTGATTTGTAATTCGTGGTGATTTACAAACAGGAGTTCGTCTAGAAAAGTTATCAGACGAGTACGTAAGCAGAAAATGTCACAATACTTCTACGACAAAGTGATGAGAAATGTCTAGTGTTCTGAGCGTCAGCGCTACGACCATTTTGAAATGTTTGTAATGGGCAGATCTACGGCCCAATCATGTAAAACACACTGTTGTTTCGGTGACATGTCATAAAGCATTGTTAGAAGAGGGATTGCTTCTTCCTCATGCATAATATCTAACACGTATCTCATCATTTATAAAGCTACTTCAGTTGTATTTCATTTCCTTCTTCACTAATTTGTAACTCAGATTTTGCGTCCGTGCAATGACCCAAAGTAGGAGCTTCTTCAGTGAATCAGTTCCCCTAGAGAGAATTAAGTTTTCTCCTTTCATTTTATCATCTTCTTGTTTGATGCAGCTACGACCAACGATTGACTTTGATTCATTAAATGATTTTCCAAAGTTCTTTTATGGCGCAACGAAAGTTAAATGAAAGAAATGAGTTCTCACCACTGCAGTCGAGGCAATAACAAATTTCTCAGTTCATTTAATATTCATTTAAAATGTAATCTGAGGATTCATAACAAATAATAATCCACTCTAATTCTCTGTTTTGAGAGCGACCGAGGTCATGTATTTACAAGACTACAGCCACAAACAAACGGCAAGAACAAATAAAAGCCCGAAATTTAGAGAGATACAAACTAAAGGAAACTTATGTTGTCATGCTCAGACAAATTCATTTAGGATGGTAAGAGTATAGGTAGTATACAAAACTAAGATCTCAAACTGCAAAGTATAGTAGGTGGGGCAAACGCGCAGTAGGTTTGAAAAACAGGTACAAAGGTGAATATTAGACGCTGAATGTCGAAATAAGTCACACCAATTTGCAAAATGTAGAAGACAGTTACAAGAAGCTACAAGGAAATTAATCGCGACTGAAAGAATATGATGTGCGTTCAATAACTAATGCAATAATTTACTTTCTGAAAGGAGGCTGGTTTTATTCAGTATTACGGTACACCATGTTATTCCCCACTCTTTTGGCTACAAAATCGTTATCTTCAAAATAACCTCCGTCCACTGCGACCACCTTTCTGGGAGCGCCTCTATGCCCGCATTGTACCACTCTGCTGGTCGGCGTCGGAGCCGTCTCGCTGCATCGGTAACCATCCCCATCATCCGCGTACGGCTTCCCGCAGAGAGGATCCTTGACTGACCCAAACGGATGGAAGTCTGAAGGTGCGAAATCTGGGCTGTAGGTTGCACGATGAAGAACAGTCCAATGAAGTTTTGTGAGCTCCTCTCGATGTGCAGACTTATGAGAATCCTCGCACTGTCATGGGGAACGAGAAGTTCGTTTGCTTTTTTTTTTTTTTTGCGACGAACACTCTGCACGCTGATGTCGTTTCTTAAATTTCCTGAGGATAGCACAATACACTTCAGAGTTAATCGCTGCACCATGAGGGACATCAAACAGGATAACCCCTTTAGAGTCACGGAAGACGGTCGCCACGACTTTGCCGGCTGGGGGTACGGTTTTGATCTTTTTCTTCGAAGGGGTGGTGGTATGGCGCCAGTCCATGGATTGCCGTTTTGTTTCCAGGTCCAAGTGGTGAACTAGTGTTTCATCGCCTGTGACGATGTTCGACAAAAAATTGTCACGTTCAGCCCCGTAACGTGCAAGTAATACCGCTCAGATGGCCGTTCTTAGCTCTATGTGGTCTTCTGCTAGCCGGCACACACCTTTGAGTACTCCAACTGGTGGACGAGTGTGTCAGCAGTTGAGCAGGGATGTGTTTAATTGTGATCTGTCGATCACCTCGAATGAGAGTGTCTGCACGTTCCAACATTGCAGGAGTCTGTTCTGTGCGGCCGGTCGGCACGCGGGAAATTGGACGGGTTTGCACGATATGGTTGCAATGATGACAGACACCTTGACCATCGACTCACCGTGCTTTTATTTACTGCCAGGTCTTCAAGAAAACATTCTTTAACCCCTTTGAATATTTACGATGCTCTGGTTTTCCGTCAAATGAAACTCAATGATAGATCTCTGCTTGGAACTCACTTTTGCTACAGACACCAGTTTGAGGGCTAGGGTCTAGTGCTGCCACCTATCGGAAGTTCATGAGCCTATAGCGGCTGAATCGAGGATATTCCACTATGCCCCATGACAAATTCCGCGTTATTTTCAACCGAAATTGGCTGAGGAATAAATGCGTTGCGGTAGAAATACTGCTGGACCAAAATGCAGATACAACCTGTAATTGTAATGCATTGCTTGTCGGATGTGTAGTTACAAGTAAAAACCACTGCGAAAGATTTCTAAATACCGCTGGATCAAAAGATTGAAACAGTCTTAAGAACCATGCACTCTTTATTAAATGCCTAGGTTGAAGTGTAAACCAAAGAGAACATCTGTGATCAAAAAGAAAAATTGGGATAAGCGGACTGATAATGCGTATGGCATACGAAGCTTAAATCACATACATGAGTAAAGCCTGTGACTTGTGTTAGCTTTCATAAAGCTAGCAGTCTGCCCAGATATCAAACTACATTCTAACATAATTCCTTCACTACTTCTGCTGCTGCAATGTTGTTTGTAGGATGGAGTATCTGAAGCGTATGTCGTACTAGTTGGTCCACAAATGTTCTGTCACGAGGAGCAGTGCAAATCGGATAGGACATTGTAAGCTGTCAACACCTTGTACAGCGTGGCTGCAGTGTGGGTAAAGTGTTATCCACCTGGAAAATGCTACATTTTTGGCCATTAAAATTGTTACTGGCATCACCATGAGGGTAGCATGCAACAAACATCAAACTGTTGTGAAGTGTACAACATGCTCGGATATGCGAAGAAGTAACGAGTCAGCACAGCTGCAAAAAGTAGGTTGGAGTAACGCCATCTGCGTGCTGTACAAAAGAAAAGATTGTGTAAACGGAATTCTCATTAAAAACTCGCATTTTAATGTTGGTTGTTCGTGGAACATCGCGTTATGATTCGTGCAAGAAGGGAAACCCCTGTCGGCACGTTTTGGAATTCGAGAGCGGCAGGATCGTGGCGTATTGAGATTGTGGTACATTTTTCCGTGATGTTTCTCCTCGAATTGTTCGGAGTTACCTGTTTCTCATGGTAACAAATAATCGATGGATTCACTGACAGAGAGGGCAGATACATTGTACACTCCGTCGTTCAACAAGCGAAAATCCATTAAGATAAGCGACTTTGACAAAGGACAGATTATTACACAGAGCCTATGAACGAGTATCTCGAAAACAGCGAAGCCGGTTTAACGTTCACGACTTTCTGTCGTGAACATCTACTGAAAGAGATAGAAGGACAGTGAAACTACCAATAGGCGCTAAATGGTTGGACAGCTACGACTCTTCACAGAACGTGGTGTTAGGGCGCTTGTCTGCTCTGTAAAGTAGGATAGACGGTGATCTGTGGCATCTCTGCTGAACGAGCACAATGCCGGTGCACACACAAATGTTTCGGAGCACACCGTTCATTGTACATACATTGTTGAACGTGGAGCTCAGCAGCAGTCCACCCTTACATTTTCACGTGTTGACACAACGACATCGCCAATAAAGCTAAAGCAATTACAGGCCTCGGTCACAAAATTTAAGTCTTTTGCTCAGGATTCGACACTTCTATGAGTGCCATCATCTGAAATTAAATATTCATATAGGCATGTCACGCATAAGATAAATATCAAGGGAGAAAGGCTAAAGTCACAAAATTAAGAAAAAAATACATGGAAGGGGAGGCACTGTGGGCTGCTCATACATACAAAGCCACAGGTAGCTGCAGGCGTCTGTTGGGGTTCGTGATTGAAATGAGTTTAGGCAATTAACAGAGTTGGAGGTAGTTTCGTATTTCTTTACTTTCATATTTTTTGAATTTTATTATTGCTAGGCATTCTTGCAATTCAGGGTCGTTCTTTTGTGTTAATTATTGGAAGTCATGTTGTCGCTGTGTAGCAATCATATTCGGTTGTGCTTGTATATTGCGGGTAGTAAATTGGAAATTTGTGGTAAGTTCTTATGGGATCAAATTGCTGAGGTCATCGGTCCCTAAGCCTGCACACTACTTAATCTAACTTAAACTAACTTACACAAAGGACAACACACACAGCCATGCCCGAGGGAGGACTCGCACCTCCGACGGGGGAAGCCGCCCGGACCGTGGCAAGACGCCTCGACCGCGCGGCTACCCCGCTCGGCGGGTAGTAAATAAATAAGCTAAGTCTGAGTCGTCGTTGTCAGGGTAAATGCTGTAGGTCAGTGTTTAAATGACAAAAATAATTAAAGACATAGTTTCACCGGTTCAGTGTGCAACGTCAGTTGGGCGCATCTGTATGTGGAATCTCCGACGTGAACGAATGTGGTAAGGTTGCATTCGTGATAGGCCCAGAGTTGTCATGACGGTATGGGATGCCACTGGAAACAGGTCGATCGATCACCTCTGGATCGCATAGCTGGTAATTTGAACAACAGCTGCTATATTTCTGATGTGTTAAGGCCTGTAATGGAGGACTCATTTTATATTTCTGCAGGATAACGCAACCACGAAACAGAGGATCTTCGGCTCTTCCCTGGTCAGCACGTTCTCCAGATCTTTCACGCATTGTTTATCGAGCCACTGGCACACCACATATTGCCAGCCACTACTACTGATGAAGAGCATAGAGAGAGACAGAGAGAGAGAGAGAGAGAGAGAACATCATGGAATGACGTATCTGTATTTGTCTTTCAAGCTCATTTCGACTCGAGACTCTGCCAGGTTGGAGCCACTGGTGCTTCCAGAGGTGACAGCTCTGTGTACTACATTTACAGCCTGTATGACCAAGAACTTCCTAAAAATTTAGTCATATATTCTTCCTATTATGCGAGGGGGTTTCAATAAGTAACGTAACATTTTTTTTTGAAAGCAGGTTGGTTTTATTCAGAATTCCAATACACCACATTATCCCCCACTGTTCTGGCTACAAAATCCTATTTTTCAACATAATATACGTTCAGTATGACGGCCTTACGTCAACTTAGGGGGGTGGAGGAGCAGGCTGTATGTCCACGTGGTACTAGTCTACTGGCCAACGTCGAGCCAACGCCTTGCAGCATAAATAATATCCTTCGTGGCGTGCAAGCAGTTCCTTACAGATGGCCCTCCGTTGTCTTCTGTTAGGCAGGGAGGAACCCAGAAGGCACACACCTTTGAGTTGCCCAGCTGACGGAATGTCAGCACTACCAACAGAGACGTCTAATGATGCAGCAATGAGTTTGATTGTGATCCGTCGATCACCTTGAATGAGTGTATCTGCACGTTCCAACGTTGCAAGAGTCACAGTTGTGTGTGGCTAGCTGGCATGTGGGAGGTCGGACATGTTTGTGCGACCTTCTTGCTATGATGGCAGACGTCTCGTCTATCATCATAGCAATGGTTCAAATGGCTCTGAGCACAATGGGACTCGACATCTGAGGTCATCAATCCTCTAGAACTTAAAACTACACTCATGCTCATAAATTAAGGATCATTGCAGAATGTGATGCCACACAACGTGGCACTACACAAAACTGGCGCTAATAGCATAGGCACATAGGGAACACACCCGATACAGATTTGTAAGTCCACGGTATTGGTGATAAGTTGAGAAAACCTTCCCAAAACCCATGTGCTACAAAACACCACTGTTTCCTGCACAAGTATCCCTACATCAACATGGGATATGATCGCCATGCACACGTACATAGGTCGCACGACGGATTGGCATACTCTGGATGAGGTGGTCGAGCAGCTGCTGGGATATAGCCTCCCATTCTTGCACCAGTGCCTCTCAGAGCTCCTGAAGTGTTGTAGGGGTTTGAAGACGTGCAGCGATACGTCGACCGAGAGCATCCCAGACGTGCTCGATGGGGTATAGGTCTGGAGAACAGGCAGGCCACTTCATTCGCATGATATCTTCTGTTTCAATGTACTTCTCCACGATGGCAGCTCGGTGGGACCGCGAGTTATCATCCATCACGAGGAAGGTGGGACCCACTGCACCCCTGAAAAGGTGGACATACTGGTACAAAATGACGTCCCCATACACCTAACCTTTTACAGTTCCTCTGTCAAACACATGAAGGTGTGTACGTGCACCAATCATAATCCCACCCCACACCATCAAAGCACGTCCTCGATATAGGTCCCTTTCAAGGGCATTAAGGGGTTGGTATCTGGTTCCTGGTTCACGCCAGATGAAAACCCGACGGGAATCACTGTTCAGACTACACATGGACTCGTCCGTGAACATAACCTGCGACCACTGTTCCAATGGCCATCTACTGTGTTCTTGATACCAGGCTTTACGGGCTCTCCTGTGACCAGGGCTCAGTGGAATGCACCTTGCAGGTCTCCGGGCGAATAAACCATGTCTGTTCAGTCGTCTGTAGACTGTGTTTCTGGAGACACCTGTTCCAGTGGCTGTGGTACGGTCCCGAGCAAGGCTATCTGCAGTACTCCGTGGCCGTCTGCGGGCACTGATGGTGAGATATCTGTCTTCTTGTGGTGATGTACACTGTGGACGTCCCGTACTGTAGCACCTGGACACGTTTACTGTCTGCTGGAATCGTTGCCATAATCTTGAGATCACTCTTTGTGGCACATTGAGGGCCCGTATTACGACCTGCTATGTTTGACCAGCCTCCAGTCGCCCTAGTATTCTACCCCTCATAGCATGATCAATATGTGTTCTTTGAGACAATTTCAATACATAGTCACCATTAGCACGTATGAAAACGTCTGCACACTTACTCGCTACACCGTACTCTGACATGCACCAACACACCTCTGCGTATGTGGACTGCTACCAGCGCCACCGTGCGACGACCACAGGTCAAATGCACCGCATGGTCATACCCCGCGGTGATTTAAACCCGCAAACCGCCCACCAGAGCGTTGTTTCGTCATGTATCAGCATTATTCTTAATTTATGAGCATGAGTGTATTTAAACCTAACTAACCTAAGGACATCACACACATCCATGCCCGAGGCAGGATTCGAACCCGCGAGCGTAGCAGTCGTGCGGTTCCGGACTAAAGCGCCTAGAACCGCTCGGTCATAGTGGCCGGCTCAATGATAGTTCTCTGCTTGGAACGCATCTCAGTTACAGACGGCATTTTGAAGGCTACCTATAGCGCCGCCACCTATCGAAACTTCATTGAACTATATGGACTGAAACGGGAATATTCTACGCTGTCCCACAATAAATTCCGCGTTTATTCAGCCGAAGTTGACCGACAAAAAATTAATGTCGCATTACATATTGAACGCCACTCATACTAAATCCGCAAGTAAAATTTTATTGGCCAGCAGCGTATTCATGATTTTTCATAAGACGTGTCCGTGGAGTCCTATCCGTTTTATCCTGGCCACAGCCCTGTGATGATGCTGATGATATATCAGTGAGCATAGACTTCATTATCAGAGGCCAACTGGCCCTGTAGGCACGGCCGACGTGGGTAGTCAATTCCTCAACGGTCACACGTTCGTTCTTCACGGCCTCCGAGCATCTACGTAACAGCACCTCTGCAGCCAGTGACCCAGCCTTGCTTAAACTGCTATTTACAGTATCTTGCTCCCTGAACCAATGTAAATCGTTATTGACTGGTCTGCTGTTTTTTGGTCGGCTTGCTGGCCGAATCAATGTGCTGTAAATGAATTGGTTGAGGCAAGAACTTGGTTTTCCAATGTCCAGAACAGTTTAATTGTGTTGGAACTTTATTACGCGCAGTTCGCGTTTGCCACGCCAACAGTGCCGGTTGGCAGTCAGAAAACAGACCAGACAAACCACAATGATCCAAGATTTAAACATAATGGCTGCAGAACCGACACGTTATTGCACATTATAAGCTGTATTATTAAGCTGATCATCTCGACATCTGAGTTTTTGTTCGTGAGCCATCGCAGCCTGCACGAAGAGCGACTTAGCCCATATGGCATCAAATGGTACGCTGTTCAGTATAAACTATGTTTCCTGCTAGGAAAAGTAGATAGAAAAACAACACATAATTCAGTCACGTGTTGGTAGAGCTTGGAACGAAACCGTCTGCAATTGCAATCACAGCTGTTGAACGGTGTATGCCAGACAAGGTGCACAACGGTTCTACAGGTCCACACATGTTTTTAAATGGATTAAAATAAAGAAAGTTAGCTAACAGGTTTACTTGTGTGGCAGTATTTATTGAAACATCACTTCGGCCTCAATTAAAACAAACGTCGTGTAGTGGTGTCATTGAACTATCAGGGAAGTTTCGTAACAGAACTGGCTAAGAATGTCTGCCACGTGGACTGACGGTCTTAGCAAATGCTACGAAAATGTTCATTGAACCACAATGCTGCACCTGCTGTCGGGCTTAGAGGTACGTTCCTTCTGCGGCGAAGATGTTGGCAAATTGTTTGCGAACTCATGTAGTTTGCGACGTACTTGATTCCAGTTGTTACCGTGAACTTCTGGCAAGTCAAAGGGTTTAAATGCGTAACCGATTTTAATGTTCGTTGGCTATGTTGGTGCCCAGGGGGCGGTCACACACTTGTCGCATCACCCTATAAATATTTCTGTTAATTTCTTAGCAACTGTTAGTTTCAGGTATCACTGTGGCCAAGGTGTTGATGTTCCATACACCAGCTAGTTTAACACTGAAAATTAAAATAGTGTATTATGCCTTTAACGTGGCGAACGCATCACGACAACAGATAGAGTACTCCCTAGTACGAAAGCGTTATTTGCAGCACACTACGTTACTCTTCAATACTACAGCTGTTGTGGATAAGTTTGCAGTTTATCGCACGTCTATTGAAACCTTGGCTCGGGAACACAGTGACCAAGTCTCTTCATATCTGGTTAATGTAGACTGAGTCATTGATGGAGACGCCTTGTTTGTCTCTTCCATTATGAAACAATCAGCAACCTTGTGCTGTTAGAACAAAGTGTATATCTGTCGCATTGTACGTAACATCTTCAAGATAAGATGTTCTTGTATGATATTAGTTGGAAAGAGATCAAGGATAGGTCTACAGTTTAAAGACCATACAGATGATCTTTTTTTTTTGTGTAAACCTGCAACGATTATAATAAAAGAAAGATATTCTCAATGAATACTACGCTGAATACGACAACTAAACTTTCGCTATTCGCTAGTAAGCTTAGGAAAGTACTGAAGAAACTGAGGACATTGGGCAGTACGCTCAGCAGAAAACACAATAACTGATAGAACGAAATGTCGAAACTATTTTCGCTATAAGAAAAGCTAATCAAATTACTACTGGCTATTAAAATTACTACACCAAGAAGAAGTGCAGATGTTAAACGGGTATTCATCGGACAAATATATTATATTAGAACTGACATGTGATTACATTTTCACGCAATTTGAGTGCCTAAATCCTGAGAAATCAGTACCTAGAACAACCACCTTTGGCCGTAACCACGGCCTTGATACGCTTGGGCATTAAGTCAAACAGAGCTTGGATGGCGTGTACAGGTACAGCTGCCCATGCAGCTTCAACACGATACCACAGTTTATCAAGAGTAGTGACTGGCGTATTGTGACGAGCCAGTTGCTCGGCCACCATTGACCAGACGTTTTCAACTGATGAGAGATCTGGAGAATGTGCTGGCCAGGGCAGCAGGCGAACATTTTCTGTCTCCAGAAAGGCCCGTACAGGACCTGCAACATGCGGTCGTGCATTGTCCTGCTGAAATGTAGGGTTTCGCGGGGTTCGAATGAAGAGTAGAACCACGGGTCGTAACACATCTGAAATGTAGCTTCCACTGTTCAAAGTGCTGTCTATGCGAACAAGAGGTGACCTAGACGTGTAACCAATGACACCCCATACCATCACGCCGGGTGATACGCCAGTATGGCGATGACGAATGTGCGTTCACCGCGATGTGGCCAAACACGGATGCGACCATCACGATGCTGTAAACAGAACCTGGATTCATCCGAAAAAATGACATTTTGCCATTCGTGCACCCAGGTTCGTCGTTGAGTACACCATCGCAGGCGCTCCTGTCCGTGATGCAGCGTCAAGGGTAACCGTACCTGATAGTCCATGCTGCTGCAAACGTCGTCGAACTGTTCGTGCAGATGGTTGTTGTCTTGCAAACGTGCCCATCTGTTGATTCAGGGATCGAGACGTGGCTGCACGATCCGTTACAGCCATGCGGATAAGATGCCTGTCAAAAATTCAAATGGCTCTGAGCACTATGGGACTTAACATCTATGGGCATCAGTCCCATAGAACTTAGAACTACTTAAACCTAACTAACCTAAGGACATCACACAACACCCAGTCATCACGAGGCAGAGAAAATCCCTAACCTCGCCGGGAATCGAACCCGGGAACCCGGGCGCGGGAAGCGAGAGCGCTACCGCACGACCACGAACAAGAGGTGCGAACAAGAGGTGACCGAGACGTGTAACCATTGGTACCACATATCATCACGCCGAGTCATAAGCCAGTATGGTGATGATGAATACACGCTTCCAATGTGCGTTCACCGCGATGTCGCCAAACACGGATGCAACCATCATGATGCTGTAAACAGAACCTGGATTCATCCGAAAAAATGACGTTTCGCCATTCGTGCACCCAGGTTCGTAGCTGAGTACACCATCGCAGGCGCTCCCGTCTGTGATGTAGCGTCAAGGGTAAACGCAGCCATGGTCTCCGAGATGATAGTCCACGCTGCTGGAAACGTCGTCGAACTGTTCGTGCAGATGGTTCCCTGTCTTGCAAATGTCCCTGTCTGTTGACTCAGGGATCGAGACGTGGCTGCACGATCCGTTACAGCCATGCGGATAAGATGCCTGTCATCTCGACTGCTAGTGATACAAGGCCGTTGGGATCCTGCACGGCGTTCCGTATTACCCTCCTGAACCCACCGACTCCATATTCTGCTAACAGTCATTGGATTTCGACCAACGCGAGCAGCAATGTCGCGAACGATAAACCGCAATCGCGATAGGCTACAATCTGACATTTTATCGAAGTCGGAAACGTGTTGGTACGCATTTCTCCTCCTTACACGAGGCATCACAACAACGTTTCACCAGGCAACGGCGGTCAACTGCTGTTTGTGTATGAGAAGTCGGTTGGAAACTTTCCTCATGTCAGCACGTTGTAGGTGTCGCCACCGGCGCCAACCTTGTGTGAATGCTCTGAAAAGCTAATCATTTGCATATCACAGCATCTTATTCCTGTCGGGTAAATTTCGCGTCTGTAGCACGTCATCTTCGTAGTGTAGCAATTTTAATGGCCAGTAGTGCATGAAGAAAGTTCGACTACGCCAAACTCTATGGTACAGCTTGAAATCCAAGATTAGAGTCGGATTAGTGGTAATTATTTTCGCTAAACTGTACGCGAAGAATATACACTATGTTATGAAAAGTATTCGGACATCCCTACGTAATGCGGGATTGACCATCAGATGTCACGAGAGGCGGGCCCGCCAGTAAAAAAAGGAGAGGGGGTGTACTGTGTTGTTAGGAGTGAAGCAGTCACAGCAGAAAGTATGAGGCAGAAGATCTCAGGACTTCGAACGTGGACTAATAATTGGACGCCACCAGGGTAATAAATCCACCAGGGACCTTTCAACTCTCCTTAAGCTGACATTGATGATGTTATCGAGAAGTCGAAACGTGAATGAACAACCACAGTTCAATGAAGACCAGCAGACCTCTTGTACTGACGGGAAAGGACCGTCGAAGGTTGACGAAATTGGCTGCAAAAAGCGCCTGAAATCAGTGGAAGGAATCACTTGTTAGTTCCAAAGTGCTGCTATAAGTCCAGCTAATACAGTGATTGTGCAAAGGGGGTAAAAAAGAGTGGGATGCAATGGTCGAACAGCTCCTCAAAATTGAAACATGTCTGTAGACAGTGTGTGTATTGACCCGGAGACCTAGAAACGATTGAGAGGGTTCGTCCAGCCGTAGTCCTCAATGGTTCACAGCCCCACAACAGGTCATAGTAGTCCACTCACCCCACCGCCTCCCCAAACCGAACCCAGGGTTATTTTGCGGTTCGAGACCCCCACTCCACGGAACGACTCGTACCAGACAAGTGTAACCCCAAATGTTCCAAATGTTTGCTTGGTAGAGTAATTATGGTGTACGCGTACGTGGAGACAGTGTTTGCGCAGCAATCGCAGACATAGTGTAACAGAGGCAGAATAAGGGGAACCAGCCCGCAGTCGCCGAGGCAGATTGAAAACCGTCTTAAAAACCATCCTTGGGCTGGCTGGCACACCAAACCTCGACACCAATCCTCCAGGCGGATTCGTGCCGGGGACCAGCACGCCTTCCCACTCGGGAACCAGAGCGTTAGACCGCGCGGCTAGCCGGGCGGGCTTCTTAGACAATAAGAGGGGCGTTTGAAAAGTGCATGCAAAGTCCGAGAGATGGCACCACCGGCGCGTGTCGAGGTCATGTTTAGTTAGTATCATCCTTGGAAAGAACGTATACCGAGTTTCAGCCATATGGATCTATTCATTTGTGTTTGGCATCCGTGAGAATCAAGGAAGTCGAGTGATTGTCAAAAAATGGACGAAAAAGAATTTCTTGTGGTGATTAAACATTACTTTATGAAAGGAAAAACGCCTCAGTAGACTAAAGAGTAGCTTGATAAACATTACGGTGACTCTGCACCTTCGATTAGAAGAGTTTATAAGTGGTTTCAAAATTTTCGGAGTGGCCATATGGGCACAAGTGATGGTGAACGTTCTGGACGCCCTGTGGAGATTATGACTTAAGAAATCATTGATAAAATCCATGATATGATGATGGATGACAGAAGAGTTAAGGTGCGTGAGATTGTTAGTGCTGTGGGCATCTCGAATGAACGGGTACATAATATTTTGCATAAACATTTGGACATGAGAAAGCTACCTGCAAGATGGGTTCCGCAATTGCTCACGCCTGACCAAAAACAGAATCGTGTAAAGTGTTGCAAGGATGGTTTGCAGCTGTTCAGGAAGAATCCGCAGGACTTTAAGGGTTCTTTCGTCACTGTGGATAAAAGGATAAAACATGGATACATTACTATACTCCTGAGACCAAACAACAATCTAAACAATGGGTTACCAAGGGAGAATCTGCACCAAAAATGGTGAAGACCATTCCTTCGGCCGGAAAGGTTATGGCGACTTTCTTTTGGGATTTGCAAGGGTTAATCCTCATCGACTATCTGGAAAAGGGTAAACCTATTACAGGTGCATGTTATTCACCGTTACTGGACCGTCTGAATACCGAGCTGCAAGAAAAACACATCGGCGATTGGACAGCAAAAAAGTCCTTTTCCATCACTACAATGCACCAGCACACACCTCAGCAGTTGTGGTCGCAAAATTATTGGAAACAGGATTCCAACTCATTTCACATCCCCCCTATTCTCTAGACGTGGCTCCCTCAGACTACTATTTGTTCCCCAGTTTGAAGAAATGGCTGGCGAGACAAAGATTTTACTCAAACGAGAAGGTGATTGCAGCAACTAATAGCTATTTTGCAGACTTGGACAATTCCTATTATTCAGAAGGGATCAACAAATTAGAAAAGCGTTAGACGAAGTGTACAAGTCTAAAAGGAGACTATGTCGAAAAATAAAAAAGGTTTACCCCAAACGCGTAAGTAGTTTTTACTTTTGCACGTACTTTTCAAAGGCCCCTCGTACTAAGCTACTCTTGAGGTGGTGTAAATAGCAAAAAGTGGAAGACAAAAAAGAAATGTTTCGGCGCGACGAATACCCTGTAGCAATCCGATAGAAGGTTTTGTGTTTAGCGGATTCCTAGAGAACGTTATCTGCCATCACCTGCAGTGCCAGAGGTGACGTACAGAGGAGGTGGTGTTACGGTATGGAGGTGTTTTATAGCTATTAGGGTGTGATCCCCTCACTGAACTTTAGAAAATGCTAAATTGGGAAGGATATGAACGCATTTTATAGCATTGTGTACCGTATACAGTAGAGGAGCGGTCAGGATACGACGATCGTTTATATGATCATGTCAGAGAACCCTGTTTTAAAGCATCATCTGTTACTGTGACACAATGGACAGTAACATACCTGCACAGAGTCTCGACCTGAACCCAATGTAACACCTTTGGCAAGAATCAGAGCACTTCAGAGCCCAGCGCCCAACGTCGCTGCCGCGACGGTTTAGCCGAGCGGTCTAGGGCGCTGCAGTCATGGACTGTGCGGCTGGTCCCGGCGGAGGTTCGAGACCCTCCCTCGGGCATGGGTTTGTGTGTTTGTCATTAGGATAATTTACGTTAAGTAGTGTGTGAGCTTAGGGACTGATGACCTTAGCAGTTAAGCCCCATTTGAACATTTTTTGAACCCAACGTCGCTATATTTTCTGGTTTCAACTATTGAGGAAGAATGGTCCGCCGTTTCTCCACAGACATTCAGACACTCAGTTGAAAGTGTCCCCTGCAGAATTCAAGCCGTAATAGAAGGGGCACATCCCATATTAACGTCCACTAACAGGTCACCTAGTGTATACGGCGTGTTCAGGTTATTTTCGTTACATAATGCAATGTTCCGCTCCAACGCAATTACAGTTCGACCGGCTATCGCTGGATTTTACTTCTACTAAACGATTTTCACCTTCTAAAGCCAGCCGAAGTGTTGAGTAAGATATGTAGTGTATCCGCTTGCTGTGACCTTAACGCCCAGTGGACCGATCGTATCTTTCGCGCTGGCTCGCAGAATGCCAAATAACGCCGGCAGGAACTGTGAAACTGGTAATTCCGATCAAGCCAGACTCAATAACAGGCGGAAGTGATTCCGTTGCTAATAACTAGCTTGTGGGAGAACAGACACATGAGACGTATCTGTGTCAACATAAAACATTGCGTCTTAAGCGCAACTGTGTCTATGCCAAATAATGTAATACATGAGACATCGGCTATAAACTTAAGTCTTCCGTTCTTGCTGAGAAGATGGTAACTGAGTGACTCTTATTGACCGCTGTGCACGTTATTGACTGGAACGAAGAAGGACTAGCAGTGAGTGGATCTTATTGTAGAATACAATTAAGTCGTCGGTAGCAGATATATTTTTACATAGCTTTACCGGTTACAACATACAGTATAAGTCATCTTCAGAAGCCTACAAAATTACGGATATTATGAATCTTTGGACCTTGACAATACATTTATGTAATGTATACGAAATGTATTACATAAACTTAGTGTTGGTTTAGCAGATGTCAATATCTTCTTCATAGAAGCATAATGCCGCGATGTGTCCAAAAATGTGCATATAGTGTGTGATTATTACTGACATAGGTTGACAGAGTGGTAATTTATAGTAACTGAATCACATCTGTGTACACGTCAAGCCATTGTGATATGTATGACTAGTTAATTTGTCGAAATCGGTAAAACGAAGTAAAAATATTTTTGCAACTCACAACTGAATTTTATTCTGAAATATGTACTATAGTAGCTGAAAAATAATGGTCATGAATAAGATAATAATGGATTTTACCTGAATCGCTGAAAGTGATACCCGTAATGTCGACCAGTTCTTTCATATTTCTTCTACGACATTTAAGGATACCGTTATTGACACGCTGTAAAATATAAGAGTTTTGTTCGTGATTAAATATTCAAATGAAGAAATTTGTGAAGTAAAAATAAGATAATCGAACATAACCGACGTCTGTGCTGTGGCTAGTTGAGCTGAGTGTTGTTCGACTGAGAGAATCTAATGAGGAACTATAAACTATCTGCGAGTAAATTTATCTATTTAACTGAGAGAAAATCATTTGTTATCTATATACAAAAATTGAATCTGCATGCGTTTGTGCTTGTAAAACTCGAAAATTAGTTGGTCAATCGCTTAAAAATTTTGGAACAACGTCGCATTCGAATACGCGCATGTTTCTATGTACCTACTGGAGCGCCATATAAAATATCCAAATATATATGTAATATATAAAGGGAAACATCGTTACCAAAAATCGCGAAATGTTCTTCAGCGATTTAATTCAAATTTTTACTCTGATGAACATTCAGATGGACATATGAGCTATGTCCATGTGTTTGTGTGTGTGTGTGTGTGTGTTTGTCATAGAAAGGACAAATTTCTTAAAGTTCTTGATCGACGTACTTCAAATTTTTACACAACAGTCTAATGAACATTTGGTCAGACATAGGTTATGTATCCAGAATGAGATTTTCACTCTGCAGCGGAGTGTGCGCTGATATGAAACTTCCTGGCAGATTAAAACTGTGTGCCCGACCGAGACTCGAACTCGGGACCTTTGCCTTTCGCGGACAAGTGCTCTACCATCTGAGCTACCGAAGCACGACTCACGCCCGGTCTCACAGCTTTACTTCTGCCAGTATCTCGTCTCCTACCTTCCAAACTTTACAGAAGCTCTCCTGCGAACCTTGCAGAACTAGCACTCCTGAAAGAAAGGATATTGCGGAGACTTGGCTTAGCAGGAGAGCTTCTGTAAAGTTTGGAAGGTAGGAGACGAGATACTGGCAGAAGTAAAGCTGTGAGACCGGGCGTGAGTCGTGCTTGGGTAGCTCAGATGGTAGAGCACTTGCCCGCGAAAGGCAAAGGTCCCGAGTTCGAGTCTCGGTCGGGCACACAGTTTTAATCTGCCAGGAAGTTTCATAGGTTATGTATTTTCTAATATGTGTTGCAGGGGTAAAATACAGGGAGCGAAAAGCTAGTTACCATTTCTACAGAGATCAGATGGCAGTTACAAGAGTCGAGGGGGATGAAAGGGAAGCAGGGTTGTAACCTATCCCCGATGTTATTCAATCTGTATGTTGAGCAAGCAGTGTAGGAAACAAAAGAAAAATTTGGAGTAGGAATTAAAGTTGAGGGAGAAGAAATAAAAACTTTGAGGTTTGCCAACGACATTGTAATTCTCTCAGAAACAGCTAAGAACCTGGAAGAGCAATTGAATTGAATGGACAGCGTCTTGAAAGGAGGACATAAGATGAAGATCAGCAAAAGCAAAATGAAGATAATGGAATGTAGTCGAATTAAATCAGGTGATGCTGAGGGAATTAGATTAGAAAATGGGACACTTAAATTAGTAGATGAGTTTTGCTATTTGGGAAGCAAAATAACTGATGATGGTCTAAGTAGGGAGGATATAAAATTTAGACTGACAATGGCAAGAAAAGCGTTTCTGAAGAAGAGAAATTTGTTAACATCAAGTATAGATTTAAGTGTCAGAAAGTCCTCTGTGAAAGTATTTGTACGGAGTGCAGCCATGTATGAAAGTGAAACATGGACGATAAATAGTTTGGACAAGAAGAGAATAGAAGCTTTTGAAATGTGGCGCTACAGAAGAATGCTGGAGCTTAGATGGGTAAATCACATGACTAATGAGGAGGTACTGAATAGAATTGGGAAGAAGAGAAATTTGCGGTACAACCTGACTAAAGAAGGGGTTGGTTGGTACGACACATTCTGAGGCATCAAGGGATCACGAATTTAATACTGGAGGGAAGAGTGGGGAAGGGGGGGGGGGTAAAAATCGTAGAGGCAGACTAAGAGATAAATACAGTAAGCAGATTCAGAGCAATATAGGCTGCAGTAGTTACTCAGAAATGAAGAAGCTTGCTTAGGATATAGAAGCATGGAAAACTGCATCAAACCAGTCTTTAGACTGATGACCACAACAACAACAACACCAACATCATAACATATAAATATGTGTGTAACATATAAAGGAGAAGCGTTATTTCAGAAATCTTGAAAAATTCTTAACTGAGTTACTTCAAATTTTTACACGATACACTAATAACCATTTAGACGAACATAGGCTATTATTCTTTTTTAAATGACAGTGTTATATTTATAGCTGGTCGGCTTATAATTCTACTACAGAGTATGAATCTTCCAAAAGTTTGTAATCCGACCCATTCGCAGACTAACACTGAAACTACTATACTCATGTATCCACCAGGTGGATAGGTCTTTCTCGTACCCCGTACACCAATTACCCCAGCCGATTTAATCAGCACTTTAAGCAACTTCAGTTCCTAAACAAGGTTTTGTTTGAAATAACAATAACCAAGGCTCAAGGTCAGAGAGGGTGGTAAGAGGGCAGAGAGCAGAGGGAAAATGGACATAAAAAGGTGGAGCGGGAGGAGGTGATGTACCGAGAGATGGAGGACGAGGAGGAGGAGGAGGTGGACAAAGAGGGTGCTTGGAGGAGATGGAAAGAGAGAGAGGGGAGAGAGGGGAAGGAGTTGTGATTCATATCCAATACCCATGCAGTTAATACAGTGCAGGTAATACATTATAAGCTAATTTATCCCACTGTATTTTTCTGACTGTATGTGAAAGCTAACCTCAGGAACTACTGTGGGAATTTCGATTTGGTGTTCACTAGCAGACAAATTGATTCATGAGGAAAGTTCGTGTGTATAATTCATTATCACTGTACCAGATAAGTAGTTTGGCTGTAGATATTTAGGGCTCCACGTGCAGAGCCGGGGCAGGTAGCTAGTTTAATTATAATTCCATATACGTAGAGAAAAAAGTACGCAGGTGATCTAAGTACATGATTCAAACAATAATCGCCTGCATAACTGATGAACCAAACCCACTTTATAATAAGACCAGAGAACATATCCATGTAATCAGATTATAGACAGATTACAAAACCATCTGAATCGATATCTAATTAGACTCATCCTCCTTGCCTCTGGAAATAATTGTTTTTTTTTTTTTCCTTGAAAGAAGCTGGCATACCATTGATAATATCTTGCTGAATCGTGATTCTTCTTCTGAAAAGAAAGAAGTGACAGCATAAACTATCGCTTGTACATAACTGTTTTGAACATAGGATATAGATTATTAGAAATGACTAAAGCTGTTTCATCTATTTGCTATAGCCTGGTTTAGAAATAATATTGCATAAGTTATAAATCATGCTAAGATATACAAAAAATATTAACGTTTACAGAAATTCTTGCTCAGTTGCTACTTCAATGGCGTTTGTCATATACATAACAATAATTCAGTCTTATGAAACTGAATGTTTATTTTGTTTTTAACCAAATCAGCGGTTTTCATTTTTCTGTCCTTTTCACGTATCACTTGGTTCTTCTGTAGGCGCAAGGTCACATTTATACGTTTCACTATAAATACCTCTTCTTGTTGCACACTGCCGTGGCACAGCGTATATAATTAACTGGGTGCAGCTGAGTAAAAATAAAGACAATGGTGACAGGTAATGCAAGGGCTCGTATAAACGGGCGAGGCCACAGTTCACCAAACGATATCACATTGTGGACTACTGCTGGTACAAGAAATTCACTATGACGCCAGATGGTTATTACATTGCAGGACGCATCCAGAGTGAAGTTATTAACAACGAAGCAGGAATGCAGAGCCACTACAATGCTGGCGGCTTGGTTACTTCACATACAACTCATGGATTTGTTGTGGCTTACAGAATAAAAACTGATACTGTAGCAAGACAGGAACTGGCTAAGACCGTATAAATACAGGTTTGTATAAAAAGTAATGAGACTGATATTTTGCTGACGCGACAGTACTTCGCAGCGCGCGTTCGCCCGGGGGGGGGGGGGGGGGGATTGGTGGTCGTGTGGTCGTGGTGGTGGAGGGGTTGTCTGGCCACAAACGCGCAGCGTGCCAGTCGCCTGTGGGCTCTTGTCTTGGCAGCATGCACGTCGCAAAGTCTTCGGTCGTGGCGCAACATGCAGCAAACGATCGAGCAACGTTACGCCATAAAATTTTGTGTGAAACTAGGATAATCTGCTATGGTAACGTTGGATATGTGTCGGCAAGCCTACGGCGATGATTGCCTGTCAAACGCCCAGGTTTTTGGGTGGACGAAGAGCTTCAAAGAGGGCTGAGGCAGCGTTGAGGATGAGGACCGCTCCGGATGCCCGTCAACCAGCAAAACTGACGAAAACATCGACCGTGCACGCCTTTTATTGAACACCAACCGTTGGACGAGCGTCAGGATGATAGCAGACGATCTCAGACTTGATAAAATGACAGATCAGCAAAGAAATGACGATGAGGAAGGTCTGTGCCAAGATGGTCCTGAAGATTTTGTCAGACGTTCAAAAGCAAGCACGTGTGGACGCCTGCTGAGACACTCTCCAGAACCTTGAAGCTGATCCAGAATTTTTAGATAACGTTATCACTGGAGACGAAACCTGGGTGTTTCAGTGAAACCTGGAGACAAAGCATATGAGTGCCCAATGGCACACCACAGCATCCCCACGTCCAAAAACGGCTTACATGAGCAAATCGAATGTGAAAGCCAAGCTGATTCTGTTTTTCGATGTCAGGGGCGTGGTTCATCATCAGTTTGTGCCCAAGGCCAAACTGTCAACGGTGCTTTTTATTGTGATGTGCTCAAGAGAGTGAAAGCCAGGGTCCATTACGTGAGGCCAATAATTGCCAATGTTTGGAAGCTGTATCACGACAATGCACTGAGCCACACCTGCTTCATGGTGGCCAGCTACCTGGCCAAGAAAGGGATTTCAATGATTCCCCAGCCCCCCCCCCCCCCTACAGTCCAATGTGGCCCTGCCAGAAATTTTTTTGTTCCCCAAACCAAAAACTTCCCTGAAAGGACACCATCATGGGACCCTGGAGGAGGTCAAAGCTGCCACGATGAGGGTTTAGAATGTCACCCCAGAACAGAGTTCACGGCAGCATTTGAAGTGTGGAAATCTCGCATGCAGCGGCTTGTTGACTCTCGAGGGACGTACATTGAAGAGTACTGAGTGCTTGCAACGATATCTACAATAAATTTTGATTCACAAGCTCAGTCTCATTATTTTTTATACAAACCCTGTATTCATCACTTTTAGTGAAAGGTATCGTAGTCTACTGGCCGATAGTGCCAAGGAGGGGAAAAAAATGTTCAACTGTTTGTGAAATCTTATGGGACTTAACTGCTAAGGTTATCAGTCCCTAAACTTACACACTACTTAACCTAAATTATCCTAAGGACAAACACACACCCCCACGCCTGAGGGAGGACTCGAACCTCCGTCGGGACCAGCTGCACAGTCCATGACTGCAGCGCCTTACACCACTTGGCTAATCCCGCGCGCCAAGGAGGGACATGTGTCTATGAGCCTATGTGGCTCAGCTAGTCACCCTCTCTGGACTTGGTCGCTGCTAGCTGCAGATACTGGTGATGGGCTTAGCTCTCTCTAACTTGAGGGGCCTATTTCATCTGCTGCAGCTGCTCCACCATTGTGGTCTGGTTTTGTCCCAGAGAGATGTGGCCACTCATCTGCTGTCCCTTGGACAGGCAAACACATGGCTGCTAGCCTTTGCTTGTGTGAGCAGACACTGCTGTGGTGAGCTGTCACTTCTACACTAGGTTCACGTCATGAAGTTGTGTGCCTTGGCGCAGCTCATTTGGAGCTAACTCGTCGCCTCTAGGTAGCATGGCTGCGACCATCGGATGCTGGATTGGCGGTGTTGGGAGCCTTGACTTGCCGTTTGAGGCATTGCTTCCTCACCTGCATGGCTCCGACAAGTTGCGTGCTAATTAAAGTGCCTTCCACGAAGGCTGCGTACAGTTTATGTCCCACAGGCGTTGGCTTTTCTGGAAATCAGCAGGATTAATAATCATGTGGTTTATCAATGATGTTTCATAGACATCACATCAGACATCTATGAGGCATCCATTCACCACCTCACTGATACCCCACTTGAGAGAACTATCGGTTTCCTGGCCTCTGACTACCCTGTTTCACCAACCCACCATAGCAGTTGACCACCCCAGTTGCTATGAGGTATGTTGGAGTTGTTATTGACCTCTGCAGTGGGGGTCAAGGGTCACGTACCTCATTTCAGTGTGCAGTTCAGCTGTACATTTTAGTGAGTGAGTATTTATCTTTGTGCGAGTATTTTTTTGTTTTGTTTTGTTCACGACCATGGTAAATAGACAAGGTGTTCAAAGATATACAAAGGTACAGTTCGTGAAACTGGAGGAACCTACCGGTTTATAACGGTTTAAGTGGAACTGTAGAGAGTATTAATAATGGCCAGTAAGATGCCGGTATTGTAATTTAGCAGATCATGAATTACTGTGTGCGCGAAAAGTGTCAGCTAAGTGTGGCACAAATGCAAGAAAGGTGGCAATGACGACACAGGAAGTGGCCGAAACTGTGATGAAACGGATATGGAGAATTATGCAGTCTAACAGCAGATAGTGAGTGTGGACAAGGCGGAATTGCTCCTGTGGATACAAATGCAGCTAATTTCACCCTTTTTGGGTAAACCAACTTAGAATGTTTCAGCATTTGTTGACAGACTGGAAGCTGCTGCTGGTCTGGGTATTTGGCCGGATGACTTACGTTAGCATAGGCTGAAGCTATGATTAGTGAGCGAAGCGAAGACATATGTCATGTGTTGTCAAGGTTTAAATAAGGCATGTACATTTGAGATACTTAAGAAGGAACTCTGGCAGAGGTACTGCAGACAGAGTATTGCTATATCCTTCAGGGAAAAACGACCAATCGGAGCACGTAGCGCCAAGTAGTTTAAAAATGGTGTGTTGTCGACCTACACAACATTAGTAATTTTGGTTCCTACTGGCATCAGCTATCCAGGGTTAAAATTTCGTCACACAATTTTTCTCCGCCTTGTATAACTGCTATTTACAAAGTAAAGCAGTCTGTAGCGTTTATTATTTGTACTGCTGCACTGCTGTACTCTCTACATCCTCTGGCTCTGAGGATACCTCCACGACTCCAGCAAGGACATACGTGTACGCTGCAGCAATGGCGAGTCCCTGCCTTTGGTTGCTTTGGTCGCTGTACCGCAACATGTTGTGAATAACTGCCCTGGACTCGACAGTAGTAACTCGTGGCACTCCTCAACGCTTGTCATCCCGCCACCTGCAGCTCAACACGTCTGTGTTGAGATGTCCGCTTGTACTTATTTCTCTATTGTGAACTGATGTTTTTGGGCCCATCTGTACAGCGTTGCATGGTGTCGTGGTTGCAAAGATGGACCTCGCCATGGACGTCGGGAGTGAAGCTGCGCATCATGCAGCCTTTTGTGCACAGTTGGAGTTGTAACACGACGTCCTGTGGCTGCACGAAAAGCATTATTCAACATGATGGCGTTGCTATCAAGGTTTGTCCGAGACATAATCCTTTAGTAGCGGTCATCCACTGCAGTAGTAGCACTTGGGCGGCCTGAGCGAGGCATGACATCGACAGTTCCTGTCTCTCTGTATCTCCTCCATGTCCGAACAACATGGCTTTGTTTCACTCCGAGACGCCCGGACACTTCCCTTGTTGAGAGCCCTTCCTCGCACAAAGTAACAATGCGGACGCGATCGAACCGCGGTATTGACCGTCTAGGCATGGTTGAACTACAGATAACAAGAGCCATGTACCTACTTCCTGGTGGAATGACTGGAACTGATCGGCTGTCGGATCCCCTCCGTCTAATAGGCGTTGCTCATGCTTGGTTGTTTACATCTTTGGGCAGGTTGAGTGACATTTCTGAAAAATCAAAGGGACTGTGTCTCTGATACAATATCCACAGTCAATGTCCATCTTGAGGAGTTCTGGGAACTCTGGTGATGTAAATCTTTTTTTGATAGTTCGGTTTCTCCTCCATGAAAATTTCCATTTGAGGAACATATAGGATCATGTACAATGCCTGACAAGAAAAAGTAAAGCACCCAGAAGACATGGTGGGATGTCAATGTGTAAGGGATCCATGATCCCACAAGCATAGATGCTAGTATCATACGCCAAGGTCGATAGTAGACAGGGGTCGATTGTCGAGCGTTGCAGGAGGCAGTGAGACTAGTGTCGAGCGGTACAAGTACTGGAGAGTGTCAAGTGAGAAGCAGTGCGGGAGAGACAGGCAAGAATGGTGGTCGAGTGAGTTGTAAACGGTAAAATTCCCCGGAGTATGACGAGTGAGCACGTCCCCCTAATCGTCGTGGGGTTGACCCTCACTAATACCGATTCGCGAGTGATATGAAACAGAAAATGACAAGAGCCGAATTACGTGCTTCGCATCAACCGCGTCGGCCAGCAACAACCATGGATTGCAGTGAGGATTGTTGTGAATGTTAACCATCAGCATTGCGTGTGACGAAGTACTGAAAATCAGCAACCAATAAAAAGATATAACTGTAATTAGACGTGTAAGGCAAAGGTAGCAACTGCCTCAGAATTTATGTGTTAGTGGGAATATGTATCAGTTTGTACACCGCAACCTTTATGGTCCTTAATAATAGACAAACCTTCAATCATTCCACTATTCAGTCTCAGAACAGCCGCACTCGGTTGAAATGCCCCGGAATCACAACAGAAAAACCGATAGCCTTTCATCCATTAAGCACACGGTCATATAATGAAAACAATTAACTGTTTGGCGGCTTCGATAAATTACACAACATCAAATAAAGGAACTTAATTGGAGTGTTTCATCTTGGCTCCCGTGAAAAGGCCAGTTGCAATCTTCGGATCCAAACAATGGTTTATTGATCTCAATTTTTCGTTTCAGTGGAATGACATTTGCAATTATCGAACAATTTTAGTGCAAAAATAATTCGGTATTGTCGTTACCGTGACTAAAATTACAGTATTCCAACTAGAAACAGTGTAATATAACATTTATGGTGAAATTAGAAAGAAGCACATTATTTCGACAATTAAGTGCAAAAGTGACTGAGAAACAGTAAACAATTTGTTTTTATGAGTTCAAGTAACAAAAGTAGTCTTAATAAACAATATATTGAAGTATGGACACGAGAACCTGCGTGAATTGCTGTAGAATTCATATTATAAGAAAAGGCGCGTTTGTGCAAAATCGCGAGTGAACCAGCCAAAATTCCGTTACGAAAGTATCAGGAACATGTTTTCAAGTGACTTTGTATCCGGAATTGTCTTCTGAACGGTGTAAATCGCTCAATTTGATGTGGACCCATAAACTTACCGCATTTGCGAGTGTTGAGTTGACTGGCGTTATTGTTGGATGACGTCACCCAGACTCCGTGAGCGGCTAACCACAACATCTGCAGCAGTGAAGAAGTTCCACACGCCGCGACAGCAAGGCTTTGGATAGCGGAGATGGCCATACTGACGGGTGACTACAGCGGAGCCAAGTGGTTGAAGTAGAAACAACGACGACGCGGAGTTCGACATCTAGTGGCAAACCCCCGAAGTATACGACGTCTGCGCCACCTACCCGCCGATCAACGAAATACGTGACAGCAGCTCTATCCCGTCGCCAACCACCGAACTACGAGACTGCGTCAGCGCAATTCGTCGTGGACGTAAACAGTGCACACGGCACCACACCAGCTACAACGACGCATCGCCTGACACCTGCCGCGTCGGAGGAGCTAACGCCAACACGACTAGTAGCGCGACTTCAAACGTCAAAACATCGTGACTTCGACGAGCGTCGAGGGGTGAGTGAGGACGATTTGCTGGAGCGAGACTAATTAATATTGCACTATCTTCAGAGTGCGGAAGGAACTTCAAATTAAATTACACAATTGCAGAAATTATAAAAACAATATTTTTTAACATTTCTTTGCGAATTTGCTCTGAAGCATGGTATGCTAGTATGCCTGTGTTTTCATGCTGAGCAGTACAGAATAGTGTCTCATTTGCATTATTTATTGTAAACTACTTGTTTATATGTCTTCTAAGTTGTGTGTATGTTACTTCGAGATTTTGTGTGTAAATGCAGTCATTGATGTTTGATGTGGATAGGCTTCTGTAATTTATGGTGTTCAACAGTGAGGTCTATTTTGCCAGTCTGGGTTAATCGAATACAGTCAAGGATTATTTCGTTATTAGCTAATTAGTGAGTGTTTGGGTTACAAGGAGGTTATTTTTTCTTGTCTGTGCATAGCGAATAGTTGAGGATGGATCCTGAACTGAAAGAAAAGGTTGTGGAGGAGGTGGTTAGAAAAATGGATATAGTTCAGGAGGACAAGGATGAGTCAGGAATTGGTAGTAGTGGAATGTCAATGGACAGCCCATTGGGTCATTCAACCGGTTATCCTGAGACACCGGTAAAACCGATTAGAAAGGAACTGAGTCTTGAGGATGGAGAATCACAGTCAGTAATACCTAAGATGCTCCAAGAAATCAACAAGCGAATAGAAAGGGGAAATGCCGAAATCAAGAAAGAAAACAAAGAAAACAAGAAAAGAATAGCAAAGATGTCCCAAGAAAACTTAAGGAAAGGACTGCAGGAATTCCAGGAACAGATGAGAATAACTCTTCAGGAGAGAGATGACAAGCTTCAAGTGAAGGTAGATCGACTCCGAGAAGAGATGAACGATATGAGAGTAGAGATAATCGGAAAAGCTGAGGGAGATGTGAAGGATGTCGAAACTGAATTGGAAAGGAGAATGCAAGAAATGGAAGCACACCAGAACCAACAGATTCAAGACGTGGTACAAATACAACAGCAGTGCCATGTTAATATTGGTAAATTGGGAAACAGGCAAGTGAGAGTGGAGGAGGCTGTGGAACATATAGTCACAAATGAGATCAAACAGCTGCAGGAAGGAGTCCAGCAGCTAGAAACTAAAACTGAAGAGATTGATAGGAAGATAAATAGTGCCACCTTAACAGTAGGAGAAGGCAATGTCGTTACATTAGTGAACGCTGATAATAGGTATACCCAAAACCATATGGGGCAAAAATATAAACCCAAAGGGGCATTGCATCCAATGATATTTACTAAGTGGTTACGAGGAGTTTTCCCAGCACAGTTACGAGATGCAGATAAAATTCAGATCGCAATAGACAGAATGGAAGGTGAAGCTTTCACCTGGGGAGTTAGGAAGAAAGAAGACGTTACCAGCTACAGTCAATTTGAGGAAGAGTTGTTTCAATAATTGTAAAATTTTACCATGAGTGAGAAGTGTGGGCTTTGCCGTAGGTTCGTGAGCAGTGGATTGCGGTGTGAGACTTGTTCGAAGTATTTTCACTGGGGGGAATGCAGTGGGGAAGCCAGTGGGCATTCTGGTGAGATCCTCTCCTGGAACTGCAGGTTATGTAGCAAGAGTAAGTTGATAGAGGAGCAGGAGCGTAAGATCTGTGCCCTTCAGGTGCAGTTGAAAAACGCACAGGAGGAGCTAGATAGGATGAGGAGGAAGAAGGGGGTTGGGGAATGGGAGCTGGCTGTTGGCAAGAGATCTGATAGGAGAAGGAGATTTTCAGATAGTTTTACTATTGGTGTTTGTAATAGATATGACCAACTGTCAGAGTCTAGTGGAGAGGAATCTCTGGTAGCTGTAGATGTAGGAAGTATGCAGCAGACCTCAGCAGTTACGGTGGCTAGGACAGTTGCAAAGTCTAAGAGAAAGAAGAAGGTTCTGCTGTTAGGTAGTTCTCATGGTAGAGGTGTAGGCCAGCAGTTGCAGGAAGTTTTGGGGAGTGAGTACCAGGTCACCAGCATTGTGAAGCCTAATGCAGGATTGGCTCAGGTGACTTTTAACATAGGGGGGTTATGTAGGGATTTTACTAAAGAGGATCAGGTAGTGATTGTGGGTGGGGCTGGTAATAGTATTGATAGGGATGGGGAGTATGACATAGATGGTGACCTGGAAAAGATAGCCACTCAGACTGGCAACACGAATGTGCATTTCGTCAAACTGTTTCAGCGTCACGATCGGCCTCATCTTAATACAGCCGTCAGGCGTAATAACATGAGACTTGGGGGTGCGCTGATGACAGAAGGCATGAGTCACATTTCAGTGGTGTCGGTGGAGTCTATCAGCAGGACGGGTTTCACTAGACATGGCCTGCACCTCAACAGGTATGGGAAGGGGAGGTTGGCAAAACTTATAGGTGACAGCATAGGTGGGGGTGGTGGGATCACTCATGGGAAAATTCCGGTAGTTGTGGGTGTTAGAGCTGTACCTTTTTTAGATTGAAGTCAGCTGATAGGTATTCCTGCTTAAGGGAAGTCTCTCTAACAAAGAAACCACTTTCTACAAAGCTTGGGTATCCGATTAATGAGGGAATTAGTATATTTCATCAAAATATACAAGGTATTAGAGATAAAGTTAGTGAACTGCTTATAGATGTTGACTCTGAAATTATTGGTATATCTGAACACTTCTTAAATAAGGAGATAATTCAGAGGCTTCCTTTACCAGGATACAGGTTGGCTGGCAGCTTTTCTAGGAGCTCTTTGCGGTGTGGGGGAGTAGCCATGTATGTGAAAAACGGTATCCCATTTGAGTCAATTGATGTTTCAAAGTACTGCACTGAAAAGGTGTTTGAATGTTGTGCAGGTGTGGTTAAATTTAGTGGAGCTAAACTTCTTACTGTTGTTATTTATAGATCCCCAGACTCCGATTTCACAACATTTTTGCTAAAGCTAGAGGAGGTTCTTGGTTCACTTTATAGGAAATACAAAAAGTTAGTTATATGTGGTGACTTCAATATTAATTGTATAAGTGATTGTACAAGGAAAAGGATGCTGGTAGACCTCCTTAAGTCATATAATCTTATGCAAACCGTATTCTTTCCAACGAGAGTGCAAGGGAACAGTAGAACAACCATAGACAATATTTTTGTTCATTCGTCATTATTAGAAGGGCATTCTGTTAGCAAAAAGGTGAATGGCCTTTCAGATCATGATGCACAAATTTTAAGTCTAAAAGATTTTTGTGCTGCAACACATGTTAAATATAGTTACCAACTTTTTAGGAAAGCTGATCCAGTTGCTATACAGACTTTTGTAAACCTTATCAAGGAACAAGAGTGGCAAGATGTTTATAGTGCTGATACAGTAGACGATAAATATAATGCTTTCCTCAAGACTTTTCTCGTGCTCTTTGAAAGTTGCTTTCCGTTAGAACGTTCAAAACAGGGTACTAGCACAAACAGGCAGCCTGGGTGGCTGACTAAAGGGATAAGAATATCTTGTAGAACTAAGTGGCAATTATATCAAAACGTTACAAACAGTCACAATCTAAATGCAGCAGCCCATTACAAACAGTATTGTAAGGTGCTTAAAAAAGTTATTAGGAAGGCAAAAAGTATGTGGTATGCAGATAGAATAGCTAAGTCTCAGGATAAAATTAAAACCATATGGTCAGTTGTAAAGGAAGTGGCTGGTCTGCAGAGACAGGTCGAGAATATAGAATCAGTGCGTAGTGGGGATGTCCGTGTTACTGATAAGTCGCATATATGTACAGTACTTAATAATCACTTTCTGAATATAGCAGGTGAACTAAATAGAAACCTAGTCCCAACAAGGAATCATATAGCGCTCTTAGAAAAAAGTGTTCCGAGACTGTTACCTGAAATGCTCCTCCATGATACTGACAAGAGGGAGATTGAGTTAATAATTAAATCACTAAAGACCAAGAACTCTCATGGATATGACGGGGTATCTAGCAGAATACTGAAGTATTGTTCCACGTATGTTAGCTCAGTACTTAGCCATATCTGTAACTTTTCCTTTAGGAGTGGTCGGTTTCCTGACCGATTAAAGTACTCGGTAGTGAAGCCACTTTATAAAAAGGGAGACAGGGATAATGTTGACAACTATAGACCTATTTCTATGCCATCGGTGTTTGCTAAAGTTATCGAGAAGGTTGTATATACAAGGTTACTGCTGCATTTAAATTCACATAATTTGCTGTCAAATGTACAGTTTGGTTTTAGAAATGGCTTAACAACTGAAAATGCTATAGTCTCTTTTCTCTGTGAGGTTTTGGACGGATTAAATAAAAGGTTGCGAACGTTAGGTGTTTTCTTTGATTTAACGAAGGCTTTTGACTGTGTTGACCACAAAATACTACTGCAGAAGTTGGAACATTATGGAGTAAGGGGAGTAGCTTACAATTGGTTCGCCTCCTACTTTAAGAACAGAAAGCAGAAGGTAATCCTCCGCAATATTGAGAGTGGTAATGATGTTCAGTCCCAATGGGGCACTGTTAAATGGGGCGTTCCCCAAGGGTCAGTGCTGGGGCCACTGCTGTTTCTTATTTATATAAATGATATGCCTTCTAGTATTACAGGTGATTCAAAAATATTTCTGTTTGCTGATGACACCACCTTGGTAGTGAAGGATCTTGTGTGTAATATTGAAACATTATCAAATAATGTAGTTCATGATATAAGTTCGTGGCTTGTGGAAAATAATTTGATGCTAAATCACAGTAAGACTCAGTTTTTACAGTTTCTAACTCACAATTCAACAAGAACTGACATTTTAATCAGACAGAATGGGCATGTTATAAGCGAGACGGAACAGTTCAAGTTCCTAGGCGTATGGATAGATAGTAAGTTGTTGTGGAAAGCCCATGTTCAGGATCTTGTTCAGAAACTAAATGCCGCTTTATTTACCATTAGAACAGTATCTGAAATAAGTGACATTTCAACACGAAAAGTAGTATACTTCGCATATTTTCATACGCTTATGTCATATGGTATTATTTTTTGGGGTAATTCTTCTGACTCAAAAAGGGTATTTTTGGCTCAAAAACGGGCTGTTCGAGCTATGTATGGTGTAAGTTCGAAAACCTCTTGTCGACCCCTATTCAATAGTCTGGGAATTTTGACATTGCCCTCACAGTATGTATTTTCTTTAATGTCGTTTGTTGTTAGCAATATTAGCTTATTCCCAAGAGTTAGCAGCTTTCACTCAGTTAATACTAGGCAGAAATCAAATCTGCATGTGGAATGCACTTCCTTGACTCTTGTGCAGAAAGGAGTGCAGTATTCTGCTGCATCCATTTTCAATAAGCTACCACAAGAACTCAAAAACCTTAGCAGTAGCCCAAACACTTTTAAGTCTAAACTGAAGAGTTTCCTCATGGCTCACTCCTTCTATTCTGTCGAGGAGCTCCTGGAAGAGCTAAAAAATTAAGCAAATTCCAGTGTTACATTCTTGATTTTCTTTATTTAAACTAACGACTTGTCGCCTGAATATGTTTCTTATATTTCATTTCATTCTGTTTCTACAATCGTGTTATAATTTCATGTATTGACTCGTTCCATGACCATGGAGACTTCTCCTAAATGTGGTCCCACGGAACAATAAATAAATAAATAAATAAATAAAATAAAGAAATACTGGTCCAAAAGTCACCAATGTGCAACACTTGAAGATTTACTGCATCGCAAATACCTTAATACCTGGAGAGGTACCTTGAGAGAATTTGCTGAGCATCTATGGGAGTTGAATGAAACATTGGAGCAGCCATTGAATGACGACATAATGATATCAGCAATTAAAAGGAGGTTAAGTCGCAGGATGCAAGAAAACTTATCTGGAAGCCTGATTAAAGATAAAGATACTTTAGTAGAAGTATTGGAGCAATTAGAGACTATTCGTGCACAGGGAAACAATCAGATGCATGTTCAGAACCAAGATGGAAATAATTACCATCAAAGTCAGTTTAATGGCCCACCAAATTACAGTGGTAGAGGTGGGGGTAATGGACATAGGAACTATGGCAATGGTCGACAGTTTTACCACAATCATAGGAGAGATGATGATGATAATGACAGGAATTATGAGAGGGGAGAAGATAGTCGAAGGGATCATGAGGTACAAATTGAAGAAAGTTAGGTGTAGGGAGCCAGAAACTCTTTTGCTGGTACACCAAGTGGCGACTGGTACACTCCCAGCTGGGTGAGACTTTATTTCTCATTTCAAGTTTCACTCCTCTACCATCTTTCTCTATCCATAGGTTAAGAAAGTTAGTGTAGTAATTAGAATTGGTAGTGGTTGTCCAAATAATGCAACCAGGAACCATGTAGCAAATTTATAATTGACTTAAATGGAGGATAAGTAGTTACTCTTGATGAAGAATGTGAGAGGTCAAAGAATCAATAAGGTAAAAATCAGTTTAGTGTGAGTACATTACAAAATTATTAGTGCCAGAAGTAATAAAATGGGAACCAGATCAGAAAGCTAATGTTTATAAAATGTGAAGCTAATTGGTCAAACAAGAGCTTGTGTAAGCTTATAGAGTTGTTTTATGAGGTGTGAAAAGGTCAAGCAATTGTAAGAGAAATGAAGTAATGTATCAGCTTGTAAATAGGAAGGCATATAGAGAAACAAATACATGAGGAGATACTTGTTCGAATAAATGATGTGGAATATGATGTACGGAGAGGCCAAGGCGCCTGGAGCAATATTTTTATGCAGTTATTGCAGCGAATATGGAGGGTTCATGTAGTTTGAAGATGTATATTTATTTGCAGCTGAAGTTGCTGTTAAGTCGAGGGAGTTATGTGTAATGAAGAGTATGGAGTATGAGATGTTTGAAGTATTGGAGTATGTCATTTAGCACATGAGCAATATCTGTTTGCAAGTTGTTTGTAGGTATACATGTTGATCTGAGGTATGCTGATAAAACAGAAAGTGTAACTTATGAGTAATGAGTAATTCATGTATCCAATTAGCTATCAGAGTCAATTATGGTTATACTTAGGTCAAGCTATAGAAGCAGAATTCTGGCACTGTGTATTAATAATAAATATCTATATAGCAGATTTGAATTAACGTCAATATAATAGGAAATGTTGTACCTCTCATCTGAGCTTTAGTGATAACAATTCACATATGGCAGTAATGTTTGGCAAAATGAAATGATCAGTAGTTTAAAATTTTTCATTGGATGAACACATTAGTTATAGTGAGCAAATAGTTATGTAAGGCATACTTAGTGCAATAATGAAGCATTTAATATTGTTGTTGTTGTTCTGGTCTTCAGTCCTGAGACTGGTTTGATGCAGCTCTCCATGCTACTCTATCCTGTGCAAGCTTCTTCATCTCCCAATACCTACTGCATCCTACATCCTTCTGAATCTACTTAGTGTATTCATCTCTTGGCCTCTCTCTACGATTTTTACCCTCCACGCTGCCTTCCAATACTAATTTGGTGATCCGTGATCCCTTGATGCCTCAGAACATGTCCAACCAACCGGTCCCTTCTTCTTATCAAGCTGTGCCACAAACTCCTCTTCTCCCCAATTCTGTTCAATACCTCCTCATTAGTTATGTGATCTACCCATCTAATGTTCAGCATTCTTCTGTAGCACCACATTTCGAAAGCTTCTATTCTCTTCTTGTTTAAACTATTTATCGTCCACGTTTCACTTCCATACATGGCTACACTCCATACAAATACTTTCAGAAACGACTTTAATATTATGGAATCATAATATGAGGTATGAGGGATTGTAAAATAATTGCATAAGTCAAGGTGTAAATGCTATATTTTGTTTTGATATTCAATTAAACTTGTGTTAAGGACTCAAATGAATAAGTTGTGAATTTCTTATTTAACTTTAATGTGTGCTGAACAAGTGAGTTATAAGTTAGAGTGATAGTAGTATCGACGGCACGAACCCCACTGAAAGGACGTCATACCAAAGGGGTAGCTGGCATTCAACTAGTTTGTTTTCTTGTCTTTGCTGTAGCTGGTTATAAAAGATTAACCAGTAGCAAATATGTAGGTAATGGCTCGTACAAACCTTTGAAAGTGAAGCTTTTGGTAATTGAACGTAAGAAAAAGTCTTATAAAAATATTTACCATGCTATGTTAATTAAGATAGATTGATGTTGTATGATGTTTCTGTAGGGGCAGTTTGCTACCGGAGTCAATAGGGTACTATTTGTGATACGACGTAATTTTCAATATTTGAACCAGAATTTATGTTCCTCATTTTCATTTATATACATTGTGATAATTTTTTCATATTATTCTTTTTCGCCTGTGGCTACAAAGAAGGTTTTTAGGGCGGGGATGTAAGGGATCCGTGATCCCACAAGCATAGATGCTAGTATCCGACGCCAAGGTCGATAGTAGACAGGGGTCGATTGTCGAGCGCTGCAGGAGGCAGTGAGACTAGTGTCGAGCGGTAGTAGTACTGGAGAGTGTCGAGTGAGAAGCAGTGCGGGAGAGACAGGCAAGAATGGTGGTCGAGTGAGTTGTAAACGGTAAAATTCCCCGGAGTATGACGAGTGAGCACGTCCCCCTAATCGTCGTGGGGTTGACTCTCATTAATACCGATTCGCGAGTGATATGAAACAGAAAATGACAAGTGCCGAATTACGTGCTTCGCGTCAACCGCGTCGGCCAGCAACAACCATGGATTGCAGTGAGGATTGTTGTGAATGTTAACCATCAGCATTGCGTGTGACGAAGTACTGAAAATCAGCAACCAATAAAAAGATATAACTGTAATTAGACGTGTAAGGCAAAGGTAGCAACTGCCTCAGAATTTATGTGTTAGTGGGAATATATATCAGTTTGTACATCGCAACCTTTATGGTCCTTAATAATAGACAAACCTTCAATCATTCCACTATTCAGTCTCAGAACAGCCGCACTCGGTTGAAATGCCCCCGGAACAACAGCAGAAAAACCGATAGCCTTTCATCCATTAAGCACACGGTCATATAATGAAAACAATTAACTGTTTGGCGGCTTCGATAAATTACACAAAATCCAATAAAGGAATTTAATCGGGGGTGTTTCAAATGGTACATATACACACCATCGGCAGGTATGTAAATGATTAGAGTTGCGATTCTCTGTGATAAGTAGAATGGCCATGAGAGTGCCTCAGTGTTGTTTGTATTTAATGATATTACAAGGCCTGTTAGGGTATATAAGGAGCGTGAACAGCATCAGATGTTGAGTGATCACTGTGAAGGACATGCAGGTATTGCATACTCGTGGGAGACGACATTATCATCAACTGACATAATATGAAAGTGACCTCATTATGAGTCTTCATTCGGCGGCTGGTCGAATCGTGCATATCCATTTTTGTAGGGCATTCAGCTGTCACTGTGGCGCATGTTGGACTGTTGGGAATGTGATGGCAGGCATACTCGTCCCATGACATGGGATAACTACTGTATGGTGCACCAAGTCATCGTAGCCCCTTCACAACTGCACCTTCCATCCGGGAGCATGCAATGGACTCCCTGCAACATTCTGTGTCATTCCGCACCAGTTGTCGGAGACTAGTAACAGGCGGACTAAGGAATTACGGGCCAATGCCTAGGCTGCCGTTAACCTCAGAACACAAACGCCTGCATTTGGATTTGTACTGTAACCAGGGAGCATTGACTGCTGATGAATGGCGTTGCATAGCAATGAATAGCTGATCAGCACTGGGAAACATAACAGCCTTCTTTTAGAAATTGGAAATGGTCGGCCCAGAAATATTACATCTCTTTGTGGATGTGGAATTGTGGTCCCATCTTGGTAGATGTTTTATGGCAAAACAGGGTCATACTTACCATGAGAACGACGCTTCCCTAGTCTAAAATCTTCTTTTTTCAGGCAAGAGAGATATGGAGTAGCTGAATGGCTCCTCTTTGAATATGCATAAAGCAGGCTTGCTCCCACAGTGTATCTGGATTGGCTATGAGGCCAACAGAACAGTCAAGAGGGGAAATTCATTGAATAGAGGATAGTTAGATTGGTTTGTGCAGTGTGGGGGGTTTCGTTTTTTTCTAATTCAGCTCTCATACCAGGGCCTGCTGGAAAGTGTTTGTGATTGTTTGCCTTCTTCGTCTTCTGACCCTCTCTGATCGTGAGCTTTGGGTCTTCCATAGAAGGTGAAACTAGTGGTTTGTATCTTGTAATGGACTAAGAGCCGGTGGTAGTTTCCAACTGTTCCAACTGTACGAACGGTGCAACTGCATATCATCTGGTACACATCGTGTGTCACGAGGGTGAACTTTTTCGTCCTGAGTGGGCCATCTGACGATTGAAAATTCCAGCACGCACTGTCATGCCTGTGAGTCAAATTGGTCTGGCCAGATCAGTGAACAGATGCACCTCACACTGATATCTGTTGGAATTCCAGTGCTCTAATAAGAAATTTTCGTGCGTTCTAATAGTGTGAACGTCAGTCCGCGTCGTTTGTAAATTTTCATGGACGCGTCAGAACTGCCGCAGCACACTGATCCTCGATCACAACGCGCCGTTTTTTGCTGCCACCTGAATCAAGATGAAAGGACAAAGTATTACTGCAACCACGGAGGGTTGTAAAATGATATTTAAAGCTCTCTGTTCTCAGGTGAACCGCAGTTTGTGGTATACCTGGTCGTAGTTACTTACATTTGAATAGAGCTGGGACATACAGTAGATTTATGTAAACAGAATCGGACTGCTTTGTAAAAGGGATTAATTCAGTGGAGAATTGCTGTAGCTTAACCTGAATATATGATTTGCCAATCAAACACCATTCTTTTGTGATTTGTATTTTTCATTTTTGTGTAAGATGTATCAGCTAGTTGTAGTTAAAAAAGGATTAATAAAACTTGTCATTATTTTGTAAGCTTAAATACACCACTTTTCTCATTCATACTCCCTAAACTATTCACTGTTTATTTTATTGGGGTGGTACATGGGTACACCAGCAATTTAAGGTTCACTCATATTAAATTAATTAATTTGATGATTAATATGAGTTCTGAAAATGATCACAGACTTAGGCAACAACAATGCCATGAACAAATTCACTATTTCATGTATAATAATTAAGGACGTTGCTCATGATTTGAAGGTTTTTGAGAAGATAGAATTTTTCTTGAAGCAAAAATAATACTAGTTAGCATCGCTCAGGCATATATTTATGATTAAAGCAAGTGACGGATAACAAATGTTTTGCCCCAACAGTGTATGTAATGCGTATGTATTACTTATGTTGGTTTCTTTTTCTCTAAATTGCATGTCAGTTTCCAGCTTCTATAAAGGAGCGGCTCTGTTCTTCGTCTAGCCAAACCAATAGTTGCTTAATAAAGATCACCCCTAAATTACCAGCGGAGGAGTACCTAATAACATGAGCTGTGACGAGCAAAATCCTCATTACTGCCAGTAAATTTTACAATTGTTATGACGCACTCATATACACTCCTGGAAATTGAAATAAGAACACCGTGAATTCATTGTCCCAGGAAGGGGAAACTTTATTGACACATTCCTGGGGTCAGATACATCACATGATCACACTGACAGAACCACAGGCACATAGACACAGGCAACAGAGCATGCACAATGTCGGCACTAGTACAGTGTATATCCACCTTTCGCAGCAATGCAGGCTGCTATTCTCCCATGGAGACGATCGTAGAGATGCTGGATGTAGTCCTGTGGAACGGCTTGCCATGCCATTTCCACCTGGCGCCTCAGTTGGACCAGCGTTCGTGCTAGACGTGCAGACCGCGTGAGACGACGCTTCATCCAGTCCCAAACATGCTCAATGGGGGACAGATCCGGAGATCTTGCTGGCCAGGGTAGTTGACTTACACCTTCTAGAGCACGTTGGGTGGCACGGGATACATGCGGACGTGCATTGTCCTGTTGGAACAGCAAGTTCCCTTACCGGTCTAGGAATGGTAGAACGATGGGTTCGATGACGGTTTGGATGTACCGTGCACTATTCAGTGTCCCCTCGACGCTCACCAGTGGTGTACGGCCAGTGTAGGAGATCGCTCCCCACACCATGATGCCGGGTGTTGGCCCTGTGTGCCTCGGTCGTATGCAGTCCTGATTGTGGCGCTCACCTGCACGGCGCCAAACACGCATACGACCATCATTGGCACCAAGGCAGAAGCGACTCTCATCGCTGAAGACGACACGTCTCCATTCGTCCCTCCATTCACGCCTGTCGCGACACCACTGGAGGCGGGCTGCACGATGTTGGGGCGTGAGCGGAAGACGGCCTAACGGTGTGCGGGACCGTAGCCCAGCTTCATGGAGACGGTTGCGAATGGTCCTCGCCGATACCCCAGGAGCAACAGTGTCCCTAATTTGCTGGGAAGTGGCGGTGCGGTCCCCTACGGCACTGCGTAGGATCCTACGGTCTTGGCGTGCATCCGTGCGTCGCTGCGGTCCGGTCCCAGGTCGACGGGCACGTGCACCTTCCGCCGACCACTGGCGACAACATCGATGTACTGTGGAGACCTCACGCCCCACGTGTTGAGCAATTCGGCGGTACGTCCACCCGGCCTCCCGCATGCCCACTATACGCCCTCGCTCAAAGTCCGTCAACTGCACATACGGTTCACGTCCACGCTGTCGCGGCATGCTACCAGTGTTAAAGACTGCGATGGAGCTCCGTATGCCACGGCAAACTGGCTGACACCGACGGCGGCGGTGCACAAATGCTGCGCAGCTAGCGCCATTCGACGGCCAACACCGCGGTTCCTGGTGTGTCCGCTGTGCCGTGCGTGTGATCATTGCTTGTACAGCCCTCTCGCAGTGTCCGGAGCAAGTATGGTGGGTCTGACACACCGGTGTCAATGTGTTCTTTTTTCCATTTCCAGGAGTGTACATAGAGAGCAAGGTCTTCGTCAGATCCACACACACTGTGAGAACGTATCATCAAGTACCACGAATTATTCTGTGAACTGTTTCTTCAAACTGACCCATTACTGCTACATAGTCACTGTTGGCTATACATTATAAGTCGTCATAGAGTCGCAATCTACCAAAACTACGGTTCCATAGAATTGGTACATTACATAAATGATGTAGTAAATGGTACGATTAACGGTGGTATAGCTAGCATTGGTAAGGAAAGAAACATAAATGAATGTACAAGGCAGAAACTGCGAGACGGCGACATTTCTATTTTTTTGTTTATTTGATTGTTTGTTTTGATCACAATTAGAACTGCACATTATTCATTGGTATTCCGTTACGTATGTTATATCCTTACAGAATACAAATTGCATTTTAAAAGTTATTCTGCGCTTTCATACAACCAAACCAATTACTTTTGATGTAAATGCAATTTAGACCAACAAACATTAAAAATATGTATTGCTGTTATTATTATTTTGTACTCAATAGAACGTTCTTCAACATGATCGAAGGCGAGGGTATCCTGTTATTACTGATAGTTGCAAAAGTCGCTTATGACTAGCATGAGCGTATATAAATTAGAGGAGGGATTGAAACGATGCTCGATATATTTTTGTTTCGCCTTTCTTTTTATTTTACTGTTTTGGGATATTACATTTTATAGCACTGTATGATAAATATGTATTTTTTTTATTTTACCTATAACATCCCTTTGCTTCACGGTACAAATCGACAATTTTCGATTACAACCTGAATTAAACATTGACAAGTTCAATCTTGCTATAAATACTGTTTATTTTTAAGTCATGGACAGGAGGATAACTATCTAGCACAAAAATGGACCGTAGGTTACACGACCCTTTGTGCTGTATATCCTCATCCAGTTTCTAGGCGGTTTCAGCTTTCGGTTTTCAGGGGAATCAAGTAAGAAATTGATCGAATACGTAAAGAAGTGATCGTCATGAGATAACGCCAGAGATGTTGCAACACACCTAACGTACAGGTAGTGCGGATACGACGTTAACTCATCAAAGATAATAGGAAAATTACCGTAGTCTACACTTACTTAAGGTAGTCTACGGTATCCTACAGTAGTTTTACAGCTGTTGTCGTTCATTCATTTTTGTGACAGCATGCTTCCGGATAGCTCCACACGGCCAAGCAATTCGAAAGCTAACACATCTCGAGACAGTGCTTTACCACTGACCTCGGGTCATGAATTGCAGAGACTCCTCTGGAATAATTGAAGGGAGCATATCACGATTGGTTTGGACAGAAAGCTTCCATTTCTTTTCTTTCTTTTTTTTTCCTCTTTTTTTTAGCTCCTAAATGCACGCAATACAAAATGTGGATGTGTTTCGCGGGCTGCATTCCTTTCTGCCGTAGGCGAAACTCGGATTTTATTGGGTACTGCGCTTCCAAGAAATGAGTGATGTCAGGTATTCCATTTTCCCAGAGTTACGGACGTGCATTTTCTTCTTACTCTTTAGCACCTCATTGAATATCAAGCAAGGAAAAGAAACGGGAAAAGATTTTACGTGATCTTGTCACCCGAAAGGATACCGTTGACCAGCAGTAATGCATATTAGTGAATTCTGCGAAGCAATTAAACGTGATTGTACCATTAATACTTTCTCTTCGGAGAAGAAACCCATCTGTGTCTACATGCCGGAGGTTCTTCACCATTCTCGGGATTCCACTCTCTCATCGTTCATCATTCGAATTTTTCACGCACTTTACACGTGGCACACAAAATGATTCTGCATTTAACACACAAACCAATGCCAAAGGAGGACTCGAACCCACAGATTTCTCTTCGTGTTGCCCTAAGACTACTGAGGCCGGCAACCAATTCATTTCTCAGTTATTAACTGAATTATCGTTTTAGTGATACCTTGTCGGAACTTGTATTTCCAGCACCTTGAAGATGATCTACTTTTCCAGATATTTCTGATCACCCCCACTGAAATTGGAAAGCGCTCTCTGTGCTGTCAGGCTGCACAACCGACGGTAAATGTTTGCAGCTATAATCCGTCGGAGAGAATCGCATGTCTATTGCGTGTGATTCTTACAAGTCCCAATTGTTCGAACTCTCTTTCAACTACCAAGTTTGAAAAATTTCCAGTTCCACCTTATATGATTTTTATTGTGGATGGAGACGTCTGAGAGACACCAATAGCTTCCGTTGGTCTGGTGAGCCTACGGATTTAACTGACACAAGCACTCTAAATCTGACACGTACAGTTCGAAATAATGGTCAGACAAGCGTTTCAGCTACTGCAGAGAAGTTGCTCTGCTGCCGAGGCATAGAGAGGAGACGGAAGTCAGTTTATGGTCTACCTGTAGTTCAGAGGCCACTGACTGGTGCCTAACGTCAAACAGATCTGTGAGAAAAAACGCCGCCACTGATCCGTAGAGGAGTGGGAAAAAGTGCTGTGAAGTGATTAGTCATGGTAAGTGATGTATCACCGAAGAAAGAAACTGGTATGGGCACGAGTATTCAAATAAAGAGATAGGAAAGCAGGATTAATACGACGCTGCGGTCGGCAACGACTATATAAGCCAATATCTGAATGGCGCAGTTATTTGATCGGTTACTGCTGTTACAATGGCAGTTTATGGAGATTTAAGTGAGTCTGAACGTGGTGTTACATTCGGCGCACGAGCGATGGGGCACAGCAACACCGAGGTAGCGACCAAGTGGGGATTTTCCCGTACGACCATTTCACGAGTGTACCGTGAGTATCGGGCGTCCGGTAAAACATCAGATCTCCAACATACGCTGTGGCCGGAAAAAGATACTGCAAGAATGGGACCAACGACTAATGAAGAGGATAGTTCAACGTGACAGAAGTGCGACTCTTCCGGAAGTTGCTGCAGATTTCAATGCTCTGACAAGTGTCAGAGTGCGAACCATTCAACGAAACATCATCGATATGGGCTTTCGGCTAAGGTCCATTCGTGTACCCTTGATCATTGCACGACACAAAGCTTTACGCCTCGCCTGGATCCGTCAACACCGACATTGCACTGTTGATGACTGGAAACATGTTGCCTGGTCGAACGAGTCTCGTTTCAAATTATATCGAGCGGATGGACGTGTACGGGTATGGAGACAACCTCATGAAACCATGGACCCTGCGTGTCAGCAGTGTACTGTTCAAGATGGTGGAGACTCTGTAATTGTGTTGCTCGTGTTCCGTTCATGTAATATGTGACCCCAGGTACGTCTAGATACGACTCTGACAGGTAAGACGTACGTAAGCATCCTGTCTGATCACCTGCATCCCTTCATTTCCATTGTGAATTTCAACGGACTTGGGAAATTCCAGCAAGACAATGCGACACCCCACACGTCAAGAATTGCCACAGAGAGGTTCCAGAAAAACTCTTCTGAGTTTAAACAGTTCTGCTGTCCACCAAACTGGCCAGACATGAGCATTATTGAGCATACCTGGCATGCCTTGCAACGTACTGTACAGAAGAGATCGCCACCCACCGCGTACTCTTTTACGTCCAACACTACTTCAGGCATTAGTCGAGTCCGTGTCACGTCGTGTTGCGGCACTTCTGCGTGCTTGCAGGGGCCCCACACGATATTAGGCAGGTGTACTAGTTTCTTTGGCTCTTCCGTATACAGGGTGTTACAAAAAGGTACGGCCAAACTTTCAGGAAACATTCCTCACACACAAATAAAGAAAAGATGTTATGTGGACATGTGTGCGGAAACGCTTAATTTCCATGTTAGAGCTCATTTTAGTTTCGTCAGTATGTACTGTACTTCCTCGATTCACCGCCAGTTGGCCCAATTGAAGGAAGGTAATGTTGACTTCGGTGCTTGTGTTGACATGCGACTCATTGCTCTACAGTACCAGCATCAAGCACATCAGTACGTAGCATCGACAGGTTAGCGTTCATCACGAACGTGGTTTTGCAGTCAGTGCAATGTTTACAAATGCGGAGTTGGCAGATGTATGGATTAGCACGGGGCAATAGCCGTGGCGCGGTACGTTTGTATCGAGACAGATTTCCAGAACGAAGGTGTCCCGACAGGAAGACGTTCGAAGCAATTGATCGGCTTCTTAGGGAGCACGGATCATTCCAGCCTATGACTCGCGACTGGGGAAGACCTAGAACGTCCAGGACACCTGCAATGGATGAGGCAATTCTTCGTGCAGTTGACGATAACCCTAATGTCAGAGAAGTTGCTGCTGTACAAGGTAACGTTGACCACGTCACTGTATGGAGAGTGCTACGGGAGAACCAGTTGTTTCCGTACCATGTACAGCATGTGCAGGCACTATCAGCAGCTGATTGGCCTCCACGGGTAAACTTCTGCGAATGGTTCATCCAACAATGTGTCAATCCTCCTTTCAGTGCAAATGTTTTCTTTACGGATGACGCTTGATTCCAACGTGATCAAATTGTAAATTTTCACAATCAACATGTGTGGGCTGACGAGAATCCGCACGCAATTGTGCAATCACGTCATCAACACAGATTTTCTGTGAACGTTTGGGCAGGCATTGTTGGTGATGTCTTGATTGGGCCCCTTGTTCTTCCACCTACGCTCAATGGAGCACGTTATCATGATTTCATACGGGATACTCTACCTGTGCTGCTAGAACATGTGCCTTTACAAGTACGACACAACATGTGGTTCATGCACGATGGAGTTCCTGCACATTTCAGTCGAAGTGTTCGTACGCTTCTCTACAACAGATTCGATGACGATGGATTGGTAGAGGCGGATCAATTCCATGGCCTCCACGCTCTCCTGACCTCAACCCTCTTGACTTTCATTTATGGGGGCATTTGAAAGCTCTTGTCTACGCAACCCCGGTACCAAATGTAGAGACTCTTCGTGCTCGTATTGTGGACGGCTGTGATACAATATGCCATTCTCCAGGGCTGCATCAGCGCATCAGGCATTCCATGCGACGGAGGGTGGATGTATGTATCCTCGCTAACGGAGGACATTTTGAACATTTCCTGTAACAAAGTGTTTGAAGTCACGCTGGTACGTTCTGTTGCTGTGTGTTTCCATTCCATGATTAATGTGATTTGAAGAGAAGTAATAAAATGAGCTCTAACATGGAAAGTAAGCATTTCCGGACACATTTCCACATAACATATTTTCTTTCTTTGCGTGTGAGGAATGTTTCCTGAAAGTTTAGCTGTACCTTTTTGTAACACCCTGTATAAGCGTAATAAGAACAAAATTTATAACCATTTCGGGTCATATATACCAGATCAGAACAGAACAGCAAGGTTAAATGCCGCCGATGTTTTGCTTGCTATATGTTTTTTTTTTAATTTTTTTTTTAAACAGGCTTTTAGTGTACCTACACCTGATGCATCCAACACCTTTAGAAACGTGTTATTACATACGTTGAGGATGAACAATTTTGTAAGTATTCTCAGAGCCTGTAAAACAGATTCTATAAATAAATCAATTGAAGTGTTTGTGGGCACTCACGGTTCTGACTTGCTCTGAACCCAGTATCCAACATGCTAAATAATACAAATTATGGATACAAAATTTCTGGAACATACCCACACAAAATCACACATTTGCTATACATGGATGATCTAAAACAACTGGCAGCACAAATCAACAACTCAACCAATTACTAAAGATAACAGAAGTATTCAGCAATGATATAAATATGGCTTTCGGAACAGACAAATGTAAGAAAAATAGCATAGTCAAGGGAAAACACTCTAAACAAGAAGATTACATAATGGATAACCACTGCGACTGCATAGAAGCGATGGAAAAAACAGATGCCTATAAATATCTAGGATACAGACAAAAAATAGGAATAGATAATACAAATATTAAAGAAGAACTAAAAGAAAAATATAGACAAAGGCTAACAACAATACTGAAAACAGAATTGACTGCAAGAAACAAGACAAAAGCTATAAATACCTATGCTATACCAGTATTGACCTACTCATTTGGAGTAGTGAAATGGAGTAACACAGACGTCGAAGCTCTCAATACACTTACACGATCACAATGCCACAAATATAGAATACATCACATACATTCAGCAACAGAAAGATTCACATTAAGCAGAAAGGAAGGAGGAAAGGGATTTATCGACATAGAAAACCTACATCATGGACAGGTAGAAAACTTAAGAAAATTCTTTCTAGAACGAGCAGAAACTAGCAAAATACACAAAGCAATCACTCATATAAATACATCGGCTACACCACTGCAATTTCATAACCACTTCTACAACCCTTTAGATCACATAACATCAACAGATACGAAGAAAGTAAATTGGATAATGAAAACACTACATGGCAAGCACCCATATCATCTAACACAGCCACACATCGATCAAGACACATCCAACACATGGCTAAGAAAAGGCAATATATACAGTGAGACGGAAGGATTCATGATTGCAACACAGGATCAAACAATAAACACCAGATATTACAGCAAGCATATTATTAAAGATCCCCATACCACAACAGATAAATGCAGACTTTGTAAACAACAAATAGAAACAGTAGATCACATCACAAGCGGATGTACAATACTAGCAAATACAGAATACCCCAGAAGACATGACAATGTAGCAATAATACATCAACAGCTTGCCTTACAACATAAACTTATAAAACAACACGTTCCCACATACAAGTATGCACCACAAAATGTGCTGGAGAATGATAAATACAAATTATACTGGAACAGAACCATTATAACAAATAAAACAACACCACATAACAAACCTGTCATCATAGTCACCAATAAAAAGAAGAAATTAACACAACTAATCTAAATATCCATACCCAATACAACAAATACACAGAAGATACCAGGAGAAAAAATTGAAAAATACATCCAACTGGCTGAGGAAGTCAAGGACATGTGGCATCAGGATAAAGTTGACATTATACCAATTATACTATCAACTACAGGAGTCATACCACACAATATCCACCAGTACATCAACGCAATACAGCTACATCCAAACTTATATATACAACTACAGAAATCTGTAATTATTGATACATGTTCAATTACCCGAAAGCTCCTAAATGCAATGTAACATATACCGTACAGTTAAAAGGAAGTCACGCTTGATCAAGGTCCGCGTCACTTTCCATTTTTAACCAGACATAACGTCTGAGAAAGGAAAGAAATATAATAATAACAAGATACATTACATATCTTGCAAAAGAATTGTTTTTGTGGAATTTTGTTGTTTCGTGCATAATGAATAATGAAGTAGAGTTTAGGGCGAAAACGAAATAACATGTAAGCTTTCGCAACTCTCCATTTTGCATTTTTGTGTAAGTCGGAATTTTCGTGCTTTTCCTTTTTTTTTGGAAAAAGTACAAGAACACTAATAGATGTATTAGTTCACGAATTTACTTCTGAGCTGAAATCAGATATCCTTACGTTGCACCCCCACGACAACTTGTGCTAACTGTACATTTCCTTGTTAAATGTTCTCTCAAATGATCTGTTCTCGGAGGCTCTAGTCCCTTCGCTTCTAACTTTTCCTGATAATCTACTTTTCTGTTCCCAGAATGAGATGTTCACACCGCAGCGGAGTGTAGCAGATTAAAGCTGTGTGCCGGACCGAAACTCGAACTCGGGACCTTTGCTTTCCACGGGCAAATCCTCTACCAACTGAGCCACCCAAACGCTAATCACGACCCGTCTTCACACCTTTACTTCCCTGCTAGCATTTAAAATAGATCTAAGTTAGTTCGTATTTGTATTGCACACGAAAGCCGATTCCCCACAATGAACGTAGAACTCCAAACACAAAGTGCAGTTTGTGAAAATGATTAAACTCAAATAGTAATGCCTACCACATGCTCACAAATGACGCGCTGAAATCCATAAGGGCCTCAAGCACGTCACTGTCAGTCCCACATTTAAGTGAATAGCAGAGAAACCAATGATACAGCTTGTGAATTTTCATATATACAGTGTGGACCTACAGCAGAGACAAACCTGACTGACTGTAATATGAACAGATTTCAGAAGCATGAATAAATGCCACAGTCTCACAATTGACGTTGATGTGCTTTACGCCCTTATAATTCTCAGAGCCTCAAATGGGTTACTGTATGAGAAAATTCATAACTTAATATAACTCATTCAGAATCCATAAAATCCATGCCAAGCGAACTGGGATGAAAGTCTGCCACCTGGTGGCACCGTCGCGAGCTTCCAGTCGAGTGGCACATCGTGAACTGTGCACGTTGTTTATGAAATCAATATGTATTTGGTCTGTAAGGCAATTAGTCACGCGAGCTGCACAGGCGCGAAAGCTCCTTAAAGCGTGCACAGTTGAAGATGTGCTCGCAGCTTTGATGTCATGTTTCACGGAGTCTAGAGGAGCAGTAGCACGGTAAAGTTAAGTGTCGTATCTTTCAGATTGCGGCATCTATATTACCTTAGCATTCAAAGAAAAATAACCAATACATCCGCAAGGTGTAGAAAGTTAAGTTAATCCTTTACTCGAAAAGTTGACTTCGTTAATTAACGATTAATGGATTAAAGGTCTTGCGTCCAGCTATGAGTATGGGTCACAGCTGATGCGTCTCATAACGTGTGACTGTTATCCCATGCATTAGACTGATGTAAGAAGAAGGTACTAGACTTGGAAACTCCTTTAACAATAAATACAAGACTGCCAATTGAGATTAAATAAAAAAGGAGACAAATCACTTATTCAAAAACCAAAAGTAGCTACCTCACAGGAAATCTATACTTTCAAATTGTTTTATCTTGACAATTCTCGTATCTGCTTTAGTTAAAAAGGCTTAATATTGACCAGTCGGTAATTTTACCAAATTTAAAAAATAAATAACATTACTGTAAGTATTCTCTCTCTCTCTCTCTCTCTCTCTCTCTCTCTCTCTCTCTCTCTCTCTCTCTACGCAATCAGATATATTTTAGACGAAGAAAACAGACAACACATGACGTCTAGAAAACTTTCAACTATTCCTTAAAAGTAAATGTGTCACTCAGTACTTTTAAGCAGAGCAGGACCACGTGCAAAGCAATTAATCCTGATCTGCAGTTTCGGGCTAACACACATTCAGGCAATGCTCAATAGACTATATTTAACAAAAAAAAATGTGTGTGAAATCTTATGGGACTTAACTGCTAAGGTCATCAGTCGCTAAGCTTACACACTACTTAACGTAAATTATCCTAAGGACAAACACACGCACCCATGCCCGAGGGAGGATTCGAACCTCCGCTGGGATCAGCCGCACAGTCCATGACTGCAGCGCCTTAGACCGCTCGGTATATTTAACAGGAAGGCCACAAACAATGCCTCAGTACATATGATCAAATATTAAATGCTGTAAGAAACGGATCCTTGCCTTATTCATCAGTAGGTTTGGGTCCCCGGCGGCACGCCTTGACATTCATCTCACAGCTCTGTTCAAAATACAGAATATAACTACATTTCAGGTCGCACTTGAAACAGGCCAGTGTTAGACACAAGCAACATACAATAAATTGGCACCGGAACTTCCAAAAACAAATGAAGAGCCTCAAAACCAAGTCAGTCTGCAAAAGCGTACATTAACATCAAAATGCAACATCACCATAACAGAGTGTAGCAAACCACCATCACATTACTCAAAGAAGCCCATTCTACCCTAGAGTTGAGGCCAGAGAACCGGTGCACACTGGCGAAATTCGTATTATATGAAAGCACAAAACATGTCCGTCATCAATTAGCGCCGCACTGTAGGTGGGCGAAAGACAGAAATTGTGGCAACGGGACCACCAGTACACAGTACCTGAATGACACTGCACAGTCCACATGCAATAACGACGCTGAGTTTCCTGTCGGGGAGGATATTTCACGTGCAGTATATTTTCATCCACAGTCTGCTCGTGCACCAACTGTCTACCACCAAGCGGCGTGCGGCAGCTAACCTATTCTTCGCAAGGGCATTACAAGAAAGCAGACTGCCTATTAGCTGCGCCGCGTAACATCCCAACATCCAGCAACAACTTCCGCCTCCTAGCACACGTGGCCGCCACACTCCCGTGCTCGCTTTGTTTTCGAGCCCCGCGCTCTGCCCGATAAAAGAATCCTAGCCAGATAGGACGGAAACAGTCAGGAGGAAAGAAGACCAACCCATGCGGTTAGTGCCAACCTAGGCTCATGGTGCCGTATACGGTGCATCATAGTGCCGCTCCGAAGTTTTTAAGTTGTTTTGCTTATTCTTGAAAGCTAATCTGTTATTTAACGTCACATCTGAATGCTTAAAATGTGTGATTTGCCCAAGGCTGACGTAAGGAGGGTAGATTAGAACCGACGAAACGTTGACTAGGAGTTCACTAGAGACGGAAACACAACTCTGATTTGGGAATGTGAGGGATGAAAACGGGTCATATTCTTTTCAAAGGAACCATCCCGACATTTACTTAAGAGATTTAGGGTAACCAGTGAAAACTTAAACATTGGTGGTCGAATGGGATTCCAGTGTCTTACCACAGCTCCCTTTCCCTCGTAAGGATAACGTCTTCCAGGTAGGTTTTCCTTCCGTAACGGCTTTCTGACATGGAATGTTCTATCCGACGTGAAATATCATAAAGCTAGTTAGGAGGTAAAATGTCCATGCCCTATTACGAGGATAGAACCCCGACGGAGCAGCTGCTTCGAAATTTCGGTTCTCGGACTTCAGTGTATCGACTCATACAGAGAGGACTTCTGCTTCCGTTCTTTGATTCTTTTTGGTGGTCAACAGTTCTCGTTGCAGTCTTCACTGTAACACTGGAAAGTGGCCTCACGAATGGATCCAGTAGCTGGACTATAACAACAGAATGCAAACACCTGGGGTACAGTTTTATGCATGCAAAGTCAGAGGATAAGGAAACGAAGCTTGTGATCTAGAAGAAGAAACAGACTTTAGGAAAGATAGATCATGCACTGACAATGCGTTCGCTATTAGACATGGTATTGAGAAACACAGGAACTTCATTAGAAAGACACCTTTGCTATTCGAAGGCTGTGTGAAAGCTTCCAGTAAAGTAAATAGAGAAAAGCGATGGAACATAAAAGAGGAGTACCTCTGCATGTAACAAAGGTAGTCGAAAGCGTGTACCAAATATCATTAATCGCCGTTGCAGGAAGTGGAAAATCTATCAGGGCAAATTTTGGTGGAAGTCACAGCGAGAACACACTCCAAAACAATTGCTCGTAATTTAACTTCAACAGTTAAGTTGTATAATCTATTAGCATGTCCAAAGATAACGGAAGTTATGCCTTTGAGTGTCTAGGAGCCAATTCCTAGAAAAATAATAATAAATGATCAGAAAATAGACAAGGTAAGTCGTTCAGCTTCTTAGGAAATACTATCTCATTCACGTCAGAAATGGACATACAAAAGAAAATAGAAATATTTAATTACGGTACCAAAACGATCTACGGAATCCCCAGAACTAAAGTAAGAAACGAAACTCTACTTAAATTCTACAAAACGAACATGACATACGCAAGTGAGTCGTGAACTGTAACAAAAAGAAATAAACAAAGAATAAAAGCATTGGAGATGCGATTCCTAAGCAGAGTAGCGTGGTACACACTACCCGACAGAAGGAGAAATGCTGACATCAGAGCAGTATTGGGAGTTAAATGAACAGATTAAGGAATACAGGAACAACTGGAGGCACCCCATCACAAGAATGGAAGACGACAGAGTACCAAAACTAATGATGATTTAGTACCCAGAGAGCAGAAAACCTTTAGGAAGAGAGAGGAAAAGGTGGAAAGGTCTATAATTTGAATGGAGAGGGTATAAGAGACAACACTCTGCAATACATGCCAAAAGAAGAAGAAGAAGAAGTATCAAGTCAGTGTGCTTGTAAAGTCGTACATCTAGAGTTCCGCAAATGTGGGAATAACCTCGTTGTTACTTCTAGAAGTACAGGTCTCTTTTGGAGGTTTTTTGTCATCGTGTTGCCAATGAAGACACTAAAAGAAAAACTTCACATCATTTTGTTCACTTTTTACCCGCAGATCAAAAACTTGACAACACAGACGTTGGCTAAAACCCGAAGATTGCTGATGTCACTGTTGCCACCACAATATTGTGACAAGAAACACTGACATAACATGCGTCGCACACAGTGAGTCTTTACCTGTCCTTAACACTGAGTGTTCACCTTAAGCTAACACAGGTCTGTTAGTTTGATGGCTTATAAAGTCACTATTACATCATCAAGAAAGCTATACGTGTTACTGACGACATGACATTTTATATTTTATATCTTGTGAAACTCTTCCAGCAGTGATCTGGCAGAGTTTTCTAACGTTATATTAATTTCCGACAATCTAACAAAAAGAATGAATATGGAACTAAAGACGTAATAGAAATAACCGCAAAAGATTAGTAGCTGCTACCTCCCGCATAGCATCTTCCAATTGTATTTTAGGTACACCTCTCAGCACAGGCAAAGTATGCAAAATTATTTAATCATTACAGTAGTAAATGAGCTTTCGACTGGCAGCTGTATCTGTACGGCCAGTGTGACTTAGGCATGGGGGAGAGCCGCAGACGACAAGAGAAAAAGCGACGCTGTTGGATCCGTAACCCAATGGAACGGTCGTCTTGTGTCTCTTTACAAAAGACAGCTCGTTTAATTTGCGTTTACAACGTTCATGGGAGGAGAAAGATTCAAAGGAAGGTCACAGTTAACGCTCCAGGTGGCTTGCTCCGATGCGCCATAGTGTCACGTATCAGCTTGAGATATACTGTCCTCTTGTGTCTACTGGAAAAACTTGTTGGTTGCAAATTTGAGATTTGTATGTGCATAGACTCGTCACGACATAGCGGCGGCGAAGTTGGCAATTAGTTGTCATTCAAATGATACAATCAGTCGTAATTTTGTTTCATGTTTCATTAAGCAAATCTAGATTTCGGCTAGTGCCAAGCCATTATCAATGCACTATTTCATGGTATCAATGCATGTCCTCGTACATCAGTCCCCTGTTGTTCGGGCTTCTGCAAGAGATCATTGGGTGCTCTCATATTTCTAATGGAAGGTAACTTGATGAAGATTTAGTAGTCACTTTTTCTTTATAGAGACACTGACTCGGTCACACTTTGAGTATTTGGAGTAAGAGGCACATCTCTTGTCATGCCGAGGCAAATTTCTCAAAGTACGGGGTCTGTTCACAAAATTGTTATTTCGCGCCAATGGTGCGTTGGAGCGAAATGTGGTTGGCATCCCTGCACACGCCTGTATTTAATGTGTAACTGCCGGAAGTTTCATTGTTGTATGTCTGTCACTTATTGTTCAGTGATGTACTGAGCAGAACGCTGTGTCGCAAGTTTGTGAATTTAGAGATGGCAGAGTTAGAGGAGAAATACGTCTGCATTAAATTTTGTGGGAAACTGAAGAAAACCTTTACAGACACACATCAGATGACGTAGGAAGCCTACGGCGATGAGAAATTAAGCTGTACTCGGCGTTACGAATGTTTCACACGGTGTAAAAATGGCTGGACCGAAGTTAAAGATGAGTTAAAGACGACCCTCATTCAGGAGTTCCTTCGACGTCTACTAACGACGCCCTTGTCAGGAATGTTAACGAAATTATTCGTGCCAGTCGAAGACTGACTGTCTGAGAGATTGCAGACGAATATGACATTTCAGTTGGATTATGTCATGAAATCTTGACACAGCATCTTGCAATGCATGTGCTGCCACCAAGTTCGACCTACGGCTCATGAGTCAAGACCGAAAGACCTTCGCCTCGCAATCTGTGAAGAGCTTTTGGATCGCTCAAATGAGAACGAGATGTTCCTTAAGAGAATCATAACTGTTGATGACACGTGGGTCTAAGGTTATGATATTGACACCAAAGGTCACTCTTCACAATGGGTCGGGAAAGGTTCTCTAAGAACAAAAAATAGCTCGTCAGGTCAGGTCAAATGTCAAAGCCATGCTGATAGTTTTCTTTGACCTTGAAGGATTAGTTCATCATGAATTCGTGGCACAGGGACAGACTTTTAATCGATGGTACTATCGGGACGTGTTGCGACACTTGCGAGAAAATGTGAGAAGGAAACGGTCTGAAATGTGATGAGACAATTCTTGGCTCTTGCATCACGATAACGCACCCGCACATGCATCCCAGTTGGTGCTGACTATTGCACAGAAAACGAAATCACTGTGCTGCCTCCTCCGTACTCTTCAGACCTGGTCCCTGCGGAATTTTTTGTATTTCAAAAGTTGAAAACCCCTTTGAAAGGACGAACACTTGTAACGATAGACGGAATAAAAGAAAATTTGCAGACTGAGTTTCGCGTGATCCAGCAAGAGGCATACCGAGACTACTTCCGGAAGTGGAAAGGGTGTTGGGAGCGGTGTATCAATTGTGGAGGAGAGTATTTCGAAGGAGGCCATGCACGATGAGCAAAAGGTAACTGTAGAGAAATACTGTGGACAAAGTTCCAGAATCTTCTGAACAGGCCTCATAAGGGGGAGGCGGTCGCCCGTTGACGCTATGAAGGCGTGTTCCATGGCCTGAGACGACACTCTTTTGTTTGCCGAATCATCTGGGCGATGGAACATCCTAATTCCTAAATATTATACAGGCACGATGCGCCTGACGGTTACCATGCTGGTCATTAAACAACTATTTTCTTGGGTGGAAACTTCCAGTGGGACATTTTCAAAATTTTGTTAGGATGGGTTTCGTAGAGTCGATATCCTCTCGTCTCACTAGCTGACCACTGGTTACCCGTTTCATTTCGATGAGGAAATTTAGGTGGGGTTTTTTCGTGGAAGGCTCAGGAGAGCAGAGGAGCGAAATTTCCCGTGACTCTCTGGATTCAGACTTCAGTCGAACAGATGCTGGGACTCCGAGGGGTGCAGACACACGTGGACTCTGGCGTCAGATCCTGACGGCCGCAGATTTTCTGACTCAGCGATCAGATTCCGACCGGATGGGACACTGCCTGGACACTGGTGGGCTAACAGACTCCGAGGTGCGCGGATGCTGCCTTCAGACCGTGAGGCCGACTTCTGCTTCGGTAAGCTTCGCTTAATAAGATATGGATTCGAGTTTGTGTTTATAATCCCGAGGGGCAATTTACGGAGACACGAGACTTCTTCAGTTCCCTGCAATGATTTCATTACTTCCCTTGTCCAACTTGTGAGTCGACGTCATGTTAGTGAATCGTGTTTACACGTTTTCCATAAGATGTTCATGGAGTGCCAAATGCATGCGTTAATTTCTTCCTCGTTTGGTTAATATCCTCTTCAGATAACAAGAACCACGTAGTTGTTTCTGCACCACCACTGAAAGCAAATTTGACCGACGTCCTCAGAGCTGCTGGCTTGTCTTTCCTGTTTCCGTATCGGCCTACCCACAGGCGGTTAGTGTATAACCCAAGTGGTTGCTCACCATATTCGCTAACGGCTTTATTTCTCTGTCCAATTTGACTATCTTATAGACTTCTTTTTTATTTGTGTGCTCATTTAAGGTATTAAACTGAGTAGATATGAAGTCATAGTGTCCATTTCTTAACTAGATAATACCTGTCCCTTATCATTTAAATAATTAATGCAAGAACGGCACCCATGGTTCATTTATGGCTCGACTCTGGGTTCTTGATCTGATACTATGATTATTACACAAGAAAACACACTTTTGCATCGTAAACTTTTATTGTGCTCGACCTAGGCTTTCGTGAGTAATAAAATTTGTTAGAAACGTAGGCAAAAATATGATTACGTATGGAACATGTAGTTTTAGGACTATGTATGTGGATTACTTTCCGTCCAGGGTACTACGCTGTTTTCTACCTTTGAGGAGTTGTTAGAGTGAAGCATGAACGCTTTGGTGGACGTGATATGGCTCTAGTCCACTAAGGAACGTAGAAATACGAGTAAATAATTGTATTTTGTCTAAGTTGGAGCTCATGTTGATTTTTCATTCATTGTATTAATCCTTCTTTCTTTGAAACGGAAATTTCGCCTGAAACATTTTGTAGATGCTATTGTATTCTACATTAACATTTTCCCTGTAAGTATGGTTAAAATTATTTGCAGCAGTCTCTTGGTAATAATCGAGTAGTAACACAGTAGTTGAGCTACATGTACCTTTTTATTACTTCACTACACAACCGATGCACTGCCTTGGAAAGGAGTTTGTTTTCAAAATGCGGATAGTAGGCCCTCATATCGTCCACGTTATAGATGGCGAAGTGGTGCACAGTGGTGCTAAGTTTTGGGAGAAAGTGTGGTGTACAGCATGTAGCATTTTCCAGCTGTTTTCATTACAGAAACTTCAAATTGATGGAATAGATGGAGAAACTGCGGTGAGAAGTTTTTGGTACATTTGTATGCAACTGCATGAAGATATGTTGAAGTTTGTGTGTGTTTCAGATGGAACAGGAATGCTTATAAGAAATGTTTTTAAAATCTACTGTTATCTTTAAACGCATGGGAACAAAATGTGCAAATTCAAAACACTGAATTTTGTAGAAAACTAGCTTCATAGTGAATAAGACATTAGCATATTTTGTTGTCTAAGAGAATGAAACAGTTGCATTAGTGTTGTAAGGTCTGTCGATAGTGGTTGAATTTATACTACCAGGGATGTAGTAAGATCAGGGGTGGAGAGCGTCAGAAGAATTTTCCACTGACTGGTAGCCAAACAAATAAATTAAAAACGACTTAAAAACATATTTCTAGCCATAAGAAAGAAAGCAATATTGACTATTGTTATTTAAAAATAATTTTACTGTCGATTGAAGGGATTTAGCTCATATAAAATCGTTATTTGCACCTAGGAATAAAAAAGTGTTTTGGACTTTGCTTGGAAATATAAGAAATGCTGTGCCACATTCGGTCTCATTTCTAATAATAGTTGTTTTCAAAGAAAATAGTTCTCTGTATAGCTGGTTCAAATGGCTCTGAGCACTATGCGACTCAACTTCTGAGGTCATCAGTCGCCTAGAACTTAGAACTAATTAAACCTAACTAACCTAAGGACATGACACACATCCATGCCCGAGGCAGGATTCGAACCTGCGACCGTAGCGGTCGCTCGGTTCCAGACTGTAGCGCCCAGAACCGCACGGCCACTCCGGCCGGCCTCTGTATAGCCTACTGTAACACAGTGTGTGAAAATCTGTTCGCTGTCTCCTTGGCCTTCACACCGCCTTCTACTGTAGCAGGGGAGAGTGCTGTACCTCGAGGGTAGTGTACCTAGGAACACGTGATGTTTCGTGATCAGTGTTTCAATCTCGTGACTGACTTCAGAATCACCTGAAGGAATGAGCAGTAGAAACCGCCACAAGCTGTTTCCGACGTTTTCTACTGTTTTTATTGTTGTGAGACATGCGACAGTGTTCGGTGGAGCGTTTGTAAATATTACGAGTTCTACATATTTAAGTAGTGTTTAATATATTAAAGCTATTTGGAGGATATTGTTAATTCTTCGGTTAGAGAGTTTTGTGGTGAGGAAGATTTAGAATGCTTTTAAAACTGGTTACATGACGTGTGTACAGACAGTTAAGCCATACCTCGTGGGCATCCATCTTGTATTTGAAATGGAAGAAGGTCTTCTACTATGATATTTACAAATGGACTGAACTTTTTCAAATGCCTTAGAGATTTTCCCTACCTTGAAAATGGAAATTGGTGTTAGTTGCCAACAGCTTCTGTTTTAAAATGTTTGTAATTCGTAACTGGTTTTCATAGTACAGTACTTCTTCTTAACATGATCTCGCTTGCTGATTATTGGTGTGTAATAAATTAATAAAATAACACGTAGACTATTAAATACAGTAGGAGTAAGGTTTTCTCGATTGCAGCACTTAAATGTAGTAGAATTTTTGTACTTTGGAATTGTTTTTCGCGTTTGGAAAACTCTTACTTTTACAGGGCAGTTTTTGTAATATTGGAAAATGAATGCAATACATGTAAAGCAAACGCTATCATTTCAAAATGAATTAAGAAAATATACTGAACTTTTTATTACAGAGCTGGTAGAGACGAACGTACAACATTCTCCCCTACTGAAATATCCAGATGAAACCCAGAAACTTCAGATGCACGAGAGCATCAGAGATCTCAATGAACGTTCTAGGCAAAGACATGCTTAGTTTTCTGTAAAGTCCTAAAGTACTGCAAAGGCATAATTGTGCGTCCTTACGCTAAAAAACAACCAGCGTTAGCTGTTTCTGATCCAAAAGTCCATTTCCAATTACTTTCCCTGTTTTTTTTTCCGATGAAATGCCGTAATCCCATTGTCTGCATTTTCAATTTAGATTAAGGAAATCCTATCAAAATTTATTCATTTATGAAATGAATTATGAAAATGTCAAGCAAGTTAACACTACAAAATAACAGAAATGTAATGTACTGAAATAAAAATGTAAAACGATGAGAAAGTTAAACTGTTAATTATTGATAAATGTTTACTGAGAACGTCTCTCCTTCATTTAGCATTTGTTCAACACGTGTGACACATCTGTTTTCCTTGGCTCTTCGTTATACACTTACGAGAAAAAATCGCAACACCAGAAAATAATTAATGTAGTGTAACGAAATTTCGGTAATACATTTGTCTAGGTAATATGTTTAAATAATCAACAAACCGAGATCATTAGTTAACGCAAAAAATGGGATAAACCATTGCAAATGTGAAATGCTGATTAATAACCGTTGTAACTACCTGAATGTTGAATGCAGACACACAAACCTGAATGCACTGTGTTGTATAGATGCCGGATGTCGGTTTGTGGGATGCAGTTCTACGCCTGTTTCAGTTGGTCTGCCACGTGGTGTTAGCCGCCAGGTCAAGGCGCCTTGCCACGGTTCGCGCGGGTACCCCCGACGGAGGTTCGAGTCCTCCCTCGGGCATGGGTGTGTGTGTTGTCCTTAGCATAAGTTAGTTTAAATTAAATTAAGTTGTGTGTAAGCCAGGGACCGATGGCCTTAGCAGTTTGGTCCCATAGGAACTTACCACCACCTGCAGCATGCCGCCACACTGAAGAGCACGTATGTGGGCCAGCGTTATCGGTTTGGAAAACACCACCTGGAATGCTGTTCGTGAATGACAACACAACAGGTCGAGTCACGAGACTGACGTACAAATTTTCAGTCAGAGCGCGTGGTATAACCACGAGAGTTCTTCTACTGTCATACGAAATAGCACCGCAGACCATAACTCCAGGTGTAGGTCAAGTGTGTCCAACACGCAGAAAAGCTGGTTGCAGGTTCTCAACTGGCCTGCTTCTAACCAACACACGGCCATCAAAGGCTCTGAGTCAGAACCGGATTTCATCAGAATACCAAACAAATCTCCACCCTACCCTCAAATGAACTCTCAATCGAAGTCGCAAATGGAGATGGTTTGGGGTCAGTGAAAAGCACGCTACTCGGCGGCTGGCTCGGAGCTGTCCTTGAAGTAACGGATAACATTTCGTTGTGGGACAGTGGTACCAACTGCTGCTCAGATCGGTGCTGCAATTGCAGTACGAAGAGCCAAAGAAATACGCCGAACAGTATGATCTCCCCTCTTGGCAGTGCCACGTGGCCGTCCGGAGCCCGGTCTTCTTGCGACCGTACGTTCTCGTGACCACCGGCGCCGGCAATCATGTACAGTGCCTACATTCCTACCCAGTCTTGTTGCAATATCGCAGAAAGAACATCTAGCTGCTCATAGCCCGATTACACGTCCTCGTCGAAACTCAGTGAGGTCCCGATAATGGGCATTTGTTGCCTTAAAGGCATTCTTGACTAACATCAGCTCACCACGTCCAATCTCGAAGGTAGCTAATGCTCACGACTGCTACAGCTTGTATTTAAAACAAAACTGATTTGTGTCCACATATCCACTCTCATGTGACTGGCATGAAATTTGAATAGGCATCGTCTTTCACACATGGAAACATGTCTACCAACTTTTGTTTATGTCCAAAGCTCATTCTTAGTGTTACGAGTTTTCCGTCAATGTAATTAGTCACTGTTCGTGATATCTGTACTGCACAACTCAGTTATCAACTTTTGTTCAGCGACAGAAAGCTTGCAGCACACTTTTTCAACTTTACTCAGTGCGCGGTACAGATGATATCATCGCCACGTTGGTTGTTTGGTGCAATCGCAGCTTTCGATCAGCCAAGTCGCGGCTAGTGCATAACACCAGACAAACGATTGTCGGCGCTAACACGAGACAAATATCCGACATGAGATGTTTACGAAACTAGGATCATATCACGATCTCTCATATATTCTCTGAGTGATTCATTCTTAGTGTGCTTCCCGGTGCTCCGCCGAGTTGTTGTTTCCATTTTTTGCACTGTATTTCGATAACCGACCCAACTATCTGCTTCATGTGCTGCGAATTTTGCTCTTATGTCTACTCATTGGCTGGACTCCCATCAGGGTTCGACCCACAGCTTTCGCCCAACGGCAAACCGAGCATCTAACAATGTCGGTACCAAATGAAGCGTCTTCATTGTTCGAGGAACTTCAATCCGTCTTCACGATTCAGAAATTCTCTGCATGGTCAAATGCACACTTATAATGCAGGTCGTTTCCTCAGGTACTTCAGTGGCGCCATCTCTTGACGAAATGTCCTAATATTTCCAAACGGTGTAGGAAATGGTTAGATTATGCATAGAATTTGTCCGATTTTTGGAATAGTTTTCGACAGAAGTTAGTGTCCAGAGACTCGTGGATGAGGCTGGAACTGAAACTAATAAGTTTAGCAAAGCAATCCTATTCTCGAACCACCGCAAAATAAAGATGAGTGATACTGAAATTTGTGACAAAGGCGTTGTGGACTGCATGGGGTCACTAAAACTGAGAGACATCTCGTGTCGAATCTTAGACCATAGATGGAACGTATGAGCTACCCTGGAAGGATGATCACTCGCATGCCAAAAAGCATTGATTAGAAAAGCTTCGATCGTGCGAAATTCTCGCATCCAATAGCGACAGCCTTACTTCAAAGCAGTCAGATAAATGCTGTATTCCTTGACAACCGAGAAGTATTTTTCTCAGGTCCATAGGCTTATTAATGAAGGCATGGTTCTGTGGGGCACCAACAAAATTTGTGCCAGCATTGAAGATTTATTGGTAGCAAAGATAGAGTATAATTGTAAAATGTAAGCTTTCATGGCCGGAAATGTCATAGTTAATAAAATGTTCCTGGTTATTATGCTGTGATAATGGATTTCACATTAAAATCCAACGTTTCGACCCCATCTGCGGAGGACAACTTTCAAAGGGGATCGTAGTTTCCCTGAGTGTCCGATTTGCATCCTTGCTTGCTACTGACTGCCGCAAAATTCCGTCCAGACATGCTTCCGCGCAGTGGCGTGACGTCACACGCTGTGAGTACCCAAGCGCCAATTGGCCGTTGTCGATCGTCGTTGTCCCCCCCCCCCTGATTGAGGATTGGTACACATCTTCTTCAGCAGTGGGGTCCAGATGCCATCCAATTCCATGCCTTCCTCCTTCCTCCTGGCGTAAAATTGAATGCCACCTGGATCCCGGAGCTGAAGAAGGTGTGTATAAGTCTTCCGCCATGGGGTGACAGCAACAGCGGCAATCGACAACGACCAATTGCACTCGGGTATTCAGAGCATGTGACGTCACGCCACTGCGCAGTAGCACATGTAACCGGAATGTTGTCTTGGATGGAGAGTCATCAACAGATCCAGAAGCAATTTCAGGAGTCCCCCTGGGAAGTGTGCTGGAAGTCTTGCTGTTTACGTTGCATACTAATGACCTAGACAATATTAATAGTAAATCGGACTCTTCACAGATCATGCAGTTATATATAATGAAGTATTGTCTGAAAAAAGTTGCACAAATTTGCAGTCAGATCTCAATAAGGTTAAAAGCAGTACAAAGACTGGGGACTTGTTTAAAGTGTTCAGAAACGTAAAACTGTGCGACGATTACCCTATGACTGTAACGTCAATGAATGACAACTGGAATGAATCTGTAGGAATTCATGGGGACATAAAATGGAGTCACCATATAGGCTCAGTCGTAATTGAAGCAAGTGGCAGACTTCGGTTTACTGATGGAATACTGGAAAAATGCAACCACTCTACAAAGGAGATTGCTTACAAAAGCTGGTGCAATAAATTTTACAATAAAGCTCGAGTGTGTGGGATCATTACCAAATAGAACAGAGGACGGTGGACGTTTACAAAGAAGGGCGGCAAGAATAGTCACAGGTCTGCTGGGCCCATGGGAGGCTGTTATGGAGATGGTGAGAACATGAACTGGCAGACGATTGGAAACATAGGAAGTCTACTTACAGTTTCAAGAACCAGCGTCAGTGGATGAATCTAACAATATAATACAACATCTCACGTTTCACTCCCATAGAAATCACAGGGACAACATTATCTTGATTACAACGCCCACAGAGGCTTCTTTCTCCTTCATCCTCTCCTTCTTCACTCCAAAAAGCAGGCTCTTTGACTATTCCTATCTGGATCTAGCAATCTCTTCTCCAATCTTTCAGGATCTTGTTTTCCTCGTGGTTGGCAGTTCTGTGCGTGGCCTATTTAGTCTTCTTCCTTGCATTCTGTCGACATGTACTACCCACGTTTTACCCTCTTTTGTTTGATGAATACGTTAACTAAAGATATTCCACACTCAGCTCTGACGTCTTTAATTCCTATCTGATCACTCACACCGTTTTCTTTCATGGTCTCGCAAATTTTATATCAGTGGCTCTTACACAGGTTTCGTATTGTCTTCGTAACGTCCACAACTGATCAGTATGTCAAAATGGATGCAATCATTACTTTACGAAATAAATTTTGCTTACTTTCGCACTTTTTGGCTAATGTTCTCTTTATTGTACCAAACATTATTTGATATTTATTTAGTTTATTCTGCATGCTATTTTCAAGCTGGTAGCTTATGTCTAAGAAGTTGAAATGCGAAACTTGTCCTAAAAGATTGCCAGTTAGTACTATTTCCGAATGTACAGGGTCTTTTCGCTTAAACGCATAATCGTAGTCACTCTGTAAGAAATATTAAAATTATAGATCTTATCGATTTGGTCCCCTGTATAAAGTTATTTGCTAGTCCGCGATCATCATTTGTGTGTCCAGCTTTAATAGTATCTGGCCCTATTTCAGTGTCTCGGTTGGCGTTGTCTTCTACTGTCTGACAATGTCGTGTACCTAGATATTAAAAAGATGCACCCTTGTCTCACGCCTCTATTAATTTTTATTGTTCCAGCCTTTCCCATATCCAAGTTAATTATGATTTTTGTTTTATAGACTTTAAGTAGCTTGTGGTAAGTGCTTGTGGTACACTAGTCTTTCTAAAATACGCCATAATATATGTCTGTTGATCCGGTAGAAAGCCTTCTTGTACATTACAGACCCGACATGGTTCCCCAACTGTTTTCTATAATTTGTCTTATTATAATAATGTTGTTGCTATATGACCTTCCCTTTCCTAAACCCTTTCTGCCAACCTAATAGCAGTGAGTCGGCTATTTTTTTGAGACGATTGTTGATTTTTTCCTGCTTATACCTTGAAACCGTTATTAAGAAGACTTATTTCATAGTGTTTTTCGTAATTAATACCATCTTCTTTCTTATAAAACGATATTATTTCAACTGTTGTTCATGAGCGTGTCATTGCCTGTCTCAATGATTCGGTTGGCCTTGTCTTTCTAATGTCTGACAATGTCGTGAACCTAGCAAATATTGAGTACTCTCAACAAATGTATTTCCAAATCTGGTATTCCATATTTTATTAACTTTGTGTTAGTTTCGTCCGGGCCATTGGCTTTCCTACGTTTACTATATCTTAGGGCTGGCTCGTTTTCTTTCCTCTATAGGCAGTGGTAGCTTTATCAGATACGTACAGTCAAGTATTATCTTTTACTGATTTGTTCAACTATTTCATGAGTTTTTAACTTACTTCCTGCCCACCGTGTATGTTAGTTTCTATGTTACTCCCAAGACTCGTCTTAGCCCTTTCCGCTTTGCCTTGTGCCTAGAGCTATCCTCGTCTCTCTTCGACATACGCCTTTTGTTTTTGATTTACTGTTACTTCGAACTCTTCATTCCATATCCTCGGACCTCTCGAGCTCCTATTTCTTCTTTCATTTCCGTCGCTGTTTTTATGACGGTTTCTCTTGTGCTGCCCCATTCTTGTTGATGTCATCACTTGCTATTCGGTTCTTCACGTACTGCTCTAGTCGCCATTGGTAAAGATATTTCATGCTGCCGTCTTGTATTACACCTCCTTTATACACTTTATTGTTGTTTACCTTCTTCCATTTGGCTGGGAGACCTATCGCTCCGATCAGCAGCAAGTCATCAGAGTCGATATCGGGTCCTTCGTAGACTCTTACGTACTTTCGAAGGCTTGCGGAAAAGTAATGCCACCGAATTCTTAAGTTTTTTTAAATGAAACACATGCTATTAACATTCCACGTCTTTATTCCTCGTGGCTACATACCTGCAGCCCTCTGCCTCTAGAGGGCTCCTAACTGTAACGCGTAACATGGCAGTGTGTAATGTAACTATGTCGGTGCTTGAGAAACAGCACGCTATAATCGAGTTGTAATTCGTCCACATAAGGAGCACCCTCTCCTGCAGCATGACAACGTCAGCTCACGCAAGATTGTTGTTATATCTGCAACAATCCGACGTCTTGGACTGTCATGACCATCATACAGTCCCGACATGGCCCCATCCGATTTTCACCTGTTTCAATAACTTAAAGAACGCCGTCGAGAATTTCGTTTGGATAGCGATGAAGCGGTCCAAGCAGAGATGAGCTTGCAGGTCAGTCAACAAAGCCAACATTCTGCAGTGACGGTATCAAAAAACTGGTCTCTCGCTGGGAGAAATGTGTTTTATACCAGGGTGAATATGCTCAGAAATAAATTTGTGGCAATGAAGAATAAGGATGTATAGAATGTTATTAAAAAAAAACTTTAAGAGCTTCGACATAAAAAAACTCGGAAGCATTACTTTTCGGCATGCCCTCGTACAAAGGAAATTAGCTTTTTATTAGTCATAACGTAGTCCATTAGCTACCTTCTGCTTCTAGCAGCCCATGTATAGTAACGAATATCTTTTTTTCTGAAGAAGCTATTTGTTATCTTCAAGCCATTGTACTCGTAATTTTCGATGACTCGTATGTCATGTCCCTTACATCTTATGATGTGTTCCACAAAATTTCATACTACATGTTTTATGGTGGGTTATCTGTTCTTGTGTTTGGATTTTCACTAATAAAATGTAATGTTTTATTTATTTTGTTGACTCGTTTTCATAATTCCTTGTAGACTGTTGGTTTCTTCTTTTTCTCTTTGGAGCGCACACAGCTATTATTAATAGATACATTTCGTTTATTTTGAGTTGTATCACTTTTATAACCCATTTGGTGATGCCTTTGTATCTTTGCACTTTCTTTTTCTATTTCTTGTGTGCAAGTACTGCAACACGCCAATGGACTCCCGTGGTCAGGTCTAGGCCGCTGTATGTCGTTGTATGAACATGTAGTGCTTTCGTGTTTTAAAATTTATTTTTGCTTGTCATAGTTATTATGTTAAATCCTCTTTCGCGCAGCAACTTTACGAGAATGTTGCAAAATCTTCGAAAGAGTCCGCCAGCTTAGTTGAGTGGTAACGGGTTTGCGTACCACGCACAAGCCCCTTGTTCGATTCACGGCCGGCTTGAAGAATTTTCTCCGCTCGTGGAGCGGGTGTTGTGTTGTCCTCATCATCGCCGACACGCAAGTGGCCCAATGTGGCGTCACCTGAATTAAGACATGCGATTCCGCGGCCGAACTTCGCTGGATGGAAGAAATACTTTATCCTAGAAGATTCTTGTTTAGTAGAACTAGCGGGCATTAATTGCTTAACTGTCACAAATAAACCTGCTCATAATCTCAACCGACAACTATGTGACATATCTCTGAGCTAACGTTACGGCAATGTAAAAAATTAGCCACATTTGCACTTTTGAAAATTGCAGATCACTTAAAGAACACATAATAACCTTTCAAAATTGATCGTAGATGTTAATACTGCCTCCAACGCCCAAAGTCACTTCATGGAAAATCGTCAGTCTCGAAGATAGTCCACTTCCCCTTTTCTCAGCCTCACACAGTTAAAGTTTCAGCTTCTGTTCAGTGATATGATCTGAATAAGATTTAACACGGTAAGCATCAAGTAAAACACACTTGCAACAAATAACTTCTCAACACAGGTTCTAAATTTCCATTAATAACATCATGTGTTCAGTTTTTATTCGTTCTTCATAATACATTTGTTCCGTCGATGTACGGCAACTCTGGCTGCTCGCGCATGTGAGTGTGACTCGATGCTACGAGGACAACCAGGCAACAATTGATACATGAATCAAGATCACACAAAGCTTTTCATCTTTGTTTCTACAGTACAATATCTTTTTTAGCAGTAATCAAAGGCTGCTGTTCCAGCGACGTCTTTCAGCTTGGTATGGCCGTCGGCTTTCCGAATATAGTGATGCACTTTCAACGACGCCATGTCTTGTAGCAGTGTCCGTCGTTGCTCCAGCATTGTCGAACCCATGCAACAGAAAGAAACAACGTACAATATACACTATTTGTAGCATAAAACTGTTCATATCAGAGATATACTCATATCTGATATTATTTCCTAATACAGCTTCAACACGATACCACAGTTCATCAAGAGTAGTGACTGGCGTATTGTGACGAGCCAGTTGCTCGGCCACCATTGACCAGACGTTTTCAGTTGGTAAGAGATCTGGAGAATGTGCTGGCCAGGGCAGCAGTCGAACATTTTCTGTATCCAGAAAGGCCCGTACAGGACCTGCAAGATGCGGTCCTGCATTATCCTGCAGAAATGTAGGGTTTCGCAGGAATCGAATAAAGGGTAGAGCCACGGGTCGTAACACATCTGAAATGTAACGTCCACTGTTCAAAGTTCCGTCAATGCGAACAAGAGGTGACCGAGACGTGTAACCAATGGTACCACATATCATCACGCCGGGTCATAAGCCAGTATGGTGATGATGAATACACGCTTCCAATGTGCGTTCACCGCGATGTCGCCAAACACGGATGCGACCATCATGATGCTGCCTGGATTCAGCCGAAAAAGTGACGTTTTGCCATTCGTGCACCCAGGTTCGTCGCTGAGTACACCATCGCAGGCGCTCCCATCTGTGATGTAGCGTCAAGGGTAAACGCAGCCATGGTCTCCGAGATGATAGTCCACGCTGCTGGAAACGTCGTCGAACTGTTCGTGCAGATGGTTCCCTGTCTTGCAAATGTCCCTGTCTGTTGACCCAGGGATCGATCCGTTACAGCCATGCGGATAAGATGCCTGTCATCTCGACTGCTAGTGATACGAGGCCGTTGGGATCCAGCACGGCGTTCCGTATTACCCTCCTGAACCCACCAATTCCATATTCTGCCAACAGTCTTTTGATCTCGACCAACGCGAGCAGCAATGTCGCGATACGATAAACCGCAATCGCGACAGGCTACAATCCGACCTTTATCAAAGTCGGAAACGTGTTGGTACGCATTTCTCCTCCTTACATGAGGCATCACACCAACGTTTCACCAGGCAACGCCGGTCAACTGCTGTTTGTGTATGAGAAATCGGTTGGAAACTTTCCTCATGTCAGCACGTTGTAGGTGTCGCCACCGGCGCCAGCCTTGTGTGAATGCTCTGAAAAGCTAATAATTTGCATATCACGGCATCTTCTTCCTGTCGGTTAAATTTCGCGTCTGTAGCACGTCATCTTCGTGGTGTAGCAATTTTAATGGCCAGTAGTGTACATATTTCATATATGTAGAGTGCTCACTACAAAGCATGCATCGAACGGTGTCACTGAAGGAAGATAGTGCTGGACAAGGGGGGTAGTGCTGAACAAGGATATGCTATATTGTCTCATGACTATCGGCACAGCAGTCGGCCCAACGTGGAGCTCTGTGGTCTGCCGAGCGTGTGTGTGGATGAGGCGTGGCGCCAGACAACCTCGGAGCTCGCACCTCGCGGCCTTGGACATGCCCCTGCGTCACCGGATGCCTCCGCGGAGACACAGGCGCCATGCAAAGTAAGCGGCGCTGCTCTGGATGCGAGCTGACTTAACACACAATGGAGGCGACAGTGGAAACCTGGCAGCAGCGGCGGCTGCGCAAGTGAGGACTGTCTGCGATTCACACTCCGCGGACAGCTGAGAAATACGAGACAAATGTCGTTGCATAATAGTAGTGTAATTGAGAATCCCTGTAAGACCTGTGCGTAATGAAAACTATTACGTCGGTACACAAGACGACCTCCTGGTACCATGCAGTAGAACCGTTGTCACTTCAAGGAATTTTTTGCCATAGTTGGTACGATGTTTTGTTTTCCTTTTTTCATTTTTTAAAAAAATAAGTCCTCCTTCCCTTCCCTTATAGCCCTTCTATTCGCTCACCTTAAGCTGACATTTCGGCCACGCTTCTACGCCTTTTACCTGATTTCTTCAAAGACAATAATTCTTTTGGAAAATGGAAGACGTCAACTAACTTAAATCTTTCATTTGGTAAATTCGTTAATTTTGTGATTTATTTAAATGAAATTTCTTGTTAACTGTTAATTAAATGATAAGAAAAAATTTCGTGCCACTTCAAAGTGGTTCAAATGGCTCTGAGCACTATGGGACTTAACATCTGTGGTCATCAGTCCCCTAGAACTTAGAACTACTTAAACCTAACTAACCTAAGGACGTTACACACATCCATGCACGAGGCAGGATTCGAACCTGCGACCGTAGCAGTCGCGCGGTTCCAGACTGTAGCGCCTAGAACCGCTCGGCCATTCCAGCCGGCTGACAAGAGGAAAGTTTCCAACCGATTTCTCATACAGAAACAGCAGTTGACGGGCGTTGCCTGGTGAAACGTTGTTGTGATGCCTCGTGTAAGGAGGAGAAATGCGTACCATCACGTTTCCGACATTGATAAAGGTCGGATTGTAGCCTATCGCGATTGCGGTTTATCGTATCGAGACATTGCTGCTTGCGTTGGTCGAGATCCAATGATTGTTAGAAGAATATAGAATCGGTGGGTTCAGAAGGGTAATACGGAACGCCGTGCTGGATCCCAACGGCCTCGTATCACTAGCAGTCGCGATGACAGGCATCTTATCCGCATGGCTGTAACGGATCGTGCAGCCACGTCTCGATCCCTGAGTCAACAGATGGGAACGTTTGCAAGACAACAACCATCTGCACTAACAGTTCGACGACGTTTGCAGCAGCACGGACTATCAGCTCGGAGACCATGGCTGCGGTTACCCTTGACTCTGCATCACAGACAGGAGCGCCTGCGATGGTGTACTCAACGACTAACCTGGGTGCACGAATGGCAAAACGTCACTTTTTCGGCTGAATCCAGGCAGCATCATGATGGTCGCATCCGTGTTTGGCGACATCGCGGTGAACGCACATTGGAAGCGTGTATTCGTCATCGCCATACTGGCTTATCACCCGGCGTGATGGTATGTGGTACCATTGGTTACACGTCTCGGTCACCTCTTGTTCGCATTGACGGCACTATGAACAGTGGGCGTTACATTTCACATGTGTTACGACCCGTGGCTCTACCCTTTATTCGATCCCTGCGAAACCCTACATTTCAGCAGGATAATGCACGACCGCATCTTGCAGGTCCTGTACGGGCCTTTCTGGATACAGAAAATGTTCGACTGCTGCCCTGGCCAGCACTTTCTCCAGATCTCTCACCAATTGAAGACGTCTGGTCAATGGTGGGCGAGCAACTGGCTCGTCACAATACGCCAGTCACTACTCCTGATGAACTGTGGTATCGTGTTAAATCTGCATGGGCAGGTGTACCTGTACATGCCATCCAAGCTCTGTTTGACTCAATGCCCAGGCGTATCAACGTCGTTATTACGGCCAGAGGTGGTTGTTCTGGGTACCGATTTCTCAGGATCTATGCACCCAAATTGCGTGAAAATGCAATCACATGTCAGTTCTAGTATAATTTATTTGTCCAATGAATACCAGTTTATCATCTGCATTTCTTCTTGGTGTAGCAATTTTAATGGCCAGTAGTGTATGTACGATTGGTAGTATTTTTTCTTTGCCATTTTATTGTGTGTATTACTTGGATAGTTGTTTGTAGCTGACGCTCTATGGACCTGCCTGTGCATGACTAAACACTATTAGCACATATTAGGTTTTTGGTATTATGTTTATCTGATGTATGTAAGTTTTGCTGTTAACAAAAATCTTTAAGTATCACTTTTATTTGTTCTATAATTTTCAAACATACCTTCGGGACCTAAAATTTTTTTATATGTACGTGGATAGTGTTTTGAGCGAACACGGCTGTACAATAAAGAATAAATTGTGTTACTTGACGTCATTTTTTCAATTTTTAATTTACTGTTAGAATTCAAAAACTGGTTATTTATTGCAAGTATTCACTAACGGAGCCCCAGACTCATTTCGTAGCCACGTCCCACTTCCGGGAAAAAGGTGTGCAACCATCCTTTCTTGAGTTTTAGAGTTCGATGGTGTATACATTAAAAGTTAAACAGGGCTAACAGTAGAGACTGTTGGAATGTTTGTGGCACACATTTCCCGAAGTGAAATCAACAGCGTTCAGAGAACAGAATTATCTCAAGGGTGGAATGTATCTCTTTTTCTTGAATCTGTTCTCATTATCATGAACAGCACATGAGCGACATTTGCTTTGATTTAAAATTGAATTTCGGACCCAAGATACCCTTCTTGTCACCTTATAGTCATTTACACTAATATGAAATGTCAGTCACGTCGTTTGCCTACGGCTCTAAGAAATAGTCCTTTTTTTTAAAAAAAGTTTTAATACGTGTGTCTCACGTACCTGTCTCACAGCTAGTGCTCTAAAGTGGAGTCCCTGCAGGATACGGTGGGCGATGCGTAGTGACCAATGTTCGTCCGGAGCGCTATGCCATTTCACTCGTTTGTTCGGAAGGAGAGGCTGTTAGCCCTCTTTCGGGCAATTGGCGACGCGCTGAGACGACAGAATCGGGGCACACGCCTGCAGTTTTTCACAAATGATTTTACTCAAACAGTTTGAACAAAAAAATCATTTTTGCTTTGCTTATTGCTTTATGTGTCAGCTTCGTGATGACGTACCCATCATTTCGTTAATGGTCATAATTCTCGTCATATTTGCATTTACGTAAGACACTTCCCAAAATTCGCAAAAGTTTGCAATGAAAAACAGAGGTCGCTATGATTTTGTGTTTGGTGCTTGTTACATACCATGTTGCTATGTATGAAATTTAGTTAACATATTGAATTTTTCTTTAACCTTGGATGGACGTGTATCTATCACCATTCTCAAGAGAAGTGATCTTATATAGCACACTCATTTACTGTAAAGCGGGCCAATGTCTTACATAGCACACTCATTTACTGTAGAGCGGGCCAATGATAAAGCCAGAATGAAATACCAACATAGCATTCTGCATTTATGGGAATGCAGGCTTTGTCGGTAGATGTTGATGATGTTCTCTTGGGTTATCACCCTAGTCAAGGCGCCTTGACTCTGCTGATAACCCAAAAAGACATTATCAAAATTCCTCATGGATCACAAACAGTTTGAGATACCGAAATGAGACTTTGGCAACTGACAGCATGCAAAGAGGAGGTCATTTTGCCGTATAGTTATTTTGCAAAACTTCATTATGTATCATGTCAATCCATTAATTACAGACTTTTTCGATGAAAGAATGTAATTTTTAAAAGCCATCTATAGCTGGTGAAACGAGAAATTCTGCAGGCTTTGAAACAACATATGTGAGGAAATTACACGTTCATCTTTCTACTGAAAATGTGCTTCTTAACAAGCTATTGACCTTAGTATTCCTCAGGTTCTCACTTAACAAAACTTAACAGACGACTGTTTCAGAATTCTCTCTCAATTGCATCTACACAACATGTTAGTGAAGTGGCACTGTGTAAACTCCACTGTGTTTTGGTTGTTGTTGTTGTTGTGGTCTTCAGTCCTGAGACTGGTTTGATGCAGCTCTCCATGCTACTCTATCCTGTGCAAGCTTCTTCATCTCCCAGTACCTACTGCAACATACATCCTTCTGCACCTATTTAGTGTATTCATCTCTTCGTCTCCCTCTACGACTTTTAGCCTCCACGATGCCCTCCAATGCTAAATTTGTGATCCCTTGATGCCTCAGAACATGTCCTACCAACCAGTCCCTTCTTCTTGTCAAGTTGTGCCACAAACTCCTCTTCTCCCCAATTCTATTCAATACCTCCTCATTAGTTATGTGATCTACCCATCTAATCTTCAGCATTTTTCTGTAGCACCACATTTCAAAAGCTTCTATTCTCTTCTTGTCCAAACTATTTATCGTCCATGTTTCACTTCCATACATGGCTACACTCCATACAAATACTTTCAGAAACGACTTCCTGACACTTAAATCTATACTCGATGTTAACAAATTTCTCTTCTTCAGAAACGTTTTCCTTGCCATTGCCAGTCTACATTTTATATCTTCGACCATCATCAGTTATTTTGCTCCCCAAATAGCAGAACTCCTTTACTACACTCCTGGAAATGGAAAAAAGAACACATTGACACCGGTGTGTCAGACCCACCATACTTGCTCCGGACACTGCGAGAGGGCTGTACAAGCAATGATCACACGCACGGCACAGCGGACACACCAGGAACCGCGGTGTTGGCCGTCGAATGGCGCTAGCTGCGCAGCATTTGTGCACCGCCGCCGTCAGTGTCAGCCAGTTTGCCGTGGCATACGGAGCTCCATCGCAGTCTTTAACACTGGTAGCATGCCGCGACAGCGTGGACGTGAACCGTATGTGCAGTTGACGGACTTTGAGCGAGGGCGTATAGTGGGCATGCGGGAGGCCGGGTGGACGTACCGCCGAATTGCCGTCGAATGGCGCTAGCTGCGCAGCATTTGTGCACCGCCGCCGTCAGTGTCAGCCAGTTTGCCGTGGCATACGGAGCTCCATCGCAGTCTTTAACACTGGTAGCATGCCGCGACAGCGTGGACGTGAACCGTATGTGCAGTTGACGGACTTTGAGCGAGGGCGTATAGTGGGCATGCGGGAGGCCGGGTGGACGTACCGCCGAATTGCTCAACACGTGGGGCGTGAGGTCTCCACAGTACATCGATGTTGTCGCCAGTGGTCGGCGGAAGGTGCACGTGCCCGTCGACCTGGGACCGGACCGCAGCGACGCACGGATGCACGCCAAGACCGTAGGATCCTACGCAGTGCCGTAGGGGACCGCACCGCCACTTCCCAGCAAATTAGGGACACTGTTGCTCCTGGGGTATCGGCGAGGACCATTCGCAACCGTCTCCATGAAGCTGGGCTACGGTCCCGCACACCGTTAGGCCGTCTTCCGCTTACGCCCCAACATCGTGCAGCCCGCCTCCAGTGGTGTCGCGACAGGCGTGAATGGAGGGACGAATGGAGACGTGTCGTCTTCAGCGATGAGAGTCGCTTCTGCCTTGGTGCCAATGATGGTCGTATGCGTATTTGGCCCCGTGCAGGTGAGCGCCACAATCAGGACTGCATACGACCGAGGCACACAGGGCCAACACCCGGCATCATGGTGTGGGGAGCGATCTCCTACACTGGCCGTACACCACTGGTGATCGTCGAGGGGAAACTGAATAGTGCACGGTACATCCAAACCGTCATCGAACCCATCGTTCTACCATTCCTAGACCGGCAAGGGAACTTGCTGTTCCAACAGGACAATGCACGTCCGCATGTATCCCGTGCCACCCAACGTGCTCTAGAAGGTGTAAGTCAACTACCCTGGCCAGCAAGATCTCCGGATCTGTCCCCCATTGAGCATGTTTGGGACTGGATGAAGCATCGTCTGACGCGGTCTGCACGTCCAGCACGAACGCTGGTCCAACTGAGGCGCCAGGTGGAAATGGCATGGCAAGCCGTTCCACAGGACTACATCCAGCATCTCTACGATCGTCTCCATGGGAGAATAGCAGCTTGCATTGCTGCGAAAGGTGGATATACACTGTACTAGTGCCGACATTGTGCATGCTCTGTTGCCTGTGTCTATGTGCCTGTGGTTCTGTCAGTGTGATCATGTGATGTATCTGACCCTAGGAATGTGTCAATAAAGTTTCCCCTTCCTGGGACAACGAATTCACGGTGTTCTTATTTCAATTTCCAGGAGTGTACATTAAGAGTCTCATTTCCTAATCTAATTCCCTCAGCATCACCCGACTTAATTCGACTACATTCCATTATCCTCGTTTTGCTTTTGTTGATGTTCATCTTATATCCTCGTTTCAAGACACTGTCCATTCCGTGCAACTGCTCTTCCAAGTCCTTTGCTGTCTCTAACAGAATTATAATGTCATGTGTTTTGGTAAAAGAAGCGAATTGTAGCGTGGAACAGGAGGAATGTAGGTTTTACTCAAAATTGGCCCTCATGACGCGCCTCTGAAAGTTACAGATGGTTAACAAGCCAGTTGAAAATTAATCGCTGCTTTTGTTACATTTTCAGCGGAATTTTTTACGTAATAACTAAAGCAGAGGTGATAGTAGATCTTTTTGAATGGTTATCATGCAAATATGGATTTGGAGAGACTCCACTTAATATTTACCAAAAAAAATTGAGCGTAGACTTCAGTTCGGAATGGCAGGTCGTCTTTCCCTGCAGCTCTCGGCATTTCCCCTACACCGCCTGCGTGCAACTATCCTCACCACCGTCGCACTTCCCACACATGCCCTGCTGATTGCGTTTCTACTGGCCACGTTACTCTGCGTGCACTCTATACGAATCGATGTCGTTGAAGGATAAATAAAAGGTTTTGCTATTGTTTTTAAGTGTGTGTTGACATGATAACTAGTGTGGTTTTCTGTATCTTGTCTTTACATGGCAGTTCTCACACCTCACCCACGTAATCAGAACATCTATATGTCAAAGTGAAGATTTACTCTCTTACATTCTTGAGGGTTTAATAACGCCAAAGCAAGATGAATATTCTTCAATGAGGGTTGAGAAATATGCATTAAATCCGATGTGCTGCCCTGAATAAGGTCCTGATGGGAGAAATTTACTCAGAAATATTAAGGAGAGTCAAATACATACCTATATCGTGTGGATGCCTATGGTGAGCACTTGTGCATGCAGTTTGTACTTGTGTTACTATATAATCTGCCACAAAAAATTGCTACATTCTTTAAGGGCTTTCCAATTCAGTCGAGATTTGTTGTTACAACAGGGGATATCATTTACATATCAGTAGCACAAACGGTTCTGAGTACCAGGTATCGACCCACACTGAAACATTCGTCGTAGTATGTGGTGCAACTCCACAGGTGGCAATGCAAGTTCTGACTTGCATCCAGTCGATCGTACAGATGGGCGAATAATGTCCTGGGCTAAGTTAGTCCCTGCCTGCTCGACCTGTTCACTTAGTTCTGTAACAATTGTTGGTTGATGATACATCCCACATGTGCTCGACTGGAGACAAGTCTGGAGTTTGTGCTGGCCAGGGAAGTTGCTGCAGAGCACATTAGATTACACTGCCAGTATATGAGCGAGCATTATCCAGTTGGATAGTGCTGGGATGAGGTCAGTGTGTCTTGGACGAATGCATGTACGAGACAGTGCTCACCAAGTATAGATCGTACGCACAAACGACCATCACTTGCGTGCAGGCAGCACCTGCTTTCATTGCTGAAGGCCATGGAGCGCATTTCCATCATCCAGCTGAACCTCTGATGCCACCAGTCGAGCTGCACGTGTCGATGCTGTGGCATGAGTAGAAGACAGGCTAGAGGTGCGTGTGTTCGTAGTCTCATTGCTAATATCTGGTTCGCAGCAGTTCGTGTTGACACGTGTGGACTCACAGGCCTTCTATTTCTACTGTTGCTAGCCGTATGATCTTTCCCTGCTGCCTTAGCGATACGACGACCCCGGCGAGTGTCTGTGCTGCCTGGACGTCCAGAACCTCGTCTGCAGGTGTGAGAATGATCACGTGACCACTGACATCGGCATCGTTGCGCAGCTGAAGCAGCTAGTCCAGCTCGTGTGATAATTCTCCGAAAGGGCCATGTCCACACTCGGAAGGACACAATTTAACCCCTTTCAAACTCGCTCAGTCGGCTGTTGTTGTTGTTGTTGTGGTCTTCAGTCCTGAGACTGGTTTGATGCAGCTCTCCATGCTACTCTATCCTGTGCAAGCTTCTTCATCTAAAAAATGGTTCAAATGGCTCTGAGCACTATGGGACTCAGCTGCTGAGGTCATTAGTCCCCTAGAACTTAGAACTAGTTAAACCTAACTAACCTAAGGACATCACACACATCCATGCCCGAGGCAGGATTCGAACCTGCGACCGTAGCGGTCTCGCGGTTCCAGACTGCAGCGCCAGAACCGCGCGGCCACTTCGGCCGGCCTTCTTCATCTCCCAGTACCTACTGCAACCTACATCCTTCTGAATCTGCTTAGTGTATTCATCTCTTGGTCTCCCTCTACGATTTTTACCCTCCACGGTGCCCTCCAATGCTAAATTTGTGATCCCTCGATGCCTCAAAACATGTCCTACCAACCGATCCCTTCTTCTAGTCCCTGCCCGCATCTCGTGGTCGTGCGGTAGCGTTCTCGCTTCCCACGCCCGGGTTCCCGGGTTCGATTCCCGGCGGGGTCAGGGATTTTCTCTGCGTCGTGATGGCTGGGTGTTGTGTGCTGTCTTTAGGTTAGTTAGGTTTAAGTAGTTCTAAGTTCTAGGGGACTGATGACCATAGATGTTAAGTCCCATAGTGCTCAGAGCCATTTTAACCATTTTTTTCTTCTAGTCAAGTTGTGCCACAAACACCTCTTCTCCCCAGTTCTATTCAATACCTCCTCATTAGTTACGTGATCTACCCACCTTATCTTCAGCATTCTTCTATAGCACCACATTTCGAAAGCTTCTATTCTCTTCTTGTCCAAACTAGTTATCGTCCATGTTTCACTTCCATACATGGCTACACTCCATACAAATACTTTCAGAAACGACTTCCTGACACTTAAATCTATACTCGATGTTAACAAATTTCTCTTCTTGAGAAACGCTTTCCTTGCCATTGCCAGTCTACATTTTATATCCTCTCTACTTCGACCATGATCGGTTATTTTACTCCCTAAATAGCAAAACTCCTTTACTACTTTAACTGTCTCATTTCCTAATCTAATTCCCTCAGCATCACCCGACTTAATTTGACTACATTCCATTATCCTCGTTTTGCTTTCGTTGATGTTCATCTTATATCCTCCTTTCAAGACACTGTCCATTCCGTTCAACTGCTCTTCCAAGTCCGAGTCGGCTGTAGGGAGCGCGAATGAGTCTTCGTGGCATGGTTGCCTGCTTGCTTAGCTCGTCTTCACAACACTGAGGCTTCTGGCTGTGGACATTCCCTATTAAAGCGCAGACACAGATGGCGGTGTGGTAGCTACGCCACTACGCTATCTGCTAGCGGCCGGCTTTGAAACCATTATCAGTACATCTGCTTAACCCAATGTTATATACGCCTTAATTTGACTACATTCCATTATCCTCGTTTTGCTTTCGTTGATGTTCATCTTATATCCTCCTTTCAAGACACTGTCCATTCCGTTCAACTGCTCTTCCAAGTCCCAGTCGGCTGTAGGGAGCGCGAATGAGTCTTCGTGGCATGGTTGCCTGCTTGCTTAGCTCGTCTTCACAACACTGAGGCTTCTGGCTGTGGACATTCCCTATTAAAGCGCAGACACAGATGGCGGTGTGGTAGCTACGCCACTACGCTATCTGCTAGCGGCCGGCTTTGAAACCATTATCAGTACATCTGCTTAACCCAATGTTATATACGCCTTAATTTGACTACATTCCATTATCCTCGTTTTGCTTTCGTTGATGTTCATCTTATATCCTCCTTTCAAGACACTGTCCATTCCGTTCAACTGCTCTTCCAAGTCCCAGTCGGCTGTAGGGAGCGCGAATGAGTCTTCGTGGCATGGTTGCCTGCTTGCTTAGCTCGTCTTCACAACACTGAGGCTTCTGGCTGTGGACATTCCCTATTAAAGCGCAGACACAGATGGCGGTGTGGTAGCTACGCCACTACGCTATCTGCTAGCGGCCGGCTTTGAAACCATTATCAGTACATCTGCTTAACCCAATGTTATATACGCCTTCATCGGATCATAATCGACATCGTCTTTCCAGGCAGAGTAGTGAGAAATGGAAGCTTGTGATATCTTAGGAAGGTAGTAAGAGGTTTGCTGCTCGACATATTTGATGTGACTGCAGGATAGCGACAGTGTGAACCTGTCAACAAAACTGCAGAGCACATCGTCTGCCTAGCTGTAGACACTTTTCAGTCTATTACCCCGTAGTACCCTGAGCGGCAGAGCTGAATCAGATGGCAACACAATAGAGGGCCGCTGGCGAGGCACGTCACGTACCCTGCACTCCCCGACGCTGCGTCCGTAACTGGGCTCCCAACTGCTGCATGCCCAAGGCAGTCTACGACCTCGCTTGTGTTCTTTCCCACGCGTCCAGAAGCTTCTTTGGCATGGAGCCAGTATTGACATGATACTTTGCAAAATATGAAGGGTTTGCTTTATACTTTTCCATACTATCACACTCACTGCGGATCTTCTGTCTTATATTAAACCATTTCTTTAACCCTCGGTCTGTTCACTTTTACTGTACAAATGTACTGTTCGCGTCAATATGACCACACATAATAAAATGCTGAAAAAAAATTCTACTCACTATGTATTTTTCGTCTAGTTGTAAGTCATCGATTCTGTTGTTATAATGTAATAGAAATAATAGTGATAATTATAATAATAACAATAATACAGAGAACTTCACTAAATAAAATTTATTATTTTAATATTCATGCAGGATATATTAGGAGCAACAGACATTTTCACCAGAAAGTCAATCTCAATGACCATCCGTCTCTCTGCCCATATCTCTTTCCTTCTTTCTCACTGCAGTTTGGACACAAGTACGTGACGTGTGTTTTGTATACATGTTTATTACACTTTCCACACAACACGTTTGTTTAATAGTCATTGCTTGAAGCACAAAACTTCCAACATGCACGTCTAGTAGAGTTTCTCGTAGTGACTGATTTAGCCACGCCCGTTATTTGTCTTAGGAACATAATTGACCACCATCGTGGGATTTAAGAAGTAAAATGAAGAGTTACGAACCTCCTTATTGGTCATATTTTGCGGAAGCTATGGCTTATTTTTACGTGTGGTTCGTAATATTGTCAGTTTCCTTTTCAGGAGCAGCTGTCCCAAATTGTACGACGGAAAAAATTGTGACATGCAACATTCTGACTTCGCAAATCAGAGGTAAGATCAGCAACTACTCTCATTCCCTGATTTTTTTTCTAGTGCCCCTATAATCACCTTTCCTGTATAAGTTTGGGCTTTCTATAGATATGAAGATTTGCTGTCGCATAGAGTCCACACCTTGATCCCATATTTTTCCAGTTTGCTTGGGATGTACTGCTTGAATGGATAGAGGCCTCCAAATGCTACCAGCTGCTTGTCGACGGTCATATTTTCCCCTGGATTATACAGTTTAGGATGGACTTCTGACCACTTACAGGTACTGCGAATCGCGACGAGTTTATCAGTACGTCTCGTCTTTCCTCTCTTGTGGATTTCTTATCAAATCGCAAGAATGTTTCTAGGCACATTGTTGCTCGGAATATGTTCCGTCCAGTTTCCTTATCCCATGTGAGTGATATACACCCGCAAGGTTCATATGGTTCAAATGGCTCTGAGCACTATGGGACTCAACTGCTGAGGTCATTAGTCCCCTAGAACTTAGAACTAGTTAAACCTAACTAACCTAAGGACATCACACACATCCATGCCCGAGGCAGGATTCGAACCTGCGACCGTAGCGGTCACGCGGCTCCAGACTGCAGCGCCAGAACCGCGCGGCCACTTCGGCCGGCCCACCCGCAAGGAATAGGAGTCCTAAGTATACGTGAAAAAGAGAATCATCAGTGAAACTTCCTGGCAGATTAAAACTGTGTGCCCCACCGAGACTCGAACTCGGGACCTTTGCCTTTCGCGAGCAAGTGCTATACCATCTGAGCTACCGAGGCACGACTCACGCCCGGTACTCACAGCTGACTACCATGATGTCACAGTTCAGGCTGATCACAAACGACAGAAAAAACAAACTGAGTAGAAACAATGGATAATTCAAACAGCTAACAAGCCGTAATGACAAGCCCATTGTTGTAAACGCAGTATCTCGTCTCCTACCTTCCAAACTTTACAGAAGCTCTTCTGCGAACCTTGCAGAACTAGCACTCCTGAAAGAAAGGATATAGCGGAGACATGGCTTAGCCACAGCCTAGTTCTGCAAGGTTCGCAGAAGAGCTTCTGTGAAGTTTGGAAGGTAGGAGACGAGATACTGGCAGAAGTAAAGCTGTGAGTACCGGGCGTGAGTCGTGCTTCGGTAGCTCAGATGGTAGAGCACTTGCCCGCGAAAGGCAAAGGTCCCGAGTTCGAGTCTCGGTCGGGCACACAGTTTTAATCTGCCAGGAAGTTTCATATCAGCGCACACTCCGCTGCAGAGTGAAAATCTCATTCTAGAATCATCAGTGTTTTTCCATTGTTTACCGTGGACTCGTTCCCCACCAATATTTGACACCTCTATTATTTCGTTCCGAAATGCTGTAGAAAATAATACTTCAAATGAACTTTTTACATCACTTATTCTGCTGCTTGTATACCTGGTAACTCCTGGGCGACTCCTGATGACGTTAGAAGCAAGTAGGTGGCGGTGTTGTGCTGGTGGTTGCAACTTCCATTCTGTGTTTCCATTTTTACAAATAGAAGTCTGTACACTACTCTGAACAGGTTGTGGACTGACGTTAATGTCATAAGAACTCTTGCTTTCAGATGCATTACTGACACGATCTTCGAACTTGGAAAGAGATCTTTCATCTGTTGGGTTATCTATTAATTCTTCCAACTCAGTTTCAATCAATGACGTAACTACCATGATGTAACAGTTCAGGCTGATCACAAACGATAGAAAAAACAAACTGAGTAGAAACAATGGATAATTCAAACAGCTAACAAGCCGTAATGACAAGCCCATTGTTGTAAACGCAGCGCCTTTGTAGACTTGTTGAACGTTAAGAGTAAGTATGATCAATGAAAGTCATTACTACTATAAAATATGCGACATTCGGAAAGTATTTGGATTTAGAGTAATAATATTAATGTCGGGTTACTCTCTTATGGTTTATGAACAGAAGACTTAAAATATTTTAAAACTTTTTTAACCACAATCTGCCCTTGTATTTTCAGACAAAGTCACCAAATTTCATGAAGTTATTTTGATATACAGGGGCCACTTACGATATTAGGCAGGTGTACTAGTTTCTTTGGCTGTTCCGTATACAGGGTGTTACAAAAAGGTACGGCCAAACTTTCAGGAAACATTCCTCACACACAAATAAAGAAAAGATGTGTGGACATGTGTCCGGAAACGCTTAATTTCCATGTTAGAGCTCATTTTAGTTTCGTCAGTATGTACTGTACTTCCTCGATTCACCGCTGGTTGGCCCAATTGAAGCAAGGTAATGTTGACTTCGGTGCTTGCGTTGACATGCGACTCATTGCTCTACAGTATTAGCATCAAGCACATCAGTACGTAGCATCAACAGGTTAGTGTTCATCACGAACGTGGTTTTGCAGTCAGTGCAATGTTTACAAATGCGGAGTTGGCAGATGCCCATTTGATGTATGGATTAGCACAGGCAATAGCCGTGGCGTGGTACGTTTGTATCGAGACAGATTTCCAGAACGAAGGTGTCCCGACAGGAAGACGTTCGAAGCAATTGATCGGCGTCTTAAGGAGCACGGAACATCCGAGCCTATGACTCGCGACTGGGGAAGACCTAGAACGACGAGGACACCTGCAATGGACGAGACAATTCTTCGTGCATTTGACGATAACCCTAATGTCAGCGTCAGAGAAGCTGCTGCTGTACAAGGTAACGTTGACCACGTCACTGTATGGAGAGTGCTACGGGAGAACCGCGAATGGTTCATCCAACAATGTATGAATCCTCATTTCAGTGCAAATGTTCTCTTTACGGATGAGTCTTCATTCCAACGTGATCATATTGTAAATTTTCACAATCAACATGTGTGGACTGACAAGAATCCGCACGCAATTGTGCAATCACGTCATCAACACAGATTTTCTGTGAACGTTTGGGCAGGCATTGTTGGTGATATCTTGATTGGGCCCCATGTTCTTCCACCCACGCCCAATGGAGCACGTTATCATGATTTCATACGGGATACTCTACCTGTGCTGCTAGAACATGTGCCTTTACAAGTACGACACAACATGTGGTTCATGCACGATGGAGCTCCTGCACATTTCAGTCGAAGTGTTCGTACGCTTCTCAACAACAGATTCGATGACGATGGATTGGTAGAGGCGGATCAATTCTGTGGCCTCCACGCTCTCCTGACCTCAACCCTCTTGACTTTCATTTATGGGGGCATTTGAAAGGTCTTGTCTACGCAACCCCGGTACCAAATGTAGAGACTCTTCGTGCTCGTATTGTGGACGGCTGTGATACAATATGCCATCTCCAGGGCTGCATCAGCGCATCAGGGATTCCATGCGACGGAGGGTGGATGCATGTATCCTCGCTAACGGAGGACATTTTGAACATTTCCTGTAACAAAGTGTTTGAAGTCACGCTGGTACGTTCTGTTACTGTGTGTTTCCATCCCATGATTAATGTGATTTGAAGAGAAGTAATAAAATGAGTTCTAACATGGAAAGTAAGCATTTCCGGACACATTTCCACATAACATATTTTCTTTCTTTGTGTGTGAGGAATGTTTCCTGAAAGTTTAGCTGTACCTTTTTGTAACACCCTGTATAAGCGTAATAAGAACAAAATTTATAACCATTTCGGGTCATATATACCAGATCAGAACAGAACAGCAAGGTTAAATGCCGCCGCTGTTTTGCTTGCTATATGTTTCGGCTGACGTCTCCGTTCTCCGTTTTTTTTAAAATTTTTTTTTTAAACAGGCTTTTAGTGTACCTACACCGGATGCATCCAACACCTTTAGAAACGCGTTATTACATACGTTGAGGATGAACAATTTTGTAAGTATTCTCAGAGCCTGTAAAACAGATTCTATAAATAAATCAATTGAAGTGTTTGTGGGCACTCACGGTCAATTATAAATTTTTCTGTTTGGTGCTACTCTTGTTTCTCCCGCTGTGCGTTACAGTAGTTGTGCGGTGGTAGCTGTGGTAAGTGTGGAGATAGTGTGTTTGAAGTGGTCGTCAACACACGATTATGGCCACCAGGACATCTGCCTCTTTCAAGGGAAATAATTCGCGAGATTATTCTGTAATGGTCTCGAACTTTTATGAATGTTCAGGAATATTAATGATTAATATCCTCGAATGTTCTAGGATACAACTTAGAAACGTCACATATTGATCCGTACTCTGCAAAATCTTCTTGACCAATGTGTTGTGCGACGTAGTGGAGGCAGAGGAACAACTTACCGAAAAAGTCTATCAGTTATAGAGAGATTACGTAAACGTGGCCCAATAAACAAATCGGCGAATTCGGAATTTGGCACGAAGGGAAGAAAAAAAAATTAAATCCACTGATACGAGGAACGTTCAGTACGTAATGTAACAAATGTTTTTATGAAAGCATGTTGGTTTTATTCAGGATCCCTATACAGCATATTATTCCCCACTGTTTTGTCCAAAAAAAATGCAGCATAACCTCCGTTCAATGCAATGGCCTTACGCCGCATCACTGCGAGGGCCCATTTACCGCCGTGGTACAACTCTACTGTTCGACGTCGCAGCCAACGTCTTGTATCAGTAACATGCCCCTCATCCACATACACATCCCGTCTAGTGTGTCATTCATCGGGACAAACAGATGGAAGCCGAAAGGTGCGAGATCCGGGCTGTAGGGTGGACGAGGAAGGACAGTTCAATGAAGTTTTTTGAGTTTCCCTCGGGTACGCTGAGTCGTGTGAGGTATTGAATTCTCATGGAGAAGGAGAAGTTCTTTGCATTTTTGTGGCGACGAACACACTGAAGTCATTTATGTAATGTCCTGAGGGTAGCACAGTACACTGCCTAGTTCATTGTTGCACTGTGAGAAAGGAAATCAAGCAGGGTAACTCCTTCAGAGTCCCAGAAGACCGCCGCCTTGACTTTGCCGGATAGGGATGCGGCTTTGGCTTTTTCTTCGTAAGAGAAGTTATGTGGCATCACACAATGGACTGATATTTTGTTTCCGGTCCGAAGTGTTGAACCCATGTTTCATCGCCTACGAAGATATTAGACAAATAGTCACTATCAACCTCGTAATGCGCAATCAATTGGCACAGATGGTCCTCCCTTCTTCTTTACAGCCATTGTTATGCGGCGAGAAACCAAGCGGGTACACATCTTTACATACCCCTGACTGAAGGGCGAGTGTGTCAGCAGTATCATTAGAGACGTCCAGTTGTGCAGCGAGGTGTTTGACTGTGGTTCGTCGTCACCGCGAAAGAGAGTATCTTCACATTCCAACACTATAAGGGCCACATCTGTGTGCGGCCGTTCGGCACGTGGGAGATTGGACAGGTTTGTCCCACCCTGCCGCGATAATGACAGACGCTTCGCCCGACGACTCATCGTGCTTTTTTTCACTGCCAGGTCTCTGTAGAAGTTCTACAAGCGCATATGGATATCTGAAATGCTCTGGTTTTACGCCAAAAGAAACTCAGTGACAGCTCTCTCCTTGGAGCGCACCTCCATTACAGATGGCATTTTGAAGGCTAAGTATAACGCCGTCAATTATCAGACCTTCGTGAAACTATAGGAAATATTCCAAGATACCCCACAACAAATTCTGCGTTTTTTCCACCGAAATTGAATGAGCAAAAAATGTGATGCATTATTTATTGAACGCACTCGAATGTACTGTAATCAGTAAGGGCTCTGTCACACTCCCTTGGTGTACACTCCCCAAGATACCTTTAAATCTGTCAATGTTATTCGGTTAAGAACAACGTATAGAAAGTTTTAAACATGGCTGCTTGGTTCAGTGACCGTTTCTAAATTAGAATAGAAACAAATGAGCCCTCGGTCACAATTATTTTTAGTCTTATTGACCAGGTATCAACACTTCTAAGAGTGCCTTCAACAGAATTAAAACAATTGAATTGGCCTTGTCTTAGATCGGTAAAGGATAAAAGGGACCCACTTGCAATGTCGGGAATATACCGCTTACCATGCACATGCGAAAAACTTTATGTCGGAATGACTGGACGTTCAATCAACACCAGGATCAAGGAACATAAGCGAAATTGCAGGTTGGGGCAGGTGGAGAAATCGGCCGTGGCAGAGCACGCGCTGAGTGAGCCCGCCCATGTAATAAAATTCACCGACACCGAAGTTCTGGCTGTAGAGAAGCACTATCACAGCCGCTTGTTCAGAGAAGCTGTTGAAATACGCAAACACGGGAATAGCTTCAACAAGAAAGAAGAAAGTGGTAAACGGAGCCTGGCTTCCCGTACTGCAGCGAACGACCATCGCAGGCAGCAAGGGGAGAATCGCACCGGAAATGATTGCGGAGAAGCCCAGGGACGTTGGCGCGCCAGGTACATATAGTCTGCGGCCGCGAGCTCGGCTCCAGTTCACCACCGGCAATGGAGGGTGAAGCTTTGACAATGCCAGCCACTCGTGCTGGCGAAACGTCACTAAAATCATCAGACGAACGTCGGCCGAAAACCCCTAGACAGAAGCAAATAGGCAGTTTGTCAACAAGTGGCCACGAAAGACTCAAACAATTTTGTAGTTTTAGCAGATTTTCTATTTCGCGATCAATTATCTCAATATCTGTCATTTAAGGATTCCTGCGATCAGTGGTAGGTATAAAAATTTATTACGATTTTCCGCAACCAAACAGTTTCGAAAGACCGAATTTAGAATTTCAGCCTTTCCTCTAACGTCTTCCGTTTCGGTGCCAGTTTAATCACCGAGTGACTGAGTGCGTGATTTCGATTACCTCATTAACGTTACGTAACAACAAAATCTCTCAGGCCTTCCAGTTGAGTCTGTTGGAAATTTTTTTCGAGTACACTGAACGCTTCGCGCATTGCTCTGCTTAGGCTCATTTCGGGTTCCTTCAGCTTTTGTTTGCCGAGTAGGCTTTGACTTCGCTTACAACTGTAGTCAAGTTCGCGAGGCTTTCGCTTTCTAACACGGCTACTGAACCGCTGCAGGTCTCTCACAGTGCTCACAAGCTTGCTCGCCACTTAGTAGTCTAAGCCACGTTGTACAACACTGCCGGGCGGGGTTGCCGCGCGGGCTGAGGCGCCTTGCCACGGTTCGCGCGGCTTTTCTCGTCGGAGGCTCGAGTCCTCCCTCGGGCATGTGTGTGTGTGTGTGTGTTGTCCTTAGCGTAAGTTACTTTAAGTTATATTAAGTAGTGTGTAAGCTTAGGGACTGATGTTCTCAGCAGTTTGGTCCCACAGGTATTTATACAATACTTTTGAATTTTATTTACTTGTGCTCCAGATCGTCGTCCTCAGAGGTAAATATTTAGTTATGCCGTATCCGTCACTCTTGCTAAGGAAAAATATTTACGCACCTTTCTTGACAGTTTTCGGAACACCCGTAGCGATTGATGCTATCAAATCCTTGTGTGCAGTAATTCTTCCCTCTACGTTATGTGATTTTAAAAGTTCATGTCTGTTTGGTTCTAGGAGGTCTACGGCGTTCCCATCATGTGTCGGTTCTCTATCTGCTCGACGTAATTTTTGGACAAGAGATTCAGAGCAGCCCCTTACAAAACCCAGCTTCTGGCGTCAGTTTTGACTGAATTCCTCTCCTGTTTTATAACTGGCAAATTGAGGTAGCCCTCTATCAGAACAGCGTGATCAGAAAACTTACTCGCAATATTCAGAAAGTTTTCTCTGAAATGCTGGGTTTATACGGCTTCTGAGACACGTGGTGTATGTAAGCATCCGATATCACGTTCGACCCACCTTTGATAGTTAACTTCAGGTAGATTGTTTCCCATTCGGAATCCGTAATTACCTCATTAGATATTATCGGCTAGCTTACAGCATTAAATGCGCCGCCATCACTGGCGTCGCATCTATACTTGCGATATTTATTCTAGTCTGAATTTAATACTTAATTCTACTCATTTTCGGTTTCAGCCGGCTTTCTGTTCCTAGCGAAGTTATTGTATATAATAAGGATACTAATTGTGAAAAAAAAGATGTGAGCGTCACATGCTTCCGGAGTAACCGCTTCCTTGGTGTTGTGCTGAGGAGGGCCCTACAGTTCCTCATTTAAGGCAAATTTCACGAAGTTTCGTATCTCTAATCACAGACTTGTCTGAGCTTCTGGCTTGGACTTTGCACTCGGCTTCAAGTCATACCAGCCTTCTCTACTTGTCCAGACAGCAGGAAAGTCGGCCCGTGGTCCATTTGGCTCAGAAGTGTTACCAACACAGGGCAGCGCCTCATACCGATTGCGTAATGTGAGGTGGGAAGGGGCACTGGTGGCGGGGGGGGGGGGGGGGGGGGAGGGACGGTAGTGAGGGGGCACCTGTGCGGCCAGTTCCCGCATTCTACATCCACTCAGGGACCAGGTAGGCCCAAGGATACAAAAACCACTTTGCACCACACCCCTTCAGTGTGGGCACACTAGTGAAGTCGGCGCATTGGAAGATGCTGCGACAACGGGATTTACAAGGGACTCCAGAACTCCAAGGAGCTCCGATGTCACTGAATCTCGGTGCAGCAAACAGCCTGATGCCAGTCGACTGTGGTTAGCTATTTCTGGACAGCTCTGATTGGCCTTGCGTCTACGCAAAACAAACACAGTCCCTAAGCATTTCCTACAGTGTAAAAACTAAATAAAATTAAGAAAAAAATACTAACAAAAGCAGTCACGGACTAATTGTCAAACAACAGGTGGACATCAACAAGAGACAAACTTATCCAACTGCGTGCTAGTAAAATGTTATTGTCGTGGTCTTCAGTCCAGAGACTGGTTTGATGCACCTCTCCATGCTACTCTCTCTTGTGCAAGCCTCTTTATCTCCGAATACTGTAAGACGTGATTATTTCTATTGTCTATTGTCAAGAAAGATGTTTATATTTTATTAATAGGATTAAGTAGGAATAATTAATATTTGTCATGTTGGAAATAATTGTGGTAGCAGGGAATGTCTGCATCAAAGTATTGTTGGCGGGAGAGACGGCACATTGATATAATTTTAAAAAGGGCGGGAGAGACCGCGTATGGATACATTTTAAGAAAAGAGCGGGAAAGACCGCGCATTGATACATTTTGTAATGTTAGCAGGGATTGTCTGCACCAGAAAGCATTGTTGGCAGGAGAGACCGCACTTTAGCGTTCGTAGGAAGTCAGTAGTAAGCGAGATGTGAAGCGAGTAGGTAGCAGGTCTGAAGCGAGAGGTTGAGAGGAGCAGTGTGCCTGCCAGCCACCAGCTATGATTTACAAGAGATTATAAAAGGATGTACAGAGACATCAGCTAACTATCATCATAAGAGGAACTAATATTATTGAATTATTTTCTTCGCGAAACTCAAGACTACTGAAGGTATGTTTGCGCAATGCTAGTTGTAAGATTATTGTAAAAAGTGAGTCCGCCGGCCGCGGTGGTCTAGCGGTTCTAGGCGTGCAGTCCGGAACCGTGCGACTGCTACGGTCGCAGGTTCGAATCCTGCCTCGGGCATGGATGTGTGTGATGTCCTTAGGTTAGTTAGGTTTAAGTAGTTCTAAGTTCTAGGGGACTGATGACCACAGCAGTTGAGTCCCATAGTGCTCAGAGACATTTGGACCATTTTTTAAAAAGTAAGTCCCATTTGAACGTTTGTAAAATCATTTCATTACCAGCAGTAAATACTTGAAGAAACGTTTTCAGAATATAATTAATTTTTGTCAGCAATGTTGCATTACTGATTATAATCCATCCCAAAAACCATCAACGTAAAACTTTGCAAAAATTTTATTGTTGTCAAGAAAAAGTGTAACTATGAATTACGTAACTTCAGTCAAATTAATTATAGAATAATGTCAGCTTTGGTAATAAATACAGCCACTTATTATGACAGACCACCAGCAGTTAATAGAGTGTAGTAAACCAGAGTAAGCATATTCATGTCGCAGTTCGATGTAGTAGTCAGATGGCGATCCAGTAACAGTAAAAAAAGGCAAGGAACAGTTTTGGGTTATTGCAGATAACGACTGAGGGCCACGACAACGAAACATTCTATGTTTCGTCGAAATAATCAGAAAATCACTTTTAATAAGCAGCAGTTAAATTTGTATGCGAAGATTGAGAAAGAGAATAAATTTCAAAGGGAAGATTTCATTTGTTATTATTAAGAAAGAGGTAGAAATCCAAAGGGAAGGTTTCATAGGATAGTGTAGAAGGGAAGGTTGCGTAACAAGAGAGAAATAGAGGAGACGGGAAGATTTCACTACTCCAACCTGCATCCTTCTGAATCTGCTTAGCTTATTCATCTCTTGGTCTGCCTCTACGATTTTTACTCTCCACGCTTCCCTCCAGTACTATATTGGCAATCCCTTGATGCTTCAGTACGTGTCCTGCCAACCGATCCCTTCTTCCATCCAAGTTGTACCACAAGTTCCTCTTCTCCGCAGTTCTGTTCAGTACCTCCTCATTAGTCACGTGATCCCTCCATCTAATCTTCATAATTCTTCGGTAGCGCCATATTTAGAAAGATTGTATTCTCTTCTTGTCTAAACTGTTTATCGTCCATGTTTCACCTCCATACATTGCTACACTCCATATCAATACTTTCAGAAAAGACTTCCTGTCACTTAAATCTATACTCGATGTTAACAAATCTCTATTCTTCAGAAACGCTTTCCTTGCCATCGCCAGTCTACATTTTACATCCTCTCTACTTTGAGCATCACTAGTTATTTTGCTCCCCAAATAGAAAATCTCATTTACTACTTTAAGTGTCTCATTTTCTTATCTAATGCCCTCAGCACCACCTGACTTAATTCTACTACATTCCATTATCCTCATTTTGCTTTAGTTGTTGTTCATCTTACATCCTCCTTTCAAGACACTGTCCATTCCGTTCAACTGCTCTTCCATGTCCTTTGCTGTCTCTGAGAAAATTACAATGTCGTCGGCAAACCTCGAAGTTTTTATTTCTTCTCCATGGATTTTAACTCCTACTCCAAAATTTTTCTTTTGTTTCCTTTACTGCTTGCTCAATATTCAGAGTCAGCGACATAGGAGATATGCTACAACCCTGTCACACTCCCTTCTCAACCACTGCTTCTCTTTCATTCCCCTCGACTCTTATAGCTACCATCTGGTTTCTGTACAAATTGTAAATAACCTTTCGCTCCCTGCATTTTACCCCTGCCACCTCCAGAATTTGTAAGAGAGTATTCCGGTCAACATTGTCAAAAGCTTTCTCTAAGTCTACAAATGCTAGAATCGTAGTCCATCTTCTAAGAACAGTCGTAGGGTCAGTATTGCCTCGCGTGTTCCAACATTTCTAGGGAATCCAAACTGATCTTCCCTGGGGTCGGCTTATACAAGTTTTTGCATTTGTCTGTGAAGAAATTGTGTTAGTACTTTGTAACCGTGACTTACTAAACTGATATTTCGGTAGTTTTCACACCTGTCAACCCCGGCTTTCTTTGGGATCGGAATTATTATATTCTTCTTGAAGTCTGAGGGTATTTCGCCTGTTTCATACATCTTGCTCACTAGATGGAGGAGTTTTGTCATGGGTGGCTCTCCCGAGGCTATCATTAGTTCTAATGGAATGTTGTCTACTCCCGGGGCCTTGCTTCGAATTAGAGTTTTCAGTGATGTGTCAAATTCTTCACGCAGTATCGTATTTCCTATTTCATCTTCATCTACGTCCTCTTCCATTTCCGTAATACTGCCCTCAAGTACATCGCCATTGTAAAGATCCTCCATAGACTCTTTTCACCTTTTTGCTTTGCCTATTTTGCTTATGAGGAGTTTTCCATCTGCGCTCTTGATATTCATTTAGGTGCTTCTCTTTTCTCCAAAGGTCTCTTTAATTTTCCTAGTGATATATGCCTCTACATCCTTACATTTGTCCTCTAGCCATCCCTGCTCAGACATTTTGCACTCCCTGTCCATCTCATTTTTCAGAAATTTGTATTCCTTTTCGCCTGCTTCATTTACTGAACTTTTATATTTTCTCCTTTCATCAATTAAACTCAATATCTCTTCTGTTACCCAAGGATTTCTATTAGCCCTCGTCGTTTTATCTACTTGAACCTCCGCTGCTTTCACTATTTCATCTCTCGAAGCATCCCATTCTTCTTCTACTGTATTTATTTCCCCTGTCCTTGTCAATCGTTCCCTAATACTCTCACTGAAACTCTCTACAACATTTGGTTCTTTCAGTTTATCTATGTCCCATCTCTTTAGATTCCTACCTTTTTGCAGTTTCTTCGGTTTTAATCTACAGTTCATAACTGATAAATTGTGGTCAGACTCCACATCTGCCCCTGGAAATGTCTTACATTATCTGGTTCCTAAATTTCTGTATGATCATTATATAATCTATCTGAAATCTTCCAGTGTCTCCAGGCCTTTTCCATGTATACAACCCTCTTTCATGAACCTTAAACCAAGTGTAAGCTTTGATTCAATTATGCTCTGTGCAAAATTCTACCAGGTGGCTTCCCCTTTCATTCCTAACCCCCAGTCCATATTCGTCTACTACTTTTTCTTCTCTTGCCTTTCCTACAGTCGCATTCCAGTCCCCCATGATTACTAAATTTTCGTCTCCTTTAACTATCCGAATAATTTCTTTTATCGCATCATACATTTCTTCAATCTCTTCACCATCTACGGCGCTAGTTGGCATATAAACTTGTACTACTGTGGTAGGTGTGGGCTTCGTGTCTATCTTGACTGCAATAATGCGTTCATACGCTGTTCGTAGTAGCTTATCCGCTTTCCTATTTTCTTATTCGTTATTAAACCAACTCCTGCATTAGCCCTATTTGATTCTGTATTTATAACCCTGTTATCACCTGACCAGAAGTCTTGTTCCTCCTGCCAATGAACTTTACTAATTTTCCTTATATCTAATTTTAATCTATCCATTGCGACAGCTGTTGCATAGCGAATTGATTCACGGATCCAGTTATAAGGCTCCTTCCGTGTATAGCGATTTTACGACTGTGACGTGTGGGGCCTGAAGATGGCATCAAAGTAATGCTGAAACTGGTAACATATGAGAAGTTCATAAAATTAATTTCTACAATACATACGGCTGTTGTTAAAGTATTGCATCAATGAATAGCTTGATTACAAATGACAGCTCTGCAATGCATTGCCCTTTTGTACCTTGTGTACGTGATGCTACTGCCATCTGTATATGTACATATTGCTATTCCATGAATTTTGTCATCTCGATGTAATGCTGTTGAAGGTTTTTTGTGATTATTATGATGTGGTAAAATACAAATAGCTCAGGAATGAAATAAATAGGAAGTCCAAGGAAGCTAAGACGAAATGTCAGCATGAAAAATGTGAAGAAATCGAAAAATAAATAATTTATTGTTGGAAGGACTGATACAGTATATAGGACAGCCAAAACAACCTTCGGTGAAAGTAAAAACAAGACTGGTAACATTAAGAGTGCAACGGGAATTCCACTGTTAAATGCAGAGGAGAGAGCGGATAGGCGGAAAGAATACATTTATGGTCTCTAAAAGTGGGAAGATTTGTTTAATGTGACAGAAGAAGAAACAGAAATTGATTTACAAGGGACCCTGTGTCAGAATCAAAATTTAATAGAGGTTTGGAGGACTTAAAATCAAACAAGGCCGAAAGGCCGAATTCCATCAGAATTCCTAAAATCATTGGGGGAAGTAGCAACAAAACGACTACTCACGTTGGTGTGTAGAATGTATGAATCTGACGACATTCCATCTGACTTTCGGAAACATATCCTCCACACAATTCTGAAGATTGCAAGAGCTGACAAGTACGAGAATTATCGCACAATCAGCTTAAAAGTTCATGCATCCAAGTTGCTTACAAGAATAAAATACAGAAGAATGGAAAGGAAAACTGAGTGTGTGTGAGACGACTATCAGCTTGGCATTTGGAAAGGTAAAGGCACCAGAGAGGCAATACTTATGTTGCTATTGATAGTGGAAGCAAAACTAAAGAAAAATCAAGACACGTTCATAGGATTTGTCGACCTGAAAAAGCGTTCGACAATGTAAACGGGGAAAGATGTTCGGAATTCTGAGAAAAATAGGACTAGCACTGTCAAGAAGGGCATTCCCTGACAGGAGAATTTACTAGTATGACACATTGGCCATGATTTGAGGAAGAAGAGCCAAGAGGGAATAATAAGGGTGGATGACCAGAAACGAAGTACTCGGAGTAAAAAGGGTGTAAGACAGAGATGTAGACTTTCGCCCCCATTGTTCAATCTGTGCATCGAAGAAGCAATGATGGAAATAGAAGAAAGGTTCAGGAGTGGAATTAAAATTCAGGGTGAAAGGATAACAATGATTCGATTCACTGATGACATTGCTCTCGATAGTGAAAGTGAAGAAAGATTACAGGAACCGCTGAATGGAATGAACAGTCTAATAACTGCACAATATGGATTGAGATTAAGCGAGAAACTGACTGATGGTCACGAAATAGATGAAGTTAAGGAATTCTGCTACCTTGGCAGCAAAATGACGGACGGAACAAAGAGGACATCAAAAGCAGACTATCACTGGAAAGAAGGACATTCCAGGGCGGGAGAATTTACTAGTATGAAACATAGGCCATGATTTGAAGAAGAAATTTCTGAGACTGTAGTTTGGATCACAGCACTGTGTGATGTGAAACATGGACTATTGGAAAACCAGAAAAGAAGAGAAACGAAGCACTTATGATGTGGTGCTACGGACAGATGTTGAAAACCAGATAGACTGATAAGGTAAGGAATGAGGAGGTTCTGCACAGAATCGGAGAGAAAAGGAATATTTGGAAAACTCTCATAAGGAGAAGGGGCAGGATGATAGGACATCTGTTAGGACATCAGGGAATAACTTCCATTTTACTAGAGGGAGCGGTCGAGTACAAAAACCGTAGAGGGAGACATAGATTGGAATACATACAGAAGGTAAGTGAGGACGTAGGGTGCAAGTGCTACTCTGAGATGAAGATGTTAGCACAGGAAGGAACGAGGAGATTCTGCACAGAATCGGAAAGAAAAGGAATGTGTGGAAAACGCTGACAACGTTAAATGGAATGATACTGTGGTGGGCCTCATCAAACGAGTCAGAAGACTGACGACTCAAAAAAGAAAAATGATGTGATGATAATAGACCAATACTTGTAGACACGCTGATTAGTCCGCGTTGACACATGAAGAAGAAAGGGCAACTTCATCCATGATGTGTTCATGGAAACGGCCAAACTTAATAGCCCCCTCCCCCTTTTTCCATTCCATCACGTTTCCACGTCGACCCATTTTACTGTGCTTGATTTACACAACAGACTGCACAAACGCACAGCTTCACGGCCCTGACTTAGTGAGCAGTGTACAGCCACATCACCACCTGATACTACTTCTACACCACCTGCAGATCTCCTCCAAATCGATCAGTGCGCTTTTTAAGGGGGTGATTAATGTCTTGTCTGGTAAACTAATTAGATCGTACATTAAGACGTAAATCTGTGATGGAAAGTTTCAGTTACAGAGCCAAATTTGGGTTCTGTCCGGTGTTATGATTGTGGTTTGATCCTTCTTGTTCATCACTATGATTATCTTTGATTAGTTGGTGTACCAACTGCGGTACTAATTCACGCTATGTTAGTGGGATTGAGTACTATATTTCCGAGGTTAAATGGAACGAAACCGATTCCTTCGTGTTCTACTTGGTAGAGAAATGACAGAAAGGACGGGGTTTGAATCCTGCTCCCCGCGAACGCGAGCCCAACGTGCTGACCACTGCACCACGCCGCTCAGTATTGTATCGAACGCTCAGACTATCATTGTGCAGAAAAAAATAAAGAAAAATGCCATATCGGACTTCTTTAGATAACGTCTGCTAAGGTAAAGGATACACTAATTTCACTGCTGGCAGGGTAATGAGAAGTGAAACGTTCTGGAAGTAGGTGCGCACCGGCGTGGCGGCAGAGCTCATGAGAAAATCACAGCCTTGACTATGAGACCTACGCACCTGTATGGCCAGCGTTGCATGACCCCCCTCCGTTCTGCTTCCTTCCTCGCTCGCTTCTGCAGTCACTGTAGACTGTGAGAAAATAAATTCTGATTGCTCTAGCGCACAGAGTAATGTGGTCCCCAGTGTCAGTGGAGGGAAATAGGGTACTTGACGAAAAAAGTGTACCACCAAAAAGTGGAGGAAGAAACGAAATGTATCTCCACAGACAGAGAGTACGCGATATAATTTCAGTGAAAACAATACAAAGTTACGTTTACAAAGTACTTGGTAGTATGAGCCTGCTTTTTAGTAACATGTTCTACGCCCTCTGGCCTGTACATATGCACTAAAGAAGGGTGCCATAAATACTTTTTATTCTCTCCTGAGGCAACCCGACCGACAACTGTTGTAACTAAATTTTCTGGTGGAGTATGGGACTACGGCTGTTTATTGTTCAATAAAAACAATACCAATCGCCGTTATATAGGTTTATTTCTAGGTAACCAGTGTCGATGTTACACTACGTCATCTTCAGGGCAAAACTGCTCCAGTCCAGTAACCTTCGTGTTACAAATACAGCAGTGCCTTTAACTGGTCTCGTAATAACTACTACGGGCAAGAGTTTCTGAATGTTGTCCAACGAGCATGTATGCCCGTAATAGCTATTACGAGAGCAGCTAAAGGCACTGCTGTATTTGTAACACGAACGTTACTGGACTGGAGCAGTTTTGGCCTGAAGATGACGTAGTGTAAAGTAGAAACTGGTTGCCTGGAAATAAACCTATATAATGGCGATTGGTATTGTTTTTATTGAACTGTTGCAGCTGGTTCTCGATATCCCAGATACGGGCACAGGGACAGTGTTGACGTCCGAGCTGGTCTCACACGTGTTCTATCAGGGACCGATCTGGAGATCTTGATGGCCTCGGGAGTACTTTAACATCACGCAGACGGTTCGTTGAGATACGTGAAATGTATCGGCGAGCGTTTACCTGTTGAAAATTGGCACCATGATACCGTCATGTGAGAGGTGAACATGAGGACGCAGGAAGTCCCCAACGTACCGCTGTGGCATCAGAGATGCCAGAGTCACTACCAGCTATGACCTGAAGTCATAGAATTCATACCTGATGGCTACCCGCACTATTCGCCGGAAGTAACACCACTGTGTCTCTCCAAAACACAGAATGGTCGCCACCGTACCCGCCGATAATGGTTGTCTGGGGTAGTGAAGAATGGCAACCAGTCAGTGAAAGCAGTGCGACGCCATCCATCAACAGTCCATGCTTCCCGGTCACAACACAACTTCAGGTGCAGCCTACTCATGGGACGGTAATTCCCTAGTCTGGCTACAGCTGGTCTCTGACGAATGGTGAGCAATGACACAGAATGCTGCTGTTGCTGATCTAGGGACTACGATGTGCTTGGTGCGCAATACGGCGAACTTTTCTTGGTTGACTGGAACCGCGACGACGACTATATTTGGCCTCATGATCCCATATCGTCCAATGTTTTGCCACTTTTGGATGCTAAACGATTCAACCAGCTGGCTAAATGGAGACTCAAAATGAGAACTCCTTCAGACTCTGTCAGGTGCTGATAATGCTTTCTTACAGTAGTACGCGGTATCTCTGTGAACTTCACAATGACAACTGCATCTGAAGTTGTTCACGACGCTGATATATCCTACCGGACCTGTAATCTCACAGACTGGAGTACAATTGTCTTCATTAATGATTCCCGCTTCGAACTGACTCCCATTGACGAGGGAAGACGTGTCTGGGGAGACTTAGACAACAGTGGGATATCGACTTGACTGTCGCCCGCCGTTCGGCCCGACAATCGGGAGAGATGATCAGGACTGTCATTTCTTCTCATAGCAGGAACCCTTTGGTTGTCATCCACGAGACCCTTACACCACAGCGATACGACGACGATATTTTGCACGCAGTTTTATTGCCCTTCATGACAAGGCATCCTGGGCTTACAGTTCAACACTACCCTCCCGCGCACATTAAGTTTCTGTCGCTTATCTTCGTGCTTTCAAACCCTCCCTTGGCAAGGTCGCCGGATCTCTTCCCGATTGAGAAGTATGGGCAGAACTTTCGAACCAGCCCTGCATTTTTATGATCTAACGCACCAATTGTACAGAAATTGGCATGATGAGCCTCAGGAGGACATCCAACAACTACATCAGTCAACTGCTTGCATAAGATCCAGAGGTGCACCAACGCAATATTGACTTCCTCAATATGTGAAGCTCTTTCTCTTTTTCTGAAATTGTGATCATTTGTTAGCCTGTACATGTATATCCGTCTAGTTCGGATAAATCGTGCATGGTGCCTCTTCTTCTTTTTTATCTTAGAGTATATGTGTATCAAAAGTTATAGCTGTCTCCTTCGCTTACTTCACCACAAGTGTCGATACTTTGTCCAGCACTTTCTCCAATCTAATTGCTGTACAAAAAGCTATTACTTCAGTAATTTTGGTTACTTAGATTCCCGCAGGCCAAACCGAGAGATTTAACGTCGCATTACCTTCATTATTAGAGTGTTTTAAAAATGCAAAACGCCATGGAACTCTCGGCAATGTTTTAAAATGGTAAATTTATGATATACGCTGATAGCCCAAAACAATGTGAGCACGACCCACCGCGAAGTTGGATGCCATCTGGTGGCGTTGCGGACACTTAATGCGGTAACAAAAAGTATGTAAGCGGAGCAGACACAGACGGCGGATCACCCTAGCGAAGATACGGGCTGCAAATGGGGAAATTCATTGAGATCAGCGACTTTGACGAAGAGCAGACCATGTGAACGAGTATCTCGCAAACGGTGAAGCTGGTCGAATATTCACGTGCTACAGTCGTGAGAATCTACGGAAAGAGGTAGACGGATAGTGAAACTACCAATAGGTGCTAAATGGTTGGTAAAGGGTTCGGAGGCTTGTCTGCTCTGTAAATTGGGATAGATGGTGTTCTGTGGCATCTCTGCCAAAAGAGTACAGTGCTGGAGCACGCACAAGTGTTTCGAAGCACACCGTTCAACATTGTTGAACATGGAGCTTCGCAACAGACCACCTTTAAGAACAAAATGTCGGGTTCCAGACACGCAGAATGAGTGATGTATTTAGTTACAAAGACGGACAAACAAGCTATTAAGCAAGTGTTCCTAATGTTTTGGCTCATCAGTGTATCACAAATAACAAACTGGTGCCGGTCACGGTGGCCGAGCGGTTCTAGGCCCCTCTGCCCAGAACCGCGCGACTGCTACGGTCGCAGGTTCGAATTTTGCCTCGGGCATGGCTATGTGTGATGTCCTTAGGTTAGTTAGGTTTAAGTAGTTCTACGTCCTAGGGGACTGATGACCTCAGACGTTAAGTCCCATAGTGCTCAGAGCCATTTGAACCATTTTGTGAATTTCGTAATAACAGCATGGCATGCACTCCAGATTATTTTAAAAAAGCTATATCTCGGAAACGGCTGAGAACAGACGAAATGTTTATGCAACGATTTTCCTTCAAGGCGAACCACATTGTCACATTAACGTGTATCTTCTTCCTCTGGAACCTCGAATGCCAGGAGAAGGTGACAGTTTCGCAGTCTGCACGTGAAGTCTGTTTTTAAGGCCCTCTGTTAAGGTTAGACAGTAGACACAACGTTATTTTTAGTGTGGACATCGCCTGTCTGAAGTGCTATTGTCAAACGCTAGCAAAATAGCCACCTTTGCGTGAGGAAGTAATCTCACCAATGAACACAAGACGTATATCAGTCAAAAACATCTTTTGGTGTGGAAAGACATGTAAGAGAAGTATAGCCACGCTCGAATTCTGTTCACCAATTGTAAGAAGTTGAAAACGAAGAAGCAGACTCGTTGTAAACCTGCACAATTTCTGCAATTTCCATGAAAATTCTGCTAGACGAAGCGGTCATTTGGATGCACTTTAATAACTTTCACTATGTCTTGATCACACTTACATTTTTTTTCCAGAAACACGTCACGCGTTTCGATTTTCTGTCATTTTCAAAGGCTACCACATACAACACAAAACGGGTATCAGAAGATATGACAATATGATACATTTCATCACTGATAGGAGACATATTACAACGAATGGACTATTGCTTCGTAGCTTACCAGGCCACGTTAGTCATATAAAATTGTTCATTACATACATTGTATCACATCAACATTCTCAATCGCGAGACAAGCGCAAACTGCTACCAAGGGAAATGTTTGGAAGCCAAGTGGACTACACTGTTAGGCGGCGTTGGGTATGTGGTACATGCTGCAATTTTTTTTCGTTTTCAACCACAGTTAACATCGTTACATCGTATAAAACAATTTCATCGATAACCACAGATATCACTTTACAATGTTTTACATAAAGGCCTTTCTTTACAAAGAAATGTATAACAGATATCTCTGAGTGGCAGAAATTAATACATTGTAAGAAAGCACTGATTGGCGGTCCGACCAACTGCCTGTTAACGAACAACTCATATTTTTTATTGACAACTTACAACACATAAATTACTATCATTAGTAAAAGTTCATAAATGTTTAATAAAAATCAAAATTATAGAGAGCACTGGAGAGTTGGAAGGGAGTTGTTTAAAGTTGGCACACTTAAGATAACATACATAAGATCGTCTGTGTCTGTGTGACCATGGAACTGTGTTTTGTGAATAACAAACATTGTAGAACGCCAAGACACAATTAAAGAAGATCAAAACAAATTCCAAAACGATCTAGAAAAGCTCTCTGAATGGTGCGAAAATTGGCAGTTGACCCTAAACAACGAAACGTGTGAGTGTTAAACGGAATTCGTTAAACTTCGGTTACACGACAAATCATCCTTATAGTTCTACGAAACATACAACTACATCGACGTGACTACTCCATAATTCACACTTAGGTATCTGCCAGAGGGTTCATAGAACAATAAGTATGACACAAGCTTCTGGGATGATGATAAATGGGAAATATACTACATAACCAAAAACGTGAAGCACTCAGGAGTGGAGGAGGACACGAGATGACGCTTCACGGGCTGACAGAGTATGTGATGTTACTGCAGTGATTACAAAATCGGGTCACACTTACAAAGAACATGGCAGGCTGAGTGCAGTTATCAATACGACGTAGCGTACCCTCTGGCGTGGTTGTATGCACTGATTCCGCTGGGAACTGTGCCGTAAAGTCATTGTATCCTCTTGTAAGGCAAGATGGCAGCGAGGTACTGTCGCCTGAGAGGTAACGCAAAAGGACCCAGGGTACATGAGAAAAAGTACCCCCATATCTGTATCTTGAGAATATCTTTATTCTATCGCACGACTACTTTTGGCGGCACATTACTGCCATCATCAGGCCCTGTTTACCAAAGAACAAGAACACAACTCCAATATTTCAAAACTAGACAACCGTAAAACAACGAACACATAAAATTGTGGTACCCTAATGTATTAGTTGAAGTAACTTTAAGGTAATACTCAATATCTCAATTTTTTTCTCTGGTGTAGTCTAGAAATGTATCAGCATATAAAACATAAACACAGACTAAACCTGAATCACAGTCACAAAACACATGGCTGTCGTCATCTGTAAAAACAATGGATAACTAAAAAACCGAGTTCCACCCCTTTCAAAGCAAATCATTAAAGCAATGCAGTGTACCATGGTATAAATTTAACAAAGAGTCCCAAACATTAGACATGATGAAAATGAAAAAAATCATCAATGTTTAAAGACGTATGCCAAATTTGTGCGTGTGATGTCGGAACCTAGCGGTAAAACTGAAACCAACCTGGTACAGGCTAACCATACACCCATTGCAACCGTCCGTGAGCCATAAAATTTTGTGAAAACCTATCTCCATGCACTGGAAAGGACTTCCTCTCAAAATCTTTGATAACTGTGTAGCCTTAAATAACCAAATACACCAGGCCTCAGATATTATGTTCACTGGCATTCATGGGTGATAAAGACAAACACCTAACTGCAAGAAACAAATGTAAAATACCCACTTCAAACATTATATTATTTCTCCATAGTAAACCCCCCTGGAAATAAAATCTAGCCTCTCTAATCATGTTGTTGTCGTTGTGGTCGTCAGTCCTGAGACTGGTCTGATGCAGCTCTCCATGCTACTCTATCCTGTGCAAGCTTCTTCATCTCCCAGTACCTACTGCAGCCTACATCCTTCTGAATCTGCTTAGTGTATTCATCTCTTGGTCTCCCTCTACGATTTTTACCCTCCACATTGCCCTCCAATACTAAATTGGTGATCCCTCGATGGCTCAGAACATGCCCTACCAACCGATCCCTTCTTATAGTCAAGTTGTGCCACAAGCTCCTCTTCTCCCCAATTCTATTCAATACCTTCTCATTAGTTATGTGATTTACCCATCTAATCTTCAGCATTCTTCTGTAGCTCTCTGCCTCGTGATGACTGGGTGTTGTGTGATGTCCTTAGGTTAGTTAGGTTTAAGTAGTTCTAAGTTCTAGGGGACTGATGACCATAGATGTTAAGTCCCATAATGCTCAGAGCCATTTTCTGTAGCACCACATTTCGAAAGCTTCTATTTTCTTCTTGTCTAAACTATTTCTCGTCCACGTTTCACCTCCATACGTGGCTACACTCCATACAAATACTTTCAGAAACGACTTCCTGACATTTAAATCTATACTCGATGTTAACAAATTTTTCTTCTTCAGAATCGCTTTCCTTGCCATTGCCAGTCTACATTTTATATCCTCTCTACTTCGACCATCATCAGCTATTTTGCTCCCCAAATAGAAAAACTCGTTTACTACTTTAAGTGTCTCATTTCCTAATCTAATTCCCTCAGCATCATCCGACTTAATTCGACTACATTCCATTATCCTCGTTTTGCTTTTGTTGATTTTCATCTTATACCCTCCTTTCAAGACACTGTCCATCCCGTTCAACTGCTCTCCCAAGTCCTTTGCTGCCTCTGACAGAATTACAATGTCATCGGCGAACCTCAAAGTTTTTATTTCTTCTCCATGGATTTTAATACCTACTCCGAACTTTTCTTTTGTTTCCATTATTGCTTGCTCAATATACAGATTGAATAACATCGGGGATAGGCTACAACCTTGTCTCACTCCCTTCGCAACCACTGATTCCCTTTGATGTCCCTCGACTCTTATAACTGCCATCTGCTTTCTGTACAAATTGTAAATAGCCTTTCGCTCCCTGTATTTTACCCCCGCCACCTTCACAATTTAAAAGAGAGTATTCCAGTCAACATTGTGAAAAGCTTTCTCTAAGTCTACAAATTCTAGAAACGTAGGTTTGCCTTTCCTTAATCTTTCTTCTAAGATAAGTCGTAGGGACAGTATTACCTCACGTGTTCCAACATTTCTACGGAATACAAACTGATCTTCCCCGAGGTCGGCTTCTATCAGTTTTTCCATTCGTCTGTAAAGAATTCGCGTTAGTATTTTGCTTTCTTTGGGATTGGAATTAGTATATTCTTCTTGAAGTCTGAGGGTATTTCGCCTGTCTCATACATCTTGCTTACCAGATGGTAGAGTTTTGTCAGGACTGGCTCTCCCAAGGCTGTCAGTAGTTCCAATGGAATGTTGTCTACTCCGGGGGCCTTGTTTCGACTCTAATCATACACAATACATAAATATATAGGCCAGTACATCAGCAGATAAGATGTAACAACAGTAAAAAAATGTGCGAACTTCCGGCATGCTGGAGTAGCTTGGGGCAGCAACTTCTGTTAATTAGTAGAACGAAAAACCAGTCCAAATCGTCATAACAAATTCGAACATGGCGTTTCCGAAGATGTCAGAGATGTGCAATGTTCACTGCAGATTTTTCACATCTTCGGAAACGCCATTTTCGACTTTGCTATAATAATTGCTACTTGGTTTTTCGTTCTACTGAATAAAAAATGTGGTACAATCTCTTCTGAAAGACCCATTCTTCTTCTTCTTCTTCTTCTTCTTCTTCTTCTTCGCGGATATATCACATAGGACCACGCGTAATCAACATTTGTTGGCCTTCCTTTTCGCCCAGTGTTCCTTCGTAAACAACGAATGGGCTAGCTTTCGTTGCGTAGACCACGTATGTCGGTTAGTTTTTCTCTCTTCTTCCCCCAAACCCCGTGTGTTTGTGATTTTTCTGATTTCATTTCTATCATGTAGATTTGGAGATCCTAATTCTCTCAGGTCTTTTTCCGTCTGTCTGTACCAGTTCGGTCTTGTAGTTTTGTTCTTTAAAAATGTATGGATTTTGTGCGTTAACCTGTTTCAGTCCATTCTTTCTAAGTGCCCCATGAATTGGATTCTTCTCATGCGCATTGTGTCTGTTATTTTGGAGATATTTTTATATATTTCTGAATTGGGTTTTGGATAATACACTCCATCTTTAGTTCTTGGTCCTAGGATTTTCCTCATTATTTTACGTTCTTTCACTTCTAATTCCTCTTTTAGTGTTCTGTGTTGCAGGTTTAGTGTCTCAGATGCGTAGCAAGCTTCGGGTTTAATTACTGTTGTGTAGTGTCGTATTTTGCAGTTCCACGAGAGACTCTTTTTGTTGTAAATGTTTTTTGTTAATTGAAACGCCGTCTCCATTTTCTGGACTCTTGATCTGACAGATTTCTTTTCATTACAATTTTCTGCAATCCATTCACCTAAATATTTAAATTCTTCTACTCGAGAGATGTAGCTATTACCAATTTTGAGATCAGAAGGTGCATCTTTGATGTCAGTCATAAATTTTGTTTTTTCAGTGCCATGTCATCAGCAAATGCTAAACAGTCTAATTCTATGCCCTTACGTCTTGGTCCCAGTCTGTGTGCTGGTGCACCTGCTTTTCTCCATTCTCTAACAAATTTTTCAAGAGCACAATTGAAGAGCACTGGGGACAGTACATCCCCTTGTCGTACACCTTCGTTTATTTCAAATTCTGTGCTCAATTCTCCCATAAATTTTACTTTGGATTTGGTCTCCGTGAGTGTTTCTTTTATGATGTTTGTTGTCTTTTGATCTAGTCCAAATTCTGCTAATACTTCAAAAAGGGATTCTCGGTCTATACTGTCATATGCTTTTTTAAAGTCGACAAACGTGATGACACAACTTTTGTTTGAAATACTATGTAAATATTTCATTGAGTTTTTCAAGTTAAGGATTTGTTCTACGCATGATCGACCTTTTCTGAATCCACCTTGGTATTCGCCTAGTTTTGAATCCAGCTGAGGTTCTGCGCGGTTTAGTAGGGCTATAGACAAAATTTTGTATTTTATGGACAGTGAAGAGATTCCACGATAGTTGTTGGGGTCTGTTTTGCTTCCTTTTTTGTACAGAGGATGTATGCTTGCTGTCTTCCAATCTGTGGGGATTTTTTCAGTTTTCCAGATTTCATGTATAATTTCTTTGAGTTTTGCAATAAGATTTTCTCCTGCATTTTTCCATAATTCTGCGATGATTTGGTCTTCTCCTGATGCTTTGTTATTTTTCAGTGACTGAATTAGCTCTTTAATCTCCTGTAAACTTGGTGACTTTGAGTCTGGGTTTCGTTGTGTGTGATGGAACTCAAATTTTTCTGCAGGCTTTTCACAATTCAGTAATTTAGAAAAGTATTTTGCAAGAATTTCACAGTTTTCGGTGTTGGTATGGGCAATTTCCCCATGTTCATTTTTTAGTTGGAGTGATGGAGGAGAGTACTTTGTTAATTTTTGTTTGAATACTCTGTAGAAATTTCGGGAATTGTTTTTCTTGAAATCATTTTCTATGTCTTGCAATTTTTTGTCTTCGTGTTGTTTACGGACTGTTCGTATTGCTTTTGTGACAGTTTCCCTGGTATCTTTGAGATCTTCCAGGGTCTTTTGATTTTTGTTGGACAACCAATTTTGCCACGCCTGTTGTCTGAGATTTATCAGTTGGTCACACTCATCTGTCCACCATGGGTGTTTACGTGTTCTTGTTTGCGGTGCTACAGTTTCAGCTGCATTTAAAAGTCCTGCTTACAGTTGTTGCCAATTTTGTGGTTTTAAATACTGCGTTTCTTTTGTAAATTGTTCATTGCCATTTATCTTTTGTACATCATATTTACGGTGTGGAGATTTCTTAGTGAATTTTCTTTTTTCTGGAATGACATATAGGGAGAATTTTGTTGGGTAATGGTCGGAATCTAGGTCTGGGTCTTGTCAATTAAGGACTCTAAGTTTCATGATTTCTACTGTATTTACGCGGGAGATCATTACACGACCCAACTGATATTCACCTAGTAATGGATTAGGTGAGATCGAAGTTTTCGTTTTCGAGGCTCTTTTCTTGAAAAATGTTGATTTGAAAAATACTTATTACTAAAAAAAAAACACACAATATCGGAACATCGCATGTTTTGACGCCGATGTAATGTATATGGAGTCAAAGGGAAAAGAAGAAATGCAAATTGGACCTTGATGTCCGTAATACCAAATCACAAAGAATCACGCCGTAGGAAGTGGAATATGGGAAGACTAACCATAATAACGGTCTATGTACACACAACCAACTTGACAGGAGTTCCAACTCCTATTCTAGTAACTGTGCAGTATGTCCTGATAAGAACTGCTAATCCTAAAAGCTACTATGCAACTCTGCACTGCATAATGTGCCACAGAACGAATATCCTTAGAAATGAATATAGGCGTACTACGACTCGTAAAATACAAACCACGGCTGAACTCATTATCAAAATTACACCATGATGGTAAGACAAGAACCAGCAAACTGCCACACAACAGCTCGATAAAATACCCATAAACGTTCATCAGATAAATTAGCGCTGTCAGTAAGCTACAGCTATGGTGGTACTTTTTCTCGCATACATAATCAGTTGAAGTTCGTCGTCCACGCAGTAAGATGGACATCCAAAATTAGGACCCAGCATGTTCGTGCTGTACCGTTGTACTATCAGAGTTCCCTCAGTCACTACCAGCCGTAACCTGAATTCACACCTCATGACTCCCCACATCACGACGCCAAGAATAAAATCGCTTTGCCTCTCCAAAACTGTAGAAAAATGTTACCTCTTCCCAGGTCGCCGCCATACTCTTCGATGATGGTCATCCGGGATTGGGCAGAATTGCGATTTATCGTTGACTAGAGAGCGACACTATTTATCGACAGTCCGCGTTTCCTGGTCACGCCGCCTCTGCAGATGAGCCGTTTGTGTTGTGATGTTGACAGCAGCCTAAGCACTGGACAGGATTTCCCTACGTAGTCCAGCTGCTGTTAGTTTCCAACCAATGGTGCGGGATGACAGAGAGTGTCACAGGGAGTCCACTACTCGTTCCCAGATGACAGCTGCAGACGTGAATGGTCTGCGATGAGCTTGGTGCACAATACGGTGATCATCCCTTGTGCTAGTCAGTCGCGGGTTGACCGAAAGCTTGACAATGAATGTGCCTGCCGTCACGCTCTTCTGCTGTCAAACATCAGATCACTGGCACATTCAGTTGCTCCACAAATCAGGATATAGCACGATACCACGAGGTGGCTAAATGGAGAACCACAATGAAGCCCCTTTCAAATTCTATCGGATGCTGATAACGCTATCTCAAACGAGTACATGGCATATCCGTGTCCTTCATAGCGATCACTCAACATCTGACACCGTACACGTTCCTTATATACCAAACCAGGCCTGGCAACACCACTAAACGCGAATAAGACTAATGCATTCTGGTTGCCGTTTCACCTGACACAGGGAACTGCAACTCTAATCATTTACGTACTCGCTGATGATGTGTAACTGTACGTCCATTCACATCCATTCATGTCTTCTACGTGTTTCATTTTTTATTGTCAGACAGTGGGTATGCGAGTAAATTTGAGGTACGAGAGTTTGCTCAGTAAAGAATGAGCTGAAAATTTGAGGTAAAGATGAAAAAAATATCAGCTTTACCGAAGATCTGTTGCTGATGACATAAATCCAAGTAGACACTTGTTAATAATTCTATTTCTCTACGTAGCTTTCACATAGTGCACATTCATAACAGTTCAGCTTTAATACAGAAATAACATCGACGTACTAGCATCTATCTTAACCCTTTAAAACAATCACTCTATTATTGAAAGACTACAACAAGCTGCAAGAATTCTTAACGGGAGAGTCTCTTCAATGTAAAAAGGTGTCCTGTACACAAGGCTTTTCGTATGAACTCCACAAAGAGAAATCAAGTGGAATCAAAATAGCTGAACGAACATGTCGCCAAACACGACTTCTACCCCGATCCGTCTTGCAGGGAACGGGTGACGCGGCTATTCACGAGCATGATGTGCAGAGTGAGCCGGGGATTTCTGCTATTGGAACAACAAACATGTCTCGAGACCAAGTTGGATATCCTGTAATCTGCAATGCGTTAGTATAGTTTGCTGTTCGCAACCTTCATTATGTACGCCTACATTTTGGTCAGGTTTACCTGCCCTAATATGTTAATCACAATATACATAATAAATTAGTTTACTATGCAATAAAGGCAAAGATTTGTAGATTCTCATGTTTCACTGGCCGAGATATGGTTAAACATTCCTGATCTCGTAAAATTCGATTCAGTCGTTTCCGGATCAGCTTTCATTTTCTTTATCTGATTCGCTTTCTGTTCTCAAAAATGGCTCTGAGCACTATGGGACTTAACATCTACGGTCATCAGTCCCCTAGAACTTAGAACTACTTAAACCTAACTAACCTAAGGACATCACAGAACACCCAGTATCACGAGGGAGAGAAAATCCTTGACCCCGCCGGGAATCGAACCCGGGAACCCGGGCGCGGGAAGCGAGAACGCTACCGCACGACCACGAGCTGCGGATGCTTTCTGTTCTCCATTATCCTTAGAAGATTAAACAGTTGTAACGGGAACAAGCCGTATCATGGGTACTCCACATGTCAATTTATGTTGTACGACTCAAGGCAGAATGTGTACCAAAGTATTTTAAGGCGTCTTCGTTGAGTAGGTTTGCAGACGTATTTTCATGTAGCAAAGTGCCTGGCAACTGAAACAGAAGAGAGCGGTATTGCTAGCTGGAGACCCCAAATGAGTCAGATAGGACAGGGTTCATTTCTTTGTACACGAAGTGTGAGAGTTGTGTCTTAAGTGTGCCTGTTGGGTGGGGGTGCTTGTGATGAGCGCGTTTTTTTCTGTTGGTGCCGTGTTTGAGTTATTGTTGACGGAGAGAGAGAGAGAGAGAGAGAGAGAGAGAGAGAGAGAGAAAGGAGATGCAGGAACACGGTGCTGGCATACAGCCTACGCCTCGCGATTGGCACTAACAAGGGAACCTCCCCATCGCACCCCCCTCAGATGTAGTTATAAGTTGGCACAGTTGATAGGCCTTGAAAAATTGAACACAGATCAATCGAGAAAACAGGAAGAAGTTGTGTGGAACTATTAAAAAAATAAGCAAAATATACGAACTGAGTAGTTCATGCACAACATAGACAACATCAAGGAGAAAGTGATCTCATGAGTGCCGTGGTCCAGTGGTTAGCGTGAGCACCTGTGGAATGAGAGGTCTTTGGTTCAAGTCTCCCTCGAGTGAAAATTTTAATTTTTTATTTTCAGACAATTATTATCTGTCCGTCCGATGCGAGGTAACTGCGCCGTAGTATGGGGACGCTACACCTAAACAAACTTCGAAACACACGACGTCAGTCGACTACAACGCACGGAAGAGAGTATTCCTGCTAACGAGGCTCCCTGGCTGGCAGTTGACTGTTCGCTACTTTGGACGAGAGTGCATTAAATATGTGAGATGTATTCCGTGGGCAATATGAATGCAGCAAATATAGCGGACGGACGGACAGATAATAACTGTCTGAAAATAAAAAATTAAAAGTTTCATCCGAGGGAAGACTTGAACTATGGACTCTTGCTCCGCAGCTGGTCACGCTAACCACGGGACCACGGCGCTCTTGAGTCCATGTTATCCTTGATATTGCATATGTTGCGCATGGACTACTCAGTTTGTATATTTTGCTTATTTTTTTCATAGTTCCACATTACTTCTTCCTGTTTTCTCGATTTATCTGTGTTCAGTTTTTCAAGGCCTATCCACTTTGCCAACTTATAACTAAATCTGAGGGGGGTGCGATGGGGAGGTTCCCTTGTAAGATGGCCGCCAAGTTTAACGTCCAAATGCGACGGACGGATTACTTCAACGGTGTCACAAGCGCTCACATGATGCACTGGAGGAAAACTTGGAATTTAATCCAGAAGACTGGTGGAACAAGTGACGGGAACTTTACACAGCCACCTCTGCACCCCTGGCCGGACAAATAGTGGCGATGAAATTTTATTCCACCAGCTGGGTTTAGCTTGGACAACCGTGTCAAAAATGGTTCAAATGGCTCTGAGCACTATGGGACTTAACTGCTGAGGTCATCAGTCCCCTAGAAGTTAGAACTACTTAAACCTAACTAACCTAAGGACATCACACACATCCATGCCCGAGGCAGGATTCGAAACTGCGACCGTAGCTGTCGCGCGGTTCCAGACTGAAGCGCCTAGAACCGCTCGGCCAACCCCTGCCGGCGGACAACCGTGTCGCTCGAGGCCGCACAAGAATGCGAAAGCAATTCCGCCCGCGAAACGGAAAGACAATCCGTCCTAGCATTTCGAGCACGCTTTGGCTCCACAGCGACAAAATACTTTTGCGTACAACTGATGGAGTTGTCACCAGTATAGCTTCCTCTTAATAACAACAGTATCGTCTTTTTGGATAATAATCGCACATTTGACATCGGCGGGGTTTAAGGTGCCCCATACCACAGCTACCTTTTTCTGATGTTGGTGTGCACCGAATGATATGATGGCTACCACAAACGTTCCGCTAGCAACATTTAGTGGGAGTATCGAAGAAACAGCAGTAAAGGCTAACACACTAGTCTTGCATTCGGGAAGACGGTGGTTAAAGCCTTCGTCCGGTTCTATATAGATTTACCATGGTTTTCCCAAATCGATAAGGCGACTAGTAGGATATTTCTTTTGGAAAGGGTATGGCCGATTTCCTTTCCGTCGCCAGTCTGGCTCTAAGGAACTAATCGCTGATGAGAACGATGACGCGACCTAGAAACCAAGTAATAGTTTAATTACGAACTGTTCAACCGAGGAAATGTCTGCATGGTGACGAGGACGCCATATGTATAACAGTCTGTGTTACTGAATTCCTCTGAATAGAAACACAAAATATCAAGTTACAAAACCCGCCGTTGCCGTTCCAGACACACACGTCGCTTCGTTGCACTATACATTGAAACTGCCCATGTACGCTTCTGTAAACATTCTATGGCTCCAGCACTGCATAGAATTTTGTTTGCTTCTGTGGCTACAAAAACAGTATGGAAAGTGCCAGTTTAGTAGTAGACGTCACCCGCGGACGCTGTAAACACTTCGCTCTTGGTGTAAAGTGCTGATAGGACTTTAGACCTCAACTTGTTTGCGTGACGAAACATTATACTCAAGATTAGCGCAATATTTCTATTTAAGGTTACCCGGAGATAAAAGCACTAAGTACACAGTAGCTGCCTTATATGGTATATGTGTCACCATTATCAGTTACAGGCTTCGAGAAATCAGAACTGAAGACATAACGGGCCGTCGCTACAACTAAAGGGTCCAGCAATTAGTGCAGTCTACTGTAGTGAAACAGTTTTTTGTTATCCCGGAGGTAGCTTTGTTGCTGTGTTATCAGAAACGGTTAACGTTACAGTATAGTGGGAAGTCACCCGTTAAATTTCAGATAATCGGTCTTTTCACTCTGGTTGAATGGCCTGCATCAGACGATATGAGTTTCTTTCGTTGTCACCCAAATTAATTCTTTCCTTCATTAGCCTTCTGTCATCCGAACTCACTGATGTCAATTTCTTTAGCTGACACAAAGTACTCCTCTTTTTTTTGCAAACGTCTTCCTTACAGCGCTACCAACTTCGAAGGTGTTAAATTTCATCAGTTCCTCAGAGGGCGAAGAATTTAGGAATTTAAACTCAGTGCATAGTTTAGTCATCAGAAACAGCTTTACCTACCTAGAAGGCAAAACAACAATCGTGAGAATTTCTTCCACTTCCAAAATTCTCTAATGCAACATCTTCAAGGTAAGGTTGACGAATGTAAGATAGTATAAATAACATTGACCAATGAAACATTGGGAAACTGTTAAAATTACTTTTAATAAAATTTTTTCAGTAATAAATTTCTGTGTGTTACCCTTTTAGGAAAGTCTTGGCAATTACACCAATTTGTCCCTGGTGCAAAACGCGTAGATGACGAGATAAAAATTCGTTGTAGTTGGCGTTGATTGCTAAAAGGAACGACCATGTGGCTCCCAGATCAAATTTTCAGAGCAGCGAAGGACGCAAGCTGGATTCATAAGTTATGGGACAAAAAACTAGTCACGCCCTCAGGAACTCTCGCTAATATATTGTACATCCGCCCATAACCTTGATAACATAACAACGTTCTGTTCATTATGTAAATGTAGAAGGATGGTTGTCTGCCTTTCTTGGAGGTCTTGGTTAGACGGAAGAATGATGGTCCTCTGGGGCATACAGTTTATCGTAAGCCCACAATTGTATGCGTCTAGTTATCATCACCCGTCGCAAACTATGAGCTTGCTTAAAACTCTCGTACACAGAGCTTACACAGTTTCAGATTTATATAATTTGCTTTAAGAGCTCGCAGGCCCAAAGACAGTGTTCAGTAAAAACGGATATTCTACCCAGCAGATTAACAAGGCACTGTCAGTTAAAACGAAGAACCAGGAAGTGTATAAAGCGGAGAACACGCCGACAAAATCTTTAGATTTTCTTCCTTTCGCGGAAGTGGATTTCCGTCGACCATCTAAGATTACAGACCTTCTGGGAGCAATGAAGGACGACTTTTTACTGCGGGAGGCCGGAATTTACAACATACGTTACCAATGTAATACGGCTTACATAGGTCAGACAACACGGAATGTGAAAGAACGCTGCACAGAATATCAACGGTACAGCCGCATTTTGCAAGCAAGCAAGTCAACTACTGCCGAATACTGTATTCCAGATAGACATTCAATGCAGTTTGAGAAAACAGTGATTCTGACCACGCCAACGTCTTTTTGGGACTCCAGTATTAAAGAATCCACGAAAATACGCCACGCGGAAAATCTGACGAACTTCGATAGACGCTACCAATTTGAGAGTGCGTTGAACCCCGTCACCTCCACGATTTGCTGCAATCGAAGACGACAGAGTGCGGCAACAGCCGAGTTCCGCGCTTCCACCACCGGGGCCGCTGCTGCCGAAGAGTGGTCCATGTGTCAACATGATTTTGATTCAAGCGGGGATGAACACATTTGCGGAACGCAGGACGTCTTCGTCAGTCTTTGATACCTCACCTGAGGATTATTGGCAAGAGTCCAGTTGAAATATCGTGGGATGTACTGAACGACGATCCGCTGCAAGCCCGTAATTTGTTTCAACATTCAGTTCGCCGAGAAAATTTTAAAATTCACATATATACGATTGATCTTGGGGCGCCTTACGTGGCTGCGAGTGGTACAGCATTCTCTTATAGACACGTTAGGCAGTCTGCGTTGATACACAAGTAAATTAGCAAACCTCATTGACAATGTGTCCAGACATGATAGCGCCTTTCTGCCATTCTGTCACGGCGCCACGTCGACCCAGCTCAGTGAGCTGGTTCCAAACAACCGACTGGCATAGAAACACTATCCCACTACCATGACTTACGTCAGCGGCGGGGTTTTCCGTGACCACCCGGCACCTGTTCTACACCATCAACAGCGTTTCAAAGCAGTCAGTGCGCTCATTTAAGAAGGTGTCTAACATTTTGTCGGGTGAATTAAGTCTGCGCCATGAGAGGCAGGACACGCTGGTAGAGAGGACGTGTCAAAAATGCCGGCGCAACTTGCCATCCCGACGCTTGTCGGTCCACACGGTAGACGTAGCATTTTAAGGATTCGAGTAAAATATAATAGTGAGAGTTGCCGCAAGGAATTTCGGGTATAAAATAATGGTCATATCGATCACGACGAACATTGGGTTCAATAACTGCCCATTAGGGTGATGTAACCAGTCAAGGTGGCTCAGTAATCAGACACTAAATTTGCATTCAGGATGACGGCGGTTCAAATCGCCGTCTGGTTTACCAAATTTTTGCCTAATGTGGATTTCCTGAACCGTTTAGAAGGCAAACTTTGACTTGGTTCATTTGAAAAGGACACGGTCCGTTCTTGTCTCACCCTTCGACGACCAAAGTTTGTGTTCTCTTTATCTCTTAAAAAATCTCACTGTCTTACTTCTGTGGCACGAAACAAGGTGGAACCAAATTCGCTTGCAGTTCTCTCGTTTTGTGCAAGAGGATGCCCGTAACGTAGAGTGGGATCCGCAGCTAGCCCCATGGTTGTCGATGAGGCAGCGGCCGTAGCAGCGAGACGAGCTAGATGTGTGGAGAAGCTAGAACAATAACTCTGGTCCAGGACCGTGGAGGACGCTTGGCCGCTCGTGGCGCATGGTGCGAGCGACCGAGAAGTGGGGCAGCCTGATGGCCATCTACTTTGGAGAAGAAGAACACAGTGATCACGACCACGATGCAAGAGTGTCAGCAAGAGCCCACTGGTAGGTTACGTGTTCTGGTTCCAGCAGAAGTCACTTGTGATGAAATGGTCGGGTGGTACCAGTGCCGTTGTAGTGCGTTGGCTGCACATAAGCCTCTTCTACTTTGTGCAGAGCCCGCTGTTTAAATTGACAACTGTGAAGTCTACTGAAGACTGGATGGTAATTAACTGAATGCAGTGATTTAAATATTAAAAGATGTTGCGTATTTGTATTTTTCTTCTGCAGTGTTGAGGTGACGATGTCTACATCACTAAGCGGCTAATGAGGTTCATGGTGCACCGTTATAGATGCAGGTTGCCTATCTGCTTTCAGGACCAATTAAAATTTGATTTTCAGTATTTCATGTAATTGTTGACCGAATTTAAAAATTTTAAAGGCTATCGTAATCTCCTCATTAAGAGGTATAACCACACGTTAAATTTTTAACACAGTAAGACATGTATTACGAGGTGCGACTATAAAACTGTGGCACTGATGCTGTTACAGAGTAAATATGCTTGAACCAAAGATGAATGACCAATAGCTGTGAAGAGTGGGCCCTTCTCAGTCGAATGCAGCATCTCTGGTGTCTGTAAACCAGTGGTTCCCAACCTTTCTTAGACTATTACCCCTGAGTGCAGTTCTCACATTATCACCAACTTTAGGACTTAACTAATCCGTAAAATGAAAGACTTTCCTGGGAACGTGTTTATTTTCAAAATGATGAAAGATGAAAAATTTTTGGTTTGTGTGTGTGTGTGTGTGTGAGAGAGAGAGAGAGAGAGAGAGCGTATAACAGAATGAATGAGGAAGGAATCCGTGGTGTATCGCAATTGCTATCCACAACTCCCTCTCAGATAGGAAAGCTAATTATCCACAGTGAGGGTAGACACTGGTTACGAGAAATACTTCCCCTGCAATAATCTTCTCCATTGGGGCCCTTGATTGACATGCACACTGCAACCCCATTTAAAATCAAACAGGTTCAGATGTTTGTGCTATACTTACTGTTTCTAAATCACGTGATTGCTGCCCTCATTACTTCTGAACTGGCAGAAACTGGGCGACTTCAGGCTGTTAATGCTTGGTGTCTAACCACTCTTACTTTACTTTACATATGGCAAGGGCCTTATCGACCATACGCCTGCTCTATGAGCCTCTTCCACTCCTGTGTGTCCAGTGTGCTGTTTGTCCAGTTGCTGTTGCTGTTCATCCTAGTTGTGTTCTCTCGAATGTTATCCCGCCATCAGATTCTGGGTCTTCTTCGTCCTCTCGTTCCATCTATTGGTCTGCTGAATGCCATTCTAGGTAGTCTATTCATTCATGTTATATGGCCTGCCCAATTCAACCTTCTCCTCTTGAGCACTTCGACGATGTTACGGTGTTTGTACAGCCCTCTGAATTCTTCATTTCTTCTTATTCTCCATTCCAAGTTATTTTCGTCGTATACAGGTCCAAAAATTTTCCTTAGCACTTTCCTTTCGAATATTACCAGTTTTTCTTCATCTTTCTTTCTAAATATTAACGTTTCACATCCATATAACATCACCGGTATAATGGTCGATTGATATAAGCGGATTTTGAAGTTACTGCTAAGTGATCTTTTTCTTAGAATTCTGATGAAACTAAAAAGTGTCTTGTTTGTTATTGCTAAACGAGCATCTATTTCTATATCTGTTCTGTTGTTATTACTAAAAAGACTTCCCAGATACTTGAAGTGGTCAACAGTCTTGAAATTGAATCCATCTACAGTCAAAGTTGCATACGTTCTGATTTTCTTACTTATGGGCAGGTATTCTGTCTTTTTCTTCAGTGACATGTAATCCTGTTTTCTCAGTAATTTTGTAGTAATTTTGCATCATTCTGATTAATTCTCTTTTGGAACTACTTATTAGTGCTACATCATCCGGATAGGCAAGTTTTGTAACGTTCACATCCTGTAGCTGGATCCCTTGTGGCCTGGTTTTAGAAAATTCTCCATCGATCTTCTCTAGGACAAGGTTAAATAAAATAGGTGAAATGGCATCCACTTGTCTCAGTCCAGTGTACACCTTAAAATCTTCAGTTTCTCCTACCGGTGTCTTTATGAGACATAAAGTTTCGTCCATACACGTTTTAACTAACCTGATTAATTTTTATGGTATTTTGAATTCCTTCATTATATTTAGGAGTGTCTCTCGGTGTATGCTATCATAGGCCTTCTTAAAATCTACGAATAATATGTGGACATCTACATGGACTCCCACGCCTTCCCAGTTACTTGTCTTAGAGTGAATAAGTGATCTAATGCGGATCTATTTCTGCGGAAATCGCATTGTAGTCCCAAATCAGTTCTTCTGTTATTGAAATAAGCCTGTTTAATAGGCAGCTCGATAAGATTTTGTAGGTGACATCTAGTAAGGCAATTCCTCTGCAGTTATCACATACAAGTGGATCATTCTTCTTAAATATGAGGCACACAATTACAGTTTTCAAATCTGCAGGATAACAATAATAATAACATTGTGTTCAGCACCACAGTGGCCCTTAAGTAGCTACTGCCGTGTCGTTAATAAATTCATTTATCTATCTCGAAGCGAGTAATAAAGCAGTTTCTGGACTACTGCAATGTGCAACTTGTAGAAGACATTTTCTTGAGATGTTTAACTTTTGTTATGTATATGCCTCACTTTTAACATCAGCGTTATCGGGACAAAGTACAACATATGTGTGTAGTCGGTGGACCATGTGGGAAACCTGTTACCTCCACCAGATAAATGCTACTAATGAGAAAAAGTAATTATTGATAACTTATATAATCAATATGAGAGTCTTAGAAAACTGTGATAGTAGTAATTATCTTTTGAAAATAATTTAGTTTCATGACTGAAACAGAATCGAATCGTTCAAGACAACGCAACGACTCATTCCGCAATGTCTATTATCCTGGTGTTAGACCACCCACCACATTCACCGGAGCTAGCGCCAAGTGACTTTTATCTATTTCCCAAGGTCAAATCTGCATTAAAAGGAACAAGATTTCAGTCCGTTGGAGCAGTGCGAGAAAAAGCGGCACATGTCATGAAGGAGCTCACAGAGGAAGACTTTAAGCTATGTTTCCGACAGTGGAAAATTCGCATGGAGCGTTGTAGTGATGGAGGAAGGAAGTAATACGTATATCTTTGAAATAAAACATTTTACAGCAGTAGTCCCGTTATTTTACAGCCACACCTCGTACGGTTGGAGACTGTGTTTATGTATCGAGGCACCGTAACTCACGGCACGCAAACAACCTAGAAGATATTCGTCCAGGTGTTCCATAAAAGAGCACTTCGCGACTTCCAACAAATTTCGAATATAATTTCAAAGCTTTTCTAAATTTTTCTCCCTTACTTGCCTAATGTCACACACAAGGTGTTACAAAGAGAATGGCCTGATTTCAAAACTCCATATTTATTGATAAAAACCCAGAAACGGGATGAATTGCAAAATACTCACAAAATATTTAAGTTTTAGCTATGCTGCTCCGATTGCTCTATTTGTTCATCAGCAGATGCACTAACAACATTTAGACGATAGATAGATTCGTCATAAGCCGGTATGGCCACTGTTATTCTGCCCTTGTCTTTTTCTATGTCACGAGGTAAAGGGGAGATGAATACACCTTCCTTCACACCTCCCCACAAGAAAAAAACCACATAGGGTCTTGTATGTCGATCTTGGGAGGCCAGCAATGCAGCTCGGTGTCTCGGGGTCCAATGCACTCTCTCCAGCGTTGAGGCAGAATGTCATTGCGAAACTGATGTACGTTGTTGTGGCAGTGTGGCGTAGCTCCATCCTGTTGGAAAATAAGGTCATCGAAGTCCTCCTGAAGCCAATTCTGCAGTATTTTAAGATAGCTTATTCCAATCACTGTGCTTTCTTCAAAAAACAAGTAAGCGTACACTTTTTCACGAAAAATGGCGTCATAAAAAACTGTTCACGTCAGCTGTGTCTCTTTCGTGGTCAATGATGTCATGAGAGTTTTGGAGGCACCATATGCGCTCGTTATGTCGGTTTCAGACACATGAAACACCTTCTGTTGAGCGGAAGCCATTTTACTTCTGACTAATCGCAAAGTGAGAAGGCCCACTGGCTGACCTCTAACGGCGATTTTCTGAAACTATAGGCCACACCTATTCAAAGAGCACACATTTCCTTGCCGGCACGCCCCAGGTTTCGTAATTATTACCATCCAGAATCTGGTCATTCGTTTTTGTAACATCCTGTATTTCATACATTAACGCGTTTGCAAGGTAATCAGACGTCTGAAGCTGTTTTATGCGTGGGAGTTTGAATCTTTAAAGAATGTAGCTGAGGGGGTTTTCCGGTTCACTGCCAAAATCCGTGTTATGGCACATTACCTTTCATTTGTGCAGCCTCCATGCAAGATAAATTCGTTCGTGATACACTCCAGGTTGTACGTTACATGTCTTTGAAAGAACATTTTCTGGTTTTTTAGCTTATAAGTGCGATTAAAGTATTGGTTTTTTAAATTTTGTACATCTGCAATTTTTGAGGTTAGTGGTTGCAGACTGCTATTATTGTCATTTCCATTTGGTTATTAGTATAATTCAAAACTGGTTCAAATGCCTCTAAGCACTAAGGGACTTAACATCTGAGATCATCAGTCACCTAGAACTTAGAACTACTTAAACCTAACTAACCTAAGGACTTCACACACATCCATGCCCGAGGCAGGATTCGAACCTGCGACCGTTGTACCTAATAGTAAGCTCTGCAAGTAACCTCGTACTCCAGACAGGCTCACACCATAACTACAGTACTAAACGACACTTCTATCCCCACGAGAGTCGAACTCCTGCCAACAATACTTTAAAAAAACCTACAGTATGCTTGCCTTGAAGCCGTTCGTAATTACCTATTTTTAGTAGACAAACACTTTCCTAACTTTACCGACAAAATACTAGTTCTCTTCTTCTATAAGCTAGACGAGGCCAGCTACTCAGTAGCTTGCAGCCAATGCTAAGCAACTTCCTTAACTGTCGGATAGTGGCCTGCTCGCTGACTGTCCCTCAGCTTCTTTCCTGTACGGCAGCGTGTTGTGTGATCATCTTTGGTCTCGCCCACTGTCACGACGTAATCTTTCATAACTTATGGTGCATACAATATCACAAAAACAACAAACATATAATATCTTAACGCTGAGAATTATCATTCCACTTACTGATAAGGAATTGTAAATACTGTGAGACCTGAGTATCTCCCGGCGTAGTCAGTGTTCAAAAACACTTGCAGGGTTGCAGCCGGGTGACGTCGTCGACAACCACCGATATTTCGACAGGAGCACACCCTCCCATTTTTAATGTAACAGTGCAGCAAGGAGGCGCTGTGCAAGTGAATTTAGAACCTCGCTTTTCAGAGAACTCCGCAAAGGTAAATTACACACACACACACACACACATATATATATATATATATATGTGTGTGTGTGTGTGTGTGTGTGTGTGTGTGCCATCACAAACCAAAGGTGACTGATGTCATCGAAGTTATCGATAGTGAAATTAATAGTAAATGGATGAGGTAGCATAAACTCCGTCCCTTCGTTTTCGGCAGGGGGAGAGAGAAGGGTTCCATGTAGCTTTAAAACAAAGTTTACTTGCGAATTTAATTTCAGTACCTTCCTCAATAACAGTAGCTGGAAGTAGATGCCAGAATCTCCGTGTTGTTGTATACCATAGGATGATCGGTGCCTGACAGTGTTCTGCAATGGCGGATTTGCTCGGCTGTTGTAAGTGTGTGTGCCGCGCCGCTTATTCTCAGTACACCGGTCCTCCACAGTCCACGCCCGGGTTCCCGGGTTCGATTCCCGGCGGGGTCGGGTATTTTCTCTGCCTCGTGATGGCTGGGTGTTGTGTGCTGTCCTTAGGTTAGTTAGGTTTAAGTAGTTCTAAGTTCTAGGGGACTGATGACCATAGATGTTAAGTCCCATAGTGCTCAGAGCCATTTGAACGATTTTTTTCCTCCACAGTTCTGACAATCTGACCAACATAAGAAGTGCCACAACTGCGAGGAATACGGTAGGGAGCCGCTTTACGCAAACCAACATCATCCTTTACGGAATCTAAAAGGAATCTGATCTTGATGGTGGCCTGTAAACACACTTCAAAAATGGTTCAAATGGCTCTGAGCACTATGGGACTCAACTGCTGTGGTCATAAGTCCCCTAGAACTTAGAACTACTTAAACCTAACTAACCTAAGGACAGCACACAACACACAGCCATCACGAGGCAGAGAAAATCCCTGACCCCGCCGGGAATCGAAACCGGGAACCCGGGCGTGGGAAGCGAGAACGCTACCGCACGACCACGAGATGCGGGCAAACACACTTCACATCACATTGCCGCAAAATACGACCAATCTTTTTCGAAATGCTCCCTGCGTAAGGCAAAAATGCCACAGACTTTTTTGCCAGCTCGGTTTTATCATCACTAACCCTTTGATTACTAATTTCACTATCGATGACTTCTGACGTCGGTTATCTTTGGTTTGTGATGGTGCTACTGTTTACAGTATGTGTGAGTGTTATCGTTCTGGTGTTCTCTGAAACCCAAGGTTTTAAATTCCATTACAAAGCGCGTACTTGCTGGATTTTGCCTTGGAAATGGTAGGGTGTGTTCCTGTTGTCGACGACGTCACACGGCTGCGTTCCAGTAAGTTATTTAATGATTATAAATACTGATTTTTGTCATACTATAACGAGTTGAAGTGAAATTATATCCGTAATGCACCTTACATTTCGAACTGGCACATTACAACGGATGTGTATATGTGAGAGATCGGGGGGGAGGGGGGCGGCGGAGGGGGTAAAATTGTATAGGAGGGCCAATCCTTGAAAACAGTAATCAAGCTCAAATCGATGAAATAGACGTAGGTTGCTACATTTATGCAGAGGGAGGCTGCATAAGATGGACTAGCCTGAAGAATTAGGCCCAAAAAGCACAATAACAACAAACAAATTAGTTTAAAAAACATACTTTATTTTGACTCGGGAAGGGGGAGTGTAGTGGAGGAATCGACGTAAGTTCGAAACAACTACCTCCGTGCTGTGCTGCGCACTTGCGTGCGTCAAAGACCTCGGTTACTAACGCGACGCCTTTGTTAGCACGCACAATCCGTTTCTCGCAACTTTAATGTGATGGCTTGTCCCTAACGGGAAGTTACGTAGGTAACATTGTGATTGGTTGTCGTGCTGTAAGAGTGCCTTTATTTACAAACAAGACCTCGGATCATTAGAAAGCGCCACCTCTGCGCAGTCGAGACAACGCCGCCCTGTGGCATAAGCGACAGCAACACGAGAACAATGGACGGTGCCGCTCGGTCACGTGGCGCATACGCACCACGCACGCTTGGCGCACCAGTAAATACAAGAGCACGGCGCACGACACGCGCTTCGGTGTGCTCGCGAAGGACGCAAAGCGGTGGGCAAGGACACGTCTCGGGCGACGCGCCAGACGCTATGTCCTGCCAACTTACGTCCACTGGCTTGTCCAGTCTCTGCACTCACTGCTCGTGACTGGGGTCCCATTTGTATACGTTCTGTACTGCTTCGAACCACAACGGTAAGAGGAGGTGGGCTACAGAATCGTGCGGCAACTGTCGTCGTTGGAAAGCTGGACAGAAGCACAAATGATTAGTGAACAAGTAACATTAAACAGAAGAGTTACATACCTTTATTTCACCAAACCTGCGAAGAGTCATTACAAATGGTGCAACAAGGAATAGAGTCCAGCTCATACAAGGGCAACAGCAGTGATGTTGGAGGTGCGACTAGGAGGCGTCCCGCGGCAAAGTGACTCCAAGCGCGAGTGGGTTGAGCAGCTGCCGCCATCCGCTCATATTGCGGTGGCAGAGGGGGCTCGCGGTACAGAGCCGCCAGAGGCGTGTCGCAGCGAGCGTGCTCCATTGGGTCCGCACATCCCACACGACCGACATCGACATCGCACAGAAACTTGCAATTCCAATGCTAACGACACTCGTGGGCCTGTGTCGAAGCATGCTACCTGAGGCCTTCCAGTTTTTGTATCCCGCCTGGAAGGCGGCGCGTGGGTCTGCTCCTAAAAACTGAAAGGTTGGCCGAATGCGGGAAGTGAGTAGGAGCAGGAAAAGGTAAAACACTGCGGTACTGCGTGTCACATTATAGACGTTTACCATAGGGTCCGCAGCTCGTGGTCGTGCGGTAGCGTTCTCGCTTCTCAAGTCCGGGTTCCCGGGTTCGATTCCCGGCGGGGTCAGGGATTTTCTCTGCCTCGTGATGACTGGGTGTTGTGTGATGTCCTTAGGTTAGTTAGGTTTAAGTAGTTCTAAGTTCTAGGGGACTGGTGACCATAGATGTTAAGTCCCATAGCGCTCAGAGCCATTTGAACCATTTTTTACCATAGGCAAAAACAGGTTAATAAATGGTTACATAACTTTGCAGTGAGCTGCGAAGCCTTAGACCCGTCGTAAGTACATCTACATTTATACTCCGCAAGCCACCCAACGGTGTGTGGCGGAGGGCACCTTACGTGCCACTGTCATTACCTCGCTTTCCTGTTACAGTCGCGTATGGTTCGCGGGAAGAATGCCTACCGGAAAACCTCCGTGCGCGCTCGAATCTCTCTGATTTTACATTCTTGAAGCAATCTATTCGATACTTCATCCAGAAACGCACCCTCTCGAAACCTGGACAGCAAGCTACACCGCGATGCAGAGCGCCTCTCTTGCAGTCTGCCACTTGCGTTTGCTGAACATCTCCGTAATGCTATCACGCTTACCAAATAACCCTGTGACGATACGCGCCGCTCTTCTTTATTTACAAACAAGACCTCGGATCATTATAAACCGCCACTTCCGCGCAGTCGAGACAACGCCGCCCTGTGGCATGAATCTTCTCTATCTCCTCTGTCAACCCGACCTGGTACGGATCCCACACTATGAGCAATACTCAAGTATAGGTCGAACGAGTGTTTTGTAAGCCACCTCCTTTGTTGATGGACTACATTTTCTAAGGACTCTCCCAATTAATCTCAACCTGGCACCCGCCTGCCCAACAGTTAATTTTATATGATCATTCCACTTCAAATCGTTCCGTGCGCATCCTCCCAGATATTTTACAGAAGTAGCTGCTACCACAGTTTGTTCCGCTATCGTATGATCATACAATAAGGGATCCTACTTTCTATGTATTCGCAATACGTTACATTTGTCTACGTTAAGGGTCAGTTGCCACTCCCTGCTACAAGTGCCTATCCGCTGCAGATCTAGTACATAGTCTCAATAGTAAGCCAGCACCCTCTGAGGTTGAAGCGATGTTTCAAGGCCGTCTGCTCTTGATGGAATGGCTGAATCTGCAGCGGCGCTCGTAGACCTGAACAGCGCCTGCTAGAGGGCGCTGTCGTCGGTGTCGGTGTCGTAGTGCCAACCTACGAACTTGCACCTACGCCGTGGCAACGTTGCTATCGATACCATACCAGTATTTCAAATACTAAGGGATCTGACTTCATTTTGCCAAAGTGGTGCTTTACTGGTACATTCACTAATTACTTTTACTATTGTCACTGTCACTGCGTGTTTACAACGAAAAAACTGTTGACTGTGAAACAGAACTTCATTTACGTTGCAGGAAAGATGGGTCATTTTAGGGGTCCATAATTCAGTCGGTAAAAACGGAACAAATAGAGGATCACTTCATTTTCCGTTTGTCAGTCTGTCAGTCTGACCCTTTTTCTGAGAAATGGGAAGATAAATCAAGCTGAAATTTATATCATGGCGGTATAAGAAATGTTAGCTTTTAAGTCAATGGAATCAAAAATACAGCCATTTATGTCACACATTTTTTTTTTGGCACTCGCAAACTCACTTATTAATTTCCCTTTCGTCCTAAATCATGAAATCTGGCAAGAAAGAAGATTCATTGTGGAAGTAAAGGAAAAAATCCTAAAACGGGATTTTGTAATTATATCACACGGATAAAAATGTTTTTGGTCATTTATTATCTGACAGTCTGTCTGTCTGTCTATTACGCCCTCTTTTTTCCAGCAATGGCTAGTCGTATGTAGTTGAAATTCATGTCACATACAAATGTCTATAGTCGCTTGGCAGTGTAATAAATATAAGATTCTAAGTGAATCCATCTGAAACACACTGGCATTTACGACACATCATTTGATATTCCCAAACTCATTCATCAAAACCTGTAGGGTACTTCACGTAGGTCTACAATCATCAAATTTGCCAAGAAGGAAGGTTTCACAGTTCAAGTAAAGAGAAAGTCCGCAACTGATTGTCACATAAACGAAAGTTTTTTGGGTCATTTGTTACTTGCTATTTGTCTGTTCCTCTGTATGTTAAGACTTCTTTTTCGCAGGAACGGTTAGAAGACGTATCAAGTTGAAATTTTTGTCATGTACTGAGGTCTATAGCGCTTTAACGGTGTAAAAATGTTAAGTTTCAATGTCAGTGCTATCAAAAAATAGGCAGTTTATGTCACATATTTTGATACTCGCAAACTGACTCATTAAAACCTAGAGTGTACTTGCCCTTGACATACAATCATGAAATTTGGCAAGAAGAAAGTTTTCACAGTACAAGTAAAGGAAAAAATCAGAAACCTGTTAATTTATAATTATATCACACGAAGAAATATTTCTTTTGTCGTTTGCTATCCGACTTCAACCTTTAAATTAAAATTCTCGAAAGTCTCGGTGTGGTCGATAACTAGCCAATATCAGTGTCAATAACAGGACATATCGCTGAGATCCTCGATCCTCGGAATGAATGAACTGTCTGTATACATAAGTAGCTTTGTATGGAACCCTCGCCGGCCGCGGTGGTCGAGCGGTTCTAGGCGCTCAGTCCGGAACCGCGCGACCGCTACGGTCGCAGATTCGAATCCTGCCTCGGGCATGGATGTGTGTGATGTCCTTAGGTTAGTTAGGTTTAAGTAGTTCTAAGTTCTAGGGGACTTATGACCACAGATGTTGAGTCCCATAGTGCTCAGAGCCATTTGAACCATTTTATGGAACCCTCAGTGTGCGAGTCTTACTTGCACCTGGCCGATGTTTCTTAGAGATTACATTTCATGCGTTTAGATAAACTGCTCTTGGAGGGGATACAAATGTTGAAGCAATTAATTGTGAGTCTACTCGAATATTTCAGTTCAGCATTTTATGCTCATTTCACAAAATCTGCTCGCTTACTTGGTCTGCGAGATCCACAAAGCAGCAGATACCGGCGCCCACGATGAGGCCGTGTTCCTTGACTTCCGGAAGGTGATCGAAACAGTTCCGCGCTGCTGCGTAATGAACAAAATACAAGCGCACAGAACGTCGGACCAGCTGTGTGATTCGATTGAAGAGTTTCTGGCAATCAGAACATAGTGTGTGATTCTCATAGGACAGAAAGCTTCAGACGTAATGGCAACTACCGGCGTACCTCAAGGAGGCGATATGACTATTGCTTTTCACAATACGGGGTGCGGCGCTTAAATGCGGACAAATGAAACTTTTTTTTAAAAGCAGATTTATTATAATAAAATACAAATGAAAATGAAAATCCTTTTACATATAAGTAGTGGTGCTTTCAAGATTAACATTATTCGATGTAACCCCCTTCAGCCGCAATGACCGCCTCCAATCTTCTCCTGAAGCGATCGCACGCACTCAAAAACAACGCCGTCCCTATTCGCGAATGCTGCTTCGACAGCCGGGCGTAGAGACGCGACATTGAAGTGCCTCGTCTTATTGGTAACTCTTTCGACTACGTTCCAAACACAGTTTCGAGGGGGGTTCAAATACGGGCTGTTCGGGGGGGGGGGGGGGATAATTCCTTTAACCAGAACATGTCAACGTTATCCGAGAGCAGTTTTGGACTAAATGACTCGTATGAGCCCCTCCTCTTCCATCCGACGCATTGTTCGCTCGCTGGTATTCAATACTGACGCCAATTTCGTCAGCGAATGCCCCAGGTCCTCCGAAATCAGAGCCTGAACCTTCTCGATAACTGCCGCAGTTCGTGACACACGTTTCCTCGAATGATGTTTCCCCGCCTGATTAGCGGTAAGGTCCCCAGACTTATACTTGGCCTCAATATCGTAAACAGTTGATCTCGGGTACCCGACGAATCGAAATATTTCAGTGGGCGAACACCCAGAGTGAAGACTTTCGATGATCGCGCGCTTGGGCATAACATCTCGGCCATTTTGTGGTTCTGACTGTTAACTAGATGGCTGTGGCTTTCAAGAAAGCCAATCGCAACCTCCGGCGGAACTACGATATGGTGGGATATTCAAATTGAAATTTGTCCGGATTTAAGCGCCACACCCTGTAAGCAAGGAGGGCAGAAACTGTCTGAAAAGCTTGCAAGGGCGTTGCAGGGTAGGTTGTGCCAGGAAATAATTGTTAAGAAAATATTTCATAAATCGTGCCATTTCCGAGTTAATTGGCATTGAAGTTCGCCAATCAGGCCGTTACACGCGCAAATTCATGCTGCCCGCCAGATACAATTAGTGTCAGTTGCTCTCATAGCGCAGATGATACCGCTCTACACTGCTCAGCCTTTGGCTCGGGTTCGATCATTGCTACCATCCCACGTCCAATTTCTGTATCCCTCTCTTGTTGGGTTTTAGGAAACCAAACGAAGAACACGTCTCATGACACCACAAAGTACACAGCAGACACCTGTGTTCCGGTATCTCGCTAAAGGCATGCGCTCACATCGACTCATGAAGCGGTACACGTTCAGTTGGCCAAACACACTCACGGTTGGTCGCTTACCCTACACACATGATGCCCTCTGCGCACAGTGCTCAGTAATAATAATGATATTCTTGCGATGTCTGCAGCAAGGCCAGGTCATAGTTATCGATCGTAAATCACAAGGCGGAAAAAAACAGAATTTTATATTATACAGTGGAACATTTGACCTCCTGGCCCAACCAATCAATGAATCTATTGTAGAGCGTTTCGTAAATGTTAGCCCGTTGTTACTGGAGTAGGTTGGCATCCTAGTGACGTCTCTCTCTCTCTCTCTCTCTCTCTCTCTCTCTCTTTCTCTCTCTCTGACAGACACAGACACCCACCCACCCACCCTCACGCTCGCACACACACACACACACACACACACAAACAACACACAACACACATGAGGCCCTATTATCAACCTCACCTCATGCATGCTGTTGTGTGCTAGGTTACAAGTGTTGTGAGTGGATAGTATTATCAACGATTTGCATTTGATAATTTTATGCACTACTATTGGGGTAAGAACATACTGCACTTTCCTGTTCTTCATAAATGTTTTCTAGAGTCATCGCAGCTTCTGTCATTTTTGCAAATTCACTGAAACCATCGAGAATCGTAACCGTTTCAATGCATTACTACTATACTGGAGCTAAAGGCACGACTGCAGGGCGGTGGAGAATTTTCTGGAAGGCCACTAGTTGAAGACTTTCTACGGTATACTTAAATGTCCCTTTAGAAAGTCCCTATTGATTCGTTCGACCATCCACATTTTATCAACTCTCTACTACGTATTCTTTCGCACTGCCCTAGAGACAACATATGTTAACTTTGTGGAGAGGAGCTGGGCGTCCATTACAGGAGTTTGTTGTGAGCGTTCATTTTGAAGCCACGTAAATACTCTGAAGGTTTTCGAGTTTCTCTGAATTTGTATAAGCACATCCAGAAACAATATGTTCGCTATAGTTCAACGTCAGCGCAACTGCGTGGATATGACTACAGCTTGCCTGGAAAATTGCAGAAGTTATAACACAAATAAACGACAACGGGCTCGTACATCCGCATTTTGTAAGACAAATACTTTACCAGTAACCAGACCTTTTTTCTTTGGAGTGAATGTTATCACGCCAGATGCAGCTTCAGTATCGTCATTGTGAAGGCGATCCTTCTCTCCTCCATAGCACCACCAAAGACCACCTCTTTTCCTTTACACAAATGTGGTTACGCGCACGTCTCATTGCAGTCACTTATATCGAATTTGCTTCTAATTTTATGATGTTTGGCAGTTAACATTCCAACTTTTGTTGTTCAGATGGGCAAGACCTCACCACAAAACTTCTCATATCGCAAGATCCTGCTTGTCTGACACACATAAACTGTACGTAGGCAGATTCAAGTTAAAAATTCTGTCGACATCAATGGCGCTACAAATGAAACTCAGGCTCAAATAGTTAGGAACGGGAGAAGAAATTGCCCATGGTTGTGTTGAGCAGACGATCTTACATAGGGTGCCCCAAAGCTATTGTCACAGTTATGCAGATGGTGGAAGGTTCTAAAGTGAGTACTTCGAGATAAGGACGTAAGAGCAAAAAACGAATGTTTAATTTCTGTTAACACACGTTGTTTATGATAGGATGTAATTGCTGCTCCGCAATACTTCACACTGTGTCCTTCGAAGTGTGCATTTCGTGGGCAGTTTAACGGGTGCTTATTAATACATTTTCTCCCCCACTATCCAGCACCATGTCTGCAAATTGTACTGTGCCAACAATTATTCTTCATCATGTACTTGAATGACCTAGCTCCGAGGTTTCTACCCTCGTCGATATTTATTTCCGGTTTACGATGAAGCCCATTTCGAGAACTTTCTCTCCTTATTAGTCCATTCTATGTTCGTTTGGGCCATTGCGAAAGAGAAGTAGCTTAAGGGGAACTGGCAATGAAACAGAGCACCACGAGGAGAGGAGACGATAAAGAGTACTGGCTCTGTCAGATGTACACATCATAATCTGACTGCCTCGCAGTTCAGTGGAATTTGCAATGGCTCCAAGAGTTACGGGTAGGGTCCTTACCACTCGGGTGAGCCGAACCTGCGTGTTTTGCACTTTTCACTCTCCACTCGAAGAAGAGAAGTGCGGATTTGACCAGACACCTTACAGGGCTGCGATTCTTTCCGGCCGGTCACCAGGCGAACTGGCACTGGGACAAAGGGGTTCCTAATTGGGAAGCTGTCATTTTCCTGATAATCAAGGGGATCTTTGGCTGGAATCGGGGTTTGAACTATTTTCATTTATCTTTGGGACGTTGCTTACCATTATCGATGGAAGAAAATTAAAAAAAAATTGTCTACACCTGGACGCCGAAAGATGAGTTCAAAAACTTGCACTGTCGGGTATCTAACACTTTCAACACGCTTTCAATTCTCCTATTCCTTTTAAAACTTTGTTATCTATACTTCATTTAATCACTTAATTTCTAATCTCCATGTGAAATATTTGTAGTTCCATGTTTTCCAAATACTCTTGCGCCCAAACGGAGTTTGTGCAGATGCTTGTTCCTCAGTTGCTAGTCCAATATCCGATATCAGTAGACTTCTTTTGCTGACGATATGGCTTATTACTTTTCACCATTCATTCTCTGTTTCTAATTTGTGATATTCGATTGTCTCATGTAATTGCTGATCCACAGGCGAAAAATCTTCTGTCCTATACTCCAACTTCTCTTATTGCTTCTTTCCAAATGTTTTTATGTTAAGCAGGTAGATAACCCCTTACTACTTCTGCTTATTTTCTCTTTTTTTGCCTTATTTACATTGGACCCAAATTCTTTGCTAAGCATCATATTACCTATATTTTCTGAGTTTTGTTCACTCTCAACATGAAGAACCCTGTCATCCACGAAATTCAGGCTTATCATTTGTTTCTCTTGACATTTTGTCGCTGTTCGCACGTTTAGTTTCACTTCCTTTATTACTTTATGTGGCATGCAAAACAAAGGCGGAAATTAGCCCTGTACTTTAACCACATATTTGTAAGAATAAGTCTTTAGATGTTTTAGTTTCATTGTTCACACTACGTTTCTGTGAATATTCTAAATCATATTATCTTAATTCACATCACGCGATGTGACATCTTAATCCACCTTGCCTTTCATCTTCATCCACTACCATTCACATGCTTGTCAAGATGACTGAAATGTCCACAAGGAAAAGAAAAATGTGTCAGTATTATCATACCAGTTTATCTGTTATGTTTCGGCTCTGTCGAAAACGCGACACCCCACACGTTCAGAATTGCTACATAGTTTAAACACTCCTGATTTTAAAAACTTTCGCTGGCCACCAAACGCCCCAGACATGAACATTATTGAGCATATCTAGGATGCCTTGCAACTTGCTGTTCAGAAGAGATCTCCACCCCTGGTATTCTTACGGATCTATGGACAGCCCTGTAGGATTCATGGTGTCAGTTCCCTCCAGCACTACTTCAGACATTAATCGACTCCATGCCACGTCGTGTTGAGGCACTTCTGGGTGCTCTACACGATATTATGCAGGTGTACCAGTTTCCTTGGCTCTTCAGTGTATGTGCAGTACAGTAAACAACTTATCGTGGTTTCTGATGCTCTAGTCTTGATTCCCGCTAGCTTAGAAGTGTTAAAACAGTTACACACCCATTTTATTTAACACAAAACCGAAGGTTTTTGATTTCAGCTCACGCATTGTTGTAGTTACATATAAGACTACACCCAGTGTTGAGTTTCAAGCGGTACGCTCGGAGAAGCGTCGCCTTTAATTTTTCACACTCAGAGGGGGAAAAAGTCACATTTTATTTATACTAAAAGGCATAAAGTTATACCTTAATGACGTTGTTTGCAAAAAAATGCGATGATATTAGATTTCGTCCATATCTGGGTAATTAGTAATTGGTATTTTGGTATTACTTTTAGGTGTCATGGCAGCCGATCTCTCAGGCTTTTTGAGATGTGACTAGAATATCGGCCTGTACTACATTATTAAAATCATTCAAAATGCGAATGTTAAGATCTACGGAAAAGAATAATAATATTATGCGGTGTAAGTAGGCTGTTTAGGTTTTTTTATTTGTAACGCCACGTAGCGCCCTGTATGAAAATCTCTGGCTGTGCTGTGTGCAGTCTGTTGGGCAGTTGGCTGTTAACAGCGCGTAGCGTTGCGCAGTTGGAGGTGAGCCACCAGCAGTGGTGGATGTGGGGAGAGAGATGGCGGAGTTTTGAGACATGTGTCCATCAGAGACAGTACATCTGTAAGACTGGACGTCATGAACTGATATATATATATATATATAATGACTTTTGAACACTATTAAGGTAAATACATTGTTTGTTCTCTACCAAAATCTTTCATTTGCTAACTATGCCTATCAGTAGTTAGTGCCTTCAGTAGCTAGAACCTTTTATTTAGCTGGCAGTATTGGCGCTCGCTGTATTGCAGTAGTTCGAGTAATGAAGATTTTTGTGCGGTAAGTGGTTCATGAAAGGTATAGGTTATTGTTAGTCAGGGCCATTCTTTTGTAGGGATTATTGAAAGTCAGATTGCGTTGCGCTAAAAATATTGTGTGTCAGTTTAGTGATGATCAGAATAAGTAAAGAGAGAAATGTCTGATTACGTTCAGTTTTGCTCAGCTGTTTGAAAATCAAATAACGTAAGGGGTTTACCAGCACAGTAATTCACTAATTTTTCAAAGGTGACGTTTCAGCGGTCAGATTTTAAAATACATTTCGAGAGGGGACTGCTTTCATAGTTACGTTCGTCCTCCTTTAGAGCTGCGAAACCCAACTCTTTATGTGGCTACCCGGTTCCTGAAAGAATGACGCCCAGCTACATACACCAAAAGTAAGGAGTGGAAGCAGGAGAAATATGATAGTGATACTGCGATGCCTACTTGGAATCTGCACAACCAGGTTCATCTGCAAGGTACCTCTTCTAACATTAATTCTAGATGTTATACAAACTGACTGTTACTAAGTTTTAAGAAACCCCGAAGCGATGTAGATGAAGCTGACCGGAATTTAATATAAGACACGAGAGGTCGGAAATGTCGCGAAATACGGATAAAGGGAACGAGAAATGTTGAACATGTGACGTCACCATATGACTTCCTTCGCCGCCCGTGCAGCGGTTGAACCGATCGTTCTGTCGCACCTGATCATCCCAACCCAAGTCGAGCTTTCACGTCGCTGTGGCTCTGGGCCCACGTGTCCGACTGGAGCGCGTGGGGCTCAGGATTCGAGTCGTGTGTCTTGCAGGTAGTATTCTTTTCACTGAGTCAGACAATTACGCATTTACTTTGAAATATTAATTATTATTTTATATACCTGTCTCGCCGTCTTTATTGCAAAGTACAGTACAACAAAAACATACCGTATTGGGCCACAAGTAAATAGTTATAAGGTACAGAACTGCGTCATTACCAGTAAATCACCTACGTTTTCTTTACTAAATAATGATTGCTAGCAAAAGAAGAAGGGACAAAAGGAAAGAAACGCAAAATAAGAACGGCATTTTCTTGGTTACAGAGAGGATAATAATTTTGTAACTTGTACGTTTACAACAGACCACATTTACAGAAGACGTTCGAAATTTGCACCGTTTAGTCGAATTCAAGCACTGCATAGTTCAATCATCGCTTCTCGGCCGAGGACAACCGCTTCACGTGCGACGAGGTACATCTGGTGACGTCACATGTTCAACAGTTCTCATCCATTTTGGCGTATTTCCCGACATTTGCGTCTCTACGTGTCTGATATTAAATTACTTGTCTCAGCGTCATCTACATCGCTTCGGAGTTTTTTTAACGTTTGTAAGATTCACCCTGCGTATAAATCTTATTTATTTACTTACTTTAAGCTAAGCATTCAAAGTATATTTTAATTTGTTACAGCAATAATTTTCAAACGTTAGATATTCGCAAAAGGTCACTCAGAGTACCCTTTAACTTTTTTCCAGAAAATCAGCACAAACTATACCGTCAGGAACAACGACAAGTTGTGTAATGTATGGCGCATGCATAATTACCAAAACAAATTAACTGATAGTGTGTTGTAAGACATATGTGACAAAACCCACTGAAGAAAAATATTTGGAGAAAGCAAAAAATGAACGGTTTCCTTACAAAAGGCGGAATTTCTCTCGAATCATGACCTCCAGTATTGCTAGCAGGCGGTCGCTTCTCCTTCAGTACAGAGAGCGGCGTCGGAGGTACTGACTTCCGTCTTGGAACAAAACGAGCAGGTGCTCCCCTTCGTTGGTAAATTTTTTTCGTATTCTCTGCTACTTACGTTCAGCCCCGGCCGTGACACTGGACGCCAGCTGCCACAAAGGCGACTGCGGTAGCCTGCATACAATACCGCGTTTCGTTCGCTCTGCCGCTGAACACGAAACACTGGCCTGTGGTCTCAAGTAATGCGACACGCACAGTACCTTCACCGACAAAAAGTCGTCCGCCTCACATATGCGAATGTAGCGGCAGTGCGTGATGGCACGCCCCCCCCCCCCCCCCCTTCCTCACGAGTCACGCATTTTCGCACTGAATGTACGCAGTGCCATCGAGTTCACAATGGGTGGTGGGTTCCGCGACAGCTGCGTGGCCCTGCCATTACGCAGTCGAGGCGAAGCTCCGCCCAAGCAGTTTGCGTGCCTCCGCTCTGCACACCTGTTGCACGCACCTGTTCCGTGATTTGCGTTTTTCTTTCCCACGGTCTTGTTTCCGCCAAGCCTGAGATCTCTCGAATGGTCGTGAATCACCCGTCACACTCGCAGGGAATGGTTTTGTTTTTCTACCTGCGATAACAACATTGCTCAGACCATTGTTATTATCATACTTCAACGAGTACGTTAACTGTTATATTACCTGTTCCATTACTGGAAAGTCATTCATTCGGTGGAGCACATGTTCGACGGTAATCCGAACACTTAAGACGAACGTGTATCAATTAAAGGAAGTTAAGCTGGTTCGGATCACTGGTTCCTCACTCATACGAGGGTGCTTTGATAAATCTTGCAAAAAAGCAACAAAAGATGTTTGATTCGTAAACAATTCATCTTACTCCCTGGCATAGTCTCCTTTGAGGGTTATACACTTCGTCCAACGATCCTCCAGTTTATTCATCCAATCGGAAAAATAGATTCTGTCAAACTCTGCAAAAATCTCGTAGACTGCAACTATCACTACCTCATTAGATGAAACTTTCTTCCCAGCAAACACAAAATTCATGTTAGGAACAGGAAGAGGCCACTTGCGGCTAATAAGGAACCTCTTGAGTGCGAGCTCGCAAAAGGCCGATGACGTTCACGGCAATCGACGCCCACATATTATCTACAATGCAACCTCAATATTTGTTGCTAATGATAGCGGGGGCGGGGCTGGAGGTATCTAATGGTGAGCTCAGCACGAGGCTACGGAGCGTAGTTGAACTGCTTCGTCGACTCACAAAAAAGCTAAAGTGATAGTTGTTTCGACATAAAGTATAACAATGGCAAGTATAAAGAAAGAAAATTTTGCGTTATATCCGAAACAACAGTTGCCGAAGTTGACATTTCAAATAAAACCCAAGCAATTTCGCAGCGTGAGAAAGAAGTAGCGTTTCTGCAAGGTGAGTCAGTGTCTTATACGTTCCACTGTGGGGATAATGTACATGAGCAGTACGATGAAGACGATATGTGCTCAAAAAATGAAAGCGATAATGAAACAGGTATCGAGCCATATAGTTCACCATCCTTGTCGGACAGGGATCCACAATGAAACGTTGTAAAAGACAATCGTGCTCCAAGGAGCGCGTACTAAACATAATTACATACATGGAAGATAATCAGCAGCAAGTAAAAAAATATAGATGCGATAAACTTATCCCATCATTCAGTAAGGAATTTATTTTAAGCTTCGACCAGTCTGAATTTGAAGAGGAAATTTGTATGTAAGAACCTCGGAAATTAGAGGTACCAAGAGAGTAGTATCAAGATCACATAAGATCAGTGCCTTAACGCATCCTGGATGGTAAATTGGCTGGAAAGTTATTTATTATGATGCAAGAAGTTGGAGGGCGTTTGCTACCTACGATTCCCTCTCATGTGCGTAATCTTGCAAGAGCAGTAAGGAATATTTACTTTACAGGAAGCAAGAGTGGGAAAATTGGCGTAAGAGAACTAAAACAGTGGTATGAGCACTGCTTTTGGCCAATAACTTCCTATTGCTTGTTTACTCTTCTGTGTGTAAAAATAAGGCTACTTCAGAACAAATTATTCCTCCTGAAAAGTGTGTGACGCTGCTATTCATACCACCTGGAACCACTGGACAAGTTCAGCCCCTGGTTGTTTTTTTTTTTTTTGTGCCTATAAAACATGTTATCGCACTATCTGCATCTCTGCCTTCAAGAATAGCCAGTTGTACGGTATGCTCCACGACAAACTGTTTCGCATTTGGTTAATGTCATCACATTTCATTAATTCTCATCACCCTGTAACACCAATTTATCATATTGGTGCAATGCAATATATCATATTGCATTCTTTAAGAGTGGATACCTAATTGAACGTCATGCACGGTTTGTAACTCCCAAAGAGTACTCCCTCAATCTTGATGGTGCAAAATTTTGTAATAATTTTGGCGAGCTATTTTACATTTGGTGTTCACGGTGCAAGTTAATGGTTTGTGCTGAACGTCTCTTGAATGTCGACGACTTCCATTTTGTGAAGTGTAATACACACATCAAAAAAAGTTTTGCGTCACGTCGATTCCGAGAGTTCCAGAACCTGTACAGAAAATTAGAATAGAGAGCAACATAAACATCATTTCTACCCTTTTTATTGCTCATGAAAACCACACATTGCATGTTATACCACCATACAGCGAGACCTTCAGAGGTGGTGGTCTAAATTGCTGTACACACCGGCACCTCTAATGCCCAGTAGCGCGTCCTCTTGCATTGATGCATGTCTCTACTCGTCGTGGCATACTGTCCACATGTTCATCAAGGCATTGTTTGTCCAGATTGTCCCACTCCCCAACGGCAATTCGACGTGGATCCCTCAGAGTTGTTGGTGGATCACGTCGTCCATAAACAACCCTTTTCAGACTATCCCAGACATGTTCGATAGAATTTATGTCTGGAGAACATGCTGGCCACTCTGTCGAGCGATGTCGTTATCCTGAAGGAAGTCATTCACAAGATGTGAACGATGGGGGCGCGAATTGTTGTCAATGAAGACGAATGCCTCACCAATATGCTGCCGATATGGTTGCACTACCGCTCGGAGGATGGCATTCACGTATCGTACAGCCGTTACTGCGCCTTCCATGACCACCAGCGGCGTACGTCGGCCTACATAATGCCACCCCAATACAGCAGCGAACCTCCACCTAGCTGCACTCGCTGGGTAGTGTGTCTAAGGCGTTCAGCCTGACTGGGTTGCCTCCAAACACGTCTCCGACGATTGTCTGGTTGAAGGCATAAGCGACACTCATCGGTGAACAGAATGTGATGCCAGTCCTGAGCTGTCCATTCGGCATTTTATTATGCACATCTGTACCGAGCTGAATGGTGTCGTGGTTGCAAATATGGACCTTGCCATGGAAGGTCGAAAGTGAAATTGTGAATCATGAGACCTATTGCGCACAGCTTGAGTCCTAACAAGACGTCATGTGGCAGCACGAAAAGCATTATTCAAATGATGGCGTTGCTGTCAGGGTTCCTCCGAGCCATAATCCGTAGGTAGCGGTCATCAACCGCAGTAGTAGCCCTTGGGCGGCCTGAGCGACGCATATAATCGACAGTTCCTGTCTCTCTGCTTGTCCTCCATGACCGAACAACATCTCTTTGGTTCGCTCCGAGACGCCTGGACACTTCCCTTGTTGAGAGCCCTTTCTGGCACAAAGTAACAATGGGGACGCGATCGAACTGTGGTACTGACCATCTAGGCATGGTTGAACTACAGTCAACATGAGCCGTGTACCTCCTTCCTGGTGGAATGACTGGAACTGATTGGCTGTCGGATCCCCTCCGTCTAATAGGCGCTGCTCATGCCTAGTTGTTTGTATCTTTGCGCGGGTTTAGTGACATCTCTGAACAGTCAAAGGGACCGTGTCTGTGATACAATATCAACAGTCAACGTCTATCTTCAGGAGTTCTGGGAACTGGGATGATGCAAAACTTTTTTTGATATGTGTACCTACCTCCCATAAGAGATTGATCACTGCGCCTTCCGGACACTCATTTTCTATCGCCTTCCTGATGCACATGGTGAGCCGTTAGCAACTAGTATTTTTCCTGTCATAATTGTTAATATAACGCTTTCAAACTAGCCTTATTAAAGACTGAACTTGCGACAGCTCACTCAAGGAGTCCCTTGTAAGTCTATTGTATGTGGTGGATGAGGAACTAAATCAAAGCCCAGTTCATTCGCTTTCGCCATTGTTATCGCTAGTATGTAGATGGTGCATTATTCTGGCGAAAGAACACTATTTTGCGCACCAGTCTTGGTCTTTGTTCGGCCAACACAAATTTGAAAGGATCCGAAAATGAAGCATAACAGTGTCCCTTTATGGTTTTGCCTTTTTTCAAGTAATCTACGAGTATCATTCTTTGGGAATCTCAGCTGACAAATAGTCTTTTCTTCTTCGGTGCACTTTCACCAACCTGTCATTTGACTCTGGTGTGTAATGAAGAATCTAGGTTACATCGACAGTCACAAATCGGCGCAAAATGTCTTCCGGATTGCAATTAAACATCGCCAGAAATTTCGTTGAAACGTTGCGCCGGATTCGCTATGAAGAATCGCGGCACCCACCGCGCACGCAGCTTCTTTGTAGTCAATTCTTCGTGCCGGATGTTATACACTCGCTCAGTCGAGATGCCTACAGTTTCAACAATCTCACGGAGTTTTGTCCAACCATGTTTAAATTCGTAAGTCCAAAAATAAATAGTCTTTCATCGATGGTACGAGGTCCGCGTGAACTTCATCGAATTCTGTTTTGATCTGTGTGGCGATCCAACCATTCAAATGAAAATGTTTAATAGCAGCACGAAACTCTGTTCTCTGCATTTTCAGTCACTTTCGACACAATTCAGGTAACTGTCAACAATGAACTGTACGCTGTACGTTGTTGTAATTCTTTATGAGATCCTTGGGATGATCACGGTTACCAACCATGAAGGCACAAAAAAAAGTTCCATTCTTTCATTGATATTTACCAAACTTATCAAACAACCTTTGTATTTCAAAACTAATGCTTTAGGTTTACGCGACACCTGCGTGTCTTCATTATTACTGCTGTCATCCATTTGACATACACTGCCGGTGGTAGACCTCCTCCTCACATCTCCATGCATTACAAGTGGCTCTGAGCACTATGGGACTTAACATCTGAGGTCATCAGTCCCCTAGACTTAGATCTACTTAAACCTAACTAATCTAAGGACATCCCATACAGCGATACCCGAGGCAGGATGGGAACCTGCGACCGTAGCGGTCGCGCGGTTCCAGACTGAAGCGCCTAGAACCTTCATGCATCACTGTCGTCAGGTTTAAGCACCTATGTTATTGTTGCATGTTTTCTAATGCCATCTACCCAACTTCTGTTCATCTGACTATTGGTGAGGTTAAACTCCACGGTCCCTACGATATTATATGAATAGAGCCGGCATAGGATTTCGTCCTTTCCCTTCCTCATCATCAATGGCGGTTTCAGCGAGGGGCAGATGAGGGTAGATGCTCCGCCCTCCCTTTTCCTCAAGAAAAATCATTGCAACCGAAAGTTGCAGGTTCCCCTGCCAAATGCAGGCCTATCAGTTCAAATGGTTCAAACGGCTCTGAGCACTATGGGACTTCACTTCTGAGGTCAGAACTTAGAACTACTTCAACCTAACTAACCTAAGGACATCACACACATCCATGCCCGAGGCAGGATTCGAACCTGCGACCGTAGCGGTCGCACGGGTCCAGACTGAAGCTCCTAGAACCGCTCGGCCACGGCGGCCGTCATCTATCAGTTCAATATCACTCTCAAGATAGCCAGAACAGGTAACGGATATTGACCAGCAGCAAACGTACCTAGAGGCACTTGCCGTGAAATTTCAAAGGTATTTCGTCATTCACAATGAAAGTAACATTATTCCCCCCCCTCCTCTGCCGTGCCGCACACAGTAGCTCCGATGATGGGTACACAATTGCTGAAGCGACAGGAATCATGCGACTGTGATGTGCACACGTACAAATCTCAGTAGCATCTCGCACACAATGTATAAAAGGGGTGGTCATTGGCGGAGCTGTCATTTGTACGCAAGTGATTCATGTGAAGAGCTTTCCGACATAATTATGGACGTACGATGGGAATTACCAGATTTCGAACGCGGAATGGTAGTGGGAGCTAGACACATGGGATATTCCATTTCGGGTATCGTTAGGGAATTCAATATTCCGAAATCCACAGGGGCAAGAGCATGCCAAGAAAAATCTTTAGGCACAGACAACGCAGTGGCCGACGGCCTTCACTTAACGACTGAGAGTAGCGGCGTTTGCGTAGAGTTGCACGTGCAAACAGACAAGCAATTCCGCGTGAAATAACAGTAGAAATCAATGTGGCAAGTATCCGTTAGGACAGTGTGGTGGAACTTGACGTTAACGGACTAGGGCAGCAGATGAACGATGCGAGTGCCTTTGCTGACAGCATGACATCGTGTGCAGTACCTCTCCTGGGCTCGTGACCATACGTTTGCACCCTAGACGACTGGAAAATTGTGGCCTAGTCAGGTAAGTTATGATTTCATTGGTAAGAGCTTATGGTAGGGTTCGAATGTGGTGCAGACCCCACGAGGCCATGGACGCAAGCTGTCAGCAAGGAACTGTGCAAGTGGATGATTGCTCCATAATGGTGTAGGCTGTGTTTACATCGAATACACTGGATCCTCTGGCGCAGTTGAACCAACTGAGACCATTTACAGTCATTCATGTTCCCAAACAACGGTGGAAGTTTTGTGAATGACAATGCTCCGTGTTACCGGGGCCACAGTTGTTTGCGACTGATTTGAGGAACTTTCTGGACAATTCGAGCGATTGATTTGGCCATCCAGATCGCCCGACATCAGTCCCATCGATCGTCTATTGGACATAATCGACAGAATATGTACCGGAAACACTTCCATAACTATGGACGGCTACAGAGGCAGCACGGGTCAATATTTCTGCAGGAGACATCCAACGACTTGTTGAGCGAACGCCACGACGAGGGGCTGCAGTACACCGGGCAACAGAGGGTCCAACACGATATTAGGAAGCATCCCACAACTTTTGTCACCTCAGTGTAATGCAACACGAACATGACATCACACTACACAACCAAACACCTACTCCCCCCCCCCCCCCCCACACACGCACACAGAGATACGAATACACAAAATCCCGCCAGACGGTCCATTCTTTCTTTCCAATCGTTTACGGAAAGACCTAGTACTGGCACGTTACACAACATAGCGAACTGCGTGCCAGCATGCAATAAAAGTGACTGAGAATGGACAGTAAAATTGGAAAATAAGCGAGATTAAGACTCGTTGAAGCAGAGAAAAGTCACAATACAAAATATAACCACTTGTATAATCGGAAGGACATGCGTGAGGCCAGTGGAATAAGGATAGGAGAGGAACTCAGTTCTGATCTTTTCGAGGGAGCAACCTCAGAGGTCGCCTATACTGATTCAAGGCAACCATGTAATAGCCGTCTGATAAGGTTTACAGTTTAAAAAATCTAAAGCGAATATGGCTTTAAAAAGTTTATTTAAATAAAATAACTGCCGGTTTCAGATGTATTGCACCTCATCCTCAAATTGCACTTACAGATTCTCTTGCTTTCCTTCTGGGGCCCATTTCGTAGTCGTCACTGGTTATGGGCTTGTCTTTTAGGGTTCCGCGCCTCAACTTGTAAAAACGAAACCCTTGTAGGATCACTCTATTGTCCATCAGTCTATCCGTCTGTTTGACTGTTAAAAACCATTTCTTCTCAGGAAAGAGAAGACATATCAAACTCAGATTTGTGTCATATTAAGGTCTATGGTCCCTTGGCGGCGTAAAAATTTTAAGTTTGTTAGTCAATTCAAGTCAAAAGATACAGCCATTTACATCACAAATTTTAATACTCGAAACCTTACTCATCAAAACCTATAGCGTGCTTCCCGTTAACCTAGAACTAGAAAATTTGCGAAGACGCACAGTTTCACACTACAAGTAAAGGAAAAAATATCCGAAAATTGTTAATTTTTAATTATACCACGCGAAAAAAATGTTTATTTTGTATCTGCCTCTCTACTCGTCTGTTAAGACCTCTTCTTCTCTGGAACCGGTTGGAGTAACATGTTTAAATATAAGTCACATATTGCGATCTATGGTCCCTAGGCGATGTAAAAAAGCTAAAAAAAGCTACGCATCTAAGTCAGTGCGGTGAAAAGATTCGGCCATATATGTCACATATTTTGAAACTCACAAACTCACTCATCGAACCCTATGGAGAACTTCCAGTTGATTTGGAATCATGAAATTCGGGAAGAAGCAAGATTTCACAGTAGAAGTAAAGTAGAAAATCCGAAATTTGTTAAATTGTAAATGTATCACGTAAGAAATATCTTTTTGCCGTTTGAACATACATTTCATTCATCATTTGCCAAAAGCGGATCAGACTAGCATTAGTGCATGCAAACATAAAATGCAGGTTGCAGTCCTGTTTTAGTAAATAAATAATAAAACGTTTTCTTTAATCTTCTCTCTACATATTTAAACTGAATTCCCCTCCTCGCTTCCTTTTGCATGTGCGGACTAGTCCTAGGAACAATTGTAAAGTTTTTGATATGGTCTTACAACTCCCGCGACCATAACTTACCAGTATCGACATCGATAGCCGGCAAAAATCACTGATATTATCGATTCCCAGGATGGAGGCACCGTCTGTATTTATAATGAAGTTTGTACGGAAACCTCAGTGCACGTCTCCCACACGTACTCGGACGGTTTTTCTTTTGTCATTGTTGATAGAATGCTGGAACGGAGTAATAAGATCAAATGTAAAGTTGCACCCTGTATTATAAAAGATATTATGATATATTTTACTGGCTAGGCAGCTATAATGTAAGAGATACGCTGTAATGTTTCTACATTTGTAGAGCGTTGGCTTTATAGCGATTGTGATAGCGATGTGATGTGCTTATTACCGTCTCTGCTATCATCAGATTAAAATGACGTCAGCTGATAATCCTCTGCTCCCTGGACCATGATGCATCGGTCATCTTTTTGATCATGATTGCCTATTAAAATTAACTGATTAATTACTACAGACGAGTAACCATCACACAGCTCAAATAAAACAGGATACATTATTGAAAACACACAGAAATATGAAACAGACTCGTTAAACAAAAAGGAGGGAACTTGCCGCTTTCGACTAGACAGGCGATCCACAACCTTGCAAATAGAGGAGAAAGGGTCCATAAAGAGTACTGATGTAATGCCTTAGAGATAGTCCTACAGGATTTTTATCGCAAACGAAGGTAATGAGCCATGAATAGATCGTGTTGCGAGCACACATGCGGGGGTGGCGCAACAAAGGTTACCGCCCTAGCAATGCAGTCGCTGTGAAGCTAATTCCTCGTGGTGCAAATCGCGTATTTGCAGCGTAATCACGGACGGACGTGATACGAGGAATCTACAGGAACGCCTCAGTTTAAAAAAAACGGCTCTGAGCACTATGGGACTCAACTTCTGAGGTCATCAGTCCCCTAGAACTACTTAAACCTAACCTAAGGACATCACACACATCCATGCCCGAGGCAGGATTCGAACCTGCGACCGTAGTGATCTCGCGGTTCCAGGCCGCCTCAGTTAAAACTGAATGTAGCTGTACATCGTTGCTTCCAAGGTTACAGTAACAAACACAAGTATAGCGATTGTGGTGGTAACTACCGCGTTACTGTTGCGGGTGAAGTAAAGCCTATCAAGAACGGCAACGAACTGAGACTAGGAGGGTGTCTCAGTTTATTTACTTCGGTCCTCGCACACTGTATGCTCCCTCCGGGAGCAAAATGTCCCTGGGGACGGATATGCTGATGGTCGCTTAGTCTTTCTGCCGAGGGCAGTTTGGTGTGCCCACGCAAAGGGTTGGTGGTCATGGAGATGCGTCGGTTTTCTAACTGAGGGAAGGATTGGTGACCCTCCGCCTACCCGTTGCCTTCACTTGAATTTAAACTAGCAGCAACTGAAGCTTCTGTAGATTTACATCATTTTGTGTATTTTATGAATTACATGAATGGTCATGGCGAAAATTGTTCCACATCCGCCACTCGATAGTCTTCTGCTTAGGCAAGTTATCGGAGGCTTACGCTGGCGTGGGAAAATTTAGCGTATAAATAATTCATAGACTTTTTAATTAAAAGGTGTACAGCCTCCTGTACCTCCTCGAACTAAACTCGTAATTTCATAAGCAAGCCAAATCTGTTGTCGGAAAGGTGGTGTTAGTTTTATTTCACGCATTCTCTCTCCTTGTAATGGGACTCCGCTGGAAAGCTATAGAGACTTTACTACGTGCTCTGTATCTCTTTGAAAAATCTCTGTGTTACACATTGAATATAATCAGCATTGTACGAGAGAATTAAATGATCGACACTGTGTACGACGCAGAAGCACAATAAAGTACACTCCTGGAAATTGAAATAAGAACACCGTGAATTCATTGTCCCAGGAAGGGGAAACTTTATTGACACATTCCTGGGGTCAGATACATCACATGATCACACTGACAGAACCACAGGCACATAGACACAGGCAACAGAGCATGCACAATGTCGGCACTAGTACAGTGTATATCCACCTTTCGCAGCAATGCAGGCTGCTATTCTCCCATGGAGACGATCGTAGAGATGCTGGATGTAGTCCTGTGGAACGGCTTGCCATGCCATTTCCACCTGGCGCCTCAGCTGGACCAGCGTTCGTGCTGGACGTGCAGACCGCGTGAGACGACGCTTCATCCAGTCCCAAACATGCTCAATGGGGGACAGATCCGGAGATCTTGCTGGCCAGGGTAGTTGACTTACACCTTCTAGAGCACGTTGGGTGGCACGGGATACATGCGGACGTGCATTGTCCTGTTGGAACAGCAAGGTCCCTTGCCGGTCTAGGAATGGTAGAACGATGGGTTCGATGACGGTTTGGATGTACCGTGCACTATTCAGTGTCCCCTCGACGATCACCAGTGGTGTACGGCCAGTGTAGAAGATCGCTCCCCACACCATGATGCCGGGTGTTGGCCCTGTGTGCCTCGGTCGTATGCAGTCCTGATTGTGGCGCTCACCTGCACGGCGCCAAACACGCATACGACCATCATTGGCACCAAGGCAGAAGCGAATCTCATCGCTGAAGACGACACGTCTCCATTCGTCCCTCCATTCACGCCTGTCGCGACACCACTGGAGGCGGGCTGCACGATGTTGGGGCGTGAGCGGAAGACGGCCTAACGGTGTGCGGGACCGTAGCCCAGCTTCATGGAGACGGTTGCGAATGGTCCTCGCCGATACCCCAGGAGCAACAGTGTCCCTAATTTGCTGGGAAGTGGCGGTGCGGTCCCCTACGGCACTGCGTAGGATCCTACGGTCTTGGCGTGCATCCGTGCGTCGCTGCGGTCCGGTCCCAGGGGGCGTGAGCGGAAGACGGCCTAACGGTGTGCGGGACCGTAGCCCAGCTTCATGGAGACGGTTGCGAATGGTCCTCGCCGATACCCCAGGAGCAACAGTGTCCCTAATTTGCTGGGAAGTGGCGGTGCGGTCCCCTACGGCACTGCGTAGGATCCTACGGTCTTGGCGTGCATCCGTGCGTCGCTGCGGTCCGGTCCCAGGTCGACGGGCACGTGCACCTTCCGCCGACCACTGGCGACAACATCGATGTACTGTGGAGACCTCACGCCCCACGTGTTGAGCAATTCGGCGGTACGTCCACCCGGCCTCCCGCATGCCCACTATACGCCCTCGCTCAAAGTCCGTCAACTGCACATACGGTTCACGTCCACGCTGTCGCGGCATGCTACCAGTGTTAAAGACTGCGATGGAGCTCCGTATGCCACGGCAAACTGGCTGACACTGACGGCGGCGGTGCACAAATGCTGCGCAGCTAGCGCCATTCGACGGCCAACACCGCGGTTCCTGGTGTGTCCGCTGTGCCGTGCGTGTGATCATTGCTTGTACAGCCCTCTCGCAGTGTCCGGAGCAAGTATGGTGGGTCTGACACACCGGTGTCAATGTGTTCTTTTTTCCATTTCCAGGAGTGTATGTTCTTTCCTTGTTAAGCCGAGTTTGAACCGCTAAATAGTAAGGTGATGGGGTCACCACCCCTATTTTGATATCAAATTGATATGCAAATTAATTAAATTGATCAATCAATCACCCCCTGCGCCCGACCACACCCGCGCTCGATCACGGCCGCACCCGTCCCTTACCACGCCCTCCGCCACCCACAGTTGACGTCTGGTATTTTTCTCAACCTGCTTGTGGGCCCCATACCCATCCCCCCCTCCCACCACCCACTCTCACCCACAACGTATCCTATTCGCGGAAATTTCTAATTTTGGTGGGAATTTCTTTGTCCCACGGCTGTGCTGACGTCCCACCCCACCACCCACCTAGGAATTGGCGGGAAATTAAAATTGGCAGTAGTCTTTCTGGGACTTGAACTCTGGTCCTCCAGGACAGAAAGCCCAGGGGTACCCCCCTAACACAATTATACCACCAGAGGTGCTTGGAATTGATGAGAAATCGAAAATGGTGGTGGCCTTTTCGGGAGCCGAACCATGGTTCTACTGGGTGGAAAAGCCCAAGTGCACCCCCCCCCCCCCAACAGCACACGAAACTGCTCAGATGCAGGAGAGGAAGGTTAGGTTAGTGTACTTTATTTATTTTGGTCGGGGAAATGAAGTAAAGATAGGTCATAATGAGGTAATTAATCATAAATATTGGGCCTAATTACGCAACTACATACACAGCGCTACACAACGACGGTCTAAAATCGCAATACAACTCAGAAACTACCCTCGTAACTCTTTCTTCTATTCCTTCCACTATTACCGTATTCCAATCACCCATGACTGTTAATTACGATCCACGGCACACCTCAGATTTTGAATAAACATCATCAGCAATTGCTGCAGAAGACTTCCGGTAAAAGAAGTCCGTTGTGCCAACGACCTTGTCGAAGAGGGCGGACGAGCGGACAGAGGTTCACAGCGCTCTCTTGCCTTTAGAGCGGGAAACTGCACCTAGAAGGCGGAAGAATCGGCAATGACCAACTGCATGAGGATGCAGAAGGCAATGGAAGTCACTGCATTAAAGACAAATAAACTTTATCCACTGTAATAGAAAAAGTGCCATGACGATCTCACCATTGGTAAAAGATTCCGCATTAGTCCCCCATTCAGATCTCCGGGAGGGAATCGCCAAGGGGAAGATGACCTTGAGGAAAGAAAGATGGAATAACCAACGAAAAGGTAACGCTCTACGTGTCGGCAGTGGGACGTCAGAAGTTTGAACGTCGTAGGGAAGATAGAAAATCTGAAAAGGGAAATGCAAAGGCTAAATCTGGATATAGTGGTGGTCAGTGAAGCGAAATGGAAAGAAGGATGTCTAGTCAGGAGAATATAGACTACTATCAATTGCAAGAGAAAATGATATAACGGTAGTAGGATTCATTGTGAATAGGAATGTAGGTCGGTGAGTGAGTTTGCTGTGAACAGTTCAGTGACAGGTTTGTGTGAAAAGTTCAGTGATAGGGTTGTTGTCATTAGATCCGACTTGAAAACAACGCCCACAGCAACAGTTCAGGTATACAAATCGACGTCGCAAGCACAAGATGAAGAGACAGAGAAAGGTAATGAGGCTATCGAACGTATAATTCAGTCCGTACAGAGAGATGATGACCTGAATTAATACTATGCTTTACTGATTTATTTTCAGCCAGAGGTAGTTGAATGAGGTGTAACTCCATGCAACGTCACCATCTGAAATTTCAAATTACTGTCGATCAAACTGAAATACTATGTTTCTTGTTGATTTTCTTGGGTTGTTATAAATAATTAATTTACGTTTGTCATATTTCAAGTGTTAAACAAAATTCCTAATAACAGTCTGGACAGCTTGTTAACTACAATTAATTTATGTTCTCTGGTCGGAAGTTCAAAGGTTCAAATGGCTTTAAGCACAAAGGGACTTAACATCTGAGGTCATCAGTTCCCTAGAGTTAGAACTACTTAAACCTAACTAACTTAAGGACATCACATACATCCAAGCCCGAGGCAGGATTCGAACCTGCAACCGTAGCAGCAGCACGGTTCCGGACTGAAGCGCCTAGAACCGCTCGACCCCCTGGTCGGAAGTGTTGGGTTTTCATTTGTGACGTGGCGCATTAACACTCCCACCTCTGCGCTTGCAACTGTTTTCACGGTCCTTTTTGACCTGTATCAGTAAAACGAAATGTAAGAATCTCCATCACAAGAGTACTTGCAGACGCTCGTTCGCCCCCGTCCACCAACTTGCTCGGTTACTCTGTGTGAATAGACATCAGCTACGGGATGTGAATGACTGAAAATATGTCGCTTTGTCATACAACTTTCTTACTGTTGAATGTAGGTCTCGGAACGCCTTTTATAATATTCAGAGGATATCTTAACTACAAGAAAATGAGCTCTAAGGTTCAAGTGAGTGCTACTGGGGGCAATATACTGAGTTGCTGGACGAAGAGCTTTCGAAGTTTTAGTAATAACCGTAACTTTACTAGGCCCGCAATCGTAGAGGACACTACTTTATCGCGTCAGCTGCGTTCAGGCTGTGACATGGTTTGTGGAGAACGGGAGCTAATATACAACTGAAATACTCTTCCAATTTCCTAGTCGTTTGTTACACATCAGGACACCAGGATAAGAAGGCAAACGTTAGGGACGAAAACCGTGTAGCCAAGTTCCTCGAGTCGTTTTGGCAAAACTGATATCGTATTGGCGTCTCCTGCTTAGAGATTGTACGCACTTACGAGAAGGTAAATACACTACTGGCCATTAAAATTGCTACACCGCGAAGATGACGTGCTACAGACGCAAAATTTAACCGACAGGAAGGAGGTGCTGTGATATGCTGATGATTAGCTTTTCAGAGCATTCACACAAGGTTGGCGCCGGTGGCGACACCTACAACGTGCTGACATGAGGAAAATATCCAACCGATTTCTCACACACAAACAGCAGTTGACCGGCGTTGCCTGGTGAAACGTTGTTGTGATGCCTCGTGTAAGGAGGAGAAATGCGTACCATCACGTTACCGACTTTGATAAATGTCGGATTGTAGCCTATCGCGATTGCGGTTTATCGTATGGCGACATTACTGTTCGCGTTGGTCGAGATCCAATTACTGTTAGTAGAATATGGAATCGGTGGGTTCAGAAGGGTAATACGGAACGCCATACTGGATCCACATGGCTTAGCAGTCGAGATGACAGGCATCTTATCCGCATGGCTGTAACGGATCGTGCAGCCACGTCTCGATCCCTGAGTCAACAGATGGGAACGTTTGCAATACAACAACCACCTGCACGAACAGTTCGACGACGTTTGCAGCAGCATGTACTATCAGCTCGGAGACCATGGCTGCAGTTACCCTTGACACTGCGTCACAAACAGGAGCACCTGCGATGGGGTACTCAACGACGAACCTGGGTGCACGAATGGCAAGTTCTGTTTACAGCATTATGATGGTCGCATCCGTGTTTGGCGACAGCAAGGTGAACGCAAATTGGAAGCGTGTATTCGTCATCGCCATACTTGCATATCACCTGGCGTGATGGTATGTGATGCCATTGGTTACACATCTCGGTCACCTCTTGTCCGCATTGACGGCACTTTGAACAGTGGACGTTACATTTCAGATGTGTTACGACCCGTGGCTATACCCTTCATTCGATCCCTGCGAAACCCTACATTTCAGCAGGATAACGCACGACCGCATGTTGCAGATCCTGTACGGGCCTTTCTGGGTATAGAAAATGTTCGGCTGCCGCCCTGCCCAGCACATTCTCCAGATCTCTCACCTATTGAAAACGTCTGGTCAATTGTGGCCGATCAATTGGCTCGTGACAATACGCCAGTCACTACTCTTGATGAACTGTGGTATCGTGTTGAAGCTGCATGGGCAGCTGTACCTGTACGCGCCATCCAAGCTCTGTTTGACTCAATGCCCAGGCGTATCAAGGCTGTTAATACGGCCAGAGGTGGTTGTTCTGGGTACTGATTTTTCAGGATCTATGCACCCAAATTGCGTGAAAATGTAATCACATGTCAGTTCTAGCATAATATATTTGTCCAATGAATATCCCTGTATCATCTGCTTTTCTTCTTGGTGTAGCAATTTTAATGGCCAGTAGTGTAATTTTTGTTTTGTTTTGTGATCTTCAATACGGCATTAAAACTGACAGGTAAGCAACTAGCGAATCGAAACAGCTTGTTAGAAAATGAGGAACTGCGGCAGTTAAACTCTGTAACTGACGTGTCTTATCTTTAAGTGTACTCCCGACAGCCTTTCCACGGTTGATACGCTTACTGCAGGGAGCGTCCAGCTGTGGTTCTCACGGTGCCCGTAAACACTTGGCACATTAGTGTGAGAACCACTTTGGAGTGTTTGTCGCTCGCTGCTCGTGTAAGCTGCTCATGCCTGCTGGTATTATGAACTGATACGCAACAGACCACATGTTTAGAAACACGAGTGGAACTGGTGAAGGGCTCTTATTCTATTGAAAATAAGTCGCACTTCGAAGAGTCAGTTAGTGACATACTCCATAGATCGTTTGAACGATTCCTTTATCGAAATGATGTGGAACGAGCTGGTTTAGTGAATATTAATACATGATTAGTATTAACATTAATGAACACATTATCATTTTATTCCTAATCATGCAACTAAGCTAAAGACAAGTTTTTTGTAACTAGATACCAATTTTTATGTAAAATTTCGTCAGTGAAATAGAAGGCGTTGTCTAGAAGAAATGATTTTAAATTATATTTAAAACTTGTTTCGCTATATGTCAGACATTCTATGTTATTGGGAAAATGATCAAAAAGTTTTATTGCTGCATACTGAAATCCTCTCTGAGTCATTGACAGCTTTAACAACGGGTAATATAGGTCATTTTTTCCTCTGGCGTTGTAGGTATGTACATTACTGTTCTTCTCAAATTGTGATGGCTTATTTACGATCAATTTCACTAGCGAAAATATATATTGTGACGGCAGAGTTAAAATGCCTAGCTCTTTGAAGAGGTGCCTGCGTGATATCCACAGGTGAACACCACGAATTATTCTTACTGCAATCGAACCATTCTTTCTTAGTGATGAGCTACTCCAGAAAATTATTCCATACCACATTATTGATTGGAAGTCTGCAGAATATGTCTGGAGGTTGATACATTTGTATCGAAGACTAGCAATTATACGAAGAACAAATATAGCTGAAGTTTGAGAAGCTAAGCAATTTTTTTTTTCCAATTCAAGTTTTCATCAGTATGTACACCCCAAAATTTGTAGTATTCCAGCCTACTTACTTACTCCTGCTCTTGTGCTCCATCTTTTCTTTGTTGAACAGAACTGAACGTAGTGTATTTTTTCAAGATTTTGGGAAAGTCCATTTTCAGAGAACCAATTAATAGTTCTTTGGAAGATATCATTTACTCTCTCTTCTGTTGCCTTCTCTCTAATGAGATTTATTATAACACTAGTATCGTCTGTAAAAAGTACAAATTCAGCTTCTTGAGTGTTAAATAGAGTGTCATTCACATATATATGCAATAGGAGCGGACCCAACATTGAATACTGTGGGACTCCCTTTGTAATTTTATCACAGTCACTAAAATTTTCTACCTGTCCGACATTGTCTGAATTATTAAGCACAGTCTTCAGCATTCTGTTTGTCAAGTATGATTCAAACCAGCTGTATGTGAAGACATCAATTCCATAAAACTTTAGTTTTTTTCTAAGAGAGTGTCATAGTCTACACAAGCGAACGGTTTGGAGAGATCACAAAAAACAAAACAGGTGAAATACTATTATTTAAGGCTTGTAATATTTAACGAGTGAATGTATAAATAGCATTCTCAGTGGAGGAACCTTTCTGTAATCCAAACTGTGATATGCTAAATAAATTGTTTCCACTTAAGTGTGCGACTGCTCTAGGGCACATTACTTTTTAGAATGCTTTGGAAAAATATTATTTAAGTGTGTCTTGTCACCTTTCTTATGAATGGTTTTAGTAATTGCGTATTTTGACCTGTCTGGAAAAATTCCCTGTGCCAGTGATGCATTATTTGTATCACTAAGGACACTTATTAATACGATGCTGAACCAGATGGAATGTGAGTGGTGTTCTCTTAGGATACAAAGAACAGCAAACCGGGATACAAGAGCCAGAGGAAAAATATATTTTTCTGTCTTAAGAGAATGTGCTGACGCCCAAGAAAGTTTGTTTTGGCTTCATTTGTTCAATAACGCAAGCTGGGTACCAAATTGATTTGTGGATTACTTTTACTCATGGCCGTTTTACAGCGGTTGTGTGCATTTCATTCCAGTGGACAATACCATGCTGTCATAGAATTTTGGGACAACTCCTGAGTTTTCAATAGTTAGGGCTGAATACTGAAACGATGTCGTTCTTCTCTCGGAGATGATCGACGAGACGTCACAAAGCTGCAGTCACTCGATAACTTGACGCTGGACGACCTAGGGGGGAGGGTGTATGAAGTATCTGCCGCCGTCCGAATACCAGTCTAAAGTGAGTGAAACATTTTACGTGAAATACTAACTTAATTGTTACAAATTTGCATAGTACAAGAAACGGAAGTAAATCCCTGTAACGTGTCCTGCTCCATATCAAGAATGTAACTCGTGCAATATTTTATTATTTAACTCACTATCGATTTTTAGATTCTATGCAAAACGTTAAAGGCATATGAAATTATTAATTAGTCATGTACAGAAGAAAGGAAGCAAAACACATTTTTGAACGATGTGAACCAACAGAATGGAAGTATACGTTGCTTCAAAGTCAGAAATATAGACGTGAGCGGGGAGATAAGGCTACAACTAGTGGTTTCAGTAGAAGCCACTGGTTGCCATGGAGCGAAAATTAAATCCACAGAACTGAAGAGAGTCAGCTTAAAGTACAAGGATATGAGTGTAATCTGCAGCTTGTACAACAAGGACAGAGATGTGATTAAAGACGATATTAGTGCGGCAGCAACGGAGATAAGGAAACCGTGGGACCGTGTTGCTGTTGACGTCTCACGATCCGTAGCCTCAGTTACCAAAACAGAGTGCTCTGTAAGGTGCGAACAAGCGTATTAACTGAAAATTAAACTTAGAGTAGCGTAATTTTTTAAATATGTGAACGAAATATGTCTCAACAAATTGGTTACGCCAATGACACATTTTGCCCAAAGAAATTATTGAAAACATACGCGGCCGCCTACGATTCCGTCGTCTCCTCCTGCAAAAAACACGACCTCCCATTCCGGCATCTCCGGACTACATCTTTTTCGATTGTGTATAGATTACCTGATACACGACAATGACCACAAAGAGGAGTTTGATGGACTATGGGCGTAAGTCTGAAAAATGCATTTCTGGTAAGAGTGAGTTGAATCTTTGTGTATTTATATCTTATTGAAGAACAATAATATTTCAATGATGTAATAATTCTGTCTTAGACCATACTTTTAACATCCAAAATCATTCCCTACAACTGAAAATATTTCTTCTATTTGTGATATATTATCCAAAATATAATGAGTGGTTTACGTCCTTTTTCTGTCAAACCATGACACCCTACAAAATATCATGAAAACTGAGTTGAGGTATTGCTTTTATCAGTTTATTATCCAGTTAAACTGCACATTAATAAAAAATATATGTTCAAGACCATTATAATTTATGTTCCTGTTCGGGATCAGTTGCTTCTTCACTGTTTACTCTCTCTAGAAGTTTTTCATACCAGCCTTTACTCTATCAGGAAAGAAGAGCAACAGGTCTTGAATGTCCCTCAACTTTGCTGTTGCTACAGTTGGTTTCCCTATTAACGACAAAAATAAAATATCTTCAGGGAGTTTTGTTGACTTCTTAATGAACTTAAAGGGTATACAGATCTTAAAATATGAATTTGAAGCTCCGATTGTGCCATCACTGCCCAAGTGCATCCTAATAAATGCAAAGGAAATTTCCCATGTGGCTTTTGTGAGAAGTAGTCCATTAAACTTTTCTTCCGATCTTTCATAAGCTCACTTTCGTCAACGACTTGAAATGGCTCTGGTTTCTCCCTGTATTGTTTAAGGACTAGGACATTCTCTTCCATTCAATGTACAGTTTCCCTACTTGGAACATGTATGGTTTGGATCCTTCTTATCTTCGAATTCCACAAAACAGTAAAAAGCACTTCAGCCATCATTACGGCAGTGTACATTAAAAACGTACATCCAGATGACTAGTTTACGAAACTGACATGCGTCACCAGTTTTAGGAGTGGAAGTTTCTGTGCATAATCAAATTCTAAGCACAGCATACTGTCATCTGATTTACAATGTGCAATAACCTGCTTTTTTCTATATAATAGGCCTCAACAGATTGTTTGTGTTAATCTAATACATTTTCGAGCTCCTTGTTTTCTTCACATTTAAGTCTTGTGGTAGTTTCAGAACAAAAGTCACAAATGTCTGACCTAGGTTGTCTGAATGCACAGTTCAATATTTTGGACTTCTAATATGCATGATACTTCGTATTAACTTGACTATCGTATTTTTCCGGGCAGTCCTCTTTAAAGAGGGTGAAATAATATCATAATATTTAAATTTGGGTTCTCTAAATACAACTTCCTCAATATTTATGCTAAATAATGTGAATCTGCAGGAGGAATGCTCCTTAATACACTCCTAAATTTCCCTACCTATTTTATGGGGTCTATTTTCATGCTTATGCCTTTCTTATTCACAGCTATGACCTTGCAGAACTATCTTCTGCACATTTCTTAAACGCTTTTCAGAAATGTTCAGCACACGAAGGAGCAAATTTCTGTGGACAGACGCTCTACAACCTTGGTCAAAAAATGAATACACCCATACATTTTCTGTTTTTAGTCTTGAGCATCTTCTTTATTTCTTCAACATCCTGTCTCTCCATACATCCTGAGACAAATGATTTCTGTTGAGATTTACCATCACAACGATCAAAGAGACTGAATATTGTACTAGGATCTCACTGGATTGTTGCTTGTCACTATTGCACTACGCTCTTTTGGACAACATCGATCTACAGGCTTAAACTTTTTTGCGCGTACAACCATTCCTTTCTTGCTTCTATAACTTTTGTCACTGTTTCTGCTCTTCTTTTTGTCTGTAAAGTCATTTTCGGAGTCATTACCCCTCACTTTCTCATTATATCACACAACTTCACACACAGCGCAATTCACAGTCGACACATAACCTATACGTCGTAAACAAGGTGACGACTGACTGTCATCCACTGGCGTAAGATGATTCCTTAGCCTACATGAAAGATATCGAGCTGAAATTTTCAGGGCGAGTAATTCAAATGTGGAGGTATCGATGTAGTGCTTTGACGGAAAAAGGGCGTAAAGCCAATTACGCCCATAGTTTATTTATCATACTCCTTTATTGAAATAAACGGTTGTAGTTCTGTCTTTAGTTGCATTAAGAATTACCTCTTATTTCTTGATGGTGACAAGTTTCGGACACCTACGTCCAATTTTCTGACCATCCCTATCGTAAGTGTGACAATACAGGCGATAGCCTATTAACAAAGTCTGCCCTGCAATGCACTATGTGCCGCTTTGACCATCACTGCAGGGACAGTTTTTGTGGATAGGCTATCGCTTGTATTGTCTCATCTACGATACAGATGATTTGAAAATGGACAAAGGTGCCCAAAACTATGTGCCATCACAAAATAAGAAAGATACTCTTCAATGCAACTTATGATGGAGGTACAACCATTTATTTCAATTATAAAACAAGTAGCGGACCTATTTTTCACCTACAGCCATGCTGCAAGTTCGTGAAGACCGCGATGTTTGAGATGAAATGAAGATTCCATTTGCTAAAATCAGAGTTAGGCTACAAGGTTCAAGAAGAAATTGTAAAAAGTACGATCGATGTATCGCTGTCTGGGAAGGCACATGAGCAAAAGAAAACGATTGTTCGCTAAGAGAAAGCTAAAAGTTTGTCAGGTGTATACTTTTAATAGGGCTATTTTAAGTAGTAGAGAGGCTGATAGTAGACAGTGCACCAATTTTAACTTATTCATGCAGAATGTGGTTAACGGTGGTAATAGTCTGAGGACATCAAAGTTTCTTACACCACATGCTACTTGCCACCGGAGGAGGGTTCAACGATTAGACGCAGACATGTCAAAGAAACACGAAGAATGTTTTAGATGAGAAGAACCGAGAGACTCGTGGCATGGTGCAGTCCAAGACGTCTCATGACGTATAAGACCTTATCAGCAGCGACAATGAAACGCAACATTGAAACACGAAATCGATGAGATTGCACCCGCCTGACGTACTCAGGATAGATCAAATCAAAACACACTTTTTTTTAATACGAGCTCTCAGCCTCTATAAATTCCTTAAAAGAAGTGCTTTCCTGTTTTTGGTCATTTTTTTCAAGAGAACATAATGTTATGTATATGCAGCTAATATCAGCGTACATTTGATAACTGTTATTCCAATTACGTTAATGCTTAGCTGAGGTGGCTTCTGGACCCGACGATGGACTGAACGTATACAGAAATTTATCGTGTCTAGTAAAATCTATCTTTACAGACGTGTATTTCATAATGCAGTTCTTTACACTAATTAAACACACTGAGATGAGTACAACAGTAAGCTATCAATGAAGCCCACACTGAAACTGGTGCATTGCTATTATCGTGATACTGAAAGTAATTTTCTCTGATCTGTGAATGAAATTAGTCGTAAACAAAAGAAAAGTCCAAGCCGACTTTAAAAAAAAAAAATAAATTACCGGTTGTGGTGCGCTAGTCATCGCCAGAATTCCTCTTCTTTCAGTAAACATGCTGGTGTTGGTCTGTGCTCCGAAACTGATAATCTATTACCAATAATCTATCCATTTTACTGGTTATTAAGCTCGGTGGCTTTGGATTATATTATTTTAAGAAATACAGCAACCAGACACTTTTTTTAGGAATTTTTATTTATGCCAGTACGCGTTTCGGGCTTTCACTCATCTTCAGTTGCCGATTGAGTAAGTACATCGTTAAAACATCGACAGCAATTTGGATGCTGCAGTTTACTATCTACTCTACTTGTTATTAAACGCGAGAATCGGAATAACAACAAGCAGAGCTGAAAGCCAACTACAGCATCCAAATTGCTGTCGATGTTTTAACGATGTGTGTACTGTGTGTATTACACCAACTAAAGATGGGTAAAAACCCGAAACGCCTATTGGCATGATTAAAATTACATAAAAAGTGGCTAGTTAATGTATTTCTTAAAATAATGATAATATGTTGATAGGCTAATAAAGCAGTGCGACTTGGACTTTTGCTTTACTTACTTTGCGATATCAGTGACTGTTTCCCAATTGACATTACGTTTAATTTCATTTGTGTAACTTTATCGGGTACGTTACCGTAATAAAGGCGGTTTTAAAAAGAAGGTAGGTGATAAAACTTAACGCCAGCGCTTGTCCTTCTATTCTCGGCTGCCATCAAACGTGGCTATCAAACTGGATGTCTCCATCAACGGAGTGAATCACTATCGATAGTGCCTTGCGCCGTCGCTTCGCAAGGCAGTGTCCAGAACTTCGGTGCAGACCAAAGCCGAATTACACTTGAAGATTTTTTTCGGCAGTCTTTTGACCGGTTTGATGTGGCTTGACACGACTTCTCTTGTCCCAGTTTCTTCATGTCGGAGTAGCGCTTATACCTATCTCTGTCAATTATTTGTTGAATATATTCCAGTCTCTGCCCTTCAGCACAGTTTTTGCCACCTGCGGCTTCCCCTAGTACGATGGAAGTTATTTTCTGATGTTTTAACACGTTCTACAATCCTATTCTTCCTTCTGGTCATTGTTTCGATACATTATTTGCCCGCTGATTCTGCCGGCAACCTTCTCATTTATTATATTCCCAGTTCACTTATCCTCCCAATTCACTTTTCTTACCAGTTATCTTACCTGTTCACGCCACATCTGAAACGCATCGATTCTCTTGTTTTACAGGTTTCCCACAGTCCATGATTCGCTTCTACACAGTATTGTGCTCGAGATGCAGACTTTCAGAAATTTCTTCCTCAAATTGACGCTGACACTAATAGACATCTTGTTGTGGACTTTTTTATGCCTGTACAAGTTTGTTTCAGATCCTTTCTTCGTCCGCCCTGATTTACTTTATTTGCAAGGTAGCAGTATTCCTTAACTTTGTGCGCTTCGTAGTCCGGAGCTTTGACCATAATCTATCGCTAATCGCAGTCCTGCCACTTTTCATTACTTTTGTCGTCTTCGGGCTACTATCAGTCTTTATTTTATATTCATAAGGCTGTTCATTTCGTCCAACAAGTCCTGTAATTCTTCTACAGTTTCACTGAGGACAACAACCATTGTTATTTTGTGCCACTCTTCAACGTTTTCTTTATTTCCATAATACTTTCGTCAACGTACAGGTTGAAGAGTAGGGAAAAAAGATTGCATCCCTTCCGTAAACTCTTTTTAATCCGAGCACTCATCTCTTGGCCTTCTATTACGTATTCTTATAATTTCCCCTTCTTTATTCATGTACGTACTGTGCATTTCTTATCTTTCCCCCTAGCTTACATACATTTTTCTGAGAAATTCGAACACGTTGGTAACGTATGTGAATCAGTATTGTAACGTTCTTTAAAAATAATCTTTTGATTAAGTTCAGTGAATGGATACAAAACTAGAGTTATCGTGTAGCGTGTTGTAACTGCAAGTGGTGTACTTACTCTGTGCTGCTGTTAGCAAAAACTTCATACGAACTGATTTGGCAACGCAACTCCCAATACCAATAAAGAAATAGTCACTGCAAGATCTGTTCAGGCCCTTAGGAACTGAATCTTATGGCCCTCTTCAAAACTGATAACTTCGGCCTCTGTGCTTATAACAAATAAATTAAATTGTCTTATCTCTAAACCAGCGATATATTCTGACCTCTCATGAAGTATATACTAGCTAGAGGCTCCCCTGTGTGCAGTACTTGTCGTAATACTTTGAAATGTACTTGAAATTCTTTTGGCCGACAAATGAAAACATTTAAGAAAAATCTGATGTCTTTGAAAAACACATGACCTCGAAAGAGAGGCGGTACTGGTTGTGGTGAATTACTAACACTGACATTTTTTAGTGAAACTCTTTTCCAAGTGCCGGCCGCGGTGGTCTAGCGGTTCTAGGCGCTCAGTCCGGAACCGCGCGACCGCTACGGTTGCAGGTTCGAATCCTGCCTCGGGCATGGATGTGTGTGATGTCCTTAGGTTAGTTAGGTTTAAGTAGTTCTAAGTTCTAGGGGACTGATGACCACAGATGTTAAGTCCCACAGTGCTCAGAGCCATTTGAACCATTTTTTTGTTTTCCAAGTTAAGTCTGGCTTTCCAAAACATCTGACAATCGAAATTACATTATTCAGAAAAGATGCATCCTTTTTACGAAATGATTCACGAACAATGACCTCTGTACAGCAAGTATTATCTAACCTCACTAAAAAAAGCATATATACATCATCAAATTACATATATCTGTGTTAACAAATCTTAGATACATTACAAAGGTGAAATATCTAACTGGCCTTTACTCTAAATCAGTTTACGGACATTCTGGGGTTACTCAACAATTACAATTATCAGTCAACTCAAGACTAGCGCGCTGGCAAAACGAGAGTCATAAATATTTAACATCTTTACCGTGCTTGCGTGAAGACTTCTGCTTCCACGTTTCTATTTACAACAACGTATGTACTCATCATTCCTACATGATAATCTACCACTTGGTGGTTTCACAGAGCACACCACGAAAGCTGCCTACTCCATCCTCTTTATCTCACAGATAGCTACCCACTACTGTGCGCCAAGCGCTCTCTTACTCCAACACTACAGTCTCAGAGTAGAAGCAGTATCTTTGACACTGGCGCTGCGCACAGTCAGCGATCAGCTTTATGAAGCAACATTGCATGATGTACCACCATGAGGTGGTGGTTCACATTGCTGTACACACCAGTATCTCTAATACCCAGTAACACGCCCTCTTGCATTGATACATGCCTGTATTCGTCATCGCATACTATCCACAAGTTCATCATGCCACTGTTGGTCGAGATTGTTCCACTCCTCAACAGCTATTCGGTGTAGATGCCTCAGAGTGGTTGGTGGATCATGTCGTCCGTAAACAGCTCTTTTCAATCTATCCCAGGCATGTTCGATAGGGTTCATGTCTGGAGCACATGCTGGCCACTCTAGTCGAGCGATGTCGTTATCCTGAAGGAAGTCATTCAGAAGGTGTGCACGATGGGGGCGCGAATGGTCGTCCATGAAGACTAATGCCTCGCCAATATGCTGCCGATATGGTTGCACTATCGGTCAGAGGATGGCATTCACGTATCGTACAGCCGCTACTGCGCCTTCCTTGACCCACCAGCGGCGAACGTCGGCCTACGAAATGCCACCCCAAAACAGCAGGGAACCTCCACCTTGCTGCACTCGCTGGACAGTGTGTCTAAGACGTTCAGCCTGACCGGGTTGCCTCCAAACAAGTCTCCGATGATTGTCTGGTTGAAGGCATATGCGACACTCATAGGTGAAAAGAATGTGATCCCAATCCTGAGCGGTCCGTTCGGCATGTTGGGCCCATCTGTACCGCGCTGCATGGTGTGTTTGCAAAGATGGACCTCGTCACGGACGTCGGGAGTGAAGTTGCGCATCATGCAGCCTATTGCGCACAGTTTGAGTCGTAACCCGACGTCCAGTGGCACGAAAAGCATTATTCAACATGGTGGCGTTGCTGTTAGGGTTCTTCCGAGCCATAATCCGTAGGTAGCGGTCATCCACTGCAGTAGTAGCCCTCGGGCGGCCTGAGCGAGGCATGTCATCGACACTTCCTGTCTGTCTGTATCTCCTCTATTTCCGAATAACATCACTTCGGTTCACTCCGAGATGCCTAGACACTTCCCTTGTTGAGAGTCCTTCCTGGCACAAAGTAACAATGCAGACGCGATTGAACCGCGGTATTTACCGCCTAGGCATGGTTGAACTACAGACAACACGAACCGTGTACCTCCTTCCTGGTGGAGTGACTGGAACTGATTGGCTGTCGGACTCCCTCCGTGTAAAAGGCGCTGCTCATGCATAATTGTTTACATCTTTGAGCGGTTTTAGTGACATCTCTGAACAGTGAAAGGGACTGTGTGATCCACAGTCAACGTCTGCCTTCAGGAGTTCTGGGAACCGGGGTGACGCAAAACTTTTTTGATGTGTGTATTATCATATTTAGGTGCCACATACAAATGTACCCCAGTAGCGTCCTTTCAGTATTATTGGGTCGAGAGGACGAGATGCCAAACAACTTTTTGCAGGACCTCCGGCACAACTACAAAGAGAATCAGAAGACCATCGACAAACTTTTTAAAAAAGATTTATTTAAAAACGAAAAGTTTTTGCACCGTTGCTATGGTTAATTAATGCTAGTAAAAAATAAAAAACACCTGCTATAATCGAGACCAAACAAATACCGGAAAATACCGGTTATTCGTAACTAAAATACCGCTATTGGTTTCAACCGGTCGGGTTTCCGCATCCCTTCTGTGGCTGCTGTCGCTGCAGGAACAACTCATGATAGCCTCGCTTAACTGCCCTTCCATTGCATTGTGCCGTGAGCGAATGGAAATACGAGGGCGGTTCAGAAAGTAACCTCCGATTGGTCACAGTGCGGGTTGTGGGGGGAGTAGCGACGCCATCTGTGCGTTCACGCACTCAACAGGTCAGTCGGCAACAAGCCGTGGTCGAGTGAACGTCGTACCTGCGCTAGTTTAGTTTTTGTGGCAGTTTGAAATGTGTGCTGCAATAGAAAACCCCGCCAAATGTGAAGTGCGTGCTGTCATAAGGTTTTTTACAGCCAAAGGATATTCTGCAGCAGCTATTCATCGTGAGCTTTGTGCCGTGTACGGACCAAGAGTTATGAGTGAAGGAGTTGTCCGTGAATGGGTACGTTTATTTAAAAGTGGACGAGAAAACGTTCATGATGAAGAGAGGAGTGGTAGACCATCATTGGTGACTGACGAACTCGTTCAGACAGTTGATGCAAAAGTTCGTGAAAATCGACGTTTCTCAATGTCGGAGTTGTCTACTGGTTTTCCACAGATTTCTAAGACTCTCTTGTACGAGATAGTGACAGCAAGATTGGGTTACCGTAAGTTCTGTGCACGATGGGTGCCCAAAATTCTTACCGACCACCACAAAACTCAAAGAATGGCCTCTGCATTAGACTTTCTGTCACGTTATGAGGACGAAGGAGAACCATTGTTAAACAGAATCGTGACCGGTGACGAAACCTGGATTAAGTACGTGAACCCTGAGACAAAAGAACAATCAAAGATGTGGGCACATTCAAATTCGCCTACCAAACCAAGAAAAGCCTCGCAAGATTTTTCTGCCAGAAAACTGATGGCAACGGTGTTTTGGGATGCCAAAGGGGTGTTGTTGGTTGAATTCATGGAACGTGGTACGACCATTAATCAAGACGTGTACTGTGAAACAATAAAAAAGTTACGACGGGCTATACAGAACAAACGCCGTGGTATGCTGACTTCCGGTATCGTTTTTTTGCACGATAACGCCCGTCCTCACTCTGCTCGCAGAACAACGGCCCTTCTTGAGTCCTTCAAGTGGGACGTTATCAACCATCCACCTTACAGTCCAGACCTGGCGCCAAGTGATTATCACCTCTTCATGCATTTGAAGAAATGGCTCGGGTCACAGCGGTTTGATGACGACGAAGAGCTCAAAGATGCGGTCACAGGCTGGCTCCAGGCACAAGCGGGTGATTTTTATGCAGAAGGAATTTCAAAGCTTGTGAAGAGATACGATAAGTGCCTCAATCGCTATGGAGACTATGTAGAAAAATAGTGCAAAGATGTAGTTGTAAGATGTATATATTAAAATATTTTTATTTAACTTGGTGTATTTTTTTAAATCAACCGGAGGTTACTTTCTGAACGGCCCTCGTAAGACACACAGCGCATACCGTCGACATTTGCACTCTTATGCACTATTTTCAGTGCCGTACTGGTACACAGTATCTCACAAGGTATCTCCGAACAACCTCTATAAGTATGTTGGCGGAGTTTCGGTTTATCCTACACAAATTATACAGGAGATGTCATGAAAACTCCAAAACTCACCTTGATTAATACGTTTCAGTTTAATGTATTATGCGAAAACATATGATTATATCTAAGTAGAGGCAGATACTTTCACTGTCTTTCAGTAGTGCTGATGTCCTCACCAGAACTGAATAAAACACTGGGAACGAAATAACTGCAAAATATAAAAGTTTATAGAAGACTGAAGTAAATCATTCAGAGAATGAAGTAAATTATTCAGAGAGATGACGGTATACTGTCATGCGAACGTAAATTTGAAACTTTTGCTTGTCGATACACACGATAGAATAATTGTTTTGCGAAACATAGTCAAAAAACTCATTGTAAACAACGATCGCAACATCCTGCTAATAGTTCAGTTACCCGACGGAAGAATACCACTCCATGTTCACGAAACGATTAGAAAACCGCTGGGAGGTCCTCATAGTCGAAATATTTTCTGAGAATTAGTTCCTCGATTGTCTGCATGTAATAACTTACTTCAATACACGCAGTCGTGGTCGCATTTAAGTTGTTTAGTTTCGTTTCCAGATGGCCGGTTACGATCTTCTAACAGATTGCCTTTAGACCTTACGTTCCTTGGTTACCATAGGAGTCGTTGGCGTGGAGCAGATCCGTCTGTGCTCCTACTCCTGTTTCTGCTTTGGTTCATTCTTATTCTCTTGTTATTGCGGGGGTTTATTTACTAATACGTTTCAGTCGAATATTAGAGACTTATAATTGTGGTTGCTTTTTACGTTTGATTGGTTGTATAACTCTATGTAACTCTTGGGAGCTAATTTTGAGTTTGATTTAAAAAAGATTATTGCTCTTTCTACTTTAAGACAACTTGGTTTAATAATTAGAATTTTTGCTAAAGGTTCATTTGTTAGCTCATGCTTTATTTACGGTGTTGTTATTTGTGTGTGCAGGTTCAATAATTGATAATTTAAAGGAATCTCAGGATATTCGTTTTATGGGTTCTATTGTTAATTTTACACCTTTAACCTCTGAGACCTGAGTCGAAACAAGGCCCCAGGAGTATACAACATTCCATTAGAACTACTGACGGCCTTGGGAGAGCCAGTCCTGACAAAACTCTACCATCTGGTGAGCAAGATGTATGAGACAGGCGAAATACCCTCAGACTTCAAGAAGAATAGAATAATTTCAATCCCAAAGAAAGCAGGTGTTGACGGATGTGAAAATTACCGAACTATCAGTTTAATAAGTCTCAGTTGCAAAATACTAACGCGAATTCTTTACAGACGAATGGAGAAACTGGTAGAAGCCGACTTCGGGGAAGATCAGTTTGGATTCCGTAGAAATGTTGGAACACGTGAGGCAATACTGACCTTACGACTTATCTTAGTAGAAAGATTAAGAAAAGGCAAACCTACGTTCCTAGCATTTGTAGACTTAGAGAAAGCTTTTGACAATGTTGACTGAAATACTCTCTTTCAAATTCTAAAGGTGGCAGGGGTAAAATACAGGGAGCGAAAGGCTATATACAATTTGTACAGAAAGCAGATGGCAGTTATAAGAGTCGAGGGGCATGAAAGGGAAACAGTGGTTGGGAGTGAGACAGGGTTGTAGCCTCTCCCCGATGTTGTCCAATCTGTGTATTGAGCAATCAGTAAAGGAAATAAAAGAAAAATTTGGAGTAGGTATTAAAATCCATGGAGAAGAAATAAAAACTTTGAGGTTCGCCGATGACATTGTAATTCTGTCAGAGACAGCAAAGGACATGGAAGAGCAGTTGAACGGAATGGATAGTGGCTTGAAAGGACCATATAAGATGAATATCAATAAAAGCAAAACGAGGATAATGGAATGAAGTGGAATTAAGTCGGGTGATGCGGAGGGAATTAGATTAGGAAATGAGACACTTAAAGTAATAAAGGAGTTTTGCTATTTGGGGAGCAAAATAACTGATGATGGTCGAAGTAGAGAGGATATAAAATGTAGACTCGAAATGGCAAGGAAAGCGTTTCTGAAGAAGAGAAATTTGTTAACATCGAGTATAGAATTAAGTGTCAGGAAGTCGTTTCTGAAAGTATTTGTGTGGAGTGTAGCCATGAATGGAAGTGAAACGTGGACGGTAAATAGTTTAGACAAGAAGAGAATAGAAGCTTTCGAAATGTGGTGCTATAGAAGAATGCTGAAGATTAGATGGGTAGATCACATAACTAATGAGGAGGTATTGAGTAGAATTGGAGAGTGAAACGTGGACGGTAAATAGTTTAGACAAGAAGAGAATAGAAGCTTTCGAAATGTGGTGCTATAGAAGAATGCTGAAGATTAGATGGGTAGATCACATAACTAATGAGGAGGTATTGAGTAGAATTGGAGAGAAGATAAATTTGTGGCACAACTTGACTAGAAGAAGGGATCGGTTGGTAGGGCATATTCTGAGGCATCATGGGATCACCAATTTAGTATTGGAGGGCAGCGTGGAGGGTAAAAATCGTAGAGGGAGATGAAGAGATGAACACACTAAACAGATTCAGAAGGATGTAGGTTGCTGGGAGATGAAGAACCTTGCACAGGATAGAGTAGCATGGACAGCTGCATCAAACCAGTCTCTGGACTGAAGACCACAACAACAACAACAACCTCTGTTTGTTTTAATGTTTCTAATTTGCCTTTATGTGATATGCCTTTTTAGGCTGGATTTTATTCAAAGGATTTAATTTTGATATGGCCTGTTTAAGATTAATTAATTGTTAGATTTTTTCCTTTTTTTCTACATGTGGAGAATTTTTCCTATAACAGAATTCCAAAAAGTTTTGTCTGCGTATTGAGCCTGTGGTCGATGTCGAGGGCTTTCCTTCCCGATCAGTATCATCCAAGTCTGGGCGGCCTTGGTCAAACTGTTGGCACCATATCACTAATACCGGAAGCGACGCTCCATATTCTCCATACACCGCCATAATTTCACTGAGAAATTGGTTGCAAGTTAGATGTTTTGCCCACAAGAATCGTACTCTCCTACGTACTTCACACTCTGGGGCTCGTTGAGAGATTCATACCTCATAAATTGGTAAGAGATGGAACTGTTCCCCCATGGCACACAAAACAGGTCAGAACGCTGTAGCAGAGGCAACGGAAAAAGCTTGCTAAGTTCAGAAGAACGCAAAATCCCGAAGATTGGCTAAAATTTACAGACGAGCGAAATTTGGGTCGGACTTCAATTCGAGATGCCTTTAATAGGTTCCACAACGAAACATTGCCTCGAAATTTGGTAGGAAATTCGAAGAAATTCTGGTCGTATATAAAGTACACAAGCAGCAAGACGCAGTCAATACCTTCGCTGCGCAGTGCCGATGGTACTGTTACCGACGACTGTGCCGCTAAAGCGGAGTTATTGAACGCAGTTTTCCGAAATTCCTTCACCAGGGAAGACGAATGGAATATTCCAGAATTTGAAACACGAACAGGTGCTAGCATGAGTTTCTTAGAAATAGATACCTCAGGGGTTGCGAAGCAACTCAAATATCTTGATATGGGCAAGTCTTCAGGTCCAGATTGTATACCGATTAGGTTCCTTTCAGATTACGCTGATACAATAGCTCCCTACTTAGCAATCATATACAACCGCTCGCTCACCGATAGATCTGTACCTACAGATTGGAAAATTGCGCAGGTCCCACCAGTTTTAAGAAGGGTAGTAGGAGTAATCCATCGAACTACAGACCTATATCATTGACGTCGGTTTGCAGTAGGGGTTTGGAGCATATACTGTATTCAAACATTATGAATCACCTCGACGGGAACGATCTATTGATACGTAATCAGCAGGGTTTCAGAAAACATCGTTCTTGTGCAACGCAGCTAGCTCTTTATTCGCACGAAGAAATGGCCGCTATCGACAGGGGATCACAAGTTGATTCCGTATTTCTAGATTTCCGGAAAGCTTTTGACACCGTTCCTCACAAGCGACTTCTAATCAAGCTGCGGGCCTATGGGGTATCGTCTCAGTTGTGCGACTGGATTCGTGATTTCCTGTCAGGAAGGTCGCAGTTCGTAGTAATAGACGGCAAATCATCGAGTAAAACTGAAGTGATATCAGGTGTTCCCCAGGGAAGCGTCCTGGGACCTCTGCTGTTCCTGATCTATATAAATGACCTGGGTGACAATCTGAGCAGTTCTCTTAGGTTGTTCGCAGATGATGCTGTAATTTACCGTCTAGTAAGGTCATCCGAAGACCTGTATCAGTTGCAAAGCGATTTAGAAAAGATTGCTGTATGGTGTGGCAGGTGGCAGTTGACGCTAAATAACGAAAAGTGTGAGGTGATCCACATGAGTTCCAAAAGAAATCCGTTGGAATTCTATTACCCGATTAATAGTACAATTCTCAATTCTGTCAATTCAACTAAGTACCTGGGTGTTAAAATTACGAACAACTTCAGTTGGAAAGACTACATACATAATATTGTGGGGAAGACGAGCCAAAGGTTGCGTTTAATTGGCAGGACACTTAGAAGATGCAACAAGTCCACTAAAGAGACAGCTTACACTACACTCGTTCGTCCTCTGTTAGAATATTGCTGCGCGGTGTGGGATCCTTACCAGGATGGAGGGCATCGAAAGGGTGCAAAAAAGGGCAGCTCGTTTTGTATTATCACGTAATAGGGGAGAGAGTGTGGCAGACATGATACGCGAGTTGGGATGGAAGTCATTAAAGCAAAGACGTTTTTCGTCGCGGCGAGATCTACTTACGAAATTTCAGTCACCAACTTTCTCTTCCGAATGCGAAAATATTTTGTTGAGCCCAACCTACATAGGTAGGAATGATTATGAAAATAAAATAAGAGAAATCAGAGCTCGAACAGAAAGGTTTAGGTATTCGTTTTTCCCGCGCGCTGTTCGGGAGTGGAATGGTAGAGAGATAGTACGATTGTGGTTCGATGAACCCTCTGCCAAGCACTTAAATGTGAATTGCAGAGTAATCATGTAGATGTAGATGTAGATGTAGATGATGTTGCCGCGCGGTTCCACGCCAGATTGCGATGCATCGGTTATCCGTACCGCAGCAGAACTGCGTTTGCGGGAAACCCGAAACACCTGCTCTCTTCTGGAATGAGCCACTCTCGATGCACCGCGGTCTTAGCGTGGGATGACACGGGTAGCATATGTTTCGGAGCCTCATCGTGTGGCTGTTGTGAAACTGTTGGTTGTAATGATCTATTAGACCGCTCTCGTCCTTCTGTACTTTTTAGGTTTATTAAGCTTCAAACATCGACAGAATACAAACGCAAGGTTTTACTTAAAAATGACTTCAATGTGTGGACGCATACCGACATTCCTGTATTTTAAAATCAGTTGCAGAACACCCTTTATTTATCTTCATCTGCCGTCTACTTTATCTTTACTCCTTATTGAGATGCATCTCATAAATTACGTAGACAGCTTATGTAAATCTAGTCTCCACTATATTCTATTATCATTTTGTTAATATATATAGATTTCGCAACGGTATATTTCAACCAGCATAACAATTAGCCTTCATTCAAATTTTAGTATTATAGAACTGCGCATGTAAACGGTTTCCCGCTTTGAGTTCCATAATGTAGGTGCACACCCGTTTCTTTATGTTTTTTATTGTTATTTCTTATCACAGTTGTATTTATTTTAATTAACTTATTTACTATTTGTGAATATATCTAACAAAACTATGGTACCAAGAAAACAGAAAGCCGGCCGAAGTGGCCGCGCGGTTCTGGCGCTGCAGTCTGGAACCGCGAGACCGCTACGGTCGCAGGTTCGAATCCTGCCTCGGGCATGGATGTGTGTGATGTCCTTAGGTTCGTTAGGTTTAACTAGTTCTAAGTTCTAGGGGACTAATGACCTCAGCAGTTGAGTACCATAGTGCTCAGAGCCATTTTTGAAAACAGAAATTGTAGAGCAGTTTGGAATACCTAAATCTACTTTATCTATGATTATTAAGAATCGAGAAAAAATTATTAATGCTGCTGCATCAGGTTCTGGAAACAAATCTAAACGACTTCGTACCGCCAAGTATGAAGACATTGAGACGTTATTGCTGGAATGGTTCAATCATATGCGTGCATCTAACATACCTTTAACTGACCCTGTGATTCAGTCAAAAGCAAATGATATTGCTAAAGATATGGGCATCGAAGACTTCCGTTGTTCTGCTGGTTGGCTGTATCGGTTCCAAAAGAGACATTCAATTTCATCTGTACAAATTTGTGGTGAAGCAAATAAAGTTGATGAAGAAAGTGCGAACAACTGGTTGCATGAATTCAACCGAGTGAGGGAAAAGTATGCCTCGTGTGATGTGTTTAACATGGATGAAACTGGATTTTTCTACAATCTTTTTCCAAATCACATCCTGGGGATAAAAGCTGATAAGTGTCACGGTGGAGCACGAAGCAAACAACGTGTGACTGTTGTACTGTGCTGTAATGCTGACGGCAGTGAGAAGTTTCGTCCCTGGGTTATCGGTAAATCCGAGAAACCACGTTGTTTTAAAAACATAAATATGCACACTTTACCTTGCATCTACTCTCACCACAAGAAAGCTTGCATCGATGGCACATCATTTCGCAAGTGACTTCTTCTTTTCAACAGTCAAATGGCTCTGAGCACTATGGGACTCAACAGCTTAGGTCATAAGTCCCCTAGAACCTAGAACTACTTAAACCTAACTAACCTAAGGACATCACACACACCCATGCCCGAGGCAGGATTCGAACCTGCGACCGTAGCAGTCCCGCGGTTCCGGACTGCAGCGCCAGAACCGCACGGCCACCGCGGCCGGCCTTTTCAACAGTCGAATGGATGTTCAAAATAGACATGTTCTACTTACATTGGACAGATGTACTGCCCATAACGTTCATGATCTGAATGTATCCAACGTAAAGGTTCAGTTTTTTCCACCCAACGCCGCAAGCCGCCTTCAGCCTTTGGACCAAGGCATAATCTATCACATAAAGAGAGCTTATCGTAAGCAGCTTGTAAGAGCTGCAATTCGTGCTGCTGAAAACAATAGTGCAACCCCAAATTGGAATCTGCTTGATTCAATAAAAGCCATCGCAGCAGCCTGGAACTCAGTATCGCCACATCATGTAGGGACGTGCTTTAACAGAGCTTGGAGACATAGCAACACTGAAGATGTCCACGAGTTAGAAGATGCCACTTCACCTGATGAATGGACAGTTCTGCGGGGCCTTGCGAATCCTGGGATTAGTTTCGAAGAATTCATTAGTGTAGACGACGATGTTGCCGTATGTGCTTCTGTGGAATCGGATTGGCCAAAGCTGTGAACGAGGTGCAAGAAGGGCCATCAGAAGAAAGTGAAGAGGAAGAGAATGCAGATACCATTCCACCTACCCGTCAGGAGATGTTTACAGCCTTGGACTGTTTAGAACGGTTCGCTTCCACATCCAACGTCACTGCTGGGTTTACGGACTCTATCATTACAATTGGTTGTGAAATTGCAAAATATTATCATTCCCATGAACGTCAGCGAACCGTGACCGAATTTTTTCCAATAAAGTAACGTACTTAATTTGTGAGTACTTGCAATTTTACAATCACTTTATAGTGTTAGAAGTCTACAATAACATGATTGATAGTGTGGTGTATTACAAATTGGTGTACTGCTGTACATGTTTACTTATTAAAATCTGTGTTTTTCACGAATTTTTTAATACGAACTCCTGATTTTTCGGTCCCTTTGGATTCGTGTTAACAAAGTTTTACTGTATTTTCTCCTCCACCCCTATCCTGTAACTTAAATTTCTTTTTTATTTTTATAATAATTCTCTGACTTTTATATATACTGAAACAATGTATTTTATGGTCTTATTTGATGCTCTTTGTTTTTCAGTAATTTTACATCTCTATGTAGCTTGTCGAATACGTTCAGTGCCACGTCGCGCTACTATTCATGCCACCTGGTGGCTATGTTAGTATGTACGTAACTTCGTATTTTCTTACTCATTTCTATTCTGATGTTGTTTCTTGCTCGTGAAGCTATACTGCGTGTATGAAACTTCCTAATTCCTTTGTCATGTTTATTTTAATTTATGTTGTAAATCTTTGCCAAATTTATTATTTGGAAATTAATTTTTTTTTAAAAGCTGTGTTCCTCATGACTTTCGTAGCCTTTCTGCACGTCTGAAGATGAGATTACTCGAAACGCGTCAGTAAAGTTGAGTTGCTGACCCATAAAGTGAGTAAAATTTTTCTTCATATGTTCCCCTGAAAAAACTGTAATATCGTAAAATGACGTTTTTCTTTCTCATTCAAGGGTAGTACACAATGGAGTAGATAAAAATAAATTCTGTGGTGGTTTACAATACTCGAAATTAAGTAATAGTGAAAGTAAGGCAGCCGATGTCGACCCTTCAGTCATCATATTCATGCTAGCTGCAGAGCATCAGGTCTATACAAAACATGCTTGTAATAAAATGTACGTACGGAATTTGCCGACCGGTACTGATCTATTATCCTCACTATTGATGTCTGCAAGAATTTTTGGTTCACTGTTCGCAAGAAAAATGCAGTCTTACGTTCTTTCGAAGTTGCGGAAAAATCGCCACAGTAAATGTGCTCACTCTTCTTACCAGAGACGTCTTTGTTTTGAATCATTTTGAGCCCTGTAAGCCTTTCTTCGCGGCGTGGAATAGATCTACCAAGCCGCGCTGAGTGGCTGCGCGGTTTGAGGCGTCATGTCACGGATTGCGCGGCCCCGCCCTCGGGTATGGGAGTGTGTGTGTGGAAGTCTAGGGACCGATGACCTCAGCAGTCACACACATTTGAACATTTGAGATCTACCATTGTACCTTTATATGGGGTCGATTGCAAGCTGATTCAATGAAAGGGTTCTAACATCTCTTCATAAAGATCATTCGATCATTACGGTCATAATAACGCCGTGAGGGATCATTGTGGAGAGATCTGGTTGCTTCCATGTTTCTTCGCTTAGCAGTATAAAAATAGTAGACAGCCACTGAAACGAAATAATTTTAGTGGTGTCCCTCTGGGCATTCTGCCGAGTCGTTATTTCCTCTATTTCTCTCTGTTTTTTTTTTTTTTTTTGTTATGGTTTTAGGACGCAAAACTGCTGCGGTCATTAGCTCCCGGTCTGTAGCCTAGAAAAAAAAAGGAAAACAGCAGCAATGGGAGCGAAACTCAAAAAGTGGGTAAATTAAAAAACAGAAGGAAAGCTTAGAAAACCACTATAAAAGGGGGGATTGTTTTCCCCGAAAAGATCTTCAAATGACCAACGTCATCTCACTGACGCAATAAACGCGAGAACGCGATCGGCTGAGCGCGTGTCATCTGCTAAAATGGAAGATATATCAGGCGACAGCTGTAGACGGGCGCGTAACGGAGTAAAATAGGGGCATTCAAGTAAAAGGTGTCTCACCATGCACAGTTGAGAGCAGTGGGGACAAAGCGGGCGAGGATAGCCACTTAAAAGATGTCGATGGCTAAAAAGACGTTTTTCATTCTCCCGTTAAGCCGATATCACGTCTAACTGCTGTAATTAGTCGAGGTAGAGGTCTAGCTTACTAAGCGTTTTATAATCGCGCACGATAGAAGATGGGAAGCGATTTATTCACCAATGGCATGAGTCCACTGCGCCACCCATTCAGTCCCATGCTTCTTGACAGAGCGTAGGGGAACGATGCGGGAGACCCGCACCGCCGTACTAGCCAAGGTCCTAATGGAGGTGGTTTGCCGGTGCCTTCCTCCGGCCGTGGTGGGGATGAATGATGATGATGATGAAGACACAACAACACGCAGTCAGCTCGGGGCAAGTGAAAAATCTCTGACCCTGCGGGGAATCGAACCCGGGATCGCGTTCTCGGGAAGCGAGAACGCTACCGCGAGATCACGAGCGGCGGACCAATTTGTAGTGGATCCTATAAATTAGTTAACCAAAATGACGTTCCTTTGGAAAGGAATCGACTAATTATTTCCTATCCTATCCTTATCCAGTTCACCAATGACATGGCCATCTATGGAACGATAAATGCTAATCGTTTCGCCTTCCTTCAGAGGGCGATCCTGTCAATAGTGGGAATGTTCTCTCTACTTTTACTACCAAAGTAGCCATTCAGGATAAAGTACTACGCAAGTTCAAAAACAAATGGTTCAAATGGCTCGGAGCACTATGGGACTTAACTTCTGAGGTCATAAGTCTCCTAGCACTCAGAACTACTTAAACCTAACTAACCTAAGGACATCACACACATCCATGCCCGAGTCAGGATTCGAACCTGCGATCGTAGCGGTCGAGCGGTTCCAGACTGAAGCTCCTATAACCGCTCGACCACTCCGGCCGTCACCGTGGGAAGACGTAGACTACGATCCTACTTGCAGGGAGCTACTGATTAGAATGGCTACTGGGGGGGAAAGGTGCTAGAAATGGGAACGCAAATAAAAGATCTAGAAGCTGACACAAAGATACATATTCTGCAATTAATACAGAACAAGCCTCCACTGGCATATACACAATCACAGCACGACGTATACAAGTAACATTCACCTATAATGACACAAGCTTAACTGAGAAGGCTTCGGAGAGAGAATGCTGAACCACGAGAACGAGTTTTCGGCAACTACGGTGACCTCTTTGTATGGCTGGCGCTGCTGCTCTCCAGTAGAATCGCAAAACGCGACCGCCAAACGACCGAAACGGCGACAGAATTCGAGCATCATTATTAGACAGTGGCTGAATTACGAGCTGTTAAACTGTACTGTAGCATGGAAGAGTGTAACTACCTACAAGAGACGGTCGCGGATGAGACAAAAGTTGGTGAGCCTTCCAAGAAGACGTTGCAGAGAGGGCCGAACCGCCGATGCCAAGGGGTCTTGCTAGGTGGTCGGCACCTCACACGAGTGTGCCTGCACCCGAAAAAAATGTAGCTCTGGTGCCAATCTGCTGGGTGGTCAACCGGCTACTCATGGCCCGCTGGACCACAGAACTCGCCGCTTTCATTTTACACCAGAGGTTTCCTAACCTGGCGCAGTCTCGGCCGTCGGGACTGCGGGCCTTTGTGTGTTCGTGCGAGCCTCAAGACCAAGAAGACGCTCCGTTTAAACTTGAATCTTTTTAACGGCTGCCGTCGTATTCAACAGTTTATTAATTCCTCTCAAAAAGGCCGGCAGCCGAAATCTGTTTACAGATTTCACACTCCCTATGTAAATAGGGAATTATTATTGTAAGGTTTCTTTCGTTTATGTAATTACTTATGTGCCTTAATTCGCGGTTGTGTCTTTGGGTATTTAGAAACAAAATGCAAATTGTGGGTAGAGCAGCTGTGCCATTATCAAAAGGTCCCGAATCTGTCACCTGATTTCATATTCATTAATGACTTTCGACTCATCTTTTGCTTCGGGCCTTGCGAGGCCGTTCACTCATTTGTCACTGCTCGTGGCGTTCATGGGAGAGTTCGTAATAATATGTGGTATGGTTTCTATAGTATAGATGCAGAAGATTTCTGCAGGTACAACTTCCTAGGCGTCTCTCGAGTGAAAGGTAACAAAAATCTAATATTTCCCTCCCTTCAAGCGTCGGCATATTTTCTGTGCGTTACACTATTTTTATGAGGGTATGGGCTATATATTTGCTTTCATGGGGCATACATTTGTTTTAAGACACCTGCGAGGCATAACTGCTTTAGACTACCATCAGCATATTAATGCCTCACTTTATTATTGAGTCGTCTTTCTGACGATCGTAATGTCTAATTACCAATGTGGCGGACTCTTAATGCCCAAACACTGTTTACTTGTGCAACGGAAAAGCAAACGGTAGCGAGAGCGTAATTTCCCGTGAACTTCGGTGTGTTTCGCGATGTGGCGGCGTGTTGCGTCTTCTTGGCGATAGGTCAAAGTGACGTCACTGGAAAGTTGTTCACCTTGCCGCGGGACGAGCCCCCGGTCGCATGACGCTATTCAGCGAATCAACAGGACGCGGTGACCAACTATTAGCAGAGGCGGGCGAATATCCAGTTGTTATGTCTTCAGACTGCGCAGTTCGTTCCAACTGACAGCCCGTAACTCAGGAAATGATTTGAAATAAAGCCGTGCGATGAACACAAATGCACTGGTCAGTCATCGAATGTCGCCAAATTGAACATCTTTCAGCCCCGGTATCTAGTTCTTCGTTTCTAAGGGGGTCTATAACGCGAGAGAGATAACTAAAAAATCTTCAAATGTGTTTGAAATCTTATGGGACTGAACTGCTAAGGTCATCAGTCCCTAAGATTATACATTACTTAACCTAAATTATCCTAAGGACAAACACACACACCCATACCCGAGGGAGGACTCGAACCTCCGCCAGGACCTGCCGCACAGTCCATGACAGCAGCGACCTAGACCGCTCGGCTAATCCCGCGCTGCAGGGATAATTAATCATGGATGAACAAACGTAATTCACATTCATTAGATGCAAAACGTTTTCGATGGCTACTTACACTAGCGGAAAATGATAGACGAACATCGTTAAACATATAAACGCCACGTTTTCATGGTACACTGATAGAAGGCGCTGAAACCTGCGATCCATAGTGCTGTACTGTGGATGGAGGTGGCACGAAACCCTAAAAATCCTGTGTTAACGAAAACTGTGGTGGACATATCGGAAGAGCAGAATGTTTTTTCAGCCATAGTAATGGATTAGTAAACGCTACAGCCTTGCGAAGAGGAGTATTTAGGCTTGCGAGCGTGAAACTTGACTCTTGCAAACACTTCGCCACTCGTTGAATATGAGATGTTGGGTGTACGGTTAGACATGTACTTGTCTTTGTGGTTCAGGACGACGGCAGCATAGCTGTGTTACGTCTCTAATAATTCCACCCAAACAGTGAACACACATAACTTATTCTGCGGAAAAAAAAATAGTTCAGTGTGATATCCTCTTAGGAATGGGGTTGAATAGCGATAAGCAAAAATAAGCATAAACCTTGGAATACCTAGAGCAATTTGATACAAAGTCGGAGCATTGTTAACTTACTGATTGGGGAAATTAAGCTAAGAAACTCATTTTAGTGATAGAGAGAGTGCGAAAGAGGAGGAGGTGAAACACAAATCTAATCGAAAATGACCAAGACTGTCGTTTTCTGAGATTAATGAGATTAATGACTATAATATCCATATAAACATACGTAAATCGAAGACAATGATGATGTGGAGTAGGCGGATCCAAACACGATTTCTAAATTTAAAACTTAGACAAAAGACTCTTGACCGGTGGGCAATATTTTACTACGTCGGGAGTGGGATAGATAAAGAAGGCAGATGCAGGAAAGACGTAGTAGCAGCGATGGCAGAAGGAGAAAACATCCGGAAACATCTGGATATATGTATCATCAGACAAGAACATATACACACATCAAAAAAGTTTTGCATCACCCCAGTTTCCAGAACTCCTGAATATAGACGTTGACTATGGATATTGTATCACAGATACAGTCCCTCTGACCGTTCGGAGTTGTTACTAAAACTGTCCAAAGATGTAAACAGCCATGCATGAGCAGCGCCTATAGACCGTCCAAGGGCTACTACTGCTGTGGATGACCGCTACCTACGGATTATGACTCGGAGGAACCCTGACAGCAACGCCACCATCTTGAATAACGTTTTTCGTGCAGCCACAGGACGTCGTGTTACGACTCAAGCTGTGCGCAACAGGCTGCATGATGCGTAACTTCACTCTCGTCGTCCATGGCGAGGTTCATCTTTGCAACCACGACACCATGCAGCGCGGTACAGTTGGGCCCAAAAACGTGCCGAATGGACCGCTCAGGGTTGGTATCACGTTCTCTTCACCGGTGAGTGCCGCATATGCCTTCAACCAGACAATCGCCAGAGACTTGTTTGGAGGCAACCTGGTCAGGCTAAACGCCTTAAACACACTGTCCAACGAATGCAGCAAGGTGGAGGTTCCCTGCTGTATTGGACTGTCATTATGTGGAGCCGACATACGCCGCTGGTGGTCATGGAAGGTGCCTTAATGGCTGAAAGATACGTATATGCTATCCTTAGACCGATAGTGCAACCATATCGGCAGCATATTGGCGAGGCATTCGCCTTCATGGACGACGATTCGCGCCCTCATCGTGCACATATTGTGAATGACTTCCTTCAGGATAACGACATCGCTCGACTAGAGTGGCCAGCATGTTCTCCAGACATGAACACTATCGAACATGCCTGGGATAGATTGAAAAGGGCTGTTTATGGACGACGTGATCCACTAACCACTCTGAGGGATCCACGCCGAATCGCTGTTGGGGAGTGGCCCAATCTGGACCAACAGTGCCTTGATGAACTTGTGAACAGTATGCCGCGACGAATACAAGCATGCATCAATGCAACAGGACGTGCTGTGGGTATTAGAGGTACCGATGTGTACAACAGTCTGGACCACCATCTCTGAAGGTCTCGCTGTATGGTAGTGCAACATGCAATGTGTGGTTTTCACGAGCAATAGAAAGGGCGGAAATGATGTTTATGTTGATCTCTATTCCAATTTTCTGTACAGGTTGCGGAACTCTCGGAACTGAGGTCATTCAAAACTTTTTTTAATGTGTGTGTTTGCCAATTGCCGTCGATACTATTTCTTTGAATTCAAGCCACAGCTGGTCTACGCTTATTCAATCAGGTGATGTGTGTAGTTAATTACAGTATGACACAGTACTACACCCAAAAAGCTTTTATGTTAACTGACTCTGGCCACAGAAAGCTGTGGAGTCATAAGAAAAACGATTCTTGAAAAGCTGTATCTGTAACTACAGCTCTGTGTGTGTCCAGAATTTAAACGATGGAGAAGACGAAAGGAAATGATTAGAAGCTTTTGAAAAGTGGCTTTGTGAGGTGTCTGTTGAGAATTTTAGCATATCCCTAGGATGCTCTTCAAGTATGTCCAGTCCTTAGCGACTTACACGGAAGGGAAGCTCCCAATAAGATAACACAAATTTAAGAAAACCATTGTCATGCAATGAATAATGTATTATTAAAGGAAAATTACAAGGGGGCCCTCAAGTAAGCATTAAAGATGGGTACCACACATCGCGCAGGAATATATATTAATGATGGGACTCATCTAACCACAAAAGGAAACCACCGATCACTATAACAATTTGTTTTATCGTCTTAAGGCATTAAATCAAATGATTAGCCACAGAATCAAAGCACCTACACATTAAATAAGCGGAGAGGAGGATGCAATTACTACAGCCTTGGAACAGGTGGGAGGACTCATGAAAGCGTAATATGAAACTATATCGTGGATGCAGCCAATGGCTTTTTAAATGGTTGGTGATATAAAGAAACAACTTTGGAAAAGCATAGATTCGCCAGTGCTCATGATGCAAATACCTGGCTGCAAAAGTTACAACTGCACAGTAAAAATATGATGCAATTTCCTAGATTTGCATCCCTCTTTGCCTTGGTGAATGCATCAATGGCTCATGCTTACCACTCCTAAGTGGTGTCAGAGTAAGAGAGGGCTGGAACCTGTGAGTCAGCTCGACCTCTATACTGTGCTCTAGGTCGGAGACATCTTTCTCTGCAGCAAGTGTATTCTTCAGCATCCCTCAAGTAAGTGTACTCTTCGAAATCCCAGCAGCAAGTGTATTTTGACCTTACCCTAGTAGACTTGGCTGGTTCTGCTAGTGTCAATTGCAGTAGACCTTGTGAGCTCTGATATATACAAATTTTATAAAAAAACTTAAACAATTTTCTAGTCACTCAGATTTAGCCATAGTTAACTAATAATGGTGTGTCATGGAAAAGAAGGCAGAAAATCTCTTTTTCATTGTGACAGATTTCAAACTCTGATCAACAAAAACCCTGGCACGTAAAAACACTCGGTAAAATGGGTCAGTCAGGCAGCAGTAGCCGTCCGCGACACAAGCAGAAACAGGAAAGTAACCGCTTTTGTGACATTTACGAGTTCCTAACCAGGAGCGAATTTTTTAATATCATCTGTGTGCTTTAATAGTTTAGTTTCCTGAGTTTCTGCTTGTTTATTAAATATCTAATAGCTACAGTTCAAGCGTTTTCGTATACTTCGGAAATAAACCGATTTTGTGACATATTACAAGTTCCTAACCAGGGGCAAATTATTTAGTTTCACGTGAGTGCTTCGGTAGTTAGGTTTTTGAATATCTGCGTATTACTAGACACAGTTCCTGCGTTTTCGTCAGGGTCTACAGTAGAGTTGCGCAGTACGTGCCGATAGTCTTTTTATCTGCATAGTTTAGTATTCCACGGACTTTTACTGCGATTGTTATGTGCGGATGCGATCTAGTTGATGACACTTCGCTCTCAGCTTCAGGCTGTGATGGCTTCTGTTACACCGTTTGAGGCTGCATTAGATGGACCCCACTGTTGTGGATCGGCCGTGGGAATCCAACAGATGTCCAGCACGTCCGAGTCCTCCGATCGGTCCTCACCGGTGGACAGTCCAGTTACTGCTCGCACTGAGGTTGACCCCTCGCCTGTGGTCGAGTGGGAGGTCGCCCCGGTGCGTAGCAGGCCGCGAAAGACATTCCAGGCGGCCGCACGTGAGGCCTCCCCTGTTTGTCTGACAAACTGGTTCCAGGCGCTGTCTGTGGCTGACACTGTTGCTGAGCCAGATGCTGTCGCCTGTCCTGTTTCAGAGGAAACATCTCAGCTTGCAAGATCCGGAGAATCACAGAGGGTGGGATTATTGATAGTTGGGAGCTCCAACGTTAGGCGCGTTATGGGGCCCCTTAGGGTCATCTGCCAAGAAGGGGAAGAAAACCAATGTGCACTCTGTATGCATACCGGGTGGAGTCATTCCAGATGTGGAACGGGTCCTTCTAGATGCCATGAACAGCACAGGTGTAGCCAACTGCAGGTGGTTGCTCATGTTGGCACCAATGATGTGTGCCACTTTGGATCAGAAGAGATTCTCTCTGGTTTCGAGGGACTAACAGAAGTGGTAAAGCCTGCCAGTCTTGATTGCAAGATGAAAGCAGAGCTGACCATTTGCAGCATAGTCGACTGCACCGACTGCGGACCTCTGGCACAGAGCAGAGTGGAGGGTCTGAATCAGAGGTTCAGATGGTTCTGCGTCCTTGTAGACTGCAGATTCCTCGACTTGCGCCAAAGGGTGGTTAGCTTTCGGATTCCTCTGAATGGGTCAGGTGTCCACTACACGTAGGAGGCGGCTACACGGGTAGCAGGGGCTGTGTGGCGTGGACTGGGCGGTTCTTTAGGTTAGAGGGTCTCGGGAAAACACAAGAATGGCGTCAGTCACAAAGGGTGCAGGACGAACACAGGAAGGACGTAGATACAGGAACCATCGGTATAACAGTTGTAAATTGTCGTAGCTGTGTTGGGAAAGTATCAGAGCTCCAAGAGCTAATAGAAAGCACTGATGCTCAAATTCGTTATAGACACTGAAAGCTGGATAAAGCCGGAGATAAGCTCAGCCGAAATTTCTGCGAAGAACCTAACGGTATTCCGAAAGGATAGGCTAAACACGGTTTGCAGTGGCATGTTTGTTGCTGTCAGAAGTAGTTTAACTTGTGGCGAAATTGAAGTAGATACTGCCTGTGAGTTAGTATGGGCAGAGGTCATTGATTGCAACCGGAATTAAATAACAATTGGATCCAAGAACCTTCAACATCTCAGCGCGTCAGCAATCGTTGGTTAATATATTAAAAAACTAGAAACCCGCCTCGATTGCGAAAAAAGCACCTAGTGTTAACCTAGGTTTCGGCGTAGATAACTACACCTTCTTCAGAACAATAAAACCCACAAGTGCCTAAGAAGACCTTTGTCAATGATTAAAAGAACACCATAGCTATACATTTATACAAGAAAAAAAGGAAAACACAAACAGTAGATGTGTACAAAGTTTAACCGTTACTTAACTTAATGGTGTAACCTCCACCTCATACCGGCCTATGTTAGATGGGCCACGACCCGCCATAAATGTTTGTGTTTTCCTTTTTTTCGTGTGTAAATGTATAGCTATGGTGTTCTTTTAATCATTGACACAGGTCTTCTTAGGCACTTGTGGGTTTTATTGTTCTGAAGAAGGTGTAGTTATCTACGCCCAAACCTAGGTTAACACTATGTGCTTTTTTCGCAATCGGGCGGGTTTCTAGTTTTTTAATACAATTGGATCCTTTTACCGATTTCCCAATTCAGATGATTCAGTTGCCGAAAGGTTCAAAGAAAACTTGAGTTTGATTTCAAACACGTACCCAACTCATACGATTATAGTTGGTGGCGACTTTATTTTACCCTCGATATGTTGGCGAAAATACATGTTTGATTCCGGAGGTAGGTATAAAACACCATTCGAAATTGTGCTAAACGCATCCTCTGAAAATTATTTAGCCGGCCGGTGTGGCCGTGCGGTTAAAGGCGCTTCAGTCTGGAACCGCGTGACCGCTACGGTCGCAGGTTCGAATCCTGCCTCGGGCATGGATGTGTGTGATGTCCTTAGGTTAGTTAGGTTTAATTAGTTCTAAGTTCTAGGCGACTGATGACCTCAGAAGTTAAGTCGCATAGTGCTCAGAGCCATTTTTTTGAAAATTATTTCGATCAGTTAGTTCATGAGCCCATGCGAATAGTAAACGGTTCTGAAAACACACTTGACCTGTTAGCAACAAATAATCCTGAGTTAATAACGAGCATCAAAACGGATACAGGGATTAGTGAACACAGGGTTGTCGTGGCGAGACTGAATACTGTAGCCCCCAAATTTTCCAAAAATAAACGAAAAAGACACCTATTCAAAAAAGCAGATAAATGTTCACTTGACGGCTGCTTGAGAGACAATCTCCACTCCTTCCAAATTAATGATATAAGTGTAGACCGGATGTGGCTTGAATCCAGAGAAATACTATCGGCATAAATTGAGAGATTTATACCAAATAAATTAACAAACGACGAAGCTGATCCTCCTTGGTACACAAAACGGGTTAGAGCACAGTTGCAGAAACAACGAAACAAACAAGCCAATTTTAAACAGACGCAAAATCCACAAGATTGGCGATCTTTTACAGAAGCTCGAAATTGAAAGCGGACTTCAATGTGAGATGCCCATAAGAGGTTCCACAACGAAACTTTGTCTTGAAACCTGGCAGAAAATCCAAAAGATTCTGGTCGTATGTAAACTACACTCCTGGAAATGGAAAAAAGAACACATTGACACCGGTGTGTCAGACCCACCATACTTGCTCCGGACACTGCGAGAGGGCTGTACAAGCAATGATCACACGCACGGCACAGCGGACACACCAGGAACCGCGGTGTTGGCCGTCGAATGGCGCTAGCTGCGCAGCATTTGTGCACCGCCGCCGTCAGTGTCAGCCAGTTTGCCGTGGCATACGGAGCTCCATCGCAGTCTTTAACACTGGTAGCATGCCGCGACAGCGTGGACGTGAACCGTATGTGCAGTTGACGGACTTTGAGCGAGGGCGTATAGTGGGCATGCGGGAGGCCGGGTGGACGTACCGCCGAATTGCTCAACACGTGGGGCGTGAGGTCTCCACAGTACATCGATGTTGTCGCCAGTGGTCGGCGGAAGGTGCACGTGCCCGTCGACCTGGGACCGGACCGCAGCGACGCACGGATGCACGCCAAGACCGTAGGATCCTACGCAGTGCCGTAGGGGACCGCACCGCCACTTCCCAGCAAATTAGGGACACTGTTGCTCCTGGGGTATCGGCGAGGACCATTCGCAACCGTCTCCATGAAGCTGGGCTACGGTCCCGCACACCGTTAGGCCGTCTTCCGCTCACGCCCCAACATCGTGCAGCCCGCCTCCAGTGGTGTCGCGACAGGCGTGAATGGAGGGACGAATGGAGACGTGTCGTCTTCAGCGATGAGTCGCTTCTGCCTTGGTGCCAATGATGGTCGTATGCGTGTTTGGCGCCGTGCAGGTGAGCGCCACAATCAGGACTGCATACGACCGAGGCACACAGGGCCAACACCCGGCATCATGGTGTGGGGAGCGATCTCCTACACTGGCCGTACACCACTGGTGATCGTCGAGGGGACACTGAATAGTGCACGGTACATCCAAACCGTCATCGAACCCATCGTTCTACCATTCCTAGACCGGCAAGGGAACTTGCTGTTCCAACAGGACAATGCACGTCCGCATGTATCCCGTGCCACCCAACGTGCTCTAGAAGGTGTAAGTCAACTACCCTGGCCAGCAAGATCTCCGGATCTGTCCCCCATTGAGCATGTTTGGGACTGGATGAAGCGTCGTCTCACGCGGTCTGCACGTCCAGCACGAACGCTGGTCCAACTGAGGCGCCAGGTGGAAATGGCATGGCAAGCCGTTCCACAGGACTACATCCAGCATCTCTACGATCGTCTCCATGGGAGAATAGCAGCCTGCATTGCTGCGAAAGGTGGATATACACTGTACTAGTGCCGACATTGTGCATGCTCTGTTGCCTGTGTCTATGTGCCTGTGGTTCTGTCAGTGTGATCATGTGATGTATCTGACCCCAGGAATGTGTCAATAAAGTTTCCCCTTCCTGGGACAATGAATTCACGGTGTTCTTATTTCAATTTCCAGGAGTGTATGTTAGCGGCAAGAAACAATCAATGTCTTCTCTGCGCGATAGCAATGGAGATACTATCGAAGGCAGTGCTGCCAAAGCAGAGTTACTGTCCACAGCTCGTGGTCGTGCGGTAGCGTTCTCGCTTCCCGCGCCCGGTTCCCGGGTTCGATTCCCGGCGGGGCCAGGGATTTTCTCTGCCTCGTGATGACTGGGTGTTGTGTGATGTCCTTAGGTTAGTTAGGTTTAAGTAGTTCTAAGTTCTAAGGGACTGATGACCATAGCTGTTAAGTCCCATAGTGCTCAGAGCCATTTGAACCATTAGCAGAGTTACTAAACACAGCCTTCCGAAATGCCTTCACAAAAGAAGTAAATATTCCAGAATTGGAATCAAGAACAGCTTCCAGCATGAGTAACGTAGAAGTAAATATCCTCGGATTAGTGAAACAACTTAAATCACTTAATAAAAGCAAGTTTTTGATACAGACTGTATACCAACTAGGTTCCTTTCAGAATATGCTGATGCATTAGCTCCATACTTGACAATCATATACATCCGTTCGCTCGACGGAAGATCCGTACCCAAAGACTGGAAAGTTCCATAGGTCACACCAATATTCAAGAAAGGTAGTAGGAATAATCCACTAAACTACAGGCCCATATCATTAACGTCGATTGTAGTGGGACGCGAAATTGAAGCGTCACCCATCCACCAGTGTCAGCCCAGTTTGCAGGTGAATATAAGTTTAATTTAGTTTTTGTTTATGTATTTTTGTAATATTTGAAATGGCTGTGAATTATCTAAAGTTTTGTATTTATTTTTTATGTTTCATGTACGGAGAGGGTGGCGCAACGAACGGAGACAGCATCTTCACTGCCGGGACCAGAGAGAAGATTGCTGGCCACTATACGTCGCGGGTCGACAGCCAAAGAGCAACAGAAGATCCTGAAACCGAGTTGTTGCGTCGTGATTCTAAAATTGAAAAAGAATAAGAATTTGTAATGTTTGTACAACAATGACGCCATAGAAAGTTAATCGTGTTGTAAATGTTCAGTTCTGTCTTGTCAAGGCTCAGGTTCACGTCTATATGTAGGAAGATAATAAACTAGTGGATGCTACTAAAGTTGAAATACGTGTTCCGAGAATTTATTTATGAAGAATTATGTTACGTAATTTATTTGACAAGATTAGTAATTTTTGACAACGTTCATCGCGAGTTTGAATCTCGAAAGTTTATTCAATGTGGTTCTAATATTTATTAAATCAGATCACATGCATTAATATAATTTCTGAGAAGAAGCAAACGACATCTAAATTGAAAAAGTTTGCGCAAACCAATTGGTCTAAGTGACGTAATTCTGCGCATACGACTCAAATGATGATGTTTTGATTACAGTTTCGTTCAAGAACCATTTAGAGACAATTTAAAAATAATTTAAATAATTTTGAAGTGTGTTGTAACTGACGTAGGTGACGAAGTCTGCACATGGTCATATGTCAAAAGAAAATCATTTATACCAAACCTACGTCGTTACACTACACGATATGCAGCAGGATTCTGGAACGTATATGTTTTCGAACATTATGAATTACCTGGAAGAAAACGGTCTATTGACACACAGTCAACATGGTTTCAGAAAACATTGTTCTTGCGAAACACAACTATCTCTTTATTTGCATGAAGTGTTTAATGATATTTACAAGGGATTTCAGATCGATTCCGTGTTTCTGGATTTCCAGAAGGATTTTGACACTGACTACATAAGCGGCTTGTAGTGACATTGCGTGCTAACGGAATATCGTCTCAGTTATGTGACTGGATTAATGATTTCCTGTCAGAGTGATCACAGTTGGTAATAATTGACTGAAAGGCTTCGAGTAAAAACGAAGTGATTTCTAGCGTTCCCCAAAAGTGTTATAGTCCCTTTGTTGTTCCTTGTCTATAAACGATTTGGGAGACAAACTGAGCAGCCGTCTTAGGTTGTTTGCAGATGACGCTGTCGTTTATCGACTAATAAAGTTATCAGAAGATGAAAACAAACTGCAAAACGATTTAGAAAAGATATCTGAATGGTGCGAAAATTGTCAGTTGACCCTAAACAACGAAAAGTCTGAGGTTATCCACATGACTGCTAAAAGGAATCCGTTAAACTTCGGTTAGACGATAAATCAGTCATATATAAAGGCCGTAAATTCAACTAAATTCCTAGGAATTACAATTACGAACAAATTGGAAATAACACATAGAAAATGTTGTGGGGAAGGTTAACCAAAGACTGCTTTTTATTGGCAGAAAATGTGACAGGTCTGCTAAGGAGATTTCCTACACTACGCTTGTCCGTCCTCTTTTAGAATACTGTTGTGCGGTGTGGGATCCTTATCAGATAGGACTGACGGAGTACATCGAAACAGTTTAAAGAAGGGCAGCACGTTTTGTATTATCGCGAAATATGGGAGAGTGTGTCACAGAAATGATACAGGATTTGGGCTGGACATCATTAAAAGAAAGGCGTTTTTAGTTGCAACGGTATCTTCTCACGAAATTCCTATCACCAACTTTCTCCTCCGCATGTGAAAATATTTTGTTGAGACCGACCTACATAGGGAGAAACGATCATCACGATAAAATAAGGCAAATCAGAACTCGTACATAAAGATGTAGGTGTTCGTTCTTTCCGCGCACTATACGAGATTGGAATAATAGAGAATTGTGAAGGTGGTTCGATGAACCCCCTGCCAGGCACTTAAATGTGATTTGCAGAGTATCCATATAGATGTAGTGAAAATGCGTCTTCTACCGAAATAATTGCTGCCGACCCATCACAGGCCCTCTTACTTGGGTTTAAACATTCATTTGCTGTGAAGCCATGACTAATGGATGGTCCCTTGACCTCAAGGTCTGAGTCTTTTCCTTGGCTTTCAGATCTTATCAAAAAGAACTCCTTCTAGCATTGCACACAGAGCAGATTTTTTATGATGTGCAGGCCACCTGCTGTGTGGACATGGGACACTGCGACTTCCCTGTGATATACTGTTCGGATATGATTTTCAGCGCCAATAAGCTTATGACACTCCGGTCCTTGAAAGGTAACTTTCCTGCTGCGAGCCAGCTAAAATAAATATTCATGGCTGCAGAAAGTAACGGGTCTTCTTCGCCTTAATAAAACAAAAGGAGGAGAAGAAGTAATTAGCATTATCGTCGTTGGCAGTAACAAGTACCATATGCGGTTTTTCATATAGCGTTAAAGGACTGACCGTAGTGACCATTGGGAGGCGCATATTACGTGATGGAAATAGGTTGTATGACAGTGTTTGGGCATAAAGTACATAAAGTCCCGCTTAACAGTTTGTATGATATTGTTTAAGACAATTTGGGTTGATAGAGTAAGGAATGAAGAGGTACTGCAATAAATAAAAAAAGGCCTAATAATGACCTAATTGATCACTGAGATAGAAACCATTGCTGAGAACTGTAGTTGAAGGGATGGTGCAGAGAAATAATCAGAAGGGTAGCCCTTCGTTGATGTGGGATGGCCGGCCGAGGTGGTCTCGCGGTTCTAGGCGCGCAGTCCGGAACCGTGCGACTGCTACGGTCGCAGGTTCGAATCCTGCCTCGGGCATGGATGTGTGTGATGTCCTTAGGTTAGTTAGGTTTAAGTAGTTCTAAGTTCTAGGGGACTTATGACCACAGCAGTTGAGTCCCATAGTGCTCAGAGCCATTTCAACCATTTGATGTGGGATGAAATGGACAGCTAGCAAGCGGCAAGACCGGGGTGCGACATTTTTTTTAAAAAAAAGACCTTATGTTTGAGACCGAAGTAGCAGCAGTCTTACTAGCTAGGATCCGAATAACGTATTTGGCCAAGTTTAGTAGAATGAAACGAATAAGAATACTGTTAATCTTATGGAATTTCACAGAAATGAATAGAACCTATCAGAAGGAACTAAGCTCTGAAGATGCAGCTTAATTGCTACCTTTCACTTAAATTGTGGTCTCCAATTATTTCGGTCCACAAAATGTTTGCAGCAGCAAAAAGCTATACGTGAAGAAGATTTTGGAAAATGTAATTTCAGTTGCTATGTTAAAGGATAAAAACAGAAGTAAAGAGTATTTATCCATTGTCTATCACTCATTCTGGTGGAGCACCCTTTCAGATCCATGAGATAACTATTTGCAGCGAGATTTATGTCCTTCATTGCGATTAACAAGTTAAAGGCAGGATTTTTTAAACACATAAAAATTAGCGTTATATATAAAATCTAAATCCCTTAATTTCTTACTATAATATATGAATGTTAGCATCACACTTTTCGCTTTGTGGCGGTACACCAGAGAGCCGCAGCACACCAGCTGCGGAACTGTGGAGTAAAAGATATAGAGTTCGGAATCCGAATGCATCTATGAGAAAAAGTACCACCACAACTGTATATTGAGAAAGTCTTTAATCACACGACTAACTTCGGCGGTAAATTACCGCCATCCTCAGGCCCCATCACTGCATAAGGATTTTTCATTTCCTTGGCGCATTTACTGTGGGATCCTTGCTTCTAGCACATGTGGGCTAGCTTTCATCAGGAGTCTATATTCGACACCGAGTTGTCCCCAATGCTGGATTTTCGTGTATATTCGCCCTGGTATGGATTTAATGGGTGGAGGCGTATTGAATCTAACGTAAATGGACATGTCAATAACCCTGCCGATAGAAAGCAGCGATTTGTGATTTATGATCTGTCATTTGACAGGACTCCATGTGTGCTCGATAGGACAGATATCAGAGCGTGGCAAAACTTTGAACCGTGTGCCGGATTCCCTAATACGGCTACTGTTGCAGCGGAGATATTAACTCTGCCTTTCACGATTCTGTACCTTTGTGGCTGATCCAACAGTTGCTGAAAGGAGCTACATCACACATTTTCGTTGCTTGCACATTCTTCAGCATACCTTTCTCATGAATAGCAATAGGTTCGTTTTAGTACAAGGCAGACACCAGCAGACATTGTCCTTCTTTGAAAAGCTTCTCTTAATTCGAGAGCTATGCATGTCTCTAACTTCCCCCTACTCATGAATGTATTCAACAGCGTTTGTTTTCGATTTAGGTCCAAGGTCGTAGAGTGACTGGACCGGCGAAGCGCAATCTGTCTGCACCTATGTTGCCGCACTCAGGATGGGATTCGTTAACACAACACTCAAGACGCAGTCCAGTGTGTGCTGATGCGGCGTTCTACAGTGTTTGCCTGAAGTGTAGGTGATGATAAAGGAGGGAAAACACATCGTAACAAACAACTAACCACCGAGTTCCATAACCAACAAATATTTTAGCTTACATAATGAACCATGTAAATATAAGTGATTTCGTATGCAAATCTGAAGTCTCAAGCGCTGCGCTTTGTCAGGTCGACACGCGTAGCTTATAGCAGTCATTAAAAAGCCTTAAAAGTGTTATGACTCCTTTTTTCTCAGGACCCAGAACATCTCATTTACAGCTTACAGTGCGAACGAGTGATCCCTGGTCACGTTTCAGGCACTTGGCTTAGTACGGAGGACACGTGATGTGACTCGTAGATATGGTTGACTAGAAGTCAGTCGACTACTTTCCCTGCGCAGAAAACAATGAAATCTCTTGGTTTAAGTAACTCGACAACTGGCAGTCACAGTTCAGCATTGTTTTTTACTTATTGTACACAAACCAGATTGTAGTTACAAAGAAGGAGACAGTGATGTAGCCCACCGCCATTTTTTTTATCGAGTTGAGCCTCTATGGACTGCGTGGTAACAACCAAATTAATTTTAGTGTCTAGGTCTTGTTCTTGTTCCAGCTTTGACTTCCTGCCAGTATCTTCTGAGCCCACCAAGATGTGCCTGTCTATGCTCTTCGGATAATGGTCCTCTCCGTCTTTTGGACGTTGATGCCACTTTAAAACCTTGCTAATTGTTCTCCAATCTTCTAAATTTGTTCCTGTCAGGAATTTCCCTTTCTGAGATACCAATCTACCTAAGATCTTTTTCACATTCTTCGAACCATCTTGGCCTTGTTTTCTTAGATTATATGAAACTCCATATTCTTTTAGTTAGTCGGTCACCACCCATCCTCATGACATGACCGTAAAATAACAATCATCTCTTCTTAATGGATGCTGTAATAGGTTCTGTCTTGCTGTACAAGTCCTCATTTGCTCTCATACGCCATTGTCCTTCTTCGAACCATCTTGGGCTTGTTTTCTTAGATTATATGAAACTCCATATTCTTTTAGTTAGTCGGTCACCACCCATCCTCATGACATGACCGTAAAATAACAATCACCTCTTCTTAATGGATGCTGTAATAGGTTCTGTCTTGCTGTACAAGTCCTCATTTGCTCTCATTCGCCATTGTCCATCAACCCATCTATTACCTAGGATTTTCCTTAATATCCTACGCTCTCGCTTTTCAAGCCTTGTCCATCAACCCATCTATTACCTAGGATTTTCCTTAATATCCTACGCTCTCCCTTTTCAAGCCGCTCAGCTTGAACTTGCCTATTCATGGTCAAAGTTTCGGACGCATATAAGCCCTCATATTTTACAACTGTATTATAATGTCTGAACTTGGCCCCTATACACATGGACTTTTTGTTATAGGTATTCTTTGCCAGTTGGTACGCTTGGTCTAACTTCCTTATCCTGGCATTAATTCTTCTTCTTCTAATCCATTCTCCTGGATGACTTCTGTTGTGTCTAGACCATACAGCCTAGACACAATGCTGTAGCCGATAGGGCACGCAAGGCTAACGCAGACGGGCGTGAAGTCTGGAACATGAGAACTTATAAATGAATAAGAAGAAAAGTACGTAGATGCTTGTTACTTAACTTTTAATTAGTCCTTGGAATACATCTCTCTTGAATATTAGTAAGCTATAGGCACTGATACAAATGGCGCCTTGCTAGGTGGTCGCCATTTAACTTAGCAGAGGGCTATTCTACTGTCTATCTCTCGGCAAATGAGAGCAAGGCTTAGCGCGTCCAATCGCTAGCTATGTTGTCCGTACAACTGGGGACGAGGTCTCCTCAGTCTCTCGAGACCTGCCTTGTGGTGGCGCTAGGTTTGCGATCCCACAGTGGCGACACGCGGGTCCGACATGTACTACAGGACCGCGGCCGATTTAAGTTACCACCTAGCAAGTGTGGTGTCTAGCGGTGACACCACAACTTCATCGAGACCTCCAGTTTTATTCCACCTGCACGTTAAACAAACTGTGAGAGAAACAAGAGAGAAATTTGGAATGTGAATTAAAGTTCAGGGAGAATGAATTAAAACTTAGGCCTAAAGTGCACTTACGATGACCGCGGCTCTTCTGTACCGTGTACTATTGACAGTTTGTTATTTTTGGTCATAGCCGTTCTGGTGACAATACTCGTAAAAGATAGCCAATGAGAACTGATGACTCCGCCGACGAGAAATGATGCATTTAATGATTTCTCCCGGCAGGACATAGGATTTCCTTACATGCTCAATGAAGTTTTAATTTTTGTTACATTTTGTTCTCTCTAATTATTACTTCAGTTACAGTAATGCCTTCTTGTGTCAATTTGTTGACATTCACAGTTATTTTTTCTCCAGGTATGTCGCGATATCCGATGTTGTGATTAAGCTGGGGCGTAGTAACACAGTTTAAATTGCAGTGAGTGACATGAGGAGCAATTACATTTAAAATCAGTACCATCGGCTGGATGATGATACTGCACTCTACCTTCCCGCCTCCCCCCATCCTCCCCCCTCCACACACACCACCCCATCCCTTGAACCCCGGGAACAAGTCCCTCGACCGTTTCCCCTGCACAAAAAAACGTTGTCATATATTGTATCCAGTGTATCCCGAGACATAGGTCACTTTGAAATGTGAAAAACTGGTTGTCAGCTGGCGAAACCAACGAATGTCTCTAGAAAAAAAGTGATTGTGATAGCAGATTGATGTGCAGCGTGGACCGAGGTCTATATTCGTCGTCCTAATCACCTACCTGTGCGCCTTGTTTTCGAATTTGTCGCAATTTTCGACGCTGGGACCAACTTCGGACCTAATAGCACAAAATTCAAGCTAACTTCATTACGAAGCATACGAAATTACGAATGAGCTATCTGACTGTTTTCCAACATTTTCGATTCGTCGTGTTCACTTTTTATCAGTCATTTGTGAACCGCTTCCAATAGCAGCAGGTAGCAGAAGAGCCACGTACACCGAAGTGCACTTTACACTCTCGGGGTGCGATACTGTATTTCAAGCTGGGACGGCAAAGAACTTGGAAGAACAACTGAACGAAATGGAGAGGTACTTCAGTAGGGGTTATGTGATGAATACCAACAAAAGTGAAACAAATGCTGATAAGATTAGAGCGGAAAATGTTACACTAAAAGTACTAGATGAGGTTTGATGTCAGTGCCAGAAGAAAAATCGCAACACCAAGGAGTTGTGCGATATAAAAGAAAGTTGGTAGCTTTATTTCTACGTCTGGGAGATGATGTCCATTCAAGTCAGCCGCACAAGAGTGGCGCTAGCAGCGCCACTAAGAGGATGCAAACTAGGTTTGTTTTAAATACTCGCTGTGACAGTCGTGAGCCTTAGTTACCTTTGAGATTGGACGAGTTGGTGTTAGTCAAGAATGGCTTTAAGGCGACAAAGACGCCATTACCAACACCTCGCTGAGTTTGAACGAGGTCGTGAAAGGCTATGAAATCTGGATGTTCATTCTGCCATAGCTCAGAAACACTTGGAAGGAATGTAGCCTCTGTACATTACAGTTGGCAGCGCTGCTCACGAGAATGTGCGGTCGCAAGAAGGGCGGGCTCCGGACGGCCTCGTGGCACTACCTGGAGGGAAAGACCATTGTCAAACTGCCTATTGGCTTCTGTCTCGGGTTCTTCGGCCGACGTTCATCTAATGATTTTTCTGACGTTTCGCCAGCACGAGTGGCTGGCATTGTCAAAGCTTCACCCTCCATTGCCGGTGGTGAACTGGAGTTTATGTCGGAATGACTGGACGATCCATTAACACCAGAATCAAAGAGCATAAGCGACATTGCATGTTGGGGCAGGTGGAGAAATCGGCCGTGGCAGAGCACGCACTGAATGAGACCGACCACGTAATAAAATTCGCCGACACGGAAGTTCTGGCTGTAGAGAAGCACTATCACACACGCTTGTTCAGAGAAGCTGTAGAAATCGAAAAACACGCGAACAGTTTCAACAAGAAAGAGGAAAGCCTTAAGGTAAACGGATCCTGGCTTCCCGTACTGCAGCGAACGACCGTCGCAGGTAGCAAGAGGAGAACCGCACCGGAAATGACCGCGGAGAAGCCCTCGGACGTTGGCGCGCCAGGTACATATAGTCTGCGGCCGCGAGCTCGCCTCCAGTTCACCACCGGCAATGGAGGGTGAAGCTTTGACAATGCCAGCCACTCGTGCTGGCGAAACGTCAGAAAAATCATTAGATGAACGTCGGCCGAAGAACCCGAGACAGAAGCCAATACGCAGTTTGTCAACAAGTGGCCACGAAAGCCTTAACAATTTTGTAAAGACCATTGTGTTCGGCATATGGCTCTGGTGCATTGTACTGGATCTGCAGCAGCAATCTGAGCAGCAGCTGACACCACATTGACACAACGAACTATTGCAGATCGGATACTTCAAGAAATGCTCCGAACCAGGCACCCTGTAGCGTGCATTCACTGATACCATACCTCCGCCACTGGCGACCAGTGGTGTCAAGCGAGAGCTCATTGGAGGGCACTGTCGAGGTCTGTTGTGTTTTTTAACGAAAGGTGGTTCTGCCTCGGTGACAGCGATGGTCGTCTGTTGGTTAGAAGGAAGCCTGTTAAGGTTCTGCGACCAACCCGTCTGTTTGCTAGACACACTGGACCTACACCTGGAGTTATGGTCTGTGGTGTAATTTAGTAGAAGAGACGGAGCTCCCTAGTGGTCATCCCGCACTCCATGGCTGAAAATTTGTACGTCAATGTGATGATTTGTCCTGTTGTACAGCCATTCGTGAACAGCATTCCAGGGAGTGTTTTCCAACTGGAAAACCCTCGGCCACATACCGCAGTTGTAACTCATCATGCTCAACTGAGTTCGACATGTTGCCTTTTCCTGCTCGATCACCAAATGCGTCTCCATTCGTGCACACATGGGACATCATCGGACGAAACTCCAGCATCATCCTCAAATCACTTAAATATTTTACCTCGACAAATGTAATGCCAAAAATTCATTACTCTACATTAATTATCTCTATTTTTGTGCTTTTTCTCCGTAAGTGTATTTGTACCGCTAAGTAAGTGACGACAGGCTAAGCAGAGAGGATATAAAATGCAGACTGTCAGTAGCGATAGCAAGAAAAGAAAAAATTAAATGTCAGGGAAGCTTTCCTGAAGGTAGTTTGTTCGGGATGTAGCCTTGTGAAACGTGGGTAACAAACAGTTCAGTCAAGAAGAGAATGTATTGAAGGAGAATTCTGAAGATTAGGTGGGTATATTGGGTAACTAATCAAAATTAAGTTATGGAACAACTTGTTCCATCAGTTAATAGGACATATCCCGAGGCATCAAGGAAACCTCAGTTCAATAATGGAGGGAAGTGTGGTGGGTAAGAATTATACAGGGACACCAAGTCTTTACTACAGTAACCGGGTTCAAACGGATGTAGGTTTCACCACAGAAGAGCTATACCACACAAGTCTTCGGACTGAAGATCACAGCAACACAACATTCATGCCATTTCCGAATGTCTTTCGGAAGTAATATTTTAAGCTGTTGAAACCTGCAATTACGGATAAAGGGATGTAAGGCAAAAGGTTAGGGCCAAAACACCATCATGTGTCATTCCCTGTTACTGCCTTATTGACATAATTACCTCTGAAACAGGTAGATTTTTGGCAAACACAATTTCAAGTGAGTTACAACAGACTGAATAAGATACCAAGTCTCAATAATGGGATAATAAAAACAGGTAGGCCCTGATTAATAAGAGCTTCAGCTAACCCAAATTATGAAATAGCTTTTAATTTAATTAAAAGGGAACAAGCAGGCCCCCAATACTAACAGCTTCAGTTAAGCAAAATTATCGAAAAGAAAACAGGCAGGTTTTCAATGATAACAGCTTCAGTTAAGTAAAATTATCAAATACCAACAGGCAGGACTTCAATAAAAACAACTTCAGTTAAGTAAAATTACCAAACAGAAAACAGGCAGGCCTTCAGTAATAACACCAAAGACCCCAAAATCCAAAACTTAATTGAACTTCACGAATCGCAGCTGAAGCTTGCCAGTCCCAAAGTGGGCCCAGAATTCAGCACAGCGAGAATGGCTTCAACTCTGTCATCGGTGTGTCATGTCCCAGAGCTGGCTGGCCAGGATATGCACGAAGACGCACTCGAAATCGCCCAGGGATTCAAATTGACCCACAAATATGCCCAAAAACCACTCGCCAGACTGTGCGCAAGGTGCTGTTCAAGTGCTCGCTTTGTTCGCTGGGCGCATCTACCGTCCTTGCCCCGTTGTCACTCCCCAATTCGCCTCCACAACACGCCCCGTCCCCAATCAACTTCGAGCAAAGATCTCAGTGGTCTCAAACCAGGGGCACATTACACGACAGGTCGAGCTAAAGGCGCCAGGAATTCGAAAGGCGACTGTAGCAACCACGCCACGGCTCAGTTGTGCTCTGGTCGTGCCAGTAAAGTTGCTGTTTGAAGCGTTTCAGGAGATGTTTCCCACGTTGCTTTACGCCTGCTGCATCAGGTAATGCGGCGGCCGTAACGAACTGCCTACGGTCGACCAAAGCGTGTGGTATCCCGTAGTTGGCCACTCGGCTGCATCACAAGCGAGCAGACGGCTAGCCGCCATGTCACGTAAGTTGAACTGTGCTGCTTCGTTCGCTACAAACTCGTTTCATGTTTTGTACCAATGAGGTGTGCGTATCGCATTATTGGCCGGGAGATCCCATCAGGGGTGTTCGGCCGCCTGGTGGAAGTCTTTATACAGTGCCAGAAGAAAATTAGTACACCTTGAAGGACGACGTCAGTTTTGATCCGAAGAGGTCGTATGCCATCTAGGGGATTGTAGATGTTAATTTTAATTTTAATAATCAACAGCCCTAGTTGCACCGTTTACCAAGAATTTACCTAGGTTTCAGTCGGGATAACCCAACCTTCTTCAGAATAAAAGTAACTACCGTTTGTCCATAGTGGACATCGTCAAGCTAAAACTACAAATCCATAAATTATCGTCAGACTGTAAAACCTTATCTGAAACTGTCTCGGCCCCACTTCGCGACCGCGATGCAGCAGCCACGAGTGCTGTACTGGAACGAGTGCTGTTTTAGCTTGACGATGTCCACTGTGGACAAACGGTAGTTACTTTTATTCTGAAGAAGGTTGTGTTATCCCGACTGAAACCTAGGTAAATTCTTGGTAAACGGTGCAACTGAGGCTGTTGGTTATTAAAATTAAAGTTAACATTTATACAGTTGCTGACAGGACCGCTAAATGTTGAAAATATTTAAGATAGTAGATGTACTGATAATGGTTTAACGTCGTCCGCCAACATATTGCGTAGTGAAATAGCTACCAGTGCGCCATCTGTGTCTACCCTTTAACGGGGAATTCCGACAGCCAGAACGCTCAATGTGTTGCAAACGTGTGAAGCAAGCAGAGAACCACGCCATGGAGATGCGCTTATGCTTCCTACAGCCAACTGAACGTGCTTGAAAGAGGTCAAATTTTAGTCTTCTGAGTGGCGTGATGGTCCTTTCAGACAAATGCCACAAAGGTTGGACGTGCTCTGTCAGTTGTGCAATGACGCAGGAATCAGTGGCCACGTGAACATTGTCACACTCTTAGACAAGGATCGTTACGTTCGCGCAGCACAGACGGCTTCCAGGATTGTCGTTTGTAAGGGCAACAAAGGTAGATCAAAGAGCCACTGCAGCGCATATAAGAGTGCTTCTGAGCCCAGACGTGTCAACTCGAACTGCTGCGGGTTGGTTATTGGCAGGCGGACTACAGGCACACATACCTCAAGACTTCCACTCAAGCCACAGCATCAGTGTGCATGGCTCGACTGGTGCCGTGAGCGGATCACTTGAAAAATGGAATGTCGGATCGTGGTGTTCAGCGATGAAAGCAGATTCTGCTTGCACGCAAGTATGGTCGTTTCCGTGAACGACATAGATCTGGTGAGCGCGGTCTCGTACAGTGCATTCTTCCAAGACACACAGTGAAACGTCCCCTTAGAACAATTACTGACACACAATATTTTTTTAGCTCAACGCAATCTGACTTTCAATAATCCCTACAAAAGGATGGCCCTGACTAACATTAACCTATACCTTTCACAAATCACTTACCTCACGAAAATCTTCGTTACTCGAACTACTGCAATACAGCGAGCGCCACTACCGCCAGCTAAATAAAAGATTCAAACTACGGAAGGCACTAACTACTGATAGGCATAGTTAGCAAATGAAAGATTTTAATAGAGAACAAACAATGTATTTACCTTAATAGTCATAATATATATATAGCAGTTCATGACATCCAGTCTTACAAATTTCAAAACTCCGCCATCTCTCTCCCCACATCCACCACTGCTGGCGGCTCACCTCCAACTGCGCAACGCTACGCACTGTTCACATCCAGCTGCCGCTGCCCAACACTACAATGGCAGACAACAATGCAAACTAGTCACAGACTGCACACAGCACAGCCAGTGATTTTCATACAGAGCGCTACGTAACGTTGCCAATAAGAAAACAAACAGCCTACTTACATATCCCCCATGCTCCCCACAAAAAATTTTACAAATTGTTTTGGGCAGTGGGTAATAATGATTTGATAAAATTTTTTTATAATTACAATAACAAAGAAATCAAATGCACACACTTATTGATACAATGTTGGTCAAAAGCTAAAATTTTCTCACAGTCCATAAAGACAGTCCTGATCGTTCATCACAGTAAAATAGCAGTGTTTTTCTCAAAGTCTGAGCAGTAGAAGAAAATGCACACGGAAGTAGTGGATTTCCATGCAGTCTTGAAGAAGTAGTGTTGTCCTTCCAACGAAAAGACAGTGCTGACTCTTGACATGCAGACAGGTAATGGGCCACAACAGAGCAAACCCACCGCAGAGTCAGTCGAAGTTTTGAAGAACACTGGTAGGTAGGTCATCACAGAGTAGACCCACTGTAGTCCTGGTAGAGATTACGGTATTGGTGGGCCATCAAAGATGCAGACCCACTATAGTCCTTGTAGAGATAATGTGATTGGTGGGCCATCAAATGTGCAGATCCATTGTAGTCCTTGTAGAAATAATGGTACTGGTGGGCCATCAAAGATGCAGACCCACTGTAGTCCTTGTAGAGACGGCCAGCAGCCATCTGTTTTGTGCACTCACAAAGTTTTTGGAATTGTCCTTAGAACCAGCAATGCTGTTATCCAGTCCCTTGCTGAATTTTTAACACACGTGCAAACACTAACAGTCCGTACTTCTCACATATTGTCCATATACTATGACCAACAGAAACGTGTGCAGTGAAATGGAACTTACAAGTTACTTAATTTGATGAACTGTTGTCAATTACAATTTTATAACATAAGAATACAATTACAAAGGTACAAAATACATCATTAAAGAACATAACAATACAGATAACATTTGTAGTACAGGCTTTACAAAAGAATCGAAATAACATATACATCAGTGTTACAGGAATTATGACATAAGTTGATACATAAAAGATCAGAATAACTTTTGAAACATCAACTTCACACATGAGCATTAAAACAAAACAGAATAAATAATGTCTAAACATCTTTACAAAGTAAATAACATATTATTAGAAAAATTCTACAACATAACTCTTATTAGCTAAACACATAAAGACAGGAAAAAGAGAAATACACAAGGATACATAAACACATAGCGGAATAATACGAAAGGAAAGACAGGGTTCGTTTTCAGGGTAACATTTGGGACTGCAGTCCAACCCAAAACTTCATTCCATAGATCTTTCGTCTTATTTCAACATTTGTTTCCACCAAAAAAATCGTATCCAAGCATGCTTTCTGTATTTATATGTTCACATATTTCTTACCTCATTATTTATTTTCCATTATCTTACCTCATCATTTATTTCCAAGAAAATCCTACCTAAACCTTTTGTCCCTAAACCCTACTTTTTTGTTCATATCCTCTTTTAAATACTTTTTTGGCCAACCATTTTCTTATAGCTTCTCAATGCATTTCTTTCCATTCATCACAACTCGTTCTCTTATATAGCCTACCCCATTTTAAGCTAACTTAAATCTACTGAGCTCAGATGCTAAACTAAGGGACGAGGTAATGCAGCAGCACAAAACAATTAACACAAACAGCAATGATAAAAAATACAAAAGGCAAAGCAAGCAGCATAAATTAGCAAAGCAAATGCAATATTACAACTAATATAAGGCAATGCTCAGCAAACAAGAAAAATAAATTCGTAGTAATACTGGCTTAACAGAGTAATACATAGTCAAATTCAGTAACACTATGCCTGGCAAACAGCAGCAGCAAATGCAATAACTAATATCTAAACATGACAAAGCTCAAGCAGAAAAAATAGTACACTAAAGACAACAATTCAGATAAGGGAAATGTATATTCACATTTTAATGTCTATGTAATTAAAGTGGTGCACCACAACTTATTCTACGAGAAATATTACCAAGTAGTTGAAAAGAAAATTATGTATGCAAGTCCTGTGAAGGTAAATGTCTTTTTGTGCTCCCTCATTTTTTTGAAAAAAATTATTATTTACTCGATCTGTAGACAGAAAATATTTATATTAGTACATTTATAAAATTTTATTTTAACCAACGCTGAAGTGCAGCTAGAAACTAGATATTAAACAAAATGAGTTAATAAATACATAAAGCAAGCCATATGACATTTATCTCAACTAGCAAGACACAAAGCCGTGAAATGTTTCTCATCATTTCATTAGGCATTTTAGTAAATATCATAAATTAAGAGCTCCACAGTATAATCATATGTTTTCAAGTTTGAGCGTGTCGTATTTGCGATGCTTTCTACAAAGGAATGTCAATAGCGAGGATAATGGCCTCCCTTTTTTTTCTCCACTGTGTCTCTGAAAGGCACACACTAATGGTTTTTGTTTCCAGGCGACTGTCGCCCAGCTGGGTGCCCACGACGCATTACGTGCAGGTGGTCACTTAACTTTCTTACTGAAATATTTACAACACCAGTTTGCACTACAGTGGCAGTCTCATATACAAAATTTCACGGGTCAAGAATTTGCGTTGCAAATGTGTAGATACAAAATCTTATGAATATAACAGTGTCCAAAAAATTTTCGCCGGCATTGTGATACATTCATGCATTTACACACATTTCATAACTCTTAAAGTACGATTCTTGGTTTCCAACATCCTTTTTCACAAGTCAGAGTCCCTAACCACTATTCATTACTCCTTACCTTATTACACGTATAAATATTCGTTGACACTTCAATATTTCATCATAACAGATAAGTAGCATAATCAAATTCCTCATATAGCATCAGATTATTGACCATAAACATACCTCAGCAGCATAATACACATCGTCATCGTAAAAATAACATCATAACACCTCAGTCAAATCTCAAAAACGTCGTAGCTTTCTGCAATAATGTCAAAACCTAAAAAAAATTCTCTGCTCATTTAAATAGTGTCATCCACCTCAAACGTACTTTAAATATCATGACCCATACCAAATACATCATTCAAAGCTCTCATAGTATCACAATGATTCTGAAAAAATATGAAGAGTTCACAAAGTACATACAAAATACAATTTCATAAATGTGAAGTTACCCAACTGTGTAATTGCGTAAACATGTGTCACTGATGTAGTAAAAAAATTTTTGTTTTTCTGTTAAATAATCAGATAGCTGTGTAATTCTGTGTTAGAGAAATATGGTAACGATGTGTAAAGTTGTATAAGCAAATACCATATTAGCTAGGGCTCCTTGTGCTTGCCACACACATGAGGATTAATGTAATTATACCCTCAGGCGTTACAGATTACAGAAATGGAATGAAATGTATCACGGAAAACTTTCATTGTAATTCAAAAATCTTGAAAAATAAATGGTTTAAGTACAAAATTAATCACTCAAATGCGTCTCCTGTAGCGCTGAATGTGCGTCTTGCTGTTAGATAATTCTGTGGAACTGTCGTAGTTATCGTCCTCTGTAAGCAAAGTTCTGCTGAAGTCAATGTACTTACCTCATAATAAACAAAAGTGAAATGCTTTGCCTATAGATACCTTACTTATTACGTTTATTGCCGTGATGAAGAAAGTACTGTACTGTAACGTATTGTTGTGCTACGGAAAAGGCTGTCTCATTGTAGCTATACCACAAAAGTTACTACTAAAACATGTTTTACTTTCCAGAATAAATCAGAAAAACTGTGCAGATATAAAACAGATACACCGCAAAAGCAACAATGTAAATTGTGTCATGCATTAGTAGCGTCGTGATATAATTGTGTAGCTGTCAAAGAAACCATATGCTAAGTCATCTTTAATCCCAAAGAAAGTACTTCAAATAAAGAATGTCTTTTCAAGTAAACCAAAATGTTGCATTAAAATCTCATTAGCAGTACAAGTTCTAAGTATGTAAGCCTGATAGTCGTTACGTAATCGTGCAACTTGTTGCAAGAATGTACAACACTGTGTCGTCTGTTCACTATAACAATGCATTCGTAATTACTGTTGCCCAGGTTCTTGACTGGATTTTTAACTTCAAACATTGTTGCATGGTAACAGTTTCTTAAGTCTGACATAGCATACTAGAAATGTGAAGTGAAAAGTTTTATGGCAAAGACAAAGTTAAAAAGCAGATTATCTTTCAATAAACGGTTTTACATGTGAAATGTGGTGTAAACCTTTACTCTTCCTAGTACGCAGAGTTTCAACTTCAACGCAATTATCATGTGGTATACGTCAGATTCTGTAAGGTCCATTGTAAACTAGAAAGAATTTGTGACTCAAGTGTTTCTTCTTATGTGACAATGAATGAGCTTTAATGAGAACTTTCTGACCAATATATAATTTCTTTGCATTTGCTTTACCGTATAGTTTTCTCCTTTGGCTGCTGCAGATTTTATATTTTTAATAGCCAAATCAATTATGTCTTTGTGTCGAAGTTTACGTGTATTCGGGAAAGGTACAAGCTCTCTGATTCTGTTCTGTGGTTCTTCATTCTTCAGTACAAGAGTAGGTGGTAAAGCAGTGGAGTCATGAGGCATTTCATTCAGCACATTTTGGAATAAGTGTAAATATCTGTCCCAATGCTGATGCTTTCTGTGACAATAAAGTCTGCAAAGCTTATTGATTTCTTCCATAATCCGTTCAGACGGGTTACAATGTGGTGAGTACAATGATATAAAAACAGGTTTGATTTTATGGTTCCGAAGCAGCAGATCTGAATTGCGGTCCGTTATCTGAAATGAATTTAGCAACGTGGCCAACTTCACGTAAGAAATTTTTAACAAAGGCGTTGGATACAGACCGTCCAGTGGCTTTACGTAACGGAGTGAAAGAAACAAAATTTGAAGTAAGTTCAACAGCGACTAGAACGTACGAAAATCCATTCGATGTTCTGACAAGGGGTCCCAAGAGATCAACAGCAGCAAATTCTTTTAATTTAGAAGGAATGATAGGAAACAGCGGAGCACGATGTGAGATAGTAGATGGTTTCGCCTTTTGACAAAGTTTACAAATAGACAAGACTCTTCGAATTCTGTTTTCCATATTGTTAAAATAACAAGTCGTCCGAAGAATATGATAACATTTTCGTGGGCCAAAATGTGCATAGCTGAAATGAATGTACCAAATGAGCTTATTAACAAAATCGTCAGGAATGCAAAGTACCCATAGCTTGTCATCAACAGTGCAGCGTTTGAACAGTATGTTGTTTCTAACCAGATAATAATGCCGAATCTGAGTATGTGTCTTTTCATGCCATTTGCTTTTGATGTCTTTCCAAATCGGATCTTTATCTTGTTCGTGAGCAATGTTCTTTAAAGTTGTGGAGATGAAGTTTTCAAAGGCGACTTTCTGAATGTAAAGAATACTGAAATTTTTCTCGAGGTTGCCTTCTGTGTTACTTTTCTCAAGCCCAGCTGGTGCGCGTGACAGTGCGTCCGCAACAATTTTCTCCTTGCCGGGAATGTAGACTATTGTGAAGTGGAATTCTTGCAGAAACAATGCCCAACGTTTTAACCTGTCATGATTTAATTTTGAAGACATAAGAAATTGTAATGCACGATGATCACTGTATACTTTTACGTGCTTACCAGAAAGAAAGAAACGGAATTTGTTAAATGCCCAAACGATAGCTAAAGCTTCTAATTCAGTAACGGAATAAATTTTTTCGGATTTTGTTAGCACTCGGCTAGCAAAAGCAATGGTTTTCTGAACAGTAGTGTCACTTTCTGTGGCTTCTTGAAATAAATGGGCAGCAAGACCGACTTTAGAAGAATCCGTGCTAAGGCAGAAATCTTGTGACAGACCTGGATGAGCTAGTATTGGCGCGTTAAGTAACGCTTCTTTCAAAGAATTGAATTCCAACTGTGCTTGTTCGTCCCAGTTCCAAATAGTATTTTTTCCAGTGAGAGAACAAAGTTTTGGTGTAACTAGAATTTGCATATTCAGAAAACGACGGTAAAAATTTACGAGACCTAGAAAACTGTGGACATGTTTTTTTTTGTGGATGGAACTGGAATGGCTCTGATTGCTTCTAACTTTTCAGATCCGGCTGAATGCCTTCAGAAGAAATAATATGTCCCAAAAACTTCACCTTTGTCCTACCGAATTCAGACTTTTCCAAGTTAACTGTAATTCCAGATTCTGCAAAAATACGTAACAAACTGTTGAGGATGCGATTATGTTGTTCCCATGAGGCTTCTGCTATCAGAATATCGTCAACATATAAGGTGACGTGACGTTTTACGAACTCAGGTAATATGGAATTTAGCCCGCGAATGAATGCTGCCGAATAAATGTTCAAACCAAAAGGAAGTTTCCGAAACTGATAACAAACGCCGAAACAAAGGAAAGCTGTGTATTTTCTACATTCTGGATGAAGTTCGATCTGATAAAAGCTGGATCTGAGATCAATGGAAGACAACACTTTTACACCATTAAAATTTTGAAGAAGTTCTTCCAACGTTTGCGGCCTGTCTGTTTCAGGAAAGATGATAATATTGATTTGTCTCGAATCTAAGACAAGCCTGATCGATCCATTTTTCTTCTCAACAACATTTAATGGATTGTTATATGAGCTCACTGCAGGCTCAATAATGCCTTCGTCAAGCATAGATTGTATTTCTGTTCTAACACGGTCCCTATAATGTGCCGGAATTACGTATGGTCTAACACAAAATTTAGTATGCTCACGAACACGAAATTGGTATTGAAATCCCTTGATTGTTCCTGTTTTGTGAGTAAAAACTGTGGAATGTGCTTGTAAAATCTCAAAAAGGTCTTGCCTATCAGTGTCATTACAATTCTCAATTGTTTGAATTTTATTCTGAATTAACTCATTAGTATCAAATGCGCCATCGATATCATCCCTGTCAGTACTTGCAGAGTGATTGTTAGTGTCAAGTTCCGTCGAAAATTCCATACTGTTGTCCAACAGGAGGTAAAGCCGATTAATTTCTTCGTCATGGTTTGGGAGCCAATCTTCAAATTTCAAAGCTATTGAATTACCTTCTTTCTCTAAACTTATTTCAGCATCGTGAAAGTTTAAGATTGCTTTGTATTCATTAAAAAAGTCTACTCCCAGTATAATTTCCGTCGACAATAATGGAACAATAAGAAAGATCATAGAGAAGCTGTGGCTTTGACAAAAGAATTCTAAGTTGGTTTGTTGGCGTACATCTACACTTTTTCCAAAGATTGCACCTTGTAATTTAATCTTACGTAACGGAAGTGTGGGGCAATCGTTCGATTTGTTGCATTTGCTAAAAGCTGTTTCACTAATTACTGAAATGGGACTGCCAGAGTCAAGTACTGCCGTAAATTTTACATCATTTACTGTAATGTGAATCACAGGATATGCAATGTTGTTATGTTTTACGTCGTGCTCCTGGAGTAAGATGTCCCTAATGTCTTCCATTTTTACGTAATTACTAGCTACGGCAGCTGCATCGTCAGTTTCATACGTACGTTTTGTGGCTGCCAGCGGTATAAGTCATTGCTTATTGTCTCTTTGTTGGCGCGCGTCGTTATTGGGATTTGGAGACCTAACTTCTACAAATTCACCTTGTCGAGAGGGCCCTGCTCTGTTTGAATCCCGCCAGTTCTGATGCAATTCAGGTCTGTCGTTACGATCATATCGTCTGTCGTCATGTCGGTAGATTCCATAGTTTCTTTCTTGTCGGTCACGTGGTGGAGAATTTCTCCCTGAATCGTAACTGCGTGGTGGACTGTTGCGTCTGAAGTTATTCTGTCTCCCTTGATAATAATTATTTTGGTTCCTATATTTTCTGTTTCTATGGTTGTCTCTGTGATAGTTACTACCACGGAGAGATGATCTTTCCCTGTAATTATTACTACTCTGCCAACGGATGTCATACGGGTGGTGTCTGTTTTGGTCACGATTTGTGTTGTGAGAATAGCCTTTTCGTGTCCAGTTATTATTTCTTTCATCGTGGAATTGCGACGGATGTGACCTGTAATTGTTGTGTTCCTGTTTTCGCGTTCTGCGATTGTCAGTGTCAATTTCTAATTCTTGTAAGAGTCACTGAAAAGCTTCAATGTCGTCTTTGCAACGTCCTGCCAAAATAATATGTCGTAAATGTTCAGGCAGTTTGATTAAGCAAATGCGGATGAGTTCTGAGGGGCTGTATGGGTTTGACAGGTACTGATTCTTGTGCAACATGTCTTCAAAATATTTCACAAGACTGGAAAATTCAGATTGTTCGAAATGTTTCATCATTATGATGCTATGTTTTACTCGGTCTTGTGTAGCTTGAGACCAGTATGCTGAGAGGAAGGCATGATAAAATTCTCCTTCACTGTGGCAATCGTGAATGACCGATCGCATTCTTACAGCTGGTTCATTCTCTAAATAGCCACACATAAATTCTAATCTGTGCTCTAATGACCAGTTAGGAGGAAAACAATGAGAGAATTGATGGAGCCATGCTTGTGGATGAATGTCGTTGCCAGAATTTTTAAATGTTTTGAATTTACGTGTAGTAATGAACAGCTTATAGTCAAAATCATCATGTCGGCGAGTCGCATGTCGGTCATTGTTACGTCGTTTCGGCGGTTCCATCTCAAAATTCGGTGTACCTTGCCAATTTCTTTCATAATTTCCGAAGTGCCCTGAGTTATTATTTTGTGGCTGTGTCCGTATTTCTATGTCCCTCTTCCCGTATTGGAGCGCGAGTGTCCTCTAAAATATGTAATTCCTGTATTACCTGTGTCAACTGATCTTGGTGTTGCGTATTAATTTGATTCTGATTTTGTTTGAATTTCCTAATTTGTTCGCACTCGTCTGTGTCATTAAAGACTACCAGTTTTGTGTCATTCAGATTATCATCTACCTTCGTTGATAAATTATTTAGCTGATCCGAAAGTTCAACTACTTTCTCTGATAATGAACTAATTTCCTCCATGTGTCTTTCTGAACCAATTTTCAGAGTATCTACTGTGTCCTTTAAGTTTTCCTGAGTTTTTGCAAGTTGCGTAACCGAATCGGTAGATGCAACTGAGTCAATTTTAGCTTGCAAGGTGTCGTGATTTTCATGAACTATAGTTTGCAGTTCCTTTATGGCTGCTTCGTGATTCTGTAATGCATTGTCATGACGCGAAAAAATACGTTGGAAATGCTCACAAATTTGTGTTTTTACGTCATTACAGACTTTTTGACATTTCGATTCGATTTTATGTAACTCAGTAGTTAAATCTTCACGTGTTTGTTCAAGTGTGGTGTCTAACTTTTGAAGATTTTGTTCCATTGTGTCTAACTTTTGAAGATTTTGTACCATTTGTTTCTGATTTTGTTCAAACGTTGTGTCTAACTTTTGAAGATTTTGTTCCATTGTGTCTAACTCTTGAAGATTTTGTTCCATTGTGTCTAACTTTTGAAGATTTTGTTCCATTGTGTCTAACTTTTGTAGCCTTTGTCCCATTTGTTGCATTAACTGTAATAACAATGCACTGGTGTCTGAAACATGTTCCTCAGTGCTTTTCGGCACTGAAGTTGCACCGGCAACATTCACATTTTGACAAGCAGAAAATGTGTCTTGACGTATTTGAGAAAACGGTGAGGACCCAAAACTTGAATCTGCAGTAGTTTCAAAATTGTGTCCTGTCATTCCCGATTCCTGAGGTGAGCTGTTGCCGACCGATCGATCCATAATGCTTCCCTGTTCACTAATTGTTTCACTGTCTACACCACTGTTTGCCGCCCGCTCCATTTCCCTATGCACAATTACCAAATTACTACTTTGAACATTAGTTAATTCGTTACATGGTGGTGCTAACACACTGCTTTCGTCTTCACTGTCATTTCTCAGTTTACTTTGGAGCCTAGTATTAGGTTTTTCACACGCCATTATTGTCACAATATTTCACACGACAACACAGAAAAGCCCAATTTGAAGAGCACAATAAGAAAACACATTAACATAGCATTGAAAATGATATCTCGTTAATTGCAAGCGCAGCTGCGAAATACTTGGTGCAAATTTACATGCATGCCACAACTGTTTTACTGTACAACAATGAAAGACTGCAACTACAAAGGAGATTCTCTCTACAATTACGCGCTAGCAATAAACTAAAGCTACACTAATTACACAAACTACAAGAAAAAATCAGAAGATTCCAGTGAGGTATCCTCGGCTAAGGGTCGACATATGAAACGTCCCCTTTGAAAAATTACTGACACACAATATTTTTTTAGCGCAACGCAATCTGACTTTCAATAATCCCTACAAAAGGATGGCCCTGACTAACATTAACCTATACCTTTCACAAATCACTTACCTCAAAAAAATCTTCGTTACTCGAACTACTGCAATACAGCGAGCGCCACTACTGCCAGCTAAATAAAAGATTCAAACTACGGAAGGCACTAACTACTGATAGGCATAGTTAGCAAATGAAAGATTTTAATAGAGAACAAACAATGTATTTACCTTAATAGTCATAATATATATATATATAGCCGTTCATGACATCCAGTCTTACAAATTTCAAAACTCCGCCATCTCTCTCCCCACATCCACCACTGCTGGCGGCTCACCTCCAACTGCGCAACGCTACGCACTGTTCACATCCAGCTGCCGCTGCCCAACACTACAATGGCAGACAACAATGCAAACTAGTCACAGACTGCACACAGCACAGCCAGTGATTTTCATAGAGAGCGCTACGTAACGTTGCCAATAAGAAAACAAACAGCCTACTTACAACAGGCCTCACTCTAGGCCTTGTGGTCTGGGGTGTGATAAGCTACAACTCTTGTCCACCTTTGGCGTTTATGAAGGGAACGTTAACCAGTGCTCGGTACTTGCTGAATGTTGTTGTTTTGTCTTTCTTGCACAAGGAAGTTGATGTGTTCTTCCAAGAGGCTAATGCTCGCCCACACCCTAACTGCTGAAACTTCCCTGGCTAGCACCATCACCGGACGTCTCCATTATAGCACATGTGAGATATGATGAGACGAGAAGTGCGATTCGTCCTACAGAACAGTGTGAACAGGTCGAGCAGACGTGGCATAAGGTATGCCAGCACAGTATTCGGTATCTGGGTCCCAGAATCAGTGCCTGCATTTCCGCCGGTGGAGGCGCATCACGGACTAATATGGCTGTTTCAGTATGGATGGAAACCTGGTACCTCAGAACGGCTTATACTATTGACCTGTAAATATAATCATTTCGTGTACTCCGTATGCAATATTGCAACAATATATCTTGAGAGAATTGGAAACCTCTAACAGAGTGTACCCATTTTTGTCCGGCATTGTTTTTGACGCCACTTTGGCGACTTGCGAATCGATGATGATGAAGACAACACATACATACACAGGTAGGAGCGGAGAAAATCCTCGACCCGGTGGGCCTCGTGATCGAGAGTGAACAGTGCTAATCACAAGACGATGAGTTGCTGACATTGTGTACCACGAGTCAAGGGTGGCGGATTAAGCTTAAAGGCGGCAGTAATCTGGTAATCAAAGTCTTACACTCTCATACACATACACTGATCAGCCAGGATATTATGACTACCGACCTACTACCGATATAAATTGGGCGTGGCTGTAGCAGCGTCACCTGGCGAGAACTGACTGCTAGTCAGACAATCGCACAGTGTATGGAGTATCTGAGAGCGTGCTGTCCGTATGTAGAATGGAGATGGCTCACGATTTATCTGAGTTTGACCGAAGGCACATTGTGATGGCTCAGAGCTCGGCAGGAGCATTTTGGGTGTTCGAGGAGTGCTGTGGTGAGTGTCTTCAACACGTGGCGAAACCAAGGTGAAACCGCGTCCAGAGGTCGTGGGGTTGGGCGGCCACCCCTAATTACACACGTCGGACGGTCTAGGCTGCGCAGCCTAATAAAATAGGGCAGGCGGCGAACTGTGATGGAACTAAGATCAGACTTTAATGCTGGGCAGAGTGCAATTGTGTCTGAGTACACAGTGCACCAAAGACTCCTAAGGATGGGCCTCCGCAGCCGACGACCCGCGCATGTGCCAATGTTAAAATCACGACGTTGGCAACCTCGACTGAAATGGGCATGTGACCATCAGCACTGTCATCGGTGGAGTGGCACAACGTTGCATGGTCTGATGAATCCCGATACCTTCTTCATTATGGCGATGGGAGGGGACGCATCAGTTGTATTCCGGGGAACAGTTCCTTGACACCTGTGCTGCGGAACGGAGTAAGCTGGAAACGGCTCTTTTATGCTCTTGGGAAAATTTACGTGGAGACCCATGGGTCGAGTGGAACTCTTGTAAGGTACCATGACGGTCAAGGAATATCGTACACTGCTTGCAGACCACGTATACCTTTTCATGACGATCATATTTCCTGACGGCAAAGGCCTATTTCAACAAGATATTACGCCATGTGTCAATAGCAGGAGTGTGATAGAGCTGTTCACCGAACTTTGATGCCATGACTAATATATACATTTTTTCCTTTCTTTTATACCTTGTTCTCCAGAGATACATTTCTGATCATGTAGACTATTTTTAATTTCGTTTTATAGTGTAGAACATGAAGTGTGACTATGTTTACTTTGCTGTTTTCCATACGAGTTCCTTGTGTAAAGACTTAGATTTGTTCAGATGATTTTTCAACTACTTTTACTAAATGTATTGTGTGAAACGGAATGCAGTAGGCAGAAGTGTTGTAAGAACTGTGGAGCGATAGAGGTATCGATAGCTGTCGAGTCGAACAGTGTGGCAGACAGTCGTAGTTGGCGCGTGAGCGTAGCAGTACGAAATGAAGTATTGTGTACAGTAACGGTGTGCGTTTAACGCGATATTAATACTGGACTTTAGTATGTTACACACGGTATGAAATTTGACTTTATGATGGACATTCTAAACAGACGTTGTATTATGCGAGCGCTGTTGGCTTTTGCAGAATGATGCTTGTGGCAGTGACATTGCACTCGTGAACACGCAGTATTGTCGGTTTGGAATTGAACAGCCGTACATAAACTGAGAATTTAATATTGCTCATTTTTCTTGACAACGAAATATGACGTATTCTAAAACACTAACTGCTAATGTGGAAACTGTGAACTGTGTTGCTACGTAACGGACTGTTCTCGCGGGAACAGTGTTATCGTGAACCATGAATATTAACAGTAGATGGACTGTCTAACTTCGCGATTGGCAAATTATAGCAAATGGAATGTTAATTTAAACACGTCATGTGGACTATGCCAACCTATCGTGTGCGAAAGTGGCAATTGAAGTAGTACGACTTTCAGGTGCTGCATAAACAGTTATTTTGTTCCGGCATACGACAAATGGATGCTACACAACTTATTACCACTTCCAGCCGAAACAGGATGTAAGGAAAAGAGGATATATGAATGCCAGGGACATGACTCGATGAACTTACAGGATTCATATCAGCAACTACAAATTACTTATACCGCCGTCGCCACATCACGCTGACCCAGAACAGATAAGAAAAGAAAAATGTTCAAATGTTGTGTGAAATCTTATGGGACTTAACTGCTAAGGTCATCAGTTCCTAAGCTTGCACACTACTTAACCTAAATTATCCTAAGGACAAACATACACACCCATGCCCGAGGGAGGACTCGAACCTCCGCCGGGACGTGCCTCACAGTCCACGACTGCAGCGCCCCAGACCGCTCGGCTAATCCCGTGCGGCGAACAGATAAGACTCAAAACCATTCCTCTCTTCGAGAAACTCAAAATTGTATCCCGTTTAATTTCTTTCTGCTTTGTAATAGATTATCTCTTACTGTTTCTCTCTGAAAATAAAAGTAGTGTATTGTGAAGACTACTCACTTTCAATGATTGTTGACCTCACCATTAACAGTAGTTCTTGCCATCTTTTATTTGTTTTTGCTTTTCAGTGTATTTTTACTAGTCGTTGCATGCGTTGTATATGTCTTTTGTAAGGGCGTGCTTCGACGTGTATATACAGTATTATAGACTGGAGAATTTAAGTGTTGTACTGTGAAATGTGGCCAGACGTGCAAGTTGAGGCATCCCTCATAGAAGTTATTTACACCAACCAATTACAAAGAAGTAGCTTGTTCGCCATTGATTCAAGTTAGCGTATTAGAGGGAACTTTGAACCTAACAGCTGTCAAATTACGTGATATTTGTTTACATGCCACTTAACGTCATGTTTCTATTCATTCATGTTTAGATGCAAGTTTATCTGAGTTTAACTGTTACTAGTAAGCAAAGTTACAGTATACTGTTTTCTTATTTATCAAATTAACTTCAAAACGTTTTACTGTTTTCGCTATCAACGGATGCTATTATCAGAATTTTTTCAGGATTGGGAAACTTCTCACACGTAGGCTTGCTTTTGAAGTTTCCAGAACTAAAACTGGTTCTTAGGGTTTATGCAACATTAATTTTCTTCGTGCTGTTTTTCTTTAAACATTTTATGATTACATATTTACGGTCATAGTAATTCTCCAGGAACTGTTTTCTTCACGGAACCCAACTGATGTGCTGTCCCCCTCCAGCCCCTATTCGCGAGATTTGAACCCGATCCAACACATCTGGGATGTGATTAAAGGTGGCGTCAGAGCTAATCGCCACCTCCCCCCCCCCCCCCCGCCACACCACGGAATTCACGGGAATTAGATGACTTGTGTGTCCACATGTGGTATGAACTCCCTCCAGCGACCTACCAAAGCCCCATTGCTTCCATGTCTCAGCCATACTTTCAACAAACCGGCACAAATGCGAATGGAAATTAATAACAGGCATAATTTATCACTCCATCGGTATAGCAGACGTTCGAATTAAATCCAAAGACAAGTATATTAACACACCCTTCAAAAGAATAATGGGAACATGACTTTGGGAGTCTGGCGTACGCCAATGGGCGTCAATTGAGAACTGGGTATGATACGAAATTATATCTTTATCTTTCACAAATTAAGTGCAGAGTAAAACATCGTTACAGCCTCGATAGTTTACATAAAAATCTCTGAAGTGTCTAGCAGGAGTCGAAAACATAGTAATAAAAATCATTCATACCATCATGCTGTATGCTTTACATTGGAATTTGAGAGTTTCAATAACGCATATGCTCTCCATTAGCGCTTATTACTGCCTGGCACATGCTCCATATTAGTCTACGGAGATCACTCAGTGGTATTCGTTTCCATTCTTCAGTGAGAGAGCCTGTGCGAATTCTTGGAGAGTCTGTAGTGGAGCAAGGAGACCACGAACACGTCTGTGAAGCATGTAGCACATATGCTCAGCCTGGCATTAGATGGAATTCTGGGTCACCGCAATATGTAGCAGCAACCACATGGCCCAACAGAATCTGCTCGATTCACTGTCTGGCGGTAAGGCGACCGTGGACAAAGATAAGATTCGTATGGCTGTCAACACTGAAGCTCCCGACAACATCACAGAACCTTGGAAATCTGTTTCCTGAACAACAATTGGCAGGTATCGCACACAATGCGTCTCCGCACAAGAAACTAGGCTTCTCACCTACCAGAGGTTATCTGGACTGGGTCTGTGAATAACATATTTCGCGTGTGGCGAAGCTGCCAGCTGACATGAGAACGACAGAACTGAAAGGAACCCATAAGATCTCGTGTCAAGCGGGGTACACGGACAGGAAGTCTAGGTCGTAAGGTCATTCCTCGTAACCTGTTCCTTACAGTCTGATAGGACACAGCGGCTACGGTGGCGCTTCTGAGATCGTGTTGCAGTACTCTGGCGGTACCCGTAAGACGTCGCAACGCAAGGATGGCCAGATATCGGTCTTCACATGGTTGCGTAATGCGTCGACGATCTGGTCCAACTCGTCTTGTGTACTGATCTGTCTCCCTGTAGCGTGTCCACAACTTATGGACGACATGGAAAGACAGTGGCACCTGCAGCAACAGGACCGATCCTGTTTTGAAGAAACAGACCACCCTTCCAATTTGCACTGAAATAAGACGTCTCAATGCATGTGCTTGATTGAGTATAACGTACACAAATGACAACTATTGTCTATGTACCTCACTAGAAAACACGGTACACCGGTGCTCATTTCCTTCTGAGGGTCACCTGACAATATAATGCGTGACACAGTCAATAGATGGCGAATAATTTTAATTGTTTCCTACATTGAAAGCGACAATCTCAAGCCATCCATTAGCACAGCAGATACCACCTGTATCAAAGTAGATTTGACATATCGGGCGTTGATGCACATGTTTCTCTAATTCTTCTGAATAGATGGAACTATTTTCATTTTTTTTCTACTACCGTCGTCTTTGAAATTGTTTTGACACGAAACCGTGTTCTCGTTCTTTTTCGTTGAAACTGGGATGTATTACACGCCGAATGACGCCACCTTCAAAGAAATACTAATTGCTCCTACCTTCACAGTAGCCGTACTTTTCTCAAAGACTAAAAGAAATAGTTCTGTCATCCTTTTCCTTAACAGATTATTAATTTTCGTTTGTTTTATAAATTTAAAAAATTAAATTGTGTCCTCTCGATTTAAACAAACTTTCTCATTTATAATCACATACACTAACACAGTTTGCTTGGTAATGTTCTTTAAAGCAATGAAAGGAGAAACCGTTAACAAATTCATAATTTCAATGAAACTTTGACTTTAATACAAATCTGAACGATATCCACATTTAAAATTACAGCCTCCTAAGGTAAATTTACAAAAAAAAAAAAAAAATCTATTCATCGTACTACTACACAGGGAAGTCTTAACGATATTCATTTCACGGCTCTTTTCTACAAAATATTCTATATGCTTTCTTACAGAGTTCACCATTCATTAATTCAAAGTTAACCATTCATTAATTCTAGTTGATCTCATAATAATAAATGAAGAATGTAGCTTCACTGTGACAGTTTCAAAAAGCAATTACCAAAGATGTCGTTTTCCTTAAAATTACAATATAAGACCTTGATTTCATTACAAATGTTACAAAATTCATTTTTTTCACAGCAAAACAAGTACTTATATTAATTCAAATACTTTATTTAAATTTAGTATTATTATTATTTTTTTGAATGAACGAGGTCATGCTCAAATTCCTAACTGGACGGAAATATTGGAATCATCTGTCGCCCAAGCGCAGAATTAACGTGGCTTCCTCTCACGCGTTCTCATTGTATCATATCTCCGCCGTCAGTTTCGGGAGTGCTCATCGTTCCCATATGTCATTCCACGTTTCCTGAAAGGAACAAAAGAAAGTAGAGTTTCGTTAGTTATCGGCTTACACACTGTTTACTTGAAAGAGAAAAAACGAATTAAAATGTGCAGTATATCTGAATGTAGTGTTGCACTTGTCGTATTACTTATCAGCTCACTACTCTTTGTTCAGTTTATTTTCAAACGAACATAAACCTTGTAGATGAGAAACTGACTTTTAATGTTTATGTAGGGTAATGGGTAAATGCGCCCTTTCAACAGTATTAGTTCGTAAAGAACTTGGTGGAAGTATTTGCTGATGGGAATTCCTGGGAAGGTCTGTAATGAAAAAACTAGCTTGTTACGAAATGCAGAAAGACTTTCAGATGATCATCACTTGGCGTAAAGGAGGGCAGCTTATAACGGACTCACACTCCCGGTTAGTGCAACTAATATTCCCTCTTGTTTGGGAAAGGCATCTCTTCCGAAGAATAATGCAGATACAGGTACAACAGAAAAGTTGTCGCGCGACTACTTTTGCACGATAACGTTCGAAAGAACTTTTGACAAGAAAGAAAAAAATGAGTAATAGTTAGTGTAATTTGGAATAAATAATCTGAACTGTTATAATTTTAGATTGCAAATTACTTAAGAACGGTCGCCAGCTCACTGTGTGAGCGAAAACTGATATATGATTATTAATTGTTTATAGACTGTAATTAGAAAACGAATCACTGTACTGTAACTAGGCGACAGCGGAACCAAGCACACTGACTCGAGCAAAGACAAAAAAACACGGTTAATACCATAATATAAAGTTAATCATAAAAGATTCTTTGCAAAACAGCTCATTTAATGAATAGCTTTGCGTTCCTTACTGTAGTGCTGTTATTGTTTCAGAATTAAGAATGTTCGTGAATACTTGGTTTCTACTGTAGTAAATTATTTCTGAAAAGTTAGTAATGGCTCATTTAACGAAGAACAAATAATTTTACACTACACTGTTATGTAATTTCAAAATGTGAGCAGAATGTGCAATGCACACAGAAAAGTGAACTATATTATTCTGAAGTAAGATTTTATGAACATTCTCTTACAGTTAGTACTTATTATTTAAATGGTTGTTTTACCAAGCAACAAATTTCACTGCTATTAAATGACAGTTTTATAAATTGCACTTATTTATCTTAGTCATCGGAACTGAATGAGCTCATCACTTCCATTATTTTCCTATTCTTTCACTGGTTGTATTCTCGGAATTAATAATGATGGCAAGGTAGGATTCTGTTACGTAAATTAATGAGGTAAAGTTCATTTATACTATGACTGTTGCTGCACTAAATAAGAAGAAAAACTACTATACTGGCTAGCCCTTACAAGCTAAAGATGCAACTAATTGGATCTTACTGTGATGAGTTGCTGCTGGCGCGGTGCAAGGCATTATTCGTCGACAATGTATGGCAACAGGCTATTCTTTTCGTAGCTCTCTACATATCTCGGCCCACAGTACGCTACTTGAATATTAATTCCTCTTGATGATACTGTATTGTGCCCGTTTACAGCCACATAATATGCCTGGCGATACATTAAAAATCTTGCAGTTTATTCCTTACATTACCGTGCACAGCGTCTGCACTCGACCAATCGTCCCCTGGCAACTCTCTCCGCCGACTACGGTTGTGCGACTCCGTGCTTACGCGTCCAGCGATAATATTCCTTACTTCAAACGCGTTCTTTCGCTCTGTACAATAGCAAACTACCCTGACTAGGCCGGCGTTTTTAATACATGACAAAGACAATATTCTATTTAATTAGTTCGTTTGAATTAATTCTTTGACATTTAGTTATATGGCAAAATTACTTAAATAATAAAAGATACATATACAGAAATTACATCACAGTTACATCATGTTTTAGAGACCTAACTATGCGAAAAATTTATGAGGCACTGCGTTGTTGTGTTACAACCTGCCTCCATAATATTGAAGTGAAATAGCATGTTTCTCAATTACGATTGGAGTATTGTAGGGGTGCAGAGGGAACTTTGTAGATACAGTTTTGTTAAGCAATCCAGGTCCAGAAATTTACCGTTCGGATGTCACGTAACTTTGAAGTGGGATCACTTTCAAATCTGCCGCTTCACGGGAGGCACGCAGTGGAGACAAAGAGCCCTGATGTGCGTGCTCTACAGGAGACCATGGTGTGGGCAGCGTTTCGAGTACTCGACGTCGAGTTCTGTTCTACGTGAGGAAGGACGTCCCCTTCAATATCGGCGGCGCGTCTATAACTGTACCAACATTATAATTAACTCTACTTGCGCGGGCGGGTTGGGGGAGGGGGGGGGGAGGGACGTGACAAGTGACAGAAGATATTTAACGCGCTGAATGAGAAACAATATAAAAATACGTAGTCCATAAACTGAATCTATTTGTTTTTCTGAAGCATCGTTATATAACGCCCACGGTCAAGTAGCAAGAAAACAAGTACAAAATCGGTTTTATTACGTGCTTTGGTGTAAGTTTCACGTTAGCAAAAATTGTCCTGGACTGTGATTATGTAGAGGAAAAACATCCCTCAGGAGGAACGCTCTTGTTTTTTAGGTTATGACCGTTGCCGTCGGTCTTATAGGGAAGACGCAGTACTTACCACTAGCCGACTACAGTTGGTCTTCTCCTGCGTGTTATTTGATGGCAGACTAAAATGGCTCTGAGCACTATGGAACTTAACATCTTAGGTCATCAGTCCCCTAGAACCTAGAACTACTTAAACCTAACTAACCTAAGGACATCACACACATCCACGCCCGAGGCAGGATTCGAACCTGCGACCGTAGCAGTCCCGCAGTTCCGGACTGGAGCGCCTAGAACCGCACGGCCACCAGGGCAGACGATGGTAGACTCAGATACTCTGTTCTGAATTCACTAAAAAGAATTAATCGTCACCTATTTGGTCGTGGAAACTACTTCTTTTGAAATGAATTCGTGAATCCTCCACTCGATGTTGATAACACAAAAAAAATCTGATAGCGGCCTTTTCTTAAGATTGTGGCTGCCATGAGCGATAGTAATCGCTGAGCTGCGACATGTTGACTCCACGCAAATGGTGTGAAGTGGCTGTTTGACATAACCTGTCAGTTCTACCTGTACACTGCTTTTAAGAACAGTAAACAACGATAAATACCTCAGATAACTCTAGACGTAAGTAAAATGTGTAAGGTAAAAATTGTACAAGAGAAAACCCCAAGGATTAATCGTACTAGATAAGTGAAGGTGAGGAGTCGATGTAAGGGGGCGTTCTCGAAACAGGGTTAAGAAGCGCTAAGTTACTTTAAACATAATCGCTTAGTTCTACCATGAAGTGGTAGAAGTGTTCACTAACGTGGTTGCAAACACTACTTCAACAGTTTTAGTTATTTACGTGTTCTTAGCAGTATACAGAAAACTGTAGCTGGTAGTCATGCAGACAGTGTTGACATACAAGAGTTGTAAGAGTGATGGTTTGACCATGGTAGCACTGCCTTTGGTTTCTGAGAGTTTCGTAATAAATTCGTATCACATCACGTACACTAGCGTGCTCATCAAAGCATGTCGTGAGGGTCGAGGATTCCTAATAGAAAGCATACACATTGTGATGAAAAAAACAATTAAGTCTATAGTGCGCATAACTTATGGTTTTTAGAGGTGGAAGCAAATGACATGTATTTGAGGATGTTAATGAACTGTCTGTTTATCAGCTGGAAGAATGAGAGCCTAAGGGGTAACGTCACTGCAGGGGCAATTTTTGTACGAGGGTTGGAACTCTAATAGTGGCAACTATTTATTTACAGCTCGTACAAAGTAGATACGTGTTTCAAAGTTTTACTGACCTTCAGAGTAGTCACCAGCATTGTGTATAATCCTTGCCATCGATATGGAAGTCATAGGATACTCTTAGCAGTGCCATCTGTGTTGACAGTTCGAGCCGGCCGCGGTGGCCGAGCGGTTATAGGCGCTTCAGTCCGAAACCACGCGACTGCTACGGTCGCAGGTTCGAACCCTGCCTCTGGCATGGATTTGTGTGATGTCCTTAGGTTAGTTATGTTTCAGTAGTTCCAAGTTCTAAGAGAATGATGACCTCAGATGTTAAGTCTTATAGTGCTAAGAGCCATTTGAACCATTTTTTTACAGTTCGAGCGGCGCGGTCCATTGCCCGACGAATGCCGTGAAGTGTTTCCTTCAGTTTAGAAACCGAGTTGAAGTCACGAGGGCTTAAGTCGGGGGAGTGCAGTAGATGGTATAACTCTTAGCAGCCCCATCAGTCAAACAAATCAGTAACAGCTTGCACTGTAGGTGCTTGAGTATTGTCTTGCAAAATGATGGTCAGATCCTGTTCAAAGTGTCATCACTTCTTACGCTTTTCATTTTTGGAACACAGCCTACAACCAGCTTAGAGACAGAAGTGATGACACTTTCTGCAGGACCTGACCATCATTTTGCAGGGCAATGCTCAAGCACCTACAGTGCAAGCTGTTACTGATTTCTTTGACTGATGGGCTGCTAAGTGCTATACCACCTACTGCACTTCCCTGACTTAAGTCCTCTATTTCTCAATTGAAGGAAATACTTCACGACATTAGCGTCAGAACTGCTACAAATTCGTCGGGCAATAGACCGCGCCGCTCTACTGTCAACACAACTGGCACTGCTAAAAGTATCCTACGACTTACACATCGCTGGCAACGGGTTATAAACAATGCTGGTGACTACTTTGAAGGTCAGCAAAACTATGAAACACGTATCTATTTTGTAAGAGCTGTAAATAAATAGTTGCCACTATTAAAGTTCTAACCCTCTTACATAGCCAGTATAGTCGCACGATACGAATGGTTTGAAAATGGACATATGTGTCCGGAACTAATCAACATCTAGAAATAAAAAAGATTCTTCTTAATGCTACTAATGACGGAGCTACAACCATTTACTTCAATGATAAAACAAGTTGCGGAACTATTATTTACGAGGCCTGTTCAGAAAGTAAGCTCCGATTGATTGCCAAATTGAAACCACAGTGAACATCAGAAATGTTTTACTTGTAACAATTAGCTACACCTTTCAGCTACTTCTCTACGTAGTCGCCGTTCTGACTTAGACTTTTGTCATAGCGTTGTACCAACTTTTCAATAGCCTCATCATAGAAGGCAGCCGCCAGTGCTTTCCGCCAATTCTCCACGCTGGCCTACACCTCGTTGTCTGTGTCAAAATGTTGTCTTCAAAGACAGCGGTTCATGTGACCAGAGATGAAACTCGGGGGGAGACAATTGCGGACTGTATTGTGGGTAATCTCACATTTCCATTTGAAAACGATGCAGGAGCATCTTCATTGCCCCTGCAGAATGCGGCTGAGAATTGTCTGGAAGAAGAAACAGCACGACAGTTATGTAATGTTAGCTGCATAGCTTCAGGCGAAATTTCTCACCAGGCCCTCGTACTTGGCGGCAGACACTATTTTCTAGACATCTTTACGCACTCACTGCGAGCTCCGAAATGAGAAGAGCGACGTGATGCTAACTGGGGTTATACTAGAGACACTCCCCAACACATCTGTGCAAAGCTTTATCGGATTTTCATAGTCGTTTCCATTTCGCGACCGATCGGAGCTTACTTTCTGAACGCCCCTCGTATATGCAGCATGCTGAAAGTTCGTAATCGTGAGACTCATCAGCCTCAGCTGACTCAGTATAAATCTGGAAATGCTCAATCAGGACGGAGGGCTGGGGATTTTTATGGCTCTCCTTTATAATACGAGTCTAGATTTTTCACTACAGTGTGCCGTTGATCAGCTGCTACCTATAGAACCTTGACATGGGCGTCACTACAAATCTGAGAAGCAAACAAATATTCTAAGCAACAAACCGACAAACATTTGCTAGTATGTATGAACTTAAAGGGAAAGTTTTCTTCCGATACAGATTACTCCTTGTAATATCTTTTCTTGCGATATTATAATGATCATGTGATATCGTGAAAGGAATGAGAAATCTGTCGCTATCTGCTAAAGAAAGCGCTAGTTACCACAATTTACACACAGAGCAATTTCTGTGACCGTTGTGGAAGTATAGACACATGATACTGAGCCGTGTGGCTCGACCAGCGATATCCCTGCCGCCGGTATGGGTCATCTTTCCGGTGGTGTGCGCAGAGCGCACGGTTGCACCACCTACCGGGCCGATCGGAGAGTGATGGGTAAGCTCTAGCAAGTAGCGAGGATTTTGCTTTGGACGTCTAGCAGTGACGTCGTTTGGGACGTCTGGTGGCAGGAAGAGCACATGTAACGAGGGGAGGCCAGCACGTTTGGAACGCGGCCTTACTGCAAACTTCGTACACTCGTAGTACTCCATATGGACAACAAAATGTGTAAGCAGTAGCGCGTACTTCTAAAGCGTTACTGAGAAAATCGCAAGATAATTTCGGTTGTCAAATATATACCTGTGCGTGGCCATTTTTAACATGAAACGCCGGCAGGCGAGTGGTTAGCGTTCAAGCCCCGTAATCGCTCGATCGAGTCCCGCTCGTCAGTTTTTTTTTAATTTCTAACAGTCATTTTCTTTACTATTTATATTGCAATTAATGTAATTGGAAAAACACGTGTAATCGAATGAACTTCTGTTAAATTTACAATGTTATTTGGCAGTCTACAAATTTTTATTATTACAAAAAATATAATATTCATAACCACTGACTAGTAAACGACCAAACGCATAGTGATACTGAAAATGTGTGCTTGTTCGTGTCTTCAAAATGTTCGTATTTAATAGAAACGAGAAAGTGCTTCTCGTGAAGACGCTATTAAAATACACTCGCTACTGCATGACCAATGATCAGCGCCGATATTTAAGGAAATGCTGCGTTATGCATGGTTTCCTTCCAAATTATCGGTTGAAAGAGAGGTTTTTGAAAATGTTAACGAGGTTTCTTTTTCCACGGAAAACCTCAAAAGACCTTGCGTGTGCGGAAATATAGCATTTATTCAATGCAGCTGGTGCCGTTTAACTTTGTTTTTCATGTTTTTACGAAAAATACCATCCCGCAACTTGTACTCGTAATGTCTGAAGCGACGATTAATTGTACACCTTTCTGCGCCAGTCAAAACTTGGAGGTGACAAGTAGTTTCGGGTTCCTTCCAGGTATAAGGGATTTCTAAAATCTCGGACAAGCATACATTTTCTGTATCATTTTATGCGTTTGGCCGTTTAATAGTCGGTAGTTATGAATATTGTATTATTTGTGACAGTAAAAATTTGTAGACTGCCAAATAACATTGTAAATTTAATAAAAGTTCATCCGATTACACATATTTTCCCCATTACATCAATTGTAACATAAATAGTAAAGAAAATGACTGTGTTGAAAATAAAAAAAAAAACTGAGGAGCGCGACTCGATCCAGCGACCCAGCGATCACGGGGCTTCAACGCTAACCACTTTTTTATTTTTATTATTTTTATTTTTTATTATTTTTTACTTTTTTATTTTTATTTTTATTTAATTTTTAATTTTTTATTTTCAACCGGCTGCCGGCGCTTCATGGTAAAAATGGCCAGGCACAGGTTTATATTTGACGACCGAAACTATTTTGCGATTTTCTCAATAACGCTTGAGAAGTACACGCTAGTGCTTACACAGTTTGTTGTCCTCTTGGAGTACTATGAGTGTACGAAGTTTGCAGTAAATCAGCGTTCCAAACGTCGTGGACTCCCCTTGTAAAGAGGGCTGTTTCCCCGGGTGACGGCGCCGTAGCAAATATCGCCGGCGTGGAAGCAGTCACGTTACAGTAAATTGGCTAAGCATAAAAGAATCGCAAATTTGCAGTAACACATGTGCTAAATCTGAATTTGCGTTTGAAGTTGTAGAACATAAGTATACAAACAGTGAAGGAGGTATAAATAAGCAGAAAAATATTTCTGAAGTGATAACGCCTCCTAGTGCTTGGTGTAAATATAAATAAGCCGACTTTTGTGGCGACCTAGATGCACTGAAACACGAACATCCTCTTCCTTTGGCATTATTACAGACAATCAAAGCTGTATTCAAATATTTGACAAATCATGAGTTACTGAAGAAATGTTTTCTTCGGGAAACCCAGAATGTGACAGACTCTATGAATAACGTTGTGTGGTGCCGTGTGCCTAAGAAAGTTTTTTCTGGCCTCAAGACTCTCAGGTCTGCAGTGTCTCATACTGTAATAACTTTTAACGATGGGAAACTATAAAGAACTGAAGGTTCTGGAGGAGTTATGGCTGAATTAGGGCAGAACACAGCCAGAGGACTGCGATAACTGGATGTGCTTCGTGTATGCCTAGGGTTCGCTGCACAGCAACTGAGCAAACGAACAAGAAACTAAAGAAGAAGGCAAGCATTAGACAATTTGGACATTGAAGAAGACACGGGATATGGGCCAGGACAGCTCTAGTGCATTACAGAATCAGAACTGAAAGTTTGTATAAAAGTTTGTAATTGAAAAAAAAAGTTTGAACCTCAGTTTCTCACAACTACTTGATTTGCTGTAAATGACCCATTATCTCAAAAAAGCACTGAAGGTAAAAACATGAAATTTTCACAGCATGCCAAGAACACGATTCCACACATATGGAACTAGAATAATAAAAACTTCCTATGTTGTTTAGTTTTTATCTTCATTTATTTATAAAAATTAACGAAAAAATAAGCGGTTGAGAAAAGTATCTAAACACACCACACAATACAATTCTTGGAATATTTTCAGTTCAGTATAACCACAAAAGCACATTCATTAATTGTGTAAACGGGACATTGGTGCCTTAAAAACTTTCCAAGATAGTGGGTCACAGAATCTGATAATTTAACATTTGCAGCATTGGACATACAATCTTTTTTTATTGTACTATGCTTAAGGCGGAAAAACAAATAATAACTGACAATAACATTTGGTTACGTCGTGCGAGCACAGGTAATGCTGCACAGGAAAGAACTGAGAGGTTAGGACCTCTTACTTACGACATAAACAAGCTGGTGGAGAAGAAGAGAACTCTATGTCTGGAGCTGATTATCCCGACAGATTTAATATCATGTCGGTTTTAATCGACCGTGGCACTAGGAAGATTTCAGCACTGAGTATGCGGAAGTTGCCTGGTATGTCCAACCAGAAGATATTTTCACAAATCAAGGGCGAAAAAAAAGAAGAAATATACGGCTGTCCCGTTTGAAAGATCGGGTAGATACTAGTGGTTTGGTACGCTGTGGCTGTTATGGAACGTTACGTCTGCGACAAAACGTTTCAGTATTTTTCAGGCTATACTGTCAATGCTTCTGTGGATTCCTCGCCACCGCGTCTTCTTTCACGCCAATCCCTTCATCTCAGGGCAGCACCTATACTCAATGTCGTCTTATTTTTTGTCGTATTTATTCTAATCCCTGTATTTCCTGTAGTAAATTAGTACATATTTGAATGGTTTCCGCCTTGAACAATACATGTTTTTCTTCCTTTCATCCAAAGCAAATGGAGACATATTGCATACACACACAAACACACACACACACACACACACACACACACACACTCACAGTCTACCAGACAAAGTAAAGTAACGTCAATCACGACAGTCTAACATTCCAAATCGTAAAATTTTCGATGTAAATAACTTTTCTGCGTTAAGCAGTCTGTGGTTGTAGCTGACAAACTGAGAAGGGAAACCAGTTATAAGGCAAAACACAGAAAGCCACAAAAACCACAGTATGTGCTAACAAGATATGTGCAAAATAATTTGGCTGTTCTCAGATTTGAGCACACTTCTCTTAAAAAACTGTAATTGTATACGTACAAATAGTAAAAAGCAATTTTCTTGTTATACAATAGATATAAAATAAGAAAACCCACTGACGGAGCTGTAGCTTTAACGAAACATGTCACGATGTCATCCCAAAAGGACCTTCAACTTCAAGACAAATATTAGTCTACGGTATTTACTCTTTACATCTCACTTACCCGATGTCTGAACACGTTTGCTACAGTTCTGTTCCTTATTCTAGTTCATGTATTTAGCATATTCCTTTTCTCGCCGATTCTACGAAGAGCCTCTGCAATATACAGTTGTCAAAAGAGGTACCATCCAGAGCGGGTGGAAGATCAAGTCCTGCATCGATTGAGTCCTCTCTCTCGCGACTTCCTCGTGCGGATTGTAGAGATGTTTAAATTTATCAAACGTGTGTAGTAGAAATTTGTCCTCACCTCACAATAAGGTAACAAAAGATACAAGGAAGTCAGAAGGTTAACAAATGCGCCATCTCTTGTATTCCACAAAAATGATATGTGGGAATTGTCCACAATAATGAAAATACTCAAAACGAAGAAATATCTATAATTTTAAGAGCTATAGAATGACAAGAAGTGCGTGTCCTGCAAACAAGGGAGTGAATGAAGTGTTATTCGTACCACATAGCGTTTAAACTCCCGTCGAAAGAAATGATGTCGTGAGAATTCAGCATATAATTTTCTTATGAAAAGAAACATTTGAACGTCCGGAGCTGGCGGAAAAACAACGAATTCAGCAGAAGACATGGTGTGAGGTATCGTTTTCAATATTTTTTGCGTAGTGATAAATCGATCACATTTCCAGAAAGCATACAGAGTTGTTAGGAATGCTTTACCATTTCTGATAATGTTTCAGAAATTCAAAACGGTAATTGATTATTGTATGACTTACTTATTCTGCGGCCGAGTATTCCTGCCATCTTCTGATAAATTCTTCAGCATAAATCTGTTATCTTTAAGGAGAAATCATCTCTGTCGACGTTACACAATTGACAGAGCAGGCACATACATTGTGTACGGCCTGAACTAATGTCCTAAATGTTATGTGAGAGCGGAAAAAACCAGTAAAGTTGTAAGACGGAGTGCCCTTTTTTGTGGAATCTGGTTAAACTTCAAATCGGTTCTCCAAAACGGCCGTAGATAACGGTAGGAATTTATCAGTGTAGTTCTTTCAGTAATATCACAGCCAGTCTTTACGTAAACCATCTCATCCCATCTTTTTTCATGAGCTTTATTGCACATTTGATGAGGAGGCACGCCACTAACACCCTTGTGCCAACTTCTTCTTCTCGGAGTAGGATGTTCACCCGACGTCCTCAATTACTGGTATTTATTGGATATATTCTAATCGCTGCCTTCCCCTACAGTTTTTTCCCCCAAATTCCCCCTCCAGTACCATGAAAGTTATTCCCTGCTGTCTTAACAAATGTCCTATCATGCTGTCCCTTTTTCTTGTCAATGTTTTTCCCATATTCCTTTCCCTCTGATTCTGCACAGAGCCTGATTTCCTACCTTATCAGTCCACATAAATTTCATCATTCTGCTACAGCACCACATCTCAGATATTTCGATTTTCTTCTCCAGTTTTCCCACAACCCGTGATCCAGTGCTATATAGTGGCGTGGTAAAGACGTACATTCTTACAAACTTCTTCCTAAAATGTTGCTCCGGAGTGCCCTCTTTGCCTACTCTAGTCTGCTTCTTATGTCCTCCTTCTTCGTGCGTTATGTTTTATTTTCGTTCCAAGGTAACATAATTCCTTCGTCTTTTTCGTAGTCAACAATTCTGATATGAAGTTTCTCGCTGTTCTCATTATTTTCGTCTTTCTTCGATTTATTCTTCCTCTATATTCTTTGCTCATTAGACTGTCCATTTCATTAAAGACGTCCTGTAACTCTTCTTCCCTGAGGATAACATTGTCATTCGCGAAACTTATCATTCACTTCCAATTATCCTGAATTTTAATCCTACTCTTGAAACTTCCTTTCATTTCCGTCAGTGCTTCTTCGTTTTGTGGATTAAACAATAGGGGCAAAAGACACATCCGAGCACTTCGTTCCTGGTCTTCAATTCTTATTATTTCGGGTTCCCCACCTTTCCGTATAGCTCACTCCAATTCGAATTTCGAAAGTATTGCCACGCGGGGTAGCCGTGCGTTCTGTGGCGCCCTGCCACGTTTCGCGTGGCTGCCCCCATCGGAGGTTCGAGTCCTTCCTTGGGCATGGATGTGTGTGTTGTCCTTAGCGTAAGTTAGTTTACGACAGACTGAGTAGTGTTTAAGCCTAGGGACCGATGACCTCAGCAGTTTTGTCCCATAGGAACTTACCACAAATTTCCAAATTTCGAAAGTATTGCACCATTTTCTGTTGTCGAAAGCCTTTTCTAGGTCAACGAATCCTATGAACCTGTCTCAATGTTTTGAAATCTTGCTTTAATTATCAACTACAATGTGGAAACTGCCTTTCTGGTTCCTTTATCTTTCCGAAAGCCAAACTGTTCGTCTTCTAACAGATCCCCAGTTTTCATCTTCAGTCTCCTCTATGTTATTGTTGTCAAGTTCTGTACACCAGCGAATAACGTCCCTGTTGATAATAGCATAAATTTTTCTTTCTAAATGAGTGACATGAGATTTCTGGTGGTTCGATTCTCGCTACTGTCAGATTTTATTTTACTTTTATTTAAATTCTATATTTATTAAAACAGAAATGTTAACGAACAAATATTGAATCATATTTTTATTAAAAATAACGTCTTTTAATTTTTAGTTACTGGTCATGTGAAAATACAGTAAATGTGACACTGACATTCGAAACGAGTTATTGTTAAACGAAATAAATAAATGTATACGTCAGGAATACCGTTGAATATCTAAATAAAAAATGTTTACTTTCTATTCAGGTTTTGTATTTTTGTGCAACAATTAAATTTCTTGTGAATACTGGCACTTTCATGTCATCGGCTACAAATTTAATCATGCATTCTTCGAACTGTATGGTATACACACAATAAGTATGATCTCGTTGTTTGGTATCTGTCCTGGTGTTGCAAAGCTAATGGCCTCGAGTATGTTAGACCTCGTTAAGCCGGGTATAGTGAGCCAGTTTAGGAAAGACGTGCCCAAAAAATGGAGACTTTTTTCAAGTATTTCTGCTAGAACTTTCCTCGTATACCAAAACTAAAGCTGAAGGAGTAATTATATTAAATTCTGACTTCGAATCAGACATGGCTATGGGTGAGAATTGCTAGGTTGTCTCTCAAGTAGGTTATTAATGCAGTCTCAGGGAACAAAAAGAACCAACGTTATATTCCTGTTGTATCCTACACGTTGGAAAAATTCGAAGTTTACGCTGACGAGCTTCGAGATGCGTGTATTGAACACTCACTTTGCCGGCCGGAGTGGCCGTGCGGTTCTAGGCGCTACAGTCTGTAGCCGAGCGACCGTTACGGTCGCAGGTTCGAATCCTGCCTCGGGCATGGATGTGTGTGATGTCCTTAGGTTAGTTAGGTTTAATTAGTTCTAAGTTCTAGGCGACTGATGACCTCAGAAGTTAAGTCGCATAGTGCTCAGAGCCATTTGAACCATTTTTGAACACTCACTTTAAATTTTTTCAGTGTAAATTTGGGTGAGATCAGTGAGGAACAATGTGGAACTTTTATCAAGACATCAAACTGTTCGAAAGACGGTAACAGGGTCGCTGGAATACCAGTGCTGAGGGAGACAACAGTTGGTACCTCCACAACAGGCAGTTCATCGAGAAAAAACTGTTAGGTGCTTTAAAAAGAAGAGAGAAAGGAAATACAACTTGCTGTCCACTTCTCTTACACGCATTTTGCTTATTTTCTGAAGTGACATTATGACAAAACTGTACGTGACAACAAAGGAACAGTGGTCAGATATGGATTCAGCGCCCAAATGATTGTAAGATGCCATCACAAATCCTAACATGAAATCAGAAATATTTTTTCGCTTGCCTGTGTAATTAATTTCCTTAGGATATTATTTGTACCTTGGTAACATCAGAAGAATGAAATATGGGAAGCAATGGCGTGAGACAAAGGCCAGTACGTCTCGAAGTGTTTATCGAAATCGCCGTATGAAAGAGGTAGGTTAGAATTTTTATATCTGGTCGACTTCGAGATCAACAGAGAGAAAATAACAAACTAGAAAGATCATTGATGGCGAAGCAAAAGATTCGTGCCCTCGTCTGTACAACGTCGCGAGTTCTCATTGTGTGAGCAGATCCTCCTACGCCACAGGGTTTACTTGGACTAGACTTGAAATATCTGCCGCGGTTCATCGAAAACAGGGTACTAATAATAACGCTTTCGTTACCTAACTTCACAGAAAGATAAAATGGAAATTTTGCAGAGTATTCAGAGAATTATCACAGAGGAACAACAAGCTCTTATTCACATCTAAAGTGGAAATTCAGATAGCTTTTAGCTGTACTTCTTGTGTGTTTGATACGCAAAATTTTCTGAACAGCTGCGCACTTGATTATACCCTGTTTGTCCGATAACCAGTTCATATGACATGGGTTCCAGTTACACTTCATCTAAGAGATAATTTTACTTTTTCAGCTGTAAAGATGAGTTCCACCTCTGGAAAGTTTACGAGTTTGATAAACGTAACATTATGCAGCAGGGTGACTTACATTTTAAACTGTTCCTGTTCTGAAACTGGCTGCGTAGGACGGTTCGCAGATTGGGGTATAGTGAGGCCGACACGAAGAAACAGCCGCGACAATGTGTGGTCGCTGTTGTCCCTGTTTAGAAAAAGGCGAAGACTATTTCATCTGGCAAAAATGTTAAGGTCAATAAGTTCTTGGTGCCAAAGACGTTAATCTTATTGACTGTTACTCAAAGGGTAGAAAAATAATTTGTGAATACTGCGTAAATGAACGTCACCTGTTTACCTGAAATTTAATTTCTTCTACGAATATTTCATGCTTTTCTTAAATTGGAAGTTTATCTCCGCAGTTCTTTGCATTTTTTGCTACAGTCAGCTTCAATTAATTGAAATAAGCTCTTTAAGCAATCTTTTTATGTCCCCACTCATACATTTTGCACCTCTAGAGGTCAGTTTGGGCCATCAGCCAATGGGAAACGTTCGTTGTTTTGGAACGACGATGTGCTTCTGTTCGAACCATCATTCGCCATTCTGTTTCTGGTTCGGCTGCTATTCTGGCGCTGAGTTTCATCAAGTTCTGTTCTGTTAGATTTGGGAGGCAGGCTGGCTTTGGTGTTGGTGCCAGATAGTTTGGAGTTTCTACAAAGACGAAGAAAAAGGGGTGAGATTTTTTAGTTATTTCCCCTGGTGACTGTTAGGCGCATGCATAGGTTTTTCGGGAGAGCATTCTACATACATCAAAAAAAAGTTTTGCATCACCTCGGTTCCGAGAGTTCCGCAACCGGTACAGAAAATCGGAATAGAGCTCAATATAAACATCATTTCCATCCTTTTTATTGCTCATGAAAACCACACATTGCATGTCCTTCAGAGGTGGTGGTCCACATTGCTGTACACACCAGTACCTCTAATACCCAGTAGCATGTCCTCTCTTGCATTGATGAATGCCTATATTCGTCGTGGCATACCATCAACAAGTTCATCAAGTCACTGTTGGTCCAGTTTGTCCTACTCCTCAACGGCGATTCGGCGTAGATCCTTCAGAGTGGTTGGTGGGTCACGTCGTCTATAAACAGCCCTTTCCAATCTGTCCCTGGCATGTTCGATAGGGTTCATGTCTGGAGAACATGCTGGCCACTCTAGTCGAGCGATGTCGTTATCCTGAAGGAAGTCATTCACAAGATGTGCACGATGGGGCTGCGAATTGTTGTCCATGAAGACGAATGCCTCGCCAATATGCTGCCGATATGGTTGCGCTATCAGTCGGAGCACAGCATTCACGTATCGTACAGACATTACGGCGCCTTCCATGACCAACAGCGGCGTACGTCGGCCCCACATAATGCCACCCCAAAATAGAAGGGAACCTCCAACTCGCTGGACGGTGTGTCAAAGCGTTCAGCGTGACCGGGTTGCCTCCAAACACGTCTCCAACTATTGTCTGGTTGAAGGCATATGCGGCATTCATCGATGAACAGAACGTGATGCCAATCCTGAGCGGTTGTAAGTAGCCGGTTTATATGTTTGTTAGTTGGCAGCGCTATAGACTGCATTAATATTATGAAACGTCTCCTTAGATAAATTAATGCATTACTGTGCTGATAAACCTCTTACATTATTTGATTTTCAAACAGCTGAGCACAACTGAACGTACTCAGACATTTCTCTCTTTACTTATTCTGATCATCACTAAACTCACACACAATATTTTTAGCGCAACGCAATCTGACTTTCTATAATCCCTACAAGAGAATAGCCCTGACTAACATTAACCTATACGTTTCAGAAATCACTTACCTCACAAAAATCTTCGTTACTCGAACTACTGCAATACAGCGAGCGCCACTACTGCTAGCTAAATAAAAGATTCTAACTATTGAAGGCACTAACTGCTGAGAGGCATAGTTAGCAAATGAAAGATTTTGATAGAGAACAATCAATGTATTTACCTTAATAGTGTTCAAAATTCATAATATATATCAGTTCATGACATCCAGTCTTATAAGTTTACCGCTAGCCGGTGATTTTCATACAGAACGCTACGTGGCGTTACCAATAAAAAAAAAAACCTAGACAGCCTTCTTACAATATCACTGACAGCGTCTTGCGTCCTCGCTAAGAGAGACTGTGGTTGGAAGGACTCGTATTTAGAAGTTAATAGCAGTGATGCAGGTTAGCTGTGTTAGCAGCGAGTGAGCGGACGGTTTGGACGTGTATACTTCGTGGAGACTCAGTGTTAGTAGGACATGCATAGTAAAATGATGATTGATGTATCTGCTAATGTTTGGATAATGGAATTATTGATGATTATATAATTTTTGGAACTGGATGTCACATGAATAAGATTAAATCTTCCAAATACATTGTTTCCTCTGCAACAAAATCTTTCCTTTGCTAACCAAATGCCTATTAGTAGTTAGAGCCTACTGTAGTTAGAATCTTTTTGTGTAGCTGGCTGTAGTTGGTGCTTGCTGTATTTGCTGTAGTTCGTATTATGAAGATTTTCTGTGAGGTAAGTGACTTATGAAATGTAGCGGTCATTATTAGGATTTCTTCTAATTCAGGGTCATTTTTTAGTGTTAATTATTTGCAGTCAGATTGTGTTGCGTTTGTATATTGTGGGTCATAAATGAAATGAATAAGACTGAGTTGTATTTGCCAGGGAAAATTTTGTAGGTCAGTGTTGAAATGATAAAAAATAGTAAAGAGACAGTAGGTTCAGTTTCACTCAGCAGCATTCAGTAAGGTTCAGTTATTTCAGCAGTTTAATTAGAAAAACGTAGAAGTTTTACGGTCTATTCAGCATGTTGCTGGGCCCATTTGTAAGGCGCTGCATGGTCTCGTGGTTTGCAAAGATGGACCTCGCCATGGACGTCGGAAATGAAGTTGCACCATCACCCAGCCAATTGCGCACGTTTTGAGTCGTAACACGACGTCCTGTGGCTACACGAAAAGCATTATTCAACATGGTGGCGTTGCTGTCAGGGTTCCTCCGAGCTATAATCCATAGGTAACGGTCACCCACTGCAGTAGATGCATCAGTGGCCAAAAACTGGTTTACGCAGACTACAGCCCCGGGGATCACGATGCCTTCTGTAAATTCAGTGGGGACTCTGAAGGTGGGCGTCACAAATTCTTTATACATTCGGATCCATGTTCCACCCATATTGCTGGCGATGGAGCGGTGAAACTCAACAGGAAACCTAATAGGCACAGATGATTTGTTTAACGTACCACTCTTTAAGGCCATATCCATTTCGTTCCGGGTCATGTCGCCAGAAGCGTGGCATCGACCTGCACAGCCTCGGTTGCTTGCATGTCACGCAGAGCTTCAGCCAGTCCCACTTCGCTTGTTGGACCATCAGCACAGAAATTGCGGTAATACTGGGTGCACGCTCAGGCAATAGCTATTTGTGTCATAGCTCGCCTTCCCTCTGCCATTTGGACTGCCATAATGAGCGTGCGTCCGTGTTGACGTCTTTCTCGTACTATATGATGGAGCGAAGCTTGTTCACCATGAAGATCATTTTGCGTTGTAGCACGGACTCTGACGCCTTCCAGTTGCACCATACTGAGCTGGAGGAAGCGGGCTCTAATCCGTTGGACGGCGCATTGACGATCTGACGACGGTGGTTGCATTGTCAGTTCTCTAATTGCCATATAATAAAACCCTGAAGTCGTCCACTGCCAGCCGGACTTATCTCTGCCATAGCTGAAAAAGGCCGTGTGTAAGACGGTTTTGACACAACTAATCAACCACAGCAACGTGGAACTATGAGCTACTTGGCACCATTGGCATCGGTGTCAAGTATCTTCTTCTCATGGCGACAGATCTCATCGCAGGGTGGGAAATGTTTAGTTTCCATGGTCCCATACTACGTTTTGTCCATTGTCGAGACACTGTGCAGGTGCAGGTTTAGTGATCAGCAAAAGTCGTTGGCCATATCTCAGCACCAACGGTCACCGCGTGGAGCCCTCGTGATATGTATACCCTATCTAAGTGTCTGTCCGAGTGGCTAGTAAAATTCGTGTACCTACGATTGTCGACATGTTGTAGGATCCAGGTGTCTTGCCGCTTGAGGTCCTGTACCAGTGCGTCCAACGGTTGGCAGGAGATGAAGTGCAGGTATTAGTCCTCGGGTCACAGAACACAGTTGAAATCGTCACCCACTACGTAAATCGAGCGAGGTGGCGCAGTGGTTAGCACACTGGACTCGCATTCTGGAGGACGACGGTTGAAACCCGCGTCCGGCCATCCCGATTTAGGTTTTCCATGATTTCCATAAATTACTTTAGGCAATTTCTGGGATGGTTCCTTTGAAAGGGTGCGACCGACTTCCTTCCTCCTCCCCGAGATCACCAACCACTATGTAATTCCCTGCATTTCCTTAAACAACAGGGTCACCTCCTCGGAGTAGAATACGGTCCTACCTCGGCGCTTCGACGAGCGTAATGGCGCATAAACGTTCACCAAACGACAGAACCAACTGTCAGCGCGACACACACGCCGACGGAAGGTAAGTCATGCCCAACGCCTCAATTCCTTCCCTTAACAGTATGGCCTTGCCACCACTACCGTCGCCAGCCGGTAAACTAAAAGCGTCGAAATTGTAAAAGTCTATTCTTATATCAGGTCACACCTCTTGAAGGAAAACAATGTCCATGTCCATTACATGTAACCTATCCCTTAACGGGGTACGAATGCCGTTGATGTCAACGGTGCAGCTGTGTATTTGTGACATCGCACTTAATTAGGTCAACTGTAAATGGTCACGGAAACGCCGTGATCGTGGACTGGTCATCGCCAGGGCAGCCTACATGCAAATTCAAGGTCACCTTACATGTGGGGTCCGTCCGACGCAGCGTTGGCTAGGGGCATTAGTTGATAATATGTCTCTTACATCACATCGTTCAGTTCCACGTCATTACCCCAGTCTCCCAAGGAGTATTGTGAGACGAGTTCCGTCGGTTGGCGTACGCTAGTCGCCGCATTCGTGGTGTATTCCTGCTGCATAGTAGCCTCCATCTCGCTGCCATGCATTTGATGCAGCACGCCGACCAGTGGCATCTACGTATTGGAGTGGCTGTATCCAACCCAGCTGGCAGTGACGTGTCGACGTCACCTTCGTCCTCGTCCCCCAGCTGCACACCTCTCCCGAGCAGTCCTCTTCCTGTGGAAAGCCCCCCTCTTCGTACGTCGTTTTGGGGACTTCGGTGTACTTGTGACACCGCGTTTCTCTGTATCGGACGTGGATCGGATGTTGGTATTGTCCTCTTGAACCCCAACTTCCACAACGACAGAAAGGGTCGACAGTGCCATTACGTGATCCTGACACCGATGTATTTGGGGTGTGATGGGACGGAGATGCTGCTGGATAAAATGAGAGAGCAGCAGTATAGGATCGGGGTCGAAACTGAGATGAGAGCCGATCGTGGTCGACGAAGACATCATTATTCAATGCCTCCACAGGTGTAAGAGGGAGGGACGTCACCTGTGGCGTCAGCGTCTGTTCTGCAGGAGGTACCTGCACGGAACGTCTCTGAAGGCAGTCTGAGCGGACATGTCCTTCTTGTCTGCAACCAGAGAGGAGTCTTCGGTTGTCTGTCATAAATGACGACTGAACGACATCCACCGGTGTACGTCAAAGTCGTCAATGATGCGGCGTGCGAACGAATACTCCTGACACAAAACAAGGATTACGCTTTTGCCACGCCGAGGGCACTGTCGGCCATGCAGGCTTGAGCATATAAACCATTCGAGCTCCATGCGGGAGACGTTATCGACCTTTCCGCCCCTATGGCACTGCACATGGTCATACTGCCGAACGTTTGGCGCAATACCAAATGTACCCCATCCTATCTACCAATCAGCGGTTGCATCGCGGTCGTTATACTGTGTATTGTGCCCAGCCCAAACTGTTGCATATGCAGCAGAGAAGGCCACCTCAGGTTTGAATACCTTCAGTGGCGCACCTCCCAATTGCCAGACGTTACCGTGGCGCCCCCCACTCCGACGAAGGTTTTATCGGTCACCTACGTACGTATCGGCGCTCTTTCCTCCTCTCGCCGGTTGTCATCAGTCAGACAACATACCAGTGTCCCTTCAGGCTGCCACAGCTAGGGTCGATGTGTCACTCTTTCAACATGATGCTACTCTGGGCCACTACCAACTACTATTGCTGACACCTCCCGACCGATGGTAAGGATGTCAGTCGATCATCGTTCCTGTGACGGCCTTCAATCCAGATCGCCCCGACTCCCCATTTCCGACACAGAGGGACGGACATGCAAACAACGTTCACCTAAATGGGGCAAGGGAACGAGACAGATCAGCTCCCTCTGACGCTTCAGAGGTCTTCCAGCCTGACGAGGCCTCGGAGAACCTACGCAACCACAAGAATGACGACAAAGCGATTCTGGATGTGGCTGCGCTGGTACCTACTCCACCGGTCGCCCAGGTGCATCTGTACCAATGGATTCCACAATTACGACTGTCGCCGAGACATCCTCGGCTCCTATAGGTGAGCAGGAATATATGAACCTCACAACGACAGTGCTCTTGATAGAGTTGATATACGATGTCGACGATGATCCGAACCGAACACTGAAGACGAAGTTACACCAGACGGAGCCCTAGTTACACCCACGCCAACGCCATCAGGTGGCGTACTGCATGGCTTGCCGCTGTCCCGCTCCTCTTCATCCCCCCATCTGCCCCCCCTCCCCCCACTGAAGGATTTCCCCTCCACAGCGGGGTTCGGCCGCAAACGGGCCGAATAGAAACGATCAACACTGACAGTATTAGCTCTTGGGTAAAAATTCAACTGCTGTGGTGGATGATACAGGTAACAGACGACGATATCGCACTACTATAGGAAGTATACTGGTCGTTGTGGGCTGTATTACTTATACGTCCCCTGGAGACCACCTTTGATGTGGCGTTGCCATCTATTCCCACGAGGGCATCCCGGTAGTTGATGTTACATACCTTCTGTCCGCCAGAGGCATGGCGATCGCCGTTATGGGGACGCGTATCATCAACATTTTCGCCCCTCAGGCTCCACCTGCAGACATGACAGAGATCACTTTTACTCAGAAGAAATCTCCCATTTATTTCTTGGGCACTGTGATCATTACTTGCTTGGTTATTTTAACTTTCCTGCACCCTAAGGATCAAATGCCCTACTGTAACACCTGCCAAGAACTGGCCTTGTCGTCTGTGATCTGTTATTCCGTGACACTTCGGAAGTTCGGCACAGTGATGGATCTGAATATGCTTACCAGATGGGTCAATCTGTGAGCCGCCTTCACAGGACTTACGTCTCTCTTGAACTCATACGCCGTACACTCCAAGATGCAGGACTTGGACCCTTGAACTATTCGGACCATTATGCCTAAATCTGCAATACTCTCCTGTAATTAAGTGGTCTGGCGCAGTCATGGACCATAATCCAGAATGACCTCAATGTGTTATCGAGACAAGGACCACCACTGAATGTCGGTTGCCTAAGTACTACACAACCTTGAGTAGGTGGCTGCAATTTACTAAACCTGCCCTTCGACGTACCTTGATTCAGTATGGCAAGGAAGTAGCTGTGTGGTACATTCACACTACCGATTATTTCTACGCCTTTCTTCGCAATCTAGATATCCAGCCGCCCATCCCTGAAATCCAGAAGGGACAGAGCTGGATTAAGGCACAAATAGTGATACTGGCACGCCATGGAGTGCAAGGGGCAATGGTGAGCAACAGAGTTCAAGATTCAGCGGAACAGGTACAGGTGCATCATATCGCCTTCAATAGGAAACGAGAGATGTACACCAGTCACTGCCAGAAAATCGCTTGTCAGGTCGAAATCGTCAATGCCTTTGTAGACTACTACCGTACAATGGACCAGGAGGAGTCTAACAACGCCCATGTTGAGGAGGTAGTGTTACCATCACATACGCCTCACAGGCGACGAGGCTGACGAGCTGACGAAGACGGTTACGTGCAACGAGGTCCACAATGCAATCAACAAAGGTGCTTTGAATAAATCGCCTGGCATCGATGGAATGCCAACAGAATTTCATCGCGCCTTCCTTGCGCTGATGGCTTCGCGGTGGACAACAATATTTCATGAGCTGTTGACGACGTACAAAGCCATACTACCAGTCTTTATCACGTGCGTAATGATACCCATTCACAACCAACACTGTGAGTATCGACCACGTATTACCGTATTCTAAGGCCTGTTTCACACGTACGCGGTTCCATTCGGTTCGTTTTCGGTTCCCTTTCGATCGCTAAGGACAAGTGTGAAAAGGTGTTTCGGTTTCTATTCGGTACCTGAAAGAAACGATATAGCACCGAATACTCCCTGGACCCGAATAGGTTTCAACAGGTTCCGGTAAGGCTAGAACGCATGTCCAAGGAACAGAAAGCAATCAAGGCGTTCATATGCGCACGGTTCAGCATGTGTTTTAACCTGATAGCGAGTGAATGATCTCTTATTATATTTTTTTACAGTTGTTGTCGTAATTTTTCTGATAAAATAAGTGATTTACCAGATTTTGATGTGGATCTGCTCATTCTGCAGTGCAATTTGAACCAGTGCTGTGGAACAAAATTTGTGAAAAATATAAGAATAAATTTAAGACTCAGGAAGCATGGGAAGACATTCGTGTTGATATTTTTAACTACTTTGATGAATCTGACGTCACTAAAAAATGGAATTGGGTAAGTACTGAAGAATTAATTTTTGTCGAAGAAGTAAACTCACGGCGAGTTTGAGGACATTGAAAACGAAATGATCTGAAAATTAAGAAAATAACCAATGGCATTTATTTAAAATAATACCACATTATAATACAGTACATATTTTTATCATAAGTATTAAGGTAAATCAGATTTTAGAAAATTGCCAACTCACTGAACCCAGTTCAGTCATGAAGTAATATTTCAACACATGTCTTACATTTTTTGCTAACATAGTTGCTCGATTTCTCATTTCCCCTGAGGGGACATCTTCAAAACCCGAGATAGACATCGTGTTTTGCATTTAAAAACCATCTCGGTCTCGAACGAAATTGTTCAGAACTACACAAGCTTTCGTCATATCCGTAGAATAGTCAGGATCCAAGTTAATTGCGCGATGGAAGATCATCCAATTATTGCTAAGTATTCCAAAAGTGCATTCCACGTACCTGCGAGCTCTGCACACACGATAGTTGTAGATCTTTTTCGCTATCGTCAAACTGTTTCCACTGTACGGTTTGGGGAGATGCTTATGTAAGCCAAAAGCATCGTATCCAATGAGGTAGTGGGGCATTTTGGGGTTCTGTGTGCCTGGAAGACACTTGTCCTCGGGTAGGTCTATGGCGCCGTTAATGATAAATCGCCACCGTTGACAGTTTTGAAAAATGTTAGAGTCACAGTCCTTCCCATACGCTCCAACGTTAGCGTAAACAAATTGGTAAAAATGTAGATGTCGTGCGACTAGGGTCTCCCGTCGGGTAGACCGTTCTCTGGGTGCAAGTCTTTCGATTTGACGCCACTTCGGCTACTTGCGCGTCGAAACAAATTGGTATTCTGCATCAGCTACTGCCATCAGAACTATAGACAGATATCTGTTATAGTTTATATGCATCGAGCTGAGAGGGTGGTCGATCGTTATATGTTTCTCATCAACGACGCCCAAGCAGTTCGGGAAATTAGCGATAGTTTCAGATTTCTGGGTAGTTGAGTACCATTTCTGCTTATCTGGTGCAGGAATGTATTCCACTCGTAATAACGTTCAGATTGAACAACATACTCTGACGATCTTGCTTATGGTCGAAATCCCGAGAGGATGAGTGTAATGGAAATCTGAGAAATACAACCACTTTTTAAGTACCTAAAACAGAAAAGCAAAACGACTACATTAAAATTAATTAAAATATTGTAACGCAAGTTGTTACAAGAAAACACGGACAAGAGATTGACAGGCCTTGTGATTTATAAAATAAGTTTTTTTCAGGCAAACACGTTCTAAAAAAGTGGACGCAAGTGAGAGACTCGTACCGAAAATCAACTTGCAAAACTAAGTAGAAATCGGGAGAAGGGGCGTCAAAAGCAAAGTTCTACATTTATGCATCTCAGTTGCAGTTCCCGAACAAAATATTTAAAGAAAGAGAAACAGAGGACACTCTCTCACAAAATATTGATGATAATGATGGTGGTGTTGCGAATGTAACTGTTGAAAACGATGAGAATCTTATACAGTCAGTTCCAAACGTACCACGTTATGTTGCAGCAGCTGTAAAACCTGAATCGTCTTTCAAACAAGCTGCATAAAAAAATGGATTCTATTGAAATAGAACTGATAGCTGCACCGTAACACCAAATCGGCGCCTTTCGTTTTTTAAAGGATTACTCCCTTCTTTTGATGATTTATATGAATTTGACACACTTGATTTTCAAATGGAGGTGCTGAAAGTAGTGAAGAAAATCAGGCATCGGAGGCATCCTCTTCCGTCTACACCCGATACACCGCATGCCTCTCCATATAGTACTCCACCGATGGCCTGTTCATCTGCTACCCCACCGATGGTCCCTAATCAGTAAGGACAGAGCCAGCCAAATACGCAGCACACTTCCTTCACAAGTGCCCGCTGTTCAGTTATACGAGGACTCACACAACCGTGGCTTGAACTGTCGTCACAGTTCTTCTTCCGACGACAACTCAGAATACGCGTTTCACAATTCGTAAAACATCACTTAACTCCGCTCTTCTTTGTATTTACTCTGACCAATAATTTGTAAACTTATGTTATTTCAGTATTATGTTGAAATCTAAATAAAAGTGTGACTCTTTCAAAAGACTGTATTAATTGTACTGTCTTTCTTCAAAGTTGTCCGCCTCCGTAGCGCAGCTGTAGCATTATCGCCTACCATGCAAAAGGGCCCGGGTTCGATCCCGGCAGAGGACTGGGTGTTGTGTGTTTGTTTGTCTTTCATCATCATTGACACGTAAGTCTCCGAAGTGGCTTCTACCATAAAGACTTGCACTAGGCGGCTGAACGCCGAAAGGGGATATCCCTGCCAATAAATGACACACGATCATTTCGTTTTTTTCCTCAAAGTTAGGTCAGCATCTGAATCGGTTGAATACATTCCCCTATAAATGTATCTTGGCGTTGAAGAGAGTCCTTCAGTTTCACATGTAATTCATCAAATAATTTCATTATCATCCTGAAGTTATTAAAAAATTTGTCTTCGTGCTCTCGCATCTCCGGGAAAATAGCGTAAAATGCTCCAAATTCCTGCCGTAAAGTGATGAGAGGTTGCTCCCAATGAATTCTAGCATTCCTCATTTGTTTTTTATTTTTCTATAGGGAAACAACATGGCAACAACTTGAGTTCTCTGCATGATCACTACCGAGCCTGTGTACGGAAGAAAAAACAAAACCTAACCACACGTGTATGTGTGGAAGGGTTTCACTCGTTTTCGGTTGCAGCTGAAAACTAATCGAAACGAACCGAGCCGAATCGAATAGCATACATGTGAAACAGGCCTATCTGTGCTTAATACAGACCGTAAAATTTTGGAACGACTCGTTGCTGCAGAATACTTCCTTGCATTCTATCCCGGGTACCGACAACTCCTGGTGGCCCAGTTAATATACGTACAAGTGGCCACTGGGGAGTGCCATGACTCAGCCGTACTGGCGGCAGCACGCAGACTTTGCGCCGCGGTGGTTGCCATTGACTTTGACATCGCATTTTACAAGCTGCGCCTCCGTTTTCTGAATTGGTTTTTCACTACGCTTTATCAGTATCATCCGGTGCCTGTAGGGCAGGGCCCAATTCCTGATTCAGATGATTGGCCATGTGGTGGGGCCAGTGGGCATACGCCGCTCCATAAAGCAAGTTTGCCCACTGCTAACTCTCACTTTATGCCATAACCTGAAGCTCCTCATGTGGAGTCTGACGACTCCTTTTGTGGACTCATGTTGCGACACTACACTTTTCGTTATCGTGCTTATGCACACGACTTCCTCCTCTTAGTCCGCTCATTGACTGAAACACAGATGTTATTCGATTTGATATCAACGTACGGAACTGTAGCGGCCAGTGACATGACTGTGGCTATATCGTGTCCAGTAAACATGTGCTCTGAAATGCATACGTTAAGAACTATGAGCCCTTGTCCATCTTCGCTACTTGAACTCTTGAAATGACCAAGTGCTCATAACTTTTAAGGTATGCATTTTAGAGCACATGTTTACTGGACATTATTTTCTTGTTTTGATCCATACTACCACTTCCCAAAATATGGAAAGCATAGAGTTTGCAATAGGAGATATTTGTTTCACAATATCAAAGATCAAGAATTGCTCATTATTCTTAAGGTATGCTTCTTGGAGCCCATGTTTACTTGACTTCTCCTGTTTCGGCCGATCATTTCCGTCATATCCCTGAACATTGACCACCACTTCTGAAATGCACTGAATATCGTATGCCATAACGGCGAAGCCGCATGGACAAGGGCCGCTTTCTTTTACGCATTATACCAGGCCAAGTCGGGCATTCGCCCAGCTGTACTGTATTCTCATCCCTAGCTTCTGCCACCCTTGCCTTGCATGTTGACCACCGCCCACTCTAACGCCATGCCCCCTTTGCCGAGGAGGAGAATGTCTGGACGTCATAATATGCCCGAGCCCCACCTTCCCTCTTTGTCGAAGGCGTCACACTTCTTAGCTTACTTTCACTTTTTTCCATTGCTCCCGCAGACTTTTGAACGGCTTGTTCAAATGTAGTGTCTAATCTTGGTTCAGCCGGAAGGTCTGGCTGTACTTTGCCTTTATGCTTGTACGAATAAAGATGTTCTGTTTAACCTTATTCCTGTCCTACCCCCCCCCCCCCCACACACACACACACACACCCAGTGGTTCCTAGTTCCAGTGTCGGTCCGGCATATAGTTTTAATCTACCACGAAGTTTTTCACATTTCATGTTTGAAGAAACTTTACCAGTAACGTAGATTTTTCCAATACGCGACCGACCTTACACACTGGTAGTGTGTGATGTGAAGGTTTCTGTTTACTTGCATTGAGACTTTTTTAAGTTCTGATAATCAATACAGCATCTCATAATTCTCGAGATGGCATTCGCAGAGGACAGAATGTTACTGGATGTCTGGTCCGATTGCTTCTACAGCTGAATCTGGCTTACCTTCAGAGCTTCCGTTGACGTCAGTGGAAACTTCGGTTCGTTACGAAGCTTTCCGTGGTCTGACGCTGGATAGCAGCACGTTAGAGACTCTTACTGTATCAGTTTGAGCTCAGTAATGTTTAGTGTTTTCGTATAAACGATTTAACTTACTTGCGATTTATTCTGGACTTTTGTCAACACTGACAGATCCCGCATCCAGAACTTGGATTCGAGCGTTTCTGAGGTAGTCGTTCTCGGCCGTAAGCTGTAGAAACCAATGGATTCTTCGCGTTACGTAGAGGAAGATAAGTGCGGCGTTCCGGAAACCGTTTTTAGACAGGAGAGAAAAGGGATTTTAGGTTCTATTTGTGTCGAATAAGCAAGCTTGCAGCGAACAAGAATTGTCAGTAGAGTAGTTTTTGAAGTGTAACATAAAGACACCGAATATTCGTTAACAGACATGGCCACAGATGTTTGATAGGATGAAGCGGTTCTGTAAACTGTGATGGAGTGTTTTGTATTAGCCGAAACTCTTGAAAACTTTGCACGTCTTTTGCGAATTGTATGTGACTGTGCGATCAGTGGAGCAGTGTAGGTCCGCTTGGGGTTTCGGAATACGTACTAGGGATGAAACAGTGTTTTCTGAGATTACTGGCAGACTGACAGCACCGCAGAAACCAGCAGAATGAGAATCGTTAACCTTACCGAACGAGCTATATATACGCTGTCGACATTGTTTGAAGTTTAAAACTGACTATGAGAGGAAAGATGAGAATATGAGCTTGCCGCGTAATAAATACACTGACGGAAAAAAATCGCAACACCGAAAAGTAATTAACGTAGAGTAATAAAATTTCGGGGATACAAATGTCTAGGTAAAATATTTAAATGATTAACATAGCAAGATCACAGGGTGAGATAAGCCATTGCAAATGTGAAATGCTGGTACATTAATAACCAGTGTAACAGCCAGAATGTTGGATGTAAACATGGAAACGTACATTAATTACAATAATAGCGGATAAACGCGCTAAAAATTGCTCAATTCATTTTTTAAAAAACAACTTTAGAAATTGTGCAATTAAGAGCAGGATATGAAAATCGGAAGAACAAAGTTCTCCAAATAAGAAAAGTCACATCAACTGGGCATGGGTGCAAGCAGGTTCAACAAACAATTTTATCAACGAAATGAATTACAATAACAGCTGTTAAATGTAATAATAAATTGCAAGCTTAGGTAACCCGTACACAGTCGGACAACATTCATCAAAAAAATGGCTCTGAGCACTATGGGACTTAACATCTGTGGTCATCAGTCCCCTAGAACTTAGAACTACTTAAACCTAACTAACCTAAGGACATCACACACGTCCATGCCCGAGGCAGGATTCGAACCTGCGACCGTAGCAGTCTCGCCAACATTCATCCAAAAACGGGAAAGATAACAATACACGCCACTAATTGTAGCTGTGGGAAGGCCGCTTAGCAATGCATAACCCCTAACAGGAAAATCCCGTTAGCAATAAAAAACACAGTCCCTCAAACAGACCAACTGGGAAGGTATAATATTTAAATACAAATGCCCACCCATATATTACAACTCAGCATTAACAACAACCCTTGATAAACATACAATTGCCAAAATCCACCATAAGTTGAAGTACATACAATTGAAATGTACTTCAACTGGTACACAATGGCAAAAACTTTGACACAATAACTAAATAATTGCCCAAAATTCGGAGTAAGCTGAGAGCTACATCAGACGGCTATCTAGCATGAGATATGACCTAGAATACAAATTACAATTGGTTATGCTTAACGATGGTGATGCGCTCAAACACTGGTAAGCTCGTTACTATAACAGGTCCAGTTCCAAACAACGCAGACATGGCCTTACAATATCAAGTACTCCAATTAAGAGAATAGCATATAACTCCACTAAGGTGAGAAGGAGCCGCGACTTGCAGGATTCCATCCAGAGTGTTATTGCCTCCAACCCACACAGGCGATCGTCGAGGTGCCGTAAACCTTAAGGTGCAAAGTAAGCCGTGAATATGTCGACCAGGTCGCACTCGACGTCCGTCTCTCTTCGTGCCGCCCGCCGCTACCAATTGTTATGACAGCCGACCGATGTAACCTTATGCCGTTCCTCTTTCCCCGCGCAGGACAACCGGAGTCCCGAAAAGCCACTACTTCCAGCCACGCGCTACTCAGCCAACTGACTTGGTTCAAATTGATCTGAGCACTATGGGACTCAACTGCTGGGGTCATCAGTCCCCTAGAACTTAGAACTACTTAAACCTAACTAACCTAAGGACATCACACACATCCATACCCGAGGCAGGATTCGAACCTACGACCGTAGCGGTCGCCTGGTTCCAGACTGTAGCACCTAGAACCGCTCGGCCACTCCGGCCGGCCCAACTGACTTCTCCAGACCCCGCCAAGGCAACTACACACACACACACACCTCGACCAAATATCTTAGCTCGCAACACACGATCGAATCGATGTTGGCATCCGAAGTAGTCAGTGGTGACAGTGGAATGCCATACCGCGAATATTAGAGCCGCCATGGCCCACTGATTGTGAAGGATACTGGAGTTATCGTCCGATGATGTCCCATATGTACTCGATTGGAGCCAGGACTGGTGATCGAGCAGGCTAATGCAACATGTCGACACTGTAGAGGATGTCGGGTAACAACAGCGCTAGGCGGGCGAACGTTACCCTGTTGGAAAGCACCCCCTGGAATGCTGTTCGTGAATGGCCGCACAACAGGTCGAATCACCACACTGACGTACAGATTTGTAGTCAGGGTGCGTGGGATGACCACGGGAGTTCTCTTGCTGTCATACGAAATCGCACCGTATACCATAGCTCCAGGTATAGGTAAAGTGTGTCATAGCAAATTACACCGCAGGCCGTAGCTCCTGGTGTAGGTCCAGTATGTGCAGCACGCAGACTGGTTGGTTGCAGGCCCTCAGCGGGCTTCCATTTAACCAGCACATGACCGTCACTGGTTCCGAGGAAGAACCAGCTTTTATCAAAAAACACACCTCCAATCAGCCTTCAAATGAGCTCTCGCTTCACACCACTTAAGTCGCAAGCGGCAGTGGTTTGAGGCCAGTCAAATGCACTTTACAAGGTGTCTCATTCGGAGTTGTCCTTGAAGTGACCTATTTGTGATAGTTCATTGTGTCACTGAGGTGCCAACTGCTGCTCAAATTCCTCCTGCAGATGCAGAATGATGTGTCAGAGCCATCTCTCGGTAGTGCCACGTGGCCGTCTGATGCCAATTATTCTTGCGACCATACATTCTCGTGACCACCACAACCAGCAATCACGTACAGTGGCATCTCCGCCAAGTCTTTCTGTAGTATTGCAGAAGGAACATATAGCTTGTAGTAGCCTTATTGTACGACCCCGTTCAAACTCAGTGAGTTTTTTATAATGGCGTCTTTATCGTCTTAAAGGCATTCTCGGCAAACATCAGCTTACCACGTCCACTCTGCAACGTAACTAACGATCGTGAGCGTTGGTCATGTTGGAGAGCGGGCGTGGTGACCTGTATCGCTCACGACCGTTACAGCATGTATTTAAAGCAAACCTGATTTGCATTCTTACTGTGGCGCTATTAGCGCCACTCTTATGCGACTGACGAGAAATTGTAAAAGAAATCTCTTTCAGGTGTAGAGACACGACTAACAACTTTGTTTATGTCATACAACTCCTTCTTGGTGTTGTGATTTTTCTCCATCAGTGTAATTCAAACGGGTTTTCTATAGCTACTCAAAATACAGCTAAGACGCCAATAGCATCAAGTACTTTTGAATCCTACTCTTTTGTGCACAGATTAATCATGGACTTAATACTTTATCGGTTAGAGACTTCAAGGTATGACAAATGTCGCGAATAAATCGTACAGTTTGCTACGTTCACGTCGTCAAAACTGAGCCCGAGGACCATGCCATTAAAGCCATCATACGCTTCGCAAGAGTCGGGAGACGACTGCAAGGAAACCTAAACTAAGAAAGCTTGCGCAATAGAAACAAACAACGTGTAGAAGTTTTTATTTTGATATTTGTCTTCTTGTTCTTTCCTATGACACTACAGCATCTCGTAAACAAGTTCCAGCGTCAAAACATCCTCATCCGGGTACATCTTCAAGCGTGCTTACACTGAGTCTGCAACACCGCTTCGTACACAACGGATTTGCAATTGCGTTTCGCTTTCTCTCCGCACTGGCTGCAGACGTACAGTCTCAAAGTGTACTCTCAATGTCTGCTGCGCAGTGTACAAGGTTGAGGATGATTTATCAATGTGTGATGTTGCATTAATAACAATAGAAAATATGGAAAAACTGAAATTATATTCAGTTTCAAAAAGGACAAAGGACCTAGACAATATGTGTCACCCTCTTACGCCACGAATAGGTAGGTCATTGGTCAATGCTAAATGGCAAGAGAATTTACTGATGTGGAAAATCGTGCAGTTTCACTGTATTTAAAAACTCAACATTATTTTGAGACGTTTCATCTTGAATGATTGTCAGCCTCGTACTTTCTTACACCTAAAAATTATGTCCCTGCAACGCAAAACAATATAACTGTAAAATGAATTTCTGCCATTAGAAAGGAAATTATAAAATCAAATTTGTGCGAAGAGAACTAAGCGACAGCCTTAAATGATACATCATTTCAATACAACTATTTCCGAGCGGTCTAAGGCGCTGCAGTCATGGACTGTGCGGCTGGTCCCGGCGGAGGTTCGAGTCCTCCCTCAGGCATGGGTGTGTGTGTTTGTACTTAGGATAATTTAGGTTAAGTAGTGTGTAAGCCAGACGTCATTCATTAAAAAAACGTACTAGACCAATGTTATGACGGGTCTACTATCGAAAAGATTTGATTTTCTCGTCGTGATTTAATAGCAGCCAATGCAAGGTTCCAGGCTGTGCTCAATTGAAATCCTATATCCCTGTTGATGAGATTATCAGCTGTACGGATATGCATTGCTTCCTTAATGACGCAATCTCAGAAAGATAACGCCGGGGATGAGACTTCTGTCTTTTCATAAATCATATGATGGCCTGTATTCAGACAGTGTTCTGCAATTGCCGACTTTTCCGGTTGACGTATGCTTGTATCGCATGATTTCATGATTCATGAAAAGACGTAAGTTTTGTCCGCGGCATCATCTTTCTGGGATTGCATCATTAGGAAGCTGGGCATATCCGTACAGCTGATAATCTTATCAACAGGGATCCGGGATTTCAGCTGAGCACAGCCTGGAACCCTGCATTGGCTGCTATTAAACACGACGAGAAAATCAAGTTTTTTTTCGGTAACAAACCCGTCATAACATTGGTCTAGTATAGTTTTCTAAGTGAGTGACGCCCAGCCGCACTGTCAGAAAACATAGCGTACAACGAACGCGCAGGAGGGCCGCTCTGTGATTTTCGGCAGAGGGGTTTTGAGTATGGCGCCATCTATGCGCATGCGTAATTTCCGCGCTTGCGCATTCTCCGCGCCCGTGTTCAATATACAGGGGCGTCGACGTGCGGATACCGTCAGTCGTACCTAGCAACCAGCTAGGTTCAACGACCTGAAGATGTCGGACAGTTGCTCATATTGTGGAATTCGCACGTCATCCGGCTGCAAACCCGTGAAGACTATTTACAACTAGACAGTCACTGTTATCATATGTTTAGCATCGTGGCTGTTGGCCAAACTGTAATTTGCTGTACTGAATCAGGGAGCGGTCAAATGACCGAATTTTTAGTGTGCCGGCAGCTCAGGGTCTTTCATCTTCGTTCCTCGGTTGGCGAGATTAGTTTCTGCAATATGGCCGAATAGCCGCTATTTGGACTTTCAAATATTTTCGGTATCTAGGAGTTCGGGACATAGAAATATTTCGATGTCCACTAGTTCGGGACTTCGAAATAATTTGGAACACTGAGCGGTAGTGGACACAGACTCATAGTCGGGCTAGCAGTGATTCAGTATCTCAACTGTGGTGAATTTGCAGTTGTATAAAGACTTATGTGCAGCCGTTGAACTTTGACATTTCGTTGCAGTTTTAGTAGTTTGATGCACTGCTCAAGACACGAAGTTCACGTTCGTTACTGCCTTCGAATATTCTGCTTGTGCTGCAAAATTAATCATTTTGTGCTGTTTTGATTCAGCATCTTATTCAGCAACAACCTGTATGAGGCCACCATTCGAATAAATTTATGTGTGATATGACTAAACGAATCATCAAAAATTAATTCTTTGGTTTTATCGCACATTAGTAATAACTGGTGTAATATTCTAAATGTTTCCCTTTCAGTAGCCACTATCCATATATTTATTTGTTTAATTATGTTACTATTTGTAATTGCTAATTAAGGTGCGTCATGAATGATCCATGCTTCCGTAAGGGCTGAATTTATTTAGCGTATGGCAATGTACAAATCACGTATGAAAAATCTAAAAGTACATAACACACAAAACAGTTACAATATCACAAACAAACATCTAGGTTAGAAATATAATCGATTGCACTGTTAGTCGCATCCATGAAGTCCCTTGTTGGCCCAGGGTAGGCCCTCAGAGGGCATTCTACCACGATATGGTGAATTGTCTGCCTGTCAGCGCCGCAGTCGCACTGTTGTGATGGCACTATGCTCCATTTGTACAAGGAGTCCGCACAACGGCCGTGGCTCGTCCTGATCCTGTTAAGGGTAGACCAGATTTTGCGGGGCAAATCAAAGCCCCGAGGTCTGTTAGATGTTCCCAATAAGGTGTTAACCTGAGGCGGTGTGTTTTCCTCCCATTCTTCTCTCCAGCGGTCCTCAAGAATAAAAGCGTTCTTTACCAGATCTTTGGCACTTGCGAGAGGGGGGTGTCTGGATTTCAATCTCTTTTGCTCAATTCCATTACTCAGGGTGTGGATAGGAAGATCTGGGCTATTTTGCATTTTTCGACACTCCCTGACAAGTGCGTGTTCTCTGCGCAAATGTGGCGGCGGGATATGGCTCAATACAGGCAGCCATTGGACAGGAGTTGACCTGATCGTTCCAGAGATAATCCTCATCGTTTGGTTCAAGACTGCATCCACCTTCTTGATGTGAGCACTATTTAACCATATTGGGGAACAGTACTCTGCTGCAGAATAGACAAGTCCTAGTGCAGAGCTACGCAGAACGGAGGCAGTGGACCCCCAACTAGTGCCACAAAGCTTTTGGACAATGTTGTTTCTAGTTCTGACTTTTTCAGCAGTGTTTACAAGGTGTTGTTTATAGCTCAATGTTCTATCGAGTGTCACGCCCAGATACCTTGGTGTTCTATTATATGGAAGAATGCCGCCATCAAAGCGGATCTTGAGCTCTTTGTTTGCTAGTTTGTTATTCAGGTGGAAACAAGTGGCCTCTGTTTTGGATGGGCTGGGTTGGAGCCTCCAGTCACGGAAGTATTTTCCTAGAGTGGTCAAATCGCTGGATAGTGTGATCTCAGTTTCCTCCATCACTCGGTGTTGTGTGGCCAAGGCCCAGTCGTCCGCATATCCGAACATTTTGGATCTCGTCCTAGGCATATCGGCTATATACATGCTGAAAAGCAGTGGAGCCAGTACTGAACCTTGGGGCAGGCCATTATTAAGTTTCATGAATTTACTTCTGTTGTTACCGATGACAACCTGGAATGGTCTATTGCAGAGCATTTCCTTGATAAGGTTAGCCGTTTTTAGACATGGCACGATGCGGAGGAGCTTATAAATCAGGCCCTGTCTCCAGACAGTGTCGAACGCCGCCGTCAGGTCGACAAATACCACTGATGTTTTTTGCTGTCTTTGGAAGCCCGCCTCGATGTAGGTTGTTAGAGCGAGGACCTGATCCGTGCAGCTTCTTTTCGGCCGGAAGCCCGCCTGTTCTACCGGTACAGCCTCCAGGATGACTTCGCTCATTCTGTTGTACATAAGTCTCTCCAGTAATTTATAGATAATGCTGAGTAAGGCGATTGGGCGGTAGCTCTGAGGTTGGTCACTCGGTTTGCCCGGTTTTAATATGGCAACAATTTTAGCCTTTTTGAGAGTGTGCGGAATTTTTCCAGTTTGCAACACGTTAGAGAAGAATCGCGCAAGCCATAATCTTGCAAATTTACCACAGTGGAGCAGAAATTCTGGGTGAATCCCATCAAACCCTGGGGCCTTTCCTGGTTTTATATCGTTCAGGGCCATATTTAACTCTTCGACTGAAAAGGGTTGGGAATAAGATGTATTGTTCTCTGCTGTCGATTTTAGCTCTTTAAGCTCCTTTTTAATTTTTATAGTATGGGCTCGTTCCTTTGGGGCCCTGGACGTCTTGCTGATGTGAACCGCAACTGTATTTGGGGACATAGCGCTGGTCATTCGCAGATTTTTACCTCCACCTCCAAGTCTCCGAAGCAAAGACCACGCCCTTCTGCTTGATCTTGTAAAATCCATTTGTTCCATGGTCTCCATCCACTTAGCACGCCTGGCCGCGTCTAGGCTATGTAATAGATCGTCTGCAATTTCTTTATCCCCATTGTCCAGAAACTGTCTATAAAGCCGTTCACTTTCCTCGCTCCATCCTGGCACATATTCGTCTCTGAATCCTCTGGGCATACTAACTTTAGCTGAGCTGATGACGGCTCCAACAAATCTTTCGTAGTTCTTATACGTTGGGGGTATCCATCCAAGGCATTTATCAAGTTTCTCCGAGAAAGCAGCCCAATCTGCCCTCCCAAAGTTCCATGTAGGACGAGGATAAGAGGATATCAGGGGAATAGTAAGACCTATTTCTAAGAGCACTGGACGATGCTGAGAGTGGGGGAAATCCTCAAGTACCCTGCGAGAGACCGGCAGGGGTTTGTTGTTCTTGTCAGTTGTAACAAAACTGAGGTCAGGGCAGGTCTCAGTTAGCCAAGCGGCTGATTTAAATGTACCTCGGTCTTTGGCGTCAAAGATTAGTTGAGTATTATGATCTTCTGTCCATTTCACCAGGTCTTCGCCGTTTTGGTCAGATATTCGATATTTCCACAGTTCATGGTGGCTATTAAAGTCACCCACGTATATTGCTGGGTGAGGCAGGATTTGAAGGGCTTGTGGGGGCCACGATTGCCCTGGAGGCTTGTATATATTATTTATTGTGACTTCACCCACTTTTATAATGACTTCGTGAATCTCGTTTGCGGTAGATGTTGATACGAGAGCCACTTCTTCGATATCTCTCCTGACGTATGTTGCCGTGCCATAATGTCTGTGGTGTGTGGCGCCTATTAGGTCATAGCCAGATATTATGCCCCTTGATCTTAGCTGCTCGTCATCTTCAGTATGGGTCTCCTGAATTGCGACTACGTCAATGTCGTTCTTTGTTAAAACTTTATGCAAGTACATGCATTTGGCTCTACTTATGCCTTCAATATTCAGGTGGCAGACTCGAATCAGCGATCCGAGTTCTCTAGTCAAAGGGTTCGTTTTGCTAGAATTCATCGTGATTTGCCGTGACCAGGAGATCAACTAAGGATTATCTGGTCGCCTGTACTTTCCTAGTTCATTTAGCGTTACCCAGGGTGCACGTGTAGTATTCTACTACGGACGCGAACTAGCTTTACACCCCAAGGGCTGAAAGCAACAGCACATGACCATACCCCTTTTGATCAGATGAGTACAATCTGACCTATGGTATTTATGCAGAACCGAATTCATGCTGACTGGAGATTAAATTCTCAGAAACAATGATGGAAATAAAAGCAAACTTCAGCGTGGAATTAAAATTAAAGGTGAAAGGATATCATTGCTGGTGACATTTCTATCCTCAGTGAAAGTGAAGAAGAATTACATGATTTGCTGAATGAAATGAACAGACTTACGAGTACAGAATATGGATTGAGAGTAAATCGAAGAAAGACGAAAGCAATGAGAAGTAGCAGAAATAGTAAGAGTGACTTACTTAACATCAGGATTGATGATCACACTTTAGGTGAAATCAAGGAATTCTACTACCTAGACAGCAAAATAACTAATGACAGACGGGGCAAGGGAGGCATCAAAAGCAGAGTAGCAATGGAAAAAATGGTATTCATGGCCAAGAGGAGTCTACTAGTATCAAACAGATGCCTTAATTTGAGGAAGAAATTTATGAGAATGTACGTTTGCAGCACAGCATTAAATGGTAGTGGAACATGGACTGTGGGAATATCGGAATAGGAGAGAATCGAAGCATTTGAGATGCGGTGCTACAGACGAATGTTGAAAATCAGGTGGACTGATAGGGTAAGAAATGAGGTGCTGAACAGAATTGGAGAGGAAAGGAATATGGGGAAAAGATTGACAAGGAGATGGGGCAGGATTATAGGACATCTGTTAGGACATCAGGGGATGACTTTCATGGTGCTAGAGATAGCTGTAGAGGGCAAAAAACTGTAGAGGAAGACAGAGATTGGAATACATGCAGCAAATAATTGAGGACGTAGGTTGCAAGTGTTACTCTGAGATGAAGAGGTTGGCACAGTAGAGGAATTAGTGGCGGACCGCATTAAATCAGTCAGAAGTCTGATAACTAAAAAAAAAAAAAAAAAAAAAAAAATTGTAATCGAACCCCAGTGAGGCAGTACTGAGTTCTTTTTGGAAATTGTCGGCCCTTGTGCAGCGAGAGCCTGCCGTTGTTTACGTATAAGGAAATGGCGCGGCCCTTGTGAGTCACCTCACTTCACCTGTGGCTGCGTCAGCGGCGGTTATGTAAAGGCGGCCGACGTGTTGTTTACCTCACATCAGCGGGCAGCGGCTGTCGCGATAAGTGCCACTATTGTGGACGGCGCGACCACGTGGTTCACGGCCGCTGCGTACCTGCACTGACGACGCCCACAGATAACGCCTGTTCACTGGCTGAGCGCGGGTAGGGGAGATGATCTAATCAAATATTTTCTTAACGACCGGCAATTCATCAAGCTGTCAAATGGTCGCTCAATGACGGTTCTCTCACAATTCCTAATACCGTTTCCAGGGATAAGGCGGCTGTAGGAATACTCTGAGGCGACAAATGCCGTATGATAGAGAAATGCACATATACAGATGGCGGTAGTACCGAGTAGCAGTGCACTGACACAGCACCCAGGTGATTCATGTATAAAAAGATTTCGGTCGTGATTATGGCCGCACGAGGAAAATTAACAGACTTTGGACGCGGAACGGTAGTTGGAGGTAGATGCATAGGACATTTCACTTCGGAAGCGATTAGGAATTCAGTATTCTTGGATCCGTAGCTTCAAGAGTGTGTCGAGAAAACCAAACTGTAGGCGTTAACCCTCATCACGGACAACGCAGAGGCTGACGGCATTCACGTCCGAGCGGCGTTTGCGTACAGCTGTCAGTGCTATCAGACAAGAAACATTGCACGAAATAACCGCAGAAATTAATGTGGGACGTTCAGCGAACGGTATCTGTTATGCGGGCCGCTGTGGCCGAGCGGTTTTAGGCTCTTCAGTCCGGACCGTAACCGCGCTGCTGCTACGGTCGCAGGTTAAAATCCTGCCTCGGGCATGGCTGTGTGTGATGTCCTTAGGTTAGTTAGGTTTAAGTAGTTCTAACTCCAGCGGGCTGATGACCTCAGGTGTTAAGTCCCATAGTCCTTAGAGCCATTTAAACCACTTTTTGGTATGCGTTAGGGCTATGTGGCAAAATATGGCGGTAATTGGTTATGGCAGCCAATGGCCGGCGCGAGAGCCTTTGCTAACAGCACGACTTCGCATGCAGCGCCACTCCTGAGCCCCTGACAATATCAGTAGGATCCTAGACGACTGGAAAACCATGGCCTGGTCAGATAAATCCCGAGATCAATTGCGTTCGAGTGTGGCACCCAAGTTGCCAGCAAGGCACTGTGCAAGCTGGTGGTGCCTCCGCAGTAGTGTAGGCTGTATTTACACTACTGGCCATTAAAATTGCTACACCACGAAGATGACGTGCTACAGACGCGAAATTTAACCGACAGGAAGACGATGCTGTGATATGCAAATGATTAGCTTTTCAGAGCATCCACATAAGGTTGGCGCCGGTGACGACACCTATAACGTGCTGACATGAGGAAAGTTTCCAACCGACTTCTCATACACAAATAGCAGTTGACCGGCGTTGCCTGGAGGAACATTGTTGTGATGCCTCGTGTAAGGAGGAGAAATGCGTACCATCACGTTTCCGACTTTGATAAAGGTCGGATTGTAGCCTATCGCCATTGCGGTTTATTGTATCGCGACATTGCTGCTCGCGTTGGTCGAGATCCAATGACTGTTTGCAGAATATGGAATCGTTGGGTTCAGGAGGGTAATACTGAAAGCCTTGCTGGATCCCAACGGCCTCGTATCACTAGCAGTCGAGATGACAGGCATCTTATCCGCATGGCTGTAACGGGTCGTGCAGCCACGTCTCGATCCCTGAGTCAACAGATGGGGACGTTTGCAAGACAACAACCATCTGTACGAACAGTTCGACGACGTTTGCAGCAGCATGGGCTATCAGCTCGGAGACCGTGGCTGCGGTTACCCTTGACGCTGCATCACAGACAGGAGCGCCTGCGATGGTGTACTCAATGACGAACCTGGGTGCACGAATGGCAAAACGTCATTTTTTCGGATGAATCCAGGTTCTGTTTACAGCATCATGATGGTCGCATCCGTGTTTGGCGACATCGCGGTGAATGCACATTGGAAGCGTGTATTCGTCATCGCCATATTGGCGTATCACCCGGCTTGATGGTATGGGGTGTCATTGGTTACACGTCTCGGTCACCTCTTGTACGCATTGACAGCACTTTGAACAGTGGACGTTACATTTCAGATGTGTTACGACCCGTGGCTCTACCCTTCATTCGATCCCTGCGAAACCCTACATTTCAGCAGGATAATGCACGACTGCATGTTGCAGGTCCTGTATGGGCCTTTCTGGATACAGAAAATGTTCGACTGCTGCCCTGGCCAGCATATTCTCCAGATCTCTCACCAATTGAAAACGTCTGGTCAATGGTGGCCGAGCAACTGGCTCGTCACAATACGCCGGTCACTACTCTTGATGAACTGTGGTATCTTGTTGAAGCTGCATGGGCAGCTGTATCTGTACACGCCATCCAAGCTGTGTTTGACTCAATGCCCAGGCGTATGAAGGCCGTTATTACTGCCAGAGGTGGTTGTTCTGGGTACTGATTTCTCAGGATCTATGCACCCAAATTGCGTGAAAATGTAATCACATGTCAGTTCTAGTATAATATATTTGTCCAATGAATACCCATTTATCATCTGCATTTCTTTTTGGTGTAGCAATTTTAATGGCCAGTAGTGTACATGGAATGGAATGCGTCTTCTGGTTCAACTGAACCGATCATTGACTAGAAATTGTTATAATCGGCTACTTGGAGACCATTTGCAGCCATTTGTGGACTGCAAGTTCCCGAACAAAGATGAAATTTTTCTGGACGACCATGAGTCATGCCGCAAAATTCTGAACATTTCGAGTGAATGAGTCCGTCACCCAGATCGTCCGATATGAATCTCACCGAGTATTTATGGGACAGAATCGAGAGATCAGTTCGTGCACAAAGTCCTGCACTGGCAAACCCTTCGCTTCTGTGGACGGCTACAGAGGCAGCAAAGCTCAATATTTCTGCAGGGGACTTCCAACGACTCGTTGAGTCTGTGCCGCGTCGCGTTGCTGTACTACGCTGGGCAAAAGGAGGTGCTGCAAGATATAAGGAGGTATATCACGACTTTCGTCTCTGCGGTGTATACCAATTCTCAGTGTCGCGCCAGGTCCTCTTGGGTTGTCTCGGGATCCGCAACATTCTGTCTTTTGCAGTCAGAATGACAAATGAGTGACGCTATTCGTGCCACTTTAAGGCTATGCAACCTCTGTTTCTTATACATACACTATCTGATCAATAGTATCCAGACACAATTATATAATGAAGAACAGAGCATTATGAAAGGAGGTGCGGAGTACTGTGTTGCCAGCAGACAAGATGTAACAGCAGAATGGGTCGGTCAGCAGAACTCAGCGACTTCGAACGTGGACTGGTCATTGGATGTAATCTCAGTAACAAATCCATCATGGACTTTTGAACCGTTCTAAAGCTGCCTATGTAGATTGCTGACGTGATTGTGGAGTGGAAAAGCGAGGAACAACCACAGATAAACCAGGCAGACCTGAAGTATGACGGGCAGGGACCGTCGTACATCGCGGATGGTGATTGTAGAGGAAAAAAAAAATCCAGGTAACACAATGACGGTGAATAGGGAGTTAAAAGACATGGAGTACAATGGTGGAGCAGCTTCTCATAATACATTTGTGTAGTCGGCGCTAAGTGACGCTTGAGGAGGTGTAAAGAGTGACGTCACTGGACAGTAGGTGACTGGAAAGAAGTGATGAATTACACTGTACCCCGTGCCAGACCAGCGGAAAGGTTTGGGTATGGCGAATTCCTGGCGAACATTGTTTCCCATCATATATGTAGCCAACATTGAAGTACGGAGGAGGTGGTGTTACGAAAATCGAATCTTTTCGAGGTTGTGGCGTGGTCCCAATATGCACTTAAGAAAACTCAAAATGAGAGAGGATATGAACACATTTTACATCATTGTCTAAGTGTACGGTAGAGAGACAGTTAGGAGAGGATTATTGTGCCAGTAGGTTAATGCAACCTGCCATAAAGCTGCTCTGTGAGGCAATGGTTTAAGGAGAATAACATTCCTGAAACTGACTACCCTGCTTGGAGTCCTGATCTGCACCCATACGAACATCTTTGCAGTGAGCTAGAACGACGTATTAACTTCAGACCCCAATGTCCATATCGTTATCGTCTCTGGTTCCGGTTATTGAGGAAGGGGGGGGGGGGGCTGCAATTCCACCAAAGACATTCACACAACCGACTGAAAGTATCGCCAGCAGAGTGTAATCCATCATAAAGGTGAAGGGTGGACATTAATAGGTGACCGGAAACGTTTCATCAGATAGCGTATTTCTACAGGGCATTAATGAAGGGAGCATATCGAAACAGCCTCCCATTAGCTACATTTAGTGCAGAAAAGAGAGCATTCGCACTAGTTTAAATGTATTTGAGCTAAATTACTACTAGCTGCAGAGACAGATTGTAAATTAAAGTAAGACAAAGCAATTGCTATGTTACATCGAAACACGCTACAACGTATGATCAATATTCTGTGGAGATCCACTGTAATTTCAACATACGCAGGGAAGACACCAGGGCACATTCGTGCCACTGAGCGAGTGATGCAATGATTTTGTATTCGAGAGCAGTAAGGTTCATTTCCCTGTCCGAGCATGAAGACTGTTTTCCTTTGTTTTCTTAAATGACACTAGGGAGATACAAAATGGTTCCTTGAACAAGTACATCGTAGACTGTTGAAATATCCACCAATAATTCAGTTAATAGAGTTAGGTTGTATATGAAAACCTGAATATAAAAAGTATATGAAAACCTGAATATAGAATGTGCCATGCGGGGTAGTGAAGGTAGCCTGTCCTCAGGACACGTAATATTCGGTGCAAAATGGCCAGGAAAATCTGTCAGAATGCTGGAGATTTAGTTTCTCGAGTTCGACGCTGTGATCTATGATTGCTGTAGCGTTAAAAATACAGAATTATGGGTGGATTTTATTCACCATGTGTAGAAAAGAAACGTAACATGCCCATGAACAATGACTGAGTTGATGCAGGTCTCCATGCTAGTCTATCCTTAGCAAATGCAAATCTCTTTATCTTTTTGTACCTGCTGCAGCCTACATTCATTTGCACTTGCTTTCTGTGGCCAAGAGCAAGCCGCGGCCTTCCACTACAATTCCCTCGGCTCTCCCCTCCCTCTCCTCCCCCACCCCCTCTCGTCCTCCCGCCTAACACTTACCTTCATTTTCTCACTAATTATTCATTAATGCCTTATAGTGTGTCCTAATGGCCTATCTCTTCTATTATTCACGCTATTCCATAAAGACGTTTTCTCTCCATTGGTTAACCTATGTACTCATCTTATCTTCGACATTCTTATTTAGCACCATATTCCAAAAGCCTCTATAGTCTTCCCATTGTACTGTTGATCGAGCATGTTTCACTTCCACATAAAACTGCATTCCAGACAAATATTTTCAGAAAAAACTTCCTAACACTTAACTTTATATTCCATGTCAGCACGTTTTCCATTCTCAGAATCATACATAGAAGAACTACCACAGTACGGTATATTCGTTTCTTACAAGGAAACCTCCCCATCCCTTCCCCCTCAGATTTAGTTATAAGTTGGCACAGTGGATAGGCCTTGAAAAACTGAACACAGATCAATCGAGAAAACAGGAAGAAGTTGTGTGGAACTATGAAAAAAATAAGTAAAATATACAAACTGAGTAGTCCATGCGAACATCAGCAACATTAAGGAGAGTCGGAGCGTAGGGGCGTCGTGGTCCCGTGGTTAGCGAGAGCAGCTACGGTACGAGAGGTCCTAGGTTTAAGTCTTCCCTCGAGTGAAAAGTTTAATTTTTTATTTTCAGTTTATGTGACAAACTTATGTTTTCATCACTTTTTTGGGAGTGATTATCACATCCACAAGAAAACCTAAATCGGGCAAGGTAGAAGAATCTTTTTACCCATTCGCTAAGTGTACAAGTTAGGTGGGTCGACAACATATTCCCGTCATGTGACGCACATGCCGTCACCAGTGTCGTATAGAATATATCAGACGTATTTTCCTGTGGAGGAATCGGTTGACCTATGACCTTGCGATCAAATGTTTTCGGTTCCGATTGGAGAGGCACGTCCTTTCGTCTACTAATCGCACGGTTTTGCGGTGCGGTCGCAAAACACAGACACTAAACTTATTACAGTGAACAGAGACGTCAATGAACGAACGGACAGATCATAACTTGGCGAAAATAAAATCTTCAGTCGAGGGAGGATTTGAACCAAAGACCTCATGTTCGGCAGCTACTCACGCTAACCACGGGACCACGGCGCTCCTGAGCGTGTGTTTTCCTTTTGTTGCATATGTTGCTCATGGACTACTTAGTTTGTATATTTTGCTTATTTTTTTCATAGTTCCACACAACTTCTTCCTGTTTTCTCGATTGATCTGTGTTCAGTTTTTCAAGGCCTATCCACTGTGCCAACTTATAACTAAATCTGAGGGGGGTGCGATGGGGAGGATCCCTTGTTAGAATCATAAGCAGAAGAACCACTACAGTACAGTACAGAACGTAACTGAACGAAACGTGCAATGAGACGAATAGAAATGATACTTTTATTCAACACTGTACTTGCACTGAAGTCACCGTGATTTATGATGGTCTCCTGGACATTATATTTGGTGGGAATGTATCTTAATAGGGTGTGAGATCACCACGGGCATCTACGCATGCTCTGCAATGTGGTTCAATGCTGGCCACGGGTTGGTAAGGAGCTCTTGTGGTAGGATGTTCCATTCTCTACAGCGCAGATGACTCCTGCTGGAAGGCTGTTGGTGCATTTGGAGCTTCTGCAATACGTCTCCCAGCGAATGCCACGCAGGCTCGATAGGATTTAAGTCGGAAGAAAGGGCGGGCAGTCCCTCCACCGAATATCCTCTCGTTCCGAGAGTTGCTCCACTTGCTCTGTTCGATGTGGTCACGCATTTTTGTTTCTTTTGTCCATAAAAATGAGGCCGGGACCGAAGGCATCACTGGAATGTTGCACATTGGGTAGGATTACAATGTGACCATAACGTTGACCAATGGTTTATCGCATTCAAAGATTTGTAGGTCATGAAACCTAGATCACCTAAACTATGATATTCGACAGTGTTCGGGGCTGCAGTACGTTCAGAATCAGTACTCAAACTGAATCTCCTCTCAGCCGAGAAGAGTTGTGAAACGTGGCAAAGTGCTGTGCATGAATGACCACGCTTCAGATAAGCAACAGTTTTAAGAACTTCATATGCTACCTAAGAATATGAGGTGGCTTCAGAAATAAATCCGGTTGTTGAACTTAAAACTAAAGTTCTTGCCTTTTTAATTAAGCTAGCGACGATTAGAATCCAGCGGGATGGCAGACAGACGGACGGCCAGAGCGGAGGTAGCGTGCCGAAGGGTTACGATAAGAGCCGAGTCGGTCGCGGTAGGCCAGCACGGTGAACTGCAGGAATATGAAGGCGGAAGGACACAGAGAAGCCGGGGGTTGCTGAGAAATGCGACGCAGCATCCACAGGGGATGGAGAAGGTGGAATCGTCCGACCAGAGGCTGACGAAGTGTTAAGAAGTAGTTCGTTCGAAAGAATTTTAAATTAGAGCAGAGGGCCAGAGCAAAATTTGCAAAAGAGTGTAAATCAAAAGTGTATTTGCGCAGAAAGCAACAGGGAAAGTATAAGCTAAAATGTGTCTGTTTTAAGGGCCGAGATGGTGGCTGACGTCACAGGCGGTTTAGTGGGGGAGAAGGAGCGCACAACTCGCCATTGCAGAGGACTAGCGGTTAGACTGGGAGCAGTACGGATGGACGGCAGTTTCGCTCCTGCACAAGATTACCAACCAAGTTTTTTTTTTTTTTTTTTTTTTTTGGGCTAAATCTGCATAAGACCGTGACAAAGTAACGTTCGCGTAGGTGGTGAAGTTATTTTCACTGTGAAAGAATTTTTATCTTAATGTGTAACAATTACTGAGGTATAGGTGCAAATAGTTAATTAACCAAAGCTTAGTGCTTGCAACAACGCGACATTCATTGAACACGGTAAGTCAGCCGCTGTGCTCACTCCTGCTCTTACAATTCTGTTTTTGTTTTCTGCCAATGATCATTACGACCAATTGGTTATGATCATGCTTATTTTTATGTTGGGTATCAAGAGTAAGTAAAGACTGAGTTCCATGGCATCCGGTGACACAAGATCCTAGCCTCGTGACAAAAAGATCCGCGTGGCGGCTGAGTTAATTATATTAATACGGTCGCAACTGGGATTAGCCTGATTGCGACAACAACCAAATGCAATCGGTATCCGACAGTGATCTTAAACCCACTTAGAGGGGCATACCCGTCTGACCACTAACTGGCTGGATTCCGGTGTGTAAATTACGATTTTGCCACTTGTTTGTAATAAATGATATCAAAGGATTTGAGGTTCACGTGTCTTTAGAATATAATTGCTTTTATCATAGCTGCGTTGCATTATTCACTAGCACCGGAATTCCTTTCCAAAACCGTAGTTCTACGTATTTGCTAAGTCCAGCATCCACAGGGTGCCGATTAACGTACGAGCGGCTGAACTGCATGTCAGGGCAGGTAAGGTTACAGGTCGAGGAAGTGCGAAATGCGAAAGCTGACTACATTGCCACCGCGCAGGTAAGTCACAAAGAGGACCAGCGAAGCACCACTGTAAATCTACCGCTTACCATAACAGCCAGTCCAACGGGTCCAGTACGTTATTATTTAGGGTTTGTCATTCCGCAGAGGGGATGTTACAAATTGGTACATCGGCCTAGGGAATGTTACACACGTGACGCCGTTCCTCGATGGTCCAGCCCCTATGTTCTTGGTACCATCGCAAACGATGTCATCGATGTGCGGGTGTCAGTGGAAAACAACGTAATGGACATTCGGCAAAGAGACCACCACCATATAGTCACCGTGCCACTGTGGAACGCGAGAGTGCGAGTCTTTGTTAAATGTGGTTGCAGCAGTTGCACCAGCTGTTTATCGTGGGTCCCTTCTTGTCTTTTGCGCAATCTCCATGCATGTGAAAAAATGCTGTGAGCAATATGGAACTTATGGGCTGCACTCGTCACACTTCGTCCTTTATTCAGTTTCTCCATGGTGCTTCCCCATGTTAAGTACTGTGGACGTTGTCTCCACGGAACTGGACTCGCATTCGTGAGGACGACGGTTCAATCCCGCGTCCGGCCTTCCTGATTTAGGTTTTCCGTGATTTCTCTAAATCGCTCCAGGCAAATGCTGGGATGGTTCCCTTGTAAGGGCACGGCCTACTTCCTTCCCCATCCTTCCATAATCCGATGGGACCAGTGACCTCGCTGCCTGGTCTCCTCCCCCAAACAATCCAATCCAATCCAATCAGTTGTCTCCAGGCCATGTTGTAAAGGAGAACATCACTGCAGTGCACTGTAACTGTGCGCTGATTGATACACATTGTCTTTTCCCGTTCCTTCAACTGCTCCTGTTGCTGATGATTGATAGCGCTACTTGCCCTAATATCACAATGCTGGTAATATTAAAGATAGTTTTACGAAAATACTGTAGTTTTACAAAAGCCATGTTACAGTTTAAAAGACACATGGAATTCGAATCAGTGTACGTAGCCATTAGTACTTCGTTGCATAAGCTTTCACCTTAATTACAGCCGCACAGCGTGATAACATAATGTCATTAAGGGTAGCCAAACGATGCGGGGGAATTTTCTGCCATTCTTTAACAAAAGATTGCAATAATTGGTCGCGTCAGAAGAATTTTTGTCGCCTTCAATCGATTTCCTCCCACAGGTGCTCAATCGGATTGAGATCTGTGCTTTGGCTAGGCCGCTTAAGCACCTTACTTGTATCTTTGCCAAAAGATCTGTGACATGAGTAGGTGTGCTTAGGATCATTGTCATGCTGAAATTCTCAGTTTCGCCTCGTTTTATCTTTGGCATGGGGCAGCATGTGCGTTTTCAAGTATTTCACAATATTTGAAACTATCCATAATGTCTTCAATAGGTACCAGAGGGCCGACACCTGGACGGCAGAAGCATCCCCACACCACATTGTTACCACCAACATGCTTAATACCAGGTACCTGAGACCGGACATTTTTCTGGTACTTAGTGGTCTTCTTACGTACCCAGTTTAATCGGAAGAGAACAAATCAAACTTACTTTCTTCGCTCCAGAGCACACACGACCACTGTTGTGGTGTCCAGTCGTTATGCGCTCTGGCAAACTCAAGTTGGGCTTTCCTATTGTCTACCGATATTAATCGCTTTTCGCTTCGGCCCCGGCCATGAAGATTAGACTCTCCGAGGATCCGTTTTACGGTACTGCTAGAGATTTCCACATTAGGGAATTCATGCAGTTCTCTGATTATGACAAACAGCAGTCTTCTTTGGGTCAACCTTTGTCATCCGATTTACTGGTTTCTTCGTTCGGAGAGTGACTTGTCTGGGGCAGTCCATTTTTTGGTTTATTATTCACGTCTTCACATTACAACCACTCACAATTTGTTTGGACAAACCAAAATCCCGAGGAACATATGGCTGAGACTTGACTCGGTGTAGGACATCGATTACCGCATTTTTTGTCTGCTGAATACTCTTCGACCTTCGGCTTGTTGCAAACTGCGTGAAAACCAAACAAAAGCTAATGCAAATCAAAGGTATTCAAAGTAATACTGCCATAGGCATTTGTTTTCCGACAGTACACTGCAGTGTCAAAATAATTGTGGACCGGTCACAGCAACGGTGTCAGTGATGTACTTTTGGCTACTATGCTGAATTCTGATGAGTGTGTTTATATGTATTGCTAGTAGCTACACAGTGAGCCAAGATAGGCTGGCTAGGTATGATAGCGCACGACGCATAACCTAGCGGCGAAAATATGTTTGTCAAAATACTTATTGTCGCAACTCTAGCTCTTCTTTAAGTTACGCAGGACAGTGTATATCACCGCTACTTCTGCCATCGTCAGTTATGTTGCTGATGAAGTAGCAAAATTCATATAATTTCTTCAGATTCTCATTTTTTTAATCTAACTCCTTCAGCGTCATCTAATTTAATTTAATTTTGTGTCACTGATTTTGACCTTTGTTGGTAGTCTCTTTTTATGTGATTCTTTCTTGTAATTAAGTAGTCCGTGTCTTTCTCTTTATTCTATCGTCCAGTTTCATTTTCGTTTGGTTGTTTCCCCTTCCTCTTCCTTTTCTAGATCACTTTCTTTTTATTTTAGTGTTAGAATTTGTAGCGGTTAAGTAGCGTAATACGGTGAAACATGACCTGCTACAGCTTCCAGCAACTGATAAGTTAATACGAGTACAAACCGTTGAGGCAAAAATAGCAGAGACGACTAACACATATGTCACAAAAATGCGGTAGCAGCTAAGAGGAAACCTAAAATGTCTAACAGCCTTTATAACTAATATGAAGCTACGCCGTTCGCAAATACACTCCTGGAAATGGAAAAAAGAACACATTGACACCGGTGTGTCAGACCCACCATACTTGCTCCGGACACTGCGAGAGGGCTGTACAAGCAATGATCACACGCACGGCACAGCGGACACACCAGGAACCGCGGTGTTGGCCGTCGAATGGCGCTAGCTGCGCAGCATTTGTGCACCGCCGCCGTCAGTGTCAGCCAGTTTGCCGTGGCATACGGAGCTCCATCGCAGTCTTTAACACTGGTAGCATGCCGCGACAGCGTGGACGTGAACCGTATGTGCAGTTGACGGACTTTGAGAGAGGGCGTATAGTGGTAATGCGGGAGGCCGGGTGGACGTACCGCCGAATTGCTCAACACGTGGGGCGTGAGGTCTCCACAGTACATCGATGTTGTCGCCAGTGGTCGGCGGAAGGTGCACGTACCCGTCGACCTGGGACCGGACCGCAGCGACGCACGGATGCACGCCAAGACCGTAGGATCCTACGCAGTGCCGTAGGGGACCGCACCGCCACTTCCCAGCAAATTAGGGACACTGTTGCTCCTGGGGTATCGGCGAGGACCATTCGCAACCGTCTCCATGAAGCTGGGCTACGGTCCCGCACACCGTTAGGCCGTCTTCCGCTCACGCCCCAACATCGTGCAGCCCGCCTCCAGTGGTGTCGCGACAGGCGTGAATGAAGGGACGAATGGAGACGTGTCGTCTTCAGCGATGAGAGTCGCTTCTGCCTTGGTGCCAATGATGGTCGTATGCGTGTTTGGCACCGTGCAGGTGAGCGCCACAATCAGGACTGCATACGACCGAGGCACACAGGGCCAACACCCGGCATCATGGTGTGGGGAGCGATCTCCTACACTGGCCGTACACCACTGGTGATCGTCGAGGGGACACTGAATAGTGCACGGTACATCCAAAGCGTCATCAAACCCATCGTTCTACCATTCCTAGACCGGCAAGGGAACTTGCTGTTCCAACAGGACAATGCACGTCCGCATGTATCCCGTGCCACCCAACGTGCTCTAGAAGGTGTAAGTCAACTACCCTGGCCAGCAAGATCTCCGGATCTGTCCCCCATTGAGCATGTTTGGGACTGGATGAAGCGTCGTCTCACGCGGTCTGCACGTCCGGCACGAACGCTGGTCCAACTGAGGCGCCAGGTGGAAATGGCATGGCAAGCCGTTCCACAGGACTACATCCAGCATCTCTACGATCGTCTCCATGGGAGAATAGCAGCCTGCATTGCTGCGAAAGGTGGATATACACTGTACTAGTGCCGACATTGTGCATGCTCTGTTGCCTGTGTCTATGTGCCTGTGGTTCTGTCAGTGTGATCATGTGATGTATCTGACCCCAGGAATGTGTCAATAAAGTTTCCCCTTCCTGGGACAATGAATTCACGGTGTTCTTATTTCAATTTCCAGGAGTGTAGTTCGATTGTTCGAGACTATAAGAACGTACAAAAAGTAACCATTAAGTGGACGAGTGACTTCGCTTTCGTACTACGTCAGACGGTGTATCCAGTGCCTCATCAAAACGGAAATAGAAAGTTACGTGCTCAGCTACTCAGACAAGGAATAAAAAAATGATCTAAGTACAGTACAGAAGACATCTGAAGCGCAACTAGGAAGAATGGGTCAATGAGAAGGAACAGAGGGTGTACCTCTCGTTTGTCTAGTAGTACCTATCTCAAATTCGCGATATCTGAAAAAGCGATGAATCAAAAAATAAAAGCTTTAAAATATAACTTATCGAAAGTACAAGTTCTTCATTAGGTAGATCACACGCAGAGCAGGAATAAAAGTGTGTAAATCTACCAAAAAGGTAGGAAGAATAGATTAAAGGTCCTTTGCCGACGGCGTCAATTGATTTTCAACACTATCTCGGACTGTATAAGAACTTGAGCAGGTAGTTGTCGTGGCCCTTGTGAAGGAAGTGTCCTGAGATTTCAGTGAAGTGATTCAAGGGAAACTAGGATAAAACTGAGACTGCAGAGAGATTTGAACCCCATTCCACCAAAGCGGATATTTTAGAGTCTTAATACAGTCTAACACATACATTCACGACACTCTCTGGTGCGAAAGCTGTTACACTAGTGGCCCACATGGTGAGAAGGTAGTCACTCACAAGCGTCGTAACGATAATATTTGTTTTTAATTATTTGTCTTCTGGCCACTTCCCAGCTTCCCATATTCTTGTACACATTGAATGCAGCACATTAACACCTTTCTTTCTCATTTTTTGATCATTTCATCAGATATACTGTCAATACTTATACTTCTTCAGATGTTGAATTGTGTTCTCCGTTTCTCTGCATAGGTTCTGACGTATGTTGCTCCCTATTCTGTTGTTAATTCCCGAATGCAACGTATGTTGCTGCCTACTCTGTTGTTAATTCCCGAATGCAACGTTTCACGAAACCGTTTCCACCTCGAAACAGCGGCTTTTTTGTCTGTGTGTGTATTTGTGATTACGATGTTGTACTATTTCATCGCAGATTTCGTTAATGAAGTTTGACCGACACTTTCAGCAGTTCTGTTATATTCTCGACACAGGTTTTATTTCTGTCTTGTTCATGGGTGTTGTGGATACGAATTTTCTTCAGATCGCTTCTCTCTTCAATTAATTATAGTGTGGAATGCGATATACAACTAAGTTTTGTACTTTGTGGTCGTTGTGAAGTGTTTGTGGTGTTGATGCAACCGTATCATGGCTGACGCAGAGTTTTGGTCTTACAATCTCACCAAATTCCCGAAGAGCTTCCTTGTTTGTGAGTCTTAGTTTTCTCTGCTCTTCTTGGTGGATTTGTGGTTAAGTTTATCGTCTTATTCTTGTTGGCCAAAGCTAATAGTGTTGAAGAGGTTATAATGAGCTGGTCACAGTTTAATTAATATGTTCTAGATGAGAAGAATTTTCTAAAGGCTGCTACATCGGACAACAAATACTTCTATAAATTCAAGCCCCAGCGAGTTTCACAAATGTGTAAAATAATCACCGTTAATTCTTCAATATTTTAAGTTTCAAGTGTGGTATCTTGGAACGCACATTTGCGTCCAATAATAAGACAGGAAGCAGCAGGTACGTTTGCCAAACATACACAGCTTGTGTTAAACAATGTTTATTACCTTGCACAATTTAATACAATGAAACAGGTCAATTTAACAACCTCACAGGAGAACAATAAAATTTTTTCTTAAGCCCCTGTAAAAAAATGCATAACAAATGCATAAAACACTAACAAACTTTCTATTGGTGTAAATACTTCATAAAATCAAAACTTGCCAAACTCTGAACCCGAAAGACTGTCCTCTGCAATGACTTCTCTTTTGCAATATAAGTTCATACCAAGGTATAACGTTAAGGAATAACATAAGGCACACAAGTAGTAAATAATAAAAGCAACTTCTAAACTTGAACGCTCGGCAATGGGCACACTAACTTCTGACTAGGAATAATCCAATTGATGCCAGTACAGGGAGGCGCTAATTAAAATAACAAACAATTAAATAGAAGCAGTGCCTCAGAATCTAAACAGTCCCTGAGAACATACACACATGGAAACATCCTTTATAAAAATTAAACTTCACAACCAGCACACAGAGTACAAATATAATAAACAAATAGCTGATACGGGAATACAGAATTAATAAGGCGGAGCCTCCAGCAATCTGATCGGGCACTAATTACAGAGTGAAACCCAGTTATACACACTTAAACTCATATTTCGAGCGAAGAGTGCATTCGCCAAAGCGGCGGAGGAACGACCTACAAGGCTCAATGACTTGATAGAGCCAGAAACAAAGAGAACAGCAATACTCGACTTAAGGACGAAATCGAGACAGAAGACCAGCAACATGGAGCCCGGTCTAACGAATCACAATTCCACTGGCAACGGCCAAGTCGTCAAGCCCCAATGCCATGCCCCACCGTTCCGGACGAAATACACTGCACTCCGCACAGCACACTTGCAATTGCACATTCGTATTAGATAAAAGAATAAAACATAACATTAAAACAGGAAAGCTCGCTAAATTTTTTTTAAAACCCAACACTTAAGAATTCATTTAAACCATGGCTTAACAACTGGCCGGTTTTGAGCGCGAGTACTCGCGTCTGCTCAGGCACCTGCTCGCGAGCAGGTGCAAGGTCGCGGAGTAGGGAGAGAGGGGAAATGCGCGCGCATGCTTGAATGTGATCTCGCGTTCTTAGCAGATTTAACTAGCCATCTGAATGCTTTGAACATTTTACTACAAGGCAAAGATCTGCTAATTACTCATTTCATAGATCGAATACGAGCTTTTAAAATGAAATTGACACTTTGGGTGAGTCAGCTGGAAACAGGAAGCCTAGCTCATTTTCCTAAATTATCATCGATGCAAGATGTCCACAAAGACTGTGAACGTTACTCACATAGTTTAGTTGTATCAGCGCTTTCAAGATCTGACAGCACTAGACAGTGATTTTGATCTGTTCTCTCCATATTCAGCGAATAGATTCGTCCTGAGCTGCAGCAAGAAATTATTGACCTGCAGTGTGACAGAGAATACAGAGACAAATTTCAGAACAAGAAAAACATTTTGGAATTCTACAGACACTTCCCTCAGGATAGATTTCCTCGTTTGCACAAACTGGCGGCTACAATAATATCAATGTTCGGTTCCACGTATGTTTGTGAAAAACTGTTCTCTGCAATGAAATGTAACAAGACGCGCCTGAGAAACGCATTGTCTGATCGAAATTTAAACTGCACGCTGCGCCTAAAATGCACAAGAACAATTACTCCGAACATAGACGCAATTGTAAAGGGCAAAAAGTACAAGTTAACCGAGAATCGCACACTTCAGTGACACCTTTTATTGTGTAACAGTTCACAAATTAATGCGAATGTAGAGGCATACACTAAGCTAATAAAATTATGTGGCGTGTGTACATTCTCCTTTATTTGTTTCATTTGTCACAGTAATAATTCGTGAGTGATACCGCTGCAGGTGGCCGCGGATTTACATTGACTGGCGGCAGCTGTTGTTTGCCCCACGTGACTTTCCCCACTCTCCGCTCTGGTCCGGTAGTGGGGGAAGCGTGCTCGCGCTGCTCCGTGCTCGCGCCTTGCTGCTCACAGCTTGCTCCGCGAGCACGTATGTTGTGAAGCCCTGATTTAAACGCTACAATACACGTGTAGATAAGATTACTCCTTGAAACGTGATAGTAACGGCTGAGTACCATTTTAAACGGGCAAGAGCCCACCAGAGCTACACTTTTATGGAATCTGATGTAGTTTTACAAGATAGCATAGTATTTCGTTACCTCTAAAGTAAGGTGCAAATTTTGGTACTTAATCACCAAGGTTACAACAACTTTAGATACACAATCACTCAATAATGACCAGCTCACAAGGCTTCCTTATATAGCTGCAGATCCGTCTTCAAGTGGTAGGAAACTAATATGGAAAGCCCGAGCCACGTTATCACGCCACGTGTGGCATAATTTTCACATACCAGACTCGTCACCAAATTCACACTGAAGACAACATTAGGCAACCATTAACAAACATAGATAAGGACACAATTGCACCTGTTTAAATCAAACACACACCAAATGCCCAGGCATACGGTTAATGCCAAGTGGTGATGCTCCAGCAAGCTCTTCTCCACAACATGCACTGCTTGGCGAGAAAAGCCAGACACCACGCCTCGTGCCGGAACCCAAACGTTTTCCCCGCCTCCGGCAGCACCATTCCAGTAATGCCACGCGCAATGAGCACGCGCACAAAGTAAGGACCAACATCCCGACCCGGCTGAAGTCGCAACTGGCAGACCACACAACGAGGCGTGCTGCCTCGGCCCTGCACACTTAAATAGTCGAACCCGCGATGGACAACTGACTCGTGGCCGGCCATAACGAAATCGATAGCAAGGATAACACTACAAGAAAGATGTACTGGCGCCAGTATCAACCGCCCGACGTAACATATTTGAAGTTCAGTTTTTGAACGAAGATAAAAACTGACGAACGTTAATAATAACTGCACATTTAGTATATTAAATGTATCTTTTGTTTGAAGTGTCCCGACTTATGCCATCTCAAAGAAGGCAACGCTAGGGTAGAATGGTTCAAATGGCTCTGAGCACTATGGGACTTAACATCTGTGGTCATCAGTCCCCTAGAACTTAGAACTACTTAAACCTAACTAACCTAAGGACATCACACACATCCATGCCCGAGGCAGGATTCGAACCTGCGACCGTAGCAGTCGCGCGGTTTCGGACTGCGCGCCTAGAACCGCTAGACCACCGCGGCCGGCACGCTAGGGTAGACTGTGTGATGACGATGGTATTCATACGGCCTATTCACAAGCTGTAACATTCCCCACATTGTGTTCTAATGCATAATATTAATGCTAGTATTTCAAAAAATCTATTATTGGTAATTTATGTAAGAAGTATTGCCATAGACTCCCAGTATGATCTAACACCATCGGTGCTATTCGAGATCAATTGCGGCTGAGCTTGTCCATGGAGTTCGCAACATCTCCTGCATGTGACGCAAAGCACCGACTGTTTCACAACCCACAGCCTGCATGTTAGTATGCTGTGTTTGGACTCACGAACTATGGCGGTCGAGTTATGCTTATTCAGCGCACTTATGTCACGCGTTCCCCAATAGCCAGTGATCGTTTAGCGGTGCTCTGAGCGCTCTGCTATGACTGTTGTATGCAGTACGAGCATTATACGCGATCGTAGCGTGTTATTTAGTGAATTTTCCTTCCATTTATTACGAGTGTCATGGCTGACGTCCAGGAACGATTATAGAAGTCGTTCAAGGGGGGATGGGGGGCTTTAATTAACTTCACACTTGTATTTAGGCTAACATGTGGAAGTTTGCCAAAAAATTTGTTTCCTGCCATTAAAACTATTGTTTTACCGTGTTAGTTGATGTAAGTAAGACTACTTTTGTTTATTGTCGACAAAACATGATTAAAAAGTTCAGTATTGCGATTTGTTGACACATAATTGTCTTCTACGATGTGTCTAAATATGCCTCCATACTTGCATAAATCTGACCCATTCCCGAGACACGTTTACGAACTCGATTTGAGTAATATAAAGGTATCTTGCAATCCTAAATGCAATCTTGCGTTGTAAGTGCATATACCAAGTTATACTTTAATAACTGTGGTAAAAGAGTAAACAATTTTATAAATCTAACCAAAAACATTCAGAAAAGAAATCCGCATAAACATGTACCAGTCTCCCCTAAGCTTGTATTATTAACAAGTTAGAGCCAGTTAAATAATACGGAAATAGCTCATAAAAATTTTCAACAGGCTTCTGAAGAAGTAGTGTCCTAAAGTAAACAAACGTATTCGTGTGACTAACAAATAAAAAATTTGCGAAGTGCCTTTAAAATAAAAAGCATTCCACTCAAATTACTGGGTGTTGGATTACAAAATGCAAGCACAATTAAATCATAGTTTACCACTTTTATTAGAAACATATCTCATACAACTGATTCGCTTTGTCAGGTAAACAATATTTCTTTCCAAAATCCAGATTACAACATATTACTTACTATTTCATCAGCTCAGCCCATGGTTGGATCACAGCTACGTTTACTTAAGGAAACGAAAATTTCAGTTAAATAAAGCTCAGGTGTCGTGATGACTAAAGCACTAATGTAGTTTTGTGCTCAACGTGTTGTCTTTACGCAAGTATCATAAGTGGCACAAATGACGTGTGTACCTCCACGATCCTGTTTTCCGGTGTGTCATAAGTGATGCAAATTACGTCTCTAGTGTCCCAAAGAGTTCTCGTGCATTCGCTTACCTTTATTTTAATTCATCACATAATTTGACGGCCCGTGATGTTCCTACGCAGAATTTTATGTCGAGAAGAGGTCTGCCGGCAAACTCGTAGGTACTATCAGTGTCTAACACGAACAAATTGAGTGCAAAGCGTAAAGAACCAGCCACAGGAAAGAAGGAAGGACGGAAGGTTGGCCTGTAACGTCCCGTTGACGACGAGACGATTAGAGAAGGAGCACAATCTCAGATCGGAGTTGATTGGGGAAGGAAATCGTCCGTCTCCTTTGAACGTAATCTTCCTGACATTAACATTAGACATTTGATGGAAGCCAGTGAAAAGTTGAATCTCAGTGCCTGGGCAGGCATTTGAACCCATATCAGTTCAGAGTGAGAGAGAGTTTAGTGTTTTATTCACTGCGCCTTCTCTCGGAGTTTGCTTCAGGAAGATGAGAAAAAAAGAAGGAATAGTGCATACGCTGATATCAGTAAAGAGGAAAGTTGCCAGAATTCACTTCTCAGAAGAAAGCTTTTTACTTTAGCAATGGTTGTTTCACCCGTGCTAACCAAGTAAACTGGCACTGCACTTAACTGTATGAGTTCCACCAATGTGAAAAAAACATTATTTTAAAATTTTTCAAAAAGTTGAACTTTACTATTGTAGTAAGCAATGAATATAAGAAGAAACTGGCTAACAATTAAACAATCAATTTTACTGTAATACTGCTTATACTTTGCAACCACTGGGACATGCAGTTTTCAATCACCTATCTTTTTCTCTGATTTATCTGAAAGCAATTTCACATTTTTACTAAACAAAATTCCCTATCTCGGAACTCCCATGATTTCATAATGCCTAAAACAAATTATAGTCCTAAACAAAAAGCAAAAATAGCCTACAATTTAATAAATTTATAATAAATGAATAGCACCAGTTTGCTTTTCTTTTCGGCTTACAAGGTATTATATCTCTTTAAAAAAATAATGTAACTATTTTATTTTGAGGAAACACTCTCCTAGTAAATTTGTTTGTCCTTTGATTTATCGTGATCTGTTACTGATTTTTAGTGGAGTTAGTTTTTACTTTTAGCTTTCAAAAAAATACAAAAGAGATATAATAAGCAAAATAATGAATTTCGTAGGTTGCCAATTACGTTTTATATCTGGTTTTATCGAGCGCCAGGCTCCATACAAATTACTGTAAATGCAATAGCGTAGTATTACTCAGCTCTGAAATTATTACTATCACAGAAAATAGACAAGTTTTGATAAAATTATTTCACTGGATTACTTCAATTAATCTCACTGAATATTTTTACATAATTTCTTCCGCTCCGGCTATCAGACATTGTGCTGCGAAAAAATATTTTTAAATGTACCGCGTAATGGCGGATAATCGTTAACAATCAGAGATCACTGTTACTCGCTCCGCAGCAGCTGGAAACATACTAAGTAATTTTCATTAAATATTCTTTTCATATGATAAATGTGGCGTAGGTTCTTGAAATAACACACGGAGATCGCTTTATACTAATATATTCTTACTAGGACACAGTTTACACCATTAAATATTTGCAATTACGTTACGACAGAAACAAACGCTAGCGCAGCACAATAGCTTGCGTACCTTATTCCGGCTAACACCAGAACGAACAGAACAAAACAGACTAGACAGAAGAATGAACATTGCATTGTGTTTTATACTCTTACAGAGATGATAATACTTCTTTTAATTACTTACACATTATAATCTCATACACTAAAAATAATGTCTTTTCTGCATTTATCGATATATATTGTATATTTTTACAGTTAAATCAATGATAAATCAATGTTTGCAATTCATTTTGAGTCACATACAGTCATTTTTATTTATGTTTCACCTCGATAAGGGTGAATATTGCAAAAGGGACACTACAAAGGCCATCTTCAGACATGTAAGACGAAAACCGGTTAACAATAAAAGTAATATTGTAGAACAAAAGCAAACTGGTGCTATTTATTTATTATTATAGTATTATACCAAGAACCGACGGAAGATTCTGTTAATACGATAATAAATTTATATTGAAGTGCATACTGCCACAGTGGTTTCATTTCGAAGCACTCACAAAAGCAGTAGAGCGAACCCAAATATACCTTACTATAGATATATTTACTTTAGCTGTCAGTGACTTTCTCAACATGATCACTAGAAAGAAAAGAGCCACACGTCACAATCACTTAGAATGATGTAGGACTACGTCCTCGCCGACTGTTGCTTTGAACGTTCTAGGCGCTTCAGTCCGGAACCGCTCTGCTGCTACGGTCGCAGGTTCGACTCCTGCCTCGGGCATGGATGTGTGTGATGTCCTTAGGTTAGTTAAGTTTAAGTAATTCTAACTCTAGGGCACTGATGGCCTCAGATGTTAAGTCCCGTAGTGCTGAGAGACATTTGAACCAGTTGAACTTGGTACAGTACATTCGTAGAAGTACCTCAGCGTATAAACAGATATCCCTGTCTTGCGAGCCAAAGACTCTGTTACTGCAAAACAAAATTAATAAAATGGTGGCTTGAGGCCGAAACCACTGGTACTCGAAGGGTTAAAGCAGGGACAACTGTAATACTGTACGTTGTTAAGCCAACGCGACTGACAGCTCTGAAATGGCTCATTTTTCGATACAGATGCAATACACGATAGCCAGGTCCGTGAAGTAAAAATTAAAAAAGAAACGCAGAAAACATTTTTAATTCCTTATGCTGCCTCACACCTCAAGTTTACAGGCTGGTAAACGAACGTGACGAAAACTTGCAAGAATAAATTTCAACTTTTCGCATCAAATAACGATTGAAATACAACACAGTGACATGGATAAACTTTCGAGAAACAGACTACAATTATAAATGTATGGTGGAGAAATACCTGCACTTAAAAAATAATAATAAAGAATCAAAAAAGTCTTGAAGACATTACATGTAACAACTTCTGAAATAAAATCATATTTAGTCACCATCATAAGCAACCACACTTATCATCAAGAACTCTAATAATAATTTCCCTTCGAAAGAACCGCCTAGGGATAGTACACGCTTTAAAACCTTGTACAGTAGAATACGAAGATAAATCAACTGAAGGGTGTCCGAGAAGTAGGGACAAATCTTAATATGCTATACAACATACAAAAATTATTGAAAGTATAATTTGTTTTTAACAAACACATCAAGTAACTTTTCCCCTTTATGTATGAAAAATTATATCCTCCATATGGCCACCTGAGGCCGCGCGGCAGCGAGCAAAGCGTTCATCGAAGTTCTCGATGACGCGTTCACCCACTTCTGGTGGGCTGCCGTAACAACCCTTTTTATTTCATCCTTCAGTTGGTGTATTTTTTGTGGTTTGTTCACGTATACTTTTGACTTCACAAATCCCCACAAAAGTCAGAAGGCTTAAGATCGCATGATATGACAGTCTATTCCTGATTGCCACGCAAGATGATAATTTTTTCAGGAAACTTTTGATTCAGCAAAGCAGTTGTTTCATGGGATGTGTGACTTGTTGCACCATCTTGTTGAAACCAAATTCGTTATTTTCATCAAATTCAGGGAAAAACCAATTGGAAAGCATGTTTCGATATCAGTCGCCATTCACAGTGACGGTAGCTCCCGCATCATTAAAAAAAAAAAAATGGGGGCCGATTGCTCCTCCTGCCCAGAACCCACAACACACAGTCGCACACCACACAGTCGTGCGTTGTGGATGCATCTCGTCTTTCACGGTCACTCGCGGATTTTCGTCACCCCAAATTCTGCAGTTCTGCGTACTGACGTGCCCACTGAGGTAGAAGTGCGCCTCATCTGAGAATATTATTATTATTATTATTATTATTTTAGAAGTTCTCGTTCTCTGCTTGTCGAGCCAAGACCCACTGAGCAAATCGATGTCTCTATCCACCAATTGCAGGCTTCAACTCTTGTGTAAGCTAAATCTTGTACGCATGCATTTTCAGATGTTTTGGAAGGATTTGATGTAGTGAACTTTGTGATAAATTCAATTGTTGAGCTCGTCCGCGAACCGATTTTCTGGGGCTTACGGTCACGTTGTGACTCACGACAGCAGTGTTTTCTTCTGTTCGAACAGAACGCTGTCGCCCTGTTTTCTTAACGTTTGAAACAGAACATGTGGTCTCAAACTTCCGCATCAACTTCCGAACTGACGATTCGGTTGGAGCTGCATTACGTCCAAGTGTCGCACGCAACTAACGAACGGTTGCCGTTGGACTCTCACTGTTTCTGTAATAACTTTTTATCACTTGGATATGTTGCTCAGTTGTCATCTGCTCCATGACGAAAATAAACATCAAACAATAATTCTGACACAAAATCTATCAGGCTACAAATGGGAAGAATGGCAGATAACAAACGTGAAAAAACCACGGCTGTCAACCGTCTTATGAAAAAATGACGCAAAATTCAAATTCGTCCTTACTTCACAGGCACCCGTTACATGGCTCAACGGCTCCCTTCCATGCTTTTTGAAACCTAGTTCGAACTAATCTAGCACTCATCTGACAAAATCCGCTACGACTATAAAAATTTTTTATTCCTAGAAAGGAAACACAACCCAGTTTCAGAACCTGTGCCTCATCTTCTGGTGCGTATTAAAATGTGAGTCTGCACAGGATGTGCTACACATAGAATGCCACTTCCCTAAGCCCGGACGGTTGTCCTTCTCTGCAAGAGGCTTTCTGGCAGGTCTAGGACCGAAGAGGCCATGTACCAGGGATGCACTATTTTAAAATCTTTTGCCGGCCGGTGTGGCCGAGCGGTTCTAGGCGCTTCAGTCTGGAACCGCGCGACAGCTACGGTCGCAGGTTCGAATCCTGCCTCGGTCATGGATGTGTGTGATGTCCTTAGGTTAGTTAGTTTTAAGTAGTTCTAAGTTCTAGGGGACTGATGACCTCAGATGTTAAGTCCCATAATGCTCAGAGCCATTTGAACCATTTTTAAAATCTTTTAGCTCCTTTATGGACTCAGTTCTGCACCTGAAGATGGAACAAAGGTCCTGAAATTTTTACAGCTGTGCGGGTGTTATCATTGATGATGAATATGATCAGTTGTGGATGACGCGTTAAAAAAAAAGAAAGAAAAAAAGAAAAAAAATGTGCTAGCTATCACTCTCTCAGTAAAATTACGTATACTGTTCAGAAAATTTTTCTCACAAGACAGTGCCATGAGTCGGCCTCTTTTTGTCGTGTTTTCAATAATGCCACACATTGCTTAACTTCGGCGATCTGAAGAGAACTGGCGCATCCAGCTCGACATTACCATTGACTGGATCTTTTAATGATGAATCATGAAGTATTTAGCGGTTCTCTAGGCGCGCAGTCCGGAACCGTGCGACTGCTACGGTCGCAGGTTCGAATCCTGCCTCGGGCATGGACGTGTGTGATGTCCTTAGGTTAGTTAGGTTTAAGTAGTTCTAAGTTCTAGGGGACTGATAACCACAGCAGTTGAGTCCCATAGTGCTCAGAGCCATTTTTTGAAGTATTTAGGCAGACGGACAGCAGCAACTCGCTTCGTTACTTATTCAAAACCAGGAAATTATTTTTTAAAAGACATACAAAGTATGAAGAGAAAAACATAGCTGTTAAGAATGTAAAATTTTAAGACAGAAAGCTTGACAACGGAGGACTTAAATAAGAATGATGCTATAAATCTCTTCTTGAGTATACTTTAATAAGCAGCAAAGAAAAATCATTTTTACCAGTAAAACGTTTCATTTCGTGTACTGCGTATAATTTATTGATACGTAATGCAGCAATGGCAGGTTTTTTAGACTAACTGAAGGACGGCCTCTCACAGCCGTGTATTATGCAGAGTCTATTATAATTTACAACTAAATATTAATGCAAATCGAAATACATTGGCAATCCCTGAAAAATGGGGTGCATCCAATGATAACAACACTATTTCCATATAATTAAAGCTACAGAAGTTAATATTTCACAGCGAATAACCATTTTCGCAATGAAATTCTGAATCAAAAACTTTTAACCTCTACATAAGGTTTCAACAAACGTTACCTCAGATGACAGCATTGCACCGTATCTATTATCTCTGAAAGCTACATATCTATCTCTATTTTAGTTATTGATTTATAACTTTTTTATATCTGTTTCATTACGCAAATGTTTGTCAGAGCATTGTACCTGCCACAATTACACACCAAATTGATACAGCATTAATACGTCATATTTTGTCACACTTTTGTGGTTGTTTAATGAACAGTTTACTACTTTGGCAGTGTTGACTGCAAGCGCCGTTAAGAAACTGTGCTAATTTAAAAGTAGTCATGGAGTGTGCGGCTGGTCCCGGCGGAGGTTCGAGTCCTCCCTCGGGTGGGTGTGTGTGCTTGTCCTTAGGATAATTTAGGTTAAGTAGTGTGTAAGCTTAGGGACTGATGACCTTAGCAGTTAAGTCCCATAAGATTTCACACACATTTGAACTTTTTTTTGGACATTAAAAGTAGTCAACCACATGTATTACCGGACATAACATTTGGAAAGAGAACCAAAGAAGGCATAAATAATTAATTGTTGAAACAATATTTAAGGACAATCTGCTGTCATTTATCGTGAGCACACCTGCACAAGAAACTGGCTTGTTTATTTAAGAACCATCTATTACTTCTATTTAACAGAGTGTTTATGACTTTTGTTGTTTATATATTGTTGTAAAATATTAGTTTAGTCCGGGAACTGGTCAGAGTCAAATGAAGTCTGCAGAGCTCGAGAACGACGTATTTCAGTGGGGATTTTCAGCCAATGAGAGTTGGACAGTCGCAGAACACTACAGCAATCAAGCCGAGACTTTGTCTTTTCGAGGGCGGAGCTGAAGGGAGCGATCTTGGACACTTTGTGGCCAGTTCCGGAAGCAGGCAGACCTGTCTAGAGTAACGTGCGCGATTCAGCCGTATAGGGATTGTTTCTGGGCAGTGCACGGCCGCTACAATACTCTAAGTTTCGCCGGGATTTAACTCTCGAGAGGTCTGAATTAGCCCAGAGTAGGTCTTAAACTTTTGCCTCTTGATTTACGGAACTGAAGTAGAATATGCGCTACTGTTCTTTGCAACGCGTGTGTTAAGATGTGAATCATCACGTTGAACTCTTTTGAGCTGGTGAATATTTTGTGTGCTGTGATTGGAAATGGGCTTACGTTTTCGCATATATTTGATGACTATTTAGTCTGCGGAATTTGCTAGCAAACTCATAACGCTCTTAATGTAACTTTACTGCATTTGAGAAGGCTATTTTCTGTCTTATTTTAACTGAATATCGTAGGAGCACTTCCCCTTTATTTGAGATGTCCTTTCTAGAATAAACGTTATTCATCATAATTCTCTGTCGTCTACTGCAGTTACAGACGTTAGAAACCTGTTTATCACATTATTCATTTATCTTTTCCCTTATATTTCCGTGTGTTTTTATAAATTAATAATTCTAGCCAATGCATAGATTATTTAACTGCGGGGTCACAGCTACAGTTTATTATTTGCAGCGAATTAGCTGCGGGGCGTTTTAAAGTAGACGTGCGCGGCTCGACCCTATGACTACAACGAGCTATTGTTTTCGAACAGAGCCACGATGGTCCCAGTACCCGTGCATAGCCCAAGTACCCGTTCGTAGCCCTAGGTACGAACAATATCAGGCAAAGTTGCAACCGGTTTGGTTGTTTGGCGTACTGTTAGCAAGAGCAACTACTTAGTACTAACCGTTAGGTACCGTCACAAAAACAAGCACGACGTATAAAGACAACCCACTCAACTGCAGGAGCAGTTGAGAAGTTTGTTTTACGCTAGTTACATATTAGTAATACGTAAAGAAAGAAGAAAGAACTTAAAACAAAAATGGTGTCTTAATGTTATAGTACTGTTATTTATAGGAACAATCCATGTTACAAGTATTTGAATGAAACTACAAGAAATTCACTACTTGAAATTTAGAATGGAGACCCATCACTCATACGCTCCTTTTAAACCGCGAGGATTGAAATAGACCGTGCTGCGTACCAAGATCTGACAGTTGAAAGTGTTAAGTCAGCACAAGTGATTTTCAGAGGCGTGCTAAGATTCACTGCCAGCAGACATTCGAGTAAACAGCTTCTACAGCTCATTGCACCACATGTCCTCCCGGCAACGCTTTCCGACGCCATGCAAATACATTATCAGCGATAATCTGTCTCTACCTTTGCCTTAGGTTCGTTACGCCATATAAAGGCAGTCTGAATTAAAAATATAAATAGATAAACATAAGGGAAGCAAAAGATTTTTGCGAATTAATTTCATTGATTTCCTCTACTGCTGACGCGTTTGTGGCTGTACAGAGAAAGTACGCATGTGCCAAACATGAAAGACCAGTAGCTGTGTAGCGTGAAGCCTTCTCAGTAGAATGCAGCATTTCTTGTGTCTTTAGCCAAGCTAGTTTGTCCGCGGCCCACACCTGTACACGAGCTGTTAATTTGTTTTGCCAGTAAAGTGATAAGTGCAATTACAGAGCAATGAATTGTCGTAAAGGTTCATATGAAACTTGGAAAAACAGCTACTGAAACCCATCTTTTACTAAGAGGAAAATGTGACGAAGACTGTTTATCACGTACGCGAGTTTTTCAGTGGTTCCAAATTTTACAAGATGGCCGAGAAAACGCTGAAGATGACCCACGCCTGCGACGTATTTCAACATCAAAGGTAGATGGACATAGAGTAAAAGTAGGAAATCTGATACGATCTGACCGTCGGTTGAGTATTCGACCGATTGCTGGAACCGTAGGAATTGACAGAGAATGTGTAAGGCAATCTTTGCGTAACCACTCTGATACGAGAAAAGTGTGCGAAACTGGAGCGGCCGGCCGAAGTGGCCGTGCGGTTCTAGGCGCTGCAGTCTGGAACCGCGAGACCGCTACGGTCGCAGGTTCGAATCCTGCCTCGGGCATGGATGTGTGTGATGTCCTTAGGTTAGTTAGGTTTAACTAGTTCTAAGTTCTAGCGGATTAATGACCTCAGAAGTTGAGTCCCATAGTGCTTAGAGCCATTTGAACCATTTGAAAGTGGTGCGGAAAATTCTCACGATCGAAAAAAAAAGAACCACGTGAAAATGTTTGTACCGACACTCTGAATACCACCGGAAATGATCCATATTTCTTGGAAATAGTGATAACATACGAAGAAGCTTTTTTTTCACTTATGATCCAGAAATTAAGCCCCAATCCATTCACTGAAAAGAGAGAAAAAAGGTCGAATGAGCAAATCAAGATTCAAAGCGATGATGATTGCTTTTTTCCATATTCACGTAACTATGCTGTCTTCACTAGGTTACTGAAGACAACGCACCGGCTCATACCGCATTGTCTGTTTTCTAGTGAAGTACAGCATCCCACTCGCCTTATTCGCTTGACCTAGCAGCATGTGACTCAGCTACTCCCCAATGTGAAATCTGCATTAAAAGAAAAAAGATTTCAGTCCGTTCAAGCAGTAAAACAAAAGCATTCACCTGATTCCAAAGTTCGTCTGTAATGGCTGACACTGCATCCCAAACATTTACGATTGGCGAAAGGTCTGGTGATCTTGTGGACCAGGGCAAGAGGCTGACATCCTTTAACACCAAGAAGGCACGTGTTCGTGCGGCAACATGTGGTCGTGCATTGCCTTGCTGAAGAATGGCTTCTGGGGTGTTGTGTAGAAAGAGTATGGCTACAGGTCGCAGGACGTCATTCACATAGGTCGCACTAGTCACAGTGCCCTGGACATGCACCAACTGTGATTTGTGGTCGTACCCAGCAGCACCCCACACCATAAAGTCTCCAGTTGGCTCAGTATGCCTCGTGCGAAAGTAGTCACTGTGATGCCGCTCCCCTATCTGCGACGAACCAAAATGCGGCCATCACTAACAAAAAACAGAACCTGGATTCGAACGAAAACGCTACCTGATCCCATTCCTGTCCCCAGTGACGTCGTTCCATGCACTATTGCCATCTAGGATGTTTCTGCACATTCGTTAAAGGTAGACCGAGAAGTGGACGAGCGCATGTAGCCCATGGCGTAATAAACGGCCACGAATTGTCACCCCTGATGATGTACGATGTGTTCCACTGTTCACTGTGGCGCCAGAGCTGAGGAGGAAGCGGATATGTAGTGCAGTGCCATTCGGATGAGCTGTCGATTTTCTGTGCGGGCGGCATGAGTGGTGCGACCTGACCCATCTCGTCGTGTTATACGTCTGCCGTGAACCATGCTACACACACCCACTGCACTGCTAAAACACTTTGTCCCACACGAGCAGCAGCTTCCCGGATGGACGCATCACATTCTCTCAGGCCAATAAGGCGCCCTTCTTCAAACTCACTGATTTGATGGTGCGCTTCACGCATACATCTGCGAGGCATCTTGAACGTCTGCTAAAGTCACACTGATCTATTACCTAATGTTTATAGCGACAACGAGAGCCGCAGGGACATTTTACTAGTAGTGTTGCGTCTACAGGGTGTTACAAAAACGTGTAACGCCGGAAATGCATGTCCTCCTATTTCCATCTATTGTACTGTAAGTTTTTTTCCTTAATTTGTTACCTGAATATATGACATTTCTGTGCCTTTATATATTGTAATTGTTTTACTATTTGTATATATATATATATTTATGCATTTATGTCGATGTATAATTGGTTTGTTTCGTAAATATTATTTGTATTTTTACGCTGGGTCTTGCCTAGGGAAAACTGCTATCGAACGATTACATCGATAGGTCGTGTGAAGAATCAAAGTGTGTAGGATCTTTGGTAGTGTTAACTCTGCCGCGTGGAGCGCGGGCAGGGCAGTTGGAGTCTGGCTGGAGTAGCGAGTGGAGCAGGTGTGTGGTGTGACGCTCCCGCGAGTTGCCGCGCTTTCGGGGTTTAGCAGCATGTAATTGCGCTCGACTTGCTATGTTAGTTTCTGGCACGGTGTCGCGGACGGGAAGCATTAGCCGGCGCACATCAAGAGCCCGTTTCGTTTGGTGACTGTGTCGAGAAGAAGGCGCGCCAACATCCAGCTTCTGCAACAGCGACGGCCGACAATGAGTGACCGTCGCCACCTCCTCGATCGACGGCTTCAAACCTTCAATCAACTAACAAGGAAGACTAAAAGCACGTAAAGTTTCAGAACTGTATGGCAGACCTCAGCTTTTCAAATTGTTCCATTTGCCTCGCGAAATTACAGCAACTCAGCATGAACCTTTGTTGCTCATTGTCCCAATTGCATTACCAAGCAGGGTCCCTTCCTTTTCCGAAATGAAACCGAGTGTCGTTGAAATTCAGACGCCAGCATTAAAGTACTATCATTGTATTTCATTACTTTAGTTTCCAAGTGCAGTTAAAGCATAGCTGGCTACAATAGTTAGATTACACAAGCACAAATTAAGAGTGCGAGTTTTGTTAGCATATTTTAGCTTACCTGTGACTGCAGCTCAGCTTGGTACGTACTAAATTTTACTATTGTTAATTATTCAGAATCATTTAATTCAAGTTCAAAGTTAAATCTCTTGTTTCTAAATTGCGTAGAGTCAAGTTGCTTTTGAAATGTTTGTTGAGGTAGTCCAAGGCTAACCGTATTCTGCTGGATTTCGATGTGCTTCAGAAAGAAAGCTCACTATTAACTTCAGTCACTAAATTAACTTTCGATTTTCCGGATTTATTAATTCTTTTGCTAAATTAAGTCAGAGTGTAGCGAAATTTATTACTTCTGACAAACTTTCAGTTTTCACACTACACGTGTCAACCTTCAGTTGCCACGCTTCTAGTGCTAATTATGTGTGTAATAACCTTTCTTTTTCAGTTACTATAGTAATTGTCCTTAGGACAGGCGACCGTGATTTCCCCCAAATCTCAAATGTCTAATTACCGCTAGTTAATTGTTGACGTAACGGCCGCACATTTACTTTCTTTATTAACTTTACCCCTTTTCAAAATTAATTTCCACCAGTTTCATTTGCATTTTTCCTTTCATTTAGATGTAACCCTTTCCTCCCTCTTTACCGACAGATTAACTTCGGTGACGATTGCTTTTCCAAATTTCCCATTAGGTACACGCGGTTTAATTTTTCACTGTCATTAAGGTCGATAAGTGAGGGGGAGGTTACACGTGGCGACCTGGTGACAGGACAATTTTCAAATTTGAGGTTGTTCTGGACACGAATTTTGCATTGTGCAAATCTCGTAACAAAGAACTGGTTACGAAATGGTCGATACGTCAGCGAGAATATTAGTCTGAGGAATCCTAATTAGATTTGAGATTTGTTATTTATATTGAAAATTATTAAAATGAGTGAAGGCAACAATTACCAAAATCTGGTAGACTTGGGTACGGAACAATCGGTCGAACAGTGGGAAACACGCACCGCGGTACCCATTGTTCAGGGGCAGGCGGCTAGCATGAAAGACGCGACCGCCGAGACGCAACAAAGAGCAGAAATGGAATTCCAAACATTAGAAAATGTTTCGGAATCGGAAGTGAAAATCAAATCGGAATCCCTTGATGACGAATACGGGGGGACAATTAAAGAGGAAGCCGCTACGGAAGTAAAACCGGTAGTTTCCGGGAATTTAACTGATTTATTGAATGTTTTGATTAACGAAATCAAGGCTCAGTCTAGCAAGATAGAAACTCAATCGGCAGAAATTAAAGCTCAGTCTGAAAAAAATTGACAGGAAGCTAGACAATCAGAACAAAGCTATTAATGTTATTAACAACAATGTTGGAGTTGTTAACACAAAAGTTGATAAAATCAAAGAAGATATTGTTGTGATTAATACCGAAATCGGTAATCTTAAACAGGAAATGATAGGCGTTCAGGCGGAAATTGCGAGCATAAATACGCGTTTTAATTCCGAAATTAGCAGAATCGAGAAAAGTGTAGGAGACGCTGTTGCTCCGATCATCGAGAATAAGGTGACGGAACAAATTCAATTAGTGAGAAAAGACGATCAACAGAAGGTGGAAACTTTAAAGGTTTTAGTATCCGAAGTAGATACCAAAGTGAGGAAGCAGGCTAATACCTGCGAAGAGAAAAAGAGGGAAGTGGAAACGCTTGCGACAACCACTTGCCAAGTGATTACGAGAGTGTCGGAATTAGAAAAGAAACTTGAAGAAAAACAGAGCTATGTGCCAAAATCTGTGCACATAGTTCGGAATTGTTGACGAAAGAGGAGCGGTTCGACCCCTTGAAAAAAGGTGGTATACACGCGACGGATTTCATTAAAAACTGTGAAAGAGTTTTACCCAGATCATGGACTAATGAGAGAAAAATTAATGCGGTTATTGATGTGTTGGCTGGTGATGCCAAGCGTTGGGGCTTAAACCTCAACATTACGAACCTGACCTTTGACGAGTTTAAAAATTTGTTTCTGGCTGAATACTGGTCAGAGCAAAAACAGCAAAGTGTCTGGCGCGAATTTGTCGTATCGAGGCCTTTCGATGCGAATTCGCGCGGCTCGATGAAGGAGTTTTGTGAGGGCTGGATCCGCAAGTTGGAATATTTGCGTGATCGCCGCACGGAATCCGAAATAGTCTGGGAACTCTACAAGAAGCTTCCAGATGATACAAAACGCTACGTAGGAAGCAATTACAGGACAATCAATCATTTCCTGGAAAGAGTTGAGGACGAGGACAATTGGCGCAATAATCGCGATACTGGTAGAGGCCGTGGTAACAACAACGGGTACCACAGCAACCACAACAATCATAACTATGGGAATAATGCATACCGCAATCTTGGCAGCAATAACAATAGTGGTTCGGGCCGTAATGACAATCGATACACTGCAAATAATAACAGGAATGACGGAAACCAGTATCATACTAGCGTGATACGGGCTTCGCAGAATAGTAATAACGCCAGAGTGTGTGATCAGCCGCCTCAGCAGCATCCGGGGAGCGTATCTGCTGGGACGAGACAGGGAAACCATTAGCCGCGCCGGTGAGGGGCCGACCGGGCGTGGAGAAATTTTGGCGGTCCAATAACAGTAGAAAACCCAGGTGTCGTCGTTATGAAAATTCCGTGTGGAATAATCAACGGCGGGAGAGTGTGCCAGTGTTAGGAGAAAGGAGTGCGCCCACAGGTAGTAAATCAGCTGTATACACGGCAGTAGGAAGTACATTCACTGTCAGTGAGAACAATTTAAGTAGTGTTCCGGAAATCGATTATAAAGTGGTAGCTGTAATACCCACAGCGGAACTGGAGATTGAGTTTAAGAATGATTCACAAGTGTTGAGAGAAGATCAGATGTCGGATAAAACGTCCGTCATCGAGCGAGGGGATGCAGAGAGGGATGAGGTCTGGTTAAGGCAGTTCGGTCGCTTATACGACGAACTAAGAGATTATAGGGGTCTGTATGGGAGAAGCGTTTATGGGGAGCGCGGGCAGGATTTGCCGCGTCTCGTCCCGCAGGAAGATAGTGTTTGTGAAATGATAGAAAGTTCTGGCCCTAACCGGCAGACTTTACTAGAAATAGTTGATGTTAATGGGGAGCACGAGCAAGATTCGTCGTGTTTCGTCCCGCAGGAGTTGGAGGTTGAAGTAGTAACGGAAAGTTCTGGCCCTAACCGGCAGACTTTACCGAAAGTTACAGTGGTAGAAGTAGCCGACCCATCCGACGCAAAACTCCAGTTTAAACATTGCGAAAGTATTGAGGAGAAAGATTACGAAAATTTTAGTGATAGCCGGACACGATTGGTAGAAAAGCATGTGGATTACAGCGTGTATGAGGTTAGAGCTGACATTATACGGTCAGACGATAGCAGTGTGGGTTGCGCAGATCTAGCGGAAGTAATTGCAGAGACTACTGGGCACATTCCTCCAGGTAGATTGGCGGATGATATCAATCTGGCCAAAGTGGAATCAACGAAGGTGACAATTAGTGAAATGATAGCAGGGCAACACTCACTAGTTGACGAGTTAGAGGAAAAGGTTTCGGTATTGGAGGCGAAGCTACAGACTAAGCCTCAGGACAAACGTGTTGAAATTAAGACTGTATGTGGACAGAGGCTGAAAAAGCCGCCAGATAAGCCGGTTTTAGGATCAAAGCCGGATGGTTTTTTCTGGAATGACCTGGATATAGACGAGGATTTACTGTGGGAAAATAAAGAAACAGTCGAGGACAAGTGTAGACAGATAGTAGTGTCTGCTAATATGCACGACCTACAACTAAACGTGTTGATTGACACCGGTGCAGAATTGAGTGCTGTATCTGGGAAAATATTTGAGTTACTGAAAGACAGACCTGGTATCGTAGTTATGCCAGTAACAGGAGTGAAAATTATCGGTGCTACTGGGAAGGCCAGTAAACCGGTCACATAACAGATTTTTGTCAACTTCGAGATATGTGGGGCACGATTTGAGCAAGAGTTTGTCGTCGTGCCAGACTTAACTACGGAAGTAATTATCGGGTTAGATTGGCTATTAAAGTACCGTGCAGTGATTAATTGTGAAAGCAAAACTTTGACATGTACGTCACAAGATAAAACAATAGTAGTTAGCTTTGACGAGGCAGGAGACGGTGTGCATAGGCAATACCAGCCTATACCCATTGTTAACTGGCCGAATGATATTGATGTAGGTATGAATTTGAACTACTGTAATGTGAGGAATCTCGGCATTGACAATAGTGTAGAAACTGCATTGGAAAGTATTGTAGACGGTGTGTCAAACGTAACACACGAACAAAGACGAGGCCTGTATGAAGTGATAATGAGGAATAAGAGTGTGTTTTCAGACAAACCGGGACTTGTGGAAGGGTATAAATGCAAGTTGCATGTAATTCCGCACGAACCATTCTTCGTGAGACCGTATGCTATACCGCTGTCCAAAAAGGAAGCAGTGCAACGGGAGATAGATAAGATGATCGAATGGGGAGTGATTGAAAGAAGTACGAGTCCATACAATAACGGTTTGGTCATTGTAGCAGTATTTGAGAGAATTATGAACACCTTGAGACATGAATCTACGGGATTTTCTCCAGAGGAAATCCTGTTGGATGACAGAAGTAAAAGTTTAGTGGAAGAGATAATCAAATTCCCTCCACGGATTGACATTAGTATTGGTGTGAAAAAAGATCGTTTGCGAGAAGTAATGAAGCTAAAAGCTGATGCTCGCATACGTCGTCATGACGCTAAAGCGCGTTTTGCTAAGTTTGCAATCGGAGACTTAGTTCTTGTAAAAGCTCACGAGAAATCGAGCGAGATAGACAATGAAATCTCTAAATTTAAGTTTGTGTATAATGGACCATATAAAGTCATTGGTATACCTCACACAAATGCTTATTGCTTAGAGTATCCAAGCTCTGGAAAACGATTAGGTATACGGAATATTGTAGACTTGAAATTGTACCAACCTAGGATTGATTAATACCACAGAATGGGTAATTTGTACAGTATGTAATATAGAGTGTAAGATTTAAGGATGTGCCATGTTGCGATGCTTTTGCCTGACCTAGAGGTCATTAAAGAACTTGTAATTAACAAGTAATTAATTTTTGATTAGACGTTTTAACCAATTGAAAAATCCAAGCTGCTAGTTTAAGTTTTCAGCTGAGTCACAGTAGATTAAGGAATGTAAATATGCTTTTGTAACTAGCTGTCAGATTTCATGAATGTGTGTTTTACTAGTCATTGCCGATGTACTTAGACGCTGTTTTAAGTTTCAGGCTAGTACATGCGTGTGATGATGGACAGTGTTGAGTTATCCACTGTGATAGAATTAAGGGACTCCTTGAGATTACTCGGGAGTGAGTTTTCCTAAAGAATTCAGTGAAACGGACGTTCTGGAAATGCCGCTACACAGGCGAGTGAGATCAAGCGTGCCGCACAGGCGGGCGCAACAATACTGGCAAGGTGGAGCCGCTGTCGGCTCTCGGGTCGCTGTCGGCTCTTGTGCCGCTGTCGGCATTCTTTGTACTTGCGAGTACGGAAGGCGGAGTTGTTTTTCTTCCCGGACAGCTGATATGAAAGAATTCTGCTGTCAATATTTATGTTTTTGTCGATCTACTGTATATTATTTTCTTGTTTAGCGTTAAGTGGACTCTCATGACGAGTTAATAATTATGAAAAGGTTATATAAAATGTGTATTCTATGTAATTAATAATTAATTTGCGTATTTTGATCTACCTGTTTTTATGACCATGTACTCTAATTAATTTTGCAAATAGTATTCCATTTCTTATAGTGTTACGAATTTTAATGGTTTTGGAATAGCTAAATCATTTTCTATGCTTTCAATGAATTTTAATATGTCGTCAACCTGTTTTATTTTGTGCAAGATGACAGAGTGGAATAAGATTAGGACTGTCTCCACTCAATTTTTATGGTCTAAAAAATTGATTTATGCTTAATTAGACGAATGCTAAATTTTGATGATGTTTTGAGCATATGCATTTCCGCTGTTTATTTTTTGGGACATTTTCTGAGTCTGTTTAGGTTACACGAACATCCTCAGACAATGTGGGGCACGTGTAACGCCGGAAATGCATGTCCTCCTATTTCCATCTATTGTACTGTAAGTTTTTTTCCTTAATTTGTTACCTGAATATATGACATTTCTGTGCCTTTATATATTGTAATTGTTTTACTATTTGTATATATATATATATGTATGCATTTATGTCGATGTATAATTGGTTTGTTTCGTAAATATTATTTGTATTTTTACGCTGGGTCTTGCCTAGGGAAAACTGCTATCGAACGATTACATCGATAGGTCGTGTGAAGAATCAAAGTGTGTAGGATCTTTGGTAGTGTTAACTCTGCCGCGTGGAGCGCGGGCAGGGCAGTTGGAGTCTGGCTGGAGTAGCGAGTGGAGCAGGTGTGTGGTGTGACGCTCCCGCGAGTTGCCGCGCTTTCGGGGTTTAGCAGCATGTAATTGCGCTCGACTTGCTATGTTAGTTTCTGGCACGGTGTCGCGGACGGGAAGCATTAGCCGGCGCACATCAAGAGCCCGTTTCGTTTGGTGACTGTGTCGAGAAGAAGGCGCGCCAACATCCAGCTTCTGCAACAGCGACGGCCGACAATGAGTGACCGTCGCCACCTCCTCGATCGACGGCTTCAAACCTTCAATCAACTAACAAGGAAGACTAAAAGCACGTAAAGTTTCAGAACTGTATGGCAGACCTCAGCTTTTCAAATTGTTCCATTTGCCTCGCGAAATTACAGCAACTCAGCATGAACCTTTGTTGCTCATTGTCCCAATTGCATTACCAAGCAGGGTCCCTTCCTTTTCCGAAATGAAACCGAGTGTCGTTGAAATTCAGACGCCAGCATTAAAGTACTATCATTGTATTTCATTACTTTAGTTTCCAAGTGCAGTTAAAGCATAGCTGGCTACAATAGTTAGATTACACAAGCACAAATTAAGAGTGCGAGTTTTGTTAGCATATTTTAGCTTACCTGTGACTGCAGCTCAGCTTGGTACGTACTAAATTTTACTATTGTTAATTATTCAGAATCATTTAATTCAAGTTCAAAGTTAAATCTCTTGTTTCTAAATTGCGTAGAGTCAAGTTGCTTTTGAAATGTTTGTTGAGGTAGTCCAAGGCTAACCGTATTCTGCTGGATTTCGATGTGCTTCAGAAAGAAAGCTCACTATTAACTTCAGTCACTAAATTAACTTTCGATTTTCCGGATTTATTAATTCTTTTGCTAAATTAAGTCAGAGTGTAGCGAAATTTATTACTTCTGACAAACTTTCAGTTTTCACACTACACGTGTCAACCTTCAGTTGCCACGCTTCTAGTGCTAATTATGTGTGTAATAACCTTTCTTTTTCAGTTACTATAGTAATTGTCCTTAGGACAGGCGACCGTGATTTCCCCCAAATCTCAAATGTCTAATTACCGCTAGTTAATTGTTGACGTAACGGCCGCACATTTACTTTCTTTATTAACTTTACCCCTTTTCAAAATTAATTTCCACCAGTTTCATTTGCATTTTTCCTTTCATTTAGATGTAACCCTTTCCTCCCTCTTTACCGACAGATTAACTTCGGTGACGATTGCTTTTCCAAAATTCCCATTAGGTACACGCGGTTTAATTTTTCACTGTCATTAAGGTCGATAAGTGAGGGGGAGGTTACAAACGTACGGCCAAACTTTCAGGAAACATTCCTCACACACAAATAAAGAAAAGATGTTATGTGGATATGTGTCCGGAAACGCTTAATTTCCATGTTAGAGCTCATTTTAGTTTCGTCAGTATGTACTGTACTTTCTCGATTCACCGCCAGTTGGCCCAATTGAAGGAAGGTAATGTTGACTTCGGTGCTTGTGTTGACATGCGACTCTTTTGGTCTACAGTACTAGCATCAAGCACATCAGTACATAGCATCAACAGGTTAGTGTTCATCACAAACGTGGTTTTTGCAGTCAGTGCAATGTTTACAAATGCGGAGTTGGCAGATGCCCATTTGACGTATGGATTAGCACGGGGCAATAGCCGTGGCGCGGTACGTTTGTATCGAGACAGATTTCCAGAACGAAGGTGTCCCGACAGGAAGACGTTCGAAGCAATTGATCGGCGTCTTAGGGACCACGGAACATTCCAGCCTATGACTCGCGACTGGGGAAGACCTAGAACGACGAGGACAACTGCAATGGACGAGGCAATTCTTCGGGCAGTTAACGATAACCCGAATGGCAGCGTCAGAGAAGTTGCTGCTGTACAAGGTAACGTTGACCACGTCACTGTATGGAGAGTGCTACGGGAGAACCAGTTGTTTCCGTACCATGTCCAGCGTGTGCAGGCACTATCAAAAAATGGCTCTGAGCACTATGGGACTCAACTGCTGAGGTCATAAGTCCCCTAGAACTTAGAACTACTTAAACCTAACTAACCTAAGGACAACACACACATCCATGCCCGAGGCAGGATTCGAACCTGCGACCGTAGCGGTCGCGCGGTTCCAGACTGTAGCGCCAGAACCGCTCGGCCACCAGCGGCCGGCGGGCACTATCAGCAGCTGATTGGCCTCCACGGGTACACTTCTGCGAATGGTTCATCCAACAATGTGTCAATCCTCATTTCAGTGCAAATGTTCTCTTTACGGATGAGGCTTCATTCCAACGTGATCAAATTGTAAAATTTCACAATCAACATGTGTGGGCTGACGAGAATCCGCACGCAATTGTGCAATCACGTCATCAACACAGATTTTCTGTGAACGTTTGGGCAGTCATTGTTGGTGATGTCTTGATGGGCCCCATGTTCTTCCACCTACGCTCAATGGAGCACGTTATCACGATTTCATACGGGATACTCTACCTGTGCTGCTAGAACGTGTGCCTTTACAAGTACGACACAACATGTGGTTCATGCACGATGGAGCTCCTGCACATTTCAGTCGAAGTGTTCGCACGCTTCTCAACAAGAGATTCGGTGACCGATGGATTGATAGAGGCGGACCAATTCCATGGCCTCCACGCTCTCCTTACCTCAACCCTCTTGACTTTCATTTATGGGGGCATTTGAAAGGTCTTGTCTACGCAAACCCGGTACCAAATGTAGAGACTCTTCGTGCTCGTATTGTGGACGGCTGTGATACAATACGCCATTCTCCAGGGCTGCATCAGCGCATCAGGGATTCCATGCGACGGAGGGTGGATGCATGTATCCTCGCTAACGGAGGACATTTTGAACATTTCCTGTAACAAAGTGTTTGAAGTCACGCTGCTACGTTCTGTTGCTGTGTGTTTCCATTCCATGATTAATATGATTTGAAGAGAAGTAATAAAATGAGCTCTAACATGGAAAGTAAGCGTTTCCGAACACATGTCCACACAACATATTTTCTTTCTTTGTGTGTGAGGAATGTTTCCTGAAAGTTTTGCCGTACCTTTTTGTAACACCCTGTATATCGATGTTGACCTTGGACCCATGGGCCGACATGGTTCAAATGTAAATTATTTCTGCAGAACATGCTAATGTACGTACCCTGTGCTTATGAACGTCTTATCTCTAGTCGTTCAAAGTGCTCTTTTTTTTCTGAACATGAGTGTACGTATCTTTTTGAAATAAACTGTAGCCGGCTACTGTGGCCGAGCGGTTCCTAGGCGCTTCAGTCCGGATCCGCGCTGCTGCTACGGTCGCAGGTTCGAATCCTGCCTCGGGCATGGATGTTTGTGATGTCCTTAGGTTAGTTAGGTTTCCGTAGTTCTAAGTCTTGGGGACTGATGATCTCAGATGTTAAGTCCCATAGTGCTTAGAGCCATTTGAACTATATGAAATAAAATGTGTTAAAGCAATAGCCCGTTACTTTACAGTCATACATCGTACATGATTTCTGCGATAAGTGAGCCTCACGTTTGTGTATGCAACATCTGTTGCATTAACGGTAGAATGTTCTGAGAGCTTAGGAGCCATCGGTCACTGGATTTCCGCGTATCCGGGAGGAAAAAATTAATAAACGGAAGTTAAGAGTGAGTCTTCACTAAGGCTATCGCCATTGTTGTACGATACATACTGAAGTACGGAAACTTGTTGGTCTGATGCTACTAGTGCGATGGTCACAAAGAAAAAATATTTATCACTTATAAAGCTGTAAATTTTAGTCATTATAGTCATTTGGAAGAATGGTTATGTTGACTTTCAAGTTGACAGTTAGCTTCCATGGTGCATGTCTTGCAACTGAAATGTGTCATTGAATGAATAGAGACAGCGTAATGTAGAAAGTTTCTACTTCTGAATCAAAATATCATTTTGATCCACATGTACCACGTCCATTGATGGATTAACAGAATAGGGCGATGGATTGTTTTCATATTTTAAGAGAAACAAATTTACTGGAGGCAAGTTATTGCATTGCCCGTACTGTCATAATAATCGACGTGTTTCCTCATTGCTAACATTTCAAGTAAATTCCATACACATCAAGTAAGAACAGAAAACATAGGAGCAAACGAGGGTGATACATGTGGATTATTTGTGGGTCGCAACGATAATCAAGACCGAATAGAATCTTAGGTTCTCGAACAATACCTGCGTTCAAGGATAAAGAGAAGTTCTTCAGTGATCGCCCAATGAATAGTTTGATTAACATTTGTTCTTTCCTAGACCACAAGGTCAGGACCATAACATTATAACTTCGAAAGTGAACACTACAGAGGTGAAACTAGCAAAGAAATAGACTGTTTTGTATATAACTACAGAGCTATTCAAAAAGAAGGAACAGATTTCAAACATTTATATCTTCCAAATTACAAAAGGCTGTTTGTTTTTTAATGTCGATTGTCATAACTAAATTTGAACAAAATATGTTTCGAAGGCTACATTTGTTCGGGTCTGTTAGAAAATGTGTATTACAAGGACAATATACGTTTAGACAAATGTTGGAAATCTCAGAAAACCACCATAAAATTTGCCGGTAGAATAAACTTTTAGTCACCGAGGACTTCACTAAGGTAATAATCGTCTGTCCAGTTTGTCGCATTACTATGGTTCTATATTGCGCCGTGTTGGACCTGCGGACATTGAGAAGGTGCCATTCGTGGAGTGCACATTTGCTGCCCTTAATTTTACACTTTTCTCTCTCTCTGCTAGCGCAGAAAGTGGCATTTCCTCTTTTCGAGTGACGTGTGTAAGGGGTGAAGGAAGAAATGGGAGAAAAATACTGAAAATATCACTTCGACAGGATTCTGTAAAGATTCTTATCCATCTCGACTGCATCTCAGCGCTGAAACCGCATCCGCACGAAGGAAATTTCCTATGAACTGAATGTCATCCTATAAAACGCAAAAAACATGGCGACGGATAAAGCTGCATTACTTCTCGTTACGTCGACAAGTTTCAATATTTCAGTATAGACAATGACTGCTAGACATCTGAAAGAATTCTGTAATGAATAAAAAGTCTGTACCGCGATTCCAGGAGCGGTCAAATGCCCTCTCTTGTTCCCCATTACCTACCCCTATGCAGCCGTCCATTCTGAGTTGGTGCACCACCATTTGAAACTGTGATGATGCAGACGTTTCTGACGTGATCAGCTGAGTCGAAGAACGAAGTGGCCGATCATCTCCCTATGAAGAACCGGGAATCTCAAGACGGGGAAACGCCCTTGTGCTCAAAGACGATCGTATCATAATAGAGGCGATAGCGGAAAAAGTGAAAAATCAGTCGTGGATCAGTTTCTAATATCTTACACGACATCTTGACAAAAGTAGTTGCCCGCTGGGTTACGTGAGAAATCATACCAATTCAAAAAAGCGCAGCTGTGTCACCCCACTCCATATCACTTTGTGAGACGTCTGATCACCATGGACGAGTACTGAATGTATCACGATAACCCTAGAGAAAGGAAACAACTGAACCAAATAAACGGTGGAAGCATGTGGATTCACGACTGTCGAAAACGCCGAAGACCCGATCATAATCGAGCAAGGAGATACGGAGTGTTTTTTGGAACTCCCATGGTGTGGTGCTAACAGAATATGTTAGTATGTAGCAAACCGTCACAGACTCATACTGCCGAAACCTTTTGACCAAGTTACGAGAGGCCGCGAAGAAGAAACGTCGCGGGAAGCTGTCCGAGGAGGCGTATTTACTCCAAGCAAACACCCCAGCTCGTAAAATGTTGTTTTTGTTGGGATCCCCAGCCTCCGGACGTTTAATAAACGTAAACATGGTCCGTAGTAGGATGTAACGCGATGTTTATTTAATCGTGCGATGAGCTAATTTCGACTAAACGTCTTTGGCAAGCACATGTGTAACATCTGTATTCATGTCATTTTCAAATCACTCTTAAATACAAGTTAGAAGTAGCCATGTTCTGCCATTTTGCGAAAGGATCCACACTACAGTCACACCTTTTAAGGCTGTATTCGGAACTTTGCTCTATGTACAACAACATGGTACCATGTTCCCACGACGGCTTTCAGAGAAGACTCGTGTGACGATGAATCTGACAGATTTACGTCACACTTACCGGCCATTATCGTCTCTGCGCTAACACCAGTCTGTCTGCAAGACCTTCGTACGGGATTCTCGTCTTACTGCGAAGAAGCTCTTGGCGTACCAGTACATGAAAGTAATGTCTTACACTGTACCTACACTTCGTTCATTATAAGAATAAACCTGAAGTAAACAAACAAAAGATTGATGATTGGTCAGCAGCCTAGCACACGTACACTCGTATAGCTATGTTCTTTGAAGCAAGTTCTATTTATGTATACATACTTACATACATTAATACTTACTCCATAGATCATGAATACGACATTTCGTAATGATGTGGAACGTGTCACTTTAACATAAGTTTACTTTACACAAAAATAATTAATTTTTTATTCAGTTACTACTTCATACCCAAAAATTCATCTAATGAATACAAGGAACTGTCATTCAGGAAGCCTTTTAATTTGTTTTTAAATGTTGGTTGGCTATTTGTCAGATTTTTAATGCTATTTGGCAGATGACCAAAGAATTTTGTGGTAGCATAATTCACCCCTTCCTGAGCCAAAGTCAGATTTAACCCAGAATAACGAAGGTCAGACTTTGTTCTAGTGTTGTGACTATGCACTTCGCTGTTATTTTTTAACTTGGATGGGTTACTAATAGCACATTTCATAGGTGAATTATGTATCGCGAAGGTACTGTGAGTATCCCGAGTTCCCTAAATAAATGTCTGCAAGGTGAACTTGGGTGGGCTCCAGCTATTATTCTGATTACACGCTTTTGTGCAATGAACATTTTTTCTCTTAACGATGAATTACCTCAAAATATCATGCCATATGAAAGCAGTGAATGAAAATAGGCATTCGTTGGCTAATTTCAGTGTATCACCAAAATTTGCAATAACCCTTGTAGCATAAGTAGCTGAACCTAACTGTTTGAGCAGATCATTGAAGTGTTTCTTCCAATTCAGTTTCTCATCAATGCGCACATCCAGAAATTTTGAATGCGTTAGCAGCAGACTTCTATTAATAGCCTATATTTATCATCGGTGTTGTGCTATTTACTGTACATAATTGTATATAATGTGTTTTCTCAAAATTTAGAGTCCATTTTCTGAAAGACATTATTTACAATTTCCTTAGCTGATTCTTGTTTGCTGGGTGTAAATACTATACTTGTATCATCAGCAAAAATAACTAGCTTTGCACCTACAGAATATAGAGTGGCAAGTCACTAATATATATTACAAACAACAAGGGACCAAAGACTGAAGCCTCTGGGACAACATTCTTGATACCTCCCGAGTTAGAGGACTCTGTTGGTTTTTGCAGATTATCTGTATTATTAATTTCAACCTACTGTATTCTTCCAGTTAAATATGCAGTCCCATTCATACCACAATACTTAAGTTTATCTGTTCTATTTCTTGATTCACGCAATCAAAAGCCTTTGAGAGATCACAAAATATTTCAATGAGTGATGTTCAGTTATTCAATGTATTTAATATTTGATCGGTGAAAGCATATATAACATTTTCTGTTGAACAGCCACTCTGAAAACTAAACTGACATTTTGTTAGTATTTCATTTTTACATTTTGGATAAAGCTGTCACTAATGAGACTGAGCAGTAGTTGTTAGCATCAGACCTAACCCCTTTTGATGCAATGGTTTAACAATGATGTATTTCAGTCTGTCTGGAAAAATGCCCTGTTTCAGTGAGCTATTAAATATTTGGCTGAGAATACTACTTATCTGTTGGGAACAAGCTTTTAGTACTCTATTGGAAATGCCATAAATTCCATGTGAGCTTTTATTTTTAAGTGAATTTATTATTTTCCTGGTTTCAGTAGGAGACGGGTTGAATTAAAATTTTATCAAATTGCATAGCTATTGCCTCTTCCACATGATGCCTTGCATAGTGGGTAGCTGGATCCTATTTTCTCTACAACATTTAAATATTATTATTAAAAATGTTTTCTACTACTGTCTTCTTGTTCACAAACTTTTCATTGAGTCTGGCAGAAATACAATCCTCCTGCTGCCCTGTTTACCGTTCACTAATATTCCAAATTGTTTTAACTTTGTTATCAGATGTGCTAATTTCAGACATAATGCACATACTTCTGGATTTTTAGTAACTTTTCTTAATACAGTGCAGTAGTTTTTACAACGTGTCACTGTTTCTGGATCATTACTCCTCCTAGCTATAAGATTCATTTCCCTTTTCTCTTTACAAGATACTTTTATCCCTTTAGTAAGCCATGGCTTTTTAGGTGGTTTCTTAAAATTATATTTTACTGTTTTCTTAGAGAAACTATTTTCAAATATACTCACACAGGTATCATGAAATAGGTTAAATTTTAAGTTAGCATCAGGTTCCCTGTACACTTCATCCCATTCTAACTGTTGCAAGCTTTCCCTAAAATTTTCAATTATTAAATCGTTAATTGAACGCATTGTTTTGGAGGACTGTTTTGCCGTACTATATGGAACTATGCCATATACTGTAACTAGCTGTGCATCATTATTAGACAGAGTTTTTATTTGATTAAATTGTTCATCTCATTGCTTTGTTTCAAAAATCCTTTACAGTCGTAGTCAGTAAACGCTTTATGTTTTGATTATGTAGGTACAGGAAAAATTACTGACGCTGCTTTCGGCTCCGTAGTGAAACAATCGCTTCGAAATAGCTAAAAATGGAAAGAAATAGGTTGTTCTTTATGTTTTTCACAAAATCGCTTTTAAGTTTTCCGATCAAATGTGTTTACTAAAATTAACGCGTTTTTACTACTTAGACTGATGGCATAACAGGTAGCGTTGGAGAGTGGCAATCAGCTGTTCTGTGAAAGGTGGGCTCGAATCTCCTGCTGTTCTTTTATTTCTTTTAGATTCTTTTTTCATTTAATCCGAATTGCTACATTTTTTAAACGTAAAATTCATCAAATATGTGCTAATTAACACATATATAATCAACTTTTTTTTATTGAAGATGCACATCTTCTCGTTCCTAATTACATATGAGACGAAAAAAATCCCGTTTTCATTACAAATTTAAATTCTTAAATATCGATATTTTACAAAAGATAGTCAATAAAGAGTATCAAAATTTAAAAAAAATAACTATTTAAATTTTTGGGGCTATGTCCATTGCTTTACACCACAGATATGGTCTCACACGAACAAGAGCGATAATCATCGTAGAAACACGAAAAACAATAATTTTCAGGGCTTCGACCACCCGTACAAATGCTGCATTTTTTACAGTCACTATCGTACCACTACAACCTTAGCACTATAGAATTGATGTGTTGCGGGACATAATAAAATATTTAAGCTGCCAGACGTACTGTAACTAACAGATGAAGCTCTGTCACACGTCGCTGCCGAAAGCTGGCGGGATGCAGAAAGGCACGTCGTACAAGAAGAGCAGAATATGTGGTGCTTGGATAATTCTTCGATTCTGTTGTTGATCGCGTCGTTGTCAATACAGCAGATGACTGTTCCTTTGTCGCTATTGAAATGTGTTCCTCGGTAAGGCAGGAGCTCAAAGGTTACCAAACGACTGATTATAAAAACACCTTCAGTAGCTTCAATGTTTAACGATAAGGTGAAATCCCTGCAATACGCTTTTACGTCACATATAGCTCACGCAGAAAAATTATTCAGTAGCTAATTTAGGCGTTTTCATCAGTCTTATTTCTAATTACAGTACCATGTTAGCTAAGGACGATAGTATGTTACGTTTTCTATGTGGTCTCTTAAGAAGCGTGCTGTCAAACTTTTGTCGTATTCTTCTTCTTCTTCTTCTTCTGCTTTTACGGCCTCATTGGACCACTTCAGTCAATCATTTCTGGTCCTCTTCTTTGGTATTTTCCCCTTCCGAGTGGCCCAGTATCTCTTCATTCGTTCCGATGCTTTTCGTCGTTCCTCATCTGTAAATACCCTTTTCATTGTATGTCGTTTGTCAATTTTTGGTTTAAATCTTATTTCTGTGTCCCTCAACTTCTTTAAATTTGGCGTTTTGTTCTGCAAATCATCCAGGGTTATTTCCAGTTCTTCCATATCCTCTCTTATTTCCTTAAGCCATCCTCCTTGTTGTTTCAACTTCCAGAGTTTCTCAATAATTTTCCTTGATAATCTGGTTTCTGGTGTCGTATATTATGTCATTCTGTTCAAAAATTAAATAAGATTCGAAGGTATGTCGTTTCCCTGCTCTTCTCTTTTTACGTCTTCACTGAAACTGTTCACATCATTGCATGTTAGTTGGCCCACCTGGCTGGGCAGTACTAACCAAATTACTTGCGCTGGTGAAGCTGTTATCCCGACTTATCGTTGGACAGTGCGCAATGTACAGCATTAAACGCATGCTTCTTGTAGGTCAACTGTACTCAAGACATATTGACTTCTGCTTCACGTGAAACAAAATCCAATGAAATTCCAGCAACTGTAGAAGAATATGTGGTGTAACGTTTACGTCAGGTTTATTCTTGTGACGAACGCAGTGTATGTATAACAAAGTTGTCCTCCCTAGAATTGATTGTGTCTGTACCATATTAAACTGATGCACTCTTTTCTAATTTTTAATAGAAATTTATTATTTATTATAAACAGCAATTTATTACATATTATAGGCATTAATGATTAATCAGCTGGAGACTAGAAAAGAGAATAGCCAACCTGGTAGACAGGGTGATTCCGTGAAGATGTTACAAATTTTGAGGGATGATGGAGATGGGCAAATGTAACAGTTTGAGATATGGGACTGATTCGAAAGTTATAAGCGAAAATCGTTCTGATTCCTCTGACAGCGGACCTCATTCACTGCGACCTCATTGCTTTCCATATTTTGAGAGGTGGTACTATGGACCAAAATAAGGAAAACAATTGAATAATCATGGGCTCCAAAGTGCATACCTTAAGAGCTATGAGCATTTACTCGTCTTTGCTATTGTGAAACAAATCTTTTCTATTGAACAAGTGCTCAAAACTTCTATGGTACTCACTTTTGATTTTACTAGTTCTCGACGATGGCGCTACAATACACCTTCCACGTATGCATGAATAACTCTGCTTGTTTCGATAGAATGATTATAGTTGTTGTTTCTTGGCCAGTTTCAATAGGAATTCCATGGGAGTTGTCATGCAAATATTTCTAGAACACTTGTGTCTGTGGCTGAATACACCATGGTGCGGCTCAAGGGCTTAAGTCAGGTTCAGTCGGTCGGCTCATTCATAAGCAGTCTTTTATGGCTAGGTCCCCGACGTCAAGTGGATCAATCAATATGAGATGAAAAGATGAAATGTTTCGAAGCTACTTTTCAGTTTTTTGCGTTACAAAATTGCTACAATTGACAACACATCGGAACGTGTGTTTTTTCTATGTATGCCTACTGAGAAAATTCGGCGATGGTGGAGAATGATAGATGTACCAATCTGAGGTAAGGGCTCCTGTACCGGAAATGAACAGTCGGAAGTCGGAAGTTATAAGCGACAATCGTTCTCATACCTAGGCCAACCTGTATATAGGTTACATCAAATCGATTTGAGGTATGTTTTGTTGCTATCACAGCTTGCTGTCGTCACCGTCCATCAGTATCGGGCATTGTAAAAATGTGTATAGGTAAACAGTATAGCCTTGAACGTATTTCGAGTTGCTCCCTGTTAAATTTCACACAAAACCTGTTCACATCACTATTTGGGAAGTGACTCCTAAGTGACCAGCAGCAGATTAACCATGCAGAGAAGCGATTTTGGCTCACGTGGCATTCCAAGGAGTCTAACTGGAGAAATCAGAACTCTCTTCATTACATGGTGCTAGTTAATCCTTTGGTATATCATGGACCATAAGATCAGGACCTGTGACACGCGACGACAATGGAGTGTTGCATACACACACTCAGTGTACTCGTAGATGATGAACGCCAAGGCAACTACTTTGAACTTGCCGATGTATTTTTGTAGATCTTTTAATTAATTAATTAATATTACCCAAAATATCCTCTCCTTGATGACTAGTTTTCTGGTATTCCGATCTTCTGCTTCGACTGAAATACCCTATGTGCTTCATTAGCCTGTTTTGAAAAAGATTTAAGGAATAAAGCTTGATGGAATTATTACGCGGAAGCTATTCATCGCAAAATCTATTATGTCACTCTCAATAAGACTTGCTTCTATCGGTACACTAAAGACGTTGTTTATCTGCAGTGTAACTGTCAGATGCACTTGATAATGACCCAACATTAAGGCCGAAACCGGTTTTGGCCTTAATGTTGCTTCTCGTTAATTGAACAGCAGTTGCGGAATCAGCATCATTCAGACACGGAGAAATTAATATCAATAAATGTTAGGCGTAGTTTCTTCTAAGAAGGATACCAAAACAGAGAGTAGGTGTGGAGACGTAAAGGAAGAAAATGTTTTAACACTAATCCATTAGAAGCAGGCAAAGAAGCTCCATTTCTTCCACTGACATTTCAGCTGTTTACATTATTGCCATCCACCGAATTCGCCAACCGATGCTAAGTATGCAACCATTTAAGCGTCAGGGTCGCCAAGGATTTAATTAATCAAGGCAGTTGTTTCATCTTGACGAACCGTAAAATCCGGTCCTTGCTTTTACTAGTTCTCAAAGACGACCCTACAGTACACCCTCCGTCGAAACATCCATAACTCTGCATGTTTTGAGAGACTGACCACAGTTCCTGTTCGTTGGCCGGTTTCAAGGAGCCCAAATAAACTTCCACGGCAACTAGCAAATAAATATCGCTGAAACACGTGCGTCTGTTGCTGAATGCACCATGGCGCGCCTCACGAGTTTAAATTAGCCTCGGTCGATCGCCTCATTCATAAGCAAAAGAAACGGAGTCTTCTACGGCTGCGCCCAAGAAGTCAAATGGACCTTTCAGTGTGACGTGACAAAATGGAATTCAGTTACTTACATTACAAAAATGCTACAACTGGCACGTCATTGGAACATGTTTTTATATATATATATATATTTATGAGTACTGAGAAAATTCGAGACTATGTAGATAACTTTAATATCTGAAATTTTAGGCTTTATATGAATTGCTTACCCTTATTTTTTTCTTAAGTGGGTGGCAATCACTGGTTTCAGTTATACAGTTACATGTTTCTGCTGTGACACATCTGTTGATAAGATTGGAGTGACGTGTCCAGTTGTTTTGCCATTGTTGATGTTGTTCAGCAACCAGCCAAAAATTGGATTTAGGTTACTTTATTCAATCAGACAATTTTTTCAAGCTTTTATCAATACAGATGATACAGTGTGGAAACACAAAAGAACTGCTAGTACAAATGCGCCAGATGGACATTACACGTAAGTTGCATTCCAACACAAATAGGCAGCGCAACTATTTTGGTTACCCGTTTATAATTTGTAAATTATTGTTTATCCGAGGGCAGTTGACAGAAAACCAATGTATTATCTGTATTGGTTAAAGCAAGAAACAACCATCTGATGACGAATGGTAAGAAACTGGAAAGCGGTACCGGTGCTTTTTGAATAAAGTAACCTGGTGCAGGAGGCTGTATACATGGAAGAAGCCAGGAGATACTGACAGGTTTCAGATAGATTATATAATGGTAAGACAGAGATTTAGGAACCAGGTTTTAAATTGTAAGACATTTCCTGTGGCAGATGTGGATTCTGACCACAATCTATTGGTCATGAACTGCAGATTGAAACTGAAGAAACTGCAAAAAGGTGGGAATTTAAGGAGATGGGACCTGGATAAACTGAAAGAACCAGAGGTTGTAGAGAGTTTCAGGGAGAGCATAAGGGGACAATTGACAGGAATGGGGGAAAGAAATACAGTAGAAGAAGAATGGGTAGCTCTGAGGGATGAAGTGGTGAAGGCAGCAGACGATCAAGTAGGTAAAAAGACGAGGGCTAATAGAAATCCTTGGGTAACAGAAGAAATATTGAATTTAATTGATAAAAGGAGAAAATATAAAAATGCAGTAAATGAAGCAGGCAGAAAGGAATACAAACGTCTCAAAAATGAAATCGACAGGAAGTGCAAAATGGCTAAGCAGGGATGGCTAGAGGACAAATGTAAGGATGTAGAGGCTTGTCTCACTAGGGGTAAGATAGATACTGCCTACAGGAAAATTAAAGAGACCTTTGGAGAGAAGAGAACCACTTGTATGAATATCAAGAGCTCAGATGGAAACCCAGTTCTAAGCAAAGAAGGGAAGGCAGAAAGGTGGAAGGAGTATATAGAGGGTTTATACAAGGGAGATGTACTCGAGGACAATATTATGGAAATGGAAGAGGATGTAGATGAAGACGAAATGGGAGATAAGATACTGCGTGAAGAGTTTGACAGAGCACTGAAAGACCTGAGTCGAAACAAGGCCCCGGGAGTAGACAACATTCCACTAGAACTACTGATGGCCTCGGGAGAGCCAGTCATGACAAAACTCTACCATCTAGTGAGCACGATGTATGAGACAGGTGAAATACCCTCAGACTTCAAAAAGAATATAATAATTCCAATCCCAAAGAAAGCAGGTGTTGACAGATGTGAAAATTACCGAACTATCAGTTTAATAAGTCACAGCTGCAAAATACTTACGCGAATTCTTTACAGACGAATGGAAAAACTGGTAGAAGCCGACCTCGGGGAAGATCAGTTTGGATTCCGTAGAAATGTTGGAACACGTGAGGCAATACTGACCTTACGACTTATCTTGGAAGAAAGATTAAGAAAAGGCAAACCTACGTTTCTAGCATTTGTAGACTTAGAGAAAGCTTTTGATAATGTTGACTGGAATACTCTCTTTCAAATTCTGAAGGTGGCAGGGGTAAAATACAGGGAGCGAAAGGCTATTTACAATTTGTACAGAAACCAGATGGCAGTTATAAGAGTCGAGGGGCATGAAAGGGAAGCAGTGGTTGGGAAAGGAGTGAGACAGGGTTGTAGCCTCTCCCCGATGTTATTCAATCTGTATATTGAGCAAGCAGTAAAGGAAACAAAAGAAAAGTTCGGAGTAGGTATTAAAATTCATGGAGAAGAAGTAAAAACTTTGAGGTTCGCCGATGACATTGTAATTCTGTCAGAGACAGCAAAGGACTTGGAAGAGCAGTTGAACGGAATGGACAATGTCTTGAAAGGAGGATATAAGATGAACATCAACAAAAGCAAAACGAGGATAATGGAATGTAGTCAAATTAAGTCAGGTGATGCTGAGGGGATTAGATTAGGAAATGAGACACTTAAAGTAGTAAAGGAGTTTTGCTATTTAGGGAGTAAAATAACCGATGATGGTCGAAGTAGAGAGGATATAAAATGTAGACTGGCAATGGCAAGGAAAGCGTTTCTCAAGAAGAGAAATTTGTTAACATCGCGTATAGATTTAGGTGTCAGGAAGTCGTTTCTGAAAGTATTTGTATGGAGTGTAGCCATGTATGGAAGTGAGACATGGACGATAACTAGTTTGGACAAGAAGAGAATAGAAGCTTTCGAAATGTGGTGCTACAGAAGAATGCTGAAGATAAGGTGGGTAGATCACGTAACTAATGAGGAGGTATTGAATAGGATTGGGGAGAAGAGAAGTTTGTGGCACAACTTGACTAAAAGAAGGGATCGGTTGGTAGGACATGTTTTGAGGCATCAAGGGATCACAAATTTAGCATTGGAGGGCAGCGTGGAGGGTAAAAATCGTAGAGGGAGACCAAGAGATCAATACACTAAGCAGATTCAGAAGGATGTAGGTTGCAGTAGGTACTGGGAGATGAAGAAGCTTGCACAGGATAGAGTAGCATGGAGAGCTGCATCAAACCAGTCTCAGGACTGAAGACCACAACAACAACAACGGTGCTTTTTGAATAAAGTAACCTAAAACCAATTTGTGGCTGGTTGCTGTACACATTCAACAATTTATTTTATATAACAGCCACGGTCTCCACTATTTCTATATATATTAGCCATTGTTTTGTTATTTTGTTGTAATTACTTCTGAAGCAGATGGCCGATGACATTGTTCTGCAAAGAGTTCGTAATGTTTGTTGAGTGAAGAGCGGGTTCTATGACTATAGAGTCTGAAAAATTTTGCACTGTTTCAGTGGCTGTGGTTTTCAACGGAACTGAATTTGCAGTATTTAATCTCGAGTTTTGACAATCCTCAGAGAGAGAGATTTGTTCATATTTGCAAAAATGTTATCTGGATTTTGAATCGTGTCTGATTCACGAGTCGGTATTTAACTTCATCCTGCATTATTGCATCTAAATTAAGGTCACTGTTATTACCAACTATACGATTCGTAGTCAAATTATTGTTGTCTGCTGAATTCTGCAAATCAGTTTTCTGTTGTTCGTTATACAGGGCTTACTGCTTCGACGTTGCGCGGCATGCTACCAAAATTGATAGAATGTTCAGACCAAATATCAAATACATAACAACAACGGGTAACAAGTTCTGAATGTTCAGATCAAATATTTAACAGTAACGGATAGTAAAATATGAATCTGTTAGTAATGCCGCAATATCAACGTGCAATTTGTTGCAACATGGGAATTTTAAACTTTGAACATAATAATTCGATTGCGAGAATGTATACCAAAATCTGACTACGAGAACGTAACTTCAAAGTGCCTATATGGCTTTCTGTAGGTTTAAGGTAATGGTAAGAATACTGTCTGAATTAAACATTGTGACTCCTTTAACTTTTAAACCGATAAATTGGCCCTGGAAAAACTCTGTTCCCTTTTTTAAAAAAAATGTCATTTTGGCTTACACGTTACGCAATGGAAACACCGCGACACTGCTCTTGTTATGGAAGGGCGTCGCAACTATTGAGATGCGCCTGGTGCAGCGCGCTCTCTCTTAAAAAATGGCAAAAGCATACTTGTTTCATAACAAATGTGACTAAGTAAAAATGATAAATCACATTTTGGCACGGAATTTGGGCACGGACAATGACTTGGGATGAATTATAACATCAAATGTAATTAGTTTTCTAATTAGAAAAGTTCTATATTGAAAAATTATCTCTTTCTTTGTTTTACAAATAGTAATACACAAAAAAGTTACAGTTCTTGACAGGACAAACTTAAGTTGTCGTTAACATCAAATGAGATGTATATATGGCTCTCCGGCGAGACGTCGGATGTCATAGTGAAAACTCCACAATATTTCATCAGCGCAACTGGCCGACATCTTCAGGTGCGACGGACACACTGCTAAGGCATGACTAGGGCCCCCTATTTATGCCAGTCTTAGGCAGGAAGTGCGCATGCGTGGAGGCGCCAAATTCGATGGCCAATAGCGACGATATCAACCGATAGCTGGAAAGACAGCAACGACACCAGCAAGACGAAGAACCAAAGACCGGTGCAAGCACGGAGGCTGCCGCTGCTGCTCAGCGCTGCCATCGGCCACCCCAGCGACCTCTGTCGGAAGCCGCAAGCAAAACTGCGCGTCCGCGCTAACGCGTGACCTTCCTCCCGTTGTCAACAGAATATTTATGTTGCTGGCGAATCGTCATCCGTCGTATGACCAATAGTACTCCTCTCTGCTCGATGCGACTTCAATACGGCCACTGCTGGATCCCAAGCTGTACTGAGTTGAAAGCCCGTGTCTCTGTTTATAAGATTCGTCGAGCTACGTATTTCCACTGCTTCCTTAATAACACTGTCCCAGTACGAACTCGTCGACGCGAGAATTTTGGTGTGTTGATAATTCATAGAATGGCCTGCACTGAGACAATGCTCGGCCACTGCAGACTTCTCTGGTTTCTCCAGACGAGTGTAGCGTCGGTGTTCAGTACATCTCTCTTCTACAGTGCAACAAGTTTGTCCGATGTACGACATGCCGCAACTACAAGGAATCTCGTAAACACCTGGTCTTCTTAGGCTAAGGCTGTCCTTAGATGAGCCCAAGAGAGCTCTGAGTTTTGCCGGCGGACGAAAGACACATTTAACTTTATGCCTCTTCAATAATCTTCCTATTTTTGAAAAGACACCGCTGATGTATGGCAAGATGACCATTCCCCTTTGTTCTTCGCCTTCTTCCAGTTTCTCACGTTGGGTAACCCGCTCCGGGTGTAAGGCACGGCGAATCTTCCGTTCGGAATATCCATTTTATTGGAAAGTGGTACGCAGATGGAGTCACGGTACACTGCGTGACCTAATGTGCCATCTCCTTTTCTCCGTACCAACACGTCCAGGAGTGGAAGTTCGCCGGTTTTCTCCATCTCCATAATGAACTTCATGTTGGGATGAAGCGAGTTAAGATGCTCAAGAAATACTTTCAGCGATGCAGTGCCGTGAGGCCAGATAACAAAGGTGTCGTCCACATATCGCCGAAAACACGTATGTTTCAAATCCGACGACTGGAGTGTCCTCTCCTCGAAGTCTTCCATAAAAAGATTAGCCACAATGGGTGGCAAGGGACTACCCATTGCGACGCCGTTAGTCTGTTCAAAGTATTGTCCATTGAATAAAATGTACGTCGAGGTGAGCAGATGTTGGAATAAGTCTAAAAGTTCCCCATCCAGCTACTCGCTAATGAGCAACAACGATTCCTGCAATGGTACTCAAGTAAAAAGTGACACTGCGTCAAAACTTATGAGTATATCTGATGGTGCGAGTCGTAAGTTCTTGAGCCGACGAATAAAGTCTTGTGAGTTGCGGATGTGATGCTCACACATTCCTACTAAAGGGCTCAGTTGCGCTGCCAGATATTTCGCGAGATTATACGTTGTTGCCCCAATATTACTCACAATAGGCCGCGGTGGCACATTATCCTTATGAATTTTGGGCAGTCCATACAACCTGGGAAGTACGGACGCCTGTGTACATAGTCTCTTAGCAACCACATCGGAGATCGTGCTGTTCTTGAAGAGCTTTTCGCTGAATTTTGGCTGTAGGGTCCTTATTTAATATGCGATATGCATAGTCGTCCAAAAGCTGGTGCATCTTGCTCAGATACATTGACGTGGAGAGAATAACAGTCGCATTTCCCTTATCCGCCGGTAAAATCACAATATCAGAATCTTCTCGTAGGGATCGAACCACTGACCTCTCTGCAGCTGTTATATTGTTCTTAGGCAATTGAGCCCGTGTTAGAGCACGGCAAGTCTCCCGCCGGATCTCCTCGGCAGATTCCCTGGGAAGTTCTAGGATGCCTTGTTCGACGGAGCTAATGATGTCCAGAACAGGTGGTGTCCTCGGAGAGGGTGCGAAGTTCAGTCCCTTCTCCACGGCCGATACCGCCACGTCAGGCAAAGGTTTGTCCGCTAGATTGTATACAGTTCGTCTACGTTGTTCTCTTCTTGTGGTAAACGGTCTCTGGAGCGATGAAACCTATCAATTTGACGTGCTGCGTCTTGTTGTCGTTTCCAGTCTGAGAACGCCCAAGTAGCGCTGTCAACCCACGTCCAAGAATCAGCGGACAGTCTTGACGATATCTTCAAATGAAGTGCCAAGAGCTCTCTGGATACGAAGTCCAGTTCTCGCCGAGTATGGTGAATCCTTTCTCTTACCAGTGGGTGGCTTTCTCGATTTTTTATCCTTTTGGCGGCTGCAGAGGTTATGAAGTACATCACCTTAGCGAACGTCGGAATAACTCGATGATCTCGGCCGAGCATTGTCTCAGTACAGGCCCTTCTATGAATTATCAACACACCAAAATTCTCGCATCGACGAGTTTGTACTGGGACAGTGTTATTAAGGAAGCAGTGGAAATACGTAGCTCGACGAATCTTGTAAACAGAGACACGGGCTTTCAGCTCAGTACAGCTTGGGATCCAGCAGTGGCCGTATTGAAGTCGCATCGAGCAGAGAGGAGTACTATTGGTCATACGACGGATGACGATTCGCCAGCAACATAAATATTCTGTTGACAACGGGGGAAGGTCAGGCGTTAGCGCGGACGCGCAGTTTTGCTTGCGGCTTCCGACAGAGGTCGCTGGGGCGGCCGATGGCAGCGCTGAGCAGCAGCGGCAGCCTCCGTGCTTGCACCGGTCTTTGGTTCTTCGTCTTGCAGGTGTCGTTGCTGTCGTTCCAGCTATCGGTTGATATCGTCGCTATTGGCCATCGAACTTGGCGCCTCCACGCATGCGCACTTCCTGCCTAAGATTGGCATAAATAGGGGGCCCTAGTCATGCCTTAGCAATGTGTCCGTCGCACCTGAAGATGTCGGCCAGTTGCGCTGATGAAATATTGTGGAGTTTTCACTATGACACCCGACGTCTCGCCCGAGAACCATATATACAACATGTCCGTCAAGCAACACATCAATTGAGATCTTTTCAAAAATCCAACTCGTAGAAATGACAAGAAATATTGAACAGTTGTTCCTATCCCAAAATTCAAATTGAAAATTATGGAAGGCTCTTTATCTTTCCCTATATTCAAGTCTCTGGCTGTCTGAACCGTGAAAGCGTAACTACAAGTTGCCGCAATAAGGTACAGAATCTGAAATCAAATACCTTAAATTAAAACCTCTCCTCTCGATCATTAAAGTAATCATAATAAAATATTCTTCTCAAAATGCTTCAGTATCTTTTCTCATCTCAAATAATTAATCACTAAATCAACATTTTCCACTTCCTCAGACTACAACTCCAATCGCACCGCTCGGCCAATGCCTTACGACTCTCCTCATCTCACGACTAACAGTGCACGTCATATCCGCGCATCTTGCAAACCACAGATGGTCCAAGCAAGTCTCCAGGTGACACAGCATCTCTGATGTCACTGCGCAGTTATAATTTTGAACGGTACAAAGGCACTTATGCGTTCATGACATGTAAATACTAGAGTAATGCTCATGAAATTATTTACAGCTCCCTGTCAACGGAAATGTATGGTAGCGAGAAGACCTGGCTCCGGGCGCCACGGAGAAACAAGACCACTGCGTTCGTCGTATGGCTCTGGCGCATCAAACTACATCTTAGCAGCAATGTGAGGAGCAGTTGGCATCACAGTGACACAACGAACTGTTACAAGTCGGTTACATTAAGGACAGCTCCGAACCAATCGCACTGTATCGTGCGCTCCACTCACCCCAAACCACCGCTACCGAGCGAGGTGGCCCAGTGATTAGCACACTGGGCTCGCATTTGGGAGGACAACGGTTCAAGCCCGCGTCCAGCCATCCTGATTTTCCGTGATTTCCCTAAATCACTTCAGGCAAATGCCGTAACGGTTCCTTTGAAAGGCCACGGCCAATTTCCTTCCCCATCCGTCATTAATCCGACGGGACCGATGACCTCGCTGTTTGGTCCCCCTCCTCCTCGATGTCAACCAATCAACCAACCAAACCGCCGCTACTTGCAACTTCAGGGGTGCCAAGCGAGACCTCATTGGAGGACAGGGTGGAGGTCTGTTGTGTTTTCTCATGAATGCTGGTTCTACCTCGGTGCCGGTGATGACCGTGTGTTGGTTGGAAGGAGGCCAGCAGAGGGCCTGCAAGCAACCTGCCTGCCAAGTGGACACACTGTACCTACACCTGGAGTTATGGTCTGGAGTAAGATTTCGTACTACAGCAGCAGCACTCCCCTTGATTACCCCTCGCACTGTGACTGACAATTTGTACGTCCATCTGGTGATTCGACTTGTTGGGCTGACAGCCATAAACAGCATTCCAGGGGGTACTTTCCAAGAGAACCACGCTCGCCCATATGTCGCTGTTGTAACTCAACATGGCCTGCACGGTGCCCACATGTTGCCTTGGGCTGCTCGATCACCTGGTCTGTCTCCTCTCGAGCAGGTATGAGACATCATCGGACGACAGTTCCAACGTGATCCACAAACAGCAATAACCGTCCCTCCACTCATCGATCAAGTGCAACCGACGGCCGGCACCTGCACAACACAATGCGCTCGCGTTTGCATGCTTACCTTCAAAATTCTGATGGTTACGCCGACCATTAATTTATCAGCACTTCACATTTACAACGGTTTACTTCGCGGTTATATCAGCCTGCTGTCTAGTAGTGTTAATCATTTACGTATTTTAAACAGAAAAGTGTACAGATATCCCCGAAATTTGATTACTTTATATTAATTCCTCTGTTTTTTAGTGTTGCAATTTTTTCCGGCAGTGTTAAGAGAGCCCATAACGCTTCCTTGGGAACCCTGGACACAACTGCGATTTCACTAAATGTCTTCTCTTCAGTTATTGGGATCTGCGAACTTTCTGACAGGAAATCACATGCTCCGTAGTCACTTAATTTGATTAGAAGCCGTTTGTAAGAAAAGGTCTCGAAAGCGTTCTGGAAATCAAGAAATATGGAGTACTCATTACTTCGTGTTAACACAAGGCCATTTGTGTTTAATACGAAGGTTCTTTTCGGAACCTGTGCTGGATATGTATCAATAGATTGTTCTCTTACACGTTTTTCAAAATGTTGAAATAAAATATACGTTTCAAAATACAACTACAGATTCAATGATATGGGTCCATAATTCAGGGTATTTTTATCTACTTTTTGAAACTATATATTTTGCGTTTTTTTGTGGATTTGTGTATTACGATAGCCTCGCTACAACGACCTTGTGCTCTCTAATTCCTGTATCCCTCATGACGGTATCTATTTGGTCAGGATTGTTTGTCGCTTGGATGTGTAGTACCTGTAGCACTCATTTACACGTCGTGTTGGCTCCCGAACTAATTGCTCAGAAGTTGCTCTACCTACTTAGAGGCTGTGGTGTTTTGCAGTCGGAGAACAAACGTACGAGGGTAGTTCAATAGCCCGACAGTTTTTTTCTCAGAACATATTCATAGTTACGAGTTAGAATTAGATGACAATATTAATCAACATTTCTTTCAGATGTTCTATTTTTCTAAATAGTTTCGACCACTTTCTATGATCTTAGACCAGAGTTTTGTAAGCTCTTGCTAAGAGCTCTTTTCCTCTATTCGTAGCCGTGCTTTCGTCAGGCGAATTGCGGTTTCATCATCTTGAAAATATGTCCCACATAGAGTATTCGGAAGTCACAGTGAACAATGGCATCCGCGTGATTCACCATGTCGGGAGCAGTGGCTGCGACAGGAGGTTTTGAACGCAGCCGATCATGGAGCTCAAAGTTTTCACTCTGTGGACGCTTTAACTGTGTTTACCCATCGCGTGCCAGTACTCCTATCAAATGCATCATTACCATACAGCGCAAACAAACGGTTAAGGATGTTCACCGCAGGTCTTTTTTTCTATATCAGGGTTCAATTGCAGCACGTTGCTTGTAATGACTGCCTTGCGTAGACACCATTTTTACAGTTCACTATTTGAGACTCGTGTAGCAACTACGTTTTCCTATACGGTGTGGCCCCCTTAAGAGTCGTAGGGCGCCATTGCCTCTGATGCTTCGGCGCATAATTGCGAGTTAGTTTGATGTGTAGCTGGAGTCAGCCCAAATAACTGCTCCTCATCACGTCTTTCGTGCAGCGGCCAGTGTCGACTGAAAGAGTCGGTTTGTTCCTCGTTGCAAACAAAATTATTGTTATAGCGGAGTTTCAGTTGCCAGTTCAATAGAGAGTTCCCACGTTAGTCTAGTGCAATATTCGTCTTGACTATAAATGTTAAAACGGACACTGAAACGCGAAGATGATGATGATGATGATGATTGGTTTTGTGGGGCGCTCAACTGCGCGGTCATCAGCGCCCGTACAAAGTCCCAGTTTATAAACAGTCCAATTTTTTCACAGCGCAATCTAGGCACTGTCACGAGTGATGGTGATGATGATGAAATGATGAGGACAACACAAACGCCGGCCGAAGTGGCCGTGCGGTTCTAGGCGCTACAGTCTGGAACCGAGCGACCGCTACGGTCGCAGGTTCGAATCCTGCCTCGGGCATGGATGTGTGTGATGTCCTTAGGTTAGTTAGGTTTAAGTAGTTCTAGGGGACTTATGACCACAGCAGTTGAGTCCCATAGTGCTCAGAGCCATTTGAACCATTTGAACCAATTGAATCAATTAGCCAGCACGGCTACATCAGTTAAAAGTGAAATGCGAAATACATCCAGCGTGCCCAGAGTCCAGCGTGTCGAGGCTTCGTACACAGAGCACCACCTGATGACGTCGTACTGCGGTGCAGTCGCGATAGCAGGGCACCAGCGCGCTTAGCGAAAACCACCTCTTTCTCGTTGATCAAGATAAGTACGACCATGTTCCACTAATATATGCTTTGTTGAAAATGGTGATCAGACAGAGAAATTCACCAGCATTAGATGCCTTTTTCCAAATTCAAGAAAACACAAACAACACACCAATTTTAAAGAATCTTGTGAACTAAGTTTTTTCGAAGATCTTGCTGACACCTAACTTAAGTTAGTGTGCTGCGCCTAGGATTTTCAATTCCAAAAATAATCCGGACTCGGTGTTATATTTAACCGCAAATTTTGCCATAAAAGGAGGGCGACCTATTTTAATCAGGGTATTTTCAATCGTTTTTTAATAGTCAGTTACAGTAAGATACCAACCTTAAACGTACTTAAACTAAAAAAAAATCGCGAAAAGCCGTATAATTTGGCAATTACGATAGCAACTAATTGTTCAGTTTTAACAGTTGCCTAGTTTTCTTCCTAAGATTTTTTTTGTCAAAGTAAATAAGTTCTTACGTAACCAAGAAAAGTAATACCTATTCTTCTGCGACAGATAACGAAAAGATATTCCTTTTTTCGTTTCTCTTAGATTTATAAACAAACAATAATATATTTTTACGTAATGATATTCCTCATTTGAACCCACCATATCAAGAACGCTATTTTCCTTGTAAATCATTTCGTGGAATTCTTTACAGATAAATTTTAAATCACACAATAACATCATCTTTGAGGTTCTGTTCGTTTGCACTTTACTGCATTCCTTTCTCCACTGGGCGTTTATGAAAGCGAACTCGCTTTTGACTTTGACATTATGACCTGGAATAGCAAAATAATATTCTGCCAATTTCATTAACTCCGAATAAAATGCTACATTATGATGTGATCTGAAATAACCTATGCACTTTTCATGATTCAAAAGTTTTTTAAAGTTTTTTTTCTGTTCCATGAGTTTCACGAAGTTTTGCCACCGATCAAAGATCTTACTGCCATAAAATTTACATTTCTTCTAGTGTAGCACTCGTTGGTATATCTGTATATCCTTACAGTATATCGTATGACTCCTCCATAAACACTCACGGAAAAAAAAAATCGCAACACCAAGAGTTAATTAATGAAGAATGACGAAATTTCGGGAATACATCTGTGTAGGTTATTTACTTAAGTGATTGGCATTTACAAGATCGCAGGTTAATACAAGTGCGAGATAAGCCACTGCAAATGTGAAATGCTGCTACATTAATGACCAGTGTACCTGTCAGAACGTTGAATGCAAGCATGTAAACGTCGACGCATTGTGTTGTACAGGTACTGAATGTCAATTTGTGGGATGGAGTTCCATGCCTGTTGCACTTGATCGGTTAATACAGGGACGGCTATTACTGTTGGTGGGACCGAACGAGGTGGCGCAGTGGTTAGCACGCTGGTCTCACATTCTGGAGGACGACGGTTCAAGCCCGAAACCGGCCATCTTGATTTAGGTTTCCCGTGGTTTCCCTAAATCACTTCAGGCAAATCCCGACTTCCTTCCCCATCCTTCCCCAATCCGATGTGACCGAAGACGTCGCTGTTTGGTGCCCTCCCTCCAAATCAACCAACCAACCAACCAATCAGCTGTTGATGGATGGCGCCAGTTGTCGTCCGATGATTTTTCATACGTATTCGATTGCAGACTAATCTAGTGATCGTGCTGGCTAAGGCAACATGTCGACAGTCTGTACAGCATGTTGAGTAACATCAGTGACATGTGGAGGACCCTTATCCTGTTGGAAAACACTCCCTGGAATAATGTTCATGAATAGCGGCTCAGCAAGTCGAATCATGTACAAATTTGCAGACAGAGTGCTTGGAATAACCAGGTGAGTGCTTCTGCTGTCATACGAATTCGCACCCAAGACCGTAACTTCAGATATAAGTGAAGTATGTCTTGACCACAGAGAGGTTGGTTGCAACAAGCGTTCTCCTGGCCTCTAAACAACACACTGGCCTCACTGGCACCAAGCCGGGACCAGTTTTCATCAGAAAACACAGAACCTTCTCTCCTCCCCCCCCCCCCGCCCCCCCTCCCAGTTTCCTCTAATTCGCTCGACTCCACTAAGTCACAAATCGCGGTGGTTTGGAGTCAGTGGAATGCACATCCAACATGGCGTCTGGCTCGGAGCTGTCCTTGAAGTAACCGATTTTTGACAATCGACCACTGCTTTTGGAATTGCTGCTGCAGATGCAGTACGATAAGCCAGAGCTATACGGCTAACACAATGGTGCTCCATCTCGATAGTGCCACGTCGCCGCCCGGAGACCGGGTTACTCTTCATTCTCGTGACCACCGCTACCGCCAATCATGTGTAGTGTCAAGTCTTTCTGCAGTATCGCGGATGGAACATCCACCTTTTAGTAGCCCTATTACTCGACCTCGTTCAAACTCAGTGAGGTGTGGATAACGACGTTGCCGGCCGGTGTGGTCGAGCGGTTCTAGGCGCTTCAGTCTGGAACCGCGCGACCGCTACGGTCACAGGCTCGAATCCTGCCTCGGGCATGGATGTGTGTGATGTCCTTAGGTTAGTTAGGTTTAAGTAGTTCTAAACCCTAGGGGACTGATGACCTCAGATGTTAAGTCCCATAGTGCTCAGAGCCATTTGAACCATTTTTTTGATAACGGCGTTGTTGTCACCTTAAAGGCATTCTTGACTAACATCAACTCACCACGTCCAATCTCGAAGATAAGATTCATGTGTGTGTTTACAGTCCGCCCCATTAGCTGAATGGTCAGTGCGTTGGATTGTCACGCACTGGGGCTCGGGTTCGATTCCCGGCTGGGGACTGAGATTTTCTCCTCTCGGGGACTGGGTGTTGTGCCTTCATCATCATGTCAACCCCACTGTCGACGCGCAGGTCGCCCAAAGTGGCGTCGCACTCAATAAGAACTGCACTTGGCGGCCGAACTTCCCGAATGGGAACTCCCGGGCACTGACGCCATACGCTCATTTCCATTTTTTGTGTATTTAAAGCGAAGTTAATTTCATCCTCGTAGCTGCGCTACTAGCGATATCACCGTTAAGATGAAGAAACACGCCTACCAAATTTCATTTACATCGCACAACTCGTTGTTGGTGTTGCACTTTTTCTCCTTATTGTACTTACATTGTTAGCTTGGAACGGGCTTAGTTGTGCATTCTCTATTTAATCGCTTAAAAAGCTAACAAAAGCTGGAAAGGCTGGTCGCGGCCATAAAAGGCGTGACATTTCTGGCTAAAGCCGGTCTCCTAGAAACCTTAGCTGCACTTGTTAAAAAGCAAAAACTTATTCCCGCTGATCCCGTCTCCGTGTTCCGACAGGATTCTACGCGCGAGACTGGCTGTGAGCCGCTGACCGGCCGGTGGTTAGCGCTGGTTAGCGAGCCACTCCGCCGCCTGCCACGAGACGGTGTCTGCACGACGCACGTAGCGGATGTCCCCGGCTGCCATGTGCCCAGTGGCGTAACGGCCGCTCCGTTAAAGCTGTTAACCACCACACGCGTTGCACAACTTGCTTCCATTGGCCCCCATCTCGCATCGAGAAAGGCTCGACCGGATCACGATGTACCCAGATCTAGACCTAAGTGGCCTACTGTGTTATGAACTCGTCACTGACAAGTCGCAATCAGATTTATGTATTTTTTTATATTTATGATACGTTAAGTTCAGCACTAGAATATTAAAGTGCCAAAGCACGTCTACAGAACTCTAAAAATTTCTCGAGAAAATCGAGCTGAAGTTTTCCGAGTGCCTTTAATATCCCAAAGTAAGGCCAGGGTGGCTCTGTGATAGAACGTTCGCCTCTGATGTTGGCGGCCTGGCTTCGATTTCTGGTGGTGGTCAAATTTTAAAGAAAGGTGCGTGCTCCACGAGCATTTCAATGTAAAATACGTAAAGATGAAAAAAGTTTAATTTATAATTTTTCTTTAAATTCAAACAATATACTACAAAAGAACGGCAATCAAGAGTTTTTGCGTACAGTGGAAACTAGATTATTATTGGAATTTGAAATTAGAATTTAAATGGACAGTGTCTTGAAAGGCGGATATTAGATGAACATCAGTAAAAGCAAAAGAAGAAGAATGGAATGGATTGGAGTTAAATCAGACGAAGCTGAGTGAATTAGATTAGCAAACCAGATTCTGAAACTGATAGATGAGTTTGGCAACTTGGGGAGTAAAATAACGGATGATGGCTGAAGTAGAGGGGATGTAAAATGTAGACTGGCAATGGCAAGAAAAACGTTTATGAAGGCAGAAATTCAGTTCTGAATATACAGTTAAGTGTTAGGAAGTCTTTTGTGAAGGTATTTATCTGGACTGTAGCCATATACTGAAGTGAAACATGGACGATAAACAGTTCAGACAAGAAGAGAAGCTTTTGAAATGTGGTTCTGACGATGAGATGCGTAGGCCACGTAGCTAATGAAGAGGTTTTGTACAGAATTGGGGAGAAAAGAAACCTGCCGCACAATCTGACTAGAAGAAGGAGTCAATCGACAGAACACAATCTGAGACGTCAAAGGGGTCATCAACTTAGTACTCGAGGAAGATTTGGGGGGTAAGGGAGTGGGAGGGGGGTGGAGGAGGGGTAAAAGTCGTAGAGGGAGACAAAGAGATGAATACAGTAAGCATGTTGCAGTAGTTATTAGGAGATGAAGAGGCTTGCACAGGATAGAGTAGCATAGAGAGCTGCATCAAACCAGTCTTCGGACTGAAGACCACAACAACAACAACATGTAATTAGAAATAAGAAAACGAGCATTTTTCATAAAAATGATAATTAGATACGTCTTTCGTAGCATAAATTCGATTAATATTATATTTAAATGACGTAGGTATGCGAAGAGAAGGAAAAAAAAAACGAGAAAAACAATGACCGAAACAAGACCCGAATCAGCATTTATCAGCCTCGTGCAGTACCAATTTTTTCCCCCTCTTTGTATATTTAACGCTTCATGGAAATTCGTGTTGAACATTCTTATAGAATATGCATCTTTATTAAAAAATTTGTAATAGCTGGGTATCGAAGGCAGGACCCCACCTTGCAAAATGGTTCAAATGGCTCTAAGCAAATGGTTCAAATGGCTCTGAGCACTATGGGACTTAACATCTATGGTCATCAGTCCCCTAGAACTACTGAAACCTAACTAACCTAAGGACATCACACAACACCCAGTCATCACGAGGCAGAGAAAATCCCTGACCCCGCCGGGAATCGAACCCGGGAACCCGGGCGTGGGAGGCGAGAACGCTACCGCACGACCACGAGCTGCGGACCCCTCCTGGCAGGGTGAGCATTCTACCACAGTGCCACGCGTTCTCCCGAAACGGTGATCTTATTTTAGAATGTTAAAGACACTTCGGAAACTTCAAAGTCGATTTTATGGATAATTTTGGAGTGTTACACCAAACTGCTTTTGGAAATGATATTTTAGTTCTGAACTTCACGTACGACAAATAAAAACAAATTGCGGTGTAGTCTCCTTCTAACACAAGCAGTTAGACCAACAAGGGGTCAGCGCTAACTCGTCGTCACCGATTTCGCCAAAATTTACTTTATGTACCGCGGTTGGTCAGAAACGAAACTGACACAAGTGGGAGCTGAAGTTGGCCAACCTTTCCACGCGGCGGTTGACGCGGAACGGTAATACAAGGCTGGTGGGGTCGATCCCCTACGTGGAAACTTCTTATTTTCAATTTTTTACGGTACTTTCATTGCAAATAAACCAAAATATTAATATAAGAACGTAGGCTTCCGCGGCCGGTGTCATAGTGGTTAAAGTTCTTCTGGGAATTATGCCACGTCATGGCTAAAAACTAAAAACAATAGTAAACTAAAACCGACGTTTCGGCCGAATTGCAACGGCCTTCCTCAGGGCATGACTGGTTTACAACAGTGACGTCAGACATCGGTAGTCTGTAATAAATAGATGCACTTATCCCCATGCAATACCATGATTTTCCTACAAAAAGCTCTTACTAATTTTTTCTCTCGGACTAATAGTTTCCGCAGTGCAAGAGGTGTAAAAGCCACAATTAAAAAAAGAGAACAGTGTTTTAATGGCGTAAAATTAATGTTTAATGTCCAATGAACTTGGTAATAAAAGAAAACATACATTCGCTATTATAAAACAACGTCTTACTTTCAATTTGTACATTTCAATAAACAACAACTGTATCATCACCATCGTCATCATCCTCCACATCGAGCAACATACCATGGCATGTGCTGCACACTGTTGAACATTTGATTCTTGCTTTTCGGCATCCACATCATCCCCCACACCCAGTAGAACATCGGCAAAGATTTTGTTCAGTATAGCTTCAGGTGCTACTGGGTCTTTGGTAGCCAGTGGATGGAGCGATCCGTCCTCCCCTCGCTTCCATCCCTGTTCAGTCGGCTGTAGGGGTTTATTGAGCCACTGTTGTGTCTGTAAGTAAGTAACCAAACATCGGCAAGCAACAAGAAATGTTATTGTAAAAATAATTGTATAAAAACAGTTAATAAAATTAATGTACGTCTGAATAAACTCTAAAAGAGTGCTGGTGTGCATCTTCTATGGTTGGCGGCAGTGAGAAGAGGTCTGGTTTTGCCTTTGTTGATGCCTTTGCGAATGCATCATATCGGAGCTTATTTAAATCTTGCTGATATTCATTCGCTTGATACATTTCTAGAAACATCTGCTCACCAGCCTGTGCGACCTCCTCTGCTGGTGTCGAGGGGCTATTGAAGATGTGAGATATTGTATTCATTTGCCTAGGAATGTTACTGAACAGCTTAACCATCCCTCCTTTGCTTTTGTTGTAAATGGCGGAAGTTGTGTAATACCCACTGAAGGCCTGGAGTAGGAGGATGGTTTCAGCAAAAGGAAGTTGCTGGTTGTTGAGAACAACTTGCATTCAACGTTGCCCTTACCAGGCTTCATGAAGTTTATGTTAGTGCCTGGCTGTGAAACAGCAATCAGTAAAACAATTAACTAGACATCTTCCCCAATTATTGTGACAGTTTGGTGAAGGGCAGCTTTACTGATGCATGTCTCACTATTGTACCTTCAGCATCGCCGGTAGTTTCTATTCACTCTGTTGTAATTTTGTCACTAAGGAGTGCTATAAGCCTGAGTTTGTTCTTTTCGTTAGCGAGAAAATGGTCCTGTTGAACAGTGACAGTCGTGCAATGTCAACTGAAGTTTTTGTGAAGACCCTTCTCCTGTGCTTTGCTCGTTTTGTCCTGTTGACACCACCATAGCCATCGAATACCACAGTACAGTTTCTACCATAACGTTTGAGTCCATAGGCTATGTACTGATTGCAAAGTGCAGAAATATTGATGACCACATTACATTTCACACGGTGGAGAAGGAAGACTCCATCTACGACGTTGGCGCTAGTTTGTAGGTCATGAGTTGCATAACTGTCTTCTGGAAAAGCATCATAGAGAGAAAAGATTTCTTTCCTTTCCTCATTCACCATTCATTAAAGAGAGGCAATGGGAATGGAGATAATTCATATTGCTTTGCAATATCCTCATCACTCTTTATTGCAATGGCTATTCTTTGGAAAATTATCAGAGGGTCCACAGTCACTGTTTCACCATGCATCTTTATGGTGTGGTTAACACTAGCCAAAGAGAGACTGTTTTATGTCACCGAAATTACAAACAATATAACTCTGCATGGTTCTGGTGCCATTTTTAGGGCTTGGTGACTATTTATTTTTGAGTTTTCGACTATCCCTATCGAGAGAGACATTAGTGAATTAATTTTTTGAAAAGGAGGATGGTCGCTGAACCACTCATAGATCTTTGCCCAGTTTTGCCCATCCCTAATTTGCTGTTACGCCCGGAGATGAATATGCTGGTCTCCACTTGAAAAATTAACTCCAGTAATCTCTAATGATGAGCAGAAGGCGGTTGCTCAACGAGATCCTCCAACCCACTTCGCTAGAACGGAGCCGGCTGTTGTGGCCGAGCGGTTCTAGGCGCTTCAGTCTGGAACCGCGCGACCGCTACGGTCGCAGATTCGAATCCTGCCTTGGGCGTGGATGTGTGTGATGTCCTTAGGTTGGTTAGGTTTAAGTAGTTCTAAGTTCTAGGGGACTGATGACCTCAGATGTTAAGTCCTGTAGTGCTCAGAGCCATTTGAACCTCTTTTCTTTCCGCCAGAACGGAGTTAGCTATGCCTCGTTCTCATGTCAGAGCGCCTGAGCTTCTAATGGAGCGCATTAGAGTCGGTTCTATGGTCGGTCTGACCAAACCACTGTTCAAGAAGATGCAGATTTATTCATGGTGAAATAAACCTTGGCTGCAAAATCCTTCAACACATCTGGCTGGCTAGTTTTTATTGCTATCATATCTTGCATGTAAAAATGGGCACATTTTGCTTTCTGAAAATGATCTCTTGCATGGAAGAATGGTATATTTTTTGAACATGTACCAAATGGCCATTCCAATCACCATGACGTTCAAAATCTGTGAACCTCTTCATTAAAGAAACCATATTAAAATACTGCACTCACAAAGTAGCAGTAGGTCCATTCTGCTTGAGACGAGCCAGCTCATTCTTAAATTTATTTAAAACACATGCCAAACAATCATCTCCCCCAATATTTTGTACAGTAAGATCTTCTTCATTGCTCAAACTGCTGATAACACTCTTCTTTTCTTCTTCTGAGACACTGCTATTCCAGAATTATTTGAGCTAAAACAGACTGAACCAATAAGTGTCCTCTAACACCTCTACATGTCCAGTTAAGATCTTTTCAATAGAATTTGCGACATAAACCAAGCTTAACACTTCTTTCAACCCAGGCCCTGCCATTGTGTGACTTATGCACCCCATGAACTATTTGAGTGTGTGAAATCCTCCCAATCTCACGGATATGATCCAAGACTGGATTTCTTGAGCCTTTTAATGAATGGTAGTAAACTTACTGCACTTCTTTCAACACTAATTGTGTTACTGAGAGACTGCATAAATCCCTTCCACTCAGGAACTGCTGATACTTGTGGAGCGGTCTGCACAGAATGAAGCCATTTAACACAAATCCACTGCATATCTGGCATGGTGGGTGTTAATATGTTAGATGGAATGGGATTAATTATGCTCAAGTCAAGGATAGTAATGTGATGTAATGCATGGCTTCTCTGGTGTTCAAATATCCATGACACCCAGTTTGCCTACTTTTGTGGCAGAGAGAGTCTATTTAATCCTCCTGACCCCTTCAGATGCCCCCCCCCCCCCCCAATTTGATGCCACCCATACTGTGGAAAGTATTCCAGCCGTCGATAGTGGAGATATTGAAATTGACGCTGTCGAATACATAGTCGCAAAATGTTCCAAATGGGACAGGATTTTCAGTGTGGAAGACAGCTGATAGCTCCAGCTGCTGTGCTTTGTAACATGTTTCACTGATTCCCAAACCAGCAAGTAGATTGATCAAAGTTTTTGATCCAAATTTCCTGTGAATGAAGAGTGCGACAGCATGTGGTACAGGTGATATGAATGATCAATAGCGAATGGCAGCAATGAGGGCATGAGAAATAGATGTCAGCTTTCTTTTAATTTTCTGTTTTGCCCTTTTTTGCGCCGATATGCAGTCCATGAAGACATCGAGTGTACGAGGTACCATTTCCTAAGCTTCCCAACAGAATTTGTTACTGGGTGGAAAAACAGAAATATCATACATCATTGACTAAACATTTTCTAAGATTATAGTGGCAGATGCCTTTACAATTCTTTCCTATTCCGCTTGTTCATCTTTGCACTTTGAAGAATACCATGCATCATTTAAAAATTTTTCGCCTGAACTACGAAAGCGCACGACAGTTTTTCTGGTGCGGATTGTGCTGAAAATAAAAGAGTCCCAATACTTTTCTCTCTGTCTGTCCTTGACTGTCTTTATATGAGGAATTTCACAATTGGCGGCCTCCCCTTGTAAGATGAACTGGTAGTCATCATTCTGTGTCATAGAATATTTCCTCCATTGACACATTAAATTCTTCATCCTCAGAGCGTCCACTCTGTCTAGATTTAGGCACTAAATCTGTGAAGAACCTTTTGTAGCAATCCTCGTGATACCTTGCATCTGCGGCGTGTAGATCGCTAACAGAACAGATACGTATTTGGATGGTACAGCCTCATTCATCGTTCTGTCCTGTGTACGAACTAACATTTATCATCGCAACTGAAGGATCGAACATTGTAAACCTTTCGTCACCAGTTTTTGGGTTTTTCTTATGTTTATCAAAAAATTCATCATCAATTGTTTCTGCAAAAAACAGACAGTTAGTTTTAAAATCAAATTTCGCTTCGCTTCAGCTGAACGCAAGCGTTTCACTCTGGCTGATGTTGAAGGCTGTTCCTCTGAAAGAGATTCTCTTAAAAATCTTTTAACTGCATTACCCATAGCGTACTCTTTCCTGCAAGATCCATGAACAACACCACGTTTTTTGGTTTTGAAACCTTCAGCTTTCCCATCTTTTCTAAGGTAAATTGCATTTAGCAATCCACATATTTCTTTCCCATCAACATTACTTAGGTCACTGACAACATCACACCCACAGATCAAATACTTCTCCACCTTTGTTTATAGGAACATGTTTCATGTACGGACTATCTTAATCACTGCAAATGATTAATAACATAATAAAATGAATTCCACATATAAGGCAGTCTCTTGTGCAATATTTAATAATCAATAACGCGTTTCGTGCTGTTAGCGCACCATCGTGTAAACTGCAACAAGTGATGAAGTAATTATTACATGAAACTTTTGCTTCATGAAGCTATCTAAACCATTAAATGGCAGAATAAACAAAAACTGTGAGGTACAAACATACCTTATAAAGGTAGAGGGTGTAGCCTCTCCCTCACTTATCGACGTTAATGACAGTGAAAAATTAAACCGCGTGTACCTAATGGAAATTTGGGAAAAGCAATCGTCACCGAAGTCAATCTGTCGGTAAAGAGGGAGGAAAGGGTTACATCTAAATGAAAGGAAAAATGCAAATGAAACTGGTGGAAATTAATTTTGAAAAGGGGTAAAGTTAATAAAGAAAGTAAATATGCGGCCGTTACGTCAACAATTAACCAGCGGTAATTAGATATTTGAGATTTGGGGGAAATTACGGTCGCCAGTCCTAAGGACAATTACTATAGTAACTGAAAAAGAAAGGTTATTACACATATAATTAGCACTAGAAGCGTGGCAACTGAAGGTTGACACGTGTAGTGTGAAAACTGAAAGTTTGTCAGAAGTAATAAATTTCGCTACACTCTGACTTAATTTAGCAAAAGAATTAATAAAACCAGAAAATTGAAAGTTAATTTAGTGACTGAAATTAATAGTGAACTTTGTTTCTGAAGCCTATCGAAATTCAGTAAAATACAGTTAGTCTTGGGCTACCTCAACAATCATTTCAAAAGCTACTTGAATCTACGCAATTTAGAAATAAGAGATTTAACTTCGAACTTGAATTAAATGATTCTGAACAATTAACAATAGTAAAATTTAGTACATACCAAGCTGAGCTGCAGTCACAGGTAGGCTAAAATATGCTAACAAAACTCGCACTCTTAATTTGTGCTCGTGTAATCTAAATGTTGTAGCTAGCTATGAATAATTTAACTGAACTTCGAAATTAAGGCAGTGAAATTGAATTATATTATTTTAATGCTGGCGTTTGAATTTCAACGACACTCGGGTTCATTTCGGAAAAGGAAGGGACCCTGCTTGGCAATGCAATTGGGACAATGAGCAACAAAGGTTCATGCTAAGGTGCTGTAATTTTGTGATGCAACAATTTTAAAAGCTGAGGTCTGCCATACAGTTCTGAAACTTTACGTGCTTCCAGTCTTCCTTGTTGGTTGGTTGAAGGTTTGAAGCCGTCGATCGAGGAGGTGGCGACAGTCACTCATTGTCGGCCGTCGCTGTTGCAGAAGCTGGATGTTGGCGCGCCTTCTTCTCGACACGGTCTCCAGCCGGAACGGGCTCTTGATGTGCGCCAGCTAACGCTTCCCGTCCGCGACACCATGTCCGAAACTATCATAGCAAGTCGAGCGCAATTACACGCTGCCAAACCCCGAAAGCGCGGCAACTCGCGGGAGCGTCACACAACGCACCTGCTCCACTGCACTACCCCAGCCAGACTCTCTCTGCCCGCGCTCCACGCGGCAGAGTTAACACTACCAAAGATCCTAAACACTTTCGTTCTCCACACGACCTACCGATGTATTCGTTCGATAGCATAGTTTTCCCTAGGCCAGACCCAGCGTATAAATACAAATAATATTCACAAAACAAACCAACATAAATGCATATATATATATATATATATATATATATATATATATATATATATATATAACAGTAAAACAGTTACAATATATAAAGAGACAGAAATGTCATATCTTCAGGTGACAAAATAAGGAAAAATCTATAGTACAATAGATGGAAACAGGATATGCATTTCCGGCGTTACAAGGGAACTACTGAAAACATTCAACAGCAATGTTGTTTTGTCTACTCACATAATATAACTGAGTTCTCATGGTGGGGGAAGGGGCCTTTCCAAGAAAAAAAGCAGCAACAAACGTACAGTGTGCCCAGCAATCAGTTTCCCACCTACCAGTGCAAGGTGGTGTGCAGAGATGTACGTAGATTCTGTTAGTGTGTGTAGTTCTACTAATAACTAGTGTCTGTCTTCCATTAGTGTTAATGCATTTGTGGAATATAAACACTTCTTACGCGTGTCCCCGAACAACGCATTTTGTGAAATATCAAAAATCTCCAGCCGTGTCTGCACACTGCGTCACCAGTGATTTACGAGGTGCGCTGTGGCAGGGTCGGTATAACTTACTGAAACACTCTGCACATGCTTCTTGCGACGTAATGGGGTAGGCAGAGTGAGGACTCACTAACCCATTCTTCGTTTTGCAGACGCACAAATAAGGGAAGTGCTTGACAACGTTCCGCGTCTGGCCTTCCATCATGTACCTTCCACCGCCACCGCCACCCCCCCCCCCCCTCCCTCCCACGCCAGACTCCAACCTCACCCGCTGTCACTTGTGACATCCTCAGAACAAAATTTATCGCTCAGTACTGTTCTACTGTACGTAAATGAATTATAGCCATTTAATATTTGGTCTTGAACTTCATTTAACAATAAACATTAATTTTATACCATTAAAACATGGTTTTCATAAATTTGCTATTGGTCCTAGAGAAAAAATGAATAGGACCTTTTTTGTAGGAAATTCAGGGTACTATAATTTTGTACTGGGAAACGTTTTCGCTAGAAGCCTTGGTTTTCGAGACTCAAGAAAAACGTAAAGAAGTGCCTTCAAATGCACTCCCCTCCCAATTCCAACGCTCACGCCCTACAGGTGCTGACTGATGATTTTTAATATGTTGTTCATGACACTCCCCCCTACCACTATACAAAAATTTGCGATTACACCGCATCCCGTGGTCGTGCGGTAGAGTTCTCGCTTCCCACGCCCGGGTTCCCGGGTTCGATTCCCGGCGGGGTCAGGGATTTTCTCTGCCTCGTGATGGCTGGGTGTTGTGTGATGTCCTTTGGTTAGTTAGGTTTAAGTAGTTCTAAGTTCTAGGGGACTGATGACCATGGATGTTAAGTCCCATAGTGCTCAGAGCCATTTGAACCATTTTTTTTTTTTTGCGATTACGCTACGGTCGCAGGTTCGAATCCTGCCTCGGGCATGGATGTTTGTGATGTCCTTAGGTTAGTTAGGTTTAACTAGTTCTAAGTTCTAGGGGACTAATGACCTCAGCAGTTGAGTCCCATAGTGCTCAGAGCCATTTTTTTTGCGATTACACGAATTTTTTCCCCTAATCACCATTTTTTATTGTCTTCATTGGCTGGGCTATATTGTAGTAGGCCTGTAGGCAGGCAGTCTTCGGCAGGCAATAAAAGAAAAAAAATGACATGCATCCTAGCCTGAGCAGTGTGCCGCTGCGACAGCCAACTGGCTCCGCGCTGTAGGTTGTGAGTACGCTGTCTCGTGGAGAATGTATGTGGCTGCCTTCAGTGTCTGTGTAACTGTCGAAGCAGCCAGATCCTGCTAGCATTCTGAAACAAATTTCATAATCACTTTCGACAAGTTGTAGGATTTCACGGAATTCGCAGTTCTGGAGGGACGTACAACATGTCTTCAAATTTATAGCCAGCTCTTTCTGAGGCATTATTTTGTAAAACACACCATACATTTATTACGGGAATAGCAAATTTATCTCGAACATCCATTGGGCGATGAAAAATTCTCCGTTCATTTATTTGCCGAAGTGTGTTCTATAAATCGCCTAGTCAGAGACAGTCGGTTTTAAACGTTCTTTTATTGTTTGTTAAACTCCTTCCTCCATAAGGACGCATTAAATTTTCAGATATACCAAATGCTTCGTCTCTCACAATGGCATACGGCATCGGTACTCACGTCTTTGATAAGGGGCTTCTCTCCGATATTCGTAAAACTACGAACGAGATTTTCATGCAAAATTTATTGCATAAAAATAGATGAGTCACCATATTTTCCGTATGCTCCAGCATCTTTGTAAGTGAATTTATAATCCGCTGGGCATAAAGCAAGTAAAACGACGGAAAAATAATTTTTGTAGTTATAGTTAAACACTTTTTCTTATGAGAAAAAAGTCATAAATTCCACGACCATCTCGCTCAGGTGTTCAGTCACGACTAAATGGGCTGTTAACAGTGCGGTTGCCTAGTGCACCATAGCACAAACTGCTGAGGTCGTCGGTCTATAAGCATGTTTAGGTTCCATTTGTTACACTGCAAATCAAGTAAAGCTGTGCTCAACCTGAGGGAAGGTTTCAGCAACGCAGTGCTTTACTAGGCACTGACTTTCTCTCACCTCTGAACAGATAGAGTCAGTTAGGAGATATACATTTCAACACGGACTTCGAAATACGGTGCAACTTGACTTGGCGTAATTGTCATTGTGATATGTAGAACAAGCGAAAAGAACAGACCAAACGGGAATCAAATCCTACGTGTAACGTTTGCAGTCTGGAACGTAAGCCACTGAGCCACAAAGGCACATTTATGAACAAACCATTAGTAAGTTTTTATAAAACAGAAACCGCACTGAGACAAGGGAACGAATACTATTTTGCAACTTTCAGATAATTTATTAGTGAATAAATTTGGTTGAATGATTTACTTACTCGAATAATTATCAGCCACTACACCGTGCACTTGCTTTCACTTTCTATTCACAAAAAAATGGTTCAAATGGCTCTGAGCACTATGGGACTCAACTGTTGTGGTCATAAGTCCCCTAGAACTTAGAACTACTTAAACCTAAATAACCTAAGGACATCACAAACATCCATGCCCGAGGCAGGATTCGAACCTGCGACCGTAGCAGTCGCACGGTGCCGGACTGCGCGCCTAGAACCGCGAGACCACCGCGGCCGGCTTCTATTCACATTATCAAATGAAACGAGTCCTACTGAGCACAGTTTACTCACGAAAATCTACGGTATTGCTGGTTTGAAGTTTTTTTGTTACTTACAGTCAATGTTGCCAATTATAGTCTGTTGTCACACTTTCAACGTACATCCTTGTAGTTTGTTCTGTTCGAAATATGTCTAAATGTCAATGCGATTTTAGCAGCTGATTCAGTGCGAGCATTAATTCATAAGCTATTATTTCACGGAAACAATGGCCTTCAATAACATTCATTATTCGGTTATCACTTTAATTTTCTTTATACTGTGGTAACCTTCCTGAATGTCAGGTATATAGCACATACACATACATATAGAAAACATGGAAAATCGTCAGCTAAAAAGAAATTCTAATTTTAAATCCATTTGAACGCTTGCTAGCCCCATTAGTGACAGTACGTAGTGTTGATGGTGTATGAATAGTGTCGATGTTTCCTTACCCGTGCGTCAATGCCATGTCGTGAGTGTCGCGTGGTATCGAGTGAGTGAACTGCCAGCGAGCCAGCGAGCGATGGAGACGAGTGCTACTCACGCGGATTCGCCACGCGGTTATAGTGCTCTAGCCTGTATGCCCGTTTGGCACCGCTCTAGTGCTCGACGTCGGAGCTAATGTCTTGTTGCTTGAACAACCTTATCATCACCCACGTATTGCCTCCTGTGAAGTGCGTCCTTCTTTGGGCCAAACAGATGGAATGAGATCCGGGCGGTGGAGTGCATGAGGAAGAACACTCCACTAAAGCTTTATGAGCTTATCTTGTATCACGCCTTGCGTTGTCATGGAGAAGGACAAGTTCGTTTGCATTTTTGTGGGGACGAACACACAGAAGTCCTTCAGTTTCTTGAAGATAGCACAGTACACTTCTTGGTTGATCATTGCACCATTAGGGAGCACATCAAACAAAATAACCCTTTCAGAGTCCCAGAAGACTGTAGTCATGACTTTACCGGCTAAGGGAACGGCTTTTAACTTTTTCTTCAGGGAGACGCAGTGCTGCATCACTCTAAGTACTGCCGTTTTGTTTCCGGTTCGAAGTGATGAACCCATGTTTCATCGCCTGTAACGATGTACAACGAAAACTGTCACGATCAGCCTCGTAACGCGCAAGAAATACCGCACAGATGTTCTCTATGGTCTTCCGTAAAGTTTGAACTCAACCATTTGTGTGTGTGATAGTGGGGGGGGGGGGGGGGCGTCATAATTTCTGGAGGGTTTCTTTTCATCAATTGGTGTGACATTCTGGACCTGGGAAAAATAATATAAGGAGAAAAAAATGTCTTGATGCTCTCATACAAGCTATGAATGTCATAGCTGAACCTCTTTCTGGAGATTAAGGGCTGTAATTTGAGGCTATCCCTTTTCTTTCGATTATTTGAGGCAGTTCAGTCCGCATAACGCTCAAACTTGTCTCTTCAGCGTTGTATGTACTATCAGGGGGCTAGTGTCGTTTATTGTAAGCCTCTTCCAATAGCTCGTAAAAAGTTGCGACATTTTCTTCGTTGAAACTCAATGCTGTTGAAAAAAAAAAATGTCACAGGACTTACGAATTGGTAGGCAAGATGAAGGGCGATTCAGAAACAGATCAGCCCAACTCTTACCAGTTTTATTACTGGCGAAAAGGTGCGTTAATGCCATTTCTCTCAGTTGAGGTAAACGCCATTACTATCAAATCGGATAAAGTAAAACAAAAAATCCTTTTGTTCCATGGTGTATAAGTAGGAAACAAGCTCTTCTTGCAGACGTGGTCCTAAAACAGGACGTCGAAGCAGCTTAGCACTGGCAGCAGCTGTTGGAATAAGACCTGTTTTCTTGTTTAAAGTTTGCAGGGAAGAGCGAGATATGTTATACACTCTAGCAGTCTTTACAGTTTCCATTTTCTTCACTGGCACTGCCATCTTCAAAGGGTCACATATCTTTCTTTTGCCTTGGATTGGTTACTGGGCCTTTTACATGGCATCTCGAAACAGCGAAACATAGACAGGTCAAAATAAGGGCTATTCTACAATTGGAACCCTCATGATAGTCTATTTTTGGTACACACTTTGATTTCCACAAAATGACCACGACGGTAGTTACGAAATGCAGATAGACGTATGCAAACTGGGTCACACCTATTTTAACATGTCAGTGAAACAGTTCTACGTACAAAATGCATGCAAAACTAAGTCATGCTTAAGTCAAAATATAACAGAATCAGTTAAGTGCATACATCTGTACAGATTGCAATCCGCAGAGTTTTTCATGTGCAAAAATTCATTGCACCCAAACAATATACGTTCGAACAAGCAAATGTTTACAGCCATTATCGGCGGTACTGTAGAGTAGGTTCACACATTCCCCAGGTAGCTGGCAATACTTCCCGGCGTCCAGGTCTTCTATCCCATATTTAGACCAAAACTCATATTTCGACCTTCTCCTCTACTACTTACTGAAAATTTTTGAGGATTTCAGTGCATAGTTTCTCTTTGAAGAGTGACAGTCTGTCTGGTTTTCTGCGATTTATAACAATGTGGAAAATAGTCATTTAGAATTTTTATCGAGACTGAAGTTCGGTGGGAATATTGTTAAATGGTTCATGAAGCAAGGAATAATCACTGCACCATAAGTTAGCTGGTTTTTTCGTAATGTTCCGCGGTTTCCAGGCTCGTGGTAAGGTTGGGGGCTAATAACGTTAGCTTAAATTGCTGGGAATGAAACGAGCAACAATGACTTGTGCGGTCATTAGTGTCCCAGATAAGTGACACTTTTTGTTTTAGTACTGAGGGACCTCGAAGGTGGTGTATAAACTGGGAACTAAGAGCACAGCTTAAATTTATCTGGACATTCCATTCACGCTCGTGGTCTCGCGGTAGCGTTCTCGCTTCCCGAGCACGCGGTCATGGGTTCGATTCCCAGAGGGGTCAGGTATTTTCATCTGCCCCGAAATGACTGGGTGTTGTGTCGTCTTCATCATCATTACGGTCGGAGGAAGGCAACGGCAAACCACCTTGCCTAGTACGGCGGTGCGTGGCTCCCGCTTCGTTCCCCTAAGCTCTGTCAAGAAGCATGGGGCTTCATTTCATTTTCATTCTATATTATGTGCATACTGGGTGACACCTTGTCTTTAATGCAGCCCCACAAAAAGGAGTCGCATGTGTTCACATTCCGAGAATATGGCAGCCAATCTAGGCTCACGCCAATGGCCTCTGGGTACCGCAGAGCCAGAATGCGGTCCCCAAAATGCTCCTACAATACATCGAACACTCTCTTGCTTCAATGGGGTCGAGCTCTGTCTTGAATGAACCACATCTTGCCGAAGTCAGGGTCACTTTGGATAATGAGGATGAAATCATCTTCCAAAAACCTCACACACCGTTCGGTAGTCACCGTGCCATCAAGGAATATCGCACCGATTATTCCGTGACTGGACATTGCACACCACGTAGTCACTCATTGAGGGTGATGGGGCTTCTCGATCGCGAAATGCGGATTCTCAGTCCCCCAAATGTGCGAATATTGCTTACTGACGAATCCATCCAAATGAAAGTAGGCGTCATCGATAAACCAAACCATACTAATTTCCATATTGCCCCGCCGCCAGCCATGCAGTTTGAACGTCCTAACAAAACCGTTCAGAAGTTATGACGATTTTATTTCATATAGTTCAGTAATTGTCATCCTGTATAAATTGTATTTCATTGTTCTACCGTGTATCTCCCTACAGACAACGGTACGACGATGTCAGTCAAATGCTGTTATATCACTGGGTTCGCCATCTTATGTAATCGGCCAACATCTCTTGCCCGCAGCTATCTCCTATTTGGCATATTTTCCTTACAATGTAATTTTCAGCATACGGCATGGCTAATTTTATGGTTCACGGTAGTAGATACATTTCTTATCTACATTAAGGAATCATAGATACGTATGTGCTATATCTCCATGTCTTTTAATCGGTAATTGATGTCTGCTACAATTTTGGCTGTATTTCCCTTTCAAGAAGACATCCATGATGAACGCTAGTTGTGGTGGGTAATAACAAGTACCCAGTGACGTGTCAGGAAAGTCAGTAATAAGGGAAAAAATTTGTCCCTCGGAGAAGAGAGAGAATTCCGCGAAACTGCTGGCTTGCGTGCTGCTGTCCGCGTTGCCCGCTAATGACATGTGACGTAGCAGCGGTCCCACTGCAGCTCGTGATCCGCCCACGGTCTGCGACGGGCAAGATAACAGTCCGTTTGTCGTCAGTCTGCACGATACTTTTCCAATACCCCGCCTTCGCTCTTGTAGACTGATTCGATTTGCAAACATGAAGCACTGAAAGACGTACCAGCTAAACTAAATACGAACAGGACAGTATATAACTATACCGCAGCATACGAGCCCAAATTTTCTGGGGCCTTATATTCGACTACTGGTACAGACACGCCAAACTAGCGCAGAATAAACACACAGTACAAAGTCTATGTTTATGCGTGAAACAGTCTGTCATTGTACTGTGCGGTTTATTTATTATAAAATTTAATGATCTTGACAGTAACATAATATAATGACAACAAGATTATAGTCGGTTTCAGTTGACTTTCAACCGCCCTTAGATCTACGAAAACAAACAAAAATTGCCTTTAGTTAATATGGAAGTCTACTGATAGTGCTACTGATATAAGTGTACATGCATTTTCGGTGTTCAAATTACAGGTTCGCCATCAGCCCAAGCCTTTCTTCACACATTAAAAAACATATCAACCTGGAAAATTTTGTATGACTGCATAAAAAGAATTGAATGGGTTTAAATTAATTCATGAATCCCCTAGACTTAGAACTACTTAAACTTAACTAATCCAAGGACATCACACACATCCATGCCCGAGGCAGGATTCGAACCTGCGACCGTAGCAGCCGCGTGGTTCCGAACTGAAGCGCCTAGAACCGCTCGGCCACAGCGGCCGGCTCTGGAAGAACACAGACTCTAAAACTTGTGTAAGATCTGTACAGATTGTGAAATGTTCTCCTGGAAATACCACAAACTCGAAATTTTGTGTAGCAGGTAAGTGACCAGCACACAACAGGGTTACACTGATATAATTGCGTAGGCTTCCGCGGCCAGAGTCAGTCGACATAAAAGTTTTCTGGGTTTGGTACCGCGTCATAATGTAAAAACTACTGCTGCTATAGAAAAGCCTACGTTTCGGCCACGATTGCAGCGGCCTTCTTCTGGGTCTAATGGTGCGTTCTAGCTATGCAGTGTCCTTTATATTTTGTTGTTAGTGTTCACTGCGCATGCCATTACGTCATAATTTTAAAAAGGTAGTTAGTTTATTGGTCACTTAAGGAAGAAGGAGAGGGAACTTTATTTTAATAGGTTATTGCGGTGGAGGGAGAACGTGACCTCTGTTGTCCATTGGCTCTTGTGTTATGTGCCACGATTGGTGGCCACCGTCGAATGAGAAGTTGACTGCTGTTCACCAACTGCTGGACGTCGGCCGCGCGGCGGCAGTTACCCGCCGGTAGTGCTCGTGCCTCGTGTTGACAGTGCGGTCTGTTGGGCTCTGATTGGCAATCCGTGCTCAGCGCCTAAGTGATGCTCAAAACATCACACCTGAGCTCAAAAGGTTACGCACAACGTTTTTAGCCAATGGCTACAGCCATAAGTAGATAAACACAGCCTTGTCGACCAACACAAGCAAGAAAGATAAGCAGGAAATAGACAAACTGCAGCCAACAGTACGCTTACCCTATGTGAAAAACGTCACTGACCGAATAGGTAAACACCTTCGCCGCGTTGGGGTGCAGCCTGTCTTCTATAGTGGTCGTAGGATCCAGGACGTGCTAGGCTCCACCAAGGACAAGGTGGATGCATCACACACTGCAGGCGTTTACAAGGTGGAATGCGAATGTGGAGAGGCATACATCGGCGAGACTGGTAGGCCAATAGCAACGAGCGTTAAATTCGTCTAGGGCAACACAATAAATCCGCAGTGGCAGAACATCACCATGACTGCGGAAAAGAAATAAAATTCAGCGAAGCCTGTGTGTTGGCCAAGCAGCCAATTATGACGAAACGCAAAATCAGAGAGGCCATCGGAATACTTAAACACCCTATGAACATGACCAGGGAGGATGGACTCAGGCTTGCCCCATCTTGGCTGCCAGCAATCAGAGCCCAACAGACCGCACTGTCAACACGAGGTGCGAGCACTACCGGCGGGTAACTGCCGGCGCGCGGCCGACGTCCAGCATTTGGTGAACAGCAGCCAACTTCCCATTCGACGGTGGCCACCAATCATGGTACATAACACAAGAGCCAATAGAAAACAGAGGTCACGTTCTCCCTCCACCGCAATAACCTATTAAAATAAAATTCCCTCTCCTTCTTCCTTAAGTGACCAATGAAACTAACTATCTTTATAAAATTATGACGTAATGGCATGCACAGTGAACACTAACAACAAAATATAAATGACACTGCTTAGCTAGAACGCACCATTAGACCCAGAAGAAGGCCGCTGCAATCGTGGCCGAAACGTTGGCTTTTCTATAGCAGCAGTAGGTCTTACATTATGACGCGGTACCAAACCCAGAAAAGTTTTATGTCGAGGGTTACACTGGTTTTGAAAGTAAAAAGCAGTTTCAAGGTCACCAAGATGTGGGCGTCCCTGCTTGCAGCATACCTAAGACCCATTGAAATTTTTCTGACCTAGTCATGGTATCATATAATCTCTCATATCGGCAGGTGTTACAGATGTTGTTCGTCAGGACAGCGATGTGTACACACAACGCATCGTCATTATGACAAAAAAGTGAGCTTACTAACTCCGACCATTTACATTTACTCTCTGTTGGTCTATCACGGCCAAGGGACATCGGCTGGTAAATACTTTTCAATGTCAATAAACTTCACGAATAGCCGTCTACGGTAAGACATTTTATTATATTCTGAAAGCAATCAGTTTCGGCAATTCATTTTGCCATCTTCAGGCGCCATACGCTTTGATCCAAATAAACGAACCTATCGTATAGCACTGGATATCGAGAATCCCAATCGTTATACAAAGTTGCTGTCACATCTTCGTATGAAGCATTTGTGTAACGACAGAAATTCACGATTTTCAGTGTTTTATGGCCCTATGCGGTAAGTTCGTTTATTTGGATAAAAGCGTACGGGGCCTGAAGATGGCAAAACGAATTGCCGAAACTGGTAGCTTTCAGAATAAAATAAAATATCTTACTGTATACGGCTATTGATGAAGTTTGTTGACATTGCAATATTTACATTTACGTTCTTAGATCACTGAGGCTTGCGAGTAGTATGTATGGAATTAAAGTGAAAGAAAGAAAATGAGATACATGACATACTATTTGTCTCTCCATAATGTAACGAGAACTTGTAAACCTATATTTATGGTCTGAAAATTCCTTTATCATTACAGTCAACTGTACGTGAATTATGTGCTCCACACACTGACTTTTATATAACTAATTGGTGGCAAACTTTACTCATATAATTATCTACGCAATCCAACAGTATTAGTATTCTGTTTCGATTACTTACATTCTACTTCCACTGGAAGAGCATACTCTACGCTTGACTTTTGACCTTGCTATTACGTAAAGTAGCCTACGTGTTCTGTTCAGGGACTTTAGTTGATAATGGTGATTTTATTTTTTATTTGACAGTAACATGATAAGAAATCCAAGCAGAACAGCAACGACGACAGTGAAGAAATGTGGGCCACTGCGCGTTTGTTTGCTTATGCGTACTACCAGCGTCACATCCACTGTCACTAGCCTAGCATTTCACGTTGTGATCAGTGAAGTACTTTAAGGGCAAGGAATAAGCGAAAACTGGATGCATTTTCTTACGCGATGACTTAATTGCTGTAAGTCCAAACACACTGAAATTCCATGAAACAATGAGCGAAATTGATATTAACGGCAATACGACTTGACGATCACATATGACAGCCACATACGTTTCATTGCTGACGTTGCACTATTTACTTCTAGTGCAACAGGTAATGGATGAACTAAAAAGATCAAAACTGAAATAAAGAATGAAACTAAATTTATTATGTTGTTGTTGAGGTCTTCAGTCCAGAGACTGGTTTGGTGCAGCTCTCCATGCTACTCTATCCTGTGCAAGCTTCTTCGTCTCCCAGTACCTACTGCAACCTGTATCCTTATGAATCTGATTAGTGTATTCATCTCTTGGTCTCCCTCTACGATTTTTACCCTCCACGCTTCCCTCCATTTCTAAATTGGTCATCCCTTGATGTCTCAGAATATGCCCTACCAACCGATCCCTTCTTCTAGTCAAGTTGTGCCACAAACTCCTCTTCTCCCCAATTCTATTCAATACCTCCTCATTAGATATGTGATCTACCAATCTAATCTTCAGCATTCTTCCGTAGCACCACGTTTCGGAAGCTTCTATTCCCTTCTTGTCCGAACTATTTATCGTCCATGTTTCACCTCCATAAATGGCTACACTCCATACAAATACTCTCAGAAACGACTTGCTGATACTTAAATCTATACTCGATGTTAACAAATTGCTCTTGTTCAGAAACGCTTTCCTTGCCATTGCCAGTCTACATTTTATATCCTCTCTACTTCGACCATCATCAGTTATTTTGCTCCCCAAATAGCAATACTCCTTTACTACTTTAAGTGGCTCATTCCCTAATCTAATTCCCTCAGCATCACCCGAGTTAACTCGACTACATACAATTATCCTTGTTTTGCTTTTGTTGATGTTCATCTTATATCCTCCTTTCAAGACACTGTACATTTCGTTCAACTGCTCTTCCAAGTCCTTTGCTGTCTCTGACGGAATTACAATGTCATCGGCGTACCTTAAAGTTTTTTTTCTTCACAATGGATTTTAATACCTACTCTGAATTTATCTTTTGTTTCCTTTACTGCTTCCTCAATATACAGATTGAATAACATCGGGGAAAGGGTACAACCCTATCTCACTCCCTTCCCAACCACTGCTTCCCTTTCATGCCCCTCGATTCTTAACTGCCATCTGCTTTCTGTACAAATTGTAAATAGCCTTTCGCTCCCTGTTCAAAAATAGCTCTGAGCACTATGGGACTTAACATCTGTGGTCATCAGTCCCCTAGAACTTAGAACTACTTAAACCTAACTAACCTAATGGCATCACACACATCCATGCCCGAGGCAGGATTCGAACCTGCGACCGCAGCGGTCGCGCGGTTCCGGACTGAAGCGCCTAGAACCTCATGCCCACACCGGCCGGCTCGTTTCCTACAACCAGAAGGAATAAATGCCGCCGAAATTCATTTCCGACGGCGTCGTGTGTATGGGAATGGTGTTATGGGTGATGAAGTTGTGAGTGGATGGTGCAGAAAATTATAGGGTGGTTGCACAGAGGTGCATAATGAAATTGGTAGCGGAAGATATTCAGATGTGACTAATGAAACTGTGCAACGTGATGACGAAATTGTGCATGCGAGACGTCGTTTCGAAGTTTTCAAACTTCCTGAAGATGCGCAACGACGAACCCTCTTTAAAATCTTCACAGAAAGATTAGGTTGCCATAATTTTTGTACGCGGCTGTCGGTACCAAAACGTTTAACTGAAAGTAAGGGTTTGCCTTTGACATTCCTTGAGCGCTACCACGAGGACGGGGAGAACCGAATTGTGACTGGGCACGTGACGTAGATACAGTACGTGAACTGTGAAACTAAGGAGCAGTCCAAACAGTGGATCCACTCATTCACCCAGTAAGCCCCAAAATTCAGGTAGATGCTGTCAAACCACCTCATGGTTACCAGTGTTTTAGGCTTGCAAAGGAAGTTTGACGACAGATTTCAGGAGAGTAACGAGTGAGAATAACGTGACATCACATGTTTATTGTGAAACTCTCACGAAACTTCGAAAAACAATCCAAGTCAAACGGCGCGGGATGATTACCGAAGGATTAATACTCCTTAGCGACAGTTCGCGGCCCCCATACTGCGAATCGCGAGGGAAAACTCATATATTAGTACAGGGATATTTTTCAGCGTCGTCTCTATAGACAGGACTTGGAACTAAGTGACTTTAATCTCTCCCCCGAGATTGAGGCCTGGTTGTCTGTTCACCATTTCATGACTGTCGACAGCTGGCTGAAGCTCCAGGAAGCACCATTTTCTGATGAACGGATTATAAAGCTAGTGTGACGGTACGACTAATGTTTCAATTTGGGTGACGACTATGTGGAGAAGTAATGTCAAGATGCAAATACAGATTTACATTTACAAATACATATGTTTTTCTTTTCTTGTTACCCAATAGGAGATTAATTTAAGAACAGCCCTTGTAGAAAAAATTAACAACCAGGTCATAGGAAAGGCTGACGAGTTTTTGTATTTGGCACACGTGATGGCAAATGGATGGACAAGGAAATAAAGAGAAGAATAAAAATGCGAATAAGTTATTTGGTACACTACATCAAATTTTTAAAGCTAAGAATCTAGTCTGTCTGGAATGGGAAGTTTACAAATAAGGCGTATTGTCAGTTTTATGTTACGGCAGTGAAATACAGATTTTGTTGTCTGACGTGACATTGCGTTAGGAAATGCTCTTCGAGAAATGGAAGCTATTCACGAGGATGCAGATAGAAAAACTATTATTTTAAGCTAATTGAACAAGAGTGGAGCAAAACACTGTCGCTAGGCAGATCCGGGCGGTCGCAGAGGGTGGGCTTACTGGTAGTTGGGAGCTCCAGCGTCAGGCGCGTAATGGGGCCCCTTAGGGATATGGCTACAAAGGAGGGGAAGAAAACTAATGTGCACTCCGTGTGCATACCGGGGGGAGTCATTCCAGATGTGGAAAGGGTCATTCCGGATGCCATGAAGGGTACAGGGTGCACCCATCTGCAGGTGGTCTCTCACCAATGATGTGTGTCGCTATGGATCGGAGGAAATCCTCTCTGGCTTCCGGCGGCTATCTGATTTGGTGAAGACTGCCAGTCTCGCTAGCGGGATGAAAGCAGAGCTCACCATGTGCAGCATCGTCGACAGGACTGACTGCGGACCTTTGGTACAGAGCCGAGTGGAAGGTCTGAATCAGAGGCTGAGACGGTTCTGCGACCGTGTGGGCTGCAGATTCCTCGACTTGCGCCATAGGGTGGTGGGGTTTCGGGTTCCGCTGGATAGGTCAGGAGTCCACTACACACAGCAGGCGGCTACACGGGTAGCAGGGGTTGTGTTGCGTGGACTGGGCGGTTTTTTAGGTTAGATGGCCTCGGGAAAGTACAGAAAGGGCAACAGCCTCCAAGGGTGCGGGGCAAAGTCAGGACATGCGGGGACCAAGCAGCAATCGGTATTGTAATTGTAAACTGTCGAAGCTGCGTTGGTAAAGTACCGGAAATTCAAGCGCTGATAGAAAGCACCAAAGCTGAAATCGTTATAGGTACGGAAAGCTGGCTGAAGCCAGAGATAAATTCTGCCGAAATTTTTACAAAGGCACAGACGGTGTTTAGAAAGGATAGATTGCATGCAACCGGTGGTGGCGTGTTTGTCGCTGTTAGTAGTAGTTTATCCTGTAGTGAAATAGAAGTGGATAGCTCCGGTGAATTATTATGGGTGGAGGTTTCACTCAACAACCGAGCTAGGTTAATAATTGGCTCCTTTTACCGACCTCCCGACTCAGCAGCATTAGTGGCAGAACAACTGAGAGAAGATGTAGAATACATTTCACATAAATTTCCTCAGCATGTTACAGTCTTAGGTGGAGATTTCAAATTACCAGATATAGACTGGGACTATCAGATGTTTAGGACGGGTGGTAGGGACAGAGCATCGAGTGACATTATACTGAGAGCAATTAAACAGAGAACCGACTCGAGGAGATAACATCTTGGACCTACTGATAACAAACAGACCCGAACTTTTCGACTCTGTAAGCGCAGAACAGGGAATCAGTGATCATAAGGCCGTTGCGGCATCCCTGAATATTGAAATATAAATATGATTATAAAAAAAGGGAGGAAGGTTTATCTGTTTAGCAAGAGTCATATGAGTCAGATTTCAGACTACCTAACAGATCAAAGCGAAAAATTCTGTTCCGACACTGACAATGTTGAGTGTTTATGGAAAAAGTTCAAAGCAATCGTAAAATGCGTTTTAGACAGGTACGTGTCGAGTAAAACTGTGAGGAACGGGAAAAACCCACCGTGGTTCAACAACAAAGTTAGGAAACTACTGCGAAAGCGGAGAGAGCTTGACTGCAAGTTTAAACGCAGCCAAAACCTCTCAGACAAATAGAAGCTAAACGATTTCAAAGTTAGCGTAAGAAGGGATAAGCGTGAAGCGTTCAGTGAATTCGAAAGTAAAATTCTATGTACCGACTTGACGGAAAATCCTAGGAAGTTCTGGTCTTACGTTAAATCAGTAAGTGGCTCGAAACAGCATATCCAGACACTCCGGGATGATGATGGCATTGAAACAGAGGATGACACGCGTAAAGCTGAAATACTAAACACCTTTTTCCAAAGCTGTTTCACAGAGGAAGACCGCACTGCAGTTCCTTCTCTAAATCTTCGCACAAACGAAAAAATGGCCGACATCGAAATAAGTGTCCAAGGAATAGAAAAGCAACAGGAATCACTCAACAGAGGAAAGACCACTGGACCTGACGGGATACTAATTCGACTCTACACAGATTACGCGAAAGAACTTGCCCCCCTTCTAACAGCCGTGTACTGCAAGTCTCTAGAGGAACGGAAGGTTCCAAATGATTGGAAAAGAGCAGAGGTAATCCCAGTTTTCAACAAGGGTCGTCGAGCAGATGCGCAAAACTATAGGCCTATATCTCTGACATCGATCTGTTGTAGAGTTTTAGAACATGTTTTTTGCTTGCGTATCATGTCATTTCTGAAAACCCAGAATCTACTCTGTAGGAATCAACATGCATTCCTGAAACAGCGATCGTGTGAGACCCAACTCGCTTTATTTGTTCATGAGCCCCCGAAAATGTTAGATACAGGTTCCCAGGTAGATGCCATTTTCCTTGACTTCCGGAAGGCGTTCGATACCGTTCCGCACTGTCGCCTGATAAACAAAGTAAGAGCCTACGGAATATCAGACCAGCTGTGCGGCTGGATTGAAGAGTTTTTAGCAAACAGAACACAGCATTTTGTTCTCAATGGAGAGACGTCTAAAGACATTAAAGTAACCTCTGGCGTGCCACAGGGGAGTGTTATGGGACCATTGCTTTTCACGATATATATAAATGACCTAGTAGATAGTGTCGGAAGTTCCATGCGGCGTTTCACGGATGATGCTGTAGTATACAGAGAAGTTGCAGCATTAGAAAATTGCAGCGAAATGCAGGAATATTTGCAGCGGATAGGCACTTGGTGCAGGGAGTGGCAACTGACCCTTAACATAGACAAATGTAATGTATTGCGAATACATAGAAAGAAGGATCCTTTATTGTACGATTATATGATAGCGGAACAAACATTGGTAGCATTTAATTCTGCAAAATATCTGCGAGTATGCGTACGGAACGATTTGAAGTGGAATGATCATATAAAATTAATTGTTGGTAAGGCGGGTGCCAGGTTGAGATTCCTTGGGAGAGTCCTTAGAAAATGTAGTCCATCAACAAAGGAGGTGGCTTACAAAACACTCGTTCGACCTATACTTGCGTGTGGGATCCGTAGCAGGTCGGGTTGACAGAGGAGATAGAGAAGATCCAAAGAAGATCGGCGCGCTTCGTCACAGGGTTATTTGGTAAGCGTGATAGCGTTACGGAGATGTTTAGAATACTCAAGTGGCAGACTCTGCAAGAGAGGCACTCTGCATCGCGGTGTAGCTTGCTGTCCAGGTTTCGAGAGGGTGCGTTTCTGGATGAGGTATCGAATATATTGCTTCCCCCTACTTATACCTTACGAGGATATCACGAATGTAAAATTAGAGAGATTCGAGCGCGCACGGAGGCTTTCCGGCAGTCGTTCTTCCCGCGAACCATACGCGACTGGAACAGGAAAGGGAGGTAATGACAGTGGCACGTAAAGTGCCCTCCACCACACACCGTTGGGTGGCTTGCGGAGTATAAATGTAGATGTAGATGTAGATGTAGACTTATATTTCTGCAGAGCCAAAAATGTATATGCCCCTCCTGTGCGTCTTTGTGGTGAGGGAAAGTCGTGTGATAGACGTGTTATTCCGCGGAGCGGATAATGGAAGGTGCTGCGGTCCAAGGAATTACCAAAGAACCTACTTTAGTAACGAGCGTTATGTGAAATGTAATCTAAGTGATTTATTCTATTGCACATGGACTAGAGAGAAGGAGCAGCCTGGTGCTCATGATAGGGTACGTTATATTAATAGTTAATTTGACAATATATGGCTGAAATGATGGAACTCTGGTTATGAATGCTTTACGTCGTTTGAGAAGAGAAATGAGCTCATTTTCAAGCTAATTCACGAAATCTTCGAGGAGGAGGATCGGAGCACGATGAAAAAGATTATTAACTGGGACTGAATAGTAGTACCAGCTCTACCAGATAACGCTATTGGTGACCTTAGTATCCAGAGGATGTTAGTTAACAAATGGAATCTACAAAAGTCGTCTGCTGTTCCAGGAGGACGTATGTAACTGGTATGCTTGACGGCTCCCTAGTGAGCGCTAGGCACACAACTTTTAATTCAAAAACCAATCAAAAATGCATGTTGAGAATTACTAGTCGAATGGAAAACAAAGAAATCGATAAGTGACAGACTGGATTGGTGGACATAACACTAATAATCGTTACGGAAAATAAAATGGAGGCAGCTAAGACAGCAAGGTGAATGGATGGTAGATGGGCTAAGAAACTATTTGACTGGGTTACAAGTGAACGATAGGATAACCTAATTGAAGTTGATTAGTCGTTAAAAGTATGCAGATACTGTTCTTGTACGTGTATGGTAAAAGAGAGTAATACAAGGAATAGCCATCTGTGGATGTCAATTGGCTGATGATATAAGATGAAAAGACCTGATAAAAGAGGTATAAAATTAGTAGAGTGAGTGTTTATATTGTGTGCTATTGTGTTCTTCCTCTTTCCACTAGATCTCAACGGCTTACGTACGAGCATATCGATTAAGAGAGTACTTCCACGGCGACGGGTAGTCAGACCGATGTATATGACATCGCGACTGTTTACTGGTGTAAACTGCTGTATGCATGTTTAGGTGTAGATCAAATGTAAATTTGTTGCTTCTGAAAGAAAGTACTTTGTTGAGCAGTTGCTCTGACATGTTCATATGTAAGGAGCCGAATAAAAAGTTTAATAAGTTATGCTAGAAGTATAACATGGCTTTGTATTCTCAGTTTCAAGAAGAGTCATTTAATTAAAATTAAATGTCAAATCAACGAGAGCTCCATTAAGAAGACTGGATTTGAGATCAACGACTACTTTTGCGTCGTAAATAAAGTGAAATGATGTGTTACTAGTGTTTTGGTAGAGATCTGTCAAATGCATTTAGAGTCCACAGAGAGTTTTTCAAGGAAAAAGTGAACCAACAGCTTATCAACACTGTATACAAAGTGCATATACTAAATTACTTGACAAGTACAAATATAAAAATTGCTCCGATAACATGAGTTACAAGCAAGCAATAAATTAATAAAGCAAACGTGGCAGTTTTAATAAGTACTGCTTGAGCCATAGAGTAAATGCTGAATGAAAATTGTACTTTCCTACTTGCATCAGGTTCACGCCCGCTAATGGTGACGCTATGAGGAGACTAGTCGCGACGAAGATAGGTATTACTTAATAATGGATTTGGTTCCATAAAAAAAGTACGGTACTTCATATGACGCATCGAAGCAGCAGAGCACCGTTTAAAGCAGATTGTTTTTTGAAGTGAGTAAATTCTGAATTGATAATAACAAGCCATGTAACTCAATTCTGGGAAATAGTGACGGAAATCATAGATTTTCGGTAGTGGTAGACCATACGATGCGTATTATTCATTATGAACAATTTCTTCGTGTTACATGAGAATTAGTTTTATACATCGTAATGATAATACGAAATTACTACCACGTAGTATGTCACGATCGAATTACATAACGGCACTTGTAAAGAAACAATGTTGCACTGTGAGGCGTCCCAAGACAGAGAAAATCCGAGCATGCGTGCGTGAACTGAATTAGTTGTACACAGGAACTACAAGGAAAAGGAGAACGAAGAAAGTTAACATCTTGCTGGACAGATCGTTGATAGTCAAAAGTTTGAACACACCAGACTGACGGCAGTACTTTGGGTAGTCTCAGACACAACACCCCAAATGTTTCCAAACAGCTTACAGACTGGTGTACGAATAAAAACTGAAAGTTGAACCATATTTTATAATGGATTAAAATATGAAAGTATTAGTAGATACCTGTGCCATCGAGTAGGTGGTGCATGTGTAATTTTTAAGAATGACAAAGAGGGAACATTAACTGGGATGTGTTTCTTTGTTTGTTTATTTATTTATTTATTTGAATTCGTGGTTCTAGCGAGTCAAGCCTTGCAGCCATCGTGTTATTGTTGCACAGCACTCATTACATAATAAACTAATCACATTTACATTTGATTATCACCAATGATTCTCAGTGTTTTCCTTTTTATATTACGTAGCTATTTAGGATACATACATAAAAGTCATATTTAAAAGTCACTCTCACCTCAAAGACAGGAATTACAACTACAATCTCCGCTTTACGATACAAAGACGCTGCCACGAGACCACGCTCATGATATAAGTGCATGTGTTACGGCACGGCCGGCCGAAGTGGCCGTGCGGTTAAAGGCGCTGCAGTCTGGAACCGCAAGACCGCTACGGTCGCAGGTTCGAATCCTGCCTCGGGCATGGATGTTTGTGATGTCCTTAGGTTAGTTAGGTTTAACTAGTTCTAAGTTCTAGGGGACTAATTACCTCAGAAGTTGAGTCCCATAGTGCTCAGAGCCATTTGAACCATTTTGTTACGGCACGTTTGTTTGGCATGCCCTCAGTTTGATATTGATGATCACCGATAAGACGTGTTATGAACGTTTCTTCCAAGAACGAACTGTGATAGAATAATTCTTTTAAAAGTAGTTGGCCAGGCCTTCGTTTTTCTCGGAAGCCCTTGGCAGTGGAAAATAATTATGTTATCACTTATCAGGAGACCGTGGCGAATGTCGATGCTGTGGAGGTGACAGGCAGTCTCACAGACCAGGCAGCAATTGCTTTTCCGCGATTTGTGTTAGAAAAATGACACAATGAACAAAAGTGGAATGCAGAGATCGTGTATGATAGAGCCAACTCAAGGGCAGAGGCAACAAAGACAATGGAAACCACCTCAACTCAAACGACACTGAACACAAAGCCTTTATTAAATGTATCCATATTTTCACTGAGCACATAGATGGAGCATAATTCTGCATGACAATACCTAAACAATGTAATGAAACCCAATTAAGTCGACTGGACGATTTAGTTGTCCATAAAGTACTATATAAAACAGTTTTCCTCGTATGATTTCCAGTTTACCTCGCAGGTCGATATGGCGCACTTTAGGAAATATGCACTAGCTTTTATTTTAGATAAAGCAAATCTTCTCGTGAAATCACGTAGGAGAAGTATTTAGACACATGAAGCTGGACTCAGCTTTCAAATTACCTGCAGCTAAGTAAGACAGTCATTAGAAGAAATTTGCTTCAATGATTTAGATTCAAGTTTACTGAGAACTTCTGCATTACGCACCGTGCACAGGAAGTACGATAATGGAGAATGCTGTAAATTATGGCCCTAGTGATGAGAGTCCTGATAGTAACTTAATTTTGAGTAAACTTAAACTGAAACTCCCGCTAGAGATACGTAACGGTCGACATTGGTTCAGAACTTAGAAATAATTAAACCTAAGTAACCTAAGGACATCACACACATCCATGCCCGAGACAGGATTCGAACCTGCGACCGTAGCGGTCGGGCGGTTCCAGACTGTAGCGCCTAGAACCGCTCGGTCACCCTGGCCGGCACGGTCGACATTGTTTAAATGTTTACAATGCCAGCAGGTAGCAAGAGATATCTTCAAAATTAATTTCCAATTCTTTTCGCTATATCCTGATTGTATTGCATTATAACTATCGAATTACCCACCAACATCTATCGTCACTTAGCCATTGGAAACGTAACATGCTGGTATATTAATAACTGTTGTAACCACCAGAAAGTTGAATACAAGCGTGCAAATGTGCGTGAATTATATTGTACAACTGCCGTGCAGTTTGTGCGATGGAGTTCCATGCCTGTGGCACTTGAATCGGTCAGAATAGGGACGTTAATGTTGTTTGTGGATGACGCTGGAGTTGTCGTCAGATAATGTCCCATTTCTGCTCGATTTGGGACAGCTCTAAGGATCGAGAAGGCCAATGCAACATGTTGATACTCTGTAGAGCGTCTTGGATTACAACGGCGTAATGTGGGCCAGCGTTGTCCTGTTGGAAAACACTCCTGGAATGCTGTTCACGAATGGCAGCACAATAGGTCGACTCATCTGATTGACGTACAAATTTGCAGTCAGGATGCGTTGCATAACCACGAAAGTGCTGTCGTACCAAATCGCACCTCAGACCATAGCTTCAGATGTAGGTCCGGTGTGACTGACACGCAAACAGGTTGATTGCAAGCTCTCAACTGGCTTCCTTCTAAGCAAAAAATATTCAGATGTGTGTGAAATCTTAGGGGACTTAACTGCTAAAGTCATCAGTCCCTAAGCGTACACATTACTTAACCTAAATTATCCTAAGGACAAACACACACACCCATGCCCGAGGGAGGACTCGAACCTCCACCGGGACCAGCCGCACAGGCCATGACTGCAGCGCCTTAGACCGCCTTCTAAGCAACACACGGCCTTGACTGCCATGACTGACACTGAGACAGAACCAACTTTCATCAGAAGACACGATAGACATCCACCGTGTGCTCCAATGAGCTCTCGCTTCTCACCACTGAAGTCCCAAATTGCAGTGATTTGGGGTCTGTGGAACGCAGACTAAAGGGCTTCTGGCTCGGTGCTCTCCTCGAAGTAACCGATTTGTAGCAATTCGTTGCGTCACTGTGGTGGTAACTGCTGCTGATCTTGCTGTTGTACATCTACATCTACATCTACATTTATACTCCGCAAGCCACCCGACGGTGTGTGGCGGAGGGCACTTTATGTGCCACTGCATTACCTCTCTTTCCTGTTCCAGTCGCGTATGGTTCGCGGGAAGAACGACTGTCGGAAAGCCTCCGTGCGCGCTCGAATCTCTCTAATTTTACATTCGTGATCTCCTCGTGAGGTATAAGTAGGCAGAAGCAATATATTCGATACCTCATCCAGAAACGCACCCTCTCGAAACCTGGACAGCAAGCTACACCGCGATGCAGAGCGCCTCTCTTCCAGGGTCAGCCACTTGAGTTTGCTAAACATTTCCGTAACGCTGTCACGCTTACCAAATAACCCTGTGATGCAGGACGATGTACCAGAGCCAAACGCCGAACACGATGGTCTTCCTTCTCGGTAGTGCCATATGGCCTTCCGGACCCCGGTCTTCTTGCAACCGTATATTCCCGTAACGACCGCTGGCAGCCATCAAATACAGTGGCTTCATTCCTTCCAAGTGTTTCTGCAATATCGCAGATGGAACATCCATCTTCTCGTAGCCCTAGAACACAACCTCATTCAAACACAGTGAGGTGTTGATAATGGCGTCTTTTACACATTGAAAGCATTCAGGACTAACATCAAAACACCACGTCGAGTCTCCTAGGTGATTAACGCTCACGACCGTTACAAAGTGTATTTAAAGCAAACCTGATTTGCATCCTCATAGTGACTCTACTAGTTCTATTGTTACGCCACTGACACGAAATTTGAACAGACATCATTATTCAGATGCAGAGACTCGTAAACTAACTTTCTTTTATATCACACAACTCTCTCTTGGTATTGACATTTTTTCCTCCAGTATATTCTTAAATGAAAAGCACAAAAATGTTGATCTTTCGAACCTAATGATTTGACTGATACTGGATGCTTACTAGATGTTACCAGTATGTCTGCAACTAAGGTGTTGAATTCAGACTGGCTCTTACGTCGTACAGGTATTCATCAACAATTCTGATACTTGACTGAGTACTTGAATATTTAAAAACAGTGGTTCCTTGTCTTTTTTTTTTTGTAATTTTGTGTCGTTCAGTTATCTCTGAGAGGTTCCCGTATCATCAAGGGAACAATTAGAATTAGTATCAATCAATTAAGAGACTTATGAGCTGGAGGAAAAAGAGCAAAACAAACGCTCGTTGGTGCATTATTAGAGCAGTGGGGGAGAGCAGTGGATGGTTCTGTTAACACGAGCCAATAGGAGTTAGTACGTTCACTTCATGAAAACTATAATTAATTTATTTCACAGGTTCGGTGCGCCACCACCACCACAATTACTATCATTACCAAAATATCACTTTATAGTGCCTCTGTTCTTTGTCTTCTGCAAGTTTGTATTTGGAAAAAAAATTGGAAATTTGTGGTGAGGTCTTATGGAACCAAACTGTTGAGGTCATCGCTCCCTAAGCTTACACACAACTTAATCTTACTAACTTACGCTAAGGACAACACAGACAACACACACACCCATGGCCGAGGGAGGACTCGAATCTCCTACAGGGGGAGGGGATGGGGGGGGGTGGGGGGAGCCGCGCGAACCGTGAGAAGAAGCGGCCATAGACCGTGCTGCTTGTATTTGGAAACTATTCGACTATAATGACTTTTTTTCATAGAGCGCTAATTTTTGCACTTTTCTAAACGATTGTAAGAGAAATGCCGAATGGCTTCTTGGTAGAGATCAGGATCTGTCGCACTGTGTACCACCCTCAAACAAAGTAGCACTCTGCCTAGAATTCATTGTCTACTGAACGCAGAATACTAACGACAAAATCTACATCCTCATTTTGAAAAATAACTCTCACCCTAACTCTCGTTAGCTGATACAGCCACGCTGTGAACAGTTATGCCAGATGTCGCCACTCAAACTACCACGTGATTACTCTCAGCAGGAATAATTACCTCCGAACTGTATTGCACCACTCGAAAATCTCTGGTAAATATCGAAGATGGAATCTGCCCATTCTACACTAGACAAAGCACCGTAGCACTTGCTCAGTAGCGCTGCAACACAGCTCAGAAAATAGACAAGACATTGTTGGTTGCCGCGCGGGGTAGCCGTGGGGTCCAGGGCGCCTTGTCACGGTCCGCGCCGCTCTCCCCGTCGGCGGTTCGAGTCCTCCCTCGGGCATGGGTGTGTGTGTGTGTGTGTCGTCCTTAGCGTAAGTTAGTTTAAGTTAGAGTAAGTAGTGTCTAAGCTTAGGGACCGATGGCCTCAGCAGTTTGATCCCATAGAACTTTACCACAAATTTCCAAATTTCCTTTGTTGGTGAAGAATGAGAGATTTTACACACAACGATAGAGCATGGTGGGACGCTGAGCTGCTGCTAGGAGAGGAAGAAGGGCTCAAATTTTCAGGTTTCCCTTGGCTTCCTTAAACCATTTCGGAAGAACTCGTGGATGTTTCCTTCTTGACGAGTGCTGCCGAGATCTGTCGTCGTCATGGTTCCTTTGATTTTTGTAATCCATATATACAGGGCGAACATTAATAAAACCGAACAAACTACAGAGACGGATTCCTGACTGGAAATGGAGGGAAAAAGGTCCTATGACATCTGTCAGACTGTTAATTTCAGTATTTTCTGGGACCAAGCTGATCTTGTCCTTTTTTTGTACGTCTTCATGGCGAGAATGCCGTGAACTCGTCCATCCTCCAAGAAGGCAAAAACCGTATTCACAGGGCTGTACGCAACACGTTCTTGATCTGACGAACACTCAGCTTAAATAAATCCCAGATCCTAGCCCCATACTAAATTTCTGTATTTGGAATAGCAGGAGAAAACAGCACACAACATCATGACGTATGGTATCTCTCCGGGATCTAGTCATAAATGAGTGGCTTCATCTGAATATGGCACACGTGATGAAAAGTGTAGGTTCTCTTTAAGCTGAACTGAGGCCGTTGTCGTGGGCGGAGACGGTATTACAGTATTACAGGATACTGGATTTATGTCTCCTGGGGTAACTATTTTTTGGTTAGTTTGCTTAGTTTGCTCTTTGAACTCAATACATGAAACGTATTCGTAATTCCGAATATAGACAATCATCAGCTATATTCCAAGATGCTACTCCAGATGGGTATAAAATGAATATGTGCAACAGAAAATGCTGAAAGATAATATTAAGGTTTGGCCCTGTCTGACTACCCCCTTAAGCAGATCTTCGGATCTCTTAATTGTGATATTACTTCCTCCTTCTTGCTCTTTAACATATAAATTACAACCTAAAGATAAATGAATGATTAAGGGAACTAGTAACCACTAAATGATAAATGTTGTTTCTACTTATACATTTATTGTAGATTAAAAACCCTTTTATATTACAGATGTTTATATTTCCTAACTAATATTACTGATCAATTGTCCAAATCTACCCCTTTTTATGGCTATGCGATCTAATATAAATATCACGAGATGACTGAAATTATCTACGTACCAAACACTAGAAGACACTACTTTCAAAGATGATCTACAGTGGTGTGCAACCTCAGGGGAAATAAAACTTACGTGGTCACAACTGTTTAGCCTTATAGCTCTAATAAACCAAAGCAATTAGCAATATTACCATATGTATGGCGTCTGGTGTGTTGATGTGATGGTTTTCGTACACGTCTGCGACAATGGAAGAGCTTCAGCCACACAATAAACTCTTTCAAACGCTAGGCTAGTAGGCGGTCCACTGACTAGTGTAATTAATACTCTCTTCTCCTCTCTGTGTTCTACAGACAAGAATCGCGAACTCCCAGCCACAAGGACGGAATTCAGATAGCGTCTCTACGTGACTATAGACAGAAAAAGTGCTCTCAATCACTGAATGCTGTATACCCAACGACGACTCCCTACCCAAAGTCAAAGTCCAGAATCGTATAAGTTCGCAACAGTACAGTACCTGACCGTTCTAATTATAAAATCTCCTGTGAGCAAAGACAGCAAGTCCATCTGTACCAACAAAAGCTGATAATGAGCGACCGTCAGCCGGCCGTTGTGTCCTAGCGGTTCTGGGCGCTTCAGTCTGGAACCGCGCGACCGCTACGGTCGCAGGTTCGAATCCTGCCTCGGCATGGATGTGTGTGATGTCCTTAGGTTAGTTAGGTTTAAGTAGTTCTAAGTTCTAGGGGACTGATGACCTCAGATGTTAAGTCCCATAGTACTCAGAGCCATTTGAACCATTCTGAGCGACCGTCAAACACGGGCACTCAAAACGGAAGACCTCTTTCTCTTCACCGCTGGCTTCCCAGCAAAGCTCGGCTCCCGTCTTTCGTTACTGCAGTAAGTGAATCATATTCTAGAAACCACGGAATATTCTCCCTCTCTGCAGATTCTTCCGAACCCCGACAAACCATATTTTAGTCCTTGTCGTCCAGTGCGGAAAGTTTGCGAGGAAATACCTATCCTCGTTAATTAGGAATACTTACAATGGTACGCTTCTCAGAGAAAAAATCCTCGGAACTAACCCATCCTATGTGATTTTCGTGGCAACGCTTCCTCGTTCCTCTCTGCTGCGTCAAAGATTTTCGGAGTTTCCGGAGTATTCTCCAGTTATCCTTTCGGCCCTGTATTGTGCTTCAGCGCTCAGGTGCCTCGAACGCCCGCCTTGGCACTTTCTATGTGAAGCAGGACCAACACACCTATGCGGGTTTTTCCACGCTGGGATTGAGTTACGCCTGCCACTTCATTTCCACTGGCGTTTCAACCTCTACTAGTATAGGCAATCATTCATTACGACGTTTAGACAATAAAGACACTCTGTCACCTTTCATATAGAGAATCATTCATTAAGCCGTTTTGATGAAAAAGACACTCCATCACCTTTCACGCAATAAGCGTTAACAACTATTTGCAAGGTGTACGTCACAATGCCAGTCTTCTTTAAGTATTCATATATACGATATACAACCTATTAAATGATACCTAATTCCGGTTGTAAATCATGGCAAAGTATGTAGATGAGTGCTTGTAAGGTGAGAAGTTATAGCTCCTTACAAAATGTCTTTCGGAAATGCACGTGTGTTCGAACGAACATTGCATCATACTTCTGAATAAACCAGGCAGTGCAATATTCTATTATCCTCCGACAAAGCGCAAGTGACTTTAAATTAAAATGTCTCCCCCATATGGGCAAGTACATAATGTATATACGAGTGCAGGTTGTAGATACATGGGACTGGCCGTGAAGTGTGCTTGGACAGCCTAGAATTTAGAAGACCGGTCGTGATAAGCGGGAAATCATTTTACAGCTGATATTTGTCCATGCATTTCATAACATGTCCGAAGGAACATTCCATCGTACATCTGAACAACACAGGAACTGCAATATCATATTATGGAACTAATGTATGTAATAGTGAAACCTGGTACCTTTAGTAACTGATGTGGCGTCTTGCTAGAACTCAAGCTTTTCAGATAATCTCTTACAAGGGGGACCACACGGAAATTGGATTTTGGTAATTCTTACTTTTGTAGTACGCGAAGGTCACAACTCAAATATGCACTTCGAAGCAACTCTCAAAAAACTATCGAGAAAATCTACTTTGAAGTTTTCCAACTTTGTTTAGCATGCTAAAACAAGATACACGAATTTTCGAATAGCGGTGTGGCTTTGTTGTAGCGTGCTCGCTCGCTGTGGGGGCTGGGTTCGACTCCACAAAAATGGCTCTGAGCACTATGCGACTTAACTTCTGAGATCATCAGTCGCCTATAACTTAGAACTAATTAAGCCTAACTAACCTAAGAACATCACACACACCCATGCCCGAGACAGGATTCGAACCTGCGACCGTAGCGGTCGCTCGGCTCCAGACTGTAGCGCCTAGAACCGCACGGCCACTCCGGCCGGCTGTTCGACTCCATATTTTTAAACAAAGGTGCATGTTGTGGTGTCACCGCCAGACACCACACTTGCTAGGTGGTAGCTTAAATCGGCCGCGGTCCATTAGTACATGTCGGACCCGCGTGTCGCCACTGTCAGGATCGCAGATCGAGCGCCACCACACGGCAGGTCTCGAGAGACGTACTAGCACTCGCCCCAGTTGTACGACGACGTTGCTAGCGACTACACCGACGAAGCCTTTCTCTCATTTGCCGAGAGACAGTTAGAATAGCCTTCAGCTAAGTCCATGGCTACGACCTAGCAAGGCGCCATTAGCCTTAGATAGCTTGTATCTAAAGAGTCTCACTTGTATCGCCACAATCTACAGATGTCTCATCAAGAACGATGTATACAAGGATGTATTAAAAGTTAAGTATTCAAGGAGCTACGTACTTTTCTTTATAACATTCATTACGTATCCTGTTTCAGACCTCACTCCATCCTTCGTGAGTTAGCGCGTGCATCTTGGCCGCCTCTTTCAATTAGTGTGCGTAGTGTTGGCAAGTCTGCCGACACTACACATGTACTACGAGCATTTTCCTGAGGCGTAGAATACATAAAGCTCACGGGACTGGTAATTGCTAAGCTCGTCTCAGTTCACATTTTTTTCGTTCAGTTCTAGTACCTACGTGATCTAAATATAAAATTCGTAATGTATATTCTCATTAACAAAACTAATTGTCATTTTCATGAAAAATGTTCGTCCTCTTATTTCTGATTATACATGACGGAAAAAATCACAACACCAAAAAATAATTAATGTAATGATATTTCGGAAACACACTCGTCTAGGGAACATACGATTAATACTGCGAGATCACTGGTTAATGCAAGCGCGAGGTAAGCCAGCGAAAATGTCTTAACGGAAACGTTCGCCGTACGTCCCACATTAATTTCTGCGGTTATGTCGCGTAGTGTTGCTTGTCTGTTAACTCTGATAACTCTACGCAAACGGCACTGCTCTCAGTCGTTAAGTGAACGACGACGGCAGTGTGTTGTCCGTGGTGAGAGGTAGCGCCTGAAATTTTGTGTTCTCGGTACACTCTTGACAATGTGAATCTCGGAATACTGAATTCGCTAACAATTTCCAAAATGGAATGTCCCTTGAGTCTAGCTCCAGCTACCACTCCACGTTGAAAGTCCGGTAATTCCCTTCTTGCGGTCATAACCATGTCACACATCTTTTCGCATGAATCATGTGACTATGAATGACAGCGTCGCCAATACGCCACTAGCTTATACCTTGTGTGCCCGATACTACGGCTATCCGTATACGTGCACATCGTTACGTCATGGCTTTTGTCACCTCCATGTATAAATATCCAACGAGGCCTTGTACAGGTGACTCCAACTTCAGAAGCTATTCTACCAATTCCGTGGTACAGCTGTGACGTTGTACCGCACGTAGTTTATTCTTGTGGTTTAGAAAAAACTGCGCAGTTCCATTTTGATCTTAGAACGTCAGAACTACAGCAAATTTGTACAAAAACCAGATGTTTGTCACCTTCCTACACACAAATACGAGGTAATTCAATTTGAAGTTACATCAACGTTGATGTATTACCACCAACAGAATACGGTAAACATGTTTCTTTCATCTGTACAACAGAGATTTAACTAGACATTTTTTGAACAGTGTCGCTAATAGTCTTTATGTGCTTTCGCCACGAATGTCTTATTTCATTAAGTGCCAATACGTGGATGGGGACTCAAAACAAACCACTTCCCTACCACCATCCCTTTCTGCTTTCTCCATAAATTTTCTCTTTCTTCCTTTTTGAAGCACTCTTGTTCATTCAAGTGATTCATATCCTCTCTTTTCCCCTATCCATGTTCTGCATATTGTACTATGTGATAAAGTACTGAGGATTATATAACAGAAAGTGTATCCGGTAACTGAAACTAGAGAAGAGTTAAGAAAACTTGCCGTAAATCGTAAGGAATCAAACCACAAACACACTCTTCAAAACAACAATATTAAAAAATTTGTCTACAGCGTGAGAGGTTACAGGCTATTGATTGACGGTGTAACGACAATTCAGAAACAGAAACCAGAAACTAAATAAAAATTGGATACGTAATAAGCACAAAGTAAAATGATCACACCACACGATAGGAATTGACCTCTATTTAGTTACTTCCCCTATTAATATTTTAGCAAGATGAAGAAAAACAAGAAAGCAGAGAACCACAAAATAAATAATAAAAACGGATAAATCTTCAAAACCCAAGTTATTCGGAATCTTTACCAAAATAGATGGAACAAACATATATAAGTGAGGATATAGCAGAAGAATGCAATAATCTACAAACAGCACTTAAGCAGGGAACAATCAAAGAGGTAGCACTGGAGAACGAGCTTAGAACAAGAAAGAAAAATACTCAGTTTGGTCTGTTGACATTGAAAATGCAGTGAAATGCAAAAAAGAAAGCTAAGAAAGATATAATTTGTACAAGTTGTATAGATTAAATTCCGTCTTTAGCAACTGTAATAAAAGTCTTGTTAAGATCAGACGCGTTTCGCTTTATTTTAAAACATCTTCAATGGTCAAGTTTTTTTGTTTGTTTGTCTATTCCATTGTGTGCAAATGCAATTACTCAAAACATACACATGGAGGACGAAGAAGAACGGAAAAAAAACCTGACCACTGAAGATGCTTTAAACTTAAGCGGAACGCGTCTGCTCTTAATAAAACATTTATTAGAGTTGCTAAAGACGGCAACTAACCTATACAACTACTAAATGTGCAACTACAGAAAAAAGAGGCCAAAAACACAGAAGACAACATGTGTATAATTTGTACCTTTGAAATCCAACTAAAATGATTGGAAAGAATACAAAAAGTCTAAAAACAAAACAAAATCTATCTCAGCAAAAGTACACCAAGATTCAAAGGACCGATTTTTAGGATTCATAATACGATGTCTACGGTCGGTAAACACGGGAATATAAAGTAATGGAAACACCGAAGAAAAAAGCGAGAGAAAATGTTGCTATATCTTCATTCAACAAAGAAAACTGGATAGACCACAACTGAAAATTTTAGTTTTCATGGAGAAAAACCCACCTTGAAAAAGAAAACCTTTCGGAAGTTAGCACTTCGAATACTATAAGAAGAATTTTAAAAAATTAAAAATGCACACGAAATATGAAGGAGAAGAACAGAATTATTTAAATGTGTAGGGATATTAGTTCATCAACGACTGTTAACCTGTAAATGTGCTAGAAGAATCAGAAAATACCTAAAATAACATCATGAAGGAAAATTAATGTCTGGCAGATACAGACTAGTAACTACTTCCAATAAGCTGAATTCAAGGACTGAAAATATTGCAGGCGTTTTAATTTCTGAGAAGCAGACTTGTTCTTGGAAAGGAAATTCATGTGTGGATGCCATCTTCACACTAAAAATAATAACTGAAGAAACTTAAGCACTGAACAGTGAAACAAATTTTTCATTTGCTGATTTTGAAGCCAAATAAGCAAATTGCACTAGATGATTTGAGAGAGTATTTCAGAAGAACTAAGATTTTCAAGTCAGGTTTTTACATCTGTCTACGACGAAACAGCAGTTTCTGTGAATATAAGTGGAAAATTAACCGAACTAGTTCCAGCATTTTAAAAAAAATTTTCCGTGTAGAAATTCCAGGATAAACCTTTCATTTCCATGGTCATCTCTCCTTCGTGATTCTCCATATTCCCTAGAAATTCCACACTTCTAATATACCATGCTACATTTAGCAGAAACGTGGCTCACCATTGTCATAATTTTTATACCAAAATATAGGCAATGGACTCTAAATGAAGGCGGGCTTGAAATGAAGACGACAAAGCATATCTGTGTACAATGCTATTTCTTGATTACAGGAGAAAAATTGAATTAAATATATAATTTAATTGCGAAATATATAATGCATGGTGTAGTTACGAACTAAATAACTTCATATATACATGTGAAAGGCACACCATACATCTAGCTTTGAAATCACTACGTTTATCTGAGAATAATGAAACCAATAAATATTTTAAACCTACCTAACTAGCACACACGCAAAATTTACTTATTGATAACTCATCATCTAGGTTGTCTGTGCTTTTATGTACAAGAATTTGTTCCTAAAAGGTATTTACAAACAAAACTTTTTAAAAGGGGTCGAGACCATGTCGGCTGTATACTGTGCATGACAAACACTAATTAACTGCAACCATCTCCAGCTGCGTGTTCTTGTCAGTAATACACTTTTGTATTTAATCGTAGCGCTGAAATATGAAGAAAATAAATGGAAGTTCCAGATTTCGTTCTGCTTCCCTTGGGAGCCGATCACTTCAGACCAGCGTACCATGCTTCTGCAAGTACACGGTACTTAAGTTCACTCAGCAAGCCTTCTACAATGCACCAATGCTACATTTGCGAACATCACCACGTCGATGTACTAATTGAAACTAAATGTACACAATATCGCATTTAAATCAAACCTATTCCTTGTTTTGTGACGACAATCTTATGATAAATGATCACTTCTAACATTGCAAGCCCACATAACTCATGATGATGACCCACATCAGAAAGCTATTTGAGCAGATCGCTGATGCAAAACATATGAAATTCTATGTGATGCCGTTTTTTACAACTTTTTATTTTTGTTACAATTGTTTTGTTAAAGATTTCTATAAAAATGTGAAATCAGTGTTTATATAACATGATTTAACAAAAATTAGGAGGTAGTGCTTTGAGGAAATATTGAACTTGCTGGAAAATGAAGGCAAAACTTCCTGCATGCGAAGCACACTCTCAACTACTTTTACCATGCTTTATCTTATTATTCAGAACAAGCAGTTTTTTTGGTTTTCCTAAGTCAGTTAAGGAAAATACCGATGCTGCTGACTTTTTTTGCTTCCTTGCTCCATCTCCGATTACATTTTAGACCAACGCCAGAATGATAACAGGAATCTTAAATTGAACTGTCGGTTCTGAACTGTTTCCAAACTGCTGTATGATACAGTTCTCGAACTACATATAATTATCACCACTGTAAGAACTAGGTCTAATATATATTATGTAGTAATTCCAAATACACATGGAAATAATAGCTTATTAAGCATTACTTTTGGTACGTCTTTCTAATACTACTTACTGCCAGAAAACGAGAAAAAATCTTGGTTCATTAGACCCTAAGCCTACACACTACTTAATCTAACTAACTTACGCTATGGACAACATTAACACCCATGCCTGAGGGAGGACTCGAACCTCCGACAGGGGGAGCCGCACGGACCGTGACAAGGCGCCCCAGACCGCGTGGCTTGAAGAGATGTGCGCAGGATACAAAGACATAACCGAATTTGTCAAATCAAAAGAAATACCGAAGACCAAAAGAACGAAAAAGAAGATAAAGTGACGTCTGCAGTAGGAAATGCTAACGGAACAGATGCTCACGATGTTACCGAGATTAATTAATGCATCGAACGCGAAACTCAATGCTGAAATCACATTCGTTTAGAAGTATTAATAGCCCCAGGAATAACGTCTCTCCTACATTCATCTATGGTGAACATGTACGTAAGAGATACTTACACTCATTTCTAAGAAACTTAACGACAGGATGATTTCAAGCGAGATGATTATGTAAACCCCTCCGGAAATCTGCTTGCGTTGTTTCCCAGAATATTACGATCAGCAAGTGAAGTGACTCAGTGGTTAAGGTCCTTGGTCGTATCTCAAACACACAGCGTTCAAATGTCATATTCTGTTTAACGTTGTATGTGGTTTCCAGAGTCGTTTTACACAGATACTGGATGGCACATTCAGGTAACTAATAGCTATTTTCTTCGTTCGTCCTTGTCCTACAAACCTAGCACTCCGTCTCTGTGACCTCGATTCGGTGCCGTGTTAGACCATTACAAAAAGCGCAGCGCTTTCAAAGGTGTATGCACGTTAACATCCATTTCTAAAATTAAGGCTCCCCCCGTCGGAAGTTCGGCTCCTTCCTCGGGCATGAGTGTGTGTGTTGCCCTTAGCGTTAGTTTTACATTAAGTAGTGTGTAAATCTAGGGACCGATGCCCTCAGCAGTTTGGTCCCACAGAAGCTTTCCAGAAATTTCCAAAATTTTCCTAAAATTAAGTGTGGTACATTTTCTGTGTGTTTAGTACAGACAGATTGCATAGTATTTTCAACTGGTTGCAAGTCATTTATTCCTCATTGAATCTGAACCAATGGCACTTACGGACTCCACTTGTAGTACTAATGAAGACTGTATGATGCTCCATGTCCTTTCGAAAGTTCACACCTAGGTTTTGTGGCGCAGTAGTTAGCACATTGACTCGCACGCCGGAGGACGACGGTTAAAATCCCTGTTTTCCATGGTTTTCCTAAATCGCTTAAATAAAATAGCTGTGTGGTACTTTTCAAAACGGATACGGTCGATTCCTTTCCCTTCTTTCCTGAATCCGAGTTAGTGCTGCTTCTCTAATGGATTTATTCCTCCCGTCTCTCGTGTGTCGCCATTGCCTTCGCCGAACACCCTTTTTTTTCAGAAATCGACCTTTGCACAATCGATCTATCCTCCGCTTATAGATGCAAGAGATCTACATATGTATACGAACTCCGCAGGGTACTTAGATATACGTGAAAGATAAATTGACTGGCCTACATATTTTATACGAAAAACACACAACGTTATCCAGGCTATCAGAAAACCTGCTGGATGACTTTCACAGACTTGGTCTTTGGAGCATGGAATGGTTATCTCTGTCAGTCCACGGCATTCGCTCCACGGCAGTCGCTTTAAAGGGAATAGGAAGCAACCTGCCTGGCCTTCAGTCAGACAGTGTGAAGGGCAACAGTAGAGCGATGTATGTGAAGCATCTTATCTTTGCAGGCGCTCAGTATTATTTAGGACAGCCTACAAATTAATTTAATCAGTACCGAAAATACAAACGCCTACGAGGGGTAGTCATACAACTTTAATTATCAGGTCTCCAAAAATAAAATTACTTAATCACGTTTTGGTTTCTTTGAAGGTACATTTCTGTAGTACTGGTACACATAGAAATCTCCGCGCCACAATAAATTAGCACGCTACTAGAGAAGCCAAAGCAAAATCGCACAGTCCACTGATAAACGGAGTGTCATACGGATGTAGGTTTTTCGCCTCTTACCCGTCGTGATAGGCGTGTTAAAGCGCTTCTTCCGGAACAGACAGGTGCGTTGACGGTGTACCAACCAGCTTGGATGTGGTTTTAGGTGGTTTTCCACATCCCACTAGGTGAATAACGGTCTGGTACCCAAGTCCCACCTCAATTACGCGATTCGGAAACGTTTCGAAAATTTTCTCTCACTTCACACATGTATAACACCAGATGTAGACAGTTGAGGTACACATATTTTGTCCCGGAGTGGAAAGAGGTGGTGCCAAGAACAGCAACCATGCCAATTAGCTTGGTACATAGGCTCGTAGCGGTTTTGTTTTGCATGTTGGTATTCCGTTTGCTGTGGGGTTTATTTGTAATTCACTGTTGCTATTTGAGTTTACGTATTGTCACTTTGTCATTTGGAGATAGTGAGTGGCACCATAGACGCTGGAAAATGGAGTGCCAAGTGGAGAAATCGGAACGTGTCCAACATATTCTTCTATTTGAGTGTAGTAGAAGGGTGACAGCAGCCCGCATCTCGTGGTCGTGCGGTAGCGTTCTCGCTTCCCACGCCCGGGTTCCCGGGTTCGATTCCCGGCGGGGTCAGGGATTTTCTCTGCCTCGTGATGGCTGGGTGTTGTGTGATGTCCTTAGGTTAGTTAGGTTTAAGTAGTTCTAAGTTCTAGGGGACTGATGACCATAGATGTTAAGTCCCATAGTGCTCAGAGCCATTTGAACCATTTTTTTTTTTTTTGGTGACAGCAGTGTAAGTAGCCAAAAGCATTTGCGCAGTGCGTGGGAGTTCTACACAGTTAAAACTTTGGCGGTGATGAAATGTGTGGTGCCAGTGATAGAAGAGTTAGGAGTGGAAGCAACATTGTTGTTGCTACAAAATACGCTTATTTTCTGTTTGAACGCGTTTCGTGCAATGTTGTACATCGACAGATCAAATCTCGTCGTTACGGACTAACCAGTCGTTATAGAACTATCAGTTCACTGTTATATACTCACAAGGAACCTTTTGAGTGCGAGGTCGCAAAATGTTAATGATCTTTACGACATTCGACGCCCCATGCACTGTCTGTGATGCAAGTGGAACATTGACCACTAATGGTAACAGGGGGAGCGACTGGAGGCATCCAATGGTGAGCGCACCATGAGGCTACGAAGAGTATTTGAACTGCTTTGTGCCGCGCGGGGTAGTCGCGCGGCCCAGGGCGCCTAGTCACAGTCCGTGCGACGTCTCCCGTCGGAGGTTCGAGTCGTCCCTCGAGCATGGGTGTGTGTGTGTGTTGTCCATAGCGTAAGTTTAAGTTAGATTAAGTAGTGTGTAGGCTTAGGAACCGATGACCTCAGCAGTTTGGTCCCATAAGACCTTACCACAAATTTACAACTTGAACTGCTTAGTGATGAGTAACTCCATACAGTGCTAGTGGTATTGTTGCAGAGCAGAACAATGGCCACGATGAACAAAGCAAACGTTGCATTATATCTACAGCATCAGTTGCCGAGGTTGACATTCTGTCAGAAAGGAACCCAAGGAATGACGCAGAGTTAGGAAGAGAAAGAAGTGGCAGAGAAAGAAGTAGCGCTTCTGCAAGATCAGTCAGTGGAGTATGTGATGTACACGCTCGAATGTGTGAGAACAATGATGACGTGCTTAACAAGGAAAGTGATACTGAAACAGATGTCGAGCCATGTAGTTCGTTATCCTTGTAGGATAGGAAGCCACAAATACCGTCTCTAGTGAAACCTAGTAAAGAACAATCTTTGTCTGAGGACAAGGGACGAAACGTAATTACGTACATGGGAGATCATCCGCAGCGTAGTAAAAGAACAATTATGAACAGATCTCGAATAAGTCCGCAGCAATATGACCATGTAGTGCATAAGAAAAACTACAGATATTCAAAGGGAGGACAAGACGCACTTGTTAAAAAACCTGGTTTTTGCTTGTTTTAAAGACGCTCGATACAATTTACAGAATGTGCATGTTAGTGACCGATTACATTATGCGCATTAAATTGTGCGCGACATAGATTACAGTGATTTAGAAGGAAGCAGTTGATGGTTGCACAGCGTCAAACATTGCTGCAGAATTGAAAGACTTAAGGTAACGAAATTTCAAACCAAGCGTCAAATTTACGATGCACAGGAAACTGCGGAATCGGCTCTAAAAATTGTAGACGGAACACAAAAACTTATCCCAACGTACAGTAAGGAATTTGTTTCCAACTCCGACCAATCGGGATTTGAAGAGGAAAAGCATACGAAAGGGACCGTAGAAGTTAGGGGTATAAAGAGAGTTGTGTGCACATCAGCTAACAGCTTTGCCTTAACGCATCCGTATACAGTTATGCCGACAGTTAATCTGGGCGCTAAACTGGCTGGTTTCTTGGCTGCGAGAAGTCGGAGGTGCTCTGACCCCCACGATTGTTTCCCGTGTGCGTGATATTACAAGGGCAGTAGGGAATATTTACGTCACAGCACTTAAGAGTGGGAAAATGGGCATAAGAGAATTAAAACAGTGGTGTGAGCACTGATTTTGGCCAGTAGTCGGTCAAAATAACTTTCTTTGGCTTAATTTCGGGTCTGCATATAAAAATCATACTCCTTTAGAATAAACTATTCCTCCTAAAAAGTGTGCGACATTGCAGTTCATTCCATCAGGAATCACTGGAAAAATTCAGTCCATGGATGTTTTTTTTTTTTTTTCGTGCCCGTAAAACATATTATCGTACAATCTGCAGCTACGCCTTAAAGGATAGCCAGTTTCACAATATGCTCAACGACAAAATGTTTCTCATTCGGTTACATGCCATCACATTCCATCAGTTCTCATCGCGCAGTTACACCAATATCATTCCATATGCATTCTTTAAAAGTGCACAGCCTGGTACCCGTGGTGTAGGGGTAGCGTCTTTCGTTAGTAATCACAAAGTCCACGGTCCCGGGTGCGAATCCCGCAACTACTTAAATTTTGATTAATAATCAGCACTGGCGGCCGAACACTTCCGGCATAAAAAGTCACCCTCGTTCTGTCAACGGCCTTGCCAAAGAGGGCGGAGGAGCAAACAGAGGTTCAGGGCACTCTCTTCTCCTAGGGTTGGGGAAACCGCCCCTAAAGGCAGAAAAAAATGGTTCAAATGGTTCTGAGCACTATGGGACTTAACATCTGTGGTCATCAGTCCCCTAGAACTTAGAACTACTTAAACCTAACTAACCTAAGGACATCACACACATCCATGCCCGATGCAGGATTCGAACCTGCGACTGTAGCGGTCGCGCGGTTCCAGACTGAAGCGCCTAGAACCGCTCGACCACACCGGCTGGCGGGAAATGCAAAGGCTCAACCTAGATATAGTAAAGGTCAGTGAAGTGAAATGGAAAGAAGACAAGGATTTCTGGTCAGACCAGTATAACAGCAGAGGGTTGCGTTGGGTTGTTTTGGGGGAAGACACCAAACTGCGAGGTCATCGGTCTCATCGGATTAGGGAAAGATGGAGAAGGAAATCGACCGTGCCCTTTCAAAGGAACCATCCCGGAATTTGCCTAAATCAGGATGGCAGGACGCGGGATTGAACCATCGTCCTCCCGAATGCGAGTCCAGTGTGCTAACCACTGCTCCACCTCGCTCGGTAACAGCACCAGAAAATGGTGTAACGGGAGTAGGATTCGTTATGAATAGGAAGGTGGGGCAGAGTGTGTGTTACTGTGAACAGTTCAGTGATAGGATTGTTCTTTCAGAAGCGACAGCAAACCAACATCGACAACGATAGTTCAGGTATATATGCCAACATCGAAAGCTGAAGATTAAGAGATAGAGAAAATCTATGAGGATACTGAGAGGGTAATACAGTATGTAAAGGGAAACGAAAATCTAATAGTCATGGGAGACTGGAACATAGTTGTAGGGGAAGGCGTAGAAGAAAGGGTTGCAGGAGAGTATGGGCTCGGGACAAGGGGTGAGAGAGAAGAAAGACTAATTGAGTTCTGTAATAAGTTTCAGCTAGTAATAGCGCATACTCTGTTCAAGAGTCACAAGAAGAGAAGGTATACTTGGAAACAGCCGGGTGATACGGGAAGATTTCAGTTAGATTACATCATGGTGAGACAGAGATTCCGAAGTCAGATACTGGATTGTAAGGCGTACCCAGGAGCAGATATAGACTCAGATCACAATATAGTAGTGTTGAAGAGTAGGCTGAAGTTTAAGACATTGGTCAGGAAGAATCAATACGCAAGAAGTGGGCTACGGAAGTACTAATGAATGACGAGATACGCTTGAAGTTCTCTAAGGCTATAGATACAGCAATATGGATTAACTCAATGGGCAGTACAGTTGAAGATGAAAGGACATCTCTAAAAAGGGCAATCAGAGAAGGTGGAAAGAAAATCATAGGTGCAAAGAAGGTAACTGCGTAGAAACCATGGGTACCCTTTTCATTTGATCGATGAAAGGAGGAAGTACAAAAATGTTCCAGGAAACTCAGGATCACAGAGGTACAAGTCGCTGAGGAATGAAATAAATAAGACCTGTAGGGAAACTAAGATGAAATGGCTGCAGGAAAAATGTGAAGAAAACGAAAAAGAAATGGTTGTCGGAAGGACAGACTCAGCATACAGGAAATTCAAAACAATCTTCGGTGACATTAAAAGCGAGGTTTGTAACATTAAGAGTGTAGCGGGAATTCCACTGCTAAATGCAGAGGAGAGAGCGGGTAGTTGGAAAGCCTCTACGAAGGGGAGAAATTGTATGACGTGATAGAAGAGGAAACAGGAGTCGTTTTAGAAGAGAGAGGGGATCCAGTGTTAGAATCAGATTTTAAAAAAGCTTTGGAGGACTTAAGATCAAATAAAGCAGAAGGGATAGATAACATTCCATCAGAATTTCTAAAAGCATTAGGGTAAGTGGCAACAAAACGACTATTCACGTTGGTGTGTAGAATGTATGAGTCTGGCGACATACCATCTGACTTTCGGAAAAATATCGTCCACACAATTCCGGAGACTGAAGGGCTGTCAAGTGCGAGAATTATCGCACAATCAGCTTAACAGCTCATGCATCCAAGTAGCGGACAAGAATATTATACAGAAGAATGGAAAAGATAATTGAGGATGTGCTAGATGATGATCAGTTTGGCTTTAGAAAAGGTAAAGGCACTAGAGAGACAATTCTGACGTTGCGGTTGACAATGGAAGCAAGACTAAAGAAAAATCAAGACATATTCATAGGATTTGTCGACCTGGAGAAAGCGTTCGACAATGTAAAATGCTGCAAGATGTTCCAAATTCTGAGAAAAATAGGCGTAAGTTATAGGGAGAGACGGGTAATATATAATATTTACAAGAGCCAAGAGGGCATAATAAGAATGGACGACCAAGAACGAAGTGCTCTGATTAAGAAGGGTGTAAGGCAGGGATGTAGTCTTTCCCCCCCATTGTTCAATATGTTCATCGAAGAAGCAACGATGGAAATAAAAGGAAGGTTCAGGAGTGGAACTAAAATTCGAGGTGAAAGGATGTCAATGATACGATTCGCTGATGACATTGCTATCCTGAGTGAAAGTGAAGAAGAATTACATGATCTTCTGAACGGAATGAACAATCTAATGAGTACAAAATATGGATTGAGAGTAAATTGAAGAAAGACGAAAGTAATAAGAAGTAACAGAAATGAGAACAGCGAGAAAATTCAGGATTTATGGTCAGGGAGTAGATGAAATTAAGAAATTCTGCTGCCTAGGCAGTAAAATAACCAATGACGGACTTAGCAAGGAGGACATCAAAAGCAGACTAGCAATCGCGCATTCCTGACCAAGAGAAGTCTACTAGTATCCAAAATAAGCCTTAATTTGAGGAAAAAAATTCTGAGAATGTACGTCTGGAGCACAGCATTGCACGGTAGTGAAAAAATGGTTCAAATGGCTCTGAGCACTATAGGACTCAACTGCTGAGGTCATAAGGCCCCTAGAACTTAGAACTACTTAAACCTAACTAACCTAAGGACAACACACACATCCATGCCCGAGGCAGGATTCGAACCTGCGACCGTAGCGGTCGCGCGGTTCCAGACTGTAGCGCCAGAACCGCTCGGCCACCAGCGGCCGGCACACGGTAGTGAAACATGGACTGTGGGAAAACCGAAACAGAAGAGAATCGAAGCATTTGAGATGTGGTGCTACAGACGGATGTTGAAAATTAGGTGAACTGATAGGTAAGGAATGAGGAGGTTCTGCGCGGAATCGGAGAGGAAAGGAATGTGTGGAAAACTCTGATAATGGGAAGGTACAGGAAGATAGAACATCTGTTAAGACATGAGGGAATGAATTCCATGGTACTAGAGGGAGCTGTAGGGTGCAAAAACAATAGAGGAAGGCAGAGATTGGAATACATCGAGCAAATAACTGAGGACGTAGATTGCAAGTGCTAGTCTGTGATAAAGAGTTTGGCACAGGAGAGGAATTCGTGGCGGGCCGCATCAAACCAGTCATAAGACTGATGACCCCCCCCCCTCCCCCCCGAAAAAGGGTGCGTACCTAGCTGAACGTCATGCATGGTTTGTACCTCCCAAAGAGTTCGCCTTCGATCTTGATGGTGCTAACGTTTGTGATAATTTTACATTCTGTGATCATGGTGCAAGTTAATGATTTGTTTTGAACATTTCTTGAATGTCGACGATGTACATTTTCTGAAGTTTGATGTTCATAGAAGTTTGGTATCTTCAGCTCCTGGACATTCATTTTCTTTGCCCTCCTGATGCACATGGTGAGTCATTGGTAGCTAATATTTTTCCTATCATAATTGTTAACAGTTACAAATGAGCCTTACTAGAGGCTGAACTTGGAACCTCGTACTCAAAGGGCTAGTTGTTAGTGATCATATAAATCAAAATACTGAGAAGCTGCATAATCATGTGGTCCAAAGGAAGGTAAACCAATGTTGTCAGCAAAGATTCAATGGCATTTAAGATATACAGGGTGTTTTTTTCCACCGTGTACAAACTCTAGGGATTGTTCGATGAGAGGATACGGAACAAAAAAGGTCTTATGAACTTCTGTCCGTAAATGCATGGTTTCTATGCTATAGACCGTTTATTCAATCATACATTCTTACAGAGTCTGCGGTCTAATATGTGCTGTATACATGGTTTCCTCCTAGAGGGTGGTACTGTTCTTATACGTAATGCCTTAGCGTCCTCTTCTGCCTAACTAAATGGTAATGTTGTGTCTGATTCACTTCTCTTTTGACTCACCTTATAGGCGTGATACAGCGTTGTACACAATGGTTCCGTATTCGAATCGACAGCTTGCCGACATGGTGTTTGCTCATGGAAATGCAGATGGCAACGGGCGACGGACAGCAAGGTTGTATCAGGAGCAATAACCACAGCATTCAATGTTTGCAACAATGTTTCGCCGTTTGTCTGAGACAGGTGGTTTCAGGAAGCAGGAAACCACAAAGGACGTAAACGAAAAATTCGGACACCAGACTCAGGCAGTTGGCCCGTCAGTACGAGGTAAGCCAGACGACCGCGTGGAACATTCTCCATGACAATTGTTACTACCTCTATCACTTATAGCTGTGCTGGGATTACAAGCAACAGACGTCCCACATCTGGAGCATTTTGTCACTGGTTCTTCACCAGGCAATCACAATTTCGGGATTTATGTCATCCATCCTATTCACAGACTAGGCTATCCTTACGTGGATTGTTATCTTGAACTCTCGCCTGTAGGATAGTATGAAGAAGCCTCATAGTATGGTGACAGCGAATCATCAGCATCGGTGCAGCCGGAATGTCTGGGCCGGGATCATTGGCGGCCGTATTTTGGGACTAGTCGTCCTTCCACAGCCCGGAACTATCGGCGGGTGACTTTGCCTCCGCCGCTGGAAGAAGTACCATTGATGATTCGAAGGGTTATGTGACTGCCACGTGATGGTGCTCCAGTCCACTTCGCCATTAACTTCTAAACGCATTCAATCGTGCTTTCCCTGGTCGATGGATCGGACGAGAAATCTAGTTGCACGGCCTGCTCGTTCACCGTATCTCAACCTGTGCGATCTCTGGTTATAGGGCCATCTCAAAAGTATCGTGTATGCAGAGCCCATTCCAGATGTGGAGGCACTGGAGCATCGTATTCACGCTGCCTTTGACACTGATCGGATGCAGCATGGCTGAAGTGAACATGGCAGACAGAACGTGCTGTGGCGAATACACGCATGCGTTGAAGCACATGTGGACCATTTTCAACACATGCTGTAATTGTGGCCCCGTGGTACAGCGCGTTTTAGATCGCAGTCTGTGTAACAATATATGACTTAATAAATGGTCTCTAGCATGGAAACCGTGCATTTATGGACATAAGTTCATTAGACCTTTTTTGTTCCGTATCGTCTCATCGATTAATACCTAAAGATTGTACACGGTGGAAAAAATTACTCTGTACGATATATCGATTAAAAGTAAATTTTTTGAGGAACCGTGAACACGGTTAATATTATTTTCGTGTACATTTTCGTCCGTCCGTCTGTGCATGCAAATACGACTCAGGATTGGCATATCTAAAATGGCGCTATTAATGCTGTGTTAAAAATACTGTTAACACAATTTATAAGTAAACCGTCTTTATTAAAGTGTTGTAGTCAATGTTTAAATAAATAAAACAATTTCATTTTTACGTGTTTTTACCCGAAGACGGGTTAAAACTTACGTGAGTGGGATGGTGAGTGGGGGGAGGGGAGGGGGAGGTCCCACCACATCTTACCAAATCTCATCAGAAACGGAGGTCGAGTCCAAATTAAAATAAACACATACTTAATGGACGTCCCCAAAATATCCCGAAGTGTAGGAAGAGTAGGAAGAGTAGGAATCGGACGAAAGGTAAAGATGAGGAGGAGACTAGTACAGTAGCCTACAGTCTGTGTCATAGCAGTATCTAGAGTCCTTACGTAGCAGCCCGTCGGGTTCTAGACATGGAAAGCCGTTGCATAAACGTGATACGTTGTGAACGTTTTTGCGAACGAGCGCCACGGCGACCGAGGTCAGCGGAGACCTGCTGCTGGTGCTTGCTGGAAGGCTTCCAGCAGCGCTACGTGACGCCGCGCAGAGGCTGACGGCTGAGTGAAGTCATCAGCCGGCTGGCTGTAGCGTCCGGGCGCGCGCCTCCATGGCGGTTGGTGAACAGCTCGAGGGCCGCCTGAAACTCTTCACTGCAGTCGCCGTTTCTTCCGCGGGGCACCACGAAGACGGCATGCAACAACTAACTATACATGTATGAAGATAGTATCTGTTCTTTCGGACATGTCCGAAAGAACAGATACCATCTTCATGTATGTATAGTTAAGACTCAACGGCCATTTGACTGTCTTCTTCTGTGCAAATGCACAAACAGTGCCCGAACTCTTACGCGAATCGGCGCGAGTAATGAGTATAATGGGCGGGTGCACTATGAGTATAGTGAGGGACAATAAGTTGCAAATGTGGGTCGCACAGGAGGCGTGCCAGAGATAAGTCTCTGCAGTCGCACTGTCCTCTGTGTCCTCGGTGGCTCAGATGGATAGAGCGTCTGCCATGTAAGCAGGAGATCCCAGGTTCAAGTCCCGGTCGGGGACTTATATCAACGCCTGTATGCAGCTAGGGGTATTTATTTCATTGTAATTATCAAACTGGCGTCAAGTACACTACACCCTTGGATAAGAAAAAGATTAGCAGTTTAGTGAAACCGGTCGTTGAGGTAAAGTCATAGACACTGAAGTGAAAAAGGTCATGGGATACTTCCTAAGGTCGTGTCGCACTTTCTTCTGCCAGCCGTAGTGCAGCAACTAGACGTGATATGGATTCAACAAGTAGTTGGAAGTCCCCTGCAGAAATATTGAGCGATGCTGCCTATGTAGTGGTCCATAATTTCGAAAGTGTTGACGATGCTGCATTTTGTGCATGGTCTGACTTCTCGATTACGTCCCATAAACGTACGATGGGACTCACGTCGGGCGGTCTGGATGGCCAAATCATTCGCTCGAATCGTCCAAGCAGTCGCGAATAATGGTCGCCCAGTGACGTGGCGCAACCTTGTTTGGGCACATGCTGGGAATGAAAGGCCGCAAATAGTATCCAGGTAGCCAACTATAACCACTTACAGTCAACGACGATCGGTTCAGTGTGATCGGAGGACCCAGCCCATTCCCTGCAAACACAGCCCATACAGTTATGGAGCTACTGCCAGCTTGCACAGTGCCTAGTTTCCAACATGGATGCGAGGCATCGTGTGGGCTGCGCCACAATCTAACTCTACCATCAGCTCTTATCAACTAAATTGGGACTCATCCGATCACGCCACCTCTTTCCGGCCGTGTAGAGTCCAACAGATATGATCGCGAGCCCAGGAGAGGAGCTGCTGGCGATGTCGTTCCGTTAGCGAAGGTACTCGCGTCTGCCGTCTGCTGCCATAGGCAATAGCGCCAAATTTCGCCGCACAGTCCTAGCGGATACGTTCTTCACACGTCCCACATTGATTTCTGCCGTTATTTCACGCAGTTTGTAGTCTGCCGGGCCTCTACGTAACCGTCGCTGCTCTCGGTCGTTAAGTGAAGGCCGACGGGCATTGCGTTGTCCGTGGTGAGAGGTAATGCCTGAAATTGTAATGGCTGCAATTCGCAATTCTCGTCACTCTTGACACTGTGAATCCGGCATTACTCAATTCCTTAATGATTTCTTGCTCCAATTACTATTCCCCATTCACAGTCTGCAGCGTCAATCACATCGGAAACCTCTTCACATGAATCACCGTAGTACAAATGACAAATCTGCCAAAGAACTGCTCTTTTATACCTTGTGTACGTAATAGTAGCCATCTTTGTATGTGCATATCGGTATCCCATGATTTTTGTCGTCTCAGTGTGCGCTCTACATGGGGTGTAAAAAACTAGGAATACAAAACAGTATGTTTAAAGGACATAAAAAGAAACACTTGTTATATGTGACAGAAATTTCACAGGTGCCCTACTTCCCTGCTAGTGATCCTTGAACGTTTTTGACATTAGTGATGTTCTGGTGGTGTTCAAACTATAGTGTAATGACTGTTATTGTAGAGATGTGGTTGAAAATGTCATACGTTTTGTGCACAGTTGGTGTCTGCGTCCTACTGACTGTCTCACGCGCTCAAGACAAGCAGGTGAAACTTCCTGACAAAATAAAACTGTGTGCCAGACCGAGACTTGAACTCGGGACCGTTGCTTTTCACGGGCAAGTGTTCTAGCAACTGAGCTACACAAGCACGACTCACGACCCGTCCTCACAGCTTCAGCTCTCATTCAAGACAAGAGGGAGTTTCACGAATAATGGCTCCAGATTCATTCAAGCTGGCTGGAGTGTCTATCCGCTCTAATACAACAGACGCTGCATCACTCCCAACGGAAAGAATGTGTTGGAGTGAGGTCGAGAGATCGTGATGGCCACGGTGCAGGCTGTCCTACTAATCCAACAACTGAAGAAAGCATTGCCTAAATGTTCGCTGACGTCAAAGGCAAAGCGTGGTGTGACTACGTAATACAGGAACCATAATCATTTCTGACTGTTAGTGGGACATTCTGCAACATTTCCGTAGTACTTCACCGACAAAATAGGTTAATTTCGTCCAACGAGCGTGTTAGGCAGTGGTACGACCCAATCTCGTAGTCGTGAACGATATCTGCCCATATTCCTTATCAGTAAGATTTAATTATCATCCAAATTGTACTGCAGTGTCAATATATTCCATACGAAGCAGTCAGAACAACTGCGTTGATCTAAGGCTAGCACGTTGTCAAAACGTTGATGGATCCCTAGCGGAGAAACGGTGTACCTGTGATATTTTTGCCACATAAAAAGTCTTTCTTTTTTCTCCTCTAAACACTCTAAAATATTATATACATGGTTTCTTACACCCTGTATATAAGGAAAGATTAGGTAGTGGGACTATCATCCAGAAATTGTATTTGAATGTTGGTTTTGTGGGAGAAGTTCGCATCATAAAAAAGAAAAATGCACAAATTAAAAAGGTTGTAAGAGAGCGACATAGTATTCTGCCCCTACTGTTCAATCTATACATCGAAGAAACAATTACGGAAATAACAGCTTGGTTCAAGATAGGGATTAAAGTTCCGGTTTAAGGATACTAATGAGAAGCTTCGCTGATAGCTGAAGAAGGATTGCAGGACACGTAGAATGGAATGAACAGTCTAATAAGAAAAGATTCTGAACAGAAAGCAAACGGAAGAATTTCGGAACTAATGAGACGTAGCAGAAAATTAAAATTAGTGGCCCCAAAGTAGAAGGAGTTAAGGTTCTTTTATCTTGGAAACACGTTACAGACCGAGGAAGACATAAAAACCTAAGGGCAAAGAGCGTATTCCTGGACTTAATCTGAGGAAGAAATTTGTGAGAATGTAAGTTTGGGGCACAGTATTGCATGGGTGGACGTGGACTGTGAGAAAACCCCAGAAGAACAGAACGAAACGTTCGATGTCTGGTGTTATAAAAGCCTGTTGAAAATTTGGTGGACTGGCAAGGAAGCAAGATTTTCTTCGCCGAATCGACTAAGAAGGGAACATATGGAAAAGGGACAGGATGATAGGGCATATGTTAATACATCAGAGAATAACGTCCATGGTCTGTAGTTCAGAGGGAACTGTTGTTGTTGTTGTGGTCTTCAGTCCTGAGACTGGTTTGATGCAGCTCTCCATGCTACTCTATCCTGTGCAAGCCTCTTCATCTCCCAGTACCTACTGCAACCTACATCCTTCTGAATCTGCTTAGTGTATTGATCTCTTGGTCTCCCTCTACGATTTTTACCCTCCACGCTGCCCTCCAATGCTAAATTTGTGATCCCTTGATGCCTCAAAACATGTCCTACCAACCGATCCCTTCTTTTAGTCAAGTTGTGCCACAAACTTCTCTTCTCCCCAATCCTATTCAATACCTCCTCATTAGTTACGTGATCTACCCACCTTATCTTCAGCATTCTTCTGTAGCACCACATTTCGAAAGCTTCTATTCTCTTCTTGTCCAAACTAGTTATCGTCCATGTCTCACTTCCATACATGGCTACACTCCATACAAATACTTTCAGAAACGACTTCCTGACACCTAAATCTATACTCGATGTTAACAAATTTCTCTTCTTGAGAAACGTTTTCCTTGCCATTGCCAGTCTACATTTTATATCCTCTCTACTTCGACCATCATCGGTTATTTTACTCCCTAAATAGCAAAACTCCTTTACTACTTTAAGTGTCTCATTTCCTAATCTAATTCCCTCAGCATCACCCGACTTAATTTGACTACATTCCATTATCCTCGTTTTGCTTTTGTTGATGTTCATCTTATATCCTCCTTTCAAGACATTGTCCATTCCGTTCAACTGCTCTTCCAAGTCCTTTGCTGTCTCTGACAGAATTACAATGTCATCGGCGAACCTCAAAGTTTTTACGTCTTCTCCATGAATTTTAATACCTACTCCGAACTTTTCTTTTGTTTCCTTTACTGCTTGCTCAATATACAGATTGAATAACATCGGGGAGAGGCTACAACCCTGTCTCACTCCTTTCCCAACCACTGCTTCCCTTTCATGCCCCTCGACTCTTATAACTGCCATCTGGTTTCTGTACAAATTGTAAATAGCCTTTCGCTCCCTGTATTTTACCCCTGCCACCTTCAGAATTTGAAAGAGAGTATTCCAGTCAACATTGTCAAAAGCTTTCTCTAAGTCTACAAATGCTAGAAACGTAGGTCTGCCTTTTCTTAATCTTTCTTCCAAGATAAGTCGTAAGGTCAGTATTGCCTCACGTGTTCCAACATTTCTACGGAATCCAAACTGATCGGCTTCTACCAGTTTTTCCATTCGTCTGTAAAGAATTCGCGTAAGTATTTTGCAGCTGTGACTTATTAAACTGATAGTTCGGTAATTTTCACATCTGTCAACACCTGCTTTCTTTGGGATTGGAATTATTATATTCTTCTTGAAGTCTGAGGGTATTTCACCTGTCTCATACATCGTGCTCACTAGATGGTAGAGTTTTGTCATGACTGGCTCTCCCAAGGCTGTCAGTAGTTCTAGTGGAATGTTGTCTACTCCCGGGGCCTTGTTTCGACTCAGGTCTTTCAGTGCTCTGTCAAACTCTTCACGCAGTATCTTATCTCCCATTTCGTCTTCATCTACATCCTCTTCTATTTCCATAATATTGTCCTCGAGTACATCTCCCTTGTATAAACCCTCTATATACTCCTTCCACCTTTCTGCCTTCCCTTCTTTGCTTAGAAGTGGGTTTCCATCTGAGCTCTTGATATTCATACAAGTGGTTCTCTTCTCTCCAAAGGTCTCTTTAATTTTCCTGTAGGCAGTATCTATCTTACCCCTAGTGAGACAAGCCTCTACATCCTTACATTTGTCCTCTAGCCACCCCTGTTTAGCCATTTTGCACTTCCTGTCGATTTCATTTTTGAGACGTTTGTATTCCTTTTTGCCTGCTTCATTTACTGCATTTTTATATTTTCTCCTTTCATCAATTAAATTCAGTATTTCTTCTGTTACCCAAGGATTTCTATTAGCCCTCATCTTTTTACCTACTTGATCCTCTGCTGCCTTCACTACTTCATCCCTCAGAGCTACCCATTCTTCTTCTACTGTATTTCTTTCCCCCATTCCTGTCAAATGTTCCCTTATGCTCTTCCTGAAACTCTCTACAACCTCTGGTTCTTTCAGTTTATCCAGGTCCCATCTCCTTAAATTCCCACCTTTTTGCAGTTTCTTCAGTTTCAATCTGCAGTTCATAACCAATAGATTGTGGTCAGAATCCACATCTGCCCCTGGAAATGTCTTACAATTTAAAACCTGGTTCCTAAATCTCTGTCTTACCATTATATAATCTATCTGAAACCTGTCAGTATCTCCTGGCTTCTTCCATGTATACAGCCTCCTTTCATGATTCTTGAACCAAGTGTTAGCTATGATTGAGTTATGCTCTGAGCAAAATTCTACAAGGCGGCTTCCTCTTTCATTCCTTCCCCCCAATCCATATTCACCTACTATGTTTCCTTCTCTCCCTTTTCCTACTGACGAATTCCAGTCACCCATGACTATTAAATTTTCGTCTCCCTTCACTACCTGAATAATTTCTTTTATCTCGTCATACATTTCATCTATTTCTTCATCATCTGCAGAGCTAGTTGGCATATAAACTTGTACTACTGTAGTAGGCATGGGCTTTGTGTCTATCTTGGCCACAATAATGCGTTCACTATGCTGTTTGTAGTAGCTAACCCGCACTCCCATTTTTTTATTCATTATTAAACCTACTCCTGCATTACCCCTATTTGATTTTGTATTTATAACCCTGTAATCACCTGACCAAAAGTCTTGTTCCTCCTGCCACCGAACTTCACTAATTCCCACTATATCTAACTTTAACCTATCCATTTCCCTTTTCAAATTTTCTAACCTACCTGCCCGATTAAGTGATCTGACATTCCACGCTCCGATCCGTAGAACGCCAGTTTTCTTTCTCCTGATAACGACGTCCTCTAAGTAGTCCCCGCCCGGAGATCCGAATGGGGGACTATTTTACCTCCGGAATATTTTACCCAAGAGGACGCCATCATCATTTAATCATACAGTAGAGCTGCATGTCCTCGGGAAAAATTACGGCTGTAGTTTCCCCTTGCTTTCAGCCGTTCGCAGTACCAGCACAGCAAGGCCGTTTTGGTTAATGTTACAAGGCCAGATCAGTCAATCATCCAGACTGTTGCCCCTGCAACTACTGAAAAGGCTGCTGCCCCTCTTCAGGAACCACATGTTTGTCTGGCCTCTCAACAGATACCCCTCCGTTGTGGTTGCACCTACGGTACGGCCATCTGTATCGCTGAGGCACGCAAGCCTCCCCACCAACGGCAAGGTCCATGGTTCATGGGGGGGCAGAGGGAACTATAGAAGGTAAAAACAACAGTGAAAGAGAGAGAATGGATTGTATACAACGTTAGGTGCGAGTGCTGTATGAGATGGAGAGGTTTTCACAGGAAATTAATGACACCTCACTCCAAAAAATAAAAAGCCTGTTGTTCGAATATGTAATAGATGGATTCAAGAGGATAATGTACGATCTCAGCGGCCCTAAGCGATTAGCGACAGACAGGGTACTGTAATCTAACCCCCTCCTTCCTAGTTGCTCCTGTTGTTCACCGATGTGCAAGTTTTTCCTGAAGATTTGACAGGAGTAAGATTACAATAAACTTTTTAGTTTACTTATTTTCTTGGCTCCAGTTGTTCCTGTCTAACGGTCTAATTCTTGAACCTGAAATTCTCACATTGATTGAATTAATCTAAATAATTATAAAGAATGTCATTATAGAATTTTTATTTTTACATTAATTTATTTTGTCACATTTTACTTTATCTAACAGTCTTTTGAATTTTCACATTAACAAAGCCGAAATTACATTGTTAGCCCAAAATATAAAAAAAATATGTCCGATCACATTAGAGGCATGCTTACTACTATCACACTCTGCGGTAATAACAATGTTCCAAAGGGTTTACGATTTTTCTTGACAAATGAATTTCTGTTGAGTTCGACTATTATTTCATAAATGAATCCAGAAATAAACATAGTAAACAGTACTAGATTGCAAAAGTAATACTAGAAATTTTATCTGCGCCAAATGTTTCGTAATTTCAAATGTTTCTAAAAAAAAAAAAAAAAGCGAAATTTTTGACTGTACATTCAGAGCTAGTACATATCGATTGTAACATTTACATCTACATCATACTCCGCAGGCCACCTAATGGTGTGTGGTGGAGGGTACTTTCAGCACCACTATTTGATCCCTTCTACCCTGTTCCACTCGCGAATAGTGCGTGGGAAGAATGACTGTCGGTAAGCCTCTGTATTGGCTCTAATTTCTCGAATTTTTTAATTTTTTCCTCGTGGTTAGTACGCAAGATGTATGTGGGGGGAACTAATATGTTGTCTGACTCCTTCTGAAAAGTGTTGTCCCGAAATTTCAATAGTAAATATCTCCGTGATGCACAACGCCTGTCTTGTAACTTCTGCCAGTGGAGTTTGTTTAGCAACTGCGTAACGCTAAACGATCCCGTGACGAAACGTGCCGCTCTTCGTTGGATCTTCTCTATCTACTTTATCAGTCCTACCTGATAGGGATCCCAGATAAATGAACTATACTCAAGAATCGGGCGAACAAGCGCCTTATAAGCCACTTCTTTCGTGGATGAGTTACATTTCCTTAAGATTCTTCAGATGAATCTGAGTCTGGTGTCCGCTTTTTCCACTATCTGTTTTATACGGTCATTCCACTTAAGGTCGCTCTGGATAGTTAAGCCTAGATATTTTACGGCAGACGCTGTCTCCAGCTGTTCGTCATCAATAATGTAGCTGCACGGTAGTGGATTTCTTTTCATATAGTAATTCCTTTTCATAAATTTTAGATTGAAATATAACATTTTGTGTATAAAATGGTATTTTTTTCAGAAAAACAGCTGATGTTATACTGACCTGTCCAAAATTCGAAAAATATTGCTGGTATCGACTACTACTGTTGACACGGCCAGAGCGGCGACATCTGGAAGGAACATCAAGGACAGCACGCCGAACATTATAATGGCTTCCTTCTCGCGGTGGCAGAGACTGGCGTGCCAGCATTGGTCCACCCAAGAACAACACTGATCACTGGAGTGGCACACGTTGTCCCCGTTCTGCGTGCACCATCGCGAAGGACTTGTCTGTGTGTGGAAGGTCGAAGGAGAATGCACGTTATCAGACTGCATTCGCCATCGACATACTGCAGTAATGGAGATGAGTACAAAGGCATGGATATTTTCAGGAAAATAGTTACGTACAATAAATGCGCAATAGTATGAAATCCAATCTACTTACAAATGCAGTCAAATGGTACCGCATTGGATGTCAGTAGTACAGTACAAAACAGGACATCAACGATTCAGATGGTAGAGGGTGGAACTCGGTATAAAGGCAATCGTCTCTGTATGGTGTTAGTGTGTGTGTACATGCCTTTACTGCGTAGGAAAGAGACACCATTAGTGATAGTGCGTGCTGTATACGCAAACCAAGATTGTGACAATGTCACGCGGAAAATACTTCTCATGTGCCGAAGAAGAAAAAAATCGGTACGTGCAACGAAATGGGACTCTCTAATCGTCAATTGATAATTTCGTTAGATTGGGAGCGTGATATAGACAGAACTGAAAATATGGACAACGTAGAAAATGATCTGAGGCATAGAAATGGTTATTTATGCGCAAAGCAAGGGCCACAAACCGTTAGTCTTCTCAACTTGTTGGCGATTTACAGTTGCCAGTAAGGGCCAGATGTATACGGCAAATTTTCTCACATGGCAAACATCTCGTATTCAAGCAACAACTGCCGCGGGGAGTGGCCGCGCGGTTAGAGGCGCCACGTCACGGATTGCGCGGCCCCTCCCGCCGGAGGTTCGAGTCCTCCCTTGGGCATGGGTGTGTGTGTTGTTCTTAGCATAAGTCAGTTTAAGTCATGTGTAAGTCTATGGACCGATGACGTCAGCAGTTTGGTCCCATTGGAATTCACACACATTTGAACATTTTGAACAAGAAACGCTTGTAGAAAACCGCTCGAACACCCTTGATCCTCAGTGATGAGAAGAATTTGAATTTAGATGGGTGGGATGAATTCCAATATTATAAAATTCTTCTCGGGTATGCAGCCGGATCATGACGTCTTCAAGACACAATATTTCTGCGGTCCAACTGGCCGCCATCATCAGGTGAGAGCGCTGGTGCACAATCTCAGTTCCGGCGAGATTGTGCACCAGCGCTCTCACCTGATTATGGCGGCCAGTTGGACCGCAGAAATATTGTGTCTTGAAGACGTCATGATCCGGCTGCATACCCGAGAAGAATTTTATAAATTATTACGCCGGGAAAGCCTTCGTAGTCAATTCCAATATTACTGGCATGATCTGAGAACAGAGCAGCAGGTAAGAATGAGCAGAAATTTTGATGGCGGAAGTGTAATGATTTGGGCAGCCTTATGCGCTAAAGGTTAGTCAGGCAATTGTTGGCTGAACACCATAATGAACTCTAACATGTACGCTGTGATGCTAGAGATAAAATTTATTAGAATTTATGAGGATCTAGGGGAGGAAAGTCTAACGTTTGAACAACATGATGCGTCTGTGTATGTTTCTGCTACAACCAAAAAGTGGTCTGAAGATATTGAAGCCTTGCACTGGGATGCACGCAGCGCTAATCTGAACCCCGTGAAAAACATTTGGGAAATACCTGCGAGGCGCGTTTGTCGCAATGGAAGGCAATTTGAGGCATTACGTGAGCTAAAAAGAGCGACACGAGGAGGGTCGCCGACAATGTCACTGAAAGAACGACAAACCATAACAAAATCAATGCCGAAGAGAATTTCTGAAGTAATTACGAAGAGTAGAGGTTGGACAAAGTACTAACAATGCAATAACAGAACAGGACAGAGAGTGTCTTTATATCTGTTTTCATCAGGAAAGGCGAACGTCTTATTTTGTTACTCCTGTTATGAAATAAACTCTGTAATTTCGGCCTGATTGTTTATATGTGTCTACTGTTTTCATAGTAAATTCGATACATGTGTGGTTCAGACACTGTACGTGAAACACTGTCTTTACACTGATTTTCACTATTTTATACGCTAAATGGGCAGAGTGACTTATAAAAGAAAGAGTTCATAGAAAATTTCGGTACTGTCCTTAAGAATCAAATTTGCCCTCACCTTTTGTACGTAAAAATTTGAGTGCTTTGCTTAAATGAAGTGTGTATGTAAGACTAAGTTGGCAGCTTCGTATTTTCAAGTAGAAAATCTGGACTATAAATCATGACAATAACTTTTACTTTCCAGCATGAGGTTGTTGAATGCACGTAGTTACAAAATGTGATCATCAGGCTAATACAGTTTCCCACTTATTTGTTTTCTCATAACTTTTCTACCAATGACGATTTTATTTATAACTGCTGTGTTTATTCGATATTGTGCTTCAATTTCTCTTGTATAGTGCGGCTTTTCAAAATGAACTTTGGTGGGATTCATGTTCACTGTGACAAATAAAAGCGAAAAGCACGGAAACAGGTCTCGGAAGATGTAACCGCTTAACAAATATTTTTTGTTTTCAGACGCTATTCTTGTTATTATTTAGGACCGACTAAAAGTTCATGGACTATTGAGAACTTCGGCGGTTGTGCCGTATGTCAAGTTCAAGAGGCGTCTTTCGTTGGAACTAAACGTAGTGGAATGTTGCGAAACGTATCTTGAGATTCTGCGAAGAGCTCTCACGGAAAGTGTCGGGCAAACAGGTTCCCCTCGGCGGTGCGGCAGCTGCCGTCAGGAACTGTCGGTATGTTTAGAAGCAGCTGCCAAGCTCCTTCACAAGTACCAGACTTATGTGAAGCTGATCTGGTTTCCGGCAAACACCAACCGCCAGGCTTCCCTATGCACTTCAACTCAAGTGTTCGTATATCCTCCACAAGACTCCCCTGCCCTTTCACAGCCACTGTGTCCGACTTTGCAAAGCCTCTTACGCCACTGTAAGAAATAGGTTCACTTGATTCCGAACAAACAGCGAGATCGTAATAATTAGAGTCTAGCTTCGAAGGATATTTGAACTGGAATTTTCCCACTACATCAATTCTTTCGGACACCAAGAAAACATGAAGTATTTTTTCATCAAGTCGTCGGTAATATATCGGCCTTTAGTGTTGAGGGTGAAATTTCGGAGATAGGTGATAAAACGTATTGTCTAGTAGCTGCAGCACCACTAGTAATGGGAACTGGAAACGAGGGAAAGGTAGAACCTAAAAACCTGTGCACATCTCGAGTAACTGAGAGAAGGACGTGGTTAACAACATGTCACATGGTCTGACTCCGTGAAGCACTGATACACCAAATGAACATTTACTGTATCTTTGCTGAGTGTGAAAGAAACTGCACGAGGTTACTAAGTTAAAAAGTGAAGTAAGCTTTTGATATCGCTGAATTTCTTTAAGACCGTAGCTGTTCTAATAGTGTCTTCTACGCTGTACAACACTGTTTACCACAGAAAAATACGCGCACGTCTTTTTGGAACATACTGGTACCCTGCACTGTCGTGCGCCGACCGATAGGTTCGTGAAGGTGTTACCCCTTGTTATGCTAGAATCTCGCATACATCGTTTTCTTTCAGACACAAATAATTAACGGACAGAAATTTCCAAAAATGATTAAACATCATCTTCCCGACTGGGACATAAATCCAGATCTTTGAGTTTCATCGACAACCGACTGATGTGTAGTAAAACACGTCCCACACCCCGACTCAAGGTTTTAATTCTCCAGTACCTCTCTTCTACCTCAAACTGCCATTGGCGTTTTATTATTTTAAAGCGGGACCAAGTTCGATTCCCGGTCGGGTTGGAGATTTTCTCAGCTCGGGGATTGGGTGTTGTGTTGTCCTCATCATCATTTCACACCCTCCCGGCGTGCAAGTCACCCAATGTGGCGTCGAATGAAATAAAACTTGCACTTGGCGGCCGAACTTCCCCGTATAGGGGCCTCCCGGCCAACGATGCCATACGCTCATTTCATTTCCATATTATTATTGTTATTTATTTCAGCCATCAGTCTCCTGACTGGTTTTATGCTGCCTTCCACGGACTCTTGTTTTGCAGCAACCTGTTCATCTAAGAGTATCGTTTGGATCCTACGTCCTTAATTATTTGTTGTTTGTATTCCAGTCTATGTCTTCTCCTTCACTTCATATCCTCTGCACCTCCCTCTAATAGCACGATAGTTATTCTCCAATGTCTTAAACACGTCTTATCATCCTATCCCTTCCTCTTGTCAGTGTTCTCCAATTCTGCTGAAAACCTCCTCATACTTTCGCTTATCACCCCATCTAATTTGCACAATCCTTGTGTAGTACCATATCTCAAACGCTTCTAGTCTCTAATTTCTCGTTTCTCCGTAGTTCATGATTCACTACCATAAAATTTTATGCTCCAGTTTTAGATTTCCATAAATACTCTCCGAGGGAAATTATGGCCTCTCTTTGATAACAGTAGTCTTATTTTGGCCCGGAACACTCTTTTGCCTGTGCTAGTCTGCTTTTGGCCTCTTCCTTGCTTCTTCCGTCAAGTATGAGATTTGTTATCCTGGTAGCAGAATTCCTTAACTTTGTCTCCTTCGTGGTCATCAGCAATATAATAATTTCTTCGTTAATTTAGTATCTGCTATTCCATTACTTTTGGTACTACTTAAAGATCCTTTAATTCCTCCTCATTTTCAGTGAGGCTAGCAATATCATCATCGAATATTATTATTGATATCCTCTCACCCCGAATTTTGATCCCACTCATGATTTTTTAATTTCCGCCATTTCTTCTTCTAAGAACAGATGGAACAGCGGATGATCGTGTGAATTATATTTTCCCGAAAGTCTGATGGTCTCACAAATTCTATACACGAGGGTGAACAGTCGTTTGGTTGTCACTTCCCCCAATGCGTTCAGAAATTCGAAGACATGTTATCAATACCTTCTGCTTTATTTGCTCGCAAGTTTTCTGAAGTTCCGTTTAACTCTAACACTGGATCCCATGTCTTTCACATCATCCGCCATTTCATCTATCTCATCATCAGACTGTCCTTCCCCTCGAAGAGGCCTTCATTACACCCATTAGATCCAACCACTCTCTCCTCTACGTTTAACAGTGGAATTTTCGTTGCACTCTTGATGTCGCTGTCCTTGCCGTTAATTTCACTGAAGGTTTTTTTCCTTTTATGTATGCGGCGTCAGCCCTTTCGACGAATGTTTTTTATTTCTTCTCATTTTTGCTGCAGCCGTTTCGCCTTGGCTTCTGTGGACTTCCTATTTATTTCGCTCCTTACTGCTGTACTCCTGTCTTTCCAAGAAACATTTTTGTACATGCTTCTGTCGTCGATCATTTTAAGTATTAATTCCCCGCAACTTCCTTCCTTGTCCCTATGCAGGTCTGCCCAACTTCTGCAACTATATTTTTCGGAAATATCCATTCCACTTCAATTGATTTGCTTCCTGTTGTACTCATCGCCGAATTATCAACAGCATTAGATAAATTCAAACGCATCATAATTCTACAGTACTCCTGTAGCCAAATCTTGCCACATTCGGCTGGACGATTCTCTGAAGCTTGAATCTAGTCTTCATCATTACTAAATTGTGATCTGAGTTTGTATCTGCTTCAGGGTACGCCTTACAATCCAGTATCTGATTTCGGAATCTCCGTCTGACCATGATGCAATCTTGATGGAATCTTTCCATGTCCCCAGGTCTATTCCAAGTATACCTCCTCCTCTTATGAATTAGGAAAGTGTATTCCCTACCATCGGTTGAAATTTATCGCAGAACTTAAATTAGTCTTCTTTTACTCCTACTATCAAACTCATATTCTCCCGTAACTATTTCTTGCAACCCTTCCCCTAATACAGATTTCCATCTCCCATGATTATGAAATTATTATCTCCCTACAACATCGTGAATTACCAGTTCAGTACCCTTAGATCTTCATCTCTTCAAATTATTGTTGTTGGCGTTCGTTTACTAACGATTCTGATGAGAAGAATCCTGTCACTAAACTGTTCACAGGAAGTCACTCTTTGCCGTATCTTCCGATTTATAAAAAATCCTGCTCTTGTTAAACCATTTTCTGCTGTTGTCCGTATTACATTACATCCTTCAGCCCAGAAATCCATATTTTCATTCAATTTCATTCCACTGACTCCAAGTTTATCTAGACGGAGTCTTTGCATTTCGCATTCCAGATTTTCTAGCTTCCTTGATATGTTCAAACTTCTGAGATTCCATAATCCGAAACGCACTGTGTTAACCTGAGTTTCGAATGGGTGTCTACTAGAAATATCATCACGACATTTTTTTTTTCATTTTGATGCCCTGTGGATGCGGTTTCTGTGTCTTCACTGCACCGGTTTCAAATTGTTCAAATGGCTCTGAGCACTATGGGACTTAACATCTGTGGTCATCAGTCCCCTAGAACTTAGAACTACTTAAACCTAACTAACCTAAGGACATCACACACATCCATGCCCGAGGCAGGATTCGAACCTGCGACCGTAGCAGTCGCGCGGTTCCGGACTGAGCGCCTAGAACCGCTAGACCACCGCGGCCGGCTGCACCGGTTTCAATTTATTTCTGAATCTTAGTGCAACTGATCCCTGCTGCTTCCTTCACCTTCTAAGGGTAGTTTCCCACCCCAAGGGCCAGAGGGTGCCCTCAATCTGCCCTTTCCTCCACATTCTCTGACAAGGCCATTGGCAGTACGAGGGTGATTTCTTACGCCGCAAGTCTTCGTCTGCCATTCCTGGTGCTGGTGATTTTTATTCACAAGTTAGTGACTCGAATCGTGCCCAGAGGACATTTTTGTTACTAGCCAAAGACGTTGGCCTTGCACGGAACTATAATTACAATATTAGGTTTCAGCAGCATTTCTTTCCTTACGACTGGTGTCTTTAGGTCTACTTACTTCACTTAACATGGATCTCTCTCTCTCTCTCTATCTCTCTCTGTCTCTGTATCACACACACACACACACACACAGAGAGAGAGAGAGAGAGAGAGAGAGAGAGAGTGAGAGAGAGAAATCGTCTCAATGATAGGAGAAAGCACCAATTTCGCTAAAAGTGAACATGAGTGATACAAGTATGTGCGTTGTAGAATGCCTTCCGCCAAGAATATGTAATTCGGTAATGGTTTAGAGGTAAATAATAAATCTGTCTTTGCCGTCGCTCTTTAGCAAACAGCATATCGTGTGTAATAAGTGATTCACATTTGCGGGAAGGTGCAGCATTTAATCCATCACGACAAAATTTGAGAACAGCTGTTAATATTAGTAAGTAATAAGATGATATACCGTCGTTCAAAGACCTAATCTATTATAAACAACAATAACGATAACTGACTATCGAAAATGTTGTAAGCTTCAGCATTATTATAAAGAGTGTGACCACCTACCGTACCACACGTCATGTTCTATTTCAGCGTTACACTTTATCACCATGTATTTGCATTAGAAACTGGCAATAAAAAAAAAAAGGAACATGCTGTCCTGTCTCAACACTTAATGATCTCGAAAATACACAGTGCAAATTATCGGCTTCCTATCAAGCAAGAAGTGACTTTGCTGAAGTAGAAAGAGCATAATGGCTGCTTTTATTATACTGAAGGTGTAGCTCTCTCTGGCGAGTCTTCGCAGAGCCAAGGGGAACTCTGCACAGAAGTCCGTTGTTGCCCGTTTTGCAGAGGTGTGTTACAAGGCCAACGGCCTTCCCGGCGCTGACGACATCACAGCTCTTGTAACATGGCAGACGCCACGTTGCCAGTCGCTGAGGGATTTGCTGACCTGCGACACAAGGCCGACTCAACAGTTTTTGTAGAGCGTGTCGCTTAGAAGGCTTCAAGGTTCCGAGGTAGTAAGGTCTGACGAACTGCATTACCTTCATACTAACGTCTCTGCAAACTGCGTTCAAGCTATTACTAGACTGAAGAGCCAAAGAAACTGGTACACCTGCCTAATATCGTGTAGGGCACCTGCGAGCTCGCAGAAGTGCCGCAAAACGACATCGCATGGGCTCGACTAATGTCTGAAGTAGTGCTGGAGGGAACTGACACCACGAATCCTACAGGGCTGTCCATAAATCCGTAAGAGTACGATGGGGTGGAGATCTCTTCTGAAGAGCAAGTTGCAAGGCATCCCGGATATGAGCAATAGTTTTCATGTCTGGCCAGTTTGGTGGCCAGAGGAAGTGTTTAAACTCGGAAGAGTGTTCCTGGAGCCACTCTGTAGCAATTATGGACGTGTGGGGTGCCACACTGTCCTGCTGGAACTGCCCAAGTCCGTCGGAAAGCACAATGGACATGAATGGATGCAGGTGATCAGACAGGATGCTTCCGTACGTGTCACGTGTCAGAGTCGTATCTAGACCTATCAGTGGTCCCATATCACTCCAACTGCACACGCCCCACACCATTACAGAGCCTCCACCAGCTTCTGCAGTCTCCTGCTAACATGCAGGGCCCATGGATTCATGAGGCTGACCCCATGCCCGAACACGTCCATCCACTCGATACAATTTGAAAAAGAGACTCTTCTGACCAGGCAACACGTATCCTGTCATCAACAGTCCAACATTGATGTTGACGGGACCAGATAGGGCGCAAAGCTCTGTGTCGTGCAGTCATAAGGGGTACACGAGTGGGCCTTCGGCTTCGAAAGCCCATATCGATGATGTTTTGTTGAATAGTTTTCACGTTGAGACTTGTTGATGGCCCAGCACTGAAATCTGGAGCAGTTTGAAGAAGGCCTGCATTTCGGTCACGTTGAACGATCCTCTTCAGCCGTCGTTGGTCCCGTTCTTGCAGTATCTTTTTCCAGGTGCAGCGATGTCGAGGATTCGACGTTTTAACCGAATTCCTGATATTCGCGGTAGATTCTTGAGATGGTCGTACGGGAAAATCCCCACTTCATCGCTACCTCGAAGATGCTGTGTGCCATCGCTCGTGCGCCGACTATAACACCACATTCAAACTCACTTAAATCTTGACTCTGTCATTGTAGCAGCGGTAACCGATCTAACAACTGCTTCAGACAACACTTGTCGCCTTATATAGGTGTTGCCGACCGTAGCGCCGTATTCTGCCTGGTGGCATATCTCTGTATTTGAATACGCATGCCTACACAAGTTTCTTTAGCGCTGCAATGCATTTTTATTCTTGGTGGGTTCGTTTCTGCAGCAGAATCCTCATCTTTTCCTACTCGGTTCTGTTGTGTTCTCCACTTTTGCAATAAAGCTTACTCGCCACACAATATCTCATGATGAAAGACGTGATAATAAGGCGATGCTTTCTTCAAGTGGGCACTAAGTGCTGCTCCATTAGAGCCTACGGTTCGTCTAATTCTTTCCTTTCTGCACGTGCTGTAACAGCTTTCCTTTGAACGGCGTTAATGTTATAACAGGTGTTGCAGAATCTGGTGACAAATAGCATAGGACCTTAACTACATATAAAGGTGAATATTGTTCTGACAATATTGCAGAACTTGGAAATTAAGGAACTAACATATAGTTTATGTTGGCGGAATAGCCATCTTCTTCTTTTTCTTGGTAGGTGACAGTTCTACGGTCATTGAAAAACCAGAAACTGTACCGGACACTATAAATGTTATCTTGCAACATAGTAAGCTGCTAATAAAATATTCTATTATAAGCGAACGTTTGACCGTGTTTGCCCTCTATACTGTTATTTGTCCTCTGTTTGACGTTGAGCTCTATTTATGTTGCTGTAAACCATTGTAATTCTTGCTGTTAATCTAGTTTACATTAACCAGAAGAGGTCACTGGCCAACTCCAGTCGCTTATTAAAGAATCTGTGGACACACAGCCAACAGAAAATATTTTACATTTACACCACTAGCGTTAGCCTGTTTTTTGAAATTTCCTCATTATTTGAACACAAAATCTCGGGCGAGCACATATTTTCCGTATCCAGCGAGAGACATATAGATCATTGTGAGCGGTAATCTCACTTAATCTGCTTCTTCTGCATCACAGAATCACCACTTCATGGTTCAAAAAATGGTTCAAATGGCTCTGAGCACTATGGGACTTAACATCTGAGGTCATCAGTCCCCTAGAACTTAGAACTACTTAAACCTAACTAACCTAAGGACATTACACACATCCATGCCCAAGGCAGGATTCGAACCTGCGACCGTAGCGGTCGCGCGGTTCCAGACTGTAGCGCCTAGAACTGCTCGGCCACTCCGGGCGGGAAATGTAATTGTTACAACAGAGGAAAGAAAATCAAGGCAATCTATGATGTTACATTAGAGGTGGCTTCAGTCAATCAGGCCTTTAATATGTTGACGTGAAATATTTTATAGCAATTTATGTTGCCCAGTTTGCATGATAATTTTTGAATAATGTGTATTTGAGTAACAATAAAACAGTATCATATTTCCAGCTGTGTCACAAAAAGGCGAAATTTCTATTGGATGGCAAAATCAAACGTTTCCTGTACACCAGTCACACTTGACATACGAGAAACTAATGCATTTAGGCACATCATCGTAATTACAAGTTTTATTTGGAGAGAATTGGGATGGAGTAACAATTGGTTAGGCCATTGTTTGCCACATTGTGCTACATACCAGACGTAGTTGAACAAATGGGTAAAACCTTGTGATGCAGGCTGATACTGCCCAAGTGACTGAAATTTAACAGTACTATACTGGTGACTTTTCTTAGAAGAAAGATTAAGGCAAGGCAAACCTACGTTTCTAGCATTTGTAGACTTAGAGAAAGCTTTTGACAATGTTGAGTGGAATACTCTCTTTCAAATTCTGAAGGTGGCAGGGGTAAAATACAGGGAGCGAAAGGCTATTTACAATTTGTACAGAAACCAGATGGCAGTTATAAGAGTCGAGGGACATGAAAGGGAAGCAGTGGTTGGGAAGGGAGTGAGACAGGGTTGTAGCCTATCCCCGATGTTATTCAATCTGTATACTGAGCAAGCAATAAAGGAAACAAAAGAAAAATTAGGAGTAGGTATTAAAATCCATGGAGAAGAAATTAAAACTTTGAGGTTCAACGATGACATTGTAATTCTGTCAGAGACAGCAAAGGACTTGGAAGAGCAGTTGAACGGAATGGACAGTGTCTTGAAAGAAGGGTTAAGATGAACATCAAAAAAGCAAAACGAGGATAATGGAATGTATTCCAATTAAGTCGGGTGATGCTGAGGGCATTAGATTAGGAAATGAGACACTTAAAGTAGTAAAGGAGTTTTGCTATTTTGGGAGCAAAATAACTGATGATGGTCGAAGTAGAGAGAATATAAAATGTAGACTGGCAACGGCAAGGAATGCGTTTCTGAAGAAGAAAAATTTGTTGACATCGAGTATAGATTTAAATGTCAGGAAGTCGTTTCTGAAAGTATTTGTATGGAGTGTAGCCATGTATGGAAGTGAAACGTGGACGATAAAATACGAGGGCTATTCCGAAAGTAAGGTCCGATAGGTCGCGAAATGGAAACCACGGTAAAAATCAAAAATGTTTTATTTGCAACAGTTAGATACACCTTGCAGCTACTTATCTCCATAGTCGCCGACCCGACTTAGACGTGTATCGTAGCGTTGTACCAACTTTCCCATACCCTCGCTATAGAAGGCAGCCGCCAGTGCTCTCCGCCAATTCTCTACGCTGGCCTACGGCTCGTTGTCTTGTGCCGAAATGTTGTCTTCATAACCAGCGGTTCATGTGACCTGAGCTGAAACTCAGAGGGAGACAATTACGGGCTGTATTGTGGGTAATCTCACATTTCCATTTGAAAACGATGCAGGAGCATCTTCATTGCCCCTGCAGAATGCGGCTGCGAATTGTCTTGAAGACGAAACAGCACGACAGTTATGTAATGTTAGCTGCATAGCTTCAGGGGAAATTTCTCACCAGGCCCCCGTACTTGGCGGCAGACACTATTTTCTAGACATCTTTACGCACTCACTGCGAGCTCAGAAATGAGAAGAGCGCCGTGATGCTAACTGGGGTTATACTAGAGACACTACCCAACACATCTGTGCAAAGCTTTATCGGATTTTCATAGTCGTTTCCATTTCGTGACCGATCGGACCTTACTTTCGGAATAGCCCTCGTAGTTTAGACAAGAAGAGAATAGAAGCTTTCGAAATGTGGTGCTACAGAAGAATGCTGAACATTAGATGGGTAGATCACATAACTAATGAGGAGTTATTGAATAGAACTGGGGAGAAGAGAAGCTTGTGGCACAACTTGACTAGAAGAAGGGATCGGTTGGTAGGACATGTTGGGAGACATCGAGGGATCACCAGTTTAGTATTGGAGGGCAGCGTGGAGGGTAAAAATCGTAGAGGGAGACCAAGAGATGAATACACTAAGCAGATTGAGAAGGATGTAGGCTGCAGTAGGTACTGGGAGATGAAGATGCTTACACAGGATAAAGTAGCATGGAGAGCTGCATCAAACCAGTCACAGGACTGAAGACCACAACAACAACAATCCTGGTGATAATTCTGAAATGATAAAGAGCTAGCAGAAAATATATTGTCCAAAAATTATTAAAAATGCTTTAGTGTCTACAAAAGTCTTTATTGAGAGGCTGAGTCTTTTCATCGTCCTTATAAAGACAATGTGAGGTTACGTCCAGGCCAAGAGTTCAATAAAAGCAGTGAGTTATTTGCTATAACTGGTAATAAGGTGTTTCTAATGTACTACTTAAAATTATTCTTTTCCATTTTTCCATAATCTGGTACATCGATTATAAGATTTTTTCAACTAAACAGGCCTGTTTTTAATTTTTTCGCCCTAATTTGCCTTGAGGTTCCTGAAGACAGGTATAAAGCTGCGGAAACAGTAATCCACTGTCAATGACCATTGGTATTGTTGTGTACGGATGTGCCGTAGCACTCATCGACTGTACAAACAACATTGTCTTTCTTTCACTCGAAATTGTAAATTGTGGTCTGCACACAGTTCTTGCAAGAAACCTGAGTGACTGGCTTTATACGCTGAATTTTAGGGGATAACAAGAAACTTCGTCTCTATATTAACTACGAATTTATCTATAGTATTACGTATTAATCATACCTCCTTTACACATTCACTTGAAGTAAATTTTGTAATTTTCCAACCGTGGAAATCAGTAATGTTACTCTCACTTGCAGTTCAAGGGGCCCGGTCACTCTTCTTACGAGGAGTTCTAAATCTTACGAATAATTTTTCTTCACAATTTTGCAAGTTTCATACTTCGTGTATACCTTTGTTCCATTTGTACAGTTCAGTTCCGATTTTACGAAACGAAACTGGCTTTTCACACTGCTTAACTTTAAGTGTTTTCCACCTTCATCGTTGACCCAAAAAAATTAGAACCTTTTCTTTGAACTGGAAACTATTCCTGTACGTGTTTTCTTTCCGCTAGGAAGGTATTGTTTTTCTGTCTGGACCTGTTTCTGTATGGACTTGATATAGTGCAATATGCATCATATGAACCACAGTTCACGGAGCTGCGCGGGATTAGCCGAGCGGTCTAGGGCGCTGCAGTCATGGACTGTGCGGCTGATCCCGGCGGAGGTTCGAGTCCTCCCTCGGGAATTTGTGTGAGTGTGTTTGTCCTTAGGATAATTTACGTTAAGTAGTGTGTAAGCTTAGGGACTGATGACCTTAGCAGTTAAGTCCCATAAGACTTCACACACAGTTCACAGAACTGTCAGTTGTTTCCTGTTTCTTCTAACGTTTGCACAACTTCCAGCGAAATGTTGACATCATTCGATCGATGTCCAAGAAATTGACTAAGAAATGACACATCTGTAGGTCTTAGGGAGAAGCAGAGAATTTCGACGGCTTAACACTTTCTCCACATTTCATCGTCGCAACGTTGAAAAAAATTAATTGGCTTCCACATTGCTGTGAAATCTTGGAACCTGCATAAAGATGCTGTTATTTATCAAATACGAAGAAAACACAAAGAAAATTAATTAAGTTTCGTCATCATTGTTAACACTTAGCGATACCGCAAAGGCAATGCTAATTATTATGGATATTAAAAGAGTACAAGATTCAAACGAATAGCAACTGTGACAAAGAAACTGTCAACGGAATCTAAAATACATTCTGCAAATCGTGATCTTGTGGTATGTTATGTGTTTCCCGATTTGCCGTCGGTTAAAGCAGGGCACGTACCGTGTTGCGTATGCGCAGTTTGCTGCAACTAGGCAGGGGTGTACATTCTTCCAGCCACCTGGCGAGTTACGATTATGACGATTTTGAAACTTTTTAAAAATATATTTGTAGTGAGTCTTAGACGTTACAGTTTTTAGATAAATCCTTCCACTATAGTCATGGTACAGCAACAGTAATATATTTTAAAGAAGAAAAGGGATCTTGAGGAAAAATTTGAAGATGTGTCGAAAACGCGGAATGAGAGAATTAACCTTCTGCTGTCATTGGAACCCAGACTGTTTTTTTACTGTTACTAATATTTTCACATTGTGTTTATTTCCGTGTATTCTTCGTGTATAAAAAAATCAGGGCAAGTTCCGACATGTCGAAGTGGACTGTTGCCTCGTTAGTCGGTAACAAACAATGAATGGACAACCATTGGCAGTGTGACATGCTCTCACCTCATGACAGCTGCGGAGTGGTTTGGGACGCCGCGGGACGGTAGTGGTTTCCTTAGTGTAGAGCAACAACGCACTAGCATTTTTTTTTTGCTGTGAAGGTGCATGTATTTTTCTTTTATTTATAAAAGTTCTGTACTCCGCTCATCCCACCCCTTCTTCCGCCGTTTCATATTTGCTGCCTTCGACGCCTTTCTTCGCAAGGACAAAATTATCACTCTGTAAATTTTACACTTATTTAACAAGCAGTTTCTACACTATCACTATGACAGTGTTGACATCAGGGATAGTGCAAAGAAGGACCTACGGAATCTCTCCAATCTATTCGCTCCTCGCGTTTATTAATTGCGACACCCGCCATCTTTCATAATCAGACCCGTCTCGCGTAGTGTACTCGAGTACTTCACTTTGTTCTCTTTCCGTTCACGTGTTACCGTACTATTACTTCTAGTATACCTCCATCTCACAGCAAACGCCCTGTGAGTCTTATAGTTTTCTCGATGGATTTCAACAGATTTCTCGCCTCAACCAAATGATGTTCAAATGTGTGTGAAATCTTATGGGACTTTACCGCTAAGGTCATCAGTCCCTAAGCTTACACACTACTTAAACTAAATTATCCTAAGGACAAATACACACACCCATGCCCGAGGGAGGACTCGAACCTCCGCCGGGACCAGCCGCACAGTCCATGACTGCAGCGCCCTAGACCGCACGGCTAATCCCGCGCCGCCTCATCCGCTCTCGGAAGATGTTGCCTGCAGTTGGTAACGAAACGTCAGGAGGAAGAATTTCTACTGCTCGACCACGACCTCTTAGCCCGGAAGTTTTAATTAATGAAGACGCCGGCCGTGAATCTCTACACGATATGATCCTTGTTATCTATTCAACACATCTGAACTTCAGCCAAGCCTTTTGTCATCATCATATTTGAAATGACTCCATACTCTTTTACCTATTCATATTCCAAAGCCTAAGTTTCACAGCCATGTTATGCAACTAAGTTATCCACTTGCACTAAACATTTGTGGTTTTACTTAGATGCAAAGCACTTGTTGTCTTATTCAAAGCCGTGCGGGATTAGCCGAGCGGTCTAGGGCGCTGCAGTCATGGACTGTGCGGCTGGTCCCGGCGGAGGTTCGAGTCCTCCCTCGGGCATGGCTGTGCGTGTTTGACCTTACGGTAATTTAGGTTAAGTAGTGTGTAAGCTTAGGGACTGATGACCTTAGCAGTTAAGTCCAATAAGATTTCACACACATTTTCTTATTCAAACTAAGTTTTCCGTGTCTCTACTTCCCTCCGTCCGTCCATATTGATCTTTCTACCTAGCCCCTCGCATAAATCTTACTCCTTACGGTCTTAATTTGCGGCATATTTGCTACTCTAACGGCGGGCCGTTAGTTTGATTGCGGTGAATATCGAACGAAGTTACGCGCGATTAAAAGTGCTAATGCGGGTCGCCGCCATGCGCTAATGTGACTTACAGCGCTAAACTAGGGACCGCCGTCGGCACCTGTTGCTCCCCTCGGCGCTGACGTGTAGTTTCAGGAAGCGGTTTCGCCACGACGCGCCACAGCGAGTAGGAGCCGGCGCGCCACAGGTGTGGCTGGGCGTGGCGCGTGACGTAGCAGCAGGCCGGCGAGCCGGGCCCGCCGTGAACTTGGCAGCGCGCTGCAGCGGCCAAGGTCGCGGGGGAAAGTGCGCTCTGGACGCCGCTTACGCCTCTGCTTTACGGCGAAGCGGCAGACTTACCCATCCACAGTTCCACTCGGCAGCAGGCCGTTACCTGCAGAATACGAGCGGTAGTTATTAATTATCACAGCTAACCTAAAACTTGGGGGAGGTCCTTCTCTACATACTCTCCCTTCAGTGTCAGACTTACTTTGCAGCCGCAGGCGACTTGATGGTGACCTAACGACTTTTTACATTGCTCTGTAGTCCAGATTTTATGGATTCGGCATCACGCTTTCCTGTTAAGGGCATTTGCATCACTGATGAAAGCACCTGTCTTCAGGCCACAGGTGGTCCATCGGGACCATCCGACCGCCGTGTCAACCTTAGTTGAGGATGCGGATAGGAGGGTCGTGTGGTCAGCACACCGCTCTACCGATCGTTATGATGGTTTTCTTTGACCGGAGCCGCTACTATTCGGTCGAGTAGCTCCTCAATTGGCATCACAAGGCCGAGTGCACCCCGAAAAATGGCAACAGCGCATGGCGGCTGGATGGTCACCCATCCAAGTGCCGTCCACGCCCGACAGCGCTTAACTTCGGTGATCTCACGGGAACCAGTGTACCCACTGCGACAAGGCCGTTGCCTGCATCACTGATGAGGGGTTCTGTAATTCTGCATTTTGGCAGTTCAGAAACGATCCACTCCGAAAATAATCTCTTCCTCATTCTGCAAAAGTAGAAATTACTAGAGATCATGTCGGGAGAACACGAGCGGTGTCCTGAAGGAAGAGGTGGGGAATAGGGCGGATTGGAGCTGAGCAAAATCAAACAGCCCATAAAAGCTGAATGTGTCCACGTCCCGCGCAGAACGAGTTGGGACATTGTCATCCAGTAAAAACACCCCTTTTGACATGCTCCTCCGATGTTGTATCTTGACAACCTTCCGCAACATCGTCAGGGGATTTCGGCAGTACGTTCTTATGGCTGTCTGCCCCTTGCAAGCATTATACAGGGGGTGGGCAAAAGTATGGAAACGCCAAAAATACAACAGAATACCCTGCCTAATACGGTGCAGAAAACTAGTTGGAATTAAAAAAAAATCCCAATCTGGAAATGGATAAATACAGGTTCTGCATGATTTTCCAGGTAATCTTATACGATTCTTCCTCTAAAGTAGCGGAAAGTTCAGCTAACGACGATGCTGGTGGGTAGTGATCTCGCACCCTTCTCTCCAAAATAAGATCTTGTGACAGTGCTGGCCCCTGTAGAACAACCATTGTATCACCTGATCAACCACAATGGTCACATATTCTTTGTCAGTGATACTTGTAGACTCACCATGGTCCAATGGAATGCCCTAATATAACCGTCCAAGCATCACCGAACCCTCGCCATGTTTCACTCTTAGGGAGTCAACTCGGCCAGAAGTTGAAAGTCTGGAACAAGACTCGTCCGACAAATGACTTTCTTACATTGCTCCATTGTTCGGGTTTCTTAACTCCAGTATCACATTTCCCTCTTACGGCCATTTGTATCACTGACGAGTAGTTTTGTAATTCCAGCTGCCTTAGTGGTGTTTTGGTGCTGACAGGGTTCGCGAGAGCTCCTTAGAGGATGATGTTTTCCCGCTTTTCCTGTGTGCGTTATAAACCTACAGTATGGTGCCTGTTGAAACACTGAACACGTCAGGTCCCTTGGTTACGGAAGCACCCGCCATAAGAGCACTAACAATGTTCACTTCGCTCCGACACAGTGCAGTCAAAACTACACAGAAGACTGTTCTGACCGCGACTGACGCTTGCAATGCGACGAGACATTGCACGGGTGCCGTTCTTCGCCAAATACAACAGCATAATCTGCAGCCTTGCCTAGCATCTGCATTTGTGTTCGAGCATGAATTTCTCATATGTTTGTCCAACCACTGTATGTCAGCACAACACCCATGACAGTCGCAAATAACTCACCTTGCCCGATTATGGTTGTATTTTCGCCTTTTTTGACGGTGGGGAATTCAAACGTTTCCACGTCTATTTTCGCTACTTAGAATTATACTGATGCACACAGTAAGCAACAGGCCAACCGAAATGAGTTTTTCAACTTTCTAATCCTTGGTCTATAGGCGGCTGAAGAAGTCACTTGGGTTGGTGTGATACAGATTTACGCTGCTAACTCGGTGCTGCGCAGCTTTAGACACGTGTGAACAGTCGCGATACCCAGCGTGCGGCGACCTTTGTCATAATGACTTGTAAGACACTGAATGATGGAAGACAGATTTTCCCACTTTTTTCCCTTTTGAGTCATCAGTCTTCTGACTGTGGTGCGACCCGCCACAAAATCCTTCCCTGGGCCAATCTTATCCTCTCACAGTAGCATATGTAAAATAAGTCCTGAATTATTTGCTGGATATATTCCAATCTCTACTTTCCTCTACTGTTTTTACCCTCTACAGCTTCCTCTAGTACCACGGATGTCGTTCCCTGATGTCTTAACGCATGCCCTATCATCCTGTCCATTTTTATTGTCAGTGTTTTCCATGTATGCCTTTCCTTGCAGATTCTTAGGAGACCCTCCTCCTTCCTTACTTTATCAGTCCACCTCACTTTCAACCCTCGTCTGCAAGACCACATCTCGGATGTTTCGACTCTCTTCTGTTCCGATTTTCCCACAGTCCATATCTCACTGCCGTGCAATGCTGTGCTCCAAATGTACCTTCTCAGAAACTGTTTCCTCAAATTAAGACCTATTTTTCACACTAGTAGGCTTCTCTTGCCCAGGAATACCCTTTTTGTCCGTGCTAGACTACTTCTTATGCCCTCCTTGCTTCGTCCGCCATGGTTATTTTGCTGCCTGAGTAGCAGAATTCCTTAACTGGTTCTATTTCACGATCCAGAACTTTGATATTAAGTTTTTCGGTGTTCTCGTTCCTAGTACTTCTCATTACATTCGTCTTTCTTCGATTTATACTCGTCCATATTAGGTACTTATTAGACTGTTCATTCCATTCAACAGATCCTGTTATTTTTCTTCGCTTTCCCTGGTGATAACAACGTCATCAGGGAACTGTACCACTAATACCCTTTCATCTTGAATTTTAATACTACTCTTGAACATTTTTCTTTTATTCACGTCATTGCCTCTTTGATGTATAGACTGAACAGTTGGATCCGAGCACTTGGTCCTCGGTCTTCCAGTTCCACTGCTGGCTTTTGGTTCTTGTGGTTCTTGTACATATTGTATATTAGTCGTCTTTCCCTATATTCTCAGAATTTCGAACATCTTGCACTATTTTACACTGTCGAACGCCTGGCATATGCTATGAATGTGTCTTGATTTTTTTCGGTCTTGCTTCCGTTATCAACCGTAACGTCAGAACTGCCTTTCTGGTGTCTTTACATTTCCTAAAGCTAAACTGATCGTCATCTAACACATTCTCAACTTCTTTTCGTCTCTCCCTTACATTATTCCTGTGAGAAAAACGGATGCATGAGCGGTTAAGCTGTTTCTGCGCAAGTCTTGCACTTGTCGGCTCTTTCAATCTTTGTAATTGCCTGGATGATGTCTTCCCGAAAGTCTGAAAGTATATCGCCAGCCTTATACATTTTGCACAGCAACGTGAATAATCGTTTTGTTGCCACTTTCCCCAATGATTTTAGAAATTCCGATGGAATGTTATCTATCCCTTCTGTCTTACTTGATCTTAAATCTTACAAAGATATTTTAAATTCTTATTGTAATACTGGGTCCCCTGTCTCTTTCCTGTTGACACCTAGTTATTAGACCAGACCTCCCCCTTACAGAGACCTCTAAAGTACTCTTTCCTATTATCAACTATGAGTATCATATTGACTGTGATACTCTGGTCTTCCAGCAGCAGGGTCTCATCCTACTCTTCTTGTTTTTTAACAGAGCGATGGTCTGGCACTTCGTCGTTCAGACTCGTTTGATCACAGTGAATGCGCCTGCGCCCCTGTCCACTGTGTCCTATGTTGGTGCTTTGTTTCCTAACGCTCCCACTATATCAGCTTGTACTTTTGCAGTATGCTGCGTCTATATTAAACTAAACTCCCCCGAACAGGCCTTGGAAGGCCCAACGGTACCGACCGGCCACCGTGTCATGCTCAGCCCACAGGTGTCACTGGATGCGGATATGGAGGCGCATGTGGTCAGCACACCGCTCTCCCGACCGTATGTCAGTTTCCGAGACCGGAGCCGCTACTTCTCAATCGCGTAGCTCCTCAGTTTGCCTCAGACGGGTGAGTGCACCCCACTTGCCAACAGCACTCGGCAGACCGCGACGTTTGTAGCCGTCACTTAATTTCGGAAGTCTTACCGGTGCATAATTTTGTGCAGAAGTATCCTCTCTATTATCTCCCATAAACATTTGATGGGATTCATGTTGGGCGATGTGGGTGGGCAAATCATTCACTCAAACTGTCCTGAATGTTCTTCAGACCAACCGCGAACAATTGTGGACCGGTGATATGACATCGATGTTTAAAGTCCATGAATGGCTGCGAATGGTATCCAAGTAGGCATTTTTGCACAGTGCCTTGTTGACAGCGGGGGTCCATGGCTTCGTGCGGTCTGCGACACACTCGAATCCTACCACCAGCTCTTACCAACTGAAAGCGGGACTCATCTGACCAGCCCACGGTTTTTCAGTCTTCTATGGTCCAACTGATATGGTCACGAAACCAGGAGAGGCGCTGCAGCAACGTCGTGCTGATAGCAAAGTTACTCTAGTCGTTCATTTGCTGCCATAGCAGATTAACGCCAGATTTTGCTGCACTGTCCTGACGGATACGTCGTATGTCTCACATTAATTTCTGCGCTTATTTCATGCAGTTTTGTTTGTCTGTTAGGACTGACAACTGTACGTAAACGCCGCTGCTCTCGGTCGTTAAGTGAAGGCCGTCGGCCACTGCTTTGTTGTGAAATTTGGTACTCTCGATACACTCTTGAGACTGTTGATCTCGGAATATTTTATCGCCTAACGATTTCCGAAATGGAATTCCCATACGTCTAGCTCCAACTACCATTCCACGTTCCAAGTCTGGTACTTCCCGTCGTGCGGTTGTGATCACGTCGGGAACCTTTTCACATTCATAACCTGAATACAAATGACAGCTCCGCCAATGCACTGCCCTTTTATACCTTATGTATGAGATATTATCGGCATCTGCATATGTGCATGTCGCTATCCCGTGACTTGCTACATCAGTGTAAACTATATTTCGTCAAAGCGAAAGCTAGCGTAATAGCCAATAACTAAAGCGACATAAAAGCTCCAGTGGCCATATTTCAAAACAGCACTTAGCTTAAAAACACGCCTCGTAATATGTTTTGCCATTTTAAGTGAGAACATATTGCCCGGAAGCTGCACCACATGCTTTATGTAATACTTCTTAGCATCGCCGTTTGGAGTGCTCCGTGTGACTCGTTCAAACCTCACACCACCACGTATTTGTTGTTTGATTATTATCATTTATGGGATAATATAGATATTTCTTATCTTTATAACTTTTACATATTCTGGAATGTTCGATGTTTTTTTGTAAGAAGCAGCACTCTCCGCCCGGGAGTACATTTCTGTTCTGGCCGTACGTTGTATTTATAATAAACGTGCTTCCAGTGGTAAGTGTTACATCTCACTGACCACCCTGCTTTCGGATTTGAATTCGATTGTGGTTACAGCGTGGCATTGTTTGCTGGAGACGGCAGATTTTTCAAGGCGTTTACATCACCGCAGCTCCAATTAAGCAACGTGAAAGCCGGCGTCTGCTCGTACAAGAACCAGAATGCAAGCAAGCCCGTACATCCAGCAGACCAATGGATTCCAAAGAAGCGATAATCAGTTGAATATCAGGCGTCGACCAGTGTTATGTGAAGATGCTGGCCAGGATTCAGCGAAGTGGCTAAAATGAGTCGCCACATACAACAGATGGAATGAAATCTGTGTTTAGCGAATATGTACTTTTACTTGGACTGCACAGCCAAGCAGCGGTTCGAGAACAACGAACAGTAGCTCAATATCTGCGACAAATTCCAGGCCAAACTGAAGGAAATGTTTGGTGACAATCTACAGCAAGTCAGCTCAGTAAAAGAAAAATTGAAGAACAGGGCCCATTATCATGCCGAAACAATAGTGTCGTGTATACAGAATGTTCCGGTCCCGTGCAACATTGGGAATCCGAATACGAAATAAGCTGATAAAATCTCACATTTGAATGTGAGAGGTGGCATGCCTTTACAATGCACACAGTGACTTGCCCCCTCTCACATTTATATCTTACTCTGAGTAATTCGATTTGGGGAGGTATATACGAGTATGGTCATTACAAGGCTAGTATTCAGAAGTCAGAAGATATGAATATTTTCCTCTCTAATTGCATGCGGTGAAAAGTTGCTAGTCCTTCACACGCGGACTTCCCACGCAGCGTCTCTCGTCACCCGGGTGGTCCGGTGACAGGTGGATTCTGCTGATCTTGAAAGGGTTATACCGACGGGTGTGAGGGAGTCGAGTGGATGCTGTCCAGACGCTGACATTGTCATAAGAGCGTGAGCGACATGCCCACAGGGGCCTGAAGGAGCGGCTGGGGCTAGAGATTCCGTCACTTCGCAGACACATCGTGAAAACGCTTTCTGACGGGCTACCAGCGAGGCGTGGGAATGACTTGTGTTCCCAGGCAGTCTTGGCGGGCAAATTCCCAAGTTTTTTGCAAAATCATAACTGTGATTGGCTTGCCCAAAGGATAGCTCCGTGACGTAGCAAAATCGACGCAGAAATGGGCGCTAAGTATCTCCACTGGTGGAATGGTAGTGCTTCGGCAATAGAGTGAAATTTTCCATCGATTTTCGAGTTGCTGATTGGCACGCTTAACCACGGCCACTGTGATGTGGGTGGGAATGTCTCTGGGTGAGAATTGATTTATTGAGTGTCAAAGTAGACATGTTGTTAAGAAAATTGTTCCAAGTGTTCGGCTTGTACAGGTGCTCTTGGTAGCGTCGGCTCTCGCCTTTCGGTCGGAGTAGGTTACAATACTGAGCTCTCGCTGCTGTGGACAGCCTGCCTTCCATTGGCTGTCTAATGTACTTTCATTTAATTTTAACTGTTTGACAAAGTTGCTGAAGTTTCGACTTCAACATAACTTTCCGAGTACAGTTGGCAATTGTGCGCTCTGCGTACAAGCGGCCTATGTTGTCTGTCTTGGGCAGTTTTGGCTAAAGTTGACTGTATCGGAGTTACTGTGCGATTTCGCTTGTTACAATCAATCACTGTACCGTCAGTGATTGTGTGGCGAGCCTTCTTCGTGTCCCTCAGAGGCGCATTTGTGTTGCTAGGAAGTCTTTAGTCTGGGCTATACTCGCGTTTCGGGCTATACTCGCGACATTATCATCGCCACGACGGGACGTTGAAGCAACCAGCCATCGCCTCCGGTACACCAGATCGTATCCTTGCAGTTAAGAAGACAGCTTGGTAATATATGTCCGCAACACTGGCAAATTAGGGAATTTTGCTATGTGATAATCAGAGCTCAGCAGAGCGCGCCTGTTCCCGTCTTTTCTAACGTGGTTCTGTTTTGGGTGTTCATTGTCTGAGTTCTCATTACTCTAGCAGCAGTTAATGTTGGGTTGGCTGGGTGTTTCTCTTAAGATTTGAGTTGCAAGGAATTGGCTCCACATACCAATTGGTCATAAATGTCACAAGCTAGTTTATGGACAACTTCACCTTCACAGCATTTATTTGAGTATCCAGTTTGACGTATTGTAAATGTTTCATGTGTTTTGTTTATTATTTTGAATTTAGTCATAATAAATCAAATTATTATTTTGGACAGAACTTTCATTCTGTAGATTGGTAGAGCAACCCTTTCATTTCTCACTACGTTAATGAAACTTTCCTCTATCCAATTAATTTCTATCAAATTAAATTATTGCAGGTGCCAAACTCTTTTCTACTCCACTTGCAGGGTCGATTACAGTCAGTTTGCGTTTCTTATTAATCCATGTTCTACAGCAAAAGTCGGAGTTAGAAAAAGGGGGGCTTAGAGCATCATATCCATATGAAGATTCTAGAAGGATTTAGTGTTAAATACACTGCTAGCCCCGGCACCTCGCAAATGGACTGAGTAGTAGAAGACATTTACCAAGCTCTGTAGGTAAAGTTGTAAGGTGTATGCTTCGCCGGCGATGGGTGAGGCATGACAGAATCTCTGACCAGAGAGTAGTTTATTGTTAGTTGTTGCTTGTGGCGAGTCTGCGCTAGTCTGCGCGAGTCTGCAATAGTAGTCAGTCGGATACGGTAGTAGGGAGTCGGCATGCGTCGGCTGTGTGCTCTGGTTGCGACTCTGGTCAGGATTCTGGAGGATGAGTATTGTTGTAGAAGGTAAAGAAGCAGCCTTGCGCATATTTAATAATGTATGTTAATTGTAATTTAATTTGTTCAGAAAAAATGCCCCAATTATAATTTTTTTATAAAGTAACTCTTTTAAAGAAAAGTATTCATTTCAATCTAAAGAATTTTTCCACTCTTTTGAAGAAAAAGCATTCATTTCAATTTAAAGAATTTTTCCAATGCGTTCCTTCCAAGAATATATATATATATATATATATATATATATATATATATATATATATATATATATATATATATATATATACGCGAGCATTGCACGAAGCTGTGTCGATAAATAAGAACAGATATAGTTGCAGTTTTTATTGAGGTAAGAATTTTGCTTTCCTTATAAAATTTATCAGGTTACTAATTTTTTATTATTATTTGCGGATTTACGAATTGAATTTTGAGGTTACATTAAATGTGAAAGTATTTTGCACACAGATTATAAATGCAAGACAATTTTGTTCTGAGGTTACAATATTATTAACAAATTCATTTAGTTATTAATTTTGCTGGGAGGTTACGCTTGGCTCAATTTCCATTTTTATTTAACAAAATTTCGTGTGGAGAGGTTACACTTGGCGACATCCGGACCAGGATCGTATTTCTTTGTGAATCTTCTGAGAAGTAGTCATATATCTGCTCTTATTTACTTAAATGTAATTTGCGTATGGCGCAACGCATTTACTAATTTGTCACTCTTTCTTTCACAGATCATCGGCAACTTTTTGCTCTTTGTTGTATTTGTGTTAGTTGCATTTTGTATTGTCTTTGTTTCACTTGTGAATAATTTTGATTTGTGTAAAAATGCCGTGAAAAACTGTTAACAGTGCATCGCGATGTACAATGAGTGAAATAGCCGATTTGAATAATTTGACCGATAGTACTTGCGACACGCAGTGTAATGATGACAATCCTCCATTTACAGACAATCAGTGCGTACCGACTACTTGTAATGATTTTTATCCTAGTGATGAACAAACGAATTCGATTCTGTCCTCTGTTAATTTAACGACAATTGATGACACGGGACGTTTTGTTGCAATGAGCGCTGCCCAGCTTGACACACCCGGTTTGCAGGATTTACGTGATGAACAGGAAAATTTTTCCAACGAAAATGGACAGTATACTCAAAGTAGGACAGATTTATTTGATTCCGAGGTAGTGACTAACAGTGCACATCCGATTGTCAAACATTTTCGAGAATCACAGAATGACCAAATGGTTACACAAAACGTGACAATTGTACATACACCATCACACAGCACAGAGAAGAGTAGGTACTATTAGCTTGGATCAAATTATGGCAGTATTGCTACACAGAATGAAAGACAAGATAACAATCTCAAAAAACTTAGTGAAAATCTCGAACATCAAATTAATTAAATTAATGAAAAACAAGACAACAATTACAAACAGTCGAAAAAAGAACAAGACTACAATCACAAACAATTTAATGAAAATTTTAAACAACTTAATGAATAACATGACAACCTTAATGAAAAATTAGACAACAATTCCAGACAGCTTAGTGAACAGATTACAGCCATTGCCGCACAATGTCATCATACTAAAGAACAGTTACGTGAGGAAATTGAGGCTTGTGCTAGGAAAAGTAGTGAAGAAATTAGATCTGTTGCTCAAGAATTAAGGGATATGCAAACAGCTACAACAGAATCACTTAGAGGCGAAATTAGTGCAGTCGCTAAACAATGCTCTGAAAACACAACACAGTTACGCGACGAGTTTAAATTAATGACAGCAGAACTTTCGCACACACTGGATACAAAAGTAGACGCAAAATTCGACCAACAGAACAGTCAAATTGACGAACGTTTTAATCAGCACCTACAAAACAGTGAAACGCATTTCCGTAAATTTATACAGGAACAGAATAAAGTAAAGCGACTAGTTATGGAAACAATTACCGCACAGAGACAGGAAGATAAACATAAATTGTTTACGAAAGCAAAAACATACGTAGGCAACAATATTGCTACTGTATCAGACGAAATTAACACTGTCAAACAGTTGAACACCGAGTTGCGTGATGAAATTTCTGATCTTAAATCATAAACAGATACACACACAGTAGACTTTCAGACAGTGACAGACAGACTCGAACAATTAGAACTAACACAGGATTCCGATGACATCAAAGCTGACGTTAAAAAACTGAACGAAACCACACGTAAAATACAAAAACAGATTAATGCTTCTGACACTAAAAACGATGATCAGGTAAAAATACTGACTGAAAGATATGATGAATTGGCCAGTCGTACTGACGTTATTGAAAGTAATAATGACAACAAATTAGACGATACTTCACCGATTTTGTTTAACCAAACACCTGAATTCCAAAATTTACAGCAGACAATCAGTGAGATAGATTCGTCTAATGATACATTACGTAGAAAATTGTCAACTTTACAGCAAGAAGTAACAGAGATGAAAAATATTTCAGCGTTTAATACATCACAGCAGACGCCACTTTGCGAACATTTGTCAGACTCACACAGCCAGTATAATTTAGGTAATTTACAGAGAGTACGTGACCTAGATTTCGAACAGTCACAGACAAATAGATTCTCATACAATCGTGAACCTGTTCAGACATACAGAGACGATGATTTTGATTACAATCATTTTCTATCAGTGAGAAAATTTAAAGTATTTAAAAATGACAGAACACAGATTCACCCCTTGGATTGGATACAACAATTTAGCTTTGCTTTTCCACCGAATTGGCCCGTAACACATAAACTTGAATTTATTTGCAGTTTTTCGGAAGGTGAACCGGCAACTCGTATGAGACCGATCGCGAGACAATGCTACTCGGTAGAAGAATTTCAGAATGCTTTTCTGTCAGCGTATTGGTCGAAGACGACACAGCGCGGAATTAAAGATCAACTAATTAGTTTACCGAATTATGAGAACTCAAATTTTCCCAGTGTCACACAATTTTTTGAACACATGGTCCAACAAAACCAGTACTTAAGTGAACCATACAGTGAATCTGCACTTATTCAATTATGTATTTCTAAATTGCCACGATCATTAAGAGTGTAACTTTTAACGGGTCAGCAAAAAGAAAATATTTCGGCATTCAGAGATCTGTTACCGCTTTTGGAAGTGCAGCAATCGGATTATTCCTTTATAAACAAAAATTTTTCATATAATAACCAAGGTCAACAAACATACAGCAATTACGATCAGCCACGCAATTTCAATAGCAAAGCTAATAGACGCTTCAGGAACGAAAACTACCAGAACTTTAATAACAGACAAAATTTTAATTATCAGTATCATCAAAATTATCAGCAAGAGGAACCACATTTTGGTAACAATAGACGTTTTTCCCAACAACAGCAACAAAACCAACCGGTTGGCAAACCTAACCAACAATGTAGTGCACAAGGTCAACCAAGCTTTAATGTTTCGCCGCGTACGCGTATAGCGTCGGCCCCAACAAATAATAACGCACAGCAACAAGGGAACCAGTACGTACAGAAAACACACTATTTCAATTCCTATCGCAATGCACCGGATAGAAATGACTATCATGACAGATGTAAAAATAATGAGCACAATTTTCAGCGTACGTTTAGTAACAGTCGGTCTTATCAGCAGCAAGAACACCCGCCACAACATATAATCGTGAATGAACCAGACAGTAGGTATCATCCAGAGCGTAATACGTCTGGAAGAAATACCAGAACAGTTCAAATAGTCGAAATGCCACAGCATCCTCCTGAAAATAATAACACGTCAGATAGAATTTGACTAGATACAGTACAGGTTGCATCTTCCAGCAACGTAAGCAATACTTCAGATACACAGAATCTTGTTCACGAAAATGTTATTACTTTTGACGACATCCGAGACACTCTTTTGCAGGAAAGGCCAGTTGTTCAAAAAACCATTTCACACCCTGTCATCGAAGTTAAAATTGGATCATCGAAATTTTCAGCAGTAATCGATTCTGGATCACCTATGTCAGTTATAAATGAAGAAACTTTCAACGAGTGTAACAAAGAGAATACCTATCCTACGTTACCATTTGGCAAAACGAAAGTAAAAGGATCAGTATCGAGTAAAGGAGTAGATGTAAAATTACAGACACATTTATCATTTTGTATTGCAGGTCATACATTTCACTCAAATGTTTGGATTATTCCGTTATTGACGACAGACATTATTTTAGGTACGAATTTTCTGGTACAATACGACGCAATTATTGACTTTCAAAATTCCTATTTAATGTTAAATGATGAAAATGTACAACTGGCTTTAGAATTACAGTCTATGTTACGTGACGCAGAAATGACCTGTCCGATTAATTGTTTGTTCTTCCGCAGATAAAGAGTGCTGAAATAGCACTCTTTATCTGCGGAAGAACAAACAATTAATCGGACAGACGTCATTTCTGCGTCACGTAACATAGACTGTAATTCAACATTGTTCACAGATACGTACGTACACAACTATAATACTCCAGATGAAACCGACTATGACGTTATGCAGACGATTTCTGATAAAGTTAAACAGAGCAGTGCAAATACAGACGACGAACGTACGCAACTACACAAAATTCTTTTACAGCAAGCTCCAGTTTTTGACAACGTTCCTGGTACTATGTCCGGTTTTATGTATGAATTTCAAGTTAAACAGCACGACACATTTAAAGCCAAGCATTATCCCATTCCGTATATTAATAGAGAACAAGTTAAGAAAGAATTGCAAGCTATGCTTGACCAAGGAATTATTGAACCGGCAGTTAGTCCGTACATAAACCCGCTCCATATTGTTAAGAAAAAAGATGGTTCACTTCGCGTCACATCAATGACATTATAATTAATGAAACAGATCGCCCACAGACACTAGAAGAACTTCTACAGAAATTTCATGGTACTGCTATTTATTCCACATTAGATTTGAAATCGGGATTTTGGCAAATTCAGCTCCATCCGAACTGCAGAAAGTACACAGCATTTCTCTGTTTTGGTGACTGTTATCAATTTTGTAAATTACCGTTCGGCTTAACCATTTCTTCAGCAGCTTTTATTCGCGGTTTGAATACAATACTTCCGACAGAACTTCAAGACAGAATCACAACGTACGTAGACGACATTCTTATTGCAGAAGCTAACTGGTCTGAACACAATCTGATTCTTGAACAACTATTGCAAACTTTTCGTGCACAAGGACTTACAGTTAATCTCAGTAAATCGCACTTTGGTAAAACTTCTATAAAATTTCTTGGACATGTAATTTCAGCAGAAGGCATTACGCCTGACCCGGAAAAACTTCAGGCTTTACGTGACATTACTGTTCCTACGACGAAGAAACAACTACGCAGTTTTTTGGGATTAATTAACTTTTTTCGTAAATTTATTCATTACTCTGCTTTAGACACCCCTAGATTATGTCAATTGACAGGCAAAAACACTATTTGGCCCTGGGATAGGCAAGCACATTCTGAATTTGTAAACCTGAAAGAAGCCTTGTTGAATGCACCACTTTTATCGCACCCACATATTACCAGAAATTTTTCTATTGCCACCGACAGTTCTAACACCGCTTTAGGCGTACACATTTTTCAAGAAATTGAAGAAGATGGTTCTACAGTAATTAAAAACATCGCTTTTAAGTCGCATTCTGTCACCTGCTGAACGAAATTATTCTGTTACTGAACTTGAAACATTATGTGTTGTATGGGCTTTTACGAGATTTAGGCATTTACACACACCACAGAGCGATACAATTTTTACTTTCGGCTAAATTTACACACGACAGATTAAGTAGATGGAAACTTTATATTTGCAGGAATTTAATTTTACAATTGTTCACATTCCCGGCACACAAAATATTGTAGCAGATGCACTATCCCGTTCTCTCAGCAACAATCACCAAGACATCGCAACCAACTTCTGCAAAGCAAATTTCAGCGTCATGTACATTCAACAAGTTGCATTTGAAAATTTCATTTCGTCGTCATTACAAGACATAGCACAAGAGCAGAATAAAGGCAATGTATGGAAAGAAATCAAACACCTTTGGCAAGATAGGAATAATGTTACCATTAGAAACCATTACACTGTACGCAATGACATTCTGTTTCGCCGCTCTCATCCTGACAGCAACAATTGGTTATTATGCATTCCTGACGAACTTGTTAACAAATTAATCTGGTATACTCATTTAAGTTACGCACATTACGAAGCTAGAAAATGTTTTCTTATACTGAGACAGAACTGTTATTTTACCAACATGGAGAAACGTATACGACGAGTTTTAGCGTCATGTAAAATCTGCCAGAAAGCTAAATCAGATACGACTTCACATATTCCTCCATTACATCCCATTGTTCCTGTTAAATTGAGACATATGGCCGCTGTAGACATTTTTGGTCCGATTCCCAGAACTAATAGAGGTTTTTGCTACATCTTTGTCGCTGTTGAACTCACTTCAAAATTTGTTACCTTCACTCTGTTACGCAAAGCTACTGCTAAAACTATTTCGAAAGCATTTGTAAAACATTTTCTATTTCATGTAGGGCATGTGTTGAAAGTAATTTCCGACAATGGACCACAGTTTCGATCTGCTATATGGACACGTATGTTACGAGCTAGAAACATTTCTCCGATATATATATATATATATATATATATATATATATATATATATATATATATCCAGGTACCATGCTTCTTCGAACCCTTGTGAACGATTAATGAAAGAAATTGGTAAACTGTGTAGAATTTACTGCCATAAAAAACATATTGATTGGGACACACATATACTCTCATTCCAAGATGTAATTAATTCCATACCGAATGAATCTACTATGCTATCTCCGTCTGTTATACTGAAAAATGTTGAACCACCTAACAAAATTAAAGAATTAGTAACATTTCCTACATCTCGTCGACTACGACACCATGAAATAATTGACATTGCGCTGAACAACATCAAACGTGCCGCAGAGCGCCGGAGAAGACAGCAAAAACAGGTTTGTATACGCCATGACTTTCACATTGGACAGAAGATATTAGTACGTACACACTATTTATCGAATAGAGGAAAAGGTAGGTGCAGTATATTTGAATTTCTATACGCAGGTCCATATCGGATTCGCAGCATTCCTCACCCCAATGTAGTACACGTCGAAACTGTGAGAACCAGAAAAACCAAAGGGAACCACCACGTATCGAACGTCAAACCTTTTATTGAATGAAAATACTTTATGATTTATCACACTGTAATGCCATTTCCTAATTTTTTATGACCGCTTATGCAATTATATTCACATGAACACCTACTGATGATTATCGTTATTTTTTCTTGGCAAGTGCCCGGCAAGGTAAGGTTAGCAGGTCGCTTTTTTTGTCGTTACACATCAGACCGTGCACATTTTTCCAAATAAACTTACGCATTTTATGACCACTTATGCAATTATACACTCCTGGAAATGGAAAAAAGAACACATTGACACCGGTGTGTCAGACCCACCATACTTGCTCCGGACACTGCGAGAGGGCTGTACAAGCAATGATCACACGCACGGCACAGCGGACACACCAGGAACCGCGGTGTTGACCGTCGAATGGCGCTAGCTGCGCAGCATTTGTGCACCGCCGCCGTCAGTGTCAGCCAGTTTGCCGTGGCATACGGAGCTCCATCGCAGTCTTTAACACTGGTAGCATGCCGCGACAGCGTGGACGTGAACCGTATGTGCAGTTGACGGACTTTGAGCGAGGGCGTATAGTAGGCATGCGGGAGGCCGGGTGGACGTACCGCCGAATTGCTCAACACGTGGGGCGTGAGGTCTCCACAGTACATCGATGTTGTCGCCAGTGGTCGGCGGAAGGTGCACGTGCCCGTCGACCTGGGACCGGACCGCAGCGACGCACGGATGCACGCCAAGACCGTAGGATCCTACGCAGTGCCGTAGGGGACCGCACCGCCACTTCCCAGCAAATTAGGGACACTGTTGCTCCTGGGGTATCGGCGAGGACCATTCGCAACCGTCTCCATGAAGCTGGGCTACGGTCCCGCACACCGTTAGGCCGTCTTCCGCTCACGCCCCAACATCGTGCAGCCCGCCTCCAGTGGTGTCGCGACAGGCGTGAATGGAGAGACGAATGGAGACGTGTCGTCTTCAGCGATGAGAGTCGCTTCTGCCTTGGTGCCAATGATGGTCGTATGCGTGTTTGGCGCCGTGCAGGTGAGCGCCACAATCAGGACTGCATACGACCGAGGCACACAGGGCCAACATCCGGCATCATGGTGTGGGGAGCGATCTCCTACACTGGCCGTACACCACTGGTGATCGTCGAGGGGACACTGAATAGTGCACGGTACATCCAAACCGTCATCGAACCCATCGTTCTACCATTCCTAGACCGGCAAGGGAACTTGCTGTTCCAACAGGACAATGCACGTCCGCATGTATCCCGTGCCACCCAACGTGCTCTAGAAGGTGTAAGTCAACTACCCTGGCCAGCAAGATCTCCGGATCTGTCCCCCATTGAGCATGTTTGGGACTGGATGAAGCGTCGTCTCACGCGGTCTGCACGTCCAGCACGAACGCTGGTCCAACTGAGGCGCCAGGTGGAAATGGCATGGCAAGCCGTTCCACAGGACTACATCCAGCATCTCTACGATCGTCTCCATGGGAGAATAGCAGCCTGCATTGCTGCGAAAGGTGGATATACACTGTACTAGTGCCGACATTGTGCATGCTCTGTTGCCTGTGTCTATGTGCCTGTGGTTCTGTCAGTGTGATCATGTGATGTATCTGACCCCAGGAATGTGTCAATAAAGTTTCCCCTTCCTGGGACAATGAATTCACGGTGTTCTTATTTCAATTTCCAGGAGTGTATTTATGTGACTACTTACTTATGATTATCGTATTTTTTCTAGGCAAGTGCCCGGCAAGGTAAGGTTAGCAGATCGCTTTTCTTGTCGTTATACACCCTAGACCGTGCATATTTTCCATTTTTTATGTATGTATGATTGTTTTCCTGTTTTGTTTGTATGTACTATGAAATATTTAAGATATAACAAACACCAGTTGACTTTAACATTTTGCCTTATGATAGCTAAACATCGTGACTACTTTACTTTTTTTTTTGCTGCTACATTGTGATACACTGTGTACATTTTTGCTTCTGAACACTGTCGATGTTTTGATATATTACGTTTTCTGTCATGCTATGCTGTATGCTCAATTATGTTACTATAAACCAGTTTTTATCTAATGGGTATATGAATTAAATGCAAGACATTAATCTTTGTTCATCTTATCCAGAAAGAAATAACGTGTAAACGAAATAAATTTAACAGAAATGGGAATTTCACCTTCGGATTGAACGAAAGAGGATGCAATACTTCGTGACGAAGAGTAAATGGATCAGAATTAACAAGCATTAACCAGAATATACTATACAAATCGTAGAATAGCAGTCTTAACTAATTTTTTCTTTCAGAATACGAGGCGATTGGTGCAGGCTGTCAGACAGAACTACACATCTTAGTTTTAGTGATGAAATATGATAGAAATAAGGAATAGTTATATAATGAATAATGAAGTGACTTTTTTGCAGATGATAATGAATGGTGATGAATAATGATGAAGAATATGCTACTATGGATAATGAAGTTTTTCTTTACAGGTGATGATAATAATGGAGTTATGGTGATATGGATAATGAAGTTTTTCTTTGCAGATGAAAATAATGATGAAGTTTATATATTTGCTGTTAGTTAAGAGATGCTATTAGTTATTTAAGTATTTGTTGCAGTTCGTTTTGACAGTATGTATTATATAGCATGGTATGATGACTGAAGGTTTTGGAAAGGACAGCTAGAGAACATATATATTTTTATACACACCTGTTAATTCGAAGTTCATTACTTTTCAGCGGAATATGCGTTTCTTCTTTCAGCTCAATAATCCATTTTGTATTTTTTCCAGGAGAAGCTTTTCATGATACTTACTAAACCTGTTACTTATTAAACCTGTACTAGTACTTGCATTTTTTTTTACCCAGTTGTGTCTATCATTTATAAATGTGATCACATATACTGCCTTTGTTTCATAACCTTGCTACAGCTGACTCATGACGAAAGACGTTACACATCTTCATTTGCAGCAATAACTCAAAAGCAAACATAGTAATTACCAGTACCAAATAATGCTACTAATTTAAGAGAGTTCTGAATAATACTGATCAGCTCTGAATAATATGTCACTTCAATAATGACTTCTGAATAATACCAAAAAAATGCTTTGTAACTGGCCAATGAATGCCACTGTTTATTGTAATAAGATGACATATGATGCCAATGGTTACTGTAATTAGACTAATTATGTATAAATGCTATGCCAATAATTAACTCATTTTGAATAATGACTTCTGAAGAATACAAAAAAAAAATGCTTTGTAACTGGGCAATGAATGCCACTGATTATTGTAATAAGATGGCCAATGAGTGCCAATGACTACTATAATTAACTGAATTATGTTAATACTATGTCATTTATTAGCTCCTGTTTTGAATGATGACTTCTGATGGTTTGTAGCTGGCCAATGAGTGCCAATGTTCTCTGTAAACAAACGAGTTATGTACATTATTCTATAATACTATGTCATTTATTAGCTCCTGTTTTGAATGATAACTTCTAATGGTTTGTAGCTAGGCAATGAGTGCCAATGTTCTCTGTAAACAAACGATTTATGTACATTATTCTATAATACTATGTCATTTATTAGCTCCTGTTTTGAATGATAACTTCTAATGGTTTGTAGTTAGGCAATGAGTGCCAATGTTCTCTGTAGACAAACGATTTATGAACATTATTCTGTAATACTATGCCACTTATTAGCTCCTGTTTTCAATGATGACTTCTGATGGTTTGTAACTGGCCAATGAGTGCCAATGTTCTCTGTAAACAGATAATTTTATGAACATTATTCTGTAATACTTCATACATGGTACAGAAATGTTCAGTAGCTGGGCGATGAGTGCCACCAATTACTCATATCAGTTGTTAGACTAGTGTAATTCTCAATGGAGACTACTATGTGACTTAATGTCCTTCACCTTCTGACCTAATTACCAGAAATTACTGCAATATCCATTTGTCCTGTCTATCCTCATGATCGTGGAGCACTATATTTGGTTTTTGCACTAATTCTAAATGCTGTCCACCACCTTGAGCGATGGAGATGTTATTCTGGTCCCACTGTTTGGTGTACCTAGTGTACTACCAAAATGACAGCATGGGATATTATTACGACATTTCAGTGTCTTGGCTACACTGATTAATACTTCAAGAAAAAAAGCTTCAGATTGTCTCACTTGGTGTTGTGCTTCTGTAGAAAGATATGGACTTTCAGTGCAGCTGCGTGCAACCTAAAGTGCTACAACCATGGCGCAATCCTCCCCATTCCTTTCCTAATTCTTGTAAAATGAAAAAGACATATACAGTGCGTGTGCACTTCATTTCATTTGTTAATAAGATCAGTTGTCCCGAAAATATTAAAGACTTCTATAATGCATGTGCACTTTATTTCACTCCTTGATATGTTTATTTGTTGTAGAAAAAGGCTAGAGAGTTTTACAGTGCGTGTGCACTCTATGCCATTTGTTAATATGATTTGTAGTCATTTTGTGATTTCCGGATATGTTCTGTACTACAGTATGTGTGCACTTTTGCCATTTGTTAATATGTTTTGTACATTTTGTCTTTACTTAATATGTTCTCAACTACAATGTATGTGCACTTTTGTCATTTGTCAATATGATTTGTACTCATTAGGTTTATTTGTTGTAAAAAACATTAGAGAGTTTTACAGTGCGTGTGCACTTTATGCCATTTGTACTCATTACGTATACATTTTGTGATTCCCAGATATGTTTTGTACTACAGTGCGTGTGCACTTTCGTCATTTTGTTAACATGATTTGAATTCAGTGCATTTTGTGATTTGCTGATATATTCTGAACTACAGTGCGTGTGCACTTTTGTCATTTCATTTGTACTCATTGTGTATACATTTTGTCTTTGCTTGATATGTCTGTACTCAGTGCGTGTGCACTATATTTCATTTCATGTTCTGCACTTATATATCTATAAATATTCTGTGATTGTAAAGTTGATTAACTATGAAAAATTTGTTGCTCATGGCAAGTCCAATTGACTCACCATCGCTGCCAAATTTTTGCCCCCCCCCCCCCCCCCCCCCCCCCCAGTGTAAGGTGTATGATTCGCCGGCGATGGGCGAGGCATGACAGAATCTCTGACAAGAGAGTAGTTTATTGTTAGTTGTTGCTTGTGGCTAGTCTGCGCGAGTCTGCAGTAGTAGTCAGTCGGATACGGTAGTAGGGAGTCGGCATGCGTCGGCTGTGTGCTCTGGTCGCGACTCTGGTCAGGACTCTGGAGGATGACTATTGTTGTAGAAGGTAAAGAAGCAGCCTTGCGCATATTTAATAATGTATGTTAATTGTAATTTAATTTGTTCAGAAAAATGCCCCAATAATAGTTTTTTTATAAAGTAACTCTTTTAAAGAAAAGTATTCATTTCAATTTAAAGAATTTTTCCACTCTTTTGAAGAAAAAGCATTCATTTCAATTTAAAGAATTTTTCCTATGCATTTCTTCCAAGAATCAATTATATATATATATATATATATATATATATATATATATATATATATATATATAGCCAGCATTGCACGAAGCTGTGTCGATAAATAAGAGCAGATATAGTTGCAGTTTTTATTGAGGTAAGAATTTTGCTTTTGTTATTCAGAATACAGGGCCGAAGGTCAGCGCTGCTGTCCTTATTAAATTTACCAGATATTATTATTTCTGTTGAGAGGTTCCATTTGGTTCATGGTTCATTATTTAATTAATATTATTGTGTGGTTTTTGGTCAATTTTCATTCCTTAATTTTTGTGGGGAGTTTAAGCTTGGCTCCATTTTCATTATTTTCATTTATCAAAATTTCTGCGGACAGGTTTCAAAGTACGCGTAAAGTTCTCAGTAGTAACAGACAAGCAACTCTGCATGAAATAACCGCAATGTCGGACGTACAACGAACGTATCTGTTAGCACAGTACGGCGAAATTGGCACCAATTGGCTACGGCAGCAGACGAGCAACGCGATGCCTTTGCTAACAGCGTGGTATCGCCTGCAGCGCCTCTCCTGGGCTCGTGACCATGTCGACTGGATCCTAGACGGCTGGAAAATCGTGGCCTGGTCAGACGAGTCTCGATTTCATTTGATTAAAGTCGATTGTAGGGTTAGTGTGTGGCGCAGATCGCGCGAAGCTATGGACTCAAGTTGTCAACAAGGCACTGTGCAAGCGGATGGTGGCTCCATAATGGTGTGGGCTGTGTTTACATGGAATGGACCGGGTCCTCTGATTCCACTGAACTGATCATTGACAGGAAATAGTTATCTTCGGCTACCTGGAAACCATTTGCAGCCATTAGTAGACTTCATAGACAACAAACAGCGATGGAATTTTTATGGATGACACTACGCCCTGTCACTGGGCCACAATTGGTCCGAACATTTCGGGCGAATGATTTTGCCACCCAGATCTCCCGACATGAATCAAAAAATGGTACAAATGGCTCGGAGCACTATGGGACTCAACATCTGAGGTCATCAGTTCCCTAGAACTTAGAACTACTTAAACCTAACTAACCTAAGGACATCACACGCATCATGCCCGAGGCAGGATTCGAACTTGCGACCGTAGCAGCAGCGCGGTTCCGGACTGAAGCGCCTAGAACCGCTCGCCCACAGAGGTGGGCACCGACATGAATCCCATCGAACGTTTATGGAGCATAATCGGGAGGTAGGTTCGTGCGTAAACTCCTGCACCGGCTACACTTTCGTAATTATGGACTTCTAAAGGGGCAGCACGTTCCGCTGTTTCTGCAGTGGACTTTCAGCGACTTGCTGGGTCGACGGCGCATTGAGATGCTGCACTACGCCGAACAAAAGGAGCTCCGACAAAATATTAGGAGGTATTGCATGACTTTTCTCACCTCAGTGCACATATTATTCCTGGTAATTAATGTAAAACAAGATGCTGCTGCGGCAGTGTGGACCCGAAGTAACGATCAGAAATGTTTAATGTTATTCTATTGATACAAGAAGCAACATGAAAGGCAAACAAGAATCCGAAACGGCGTGCTTAGTTATATCAGAAACTGTATTTAACAGAAAAAGATACACGAAAGAATGGAACAACAAAAAAACGAATGTCCATACATAGTTTTCACATATTCAAACTCTCTCTGTTTCCTAACCATCATTCTCGGCCTATAGTTGGATTTGTTGCCATGTGCGCCTGCTTGCGTGACGCAGCATTTCGCGGGTGATCATTCTGAGGGTTTTCTTTCGCACAGATATAAACATTTCGAGACCGGGAGCGAAGATACACGGCACATTATGACGAGCCGCTGATGTTGGGAAAGGTGCTAGCAACTGTTCGCACGAATCGCTTCACATATTCATATGGCGATCACTTAGTTCATTGTCGGTTTTGCTGGTGAAAGAAGCAAAGATGCATTTAAGCCTTCCGTGACAGCCGGCCGGAGTGACCGTGCGGTTCTAGGCGCTGCAGTCTGGAACCGAGTGACCGCTACGGTCGCAGGTTCGAATCCTACCTCGGGCATGGATGTGTGTGTGATGTCCTTATGTTAGTTAGGTTTAATTAGTTCTAAGTTCTAGGCGACTGATGACCTCAGAAGTTAAGTCGCATAGTGCTCAGAGCCATTTGAACCAAGGACAATAAAACCCTTAAGAACTCACCCAGCAGCTAACACTGCTGCTAGGCATTTAAACTGTAGATGGTATTCTCGCTATTGGATGTGCCCTGATACTACTCCGGTCAGCAGCTGTTTTCTGATGGATTCCTTGGGCACAAGACAGCAATTCAGCAGCGTTTCCACTATTACTCGTTCAGCTTTTCTGATTAATGACAAATGCTCGCACCGTATCCTAAGGCTGAGGCTAACATGGTATGTGGTTTGTTACTAAAAACTAGTAAAAAGCAGTAGAGACAGACTCCTCGTCTTTTTCTGCAACTTCTTTCGTTGTTGTTATTTTTCTTCTGTTTTACATAATTAATTATTAATTTTAAAAGATACATTTAATACATGAAGGACATTTAGAAGAAGGAAAACAAATTTTACTATGTTCTTTAGAAGAAAATTGTTAATTTATTTCACATCTTTGGTGTTCTTTAATAACTAAGGTCAGTATTTTATGTTCAGTGGTTGGTAATACGCATCTGTGTGTGGTTTCTCTGAATGTTGTTGTTGTTGTTGTGCGTGCTTTGTGTTGAACCGGTACCTATTTCCAAGTATGCAAATATTCGTTTTCTAAGAAAATCTCAGCAGAAATAATAGTCGAAAGGTCCCTCTACCTGGCTGTTTCAGTTTAAGGGCTTTCGTAAACACTTCGACCGTGCCTTGCCTGAATTAGCAAATTCTACTCGTCTTTGGCTACTACTGTATGAATGTAGGTTGTGAGATTAGCTCCATGTGATTCGTGTACGAGGTATGACAGTACTATTTGTTGCTACTCTAACTTCCTCCAATTGCAGGACGGGAGCCTGGGAAGAGTGACGAGCATCGTCCCTCCGAAGGCCACTTCTTACCTATGTTGTGCGTTTGTGTTTATTTAGGTGAGCCTTACTATACCGCGTACGTATTTTAATATATAGGATTATAAAGATCATATGTTTTACATTGTGCATCTGATACAGTTTACACAATTACATGTTTGAAAATAATGATCAAGAGAACAAGAATTACTTGTTTTACTTTCTACAAACAAGAAAATTCGTTGTTTTATTTCTTATTACTAACTTATTTCTAAAGTCCACATATGTACTACTTTCATTGTTGCTGGAGCCGTGTGATCTGTTGCTATGCCGTATTTGTGCCTGTATCTGGTTATCTGGTGATACTGGTGAGTTATCGTCATCGTCTATGTTTGCATGTTCCCCTGTTTCCACATCAATGTTTGAACCTCTGTTGCATATCATGTTGTGGCGTAAGGTCTGGTCATTACTGCTTATGTCTTGTATAGCGCTCTCGTTATTTCACCAGTGATGCGGTTAAGCAAGCTCCATCTATCTGTGTCTCTTAAAGCTTGCCCTATGTTTCGATTTCTGTCATCACTCTTTTCCGTGTGAGTATGCCGCATTGTAGCGTTGTGTGTTTTGGGGACTCATGTTCCCCACACTTACACATATTACTCTGGCTAAAGCCAAAGCAGTGCAGGTGTCTATGGCAAGGGCCATGGCCCGTCAGGAAGTGTATCATATCGTGACTTGGGCAACTTGTCTGAGCATCAATCATGGTATCGTGATTGGTTGGTTGGTTGATTGATTGGTTGGTTTGGGGAAGCAAGGCCAGGGAAAGGTAGGGAAGGAGGTCATGCGGTGTCCTTTTAAAGAAACCATTCTGTCTTATGCCTGAGTTGAATTAGGAAAATCACGGAAAATCTAAATGACGACAGCCGGACTCGGGTTGGAACCGTCGTCCTCCCGAATGCGAGTCCTGTGTGCTAATGACTGCACTGCTTCACCCGATTGTATGGTAGAATGCTGTGTTTTCAAGGGCAGCAGAAATTACCCTTTTAGGATGGTTTTAATTTTTTTCATCACATTAATTAAAACTGCCAGGCTAAGAGGCTGTGGTCAAACAGTAGAAGTAGAAACTCTTCCTCCTGACATTTCGTTGCTAATTGCGGGCAACATCTGACGTGAGTCAACAATTGTTGTCTTATTTCTACAAAGCGGACTTGACAATACTTAACTTGATGGTACAAAATTGTGTCGCAAGTGATGGGCGACATGCTATATAATTCGACATCTACATCTTCATCTACATTTATACTCCGCAAGCCACCCAACGGTGTGTGGCGGAGAGCACTTTACGTGCCACTGCATTACCTCCCTTTCCTGTTCCAGTCGCGTATGGTTCGCAGGAAGAACGACTGCCGGAAAGCCTCCGTGCCCGCTCGAATCTCTCTAATTTTACATTCCTGATCTCCTCGGGAGGTATAAGTAGGGGGAAGCAATATATTCGATACCTCATACAGAAACGCACCCTCTCGAAACCTGGACAGCAAGCTACACCGCGACGCAGAGCGCCTCTCTTGCAGAGTCTGCCACTTGAGTTTGCTAAACATCTCCGTAACGCTATCACGCTTACCAAATAACCCTGTGACGAAACGCGCCGCTCTTCTTTGGATCTTCTCTATCTCCTCTGTCAACTGGACCTGGTACGGATCCCATACTGATGAGCAATACTCGAGTATAGGTCGAAAGAGTGTTTTGCAAGCCACCTCCTTTGTTGATGGACTACATTTTCTAAGGACTCTCCCAATGAATCTCAACCTGGCACCCGCCTGATCAAGAATTAATTTTATATGATCATTCCACTTCAAATTGTTCCGTACGCATACTCCCAGATATTTTACAGAAGTAAGTGCTATCAGTGTATGTTCCGCTATCATATAATCATACAATAAAGGATCCTTCTTTCTCATTACATTTGTCTATGTTAAGGGTCAGTTGCCACTACCTGCACCAAGTGCCTATCCGCCGCTGCAGATCTTCCTGCATTTTTCTGCAATTTTCTAATGCAGCAACTTCTCTGTATACTACAACAACATCCGCGAAAAGCCGCATGGAACTTCCGACACTATCTACTAGGTCATTTATATACACTGCTGGAAATGGAAAAAAGAACACATTGACACCGGCGTGTCAGACCCACCATACTTGCTCCGGACACTGCGAGAGGGCTGTACAAGCAATGATCACACGCACGGCACAGCGGACACACCAGGAACCGCGGTGTTGGCCGTCGAATGGCGCTAGCTGCGCAGCATTTGTGCACCGCCGCCGTCAGTGTCAGCCAGTTTGCCGTGGCATACGGAGCTCCATCGCAGTCTTTAACACTGGTAGCATGCCGCGACAGCGTGGACGTGAACCGTATGTGCAGTTGACGGACTTTGAGCGAGGGCGTATAGTGGGCATGCAGGAGGCCGGGTGGACGTACCGCCGAATTGCTCAACACGTGGGGCGTGAGGTCTCCACAGTACATCGATGTTGTCGCCAGTGGTCGGCGGAAGGTGCACGTGCCCGTCGACCTGGGACCGGACCGCAGCGACGCACGGATGCACGCCAAGACCGCCACTTCCCAGCAAATTAGGGACACTGTTGCTCCTGGGGTATCGGCGAGGACCATTCGCAACCGTCTCCATGAAGCTGGGCTACGGTCCCGCACACCGTTAGGCCGTCTTCCGCTCACGCCCCAACATCGTGCAGCCCGCCTCCAGTGATGTCGCGACAGGCGTGAATGGAGGGACGAATGGAGACGTGTCGTCTTCAGCGATGAGAGTCGCTTCTGCCTTGGTGCCAATGATGGTCGTACGCGTGTTTGGCGCCGTGCAGGTGAGCGCCACAATCAGGACTGCATACGACCGAGGCACACAGGGCCAACACCCGGCATCATGGTGTGGGGAGCGATCTCCTACACTGGCCGTACACCACTGGTGATCGTCGAGGGGACACTGAATAGTGCACGGTACATCCAAACCGTCATCGAACCCATCGTTCTACCATTCCTAGACCGGCAAGGGAACTTGCTGTTCCAACAGGACAATGCACGTCCGCATGTATCCCGTGCCACCCAACGTGCTCTAGAAGGTGTAAGTCAACTACCCTGGCCAGCAAGATCTCCGGATCTGTCCCCGATTGAGCATGTTTGGGACTGGATGAAGCGTCGTCTCACGCGGTCTGCACGTCCAGCACGAACGCTGGTCCAACTGAGGCGCCAGGTGGAAATGGCATGGCAAGTCGTTCCACAGGACTACATCCAGCATCTCTACGATCGTCTCCATGGGAGAATAGCAGCCTGCATTGCTGCGAAAGGTGGATATACACTGTACTAGTGCCGACATTGTGCATGCTCTGTTTCCTGTGTCTATGTGCCTGTGGTTCTGTCAGTGTGATCATGTGATGTATCTGACCCCAGGAATGTGTCAATAAAGTTTCCCCTTCCTGGGACAATGAATTCACGGTGTTCTTATTTCAATTTCCAGGAGTGTATATTGTGAAAAGCAATGGTCCCATAACACTCCCCTGTGGCACGTCAGAGGTTACTTTAACGTCTGTAGACGTCTCTCCATTGAGGACAACATGCTGTGTTCTGTTTGCTAAAAGCTCTTCAATCCAGCCACACAGCTGGTCTGATATTTCGTAGGCTCTTACTTTGTTTATCAGGTGACAGTGTATCGAACATCTTCCGGAAGTCAAGGAAAATGGCATCTACCTGGGAGCCTGTATCTAACATTTTCTGTGTCTCATGAACGAATAAAGCGAGTTGGGTGTCACACGATCGCTGTTTCCGGAATGCATGTTGATTCCTACAGAGTAGATTCTGGGTTTCCAGAAATGTCATGATACGCGAACAAAAAACATGTTCTAAAATTCTACAACAGATCGATGTCAGAGATATAGGCCTATAGTTTTGCGCATCTGTTCGACGACCCTTCTTGAAAACTGGGACTACCTGTGCTCTTTTCCATTCATTTGGAACCTTCCGTTCCTCTCGAGACTTGCGGTACACGGCTGTTAGAAGGGGGGGGGGGGCAATTCAGAGTCCTTGGCTATTTGCAGTGATCCTGCAACTTGATACACTGTTAGTGGATCACTAATATCTGTTCTCGTAGCATTCTCAGCTAGGCCGTGCTAATCCTGTCGACTAATGTCCACTACTGACAAGGGAACATCCCCATCGCACCCCCCTCAGATTTAGTTATAAGTTGGCACAGTGGATAGGCCTTGAAAAACTGAACACAGATCGATCGAGAAAACAGGAAGAAGTTGTGTGGAACTATGAAAAAATAAGCAAAATATACAAACTGGGTCGCCCATGTGTAATATAGGCAATATTAAGGGCAATCTAGGACGAGGAGCGCCGTGGTCCCGTGGTTACTGTGAACAGCTGCAGAACGAGAGGTCTTCAGTTTAAATCTTCCCTCGACCGAAAATTTTAACTTTTTATTTTCAGTTTATGTGAAAAACTCTTATGCTTTCATCACTTTTTTTGGAGTGATTATTACATCCTCAAGAAAACCTAAATCGGGCGAGGTAGAAGAATCTTTGCATCCATTCGCCAAGTGTACTAGTTAGGTGGGTCGACAACATATTCCTGTCATGTGACGCACATGCTGTCACCAGTGTCGTATACAAAATATCAGACGTGTTTTCCTGTGGAGGAATCGGTTGACCTATGACCTTGCGATCAAATGTTTTCGGTTCCCATTGGAGAGGCACGTCCTTTCGTAACTAATCACACGGTTTTGCGGTGCGGTCGCAAAAGACAGACACTAAACTTATTACAGTGATCAGAGACGTCAATGAACGAACGTACTGATCACAACTTTGCGAAAATAAAGAAAGCAAAATTTTCAGTCGAGGGCAGATTTGAACAAAGGACCTCTCGTTCCGCAGCTGTTCACGCTAACCACGGGACCACGGCGCTCCTCGCCTCACATTGCCCTTAATATTGCCTATCTTACGCATGGACTCCTCAGTTTGTATATTTTGCTTATTTTTTCATAGTTCCACACAACTTCTTCCTGTTTTCTCGATTGATCTGTGTTCAGTTTTTCAAGGCCTATCCACTGTGCCAACTTATAACTAAATCTGAGGGGGGTGCGATGGGGATGTTCCCTTGTGAGCACTAATGTCCGCATACTGGGCCGATCTGAGAGCCGATGCTGGCAGGACCTGTGCTTATATTCACTTCTTGCAGAGGCCGCTCCTGGCGCGGCGCAGACCTTGTCAGGGGGGTATCGGCTGACATCGCCTCACCGCCTTCTCTGCACTTGCGTTCTTCTGCTTCGTTTCGGCACTTGTGGTGACCCCAGAACAGTTGGCAACGAAACGTCAGGCTTAAGAATTTCTATTGTTCGACCACAACCTCGTAGCCCTGAAGTTTTAATTATTGAAGACCCCGGCCGTGAAAGCCTATAAGTTACGGTTTTTTCATCACAAAGCTTTTCTGCCTGCCTCCTCTATACTGGTATTTTGGCCAGAATTAAGACATTAGTCGAAGAATACCCCTATATATCTCGTGACTGCGCTTCTTCTAATCGTTATATCGTCAGTTCTGCCTTATGGTTTCTTGTAAGTTTCCGTTTCAGTAGGAGGTATGTCTTTTTCTGAGGTGCTAAAGTGCGCGTCATTTATGACGGCGGCCGAGTTTAGGTTCGTTCTGCGCATCTGATGTCACAAAACACAGTCAGCCAATGAACAGAGAACGACGTTGCCAGAGCTCGACTGCAGTGCAGAGCACGGACGAGTGTCTTCAGTTTTAGAAACGTTCAGTCATAAATAAAGTAATTGAAGAAAAGCAATGTCTTGATAGCAGACTTTCTTTTATAAAAAGTTTGGAAAAAGCATTCTTTATACCAATTGCTTCATATTCTATTAATTAAACCAAACAAGCAATAAGCCTCCTAATTCAGGCGATAGCAAGGAAAGGTGTTTGTATCATTCTCACTAACCGCTTTTTCGCAATAAAGAACAGCTGTAATTGTTTATTTCCTATTGTACTTCGACGAAACGTGAGTAATTCATAGTCATACAAACAGTGTTTGTCGGTATTTTGCGTGAGATTTTAAAGTCCTCTGTGAGATGTGTTGAATGACGAGCTGTGTTAGTGTAATGGTTAAAGTGTATGGCTGCTAAGCAGAAAGTTCTGAGTTCAAACCTTGATCGGTGCTTAATAATTTCTTTATTTAAAAACAATTTCAAGGTGCTTACTTCATGAATTTTATTCGTTTGAATGTAATTTTTTGAAATTTGTAGTGGCAACTAAAATCGACCATACAGAAAGTATATGCTATGGACTGTTATCTCTGCAAACTCTTCAAAATTTCGTGCAATGGTTTACTACATCTAATGCTGCACAATAACAGTGTTGAACATCGAAACAAAATTAAGTCATTTATGGGGGGAAGGTATCAGTCAACAAGATGTGTAAAAATCAAATTTTTGGGCCAAATAGTTTTTGTGAAATCGAATGTTAAATTGTGTCAAAGCAGGCGAAACACCATGTGTGTGCACAGGCGAGCAGTGCAATGATGACAAAATCGCGCCCATCGCGGAATGCGGGGAGCACGTCTCTGTAGCAGTGAAAAGGTTAATGCGGCCGTGGTGGCTTTACTTCATAAACTGCGTGCTCCCCCCTAAACGTAAGTTTGCGAACTATACTATGGCGCTGCTTCTCTTGGCGCGCACAACTGGCAACACAGCAATCTCCCGCGTCTGGGCGGGTATGCGCGAACCGCCAAGATAAAAGAATTGAACTATAGTGGCAATGTGATGCTTAGACACCAATCGTCAAGTTCATGGATTGCTACATAACGTTTGCCTTCTGTAATTCTTCTGGAGCCACTACTTGCAATGAACAACACGCCATGTGCAAACGCTGACCTATCCATTTACATTGCGCTGTCATGTAACTTAAGTAGTATGGGCTCCAATGCTACATCCTTACACTCATAAACACACACTAATCGCTGCGCACAGCCTTTTGTTACTGTATTTGTTATTTTCTTTCCTGGGCATATTACAGACCTGCGGATAAATGCTCCAATCGGGGCACAAGTAAGATGAATACGCTCCTATTTAAAAGGCTCTGCCTAAAAAAATTGAGCATCAGCTGTCTCACCACTTTTAAAAATTTTGGCACCAGCTGTTTTTTAACATCACTCTCCCTCCCACAAGCTCTTCTAACTGTAACTCTCTCACACCCACTAGTCCATCACTGTAAGTCGCTCATTCCTATCCACTTTCTCTTGCCCATTCTCAGTCATTCATTTATCGTAACTCATTGTCATTATCTCTTTGTGTCTCTCTCTGTCACTGTTGCCTGTCTCACAGCCACAGTCTCTTTCGTTCTGCCTCACTACTACTGTCTTCTCTTACTGTCACCATCTTCCTCTTGCTCTCTCTTGCTGATACTATCTCATTCATTCATTCCTACGTCTGCAGTCTCTTTTCACTGCCACTATCTCTCACTTTTCCTCGTTGTCATTGTCATAGACCCTGTCTCTCATTATCACTGTTTCTCATGCACTGCCACTTTCTCCTTCTGTTTACTCCTCTCCCGTAGTCACTGTCTCATTCACAGTTTTCATAGCAAAGGTCTGTCTCTGTCAACCATGATCCACTGCCACTGTGTCCTCTCTTTCTCCCAAACTGCCACTGTCTTCTTCGCTCTTTCTGTACCACAGCCTATGTCTACTATCTTCCAGTATTTATTACTTTTCCGTTTCTTTCTCACTGCCACTATCTCCTTCACTCTCAGCCTAAAAAAGCGCGAATATTTATGCATGCCCGAAATGTTTCGGGAAATTTTTGAAGGGTCTGAGGAAGGAAGACTGAGACAGCTGTTACCCATTTTTCAAACAGGAGAATATTCGCCTTCTTGTGCTCCTATAGGAGTTTTTGTCCACTGGTTCCCTTCTTTCCTTACTAAAGCTGGGCATCTCACTCACGTGAAAATGATGGGGCAGTAAATTTTTAATAGTCTACTTACGTGAAACTGAAATAAAGTAGAACTAATTTTACTCTTCGGATCGGATTTTACATGCACAGAGATTTTGCATGTGATTCAGAACTCCAACATATGGCTCGCAGAACAATTTTGATGATAAAGGAGACACTTTACAACATATTTCTGCGTGCTTTGCCACCTTATAAACTACGCTTTCACATGACATCGCATTTTACGTGCATATTTTAAGTGTACAATTACGGTAACTTGGAACGTCTGTATCTCGTAAACTGAAACAACTCAAGAACGTTGTCAAAGTTCTTCGAGAACGGGAACTTAGGAATATATTGTAAAAATTTCAATCATTTGCTGTGAATAGCCGTCTCGGAATCCGCGGATCGTCTTTGGTACCACCATGTTCTTTTTGTGTTTCTCGATAACCGATATATATATTTGGAAACGGGAAATGGCACTTCTAGGTAAATTCATAGAGAATGTATTAAAATTTGAGCCATTTGCGGCAGTTTGTTATTTTTTAGATCTCTACGGCTGACGACGGAAAAATGGTGAAAAACGCTTTTCTTCGGGTTTTCTTAGGAAACGCCCCTGAACTAAATGGTGCCTCCATGAGCCCCCTAAGGGGCATCGTAGTCCACACCTAATTCAAAAAGAACCAACCGATTACTTTCATTCGCCTAACCTGGAGGAAGTGAACATACCCTATTTATGCAACCTTCGGATTCTTTCCTCTTGGATAATTTTGCTCTGGTATAGCTTCTTGGCCCTTCTTGTTCCACATCTTAATTTCTGCAGCGTCTCAGTCCTCTAGAAGAACTTCTCGTGACAGGTACCGACGCACCCACTGCTCTATGTGAAGCCAATACCAGTTCCTGCACTTCAACATCTATATCTTTTTTTTTTTTTTCATCAGTCTTATGACTGGTTTGATGCGGCCCGCCACGAATTCCTTTCCTGTGCTAACCTCTTCATCTCAGAGTAGCACTTGCAACCTACGTCCTCAATTATTTGCTTGACGTATTCCAATCTCTGTCTTCCTCTACAGTTTTTGCCCTCTACAGCTCCCTATAGTACCATGGAAGTCATTCCATCATGTCTTATCAGATGTCCTATCATCCTGTCCCTTCTCCTTATCAGTATTTTCCACACATTCCTTTCCTCTCCGAATCCGTGCAGAACCTCCTCATTCCTTACCTTACCAGTCCACCCAATTTTCAACATGCATCTGTAGCACCACATCTCAAATGCTTCGATTCTCTTCTGTTCCGGTTTTCCCACAGTCCATGTTTCACTACCATACAATGCTGTACTCCAGAGGCACATCCTCAGAAATGTCTTCCTCAAATTAAGGCCGGTATTTGATATTAGTAGACTACTCTTGGCCAGAAATGCCTTTTTTACCATAGCGAGTCTGCTTTTGATGTCCTCCTTGCTCCGTCCGCCATTGGTTATTTTACTGCCTAGGTAGCAGAATTCCTTAACTTCATTGACTTCGTGACCATCAATCCTGATGTTAAATTTCTCGCTGTTCTCATTTCTACTACTTCTCATTACCTTCATCTTTCTCCGATTTACTCTCAAACCATACTGTGTACTCATTAGATTGTTCATTTCGTTCAGCAGATCATTTAATTCTTCTTCACTTTCACTCAGGATAGCAATGTCATCAGCGAATCGTATCATTGATATCCTTTCACCTTGTATTTTAATTCCACTCCCGAACCTTTCTTTTATTTCCAGCATTGCTTCCTCGATGTACAGATTGAAGAGTAGGGGCGAAAGGCTACAGCCTTGTCTTACACCCTTCTTAATACGAGCACTTCGTTCTTGATCGTCCACTCTTATTATTCCCTCTTGGTTGTTGTACTTATTGTATATGACCCGTCTCTCCCTATAGCTTACCCCTACTTTTTTCAGAATCTCGAACAGCTTGCACCATTTTATATTGTCGAACGCTTTTTCCAGGTCGACAAATCCTATGAAAGTGTCTTGATTTTTCTTTAGCCTTGCTTCCATTATTAGCCGTAACGTCAGAATTGCCTCTCTCGTCCCTTTACTTTTCCTAAAGCCAAACTGATCGTCACCTAGCGCATTCTCAATTTTCTTTTCCATTCTTCTGTATATTATTCCTGTAAGCAGCTTCGATGCATGAGCTGTTAAGCTGATTGTGCGATAATTCTCGTGCTTGTCAGCTCTTGCCGTCTTCGGAATTGTGTGGATGATGCTTTTCCGAAAGTCAGATGGTATGTCGCCAGACTCATATATTCTACACACCAACGTGAATAGTCGTTTTGTTGCCACTTCCCCCAATGATTTTAGAAATTCTGATGGAATGTTATCTATCCCTTCTGCTTTATTTGACCGTAAGTCCTCCAAAGCTCTTTTAAATTCCGATTCTAATACTGGATCCCCTATCTCTTCTAAATCGACTCCTGTTTCTTCTTCTATCACATCAGACAAATCTTCACCCTCATAGAGGCTTTCAATGTATTCTTTCCACCTATCTGCTCTCTCCTCTGCATTTAACAGTGGAATTCCCGTTGCACTCTTAATGTTACCACCGTTGCTTTTAATGTCACCAAAGGTTGTTTTGACTTTCCTGTATGCTGAGTCTGTCCTTCCGACAATCATATCTTTTTCGATGTCTTCACATTTTTCCTGCAGCCATTTCGTCTTAGCTTCCCTGGACTTCCTATTTATTTCATTCCTCAGCGACTTGTATTTCTGTATTCCTGATTTTCCCGGAACATGTTTGTACTTCCTCCTTTCATCAATCAAGTGAAGTATTTCTTCTGATACCCATGGTTTCTTCGCAGCTACCTTCTTTGTACCTACGTTTTCCTTCCCAACTTCTGTGATGGCCCTTTTTAGAGACGTCCATTCCTCTTCAACTGTACTGCCTACTGCGCTATTCCTTATTGCTGTATCTATAGCGTTAGAGAACTTCAAACGTATCTCGTCATTCCTTAGTACTTCCGTATCCCATTTCTTTGCGTATTGATTCTTCCTGACTAATGTCTTGAACTTCAGCCTACTCTTCATCACTACTATATTGTGATCTGAGTCTATATCTGCTCCTGGGTACGCCTTACAATCCAGTATCTGATTTCGGAATCTCTGTCTGACCATGATGTAATCTAATTGAAATCTTCCCGTATCTCCCGGCCTTTTCCAAGTATACCTCCTCCTCTTGTGATTCCTGAACAGGGTATTCGCTATTACCAGCTGAAACTTGTTACAGAACTCAATTAGTCTTTCTCCTCTTTCATTCCTTGTCCCAAGCCCATATTTTCCTGTAACCTTTTCTTCTACTCCTTCCCCTACAACTGCATTCCAGTCGCCCATGACTATTAGATTTTCGTCCCCCTTTACATACTGCATTACCCTTTCAATATCCTGTATCATCACCCAGCGATAAACTTTCTGGACATCGAAACAGCCTTCTCAGTTCTTGCCCTTTAGTGTAATAGATGGTGTTGAAGAAGAGGTGTACCAATCTTTAGCACAAATCTCAGCTACCAATCGAACGCCCCATGAAGAAAGGATTCGGCTAACTTGGACATGCCACAGCTGTCAAACGACATCTCAGAATTCGACTAATGCAGATACATTCAACTCCTCTGCCAAGTATAAAGCCTCACAGAGAAACAGCCGTTTTGAGGACAGAGGACAGTACATCCGTCTTTTTTCCATCGTGAACGCCCTGGACGCCTTGTACGCAGCTGTAGAGAAAGAAGACAAGCATTATTTCGCAACAGGTCAATCATCACAACCGTCCTACTCATGCAACTCAACTGCGGTCGACTGTAGTCGGCGAGTGGGACCAAGTCCGTCGGTGCACCCTGGATGAATCCTCTCTCTAACACGGCGTGGCCGTTCTCCGTCGAAGTACACAGGTACAAGCCGTTCGCCAGCCACCGAATTCAGAAAAACTAAGCGAGGCCACAGATGAAAATTCTCCGCGGACGACAGTTTTTAAGATGTCAGGAAATCACATCGACGCCATCTTCTACGTCCATCCCGTTCGGGCGCTAGTCGAATAAGGGGCTTCCCTTTCTGTAGTGTCGAATTCTTATCATCATCAACTGAAGAATACTCTGTTTCGTGATACGAAAGTGATTGTGCCGAAAGCGCAAATGGAAAATAATTTCAGATGAGAGAAACATGTGTTGCAAGAATAACTATCAATAACAGTAAGCTTTCCTCGACTTTGTCGTTCTAAGAGAATGTAGTCATGATGTTATCCTCGAATGGAACTTCTTGGAGGCATCACAAGTAACAATAGACTGTGGTAGAGCTCTGATTGACTAAGATATTCCAACAGGCAGACAGAATAAAGATAGCTCTGGGCAGTTGTATGCCGTTGAAGATATTTTTATCCCACCTTAGTAAACGAGACGAGTTCCAGTCGTCAATCCAGATTCTCAGTGAAACTACGAAGCTTCGAACGATTACAGGAAGCAACTATGGCTCAGCAAAGAAATCTACATGCCAGTACGATCATTAATTGTTGCGAGCAGCCACAGCACCCTAAGGGTATGAGCGGAGGGACGCTGAATCAGTCCAGGAATGACAGCTTTATGACTCTGACGGAGAACTATGTTCCGCTACCACTACAGACAACGGAGGGGAGGAAGTTTCTATTGAAGAACAACATCGGAGTGTCAGCTATATTGCGCCAATTTCTGGATGCTTTCAAATCCGGAGTGGATACAAGGCAGACTAAGCGGCCAGTGGTGATGTAAAGTATCCTGTCAGCGCTGGGAATCATCCAATAATTATTCAGTGTTCATATGTAAAGTCCCAGCCGTCTTTGAGTATACGATGGAAAACTTCCTCCGACACCTCAAATGGAAAGCGTGTCTTTGGTATCTGGAGGACATCATTGTTTCTTCAAAGCGTTTGAAGAACATCAAAAGTCACTTGACAACCTCCTATAAAAAGTGCCTCGTCCTGATCTATTCACCGATTTTCCGGCTCATCAGCACATTCGTGATTTGACGTTTTCTCGGAATGTGCTCGTACTACCGACATTCATAAAGGAGAAAGACACATCCCTTGCAAGAACAATTGTTGAGAGACGCCAAATTCATCTGCAACGAGGAGGACGGAAGAACTTTCCTTGTCCTTAACAAGGCGCTAAAATCTTCACCAGTCCTAGCATAGAATAACGAGAATGCCGAGACACAACTTCACACAGATGGCTTCAGGTACGTAGTTCTAGTACAAATTCAAGGAGTTTATGAAGAGCTGATACCTTACTTGTATACTTTCAGAGTAGTTTCCAACTCATAGATGAACTACTCTACAACGGAGAAAGAATTCCTTGCAGTTATTTCGGCCATCAAAAATCCTGGCGTTTTTTTATATGGCAAATCATTCACCAATGTGATAGACCACTATTCTCTGTATTGGCTGAGCAGGTCGATTGACGGAGATGGTTATGGAGGCTTCAGGTACATGTTATTAGAGTGGTACACAAAGGTGGATCAAAATACAAACACAGTGACTGTCTTTCAAGAATACCTTTGACAGAACACACCAGTGTCAACAAAATCTCAGTAATCGCTGCATTAAATGTTGACGCTGAACAGAGGGAGGATACAGCATTGCTGAAAACTCGTAGAAGCCGTGAAGAATGAGGAATAGAGCAAAGAAGAATTCCAATTAATAAATGGAACCTTATATAAGACGAACTATGATTAAAATGGGCGGAAATGGTTGTTCTTCATCCCAGTTCATCTACGGCCAGTTATTCTGAAGTATTTCCACGAAGCTTCCACATATTTCTCATAGAAGGTGAATCAATCAGTTAGACACTATGTAAACCACTGTAAGGAATGCCATGACGGAAGCACGTATCACAGTTACCACCAGGCCATCTGATATCACCTGTAGCAGCGCCATTTTACCGGATTGGGATCGACCTCTTTGGGAGATTCCCGAAGTCGACAAACAGGAATAAATGGATAATAATTTGCACTGACTGCTTCACTCACTTCGCTATCACCAAAGCAGTTTTGGTTGTTGAAACTCTGGAAGTTGCAAGGTTCCTTGTATGCAGCATTCAATGTGGTGACTTCTGATCGTGGAGAAATTTTCAAGTCAAGACTACTACACAGATAATTTCACGCAGCGAAATCACTCAGAGGATGACAAATGGGTACCACCCTCTGACGAATGGCCTCACAGAACGCTTTAATAAGACCTTGGCAGACCACTCATCAGCCAGAACATTACGACCACCTATGCAGTAGCGACGTGTCCATCTTCGCCACTGATAACAGCGGTGCCGCGTCCGTGACCTGGAAGTAATGGAGCCTTGGTAGTTCGCTGGAGGGAGTTGGCACCACATCTGCACACACACACACACACGAGTCATCTAACTCACATAAATTCCTGGGAGGGAGGCGGCGAGCTCTGACCCCACGTTCAGTGACATCCTAGATGTGTTCGATCAGGTTCAGTCTGAGGAATTGGGGATCAGCACATAAATTGGAACTCCCGACTGTATTTCTTGAACCACTCCACTACACTCCTGGTGTTCTGACATGGCACATTAACTTGTTTAAAAGTGCCACTGCTATCGGGAAACATGATCGCTTGGAAGTGGTGTACATGGTCTGCAACCAGTGTACGATACTCCTTGGTACCTTGCACGAGCTTCACTGGACCCATGGATGCCCAAGTGAATGTTCGCCAGAGCATAATGGAGCCGCTGCCAGCTGGTCTCTTTGCCGCAGTTCGGGTGTCAAGCAGTTTTTGCCCTGGAAGGCGACGGATTCGCACCATCCCATCGCCATTATGAAGAAGGTATCGAAATCCACGAGACCATATAATTCTCTGCCATGCACCAGTATCCAGTGCCGATGGTGACGCACCCATTTCAATCGTAGTTGCCGATGTCGTGGTGTTATGTCACTGGCACACGCATGGGTCATCGGCCGCGGAGGCCCATAGTAGGAGGCATCGATGCGCTATGTGTTCAGACTTGAACTCTGCCCAGCTTTAAAGTCTGTTGTTAGGGCCGCCACAACTCGCCGCCTGTTCTATTTTACCAGTATTTTCAACCTACGATATCCGACATTTGTAATGAGGGGCGGCCGTCCAACCCCGCGACGTCTGGACGTGGTTTCAACTTGGTTTCGTCACATCTACTCACCACAGCACTCCTCTTACACCCGACAGATCGTGCAGTTTCCGAAATACTCATGTCGAACTTCCGGGCAATCAAAATCTGCTTTCGATCAAATAGGTCGCCCGTCTTTCTCATTCTGCACACGGACAGCACGCTCACTAACAGTCATTCCTCGGTACGTGGGGCTGCTCTCGCCTGGCGTGTTTACACCGATAGTAGGTCGGTGGTCATAATATTCTGGCTGATCAGAGTATATTGATGCCGGACGCAGGGACCAGTATCCAATACTGCCCATCGTGACTCTCACATATAACGTAGCGAAGCAAGGCAATACGTAGAGACTTCACACCGTTATTTCTGCTTCACGTTCACGAGGACATAATGACAGTGGATACACTGTTCCTGTTTCAAAGGTACAATATGCGAAATGACTACGTGAAATACATCACTAGGACCGAAGAAGCAAGGTCGCTAGTTCGCATGAAGACCCTGGAAGCTCAGGAGAAGGACCGAGAACGTTATAACGCCAAGCACCAGCCAGTCAGATATAGGCTGGAAGACTTGGTGTGACTTTTTACGCCTGTGCGGGAAGTGAGATAATCGGAAAAGTTGTTATAACGCCACTTTGAGCCACCTCGTATTCGCCGCTTCTCGACCGTTGTATACAAAGTCGTTGAATATGACCCATCATCGAAAGGACAAAAGTGAAACCGTACTACAGACCTGAGGTTCAGTTGTAAGAGGTCTATTCGGAAAGTAATGTCCGATCGGGCGCGATATGGACACCACAGGGAAAATCCGACGAAACTATGCACGGCTGTGTTGGTCAGTGTCTGTTCTACCTTCGTCGATCGTGTCACGTCGCTCCTCTCCGTTCTGAGCTCACAGTGATCAGGTGAAGATGCCTAGGAAATAGTATCTCCAGTCACGAAGGGGGCCTGCGTAACATTTTGCTTGATTTCATGCACCCCACGTAAAGTAACTGTCATGCATTTTCTTCTCCATGACAGTTCTCGGCAGTACGCTGCAGGGGCAGCAAGACGCTCCTGTAGCATGAACGTGGCTCCCTCTGATTGTCGTATCTGCTCACATGAACGCTGGCTATGAAGACAAAACTTTGGCACACACAGGGTAGTGAATTGACGGAAATCGCAGGCCTCTCGAAAACCTCAGTGAGGGTCACTGTGTTGGTTGTTGTTACCCTTTTGCCTTTGTTCTTCTGTTTTGGGTTGTGTTTGTCTCTTAGTTTTCTGTTAGGTGGATGATTAAATCTGTTCTTCTGCCTGGGTTTTGATATTTTAGTTCGATGCATTCCTTCATTGTTTTTCATGAGAAAGGGTGCAGTTCCTTTCTACAGGGAGGTTACTGGAAACTTGGTACAAAGCTACGTCAAACATCTAACTTGAAGAGATGCATGATCCACGCTGTGCTGTCTTACAATACTTTTCTTTCACTACCGGTTTCGATCATGGACGATCTTCACAGTGGAAAAATATCTACTGAGACAATTTCACATGGCATAAATGCTACTTAATCAGGAAGATTTTCGCCATTGCTCACTTGAAAACGTAAGACAACGATAATTAAGACCGTAATACAGGCTTAACCAAGCAGCAAACAACGTTGAAGCCTGTATATGTGTCAAGTACCATTTCCTTACCTTCTGAAGTCAGCAATGCCGTATATTTCACTGGTTAAATAGCATGTATGCCGTGTGAAGTTGGTCACAATAGATATTTCTTCCACTGTGAAGATGATCTATGACCGAAAAAGTTGGTGATAGAAGTTTTATGAGTATACCGATGCTGTTGACAGTCACCTGAGAAAAAGTTTTGTACAAATATCCAACTCGGAGAGGCGACTATGGAGAGAAGTACCTGAAACGTGTAACTAACTGTTACAAATAAAACATTTTTTTAAATTTTTACACTGATTTCCATTAAGCGACCGAATAGTTCTCGCACGATGGAGGCTTCCCGTTCGAAGAACCTGAAGATCCGTGCGAAGATAGCGAAGCTTCGACCAGAGGGATTTTCTTCCACGCTATAATTATCGTTTCTGGACGGTTCTCGAAAAATCTTTTGTTTGTAACATTTGCATTTTCTGGTATATGTCTGTACAAATTGCAGCACATTTCGTTCTGTTCTGTTCTGGCTCTTCGCTTGTGTCTTTAATAAACGTGCACGTAGTCTAAATATTATATTTATTGACAGCCCTGCTTTCGGATTTGGCCAATTGTTAGCGGTGTGACAGTGTTTTTGTATAATGAAAATAAAAGAGGAATCTAAAGAGTCAAATTAGCTGTGCAACTTAAATACACTTAGGTGACTAAAATTATGGGATACCTCCTAATATCATGTCGCACCGCCTTTCACTCGGTTTAGTGCAGCGACTTAATAAGATCCTGGCAGCCTCCTGTGGAAATATTGTACCATGCTGCCTCTATAGCCGCCTATAATTGCGAAGGCGTTGCCGGTGCAGGATTTTGTGCATGAACTGACCTCCCGTAAATGTTCGACGGGATTCATGTTGAGCGACGAGGGTGTCACATGATTCGATCGATATGCCCAGAATGTTTATCAAACCACTCGCGAATAACTGTGGTCCGATGGTATGGCGCATTGTCATCCATAAGAACTCCATTGGTGTTAGGGAACAAGAAGTCCATGAATGGCTGCGTGGCCTACCGCGACCATCCGACAGCCGTTTCATTCTCCGAGGAGGATGCGGATAGGAGTGGCGTGGGGTCAGCACACTGCTCTCCCGGTCGTTATGATGGTATTCTTGTCCGAAGCCGCTAGTATTCGGTCAAGTAACTCCTCAATTGGCGTCACGAGGCTGAGTGCACCCCGAAAAATGGCAACAGCGCATGGCGGCTGGATGGTCACCCATCCAAGTGCCGACCACGCCCAACAGCGCTTAACTTCGGTGATCTCACGGGAACCGGTGTATCCACTGCGGCAAGGCCCTTGCCTATGGTCTCCACGTAGTCGAACATAAGCAGAGGAACCAGTCCTTTCCATGTAAACATACCCCATCCCATTATGGAGCCACAACCAGCTTGCACAGTGCCTTGTTGACAACTTGTGCCAATGGCTTCGTGTGGTATGCGTCACACTCGAGTCCTACCATCAGCTCTTATCAACTTAAATCGGGACTCATCTGAGTAGGCCACGGTTTTTCTGGCGTCTAGGGCCCAACTGATACGGTCGTGAGCTGCAGGCGATGTCGTGCTGTTAGCAAAAGCACTCGCGTCTGTCGTCTGCTGCCACAGTCCATTAACGCCGAATGTCGCCGCACCTCCATAATGAATACGTTCGTTGCATGTCTGACATTGATTTCTGTGGTTGGTTCAAGCAGTGATGCTTGTCTGTTAGCACTGACAACTCTATAACGCGCCATTGCTGTCGGTCGTTAAGTGATGGCCGTCAGTCACTGTGTTGTCCGCTTTTGACACTGTGGATCTCGGAATATTGAATTTCATAACGATTTCTGAAACAGAATGTCCCATGCGTGTAGCTCCAACTATCATTCCGCGTTCATAGACTACTATTTCCCGTCGTGCATCCAAAATCACGTCGGAAGCCATTTCACATGTATCACCTGACAAGGGAACCTCCCCATCGCACCCCCCTCAGATTTAGTTATAAATTGACACAATGGATAGGCCTTGAAAAACTGAACACAGATCAATCGAGAAAACAGGAAGAAGTTGTGTGGAACTATGAAAAAATAAGCAAAATATACAAACTGAGTAGTCCATGTGCAAGATAGGCAACATAAAGGACAGTGATAGCTGATGAGCGCCGTGGTCTCGTGGTTAGAGTGAGTAACTGCGGAACGAAAGGTCCTTGGTTCGAAAGGTCCTTGGTTCGAGTCGTCCCTCGAGTGAAAATTTTACTTTCTTTATTTTTGCAAAGTTACGATCTGTCTGTTCATTCATTGACGTCTCTGTTCACTGTAATAAGTTTAATGTCTGTGTTTTGCGACCGCACCGCAAAACCGTGCGATTAGTAGACGAAAGGACGTGCCTCTCCAATAGAAACAGAAAACATTTGATCGCAAGGCCATAGGTCAACCGATTCCTCCACAGGAAAACACGTCTGATATATTCTTTACGACACTGGTGACGGAATGTGCGTCACATGACAGGAATATGTTGTCGACCCACCTAACTTGTACACTTGGCGAATGGGTAAAAAGATTCTTCTACCTTGCCCGATTTAGGTTTTCTTGTGGATGTGATAATCACTCCAAAAAAAGTGATGAAAACATAAGAGTTTGTCACATAAACTGCATCAAATGAATGCAACAGTTTCAGAGTCGCACAGTTTTCCCCGTGCTCTGTCAAAACATATGTTTTTTACGTTTTCAAATGTTTCCGTGCGTAGACCGTCAAATTCTGTATATGTCCAAGCAAATCTGAACACGTCCTGGAATTTTGGAGAGCGAGGTTGATTATGTGTAAGTGCCTGAACTTGGATAATTATCTGAAAATAAAAAATTAAAATTTTCACCCGAGAGAAGATTTGAACCAACGACCTGTCGTTCCACAGCTGCTCACGCTAGCCACGGGACCACGGCGCTCGTAAGCTAACACCCTCCTCGAAGTTGCCTACCTTGCGCATGGACTACTCAGTTTGTATATTTTGCTTATTTTTTCATAGTTCCACACAAGTTCTTCCTGTTTTTCTCGATTGATCTGTGTTCAGTTTTTCAAGGCCTATCCCTGTGCCAATTTATAACTAAATCTGAGGGGGGTGCGATGAGGAGGTTCCCTTGTGAGTACAGCTGACAGCTTCGCCAACGCACTGCCTTTGTATAGGCGATACTACCGCCACCTGTATGTGTGCATATCGCTCTCCCACGATTGTCGTCATCTCAGTTTAGATCTAAATCGAGGTGTCTTGCACATCAGGAGGCGTTATCCGACAGGGCAGGGAGGATTTTCATTTGGCCTTGACATTTGTACCTGATCGCTAAGACGCATTATTTCCGATGTGAATTTACTGGCATTTTCGAAAAGTGCGGAATGAGCTAGCACAACTTCTTGCCCCACGCGTAGCTGAACCGCAGTGATTACATGAACTAGCTGGCAAGGAGCCACTTGCGGTTAGCTCTTACAACTCATTCCGCGGAATCTCACCACCACTAAGGCGATCCGTGGCCAGTATCACGTAACATTATCTCCCGTACAAAGAGCAAGTTGTTATTCTTTTATATCTGTTTTCTCAAAGTTTCCTGTTTTTAGATAGCTCCCAAGGTGAATATTCTTCCATACCTCGGTGCGATCTGGTTACATCATTAGTTATTTTCTAACTTATCTGTTGAAACACCCACGCTATTGCATCACAGTATTGTGAAGTCCAAACAGCTCTCAGCATGGGAAACTACATACTCTCATCTAAGTCTGAAACAATTATTTTGATTTCACAAGCAAGTACTCGAAAAGCCACCTTGTGCTGTGTGGCGGAGGGCACTTGGTGTGGCACTATCATTTTCCTCTTTTTCTTGTGCTTTTCTTGAATGGTGCGTGGGGAGACGTACTGTCGGTTGGCCTTCCTATGAACTCCAATTTCTTTGCTTTTTTTCCGGTGTGGTTATCTCACGAGATATGTATGAGAGGAAGTGTATTCTCGAACTTTTAACAAGCCTTGTTCTTCTACATGTTAAACTACTGTTTTACACCGGTAGCCATAGCACGGCATACAGTGAAGGGCTTATATCTTTACATGTGGCGTCTGATTTAGTTTTTTTCGAATTTGCTGTTTTCTTTTTTCTATGTCCACAAAATGTACAAAAATAAGATTTTATCTTCTAGATGTATAAAATCATGAACAAACGTAGATCAACTAAATATCTCTCTGCAATTAATTTTTGAATGTAGGAAACCTCCCCGATATACAGGGTGAACCATAACCGCACTGACAGACTTTCATAGGCTGTCATGGCTACCTCCCGAGTGTTGTGGTTCAAGGGACACGCGGTCTACGGCGGCTCATTAGATAATTATGATGTGATGATGATTTATTTGGCTTGTTTCCGCAGTCATCCTTGTTTCTGTGAAAATCCCTTCACAATTGTAAAGAAGCCTGTAACACGCAATAACCAAACGTGTACCACACTACACCAAGTAATGCAACACCCTTTAGACGAAACGTTGTACTCCAACTCTTCATTAGTGAACCTATTCATACACCCGTGTAACAGTCTTAACATCCAACTAACACTGCCGTGGAAACAAACCCAACTCAGAACCGAGAAGTACAGAATGAAGCTTTAGGATGAAAAGCAGAATGGGTACTACTGTCGTTTACAGCAGGTAGCGTGAGCGAATGGAAACAACACACACAACGCATACCGTCAACATTGGCGCTGTTGTATATTCGGCCAAGAAACCAAACAAAATGTAATCTCCCTGCAACGAGCTGTCGGAGACCAAACGTCACGTATAGAAAAACACTCAGAAAGTCCCTGAACAACGCGAAAATTTGTCAGTATAGTTCTGGTTCACCATGTATATTCGTAAAATTATGCAAGAGCTGCATTCTATATCGAAAACTTGTTAAAACTACTATTTATTAGAGCGTGAAGTGAGCCTTTTTAGAACATTTGACGGGGGAATTTTGAACATGGCAGCTACAAATAAAATTTTTGTTATTGGAATAATTGTGACACGAACATCACAACAGTTTAGGACACAAAGGAATCATAGACATTGTCTGGGGGGGGGGGGGGGGGCAAACATTGATTAAATCAATGGAGACAGTTGAAAATTTGTACCGGGTCAGGATTCTAAACCAAGTGCCCCGCTTAGTTGGTAGATTTTCTGATCACTGCGCCATCCGGATACAGTGGTCATCGCAACTGTATGGACTACGCTAGAACCTCTTCCTTCAGACATAGCTTCTCAACTTAACCACACACTACGTTTCTAGTACCCCTAGACTCTTATCCTCACTATTCGCGTCATTGAGGTCCATTTCTGCTTGAGTTCGAGCCAGGTGCGCATCAGCACTGAAGAGATCATTGGCCGTCCTTGCCTTAATTATACCTGTATATATGCCGCGTCTGTCTGAAAGAACAGTCAAAATTCTGATCCAGCAGCAGGAATTACAGACATTAACTGTATATTCGTACTTAACCTGATCAAATTAGTATTTTCGGGCCCTCTCTTTAATGGGATTAGGGTTTAACCACACAGTATTTCGTGCACCATAGATGTTTAAAAAATGACAATAATTTTATGTAATAAAATCTAATAAAATTATGTTAACAGAAAATAATGTGAATGTCTCTAATATTAATGTGAATAACAACAGTTGCTTAGAACTATAACCTTAAGGGGCTCCGGAACGCCCTATACTTGCAATGTTAAAATAACGCTTATAAATTACATCTTTCCTCACAAAGTATTTGAGGTAGGAAGTTGAACTTTTTACAGATTATTTATTGGAATATGGGCTACAACTTAACACAGGGATTTTACAAAATTTTAGTTCAGTTATTAAAGATGATTTTTTTCAATTGTAATGAAAATTCACAACATTTTTTTGCAATTTTTTATTTATATATTCAAAAATATACAGTTTTTTGGAAAAAGGCTGTGTTAAATTATGCAGAAGGTACTGTGTAACATTTACTGAAAGTTTGAAACAAATATGTTTGGAAGATCCTTAGAAAACATGTAATTAGTATGAGAAAATAAAAGTTTTGGGAATCGAGCGACAAAGATTGGATTAACTTTTTAGTGCATTCCAGGTCCATAGGATGGATTATCTTCATCCTCTGCAAACTCCTCCTCCAGCTTCCTCTTGTTCCTCCTCCTGTTTACTCTTGCTTGTATTTCTAGACTCTTTACAGCCCTGTCTGCAGCCCGAAGGCGTTCCTTGTCTAAAGCAAGCATCTCTCGTTGTTGTGTTCGTAGATTTTGCTACCATTTTCTTCAGTTGCAGTTACTGCAACACTGTTCCAAAAGGTGGTCATGTATGAACACTTATCACATTTCAGTTGTATTTCACTAGCAAGTCCTACGTGCTTTATTATGGAGAGTTCCAGACCAACTTCACTACAATGTATACATCTTACACAGTTTGAAAAAATTCCTTTGAGAACCGACACATCAAATATTTCATTCACATCCGATTCGCCCATAAAACATTCATAGTTTTCACTCATTGAACCAAGCTTCTTCTGTGAAGTATTTTCTTTCCCACTTTGACTGCTATGGGCAGGTGTACTTGAGAGGTTAGGTTCACTCACTTGGTTATCGTCTTTATTGTTTACAGTAATAACACATACCTTTGGCTTTCCAACATTTCTCCTTTTCTTAAAAGCCTTCAGAGGATTTCTAATAACTTTACTTTTACTCATTATTATACTTCAACAAAACAGAGACTCAAGAAACAGAATTAATTACGAATATTTTCGAGATAACGACAGAGTAAATAAACATGAAACAATCGACACCAGCGATATATATTGAACCATCACAGGTTAGCCACAACACATACTTTATCTCACATCACTAAAATGTACCTGATGAACACGGACGTTAATAATAACACCATTTGACAGCAGTTTAACAGCGCCACAGTGGGTCACGCCCATGTAGAACACATTTAAAAAAAAATTTAAAAATAGTTGTAGTCTTCGGAATTGAATAAATTATATGTGTATTAAAAGGTAATAGTCTGCAGATTCAGGAAACGCAAAAAAGTAAAAATTGAACTTTTCATGATTTTGAGCCTTTCCGGAGCCCCTTAATATCAGTGGTACTACTATCACTGGTGATGCTGCCATTCATAACAATAATAACAATAGTTTCACAACCCGCAACATAATTGCGAACAGAACAGTGATCAAGAAAGTTTGAAATAAATTTCTTTATTTCCGTTTATGATCACAAAATTCTTATATCCTTAGACTCATTGTTTCGGTCAACTATGACCATCTTCAGAACTGAAGCAAAACTAGTCGATTGACTACATCTTGAAGCAATAAAATAGGCTATAATGAAAAGTATTACTGACATACTTGTGGATAACACGCGCTTTAAATATGACTAGGGATACCTGTTTTAAAACTTGTCCTTGTATAATGTAGTCATAGTGGCATCGTCAAAGGATACCACAAAATCAGCCTAGCGTCGTCCCACATATTTAAAACGTGGTACATACTAGGTCACAGTGTGGCGGTGTCATCCTGTTAACAACGCTACAGTTCATAAGAAACTGCTGTACGGTAGCCATAAAATGTTTGAGTCGTACGCTCGTTAGACGTCGCTTCTGTAGGCCTACAAATATTTCGTATATGATTGTACGATATGGAATAAAAAGAAGAATTCAATAGGTTAAGGCCAGAAGTTGCAGGAAGTGTTGGGGAGTGAGTACCAGGTCACCAGTATTGTGAAGCCTAATGCAGGATTGGCTCATGTGACTGTTAACATAGAGGGGTCACGTAGGGATGTGACTAAAGAGGATCAGGTAGTGATTGTGGGTTGGGCTGGTAATAGTATTGATAGGGATGGGGGGGGGGGGGGGGGTATGACGTAGATGGTGACCTGGAAAAGATAGCCACTCAGACTGGCAACACTAATGTGCATTTCGTGGAACTGTTTCCGATCGGCCTCATCTTAATACAGCCGTGAAGCGTAATAACATGAGACTTGGGGGTGCGCTCATGACAGAAGGCATGAATCACATTTTAGTGGTGTCGGTGGAGTCTATCAGCAGGATGGGTTTCACTAGACATGGCCTGCACCTCAACAGGTATCGAAAGGGGAGGTTGGCAAAGGTTATAGGTGACGGCATAGATGGGGGTGATGGGATCACTCATGGGAAAATTCCTGTACAAGTGGGTGTTAGAGCTGCACCTTTTTTAGATGGAAGTCAGCTGATAGGTATTCCTGCTTAAGGGAAGTCTCTCTAACAAAGAAACCACTTTCGACAAAGCTTAGGTATCCGAGTAACGAGGGAATTAGTATATTTCATCAAAATATACAAGGTATTAGAGATAAAGTTAGTGAACTGCTTATAGATGTTGACTCTGAAATTATTGGTATATCTGAACACTTCTTAAATAAGGAGATAATTCAGAGGCTTCCTTTACCAGGATACAGGTTGGCTGGCAGCTTTTCTAGGAGCTCTTTGCGGTGTGGGGGAGTAGCCATGTATGTGAAAAACGGTATCCCATTTGAGTCAATTGATGTTTCAAAGTACTGCACTGAAAAGGTTTTTGAATGTTGTGCAGGTGTGGTTAAATTTAGTGGAGTAAACTTCTAACTGTTGTTACTTATAGATCCCCAGACTCCGATTTCACAACATTTTTGCTAAAGCTAGAGGAGGTTCTTGGTTCACTTTATAGGAAATACAAAAAGTTAGTTATATGTGGTGACTTCAATATTAATTGTATAAGTGATTGTGCAAGGAAAAGGATGCTGGTAGACCTCCTTAATTCATATAATCTTATGCAAACCGTATTCTTTCCAACGAGAGTGCAAGGGAACAGTAGAACAACCATAGACAACATTTTTGTTCATTCCTCATTACTAGAAGGGCATTCTGTTATCAAAAAGGTGAATGGCCTTTCAGATCATGATGCACAAATTTTAACTCTAAAGGATTTTTGTGCTGCAGCACATGTTAAATATAGTTATCAACGGTTTAGGAAAGCTGATCCAGTTGCTGTAGAGACCTTTGTAAACCTTATCAAGGAACAAGAGTGGCAAGATGTTTATAGTGCTGATACAGTAGACGATAAATATAATGCTTTCCTCAAGACCTTTCTCGTGCTCTTTGAAAGTTGCCTTCCGTTAGAACGTTCAAAACGGGGTACTAGCACAAACAGGCAGCCTGGGTGGCTGACTAGAGGGATAAGAATATCTTGTAGAACAAAGTGGCAATTATATCAAAACGTTAGAAACAGTCACAATCTAAATGCAGCAGCCCATTACAAACAGTATTGTAAGGTGCTTAAAAGTGTTATTAGGAAGGCAAAAGTATGTGGTATGCAGATAGAATAGCTAAGTCTTAGGATAAAATTAAAACCGTATGGTCAGTTGTAAAGGAAGTGGCTGGTCAGCAGAGACAGGTCGAGGATATAGAATCAGTGCGTAGTGGGAATATCCGTGTTACTGATAAGTCGCATATATGTACTGTATTTAATAATCACTTTCTGAATACAGCGGGTGCACTAAATAGAAACCTAGTCCCAACAGGGAATCATATACCGCTCGTAGAAAAAAGTGTTCCGAGACTGTTGCCTGAAATGCTCCTCCATGATACTGACAAGAGGGGGTGAGTTGATAATTAAATCACTAAAGACCAAGAACTCTCATGGATACGACGGGGTATATAGTAGAATACTGAAGTATTGTTCTATGTATGTTAGCCCAGTACTTAGCCATATCTGTAACTTTTCCTTTAGGAGTGGTCGGTTTCCTGACCGATTAAAGTACTCGGTAGTGAAGCCACTTTATAAAAAGGGAGACAGGGATAATGTTGACAATTATAGACCTATTTCTATGCCATCGGTGTTTGCTAAAGTTATCGAGAAGGTTGTATATACAAGGTTACGGGAGCATTTAAATTCACATAATTTGCTGTGAAATGTACAGTTTGGTTTTAGAATTGGTTTAACAAATGAAAATGCTATATTCTCTTTTCTCTGTGGGGTTTTGGACGGATTAAATAAAAGTTTGCGAACCCTAGGTGTTTTCTTTGATTTAACAATGGCTTTTGACTGTGTTGACCACAAAATATTACTGCAGAAGTTGGACCATTATGGAGTAAGGGGAGTAGCTTACAATAGGTTCGCCTCTTACTTTAAGAACAGAAAGCAGAAGGTAATTCTCCGCAATATTGACAATGGTAGTGATGTTCAGTCCCAATGGGGCACTGTTAAGTGGGGCGTCCCCCAAGGGTCGGTGCTGGGGCCACTGCTGTTTCTTATTTATATAAATGATATGCCTTCTAGTATTACAGGTGATTCAAAAATATTTCTGTTTGCTGATGACTCCAGCTTGGTAGTGAAGGATCTTGTGTGTAATATTGAAACATTATCAAATAATGTAGTTCATGAAATAAGTTTGTGGTTTGTGGAAAATAACTTGATGCTAAATCACAGTAAGACTCAGTTTTTACAGTTTCTAACTCACAGTTCAACAAGAACTGATATTTTGATCAGACAGAATGGGCATATTATAAGCGAGATGGAACAGTTCAAGTTCCTAGGCGTTCGTATAGATAGTAAGCTGTTCTGGAAAGCCCATATTCAGGATCTTGTTCAGAAACTAAATGCTGCTTTATTTACCATTAGAACAGTATCTGAAATAAGTGACAGTTCAACACGAAAAGTAGTCTACTTCGCATATTTTCATATGCTTATCTCATATGGTATTATTTTTTGGGGTAATTCTTCTGATTCAAAAAAGGGTATTTTTGGCTCAAAAACGGGCTGTTAGAGCTATATGTGGTGTAAGTTCGAGAACCTCTTGTCTACCCCTATTCAATAGTCTGGGAATTCTGAAACTGCCCTCAGAGTATATATTTTCTTTAATGTCGTTTGTTATTAGCAATATTAGCTTATTCCCAAGAGTTAGCAGCTTTCATTCAGTTAATACTAGGCAGAAATCAAATCTGCAAGTGGTATGCACTTCCTTGACTCTTGGGCACTATTCTGCTGCATCCATTTTCAATAAGCTACCACAAGAACTCAAAAATCTTAGCAGTAGCCCAAACGCTTTTAAGTCTTAACTGAAGAGTTTCCTCGTGGCTCACTCCTCCTATTCTGTCGAGGAGCTCCTGGAAGAGCTGAAAAATTAAGCAAATTCCAGTGTTACATTGTTGATTTTCTTTATTTATTGACTCGTTCCATGACCATGGAGACTTCTCCTTAATTTGGTCCCACAGAACAATAAATAAATAAATAAATAAAAATAAATAAGTCAATAGTGGCTTTACCAGGGTTATAAGTTATTACATTAATAAACTGCAATAAATTAAAAACACGACTAAAGTTAAATTGTTAAAAAGGAATTCCGATACTCTATTGTGGGGTATATTAGATAAAAATACGACACCTAAGAACAAGCTTACCGAGCTAACAGAATAACATAACAATGATAAAATAAATATGGAAAGAAGATAAATGGATGAAACAATAAACTGTAGTAAATAATCAATGCCCACTGTTGGCGTGGTCGCCAGTATGCCGCACAGGCGAGAAGTCAGAGGAACTTAACCGCCTGAGGTCCCCTATTACCCTGCAACACGTCGTTTTAGTTAAAGAATGAAAAACACGGTACTATTTAGTGAAATATATAAACACAGAAAATACAAGAAAACATGAGAGTAATAGCTCAACATAAGGAAACGAAGGAAATAACTAAAGCACTCTATTCTAGGTAAAGAAAAACGCAGTATACACACATCAGAAAAAGTTTTGCATCAACCCGGTTCCCGGAACTCCTGAAGATAGACGTTGACTGTGGATATTGTATCACAGACACAGTCCATTTGACTGGTCAGAGATGTCACCAAATCCGCTCAAAGACGTAAACAACCACACATGAACAGTGCCTATTAGAAGGGGGGGAGGGGGGAGACATCAGATCGGTTCCATTCATTCCACCAGGAATGAGGTACACGTCTCGTGTTGTCTGTAGTTCAACAATGCCTAGACGGTCAATACCGCGGTTCGATCGGGTCCACATTGTTACTTTGTGCCAGGAAGGGCTCTCAACAAGGGAAGTGTCCTGGTGTCTTGGAGTGAACCAAAGAGATGTTGTTCGATGATGGAGGAGATACAGAGAGACAGGAAACGTCGATGACATGCCTCGCTCGGGCTGCCCAAGGTCTACTACTGTAGTGGATGACCGCTACCTAATGATTATGGCTTAGAGAAAACCTGACAGCAACGCTAGCATGTTGAATAATGCTTTTCGTGCAGCCACAGGACGTCGTGTTACGACTCACACTGTGCGCAATAGGCTGCATGCTGCGCAACATTACCCCCGACGTTCAGGGCGAGGTCCACCTTTGCAACCACGACACCATGCAGCGTGCTACAGACGGGCACAACAACAGGCTCAATGGACTGCTCAGGATTGGCATCACGTTCGCTTCACCGATGAGTGTCGCAAATGCCTTCAACCAGATAATCGTCGGAAACATATTTGGAGGCAATCCGGTCAGGCTGAACGCCTTAGACTCACTGTCCAGCGAGTGCTGCAAGGTTCCCTGATGTTTTGTGGTGGCATTTTGTGGGGCCGACGTACGCCGCTGGTGGGCATGGAAGGCGCCGTAACTGCTGTACGATACATAAATGCCACCCTACGACCGATAGTGCAACCATATCGGCAGCATATTGGCGAGGCATTCGTCTTCATTCAAGGACAACAATTCGCGTCCCCATCGTGCACATCTTGTGAATGACTCCCTCCAGGATAACAACATCGCTCGACTAGAGTGGCCAGCATGCCTGGGACAGATTGGAAAGGGCGATTTATGGACGACGTGACCCACCGACCGCTCTGAGGGATCTACGCCGAACCGCCGTTGAGGAGTGGGGCAGTGTGGACCAACAGTCCCTTGATGAACATGTGGATAGTATGCCACGAGAAATACAGGCATGCATCAGTGCATGAGGACGTGCTACCGGGTATTAGAGGTACCGTTGTGTACAGCAATCTGGACCACCACCTCTGAAGGTCTCGCTTTATGATGGTGTAGCACGCAATGTGTGGTTTTCATGAACTATAAAAAGGGCGGAAATGATGTTTATGTTGACCTCTATTCCAGTTTTCTGTACAGGTTCAGGAACTTTCGGAGCTGAGGTGATGCAAAACTTTTTTTATGTTTGTATATGTAAGGGAGTTAGTCATTGATTAAAGTAGTTTATGTGCTACGCCTTCGATCGAATGTCATTTTAATTATATGTTAATTTTATGTAAACGTGCCTCGTCAAACTACCCCTTTTTTGTATGTTTTAAGTCCAATCGTTTCTACTTCCCATGTGTAAACTTCATAACTTATCCCTGTATTTGATATACGTACCTTTCTCCTGTGATATTTTATGTAGTCTCATAGCAGAAGGGCGGCGAATTGTGCCACTGCCAGCCCACCCATGTCCACACGAGGCAGGGGTATGAAGTAACAATAAAGAAAGAAAATGATTAAAGTAGTACATTGCCAAACAAAGCGAAATAGGCATTGGACTCAAAACCGCTTTCCCACAGAGCACTACGTGGAGAAATTTGTTGAGATGAGGCAATTGGCGAAGGCTTAGTAAGTGGAATATTTGCTTACATTGTCATTTTTATTTGTAGTTCACTGTTCCTATTTGAGTTTACATATTGTTATTTTGTAATTTGGAGATAGTGAGTGGAGGTGTGGACGCTAGGAAATAGAATGTCTATTGCAGAAATCCGAACATTTCCGAGATATTCTTCTGTTTGAGTTCAAGAAGCAGTGACAGCAGCGGAGGCAGCCAGACTAGTTGTGCCATGTATCGGGATGATGCCACTTAGAGCACGGCAAGAAAATGATTGTCTCCTTTTGACACTGGCGACTCTCCATGCTCACGAAGACCTCCGGCGTTTGATGAAGATAATTTGAACGCATTCATCCACTGTGATCCACGTCAGTGTAGTCGAGAATTGGCAAATGTGATGAACTGCGATCATTCCATTATCGTGCGACATTGCATGCAGTGGGGAAGGTTCAAAAATCGGCTGTATGCATGCTGCATGGTCTAAGTCAAAAGCATAAAAATCATTAGGCTATTCAATATTCCGAGATCCACCGTGTCAAGAGTGTGCTGAGAATACCAAACTTCAAGCATTACCTCTCACTGCGGACAACACAGTGGCCGACGGCCATCACTTAACGACTGACATCTCTCTTAATTGAACCCAGGTTTCACTCCTGTACAGCACCAACGTCAAAACAGAAGTTTCATGTCGGAGTGCAGGAGCTCGAAGTGGTATGGACTTAACACGTCGTTGGAAGTCTCCTGTAGAAGTATTGAGTCACGTTGACTCTATAGCCATAATTGCGAAAGTGTTGCCGGCACAGGATTTTGTACACGAAATTACGTTCCAGAAATGTTTGTTGAAATTCATATCGGAGAGTGATGTCTGAGTGGCATTGGACTTAATGCTGTTTGTTTGGGAGTTTGCTTTTGTTGTCTTGTCAGTGAGTTATTTTAATGTGATTGTTTCAGTTTGGAAATTGTTAGTTCGTCGTGTTGTTCGTGGTTCGAAGGTTATCACTTTTTTGACGTTTCGATTAGGTCTAGGAATGGATACTACAAAGAAATTTATTAGTCGTTCATCGGTTGCTGCCATGAGTGACTATGCGGTGTCTACAATTCAATTTTTCCATTTATATGGCGTCGTGGCGGAATGTATGAAGCGTCAGCTGTGGGCGGAATTTATGAAACTGACCAAAGTTTACATGAACGACTGTACGTGAATTTCAGTAATGGTAATTTGGTTTTTGTTGTGTGTGTGTGTGTGTGTGTGTGTGTGTGTGTGTGTGTGCGTGCGTGCGTGCGTGCGAGTGTTTGACATGCCAGTGTATATTTATCTGTTAGCTAGCTCTGAGTGGTAAATACGTTTTTATGCATTTTTGGTCCTTATAGTGGGAAGTGTAGTGTGTTTATGTTCGTTATTTTCTTTGAGATGTGGGAATCGAAACTGATTTTGAGTTTTTTTTTTAAGTTTTTGTGGTTTGTACTGATAGCTGAGATTCACATTTAGAAGTTTGACAGTGGTGGATATCGTGGAGTGTACTGTAGTTATTTTGGACTTGGTAGGTTTTGGTAATAGTTTTGGTAGTGTTGGCTATTGGTGACGCTGTGTTCGTTTGAACTATATAGGTACAGGTTTTTGTGGTTGGTTGTGGGTTCTCGGTGTCTTCGTTTGAGCTGTAAAGGTCAAATGAATAGTCGATTCTAATTCTAATTGTGTGTTTTTTGTACTTTTTTGTTCGGTTTATACTAGATGATTTCGTGTTTGGTTCTTTTCCGGTTTAATATTGGTTCTGAAATGATAAGTTTATTATTACTGTCGCCTTTTTAATTTATCCCATTTTAAACACTCTGACTCCAGCGGTTGTCGCTCTACTTTTACTTGCCCGCATCTCGTGGTCGTGCGGTAGCGTTCTCGCTTCCCACGCCCGGGTTCCCGGGTTCGATTCCCGGCGGGGTCAGGGATTTTCTCTGCCTCGTGATGGCTGGGTGTTGTGTGATGTCCTTAGGTTAGTTAGGTTTAAGTAGTTCTAAGTTCTAGGGGATTGATGACCTAAGATGTTAAGTCCCATAATGCTCAGAGCCGTTTGAACCAATACACTATCTCAGCACGACCTTCCCTTCCTGAAACCATTCTGTTCTCCGAAAAGGAATGTTACGTATAGTATGTAGTTTCTTTACACTCATCCTAACATTTATGTTGTAGGCTGTGTGTATCAAACTTAATATTGTTCAGTGTTGTTTGCAAAGATCTCGTTGTTCTTGACTGATTTATTTAAAATGGTTACACAATGCCCTAAAATATTCGGACGGAGGTAGGCTAATTTTTTTCAAACAAAAATTTATGAGTTTCCTATTAAAACCGACTGCAAAAAGAAAATGCTATGAAAACCTGTAATTTCGTTTTGTTTCTCGTCGGTTTTAACCACAATGGCAGAGTATTTAAACTATTTGACAACTGTTTTTCATATGTTGTTGTTTCCCTCATGCATAACTTGAAAGAAAAAATTGTGTAAATAAAAATTTGTTCATTTTCTTTCTTCCTCAAAGTTGATTTTAACAGAAAACCTGTATATTAGGAATTTTGTTTTTGTGGCTCTCCGGCATATGATACTACTACACAATTTGAATCCTCCGAAACTTTGGTGTAATTCTACCCGTTCGCAGATTCAAACTAGGCGAAATAATGTGATCGAAGCTACCATCCTCACAGAATCAGCAGCTACCCATTCATTGTAAGCAACTTCAGTTCTCAATATACTCTTCTTTTGGAATAACAGTAAACAAGAATTATCAGGAAGAGGGAGAGGGGATGGAGGAGAGATAGACAGAGGTGGGAAGGAGGGGGAAGGGGAGATGGACAGTGTGTGACTGTGTGCGTGTGTGTGTGTGTGAGAGAGAGAGAGATAGAGAGAGAGAGAGAGAGAGACATACAGACAGAGAGAGGGAGAGAGAGAGAGAGAGAGAGAGAGAGAGAGAGAGAAATGAGAAGAGGAGATTATGGGTACATCCAATACACAATTAGCATTTCCGAAGCGTTGCCCATTTCGCTGGTCTCTCTACAACTTATCGCAGTTATTTCGATCTCCTGCTTTAAAAAGAGGGATGACAATTTCACTCTTCCATGCACTAGGCGTTACCAATTCTTCCAGCACATACTGAACAGACGGAGAGTCCTTGATTTCAGCAAGATATCGGAACATTTTATGTGCTCAGCTTTTATTCTATGCTTCCCGATCGCCTTTTGATTTTTTATTCTTGATACAGCTTCATCAAGTTTGTCAGAATATCACATGATAAGTTTCGTCCGTGACTTTCTCCTCTGAATTGCCCTGCTGTTCATTGTGTCATTCCACACCTGCAACCTTGACCATTTTCACATCTAAAAACAAAATAAAACCAAGTATTTACTGTGTGTTATTTTTAAAAAAGTAGAAAAATATTATACACAAATGTTGAATGAGAATGACTACATAGGTAAAGTCAACATTTACGTAAAATACTTTTGTACTTTTTGCACAATTATGGTACGAATTTTTACGCTATTTTCACATATGAATATGATACAAGCTAGTCATACTGTATAAAAAATTTGCAACTGGGAGCGAAAAATAAACGATGTATTGAACTTTTTTAAAAAATATTTGTAGTGCTACATTCAAACGAAGTATCAGCTGTGGAAAAAGACTTCTAAAGACAATGCTGGAAGATAAGGCTACGATATCCAATCAGGTGGTCCACTAATGGGTTGTCAGAGATGCACCAGTACTATCAAATCCCTCGACTTACTCTGTGATTTCCAGTGTTGTGAGTAAAGTACTTAATATACAGGAATAGATGAACGTTATATTATAGTTGTGACCTGTCTGGCGTTAAACAATGAATGAATGTTTACGTAGCTCAATGTACAGACGTTACGTACTCCATGAGCAAATTCCTGTCTGCTCACTCCATCACGCAGACATTTCCTAACATAGTAACATGAGGACTTGAACTCAGTGAAAGTATCAGGGAAGCGACCCATCTTTATGGGCTTAAGAAAACAAGAGCTAATGACACGTCTCCTGAAATAATAATAACAGTAATAATGTCTTCCTTTGATTCTGAACGCGCGCGTCACCCCATTACAACTGATTACGCTGTCTGCCTGTTTCATGTACGCGAGCAGCTACCTATCCTAGAACTCACTATATCACAAAAGTCTTGCGTTCGTTCCCTTGCTTGTTTTTACGCTAGAGTTTTGCAAACAGTTATTTAATTGCCTAGGCTTCCGCGGCCAGAGTCAGTCGACACAAAAGGTTTCTGGGCATGGTACTGCGTCATAATGTGTAAAACTACTGCTGCTGGAGAAAAAACAACGTCTCTGCAACGGTTGCAGCTGCCGTAGCAGTAGTTTTATACATTATGACACGGTACCATACCCAGAAATCTTTTACGTCGAGTTATTTATTCCTTTATTCTTAGAAATAGCAGTAATTATTACACCAACAGCCAAGCAACCTGAACTGTTTCTGTCTTAGATATGTTCTGAAGTGGCTCACGCCGTATTTCAACTTCGATATCATTCTTATTTATGATGTTGCAGACAGTATGATTAAGTAATTAAATAATTTTAACGAAAAGTATTTTCTGTGTCTAGAGCCCAAGTCTGACGCGGGAGAACGTCTGAAAGTTCTCAGCTGCTGAGGTTAAATATACAGGGTGAAGAAAAATTCGCGCACTCGGACTTCCTCACATATTAGCAACAAAAATGTCTCCCACAAAATTTCGTCCTGCGCATATTTCCGTCAGTAAATGGACGTTAAAGATTGGCAATCTGGCAACACTGTAATCACATGTACGGTAAGCATCTCCGTCAGAATGTACGCGTAGTGCTGCGCAGTTGGTGCAGTGGATTAGCGTACAGGAGCGCAAGGGTCTAATGCTCTGTCGAGACTTATTTGTTTTTTTTTATTTACTTATTTATCAGTATCATTCTTCCATATAATACTGTACACCGTTTCTTAAGCCAAATGTATCCGACATTTACATAGTACATGTTTGAAAATTATTTGCAAAGCATGTTGCTAGCCCTATTGATGACGTAAGGCCATAACGAAATGTAATGGACCCGAAAGTGACAAGAACAATAGTTGGTACTAATCGATGGGACCATATGGGGGAGGGGGGGCGGAGGGTACAAATAAAATTGATTTGGAATCTAGTAGATGCAGTGGTGTGAAACAATTTCCGCCCACGACGTGCAAAAGGCTTCTTTAAAAGCTGACCAGTGAAAACGATTGTACTTCCATTTATGTGTTCGTAGTATATAAGGGCAAATATTTTATAGAAGTCGCTGTATGATGATTAACACGCCAGATGTCGAAGTACGCAGACTACATTTTGCAAATAAAAACAAGTATACCTCGACCCAGACTCGAACCCTTGGCCCCTCGCATGCTAACCCACCGACTGCGCAGTACTACTCCTACATGCTGAAAGAGGTACTTACCGTACATTCGATTACAATGTTGCCAGATTGCCAGTCTTTAACGTCCATGTACTGCCGGAAATATGTGCAGACGAAATTTTGTGAGAGACGTTTTTTTAATGATAGTACACGAGGAACCGCGCTGCAAAGTCCGAGTGCTTGAACTTTTCTTCACTCTGTATTATATAAAACTCTAGCAGTAAGTCCCTTAATTCTAGTGGTTGTCCACTAACTAATGAAGGTGCGCAGTGGCAAGACACAGCACTCATATTCGGGAAGACGGCGATTCAGATCTCCCTAAATCGCTTAAGATAAATGCTGGGATGTCTCAATTGAAAGATCACGACCGATTTCTTTTCCGGATCCTTTCTTATCAGAATGTGTGCCCCGTACCTATAAGGTCGACCTCCATGAGACGTTTATCTCCAAACTTTCTCTCTTTCTTCGTATTAATGCGACGAAGGAGAGATGGTATAATTTTGTATATTATCAATATTCTTTGCATAATCAGTGTTCTCTCAGAAACGGGGAAATTCAAAATTCAATCTTCAGTTACGGAATAATCGGAACTGATTCCCACAACAAGCAAAGAACAAGGATGGGGAACGGAGAGTAATGGAAACTACAGAGTTCGGGGACACAAAGGAAAAGATGCGATTCTTTGAAAGGAAGGGAATCACGTCCACGTCACGGCCTCCTACGCAACGCGGTGTTCCACTCTCCACTTTATCTTCGTATCGCTAGCTTTCGACCATTTCGCAATCAAACGTAATACCTTTGCAAACGATCACGAAATATTTTCACAGATCTCGTGTGCGTAAGCTATATAAAGAAACATACTGAAAGAGATTCTGAGTGGTTAACATAATTCGACGAAAAGGATAGACGCAAAGTTCAAGAAAGGTAGTAGGAGTAAGCCACTAAATTATAGGCCCATATCGTTAATGACGACATGCAGCAAGATTTTGGACATATACTGTGTTGAAAAGTTATGAATTACCTCGAAGAAAACTGTCTATTGACACACAGTCAAACATCGTTCCTGTGAAACACAACCAGCTCTTTATTCACATGAAGTGGTTCAAATGGTTCAAATGGCTCTGAGCACTATGGGACTCAACTGCTGAGGTCATTAGTCCCCTAGAACTTAGAACTACTTAAACCTAACTAACCTAAGGACATCACAAACATCCATGCCCGAGGCAGGATTCGAACCTGCGACCGTAGCGGTCTTGCGGTTCCAGACTGCAGCGCCTTTAACCGCATGGCCACTTCGGCCGGCATGAAGTGTTGAGTGCTATTGACAAGGGATTTCAGATCGATTCCGTATTTCTGGAATTGCGGAAGGCTTTTGAGAATGTACCACACAATCGGCTTGTAGTGAAATTGCGTGCTTATGGAATATCGTCTCAGTTATGCGATTGGATTTGTGACTATGCTGTTTCTTATCTATATAAACGATTTGGGAGCCAATTTGAGCAGCCGTCTTAGGTTGTTTGCAGATGACGCTGTCGTTTATCGACTAATAAAGTCATCGGAAGATCAAAACAAATTGCAAAACGATTTAGGAAAGATATATGAATGGTGCGAAAATTGGCAGTTGACCCTAAATAACGAAAAGTGTGAGGTCATTCACATGAGTGCTAAAAGGAATTCGGTAAACTACGGTTACACGATAAATCAGTCTAACCTAAAAGCCGTAAATTCAACAAAATGCCTAGGTACTACAATTACGAATAACTTAAATTGAAAGGAACACATAGAAAATGTTGTGGAGAAGGCTAACCGAAGATTGCGTTTTATTGGCAGGACACTTAGAAAATGTAACAGATCTACTAAGTATACTGCCTACACTACGCTTGCCCGTCCTCTTTTAGAATACTGCTGCGCGGTGTGGGATGCTTACCAGATAGGACTGACGGAGTACAACGAAAAAATACGAAGAAGGGCATCACGTTTTGTATTATCGCTAAATATGAGAAAGAGTTCACAGAAATGATACAGGATTTGGGCTGGAAAGCATTAAATGAAGGCGTTTTTCGGTGAGACGGAATCTTCTCACGAAATTCCAATCACCAACTTTCTCCTCCGAATGCGAAAATATTTTGCTGTCGCCGACCTACATAGGGTGAAACGATCACCACGACAAAATAAGGGAAATCAGGGCTCGTTCAGAAAAATATAGGTGTTCTTCCTTTCCGCTCGTTATACGAGATTGGAATAATAGATAATTGGTTGGTTCAAATGGCTCTGAGCACTATGGGACTTAACATCGGAGGTCATCAGTCCCCTAGAACTTAGAACTACTTAAACGTAACTTACCTAAGGACATCAGACACATCGATGCCCGAGGGAGGATTCGAACCTGCGACCGTAGCAGTCGCGCGGTTCCGGACTGAAGCGCCTAGAACCGCTCGGCCACCGCGGCCGGCAATAGAGAATTGTGAAGGTGGTTCGATGAACCCTCTGCCAGTCACTTAAATGTGATTTGCAAACATTATGTGGCGAAAGACAAAATTGGGAACACCGGTCACCAAAAGTTCAAAACTCCAATATTCCCTCGACTAACTAAACACGTTTCAGATAAAAGCAGTACAAATACCAAAAATTTATATCATTACTGACGTTTAACATCATATTGCAACAACTTACCCCGACGGCATACTACTAAAAACGTTATCATAATGCGTCACTTGCGTTAAGAGAGTTATGTTTGATAACGACAGCAGATTAGATTGGCCACATACTAACTGATAGAAAGAATATGAGAACATGATGGTGATGGGTGCTGCGGACAGCAAAACATTGAGAAGATGGAAAGATGTATTTTTTCTGCATGGGAAAAACACTGCAGAGCGGAGGGTGGCATTAGCGCGGCCGTCGCGCAGATCCCTGTGAGCCTCTGCCGCGCCGCACGGCTTTAATAAGTAAAGTCTTTTTGTCAAGCAGCGTAGCGACGTAAATAATCGTAGATACGAGTAAAACAGGCTGTTTTGGAGCAAAACAACAACATGGAGAAGATACAGCCGAAAGAGGTTGCAACGAAAACAACGGATAACTAGACAGAGGAATCGGGGAACGACAATAGGGTTGAAACGTCCCCTTTTAATAATTTTACACGACTGTGCTTAACCTGACACACAATATTTTTTTAGCGCAACGCAATCTGACTTTCAACACACAATATTTTGTTAGCGCAACGCAATCTGACTTTCAACACACAATATTTTGTTAGCGCAACGCAATCTGACTTTCAAAATTCTCTACAAGAGAATGGCCCTGACTAACATTAAACTATACGTCTCACAAATCACTTATCTCACCAAAAATCTTCGCTGCTCAAGCTACTGCAATACAGCGAGCGCCACTACTGCCAGCTAAATAAAAGATTCAAACTATGGAAGGCACTAACTACTGATAGGGATAGTTAGCAAATGAAAGATATTAATAGAGAACAAACAATGTATTTACCTTGATATCATGACAAATTACAAAACTCCACCATCTCTCTCCCCACATCCACCACTGCTGGCGGCTCACCTCCAACTGCCCAGCGCTACGCGCTGTTCACAGCCAGCTGCCTAACACTACAATGGTTGAGTATTACAACAATGCAAAGCAGCCACAGACTGCACACGGCACAGCCGGTGATTTTCATACTGAGGTGGCGTTATCAATAAAAAAACCTAAACAGCCTACTTACATAGCCCCCATGCTCCCCACAAAAAATTTTACAAATTGGGTTGGGCAGTGCCCAATACAGATTTGAAAAATTTTTTCATAATTACAATAACTAAGAAATCAAATGCACACACTTATTGATACAATGTTGGTCAAAAGCTAAAATTTTCTCACAGTCCATAAAGACAGTCTTGATCATTCATCACATTGCAGTGTTTTTCTCAAAGTCTGAGCAGTAAAAGAAAATGCACACGGAAGTAGTGGAATTTCATAGTCTTGAAGAAGTAGTGTTGTCCTTCCAACAGAAAGACAGTGCTGACTCTTGACATGCTGACAGGTAATGGGCCACAACAGAGCAAACCCACAGCGGAGTCAATCGAAGTTTTGAAGAGTATTGGTGGGTAGGTCATCACAGAGCAGACCCACTGTAGTCCTGGTAGAGATTACGGTATTGGTGGGCCACCAGAGGTGCAGACCCACTGCAGTCCTTGGAGAAATAATGGTACTGGTGAGTCAGCAAAGACGCAGACCCACTGTAGTCCTTGTAGAGATAGCCAGCAGCCATCTGTTGTGACTGTGCAGGTGCACAATCACCATTGAAGAGTCTTGCGGATAATATAGCAAGTCCATAACCACCACTTGTGCACTCACAAAGTTTTTTTCTAAATGTCCTTAGAACAAGCAATGCTGTTATCCAGTCCCTTGCTGAATTATTAACACACGTGCAAACACTATCAGTCCCTACTTCTCACATATTGTCCATATACTATGACCAACAAAACGTGTGCAGTGAAATGTAACTTACAAGTTAATAATATGATGAACTGGTGATAATTACAATTTTATAACATGAGAATACAATTACAAAGGTACAAAATACATCATTAAAGAACATAATAATACAGATAACATTTGCAGTAATAGGGGCTTTACAAAAGAATAGAAATATATACTTCAGTGTTACAGGAATTATGACATGAGTACATACATGAAAGATCAGAGTAACTTTCGAAACATCAACTTCACCCATGAGCATTAAAACAAAACAGATAAATCATGTCTAAGCATCTTTACAAAGTAAATAACATATTATCAATGCAAATTATATTTGAGGATAACAGTATTCCTCATCATAGTTCATGTAGCTATTAGAAGAGAAAAAAGTTCTATGAAACTACACAGAGACAGGAAGAAAACAAATACACAAGGGTACACAAACACATAGGGGGATAACACAATGGAAAGGACAGGGTTCGTTTTCAGTGTAACTTTTGGTACTGCAGTATTTTGCGAACAAAACCTTTTTTGTTCTTGGAGATCTCCCTTCGTTCATCATTATTCCCAAAAAGTCCTATCTATACCTGCTTTCTCTACTCTGTTCATATTTCTTTCGAAATAATTATTTCTTAGTGCACAATACTCATTTTTGCCAAATCTGTTTCTTATATAGTCTACCCCCTCTTAAGCTAACTTAAATCTACTGAGCTCAGATGCTAAACTAAGGGACGAGGCAATGCAGCATCACATAAAACAATTAATATAAACAGCAATGAAAAAAGAAACGCAGATTTGCGAAGCAAGCAGCATTAAGAAATTAGCAAAGCAATTGTAATATTACAACTAATCTAAGGCAATGTGCAGCAAACAATAAAAAGAAATCATTAGTAAAACTGGCTTAACAGAATAATACAAAGTCAAATTCAATAACACTATGCCTGGCAAACAGCAGAAGCAAAAGCAATAAATTATATCTAAACATGACAACGCTCAAGCAGAAAAAATATTACAGTAAGGACAACAATGCAGATAAGGGAAATGTACATTCACATCTTAATGACTATGTAATTAAAGTGGTGCACCACAAAAACTAATTCTACAAAAGATTCCTAAGTACTAGAAAAGAAAATTATGTATGCAGTTCCTGTTATTAGGCCCTTCTTATTGTTCTTTCCATTCCAAGAGCTCCTATTTCGAAGAATATGGGTCATGAAATAATTATTTAATAGATCTGTTGACAGAAAGTGTTCACATTAGCAAATGAAATTATTTTTTATTTTTTATTTTTTATTTTTTTTTATATATATAAAACCCATGCTGCAACACAGCTGGAAACTAAATATCAAATGAAATAAGCAACTATGAAAGGCAAAGCATAAAAATATCATTCAATAGTCATGTGACATTTCATAAGTTAGTGGAAAAATCTCTCAACTAGAGAGACAGTAGTCATAATCAGGTGTATAGACATAAAAATATTTCTCGTCATTTCATTAGGCATCCAGTGTAATCATATGTTTTCAAGTTCGACGGTGTCGTTTTTGCGATGCTTTCTACAAAAGAATGTCAGAAGCGAGGTTAATGGCCTCCCTTTTTGTTTTTCTACCTGTGCCGCTGGAAGGCTAATGGCCTTTTTTTTTTTTTTTTTTTTTTTTTTTTTTTTCGGGCGGCTGTCGCCCAGGTGGGTGCCCGCGACGCATTACGTGCAGGTGGTCACTTAACTTTCGTACGGAAATATTTACGACAGCAGTTTTCGCTACAATGGCAGTCTTATATAAAAATTTCATAGGTCAAGCATTTGTGTTACAAATCTGTAGAAACAAAATCCTATAAATATAAGTGTCCAAAAAAAATATTCGTCAGCATTGTGATACATTCACGCATTTACACACATTTCATAATTCTAAAAGTACGATTCTCGGTTTCCAACATCATTTTCCACATAGCAGAGTTCCTATCCACTATTCATTACTCCTTACCTTATTATACATATACATATTCGTCGACACTTCAATATTTCATCGTAACATACGTATCATAATCAGATTCCTCATATAGCATCATCTCATTTATAATAAACATACCTCAACAACATAATACACATCGTCGCCGTAAAAATAACATCATAACACCTCAGTCAACTCTCAAAATCGTCGTAGCTTTCTAATTTCAAAACCTAAAAAAAATTCTCTGCTCATGTCAAAAGTGTCATCTGCCTCAAACGTACTTTAAAAATCATGATTCCATACCAAACACATCATTCAAAGCTCACATAGTATCACAATGGTTCCAAAAAAATATGAACAGTTTACAAAGTACAAACAAAATACAATTTCATAAGTGTGAAGTTATTCAACTGTGTAATTACGTAAGCATCTGTCACTAATGTAGTAAAAAAAATGTTTGTCTCTCTCAGTTAAATGATCTGATAGCTGTGTAATACTGTGTTGGAGAAATATGGTACCGATGTGTAAAGTTGTATAAGCAAATACCATATTAGCTAGGGTTCCTTGTGGTTGCCACACACATGGTACACAAAGTAAGCGTGTACCCCCCTGAGGATTAATGTAATTATACCCTCAGGTGTTACAGATTACAGCAATGGAATGAAATGTATCACGGAAAACTTTCTTTGTAAAAAAAAATCTTTAAAATAAATGTTTTAAGTATAAAATTAATCACTCAAATACGTGTCCTGTAGCGCTAAACTGTGCGTCATGTTGTAAGATAATTCTATGAAACTGTCGTAGTTATCGTCCTCTGTAAGCAAAGTTCTGCTAAAGTCAATGTACTTACCCCATGATACACAAAAGTGAAATGCTTTGTGTATAGATATCGTAGTTATTACGCTTATTGTTGTGATGAAGAAAGTACTGTACTGTAACGTATTGTTGTGCTACGAAAAAGGCTGTCTCATTGTAGCTATACCACAAAAGTTACTACTAAAACATGTTTTACTTTCCAGAAGAAGTCAGAAAAACTGTGCAGATATAAAACAGATACACCGCAAAAGCAACAAGGTAAATTGTGTCACACATTAGTAGCGTCGTGATATAGTCGTGTAGCTGTCAAATAAACTAACCACTGTGTCACCTGGTATCTCTCAGAAAGCACTTTAATTTCAGAATGTATTTGCAAGTAAACCAAAATGTTGCATTAAAATGTCAAGTTAAAAAAGCACATTATCTCTCAATAAACGGTTTTACGTGTGAAATGTGGTGTAAACCTTTGCTCTTCATAGTACTCAGAGTTTGAACAATGCAATTAACATGCGGTATACGTCGTTAAAGAATACTGGAATTTTTCTCAAGGTTAGCGTCAATGTTATTTTTCTCGGAGCCAGCCGGCGCAGGTGTCTGCCTGCGGTGCGGGTCATTGTTGGCGCGCGTCGTTAATGGGATTCGGAGACCGAACTTCTAGAAATTCGCCTTGCCGAGAGGGCCCTGCCGTGTTTAAATCCCGCCAGTTCTGATGCAATTCAGGTCTGTCGTTACGAATATATCGTCTGTCGTCATGTCGGTAGGTTCCGTAGTTTCTTCCTTGTCCGTCACGTGGTGGAGAATTTCTCCCTGAATCGTAACTGTGCGCCGAACTGTTGCGTCTGAAGTTATTCTGCCTCCCTTGATAATAATAATTGTTTTGGTTCCCATATTGTCTGTTTCTATGATTGTCTCTGTCATAGTCATTACTACGGAAATGCGATCTTTCCCTGTAATTATTACTACTCTGCCAACGGTTGTCATACGGGTGGTGTCTGTTTCGGTCTCGATTTACGTTGAAAGAATAGCCTTGTCGTGTCCAGTTATTACTTCTTTCATCGCGGAATTGCGACGGATGTGATCTGTAATTGTTGTGCTCGTGGGTTCCGCGATTGTCAGTGTCAATTTCCAGTTCTTGTAAGAGTCCTTGAAATGCTTCAATGTCGTCTTTGCAACGTCCTGCCAAAATAATGTGTCGCAAATGTTCAGGCAGTTTGATTAAGCAAATGCGGATGAGTTCTGAGGGGCTGTATGGGTTTGACAGGTACTGATTCTTGTGCAACATGTCTTCAAAATATTTCACAAGACTGGAGAATTCATATTGTTCGAAATGTTTCATCATTATGATGCTATGTTTTACTCGGTCTTGTGTGGCTTGAGACCAATATGCTGAGAGGAAGGCATGGTAAAATTCTCCTTCACTATGACAATCGTGAATGACCGAACGCATTCTTACAGCTGGTTCATTCTCTAAATAGCCACACATAAATTCTAATCTGTGTTCTAATGACCAGTTGGGAGGAAAACAATGAGAGAATTGATGGAGCCACGCTTGTGGATGAATGTCGTTGGCAGAATTTTTAAACGTTTTGAATTTACGTGTAGTAATGAACAGCTTATAGTCAAAGTCATCATGTCGGCGAGTCGCATATCGGTCATTGTTACGTCGTTTCGGCGGTTCCATTTCAAAATTCGGTGCACCTTGCCAATTTCTTTCATAATTTCCGAAATGCGCTGTGTTATTATTTTGTGGCTGTTCCGTATTTCTATGTCTCTCTTCCTGTATTGGGGCGCGAGTGTCCTCTGAAATACGTAATTCTTGTATTACCTCTGTCAGCTGATCTTGTACTTCCCGGATTTCTCTTTGGTGTTGATTCAGATTTTGTTTCAGTTTCCTAATTTGTTCGCTCTCTTCTGTGTCATTAAAGACTACCGGTTTTGTGTCATTCAGATTTTCATCTACCTTCGTAGATAAATTAGTGAACTGATCCGAAAGTTCGGCTACTTTCTCTGATAGTGTACTTATTTCCTCAGTGTATTTTTCTGAACCAAGTTTCAGAGTATCTACTGTGTCCTTTAAATTTTCTTGAGTTTTTGCAAGTTGCGTAACCGAATCGGTAAATGCAACTGAGTCAATTTTAGCCGACAAGGTCTCATGATTTTCATGAACAATGGTTTGCAGTTCTTTTATAGCTGCTTCGTGATTCTGTAATGCATTTTCATGCCGCGAAAAAATAGGTTGAAAATGCTCACAAATTTGTGTTTTTACGTCATTACAGACTTTTTGACATTTCGATTCAATGTGATGTAACTCAGTAGTTAAATCTTCACGTGTTTGTTCAACCGTGGAGTCTAACTTTTGAAGCTGTTGCTGTGTTTGACTCTGATTTTGTTCCATTTGTTTCTGATTTTGTTCGATTGTGTCTAATTTTTCAAGCTTTTGTTGTGTTTGTCTCTGATGTTGTTCCATTTGTTGCATTAGCTGTAATAACAATGCATTAGTGTCTGGAATCTGTTCCTCTACGCTTTTCGGCAGTGCATTTGCACCGGCAACATTCACATTTTGACAAGCAGAAAATGTGTCTTGACTTATTTGAGAAAACGGTGAGGATCCAAAACCTGAATCTACAGTATTTGTGAGATCGTCTCGTGTCATTTCGGATTCCTGAGCCGCGCTATTGCCGACCGATCGATCGATAATGCTTCCCTGTTCTCTAATTGTTTCGCTGTCTACACCATTGTTTGCAACCCGCTCCATTTCCCTATGCACAATTACCAAATTACTACTTTGAACGTCTGTTAATTCATTACACAGTGGTGCTGGCAAACTACGCTCGTCGTCACTATTATTTCTCAGTTTGCTTTGGAGCCTAGTGTTACGTTTTTCACACGCCATTATTGTCACAGTATTTCACACGACAACACAGAAAAACACAATTTCAAGAGCAAAAATAAGAAAACACATTAACATAACACTGAAAATAATATCTAGTTAATTGCAGCTGCGAAATACTTGGTGCAAATCTACATGCATACCACAACTGTTTTATTGTACAACAATGAAAAACTACAACTACAAAGGAGATTTTCTCTAAAATTACGCGCTAGCAATAAACAAAAGCTACACTAATTACACAAACTACAAGAAAAAATCAGAAGATTCCAGTGAGGTATCCTAGGCTATGGGTCGACATATGAAACGTCCCCTTTTAACAATTTTACACGACTGTGCTTAACCTGACACACAATATTTTTTTAGCGCAACGCAATCTGACTTTCAACACACAATATTTTGTTAGCGCAACGCAATCTGACTTTCAACACACAATATTTTGTTAGCGCAACGCAATCTGACTTTCAAAATTCTCTACAAGAGAATGGCCCTGACTAACATTAAACTATACGTCTCACAAATCACTTATCTCACCAAAAATCTTCGCTGCTCAAGCTACTGCAATACAGCGAGCGCCACTACTGCCAGCTAAATAAAAGATTCAAACTATGGAAGGCACTAACTACTGATAGGGATAGTTAGCAAATGAAAGATATTAATAGAGAACAAACAATGTATTTACCTTGATATCATGACAAATTACAAAACTCCACCATCTCTCTCCCCACATCCACCACTGCTGGCGGCTCACCTCCAACTGCCCAGCGCTACGCGCTGTTCACAGCCAGCTGCCTAACACTACAATGGTTGAGTATTACAACAATGCAAAGCAGCCACAGACTGCACACGGCACAGCCGGTGATTTTCATACTGAGGTGGCGTTATCAATAAAAAAACCTAAACAGCCTACTTACAGGGTGCCACCTATGAAAAGAATTTATAGTTACTTAAGAATAGAGGCTCAGTTACGGAACAAGCAGACGAATAATTGATGTAATGGCAAGTTGGAAATATGGTGGAAGAAAAGGGAAAAATGATTTTCAAGACTCACAGACTACTAGCAGTTGGGGACTCCAACTTACCAATTTCAGAGGATACGCCTCATGTGGATGTGAAGTGCTAGCATGAATGACAGTTTGTAGTCCTAGGGAATACGTCAGGAACGGAACGACGTCAAATACAGATGTGGGCAATGGAGGAATCAGTAAAATGAGACAAATGCGAAAAATGCGGCTGTACTGGCTTCCCATAATCCCAAGTCAAAATTCCTCAGTAGAACCAAACCGAACTGTTCAGGATATTACAATCGCACAGTTTTGCAGAAATAGCTTTACAGTCAGCTTCAGCAGAGATACTATTATTCCTCTTGGTGAAAATAACAGAACAGCAAACATTGTGTAAAGACAAATCTGACGAAGGGGACTTTAGATACAAGACGCCAACTCAGTGAGAAACAGATGAAGGATCTAATCGTCGTGATTTTCTTTTTTCGAGAAACGTACCCGCAACAATAAACTTTAACGGAGATTAACGGAAAAAATATTACTAGTTGTGTAATAAATAAACTGTGCTGTAACAGAATAGAAATAAAAACGGGCTGATATTATCGTTTATAGGTATACAAATAAAAATCAGTTGCCGCATGTATGAAATATCATCACTTGAGGACGTCTCGACTGATTTTGCTAATTTTTTTCTTGTGTCTGTAATTATTGTCAGGACAAGGCTAGTCGGAAAAATTCGGGTCGCATTTTTGTTTGAAAATCTCAGAAAAGAAATGTGACGGTCGGTCTGAACAGTTTTACTGTCGCATGTTTTCATAACAACAAAAACTTCTGCATTAAATATTGATATTTTGCGAAAAAGAATACAATTGAAAGCAACATTTCAACGTGTTATAGGCGGTGATTATATCTTTGGTGTATGGCAAAGATTGATTTGGTGTCAGTTCATGGTAATTTGGTATGTTGCAGGCATTTAATCGATATCATTTGCGGTTTATTTCTTCGGAAAAAATGCCACCAGCGAGGCGTCGAAACGTCGGTCGCCGTACACGCAACGCAGGCCATCTACGTCATCGGCGACACAACGAGACTGACGGAGAAGGTAAACAGCGTTTGGGGCCTAACGATTCCAACCGATTTACCCATTCACTCTGACTCCTATGCCCAATAACGCTTCCATTTGCAGTACCAATAAATGTCAGAGAGAGGGAGAGGAGGAGATGGACAGAAAAGGAGGAACGAATGAATATAAAGAAGAAGGAGAAGGAGACAAGGACAGAGAAGGAGATGGACAGAGTGTGGGATGAACAGGGAAGGGGCGAGACAGGGGGGCCGGAGGAGATGGAGGGAAGAGGAAGAGAGGGATGGACTTATATCCAACTCCGATACATATTTAGCAATTGCGAAGCATTCCCGGGTTCGCTAGTCTACATATAAGTCAACATCTACACCGAGCAAACCAGTGTGAAATGTATAGCAGAGGAACTTCGTATAGTATCCATTCCATTCGCGTACGTAGCGCGAAGAACAATTGCCTAAACACCTCTGTGAGCGCTGTAATTAGTCCAAACTCGTTTTTGGGTTCCCCGTGTAAGCGATAGTAAGGATTTGTACTGAATTCGTAGATTCACCACTTAATGCTGTTTATTGAAGCTTTTTAAATAGATTTCCACTGGAGAGTCTGCGTCTATCTTCAGGCTTCTACCAGTTCAATTTTTCAGCATCTCCATGACGCTCTCGTCTGTGTTAGACACGTACCTGTGTGTACTGTCCTCCTCTCTACGCTTAACATCCCCCGAAAGACCTATTTGGTATGGGGGCATGGGACCTACGCAAGCGCCGGCCGGAGTGGCCGAGCGGTTCTAGGCGCTACAGTCTGGAGTCGCGCGACCGCTACGGTCACAGGTTCGAATCCTGCCTCGGGCATCGATGTGTGTGATGTCCTTAGGTTAGTTAGGTTTAAGTAGTTCTAAGTTCTAGGGGACTGATGACCTGAGAAGTTAAGTCCCATATTGCTCAGAGCCATTTGAACCATTTGACCTACGCAAGCGAAGAGTATTCCAGGACGGGTAGCACGACTAATTTGCAAGCAATCTCCTGGTTGCATAGTCTTAGTATTCCACCACTGAACAGAAGTCTGCCACCTGCTTCACCCGTCCCTGAGGTTGTATGATCGTTCAGTATCATATCCTACAAATTGTTGCACCTAGGTATTTGTACGAATTGAGAGAGTCTATTTGCGATATTATTGTAGAGTATACAGTCATACATTTCCAAATGTTTAAAGAGAGTTGCCAATCTTTGCACGACTTTGACAACAATGATGTTTGGCAATATTTAAGCTCTTTCTTCCGACAGTTTATTAGTGAGATACGAGAAGAAGCAGGAGATGCTCTTGGAGAGCACAGGTCGGTCTGTAGGCTTAATGGCTACAGGGATCTGAAGACGTACAAAGTGGAAACTTGTGTTCTGAAGAAGTAGGAAGCACGCACTCCAATCGGGTTCGGGAATCATACTACCCGAATGATTTAGATTTGGAAAACGTCTTACGGAAATCGTGTCACTTGGAAGGTGATAGCAGCACGGCACTAAAAGACAAGAGAAAGGCAAATTTAAATATTACGTTGTCGGGAGTAGTGAAATGTAGTAAATGAAAAAGAAGGGATCATAATTTGAACCTGACGTTTATTAAATACTTGATAATAGACCGTGACATGTCGCTAAATAATTAATTTGGTAGTCAACAAATTTTGTGCGTGGTAGTGGTATCTGAAAACCTTTTCGTATTTCGAAGTACTTAGAGCATGAGGGTTTGGTCACTTGCGACTAATAGCGGAGGCACAGTTGACGAGTAAAATTTTTTACTCGTAGATAAATTGGAGGAAATAGAATATAGCTCTAAGACGGAGAAGAGGAAGATACCCCAGCGGAAAATAACAAAAACATTCTAAATTTGTTCGTTGGCTGCGAGTTCTTTGCCAGACCCTGTATCAGGAATAGATGTAGGTATTAGTGATATACGAAAATTTGAGCTAGGCCGAGACTCGAACCCACATTTTCCGCTTATCCTGGCATTTCGTTTAACCTCTTCGGCTATCCGTGCACAATCCCCAGGACAGCGAAAGCCTCCCTATGCCACTTTGTGTACCTTCTTATACCATAGTCCCCAACATTCATCAATTAATGCTCGCCAGCATTATGAACTGCTTTCCCGCACTGAGAGAATTAGGAATCGAGATCACTGTTGTTGTCATCGTATACCCGTTTAGACTGTAATACTTTACTTGCATGTCTGAAAGAACAGACATTATTGAACACACACCTATACCTAATACAGGTGACGTGCAAGAATTCGCAGTAAGCGAATAACTTTCGAATTGTTTCGTAAAAAAATTGGAAATTTGTGGTAAGGCCTTATGGGACCAAACTGCTGACGTTATCGGTCACTAAGCCTGCACACTACGTAATGTAACTTACGCTATGGACAACACACACGCCCATACCCGAGGGACGACTCGAACCTCCGACGGGGGGGAGGGGGGGAGCCGCACGGACCGTGGCAAGGCGCCTGAGACCGGCTACCCCGCGCGGCTGTTTCGTACGGCTAGGATCGTTAATGTCTAAGAGGTGCAAGTAATGTATGTGGGGCAGTCAAATGAACGAGCACTCACCAGAACGGGACCTTGGAATGGTTCCACCTACTGGAAGACGATACGAGCAATTCCTGTTGCGTAGGACGCGGTCGGCTGGTGGTGGATCACAACCGCATCCACCCTTGCACTTCCTCGTTAGACTGAAACAGGCGTCCACGAATGTCTTTCAAAATGGTTCAAATGGCTCTGAGAACTATGGGACTTAACATGTGAGGTCATCAGTCCCCTAGAACTTAGAACTACTTAATCCTGACTAACCTAAAGACATCACACACATTCATGCCTGGGGCAGGATTCGAACCTGCGACCGACCAATGTCTTTCTTCGGGTCGCCAAAGACGTGAAAAACCCACTGTGAAAGATCCGAGGTGTACAGAGGGTACTTCAGTCTATCCCAACCGAATCAGTGTGGGGGCGATTCTTCATAGTTTCATTCCCCCAGTACGGGAATACAATCAATGTTGGCTAGCATTAGGTGAAAATATCGGGGATTATACTATAAGGAAGTAGACAGTTATATACATGAAGGTTTGGGGAGCATGCACGGATTGCTTAAGTGGTTAAGGCGATCGCTGGTGGTAAACTGAAAATCCGGGTTCAAGTCCCAGCTCGGTATAAATTTTCATATGAGACTAATAGCTAGTAAATTTATTCTTAATGCGGCTGATGTCAAAGAATTTGCGGTCAGCTATTTAGTACAGCTTTCAGACATGCATGTAAAATAGTAATAAAAGTTCACCTGTCGATGCAGCTTATATCTGCTGTTATTAGAGAATCAGTGCGTCAACATGGCTCACGGGAGGCACACACTTATTAATTGATTACAGACTGGGCTGTTATCTCCATCCTTTTGGTTTGTAACCAATTTGGGAAAATCCAAGTGGTGACGAATGCTCTTTGTTGGTTGTGAGAACCAATGTTCACTTTATAAACGCTATCTCGCTTGGTAAACACTTGACCACCGCTTCATATCTTAAAATGTGGGAATAACCCGCCCCAATGGTTTTCCTAAACAGGGTAAAGTAGTTCGGTAAAAACCACTCTTACCCGGTAACTACCGGTGGATTCTTGCACAACCGCGCTGTCGCATTGCGTCAGGCGCGACGGAGACAACTTCCCGCCGCTAATGAACAGCACGTCTCACAGCCTTACGATGAGACATCTCAGAGCTAACGTTATGAGGCATTTTTCAGGCTAGGCTTCTACCGTGAACTTTTAAGATAAACCTGTCGTTAACCGCTGTGACGCTAGTTAAAGAGACCGCGTCCGCTCCTCATATGGATGACAGCAGACAAGCAGCTAACCTCCGCACATGGTGAAACCTGGGTGCTATGGAAATCGCTTAATGCATTGCGATCCGTGGTGGAAAGATCCAAAGACAATAGGAAGAAATGGGCCTCTAATGCCAACGACGCGTTTGGTGAATGTGGGCAAGAGAAAACCACCAGTCATTTGCGCCCAATATCCAGAACACCATGCCACCAGTAGTACCTTACAGGTTGCGAAGTTCCGGGAATATGTGATACGAAAAATCAAGTTCTCCACATTTCATGTGTTTTTCCAAAGTTACTGACTTCCTCATTTCATTCTCAGTCTGTGTTTGTTGTACAGGTTTCTGAGAATAAATATCTTACTGTGGTCAAATTCGGATTTTTATGTCCTTGACAACGTGCTAATTGCAGGGGAAGGAGTTCTACAGTTTGTCGTGGGCTCACAACCAGAGTACAAATCGACATTTTCTACAAATTTTGCCAAAAATGAATGAAGTGGTGGACAACAGATACTATTACTGACCGTGGATCAAATCCCAGCCCTTTGGAGAACTTAATGCTGACGAAATACATTCAACAGCGCTGTTGTGGGGACATTAATATAGTACGAAATTGGAATTATATTAATACCGTCAGCTGCGCACGGGCGTTGATATAGATCAACGGGAACAGGTGAAAATGTGTGCCCCGACCGGGACTCGAACCCGGGATCTCCTGCTTACATGGCAGACGCTCTATCCAGCTCAGCCTACGAGGGCACAGATGATAGTGTGACTGCAGGGACTATCTCGCGCACGCATCCCGCGAGACTCACATTCTCACCTTGTATGTCCACACACTGCATTCGTAGTGTCCCACCCAACAGACTCATTACTCGTGGAAGACATTCTTCCAAGTCTCGTATGAATTCGGGGATTTTGTGTGCATCCGCACAGAAGAAGAAGGTCATGGCCGGTATCGCCAGAACTGTATACTTATATGGATATGGTGTATTCATATAAATATATAATTAATATAGTAATTCGTTTGACACAGCAACATGAGACTTTCGACATTCCTCTCAATTGTTGCCGGCCGCGGTGGTCTCGCGGTTCTAGGCGCTGAGTCCGGAGCCGCGTGACTTCTACGGTCGCAGGTTCGAATCCTGCCTCGGGCATGGATGTGTGTGATGTCCTTACGTTAGTTACGTTTAAGTAATTCTAAGTTCTAGGGGACTGATGACCACAGATGTTAAGTCCCATAGTGCTCAGAGCCATTTGAACCATTTGAACCTCTCAATTGTTGATTTTATCCTCTGGTATATTCGATTTACAAATAAAAACCCCCTTTTCTTACTTCAGTGTATTTTATTTCTTCCGGACGCTTTTCGCCTTTTACTTTCAGGCATCTTCAGCGGGATCTAGAACGATTTACAGTTTTATTTTGATATGTGATATGTGATTATGAAATACTTCACGTCCAGTTTTTTAGGTAAATAAGTGATTACCCACAGTTCTTCGCGTTTTTGGTTTGCATCTGCGTCTCCACTCATGTTTCGTAAGTAAAGTTGTAGTGCGACCTCCAACATGTGACGAGATGAGATTAGAACCGAGAGCGTTTACTTGTACAAGGAGCGTTCATGGGAAACAACGTGAAACGCCATGTAAGGATAACAAGGACTCAGGAGAAAGGTTATTCAGGTTCTTACCTGTTACGGAACAGGAGAGGAAAAGCGTCAGTGATGTAAAAATTGCATACTTTTTCTCATTTGAATTGCTAAACCCAAGTTCCTAAGATTTGGAACTATTGTAGAAATTTGTTGATTAAGGATTTTGTATGTGTGAATGACCCATCGGACAAACGGGGCAACACTTGCTAACTTTTCCATATTGCTTTCTAAAGAAAACTATTAGCACTGACTATATGTTCGGAAACGGAGAGCAGCTTCGACAAAGTGTCCAATCAGCGTAGTAAACTGCGGTTCACTTTCAATATACACAAACGTAAGATATTCTACATGAACAAGATAGAATTCCCATGCGTTGCTTCCGTGTGACTAAACATCCATTTGCAGCTCTACCAGCTTAAATAAAACTGAGCCAACACGTAAAGTTATAGGAAAAGTGAGTAATTAAATTCAGTTCAGTGATAAAATTGTGGGACAAGACATCGACAAATCGCAATGCGTCAAAGATTTTCTGTGAGTTATTCTTCAATATTGCTTAAATCTGTTAGCAGTAAATCCGAATACTTGGCTACTAAGTTAGACTAACAGCACTAGAGCTAATAGATAAATAAAATTTATAACTCAGTCTAAAGACGTGGACATTTTTCGTGTTGTTATCTGTTACGGAACAGGATATGAAAAGCATCAGCGATGTAAAAATTGTGAACTTCTCATTTGAAATGCTGAACACAAGTTCACTTCAACACTGTTGTATAAATTTGTTGATTAAGGATTTTGTGTTGTGCGTTATTTTTTACTTTTGTATAGCACATGAAAGTGCATCGGTCATGTGTGTTGTTTCCGACTCTGGTCCGGCATGCTACGTGTTAGTGATTAGGGACTGCTTACGTAATCTGAATCATTCCATCGATCAGCTATTTCTGACGTCTGATTCACTTTATGTTCTGATTACCAGTGCCGCCGGTGTCACGCGACTTTCAACTAATGAATTAGGCTCCACAATAGCCCTGTCGGGCAGGATACGCTCTTGATTCTAGCCAAGTCTAAAGCAGCGGTAGTCAACGTGTCCCAGCTTTTGTGGTAAGGTTTTCTAACTTTTTCATTAGATTTTCATAAAATTTGGACGTAAGGTGATTGGTAAGTAATTATTGTTGTATGTTTTTACATGCTGTAACTCTATTTATAAATTTCATGAAGTAAAGTTACTTCCCTACGTCATAAATCACTATTAGTGTGGACCCGGTGGGTGGCTAGAAAGTTTACTGCTAACAGAGTGAGCGGCAGATAAAAATGATTCACAAATCCTGGTCTAAAGGAAGAAGCTGTGTGAAACTCGACAGCAGGACTTTAATAGTTGTCGTTCTCTCTGACAGTAAAAACTACATTGTTTAATAGCTAAACCTTCAACCTAAACAATAATCAGTTGCCGTTGTTTCATTTATCATTCTTTTGACTAAATTTCAGGAAAGAGTTGAAACTGATCGCAACTCAGAATACGATATGAGATGTTCAATGAAGAAAATAATAGATTTTAAATTCCCTACTTCTCAGTTTGTTCTCCTATACAGTCAAAACAGTATACGAATCAGGAAACTGAATATCATATGCACAAATGCATTGTCTGAAGATTATGGTGGACTGATGCTGTGTCTCTATAATTTCCTTGCTTTATTAGGCAATGCTGAATTTCATATGTAGGTATTAAATCTAGTAATAATTTTCAACGGCAGTCATCAACATGTTGTCATTTGTGTAGGACTTCTTAAGAAGAACTGTGTCGACTGATTTCCCTAAATAAGGTGTTTCTTTTTTATTTACACGCAGTCACGGAATACGAATACAAACATCTTACATCACGAGCTCTTCGTTCGCAAAAATGCTGCTTATGGCGGATATAATCTGAAAATAGTCAACGTATAGCCCAAAACGATTGTGAATCTAATCACATTCTGTGATTGTTCCAAACTAAAAAGAAATACGTTGTACGTCAATAACTCTTCTCCATACAACGTATGTAGTTTTCCCAAAATCCCTCGAAAATATTGTATACTATATTCCAGGAGGTAATTCCCATAGCTCTGTGCACCATAGAAGATTTCATCAGTTACGAAATGCTCCTCAAAACAATAAAAAATTATATGATACCTTTAGTCTTATCATTTACTTGTTATAATTCTAACTGGGCTTCTATGCAGATTCAGTCCCAAACTTCCTAACAGCACATTATGTACTTGTGTTTGATTATTGAGAATACTACTTCTAAACTATGTTCACGCTTATCTTCTGTTGCTTCCTCTCACTCAGTTTTTTTTTCGGTTCGTGCAATATTCATTTGTTTTCACACGGTGTCCTTCACAAAGTTGATTATTTCATGGATGGTTGTAGATATCGAAATTTTTCAGAATATGTAGTACGCGAAGACGTGAGTGGGAGTCTCCATTGTTAATATTCATAGCCTCTTCTGCATGAACAGACAGTGAGGCAACGACGAGGGCTGCTTCCTGCTGCTTCCGACAGGGCTGCAGATTGAAACAAGTGAGTATGAGAAAGAGTTTGTGCACAGATACTACATACATATATTGAGTATTATTTAACATTGTTACCATAACGTTTGAGACATCTGTCAACGTGCTTGGAATGCCTGACCACAATCTGCCCCGACAGTTCGCAACCTCCATCCAACCCACAGGTGGCAACAAGTGGCTTCCACACTTTTCTGCAAATAAGGAATTGACTACGAAAACGACAGACGACCACGAATTAGGTACTCCAGCAAACCGTAACGGCACTGAAACACAATCATCACGGAATCAGAAAATATCCTTCTTATGAAACACAACTCGCTCTTTATTCACATGAATTAATGAGCGCTACAGAGAGGCGATCTCAGATTTATATTTATACTTCCAGAAAGTGTTTGACATCATTTCTCACTCGTGACTTGAATTGAAATTGCGTGCTATTGAGAATCAGCACATTTGTGCGAACTCGATTCGTGATTTACTGTCAGAAAGGTCACAGTTCGCAGTAACTGACAGAAAGCCATCGAGTAAAACAGAAGCCATAAGTGGCGCTCACCGAGGGAATGTTATAGGCTTTCTGCAGTTCCTAACCCATATAAATGATTAGGTGACAAACTGAGAAGTCCTGCGTCTGCCCTGCGTCTGCAGATGATGCTATTATTACCGTCTAGTAGAGTCATCAGAAGATCAAAACCATTTCCAAATTAAGTTAAACAAGATATCTTGCATGATGCGAAAAGTGGAAATTGTGTCTGACTCCTCGGGCATGGATGTGTGTGATGTCCTTAGGTTAGTTACGTTTAAGTAGTTCTAAGTTCTAGGGGACTGATAACCTCAGAAGTTAAGTCCCATAGTGCTCAGAGCCATTTTTTTGTGTCTGAGTAATGAAGCTGTACATCAGCCACATGGATACTAAAACATCCTTTAAATTTCGGTTACACGCTGAATCGCACAAATCTGAAGGCTGTCAATTCAACATATGGATTACAATTACGAATCAAAGTCTGGATTTTATTGGCTGAACTCTTGGAAGATGCAACAGATGTACTAAAGAGACTCCCTACACTACGCTTCTCTGTCCTCTTCTCCGGTATTGCTGCGCGATATGGGATACTCACCACATAAGACTGACGGAAGACATGGAAAAAGTTTCACAGAAGGGCAGTTAGTTTTTTAATATCCCGAAACAAGGGATAGAGTGTGTCACGGATATGATACGGGAGTTTCGGGTGGCGGTCATGAACAAAAAGGCGTTTTTCGATACTGCGAGATCTTTCCACGAAATTTCAATCACCAACTTTCTCTTTCGATTGCGAAGATATCTTGTTGACACTCATTTACATAGGGAGAAACGCTCACCATCTCTAGAGTCGAAAGGTACAGTCTGAGGGTGGTCCGATGAGCCCCCTGCCATGCTCTGAAGTGTGAATTGCAGAGTAGTTACTTATATGTAGACATATACAGTTTCAGGCACAGGGGATATGAAAGCTGGTGCGCCGTTATTCTGTTAAGACACATTGAATAACTCTATAAGTATATAAATCATTTTTGGTATTCACTCTTGTTTTAATTTCTACTCCAGCGCCACGTAATGGAGGCCTTACATTTAACACATTTTCCGTCTATTTCAGAGAACTGCATCGTTGGTAAGCGTTAATAAACACACACCTTCTGAGAGGTTTTAACAAGTATTAAAAAAAATTAAATAAAAAAATAAAATAAAAAATAAATGATGCTCTTTGCAACTGACTAGCGTCGTTAGGAGTTGGAACACAACACGGTTTGGCTTCTTCTCTTCACAGGGGTTGTGTGACAATGTTACAGATGCGGCATTCACGCCCTGGTTCTTTTGTTCTAATTCTACGCAGTTTTCGCAGAAACAGGATAGCACCGAAGTGGTGCGCTGTGGTTAGGGTTCAAACTAAAACTGTGTTCTAAAAATTACATTGATAAAATGAATCAAGCATGAATAGTGCAACATATCAGCTTCAAATCTAGTTGTCATGAACAAATGATTTACGCTATGTCTTTTAATTATTGTTGCCTTTTTACAAGTACGTTGTGTGTTATTCTTCATCTGAATTGAATTTCGTCGAGTCTGTTCTATGTTAATTGCATGCAGTCACTCATGTGCATCGCTTTGGATTCCCAGAAAAGACTCTGTGAATGACCTTCCCAAGGTGAAATATTATTAAGTATTCAGCATGCAGTTTGAAAAGCTACTCAGCCGCATAAAATTCTAATTGCAGTTTCTGAGAAAACGTGAAGGCATTTTTAACCTGAAATGTGTGAAATGCATTAGTTCCACAAAATGTTTGAAGCGACCTTGTTATAAGGCTCAGAACTGTCATCCACGCGCCATGTGAGACAGGCGTACACCTATCGCTCGCTGCTCATAAGATACGGGACCAAGTAAAGTGCCTTATCAAAAGCATCACACGACCAAATAAAGGTAGGGGTGTCACTCTTTGTGATCTCAATTGCCTGTTTATCTTAACTGCTGCCTATTCCTCAAGTAAGTCTGAGATAACACCGCAGGGGTTACGAAATGTGCACAAGATGTACGTAACTTGTAGCTTGCTGCCCTGTAAACCTAAAAACTGTTTCCTGTTACCTGAAAAGGAAAGCAGGTGTGTCTATGATTTCAGCGATACTACAAATATTAATATTACTTACTTCACGGATAGGAATAAGATGGTAATGTCAGACGATTCGTGTAGCGAGAGTTGTAACGGCCGGCCGCTGTGGCCAAGCGGTTCTAGGCGGTTCGGTCCGGACCCGCGCTGCTGCTACGGTCGCAGGTTCTAATCCTGCCTCGGGCATGGATGTGTGTGATGTCCTTAGGTTAGTTAGGTTTAAGTAGTTCTAAGTCTAGGCGACTGACGACCTCAGATGTTAAGTCCCATAGTGCTTAGAGACATTTGAACCATCTGAGAGTTATAACGTTAACAGTGGCGACTATTTATTTACAAATTATACAAAGTAGATACACCTTTCAAAGTTTTATTATGGCACAGGGTAGCCACCAGCATTGTGTATAACCCTTTGCCAGCGATGTGGATGTCGTAGGATATCCTTAGCAGCCACTGTTCGTTTGATAGTTCGAGTGGAGCGATCTATTGCTCGACGAATCTCTATAACAGTTCTGAAGCGAATGTAATGATGAGCTTCCTCCACATTAGGAGTCACTTTTGGGACACTTCCTGCGACCAGCTTAGAGAAAGGAGCGGCGGCACTTGGTTCAGAATCCGCCCGAGCAGTGCTCAAGCGCGTAAGGTGCAAGCTGCTCCATCGATGGGCTGGGAAGAGCTGGGAAGAGCTGTAGCACCCAACACATTCCCCGGACATAAGCCCTTGTGACTTCAACTTGATTCCTTAAGTGAAGGAAGCACTTCATCGTATTCGCTTCAGCACTGTACAAGAGGTTCATTTGGTAATAGATCGCTCCATTCGAACTGTCGGTGCTAAGGGTGCCCTACGACTTTCACATCGCTGAAAGCGGGCTGTGCCATATGCTGGTGATTTCTGTGGACGGCAGTAAAACTTTGAAACATGCATTTATTTTCAGTATGTTGTGAATAAATAAGTGCCACTCCATGTACAATTTATGACTCAACGCGGTCACGGATCAACTGTGTAAGTTTTGTACAACCTTTCTGGCAGAGCCACTTCGTCGTTATCGTTTAATGAATTTACCGGTGCAGACATACAAGGACTTCCTGACAAAATAACACAAGTTGTTCGAAAAACAAATGCTGTTCCGCCGAGGACGTAGATGACGACAAAAAACAGTTACAGAATCTTTTAAAGTAGTCTGGAAAAATTTGGGTATCTTCCACTTATTTCATAGTAGAAAGCCCCCACTTCTTTAGCAGCATAGCTAAGTATATTCCGAAAAAATCTAAAATACATACACTTTTCATATGTGAAATTTCCTTCTGCGACAGAACTTCAATACACAAGGCAAAGGAAGTAATGAAACCATATTTTTGAACCTGCAGGTGTGCAATGAGGAAAGTTGCCAGTTTATAAATGAAATTCTATGTCGTACTTACTATGACTTAGTCATACACATAATGGCAAACAGTAAAATATTGCTTCAGTTCTTTATTTCCCTTTTTTTAAACTCCTTTATACGAATACTTATATGCAGCCAGAATAGAACGCTCGTTGACACATGTGCTTTTTTCTATATAGTGTGCCGGATATTCAGCTACATTTGGCAGGAATCTTGATCGGTCTCTCTCTCTCTCTCTCTCTCTCTCTCACTGAATTTCTCTGACGTTCTCTCTGGTACCAGGTCGCGTGACGTTCTCTCTGGTACCAGGTCGCGAATCTCTTGTTAAACAGTTTTATTCGGAAATGAAGCTGTCGACGCAAATGCGAAAGGGATGCAACACAACGTGATACACTATGTGATCAAGAGTATCCGGACACCACCAAAAACATACGTTTTTCATATTAAGTGCGTTGTGCTGCCAGCTACTGCCAGGTACTCCATATAAGCGACCTCAATAGTCATTAGACATCGTGAGAGAGCAGAATGGGGCGCACCGCGGAACTCACGGACTTCGAACGTGATCAGCTGATTGGGCGTCACTTGTGTGATACGTCTGTATGCGAGATTTCCACACTCCTAAACATCCCTAGGTCCACTGTTTCCGATGTGATGAAGTGGAAACGTGAAAGGATACGTACAGCACAAAAGCGTACAGGCCGACCTTGTCTGTTGACTGACAGAGAGCGCCGACGGTTGAAGAGGGTCGTAATGTGTAATAGGCAGACATCTATCCAGATCATCACACAGGAATTCCAGACTGCATCAGTTTCCACTGCAAGTACTATGAAACTTAAGCGGGAGGTGAGAAAACTTGGATATCGTGGTCGAGAGGCTGTTAGTAAGCCACACATAACACCGGCAAATGCCGAACGACGCCTCGCTTGGTGTAAGGAGCGTAAGAATTGGACGATTGAACAGTGGAAAAACGTTGTCTGGAGTGACGAATCACGGTACACAACGTGGCGATCCGACGGCAGGCTGTGGGAATGGCGAATGCCCGGTAAATATCATGTGCCAGTGTGTGTAGTGCCAACAGTAAAATTCGGAGGCTGTAGTTTTGTCGTGTGATCGTGTTTTTCGTGGAGGAAGCTTGCACCCCTTGTTGTTTTGCATGGCACTATCACAGCACACGCCTACATTCGTGTTTTAAGCGCCTTCTCGCTTCCCACTGTTGAAGAGCAATTCGGGGATGGCGATTGCATCTTTCAACACGATCGAGCATCTGTTCATAAAGCACGGCCTGTGGCGGAGTGGTTACACGACAATAACATCCCTGCAATGGACTGGTCTGCACAGAATCCTGGCCTGAATCATATAGAGCACCTTTGGGATGTTTTGGATCCTGACTTCGTGCCAGGCCTCACCGACCGACATCGATACCTCTCCTCAGTGCAGCACTCCGTGAAGGATGGGCTGCCATTACCCTAGAAACCTTCCAGCACCTGACTGAACGTATGCCAGCGAGAGTGGAAGCTGTCATCAAGGCTAAGAGTGGGCCAAAACCATATTGAATTTCACTATTACCGATGGGCGCCACGAACTTGTAAGTAATTTTCAGCCAGGTTTCCGGATACTTTTGATCACATAGTGTATCTACCTGAAATGCCTGTTCTGTACGATGTATAAGTGAAAAATTATCAAAGTTTAAACGAAAGTTGGTTTCTTAAACGAAAGTTGGTTTCTTTGAATAATACATGGCAAACCTGCAACTGGGCTTGTGCCCCATTTCTAATGACCTCAGTATCAATGGAACATTAAAATCCTACCTCCGTTCCTTTCGTTTCGTTCCGTGCCAAGTTGTGTAGAATCAACATCACAGACTTCACTACACGGACACATTCTCTGCCTTTCCTATAAAACCGTGGAATAGTACAGGTAAGTTTTTTAGAGCTTTCCTGACACAGCACCTGAGTCGTTATCATTTAATTAAGTTACTAATACAGACACACAACGACCCTCCGACAAAATAACACGAGTCATTAAAAAAAAGAAAATAAATAAATAAAAAAACCTGTTCTGGCTAGGAATTACAAGACGACAAAGAGCAGCTACAGAAACTGGTAAATAAAAGTAACTACCACTAGAAGATGATAATATGGGATTTTAATGTAAAAGCAGGAGAAGTAGGAGAAAAACGTAAGATTATTCTTCAATGGAAATTTTAGAGTATTATACTTCAAATCACAGAGACCACACAGTAGTAGAAGAACAAAATGTCTGTTCTTAATGCTTCCATCCTGAACAACACAAATAGGAAATGAATTTTCCAAGGATGAAGTCAATTTGGAAGTGAAACTGACTTAGTTTTATGAAACAATATGAAATGGTACAGGATATAATAATCCTAAGCCAGTTTAAAATTCAGCTGATCATAGAATAGTAAGATTCAGAGTGAAGAAACAGACAAAAAGCTGGGAAGAAAGATACTGTCTAGATACTGTCAGAAGTATCAATAATGAATATTTATTTAAGAATACAGCTATACCACATTAAATTCTGTAAGAAGTTCAGCATCGTGAAAAATGAAGAGTATACACGCCATGACGAAAGGAACAATTGTGTAACAAACATACTTACATAAACAAAAAACGGTATTATGGACGTGAAGAAGGCAAGAGAAAAGAAAATCTCAAATAAAAATACAGAAAAAGACAATTGAAGAGAGGGCAAGAGTTTGATCAAAATAACAGGAACTTAATGTAATTTGTTGATTTATGGAAAACTATTTACGAATGTCTTCGATGTGAAAAAATACAACGAAAATTGGTAGGAGAAACCATAGGAGTTCGAAGAAAACGTATCAGAAACCTAAGCTGAGTACAGATGACGTTTCATCGGTTAACTCGGCAAGTGAGACAGGAGATCACGAAACAGAGAAAATTTTACGATTATTCTTTAACCGTTATGCGTTGTTCAAGAGATGAACCAGAAACACAAATAGTGAATACTGAAAATAATGACATTCACAAAGTTACTTTAGAAGTGGGTGCAGCACAAAGATTTTTATTTCTGAACGGAACTATGAGTTACATTTACCACTTTGCTAGAATTAATATGTTTTGAGAAGGCATTTGACTCGGTTTCAGTATAGTCTCTACTAGTGACCCCTGGGAGGGGGCTTCAACTTACGTAGGCATATTGAAGAAAATACGAGTATATTTCGCTGCCGAAGCCTCTATTAGAGTCCATAGGGAAGTAGGAAACAGAGTTAAAAAGAGTGCGCAGGCAAGGGAATTCACCAACAAAACTACTCTCAGACGTTCTAGAGGAAATGTTCGCAAGGTAAACAGGTATTAATGGGACATACCTGACCACTATCTTTTACTTGTACGACTGTACTGGTTGCCTCTACCGCAAATAGACTTCAACAACACATGACAGCATTTATTGTAGAAAGTTTGAAAGTAGCTTTTAAATCAGTCGTACTAAAATAATGTGTAATCTACACACTGTAAACAAAAAGGAAGAAATTAACAGTCAGGTGAGCTCAGTAATAGGATATGTGGAGAACAGATAATAGCAAAATAAATAAACATAAGAGTGAAAGGATACTGTATAAGCCCACTTCTTTATAATAGCTGTCAGAAATATTTAAATTAAACTCATTTAATCTAACAGGTTAATCTGCTGCTGTTTGCTTTACGTGAAGTGTGACCTGGGACGAAGATGGCTAGGTGACCACTGTAATTTCGTTTCATTTCACTGTATTTCGCATCAGCGTCCTGTGCCACTCTTTTACCATATTTCCCTTCAAGAGTAAGCCCTATAATGTATGGATGAATAAGTAATTGGGCATTTATTTGTAACTAGAGAATCAGAGTAGCTTGCCTTGTTTCTTCTTTGTACAGACTCCGTAATTTTCAGTTACAACTAATTTTTTTAAACCTGGCTTATGGCCAGGGCTGGCCACAGGCAACGAGCTTCCCGCTCTTTGACTGGCAATGTTAGAGCACACATGGGAAGCTCTGGAAAGTTACGCTGAGTTTTCTGTTTACATTTTGCCCGATAGGCATCGGTGAGAAGAAGTGGCGAAGCTTTTGACAGTTTTCTGACCCCACCGGATTGGGTGATTGACGAAATAACAGCCCCCACCATGTAAAGATGCGCCGGTCCTGTGACCATGAGATGAGTAAGACGTGCTCTTATGAACGCTCCTAGAATAAGTTGAAGTTGGGTAGGATTGATTCAGTTATTTCACAATCATATTTATGTATTCATTGAGTTAATTTAATTCAGTCTTCAGTAGTAGCGTATGCACAGTTACCATCTTCCTAACATTACGTTTCCACTTGTTACAAGGTATGAATGTGATTGCATGGATCAAATTATCAATCTAATGGTTGATGTCTTTCGAAGACGAGCTAAACGGATGCCAAGACCGATATCTAAATTTGCGTATGACGGCTTTTATGAATTTTCTGTTTTCGTGGGGGTGCCGATGAGATGTCAGCTCGCTAATAATGTTGCACTGCCGCAGTTTTTGTACCAGTCTTTCAACATTATCAATCCAGGCAAGTCAGGGAAGATATTAGTAGTTCTGAGAATCAGTAGGGATCACTAGAAGCTCCACCACTATGGTGAACTTAGTTACTGGGCATTGTTTCCTTCACTTATGATGCTATTAGCCATTAGTTGTGCTCCTTTCTCTTCTAGTTTTTCTCGTTCAGTTGAGGTAAACATAAGGATGCTGTCAATATTTGGAGATTAGTATGCTCCTTATTACACCCACCTTGCACCCGTTACCAACGCTGATATTTGTTAAGAGTTCTTCCCCTGTCTCTTAAAGAACAATAGTTTTATTTTAACATGTTTCTGATACTTACTGATTGAGCTGAGAAAAGAGAGCTTGAAGGATAATAAAAGTTGAAACTCATGGAAAGAAATTTGGTGTTCACATTCTTCACGCCACGTGCATTCCGCCATCTTCCCACTCCTGCTGTAAGATTAATCAAATTGTGAATGCTTGTTTGAATACAGGAGTTTAATGCAATCAATTTCTTATCCCGACGTGTGAAGTCATAATTTATAAAACCCCTCACGCTTTCTAATAAAAGTTAATGGGCTATATTCATTAACGATCTTACAACATATTGAACGGCAGTGGCAAATATAAAGAAAAGAAAGAGAGATCCTGAGCGAAACCAGAACTCGAAACCTTTTAAGAGTAAAAATCGTGTGAGCCACTTTTAGTAAGCAGTTTCTGCAAAGCTGAGACAGAAACGTTTCAACAAGGATGTAATACCATGTTTTACGTGTGGCAATGAGACGCATATTTTCACATGTGATCCATTCAAAACGCTTAAATTGCAAATTTCTCTGTGAAAAATGAGCGGATGGATGACTGCAGCTACTATAAAAGACAGAAAAGCAAATAAATGGATTAAGGAAGGCTAGAGTATAATATGTAATTATGTTTGCAATGAAAGTGATATCGAGGTGAGCAGGGTATATAGACAGGCAAATCTGTGGTAGTCGTACGAAGTACGTTCTCTATTCAAGTCCAACTGGATGGCAAAAGACCGAGCAAAAGACCTAATGGAAACTGAATAGATGACACTGGGAAACATGCAGAACTAATATGGATGGATGTGACTCGAGAGCGTAGTGAGGGAAGCAGTCCGGAGGAGGGTTTTATCCAGTAGCAGACGTGCATTGGCTGCTACCGGTAACGATTATATATAGTTGTTGCCGAAATATGAATGAACATTCCATTACTCCATTAACTATTATTCGAAGCTATTTTCTAGCCTCCACGCCTTACTAAACTTGATGAAAACCTTGCATCATTTATTTGTATGTTTATAAGCCCACAGTCTGGAAGATTACCCACATTTGCTGTTCTCTGTGGCCTCAGAGTAGCGTCATAAATCGGGTAACGTGTTCGATCCTCCTCGGGCAAGATCGTGAGCTCTAAACAGACCGTTTTTGCCTGCCTATCGTCGTTAGTTACTATAAATATTAATATCAATAATCATGTATCTAAGTTTAAACATGCAGTGGATGCTGTAAGCTCTCTACTAGGTAAACTTTTATCACAGTTTAATTAACTTTCAGTAATCGGACTGTTTAAGTTGTAGCAGAACACACATCCATTGACAGTATTCCCACCCGACTAAAGACTGCGTTGCTGATCGAAATAATGTAATCCACGCCATCGCATTTTAAATATCACCAATTTATTCACAATAATGGCACACAGTGGCGAACGGGCCATTTTTTGCGTCCGCTCTATTCCACGGAAAAGCCAACATTCAGTTGGCTCTTCCTATCCTCAATTATTTTACGACAAATGAAAATGAGCTGGCGGCAAAGATGAACATTCTTCAAGCAAGCGCCACTCAGTGATAAAGAAATGCTGTAGAAGTAAAACATTGAGACGGAAAGTTTGTCTGTTACCAAAAAGTTGATCAGAAAGAGTTATGCCGCAGCCAGAGTAGGTGCCATATATTTCAGGCTGATGCCATGCAGTGGAAGAAGGGGAACTACTACGATGTGTTGCAGACTGTTTTCCCGGCACGGGAACACCGTTCTTCCACGTTACAGTGGATCACATCTGTCATCTTCAGCTTCAGCAAGTTAGGCGCTGTTATAACAGGGTGATAATTGTTTTTGCTAATCTCTTGAGCTCCTAATTTGTGTGTGGGTGTCATCTTCAGCTTCAGCATGTTAGGCGCTGTTATAATAGGGTGATAATTGTTTTTGCTAATCTCTTGAGCTCCTAATTTGTGCGTGGGTGTCATTTGTTTCTTTTCTTTTTTTTTTTTGGGGGGGGGGGGGAGTACTACATACTACACGCAAAAAACGTCCTAGTCTTTTTCTTCATATTTCACTTCTTGTCTTCCTCTTCAATTTTACCCTCTATCTTTCTGTCATTTGTATCTCTGTAGTACCTACTCTATCCATCTTTTTTTTAAAACCTTACAACATCGCTTCTAGGTTATTCTTCTCCAGTATTATCACTGTTCATGTTTCACCTCAGTACAATTACGTACTATAAGTATACACACTGACAAATCTGTTTCCTGTTTTCAACTAGAATTTGATACCGGCAAAGTTCTTTATTTTAGAACACATTTTTTCACCCGCTACTCTCTGCTTCTGATAGTTTCTGCTTTCTATCCCGGAGAACTGTTTCACTTTTCCTACTGCTGTACAACCCAAATTAGAGGCGACGCACTTCTGCTTTTCTGCTACTCTTCTTCGCTTTCAATTTCAGTCGTTCATTAATTAATATTTAAACAACTCCTTTGGTACATACGTTGACATTTCATTCAACTCATCTAAATTTGTCACGGGTTTTATTAGTAGGGCTATTTCGTCTACGAACCTTAGCTTCAGTATTTGTTGTCCTTGCTGTTTCATTTATTCATGAAATGTTATTTCACCTCTTTCATACGCGGGTGGAATACAGATTTTACAATATTGGGGATTTGTACTGCTACGGCTGTATACTGCACTTCTGTGCGCTAACAGTAGTACCAAATACCATTAAACAAGCAATAACTTGAGGTATGGGAACATACAATAATCTTCTACGTTATCCATATTGAATGCAAGACAATACGATCCACTTTCTACTTCGTCCTCTATCGTCCCTATCGAAGAAGACTGAGGTTCAGTAGGAACAAAAGCTAAAAATATGTGTGATCTGAAGAGTGCAATGTTTCTTGAATGTCTCAAAATAAAACAGGTATTTCTAAGAATGTTGAAAGTTCTCGCAAAGCAAGTGATAATACAGTTACCATTAGTTTATCTTCAGCTGATCCTTAACTGTTTTGTGATTAGATAACAGTTATACGAAGTAGGAGATCACAGTCCGGGTTTTTCCAGGGAATATTTTTCCTATCGCTATCAACTAGCACAACGATTCGGTAATAATATACAATTACGAACTGCTTTATTCCATGGATTATTATTGATCTATGTTTTTGGCAGCAAGTGACGCCAAAATGTATAAGAGCAACATACAGATATAATACCTGTAAGGAATAGGAAGTTAGTACCTTAAAAGTTTTAATATTTTTCTTACTTTTATGTTCTTCATTCTGTCTTTGTTAGTTTTGCCCTACATACTATAACGATTACGTTTCCATAGTACAAAGTAAATACTTTTCCAATGTTCCTTACGTTGTAAAATGAAATAAGACTCAAACAAAAGTTCAGATTTATCGAAATTAGCCCAGTGCTTCACAAATAAATTGTCTTACACTGTCATGAATATGTCTTGCGTGAGTAGAATATGAAGTACTATTTCATGCACTAAATTTGATATAACAGCAAGAGATGAATCCAAGAATTGTAGTTTGAAAAACACAATCCTGAACTGTCCTGAACTGCAATATGACAATTTGAATAGCCCCTTTATAGCGTACGAGTCAGTTTACAGCCTACAATCACTGTACAGGCATATTTGGTAGAACAATTCGAATCAATACACCGGAAGTCGGGAGGGGGAGGGATGATATTTTATCAGTGCCTAATGACTGAAGCACACTCTGCTGCCTGTATTACAACGTGACGAAAAATATTCCCGCACAGAGTACTTGTGGATGAACTCCTCTGTTTGACCCTTTGAGTCCTAACAATATAAAACATACTTTCCAAATTTTTCGCAAAATTGGTCTTATCATCACAGAAAGCTACGAATATAAGAAAAAACTGGCAGGAAGTAAACAATCAATAGTTTTAAAGTTATGGATTCCTTTTGGAAGCACTGGGACAATTTTTAGCCATCCAGTTTTCAATCATCCATAATTTCATGAGCCGTATTTCAAAGCAATTTCGCATTTTACCTTTTCCCACATAGCGAAACTTCCATGAACTCATACTGCCGAAAAGAAATTACAGTCCAACATAACAAGCAAAAATGGGCCTAAAATTTAATAAATTTATGTCGAAAGTACATACTACTCCCTCACTCATAATAGCAATGGTAAACACTAAAATTTAATTTAAAAATACCCTTAGATATACTGACTTTCATTGCTTTTGATTTCCTCAGAATCTGTCAAAAAACCACATGCCACTATCTCCTACAATCACATAGCACAATTTCCGCGCTGAGTGACTGTTACAGTGCATTAATTCGCAGAAGTACCTCTGTGTACCACTATATGTCTCGGTCTCGCAATAGCATCGGCGGTTTCATGCGAAAGGAACTGTCACTTAAAAAAATTAATGAACTGGTGATTTCAGGCGGAAACACCTAGTACTCATAGGATTAAAGTCATTATTTCTTCTCTGTATCAGTGTCTCACAGTTTGTCTAACAAGAACAGAAACCTAAACAAGCGCGCAAGGGCCTGTAGAAGTTAGAATAACAAAAGAAGTAAACGGGTCCAAGTTCTTGCGTAGAATGGAACTTGAAACATACAGAATTACTTCAAAAACAAAGTAGTTAACTGTACACCAGTGTCGTTAGTGTGCAATGGAGGTAAAGAACCAGACACGGGAGGAAAGGGCAGTGGGAAGGTACCTCAGGAGTGTATAGCGTGTCTTACCAGTACCAGACTGTTGGTAAAATGACAAAGGTCAGTGACAGTTTCTCAACATAGCGCTGAGGTCGCTCGTTGGCACCTTTCTCAGCTTTTTCGCTCTACACAAAAAATGTCGAAGTGGGAAAAAGAAGACACATCAGAAGTTACTGAAAATTTCCTGTACGAACAAATATGATATTACTGCGTCACCTGCTCCCATAGTTTACTTGTTTTTGCGTATGTGAATGTGTCAACAAAGGGAAGAAATGTAAAAAAAACCCTGTAATAGTTAGATAGTAGGAAACACAAAAACAGGTCCCCTTGTTTTCTCTCCTCGTCGAAAAACTTTTTCTCGCTTTAATTTATCTGTTATGTAAATCAAAAGCATTTGTTAAGAGGGCAGATGTCGACCAGAATACGTTTATGGAAATGAAGACTTCAGTTATCGCTACATTTCATGAATTTCCTCTGCATTTTCCATCCCAGAACACAGTACTATCGCTTTTAATGGGGACGTTGACCTTAGATATTTCGTATTCAGCAGAAAGATATTGTTTTTACATTACAAAACTCCAGAGTTGTGCCACTTAACAAGTTCTGAAAAAATAAGAAACGGATGGATTAGAAAATAATTTATTGGCTTTTTTATGCTTGTTTGTGACCCCACTGTTTTTGTTATGTTTGGAAAGGAAATCAGTTCTCTAATTCGGTATTTTCTTTTGCCAAAGCGTCCTTCAAAATTTCCACATAAAATTCACTGCCGCTGTCTTCCACACACCGAATGAATTTGTGAAGCTCCACAATCTTTTCCTTTTTTTTGGACAGGTCAGTATTATCTCAGTTGATTTTCTGAAATCTTTCATATAATTTTATACACGACATGTTATACTTCAACCTAAAATTTATGAAAAGGAATTACTTTATAAAATATTTTAGTTTCGATGTTATAATCTATAAATACTAGTTCTGAATGATAATCTATAAATACTAGTTCTGAATGATAATCTATATATACTAGTTCTGAATGATAATCTATAAATACTAGTTCCGAATATACAGTTAAAATTATTTTTTTAGAAACATTTGAAATTATGAATTACTTGTACACTTGAAATTTCCATTATTAATTACCCAATCCTGTACTGTTTACTATGTTTATTTCTGTATTCATTTGTGAAATAATAATCGAAATTAATAATGTAACGAAAACTAGTAGGAATTCATTTACTAAGAAAAATTGTAAACCCTTTGGAATTTCGTTATTTCCGCAGAATGTGACAGTCGTAAATGTGCCTCTGATGTGATCGGACGTATTTTTGTACAATATACGCGAACAACGTAGTTTCGGCTTTATTAATGTGAAAAATGAAAATACATATGATATACTAAAATGTGAGAAAATCAATGGAAAATATATTTACGTAAAAAATTCTGCAACAACAATCTTCCAACTTATTTAGTTCAAATCAACTGTGAGGACCTGATGTTACATTTTCAGCTTCAAGAATCAGACCCCTAGACAAGAAGACCTAGAGCCATCTCAACATGACAAACTGAGTAAACTTGCAAGTTTTCGTGATTTTCGTTCCTCTCATATCTTCATAAAAGATTTTGCTTATTAATTACTTGGACTGGGCATTGTTTAATGTGAACGGTTGCGGTTGATGGAAGAAGGAAGGAGGGGGGGGGGGGGGGGGGTTTACAATAACGTAAATTTCTAGGCAGTTCAACATACTGGCTTAGCCCAAAATTAAAGGTATGTTTGACCTGATCATTGATGAATAGTAATCCCACAATATAGCCATCATACTTGGAACGGTAAATAAAGAGATATATAGTGAACTTACGCTAAAATGAATTCTCTCATTCCTCTGTTTTAGTGACGTTTCTAGAGAGACTACTGGCCTCTTGAAGAACTGATTTAATTTAAAGGACAAAAACACTAAAAAAATGAAAATTACCGCAATTCTCCACCAGTTATTTTGGCAGCTACATGTATGAGGCAGGCGAAATACCCTCAGACTTCAAGAAGAATATAATAATTCCAATCCCAAAGAAAGCAGGTGTTGACAGATGTGAAAATTACCGAACTATCAGTTTAATAAGTCACAGCTGCAAAATACTAACGCGAATTCTTTGCAGACGAATGGAAAAACTGATAGAAGCCGACCTCGGGGAAGATCAGTTTGGATTCCGTAGAAATTTTGGAACACGTGAGGCAATACTGAGCCTACGACTTATCTTAGAAGAAAGATTAAGGAAAGGCAAACCTACGTTTCTAGCATTTGTAGACTTAGAGAAAGCTTTTGACAATGTTGACTGGAATACTCTCTTTCAAATTCTGAAGGTGGCAGGGGTAAAATACAGGGAGCGAAAGGCTATTTACAATTTGTACAGAAAGCAGATGGCAGTTATAAGAGTCGAGGGACATGAAAGGGAAGCAGTGGTTGGGAAGGGAGTGAGACAGGGTTGTAGCCTCTCCCCGATGCTATTCAATCTGTATATTGAGCAAGCAGTAAAGAAAATGAAAGAAAAGTTCGGAGTAGGTATTAAAATCCATGGAGAAGAAATAAAAACTTTGAGGTTCGCCGATGACATTCTAATTCCGTCAGAGACAGCAAAGGACTTGGAAGAGCAGTTGAACGGAATGGACAGTGTCTTGAAAGGAGGGTATAAGATGAACATCAACAACAACAAAACGAGGATAATGGAATGTAGTCGAATTAAGTCGGGTGATGCTGAGGGTATTAGATTAGGAAATGAGACACTTAAAGTAGTAAAGGAGTTTTGCTATTTGGGGAGCAAAATAACTGATGATGGTCGAAGTAGAGAGTATATAAAATGTAGACTGGTAATAGCAAGGAAAGCGTTTCTGAAGAAGAGAAATTTGTTAACATCGAGTATTGATTTAAGTGTCCGGAAGTTGTTTCTAAAAGTATTTGTATGGAGTGTAGCCATGTATGGAAGTAAAACACGGACGATAAATAGTTTAGACAAGAAGAGAATAGAAGCTTTCGAAATGTGGTGCTACAGAAGAATGCTGAAGATTAGATGGGTAGATCACATAACTAATCAGGAGGTATTGAATAGAATTGGGGAGGAGTTTGTGGCACAACTTGACAAGAAGAAGGGATCGGTTGGTAGGACATGTTCTGAGGCATCAAGGGATCACCAATTTAGTACTGGAGGGCAGCGTGGAGGGTAAAAATCGTAGAGGGAGACCAAGAGATGAATATACTAAGCAGATTGAGAAGGATGTAGGCTGCAGTAGGTACTGGGAGATGAAGAAGCTTGCACAGGATAGAGTAGCATGGAGAGCTGCATCAAACTAGTCTCAGGACTGAAGACCACAACAACAACAACACATTCTTTCCAGAGTAGTGCTTATAAGATGCTCCTCTCGGTCTTGGTTGCTTTACTATGTTTCTCTTATAGCTTTGGTGGTTTGATTTTATTTTCCCTCCAAGAATATATTTATCTTCATCTGAGGGAGCCATAGTGCTGGATGTGATTTCAAACAGTGTTGTTTACACGCGGTAGTGTAGATTTTATATTGAATTGTTGTGCTTTGGACTAACAGGGACCAAGTATTGTATTTACTATAATGCAATGACGTTCTCTCCACTAACAGGCGCCAAATTCAATGCCAACTCAACAACAAGGTAACATGAAGTATTTTGTTAAAAAGGCAAATGCCCAGGACATTTGACCTTTCAATAAAACACGAAGGAAATAACAGCATTTTAAACTTACTTGCAGTTAAGATATTTCTGTTCTTTTAACATAGAATGATAGGACTACTTTCAGGGTATCATAATTAGCGAAAATGTGAAAATCATACAAAATGTTACATCTGCCCTTTTTTAATAAATGGCTATTCAAATATAGACTTGTATTCCCCTTGCACAGTTCATTTTCAAATAAAAAGTCCAAAGTGTTTCTATCATCTTGACTTGTTCAAAGGAACAGCATAGACTGGAAGATCCACTGCGACGATTTGATTGTTGCAGATGGAAATAAAAAGCCACACCTCATTATGAAATAATTCTTATTGAGATTCTAATCTAGCAGCCAGCCCCAAGTCACAGCTTTTTTGCATAACAACTCTGGTCTGAAATCGTTTCCAGTGGTACGAACTGTGTCTATGCAAATATTGTGCTGTTATTATTTACGATAAAGACAGGGCACTCACAGATTGTTTTTATTATTTTTTTGGTTGAGACAGTATGACTAAACTTGAGTAAAAGTTCCGCTATACTTGAAACAGCGACAAGCGGTTTATAGAGTTTAATTTTGTCACGCCACGCCAACGTCTCCCCTCAAGCTAATCCGCTCATATTGCGTCACTTGCCTGGGCGGATCTTTTAGGAGATATGTGCTACGCTCTTCGCGAAATCCTATGATAACCACAAAAGTCGCGTGGAGCTTCGCCCAAACCTCCATCAAAACGAATTGTTCGTGATAACGGTTTTAATCTCCCTACCCGTGACTTCGTAACTGTACCGTTAGGACAATGCTCAGCACAAAGTATCATCTTACCTTACATATCCAAATACTCAGAGGATATACTTGCGCTTAACAAAATGGTTCAAATGACTCTGAGCACTATGCGACTTAACTTCTGGGATCATCCGTCGCCTAGAACTTAGAACTAATTAAGGGGCTCCGGAACGCCCTATGCTTGCAATGTTAAAATAACGCTTATAAATTACATCTTTCCTCACAAAGTATTTGAGGTAGGAAGTTGAACTTTTTACAGATTATTTATTGGAATATGGGCTACAACTTAACACAGGGATTTTACAAAATTTTAGTTCAGTTATTAAAGATGATTTTGTTTCAATTGTAATGAAAATTCACAACATTTTTTTGCAATTTTTTAGTTATATATTCAAAAATATACAGTTTTTTGGAAAAAGGCTGTGTTAAATTATGCTGAAGGTACTGTGTAACATTTACTGAAAGTTTGAAACAAATATGTTTGGAAGATCCTTAGAAAACATGTAATTAGAATGAGAAAATAAAAGTTTTGGGAATCGAGCGACAAAGATTGGATTAACTTTTTAGTGCATTCCAGGTCCATAGGATGGATTATCTTCATCCTCTGCAAACTCCTCCTCCAGCTTCCTCTTGTTCCTCCTCCTGTTTACTCTTGCTTGTATTTCTAGACTCTTTACAGCCCTGTCTGCAGCCCGAAGGCGTTCATTGTCTAAAGCAAGCATCGCTCGTACCATGTTAGAACCTATCTTCATTCCCATATTTCTAAATACCTTTGGCTTTCCAACATTTCTCCTTTTCTTAAAAGCCTTCAGAGGATTTCTAATAACTTTACTTTTACTCATTATTATACTTCAACAAAACAGAGACTCAAGAAACAGAATTAATTACGAATATTTTCGAGATAACGACAGAGTAAATAAACATGAAACAATCGACAATCACACCAGCGATATATATTGAACCATCACAGGTTAGCCACAACACATACTTTATCTCACATCACTAAAATGTACCTGATGAACACGGACGTTAATAACAACACCATTTGACAGCAGTTTAACAGCGCCACAGTGGGTCACGCCCATGTATAACACATTTTAAAAAAAATTAAAAATAGTTGTAGTCTTCGGAATTGAATAAATTATATATCTATTAAAAGGTAATAGTCTGCAGATTCAGAAAACGCAAAAAAGTAAAAATTGAACTTTTCATGATTTTGAGCCTTTCCGGAGCCCCTTAAACCTAACTAACCTAAGGACATCACACACATCCATGCTCGAGGCAGGATTCGAACCTGCGACCGTAGCGGTCACGCGGTTCCAGACTAAAGCGCCTAGAACCGCACGGCGATACCGGCCGGCGCTTAACACGTGTGGGAATTTTCCGAGAATATTTCTGTTCATACGAAAACTCTTTGCCTGCATATTCTTTGAGTTCTAAATTTCCCGCTGTTCGATGAAGTCTGTTGCTTATATTGTATACTGAGGTGTGTACAATAACGTAACTTGAATCAATGTCTTGCTTATTAAAGGCTGTTAAGGCAGTTTTTGTTCAAAAGCAGTCAAAAATTTTATCAAAATCTATGAATGCCACACAAACTGTTAAACTGTCTGCACCGTTGTAAATTTTATGTTATACGAATGCGTGGTGTCTGTTCATTCAGACATGTCCGAAAGAACAGACAACACGCATTCATATAATTGATTCGCCTCGATAGGCAATGAAGTCACCACCTTCAGAGCGAATGCATATTGTGGGAATCTCCAAGTAACGACCAATGGCAAGCATTCTCAAAAATTTTAGAAATAGTAATGTACAGGCAGCTTCTCAACCATCTGACCACAAATAACATATTATCAAGAACACAGTTTGGATTTCTGAAGGGTTCTGATATCGAGAAGGCTATTTACACCTACAGTGAAAATGTCCTTAATTCATTAAATAACAAGTTACAAGCAGCAGCTATTTGTCAAAGGCATTCGATTGTGTGAACAACAACATCCTTTTAAATAAATTAGAATTCTATGGTGTCATGGGCAGTGCTGCAAAATGGTTCAAGTCATACCTCGCTAACAGGAAACAAAGGGTGTCAGTGCAAGGGACTAGTGAATTAAGTCATCAGTCATCATCAGAATGGGAAGAAATTACATGTGGTGTCCCACAAGGATCCATCTTAGGGCCATTGCTTTCTCTTGTGTACATTAATGATCTCTCATCAGTTACACTGCCAGAACCAGAGTTCGTTTTGTTTGCATATGACACAAGTATTGAAATAAATAGTATGTCGATTGTAGTTCTAGAAAGATCTGCTAATGATATTTTCATGAATATTAATAAATGGTTTAAAGCCAACTCACTGACATTAAACTTCGAAAAGACTCACTATATGCAATTCAGAACCTGTAAGAGGTTTCCACCCAGCATATGCATAAAGTATGAAGAAGAGCAGATAGAAGAGGTTGAGAGTCTTAAATTCCTGGGATTGCAACTTGATAATAAATTCAGTTGGGAGGAGCACACCACAGAACTGCAGAAACGCCTTAACAAATCTGTATTTGCAATTCGAGTGTTAGCAGACATAGGCGACATAAAAATGAGAAAGCTTCCACACTTTGCCTACTTTCATTCCATAATGTCATATGGAATAATATTTTGGGGTAACTCTTCAAGTCAAACAAAAGTTTTCAGAGTCCAAAAGCGTGTAATACGTATTATTTGTGGAGTAAATTCACGGACGTCCTGTAGAAACCTCTTCAAAGAACTGCATGTACTAACTACTGCCTCTCAGTATATTTACTTCTTAATGAAATTTGTCCTAAATAATATATCTCTTTTTCGAACAAAGAGCTCAGTTCATACATACAATACCAGGAACAAAAATGATCTGCACAAGGACTTAAAAGCACTTACTTTAGTTCAAAAAAGGGTCCACTACTCAGGAACACTCATCTTCAATATGCCAGCATACATAAAAAAATTTAGTTACAAATAAAGATCAATTTAAAAGGAGCCTGAAAGACTTACTAGTGGCCAACTCCTTCTACTCTATTGACGAATTTTTTAATAGAAACAAATGATGTATTGTCTATATATTCATACTATTAGTATTGTTATTTCAGCTTTTTATTAAAAAAAACTTGACATGTTCCACATCCACGAGCATCTCCTCAGCACGGATCTATGGAACGAAAAACTAATCTAATCTAATCTAATGGCGACGTGTACGGGGACTGCGGATAGGTAGCGCTAGGTGGGAAGTGCGAGTCGAACCGGCGGAGTACCGGTGTAGTGCGCACAATAGGGTATGTCACAGTTTTCTGGAAATTGTCTTAAATGTTTAACTATGTTGTCTTAAATGTTTCAGTATGTCATTTTATGCTTCTAACATGCTTTTTCTTCTTTTGAATTTCACTATTCTTTTATGAAAACGAAAGTGAAATTCAAATAATTTGAAAGCCCGCTAAACCGCGCCAGTGATGTGACGTCTGTGACTTCACTGTCTAGCTCGCTGCTCCTATTGTCGTAAAGCTAATTCACAGTGATATCTTTTTTTGGAATTTATATTTCGGGAAATGTGTTACAATTGGTGTATAGTAACATACTGTACAAATACGTCTAGAAAACGTTATTATTCTGTATTCCAGAGAATGAGAAGATGCGTAAAATTTGTTTGCACTGCACCGAAAAATTGCCACCATCGTCTCACAAGTTGACTAACTAAATTAAAAATGTGTTCCACTGTGAAATTAACATTAACTTACGTCCGAGATATTGAAACTTCTTAGTGTTTACTTATTTTTATCATTTCAAACACTGACTTACGGAATTTTCCCTGACAAAGGCAACTCAAACTTAACATATTCATTTATTGCACACAGTACACACGCCCAACGCAATCTGTTACACAATGACAACATGGCTTCAAATAATTAACACAAAAGAATGACCCTGAATTCGAAGAAATCCTATCAATAACCCAACTTTTCCTAAGTCACTTACCTACCAGAAAATCTTCATAACACGTACTACAGGAATTACAGCAAGCTGCAACTACAGCCCGCTAAATCAAACTACTATAGGCTCTAACTACTAGGAGGCATATGGTTAGCAAAAGAAAGATTTTGTTGAAGAACAAACAATGTATTTAGCAGATTTTACCTTATTCATGTGACATACAGTTCCAAAAATTATATAGTTGTCAATAATTCCACCACCCAAACATTACCAACTACATCCATCCTCATTCTACAATGCTTGTCCTACCAACACATAGTCTCCACGAAGGACACATGTCCAAGCCGTCCGCTTGGTAATTGCTAGTCTGTCCAACCAAAGAGTCTCTTACCGAGGGCGCAGAGCGCTGTCAGCGATATTAATACGGACTATAGCGCTGCCAACATACAAATATACAAACAAGCTACTTACAATATGCTTTCCCACTGTTGCAACAAAGGAGAGCCTCAGCCAAAGAAAGTAAAACTCCTCATGAAAATTGTAGTTTTACTCTCCTACATCTGTATTATTCGGCAGCACAGTTGTTACAGCGTTAGACAGTCAGATTTCATAAGATGATCTCCATAGACCACCGGTTTGAATCTCACCTGAGAGAACATTTTAACTTATTTTTAAAACGACTAGACAGTCCTCACATATGAAAACCACTACAAAACTTGACCGCACTGGTCAGAAAGACATGTTATTTGGTCTTACGTATGCCAATGTGCAGTGCCACGCCCCTTAATACAGCATTCTTCTATCTCACGTCACTGTATTTCGCTCTGTAAAATTGAAACGTGCGTATTTTGTGATGGAAGCCATCAAGCCTGTATTCAGGACAGTGGGAATTAAAATGTCCTGTGGTGCCTCTGCTGCTCCCTGTCGGCCGCTTTGCATCCTATTATGGTGATGATGGTGAAGTCCCATACTCCTTGATAGAGGGTAGTGAAACGATACGGGAGACCTGGCAAAACATCTCGCTTCTCTTCTAAGCCCACTGGTAGGAAAATGTGAACGTCACATTCGAACATTGGCAATAGCTGTTCACTTTCTAGTTTATGTGACCACTCACTTTTTACTTTATTGGAAACAATGCTTTTATCTCCCTACTGTCCAGCTAGGGTCCTTATTGTTTAAACTTTTGCAGTTTCATTAACTTACGTAAAGATGAAGTAAGTCTCCTTCAGACGCTAACGTTAGTTTACACCCACAAACATCACAGCGCTATTGTTTCTGTCATGTGCATTTTGTGCACGCTTTCTGTCTCTCCGTATAGCCTCATTGTCCTACACCTTGTACTGTGGGCGTAATGCGATATTTTCACTACTGTCAATGTTTCCCAAGAAAGTGAATTATTTGTTTGCGAAGCAAATGAATTTATTCACTGCTGTCCATTTCTCACACTAAGACTAAAACATCCCACTATCGAAAGAGCAGCAACAATCAGTTTTTGCTAAAGGTATTCTCGTATTTCGTGTAAAACTTCTAAAAATATAGGATCCTTTCAGGAGACGAAACATGAACCCAACTAATCTCCAATCGGTTGCGCTACCCGTTGCGCCACGTAACGTTTGCTGTATAGCTTCTGCTGAGTGTCTTCTAGGAAGGAAATCAGCACTAAGGCTGGCCGAGAATAATTTTATTGTGTTCTGAGTCGCAACTCATGACTGATAGTCAACAATCTAATTACACTACTGCCCATTAAAATTGCTACACCAAGAAGAAATGATAAACGGGTATTCATTGGACAAATATATAATACTAGAACTGACACGTGATTACATTTTCACGCAATTTGGATGCATAGATCCTGAGAAATCACTACCCAGAACAACCATCTCAGGCCGTAATAACGGCCTTGATACCCCTGAGCATTGAGTCAAACAGATCTTGGATGGCGTGTACAGGTACAGCTGCCCATGCAGCTTCAACACGATACCACAGTTCATCAAGAGTAGTGACTGGCGTATTATGACGAGCCAGTTGCTCGGCCACCATTCACCAGACGTTTCCAACTGGTGAGAGATCTGGAGAATGTGCTGGCCAGGGCAGCAGTCGAACATTTTCTGTATCCAGAAAGGGCCGTACAGGACCTGCAACATGCGGTCCTGCTGAAATGTAGGGTTTCTCAGGGATAGAATTAAGGGTAGAGCCACGGGTCGTAACACATCTGAAATGTAACGTCCACTGTTCAAAGTGCCGTCAATGCGAACGAGAGGTGACCGAGACGTGTAACCAATGGAACCCCATACCATCACGCCGGGTGATACGCCAGTATGGCGATGACGAATACACGCTTCCAATGTGTGTTCACCGCGATGTCGCCAAACACGGATGCGACCATCATGAAGTTGTAAAGAGAACCTGGATTCATCCGAAAAAATGACGTTTTGCCATTCGTGCACCCAGGTTCGTCGTTGAGTACACCATCGCAGGCGCTCCTGTCTGTGATGCAGCGTCAAGGGTAACCGCACCAATGGTCTCCGAGCCTATAGTCCATGCTACTGCAAACATCGTCGAACTGTTCGTGCAGATGGTTGTTGTCTTGCAAACGTCCCCATCTGTTGACTCAGGGATCGAGACGGGGCTGCACGATCCGTTACAGCCATGCGGATAAGATCCTGTCATCTCGACTGCTAGTGATACGAGGCCGTTGGGATCCAGCACGGCGTTCCGTATTACCCTTCTGAACCCACCGATTCCATATTCTGCTAACAGTCATTGGATCTCGAGCAACGCGAGCAGCGGTGTCGCGATACGATAAACTGCAATCGGGATAGACTACAATCCGACCTTTATCAAAGTCGGAGACGTGATGGTACGCATTTCTCCTCCTTACACGAGGCATCACAACAACGTTTCACCAGGCAACGCCGGTCAACTGCTGTTTGTGTATGAGAAATCGGTTGGAAACTTTCCTCATGTCAGCATGTTGCAGGTGTCGCCACCGGCGCCAACCTTGTGTGAATGCTCTGGAAAGCTAATCATTTGCATATCACAGCATGTTGTTTCTGTCGGTTAAATTTCGCGTCTGTAGCACGTCATCTTCGTGGTGTAGCAATTTTAATGGCCAGTAGTGTATAATATATGGACCCATTTGCAAAAGTTCTACAATTCTTTAGTTCTGAGCAAGTTTAATGCTGATGCAGGGAACGGGGAAAAGAATGTCCATCGTTGCACATGTCACCACTCAAAATAGGTGAAGCGTAAACGCAACTTTTGCAAGGCTTCCACTATCACCTGTCGTAAAATTCCTACTGTTATTTGTTATATGTTGGAACTGCGTTTTCCACCACTAAATTTGCAGAAAAAATACGTACAAACCTCATAACTTCGACTACCGCTCCAAAACACATGTATAGATTCGTCTTACTCCTAGCCTGTGACGTCACCAGAGTGTCTGCCAATAGCAGGGTGTTTTCGATCACGTGACCAGAGCCTGATATTTAATCATTTTTAGGCTTTAATTACATAAAATGACGGATATGTTGTGAGAAATTGCCCGTAAATACTAATTAAATATTATAATGAATCAGAGTAACGACAGTCGGAACCATATTATTAACATACGAAAATAGCCTATTGTGATAAACAGTGTCTGGGTGGTGCAGTGGTTAACGCAGCTGCCTAATTACGAGATGATTTTTGGTTCGAATCCTAGTCTGGCACACATTTTCACTCGTCACCATTGACTGTGCACAAAGTCCTGATGCAGCTGACATCATGAATTCCTCTCCTTACTTTTTCTTTCTTCCTCTGTTCCTCTGCCCTCCACCTTCAATTTACATAATACAATGTAAATTTTTGTTCATGACTTACAAATACCCATTTTACTAGATCCGCTTCTAAAGTCTGCTCGTTTCTTTGGCTTGTTTTAATCTAACGTTTAACCAGTGCGGTTGGGGATAATTTTAGTGAATATTTTGTACATTACAAAGACGAGACACATAGGTCTATCCGCGTCTCTGAAATTGCCTATTTACAACCTAGTCTCGATTTTAATAAATTACCTCCCTCCATAAGTATACTTTGTAAGTTTCTTCTGCACTGCTTTACCCCCAGTTTTAGTAATTACTGGTTGAGCACCACCTTCTGCAGGCGCCTTTTATTTCTTCATTCTTTAGCTTTTTTTGCACACAGAGCGAACAAGAACGTATGTGTATGGGAAGAACCGATACAAAATTCAGTAAGATTAACCAAGATGCCAGGAAAATTAGAAGGAAACGTCAGTACAGAAATTGCTGTGCGTTACGTGGACAGGAAAGAGCTAATACGATTTAAGAATAGACTGAAGGTCAATAGGAGAGGAAGACACAACACGCGGAAAGCCGAAGCTAAAAATGAATTTGTCGCATCAATGAGTGATGCTAACTCGAAGAAAGCAACGTAAATCGTTGAAAGTAAAACCTAAAGGCAGAGGTTAAGAACTAAAGTTTGTACCACTCATAAGCCCAAAGCAACTGAAACATGATTTGTGCCATCAAAAGCTGTACAAAAAGTTATTACACTGTTGAAGACAGGTAAACAGATAATTGTCGGATACTGCTTCTAAAATCTTTGGTCAGCTTTGTTGATGGCCTCCATTTCTTTCCGTCCACTGCTAAGCTTCCGTCCACAGCGTACGTATTACAAGCCAGATAATCTGTAATTGTTTTGCATTTTCTAACCTCTACGTCTTTACATCCGAATTCGTCGCTGCAGTTATCAGGTAACTGTTCCTGGACGTTGGAGCATATGACGGAATAGCCTGTCCCCTCAGGTGGTATGAGCTCTTTTCTTCTTTCTCGCTTGTTGTTCAGATTTTGTAGCATCACTTCATCTCTTACCGTATGTGTCCACTGCATTTCTAATATATTTCGAATGTGCCAAATTACAAATCTCGTTTATTTCCGTGTTTCAATTCGCCCCAAGGCTGTGTTCAACATTTACCTTTCAAGAACTTCTCCCTGAGTTTCCTTGCGGAATTCCATAGCAGCACGCTCCTATTATTGAATCAAGTTCTTTTTTGCTTGCGTATGTACTTCGATCTTCCTTGCTCCGGAATCCTGTTTCATAGTACTAACAAGACTGAAGAACCCTTGCAAACCTTCTATTTTACTACGCCGTCGTTCCAAACTTTTTTTACGAGGGAGGAGACCGTCTGAATCCCAGTTTGTTTATTGATTACCGTTTTCGATCCCGACAAGGGCTATTTTCAGGTAGGAACGCCTAAGGCAAGAGAGTTATACACATCTACAAAAAATTAGAAATATGAACCATACTCTATAAAATTATATATGCATGACATACATGACATGAGCGCTACTAATAAAGCCAGCCTATAACGCACATGCTGTACAGGAGTAGATTATGGCACTAATAATAGCCAATGAGCGTCAAAAGGACACCCATTTCACACATGACATTATGACAATGAAATATTACAGCTTAGTTGCATATCTTTTGTGAGAAATTCAAATAAAACTGTTGCAGGACATAAAAAAATTAGACAACAATATGGAAACAACAAAAACGCAACACATTAGCAGGCCTAATACGGTGCAAGAAAACAGTTGGCGTTCTAAACAGCTTCTGTTCATGTCGGAATAGATAAACAGAGGTCCTGCATGGATTTCAAGGGATAGTTATGCCATTCTTCCTGCAAAATAATGGCAAGGATGATGGAGATAAACAGCGACCAGGAAAGTAGACCACAAAACACAATAATATTGAGTTCTGCTGGCTGTCGTAGGCATGGCACATGCGACAATTTCTGGTGCTTACAAGACCAGTCCCTGGAAGAAGCGAGTAGTGTGAAAAGGGGTCCTCTTATTTTGGAACATAACATCACCAATGGGGAACAAACTTTGTACAACGGGATGCCCCTGATCGGCAAAAATGGTCACATATTCCTCGAGAGTAATGCGATCTTTCAGAGTAACCATAGAGCCCATGGAGTACAATGACATCGCTACATAAATCGCCACGACCCTGTGCCATGCTTTGCTCTTGGGGCGCAAGCTCGGCCAGAAGTTGCCAACAGTTTGAAATAAGATTCATCCAACCAAATTACTTTTTTCCATTGCTTCACAGTCCAGGTTTTATGGCTTCCGTCAGATCAATACAGATTATTTGGTATGCCTTGGAATGGGCTCAAACAGAAAGAGCATGCTCGCAGGTAGGGAGGCACCAGGCGTTCTTGTTACGGGCATTTGCACCACTGACGTCATTTTCAGCCCACGTCGGTTATTTTACTGACCAAATAGCAAAACTCTTGTGTCTCATTTCCTATTTTCATTCCCTCAGCACTGTCTGGTGTAATAGACTACTTTCCTTTAACATAGTTTTATTTGTGTTGATGTTTATTTTACGGTCACTCTTCAAGAAATTATTCATTACAATCAACTGTTCTTCGAAGTCCTTTGCCGTCTCTGAATTACAATGACATCAGCACCCCTCAAATGTTTTGATTCCCCATAATTACTTTTCCTTGGTTTCCATTGGCGCCGGCGCAATGTGAAGATTGAATAACCTCCAAGAAAGGCTGCAACACTGTCTCACTCCTCAGTTACCGATTTCCTTTCGCATTCTTCGACTGTTATAGCTACAGTCTGGTTTCTGTACAAGTTGCAGATAGCTTTTCTCTGTGTTTCAGCCCTGCTACCTCCAGAATTTCATTGAGTCTATTCCAGTCAACACTGATAAAGCTTCCTATAAATCTGAAAATACTGTAAATGCAAGTTTGCCTTTCATTAGCCTGTGTTCTAAGTCGCAGGATCAATATGGCCTCGTGTTCCTATATTTAACTGGAATCAAAACTGATCTTCCCAAGGTCGGTTTCTACTAGTTCTTGCTTTTTATATAAATTATTCCTGTCAGTATTTAGCAATAATGATTTATGTAACTGATGGTTTGGTATCAGTCAGTTCCTGCCTTCATTGAGTAGAAGTATCAAATTTTTCTGGTAGTCCGAGAGCACTTCACATCCTAATATATCTTGCACACCAGTTGAAATAGTGTCGTCATGGTTGGTTTCCCCACGAATCGATAATTCTGTAGGAATGGCTCCACCCCAGGGGCTTGTTTCGACCAAAGTCTTCCAGAGCTTTGTCAAATTATTCTGGCAATACCAAGTCTGCAGTCTTATCTTCATATGTTTCATCTTCTTTTTTCTGTACTACTGACTTGAAGTCTGTTTTCCTTACATATCCCCTGAATTTGTTCCTTCCACTTTTCAGTAAGGGCTTTCCATCTTTACTCTTAATATTCCTGTACCTTTCTCTATTTTCTCCAAAGGCCTCTAATTTTTCTGTATGCTACATCTGTCTTCCCCTTAGTCATGCATGCTTCTACAACCTTGTATTTCTCATCTAGTTACTTCTGCTTTCCAGTTTTCACTTTCCGTCAACCTCATTTGTGGATGTTTGTATTCCCTTTTGGCAGCTTAATTTTCTGAATTATTATATGTTCTTCTTTCGTAGGTGAGACTCAGTATCTAGAGCATTCTCTAATAATTTCTACTGGGCCATGTCTTTTTACGTATTTAATCCTCTGTTGCCTTCTCTGTTTCATCTCTCAAGGCTACTACCCATTTGGGTTTTTATTGCATTCCTTAAACCTTTTTCAGTCAATTTTGCCTAATGCAATATAACATCTACTGTGGTGTGTATTGGCTTGTATGTTACAATACATTCACTGTGCTGGTCATAGTAGCATACCCACATTCATATTTTCTTATTGATTACTAGGCCTATACTTGCATTACCCCTGTTTTATTTTGTGTTCACAATGCTGTATCCTAGATATTTTCCTGCCACTGCAGCTACCCAGTACAGGCCTATTTTCTTAAAGAAAATTCCTGCAGCAGCAGAAACATGCAGTGCTGGACTCGTCACGAGACGCTTCAGCCTCGCCAACAGCAGCTCGAGTATCGACATCAACACCACTGGAATCGCAAGTACTACTTTACCTGTGCATACCCCATGCCCTCCTAGCGATGAGCGGATATCTGTGTGCCAGGTAAGTATTTAGGGCGCCGCCCAGGCGCTACGATAGCAGTTCAGTTCACTGAGACAACCGAGGATCATCTCTCCAGAGCTTCCATACAGCCTGCAGTTCCAGCACCGAACAACAGAGCCAAAATGAAGCCAAAGCTCCTTGTGGACACCAGCGCCGTCACCGTCCTCTGCAAACTGCCAGCAACACTCTGCAATCTTGGCTTCCACAGATTCCAATGCCAGAGCATGGTATTCAGTAGTCTTAGACTTTTTCAGTGATAGTGGATTCCAGACAGCCGTCCAAACTGTGATCCATCGGGACATGGAAATTTATTCTGTCACACTTAAAGTGCGAGGGTTTAATGGCAAACTGTAGTTAAGACTAATCCCTAATTATCAAGCCAAAAGAAGGCTATCGGTTCGTTTTCATCCAGAAGTTTGTTGTGTTTTTCTCTGATTGATTTAACTGCAACCATTGTGGTTAATAAGAAGTTCGCGTTCCCTGCGTGGGAGCATGTTCTTTCTGTTTGAGCCCATTCCACGGCACACTAAATAATCTGTAGTGATCTGACCAGAAGTCCTCTTCTTCCTGCGACTACACTTTACTAGTTCCCATTGCGTGTAATATCAACTCACCCATTGCCTTTCTTAAATTATCTGACCTACCTACAAAACTGAGGGATGTGACGTTCCACACTCCGATCCGAAAAACGCTATTTTTGTATCTCCTGAGTCCATATCGGACAAATAAACCGCTTACAGCTGTGTATGAACCTTTATTTGCAGGAACACGACAGTTTTCGTGATATCAGGTCCTGAGGTGTACGTCTGAACAAGATACAAAACATACAATCGACATTATGCTCCATTAAAAAAAAAAGATTCATATACAGTACTCTATATAGATAATATAAATTACTTCAGCTGCGGTTGTTGACAATTTAAAACTGTTTGTATCCTCCGGAGCAGCGCCCGCCTGGAGATCCTAGTGGCTATTTTAGGTCCAGAATATTTTACCTATGTGGAGGCCACCATCATTAGGCCAAATAACAAAGCCACACTTCGTTGGGAACAGTAACGCCTGCAGTTTTCCCTTGCTTTCATTCGTTACCTTTTCTGACACCAAATGAAAGTGTAGGTAAAGTAGTTTCAGCTAGTGTCAGTATTTTAGTCAGCAAGGTACAAGGGAAGCGTACCAGACTGACAGTCGCAATGTCAACTCATCACTTTCACGTCTTCGTCTGGCTGCTTTGCACCTGGTTAGCAACCATATTCTTTGGATACAGTGTGGGGACGATACACTGGCAATGATAGCAGTTCTGCCACGGTATGCTGGAGTATTCACTTTGTTGGCATCTTCAGGTGGGAGAAGGAAGATATTTTCCTCAAATCGGAGTGTAGTGTGCAACATGAGGAAGCTTTCGATGCACGGCGGATACATTGCTGCAGTGCTTAAGCAGCTGCGGTAAGCAGTTTCTTTAAACACGTCGCTACATTTTGCACATGCCGACATAGTAAATTAGTTAAAATAAGTAGTTTACCTGAGCCTGTTGGCTAATTTATTGGAAGTATAGAATTTATTTCATTATTATCTGTTAAACAATAGAAACTCCAGGTAGGAATATCAACATTGTAGGAAAAGAGGTTGCTGCTTACCATAAAGAAGACACGCCAAGTTGCAGATAGGCACAATTAAAAGACACATATTTGAGTGTCTGATCTTGACGTGTCTTCTTTACGGTAAGTAGCAATCTGACTTTTCCTACATGGTTATTATTATCATTTTGCTAATTTCACCGGCACGTGTATTATAGTGAAAGCACGTCTATGAAGTTTGATTTTAAGATGCCGACCTCGCCGAGTGTGCTTCTACTTCGTTGGTTACGCTGTCCTACTTTAATGTTTTAAGTTTGTTTTACGATGAAAAACACTTAGGTGGGTAGAATGTTTTGGATTTTACTTTCTGACTGCACATTTATGATAGGTTTGCCCATATTTGTTATCATTGGGTTGAACTCTTAATAGGGACGCCATCGCACATTTTTCCCACATTGCTATGTAGATCGTAACATTCTGCAAGAATTACGTACTTCGTAGTGTAATTTAGCTTGATAATACTCAAATGGTCAAAATTAGATAATAGCTAATAATTAAATGAACTATTTATATCAAATAAAGGAAATAGCCTACTCAGGAAAATGACTCCTTTCAAGAAATTTGTAACGGCTGTAGCGAGTGAAAGCCGAAAATGGTGGAAAATACATCCCACATTACTTAATCACTCCTCTTCCGTAGAATGAGTGCTCCTAACACACGTAGGGAACAATACAGCAAGTGAGCTGTTTTGTTGATGAGCTCCTCTTTTTCCATCTGTCAATCTTCTTGGCGAAGTGAACATTCTGAGACGTGTTGCTTGACAGAGCTGCGTGGTCACCTTAGGCACCCTCTGAAGTTTACAACTTACGTAGCTGTATCGCCACTGGGCTTGTCAGAAAAAACGAGCTTTGAATCCACTGAAGCGGTTCCTGATTTTTCACTCCAATATTCTCTTTTAACAATAATGACAATATGAATCGATGCTATCACAAACCCCTCACGCCCACATTTCTTGCAAAGTGAGGTAATCGAAGATTATACAGCTTTGAATTAGCGACACTGATTGTGACAGAAATACCTCGTATCCATCCAGTGGTTTCCAAGTTATGAGATGGTAAATTTTAATCTTTTGTTGAGAAACGTCTCATGTCCAGTGACATTTTGATTTCTCACTGGTATCCTTGGTATTTTACTTTGTTTTCTGCTAAACAGGTGACAGTCAATAATGAACATCTATGTTATATAACCCCCTATGAACCATGGACCTTGCCGTTGGTGGGGAGGCTTACGTGCCTCAACGACACAGATAGCCGTACCGTAGGTGCAACCACAACGGAGGGGTATCTGTTGAGAGGCCAGACAAACATGTGGTTCCTGAAGAGAGGCAGCAGCCTTTTCAGTAGTTTCAGGGGCAACAGTATGAATGATTGACGGATCTGGCCCTTGTAACACTAACCAAAATGGCCTTGCTGTTGTGGTACTGCGAACGGCTGAAAGCAAGGGGAAAGTACAGCCGTAATTTTTCCCGAGGACATGCAGATTTACTGTATGATTAAATGATGAAGGCGTCCTCTTGGGTAAAATATTCCGGAGGTAAAATAGTCCCCCATTTGGATCTCCGGGCGGGATCTACTCAGGAGAACGTTGTTATCAGGAGAAAGAAAACTAGCGTTCTACGGATCGGAGCGTGGAATGTCAGATCCCTTAATCGGGCAGGTAGGTTAGAAAATTTAAAAAGGGAAATGGATAGGTTAAAGTTAGATATAGTGGGAATTAGTGAAGTTCGGTGGGAGGAGCAATAAGACTTTTGGTCAGGTGAATACAGGGTTATAAATACAAAAGCAAATAGGGGTAATGCAGAAGTAGGTTTAATAATGAATAAAAAAATAGGAATCCTGGTAAGCTACTACAAACAGCATAGTGAACGCATTATTGTGGCCAAGATAGACAAGAAGCCCACGCCTACTACAGTAGTACAAGTCTATATGCCAACTAGCTCTGCAGATGATGAAGAAATTGATAAAATGTATCATGAGATAAAAGAAATTATTCAGGTAGTGAAGGGAGACGAAAATTTAATAGTCATAGGTGCCTGGAATTCAAAAGTTGGAAAAGGGAGAGAAGGAAACATAGTAGGTCAATATGGATTGGGAGTAAGAAATGAAAGACGAAGCCGCCTGGTAGAATTTTGCACAGAGCATAACTTAATCGTAGCTAACACTTGGCTCAAGAATCATGAAAGAAGGCTGAATACATGGAAGAACCCTGGAGATACTAGAAGGTTTCAGATAGATTATATAATAGTAAGACAGAGATTTAGGAACCAGGTTTTAAATTGTAAGACATTTCCAGGGGCAGATGTGGACTCTGACCACAATCTATTGGTTATGAACTGTAGATTAAAACTGAAGAAACTGCAAAAAGACGGTAATTTAAGGAGATGGGACTTGGATAAACTGAAAGAACCCGAGGTTGTACAGAGTTTCAGGGAGAGCATAAGGTAACAATTGACAGGAATGGGGGAAAGAAATACAGTAGAAGAAGAATGGGTAGCTTTGAGGGATGAAATAGTGATGGCAGCAGAGGATCACGTAGGTAAAAAGACGAGGGCTAGTAGAAATCCTTGGGTAACAGAAGAGATACTAAATTTAATTGATGAAGGGAGAAGATACAAAAGTGCAGAAACTGAAGCAGGCAAAAAGGAATACAAACGTCTAAAAAATGAGATCGACAGGAAGTGCAAATTGGCTAAACAGGGATGGCTAGAGGACAAATGTAAGGATGTAGAGGTTTATCTCACGAGGGGTAAGACAGATACTGCCTACAGGAAAATTAAAGAGACCTTTGGAGAAAAGAGAGCCACTTGCATGAATATCAAGAGCTCAGATGGAAACCCAGTTCTAAGCAAAGAAGCGAAAGCAGGAAGTTGGAAGGAGTATATAGAGGGTCTATACAGGGGCGATGTTCTTGAGGACAATATTATGGAAATGGAAGACGATGTAGATGAAGATGAAATGGGAGATATGATACTGCGTGAAGAGTTTGACAGAGCACTGAAAGACCTAAGTCGAAACAAGGCCCTGGGAGTAGACAACATTCCATTAGAACTACTGAGAGCCTTGGGAAAGCCAGTCCTTACAAAACTCTACCATCTGGTGAGCAAGACGTATGAGACAGGCGAAATTCCCTCAGACTTCAAGAAGAATATATTAATTCCAATCCCAAAGAAAGCAGGTGTTGACAGATGTGAAAATTACCGAACTATCAGTTTAGTAAGTCACAGCTGCAAAATAGTAACGCGAATTCTTTACAGACGAATGGAAAAACTGGTAGAAGCCGACCTCGGGGAAGATCAGTTTGGATTCCGTAGAAACGTTGAAACACGTGAGGCAATACTGACCCTACGACTTACCTTAGAAGAAAGATTAACGAAAGGCAAACCTGCGTTTCTAGCATTTATAGACTTAGAGAAAGCTTTTGACAATGTTGACTGGAATATTCTCTTTCAAATTCTGAAGGTGGCAGGGGTAAAATACAGGGAGCGAAAGGCTATTTGCAATTTGTACAGAAAGCAGATGGAAATTACAAGAGTCGAGGGACATGAAAGGGAAGCAGTGGTTGGGAAGGGATTGAGACAGGGTTGTAGCCTCTCCCCGATGTTATTCAATCTGTATATTGAGCAAGCAGTAAAGGAAACAAAAGAAAAATTTGGAGTAGGAATTAAAATCCATGGAGAAGAAATAAAAGTTTTGAGGTTCGCTGATGACATTGTAATTCTGTCAGAGACGGCAAAGGACTTGGAAGAGCAGTTGAACGGAATGGACAGTGTCTTGAAAGGAGGGTATAAGATGAACATCAACAAAAGCAAAACGAGGATAATGGAATGTAGTCGAATTAAGTCGGGTGATGCTGATGGAATTAGATTAGAAAATGAGACACTTAAAGTAGTAAAGGAGTTTTGCTATTTGGGGAGCAAAATAACTGATGATGGTCGAAGTAGAGAGTATATAAAATGTAGACTGGTAATAGCAAGGAAAGCGTTTCTGAAGAAGAGAAATTTGTTAACATCGAGTATTGATTTAAGTGTCCGGAAGTTGTTTCTAAAAGTATTTGTATGGAGTGTAGCCATGTATGGAAGTAAAACACGGACGATAAATAGTTTAGACAAGAAGAGAATAGAAGCTTTCGAAATGTGGTGCTACAGAAGAATGCTGAAGATTAGATGGGTAGATCACATAACTAATCAGGAGGTACTGAATAGAATTGGGGAGGAGTTTGTGGCACAACTTGACAAGAAGAAGGGATCGGTTGGTAGGACATGTTCTGAGGCATCAAGGGATCACCAATTTAGTACTGGAGGGCAGCGTGGAGGGTAAAAATCGTAGAGGGAGACCAAGAGATGAATATACTAAGCAGATTGAGAAGGATGTAGGCTGCAGTAGGTACTGGGAGATGAAGAAGCTTGCACAGGATAGAGTAGCATGGAGAGCTGCATCAAACCAGTCTCAGGAATGAAGACCACAACAACAACAACGTGTTATATGACTGTATTAAAACTAATATTATACTCACCTTTCATTGCATTATGACATTTTTGAACTATTACTTCTGCACTGTTAAAGGCCTTCTGATATGAGTGATGTAGAACCATAAAGAAAGAGATGGAAAGCCGTTCGCAGCGAGCGTTTTGCCCAAAGTTCATGGTCAGTTTAATCTTAATATATTTATTATATATTATTATAATCTTAGTATATTTATTGTTGTTACTGTGATTGGTGTGGTGCATCCAGAGCTAAGGGCCCAGAATAATGTATCATCTGAGTCTGTAACTTACTGGTTTTGCAACACGTAGATATTCCATGAAGACTTTGATTTGAAATTTTGAAAGCCTCAGATTAACACCTGCTGTGCTCGTGAAGCGTTGAACATCAAAATTAGAATTAATCTCAACATCAATGACAAAACAGCTACTGCGGTGGAATTGATGGTACACAAGAGTCGTACTAAGTAGTTTTATCCCAAATTTCCAGAAGTTGAAGAACTAGCGAAAGCTCATGACCATGTAACTGTGTTCAAGTTTGATTTCGTGCAGAAGGTAATGCTTCCTGTAACTACAGTGCAAGAAACCTGTCTACGCCAACCGACAGAGAATGTTTTTAACATCCATTGCCTCAAAACCAACACTGCCAGATTTTACCTGTACCACGAAGGTACTGGGTAGAAAGAATCTAATGAAGTTTGCTCGTTTCTTCTTAATTATATTGCAGAGAAAGTCAGCCATAAAGTGAAACATCTGTACGTCTTCTCAGACGGATTTGGTGGACACAAATAAAATCACAGTTTCGTTCGAGTCTTGGTTATGTGATACAGAGTTCAGCATCGTCAAGTGAAAGATAAGAAAGCCTGACCATATCTACATTCTTAAAGAATATACAGAGCTTATTCTACAGTCATGTATTCAAAATAAGTTTGAAGTGAAGAGTATATATGACTGGTGGCCTCCGTAGCACAAAAAAGGTTGTTGTTTCTGAGGACGCTAGAGGAGTCTATGTGCCATCAGACAAGAAAGTCAAATTTATAGTCTCACAATACAATTAGTTTCTATTCATGAAAAACATGAGAGGTATAGTGACGGTATAGCCCTTCATTGATGAGTTGGCAGTATCAATGTTCAACCTGTCAATAGGAGTCTCATCTGCATTCCCTACATTAAGAGTCTACAGTTAACATATCTCCATCAAGCAGGAGAAAATTGAAGACATCAGGAAGTTTCGGCCTTACCTGTTTGAAGAAACTCAAGTGAGAGAGTTTGCACATCACAGTCACAGAAATAGTGATGATTGTGAATATGTGCATGTTGCAAATTATTTCATTGGGCAACATATTGTAAATACATAGGAGTACATATTGTACACTATTTTGTTATTGTTACACAAAAACACCATTTGTTGCAGTTCGTTTGATATAGAAACTCTGATGTCCATACTTTCTAGCCGACCCCCCCATGTCCAACAGTTATACGTATTAATGTTAAATACCGCCAGCACCTCGAGGAGCATGGGGAAGTAGAGCTGTGAGGATGAGTCGGCAGAGCACTTGCCCGTGAGAAGCAAAGGTCCGGAGATATAGTCTCGTTCCATCACACAATTTTAATCTGCCGGAAGTTTCATATTAGGTCCTGGTTGAGGGTAATTTCACCTAAATAGATAACTCTTGGAGCACTTAGGATTGGGAGTGTCTGATCAGACAGCAAACATATAGTTTGAATATATTCCTGCACACCACTCGATAGAAGATACGCAACACTGGCGACCCTGCCAGAGTAGCACTGGCCATTGATTTTAGGAACAATTTCGAACTGTAGTGGGCGAGTAGTGGGATCAGCAGTGGCGCCCCGACTCCAGTCTGCACGTGCAACGCTGGGGGTGCTGCATAGCTCGTCCTTCACGCCTTCTGCTGCGGTTGGTAAGCCTGGGTGGACTACTTGGCGCCGGCTGTCTGGGGCGAGGTCCGATGTTCGACAATGCAGTCTTTAAGGTGTCACAGGGGGCGCGAATGCTGCGTTCTCTGGGCGGGTCGTTGCAGTAGTACGATCGATTTCGTGCTGTGTCTGGTGGGTCCAGGCCCTTATGGGGGAGGACACAATACTGCCTCTGGGTCATTGAAGCTTACTACAGGCGGGGGTGGTGAGTGACGGCTTCGCTCTCAGTCACACATACAAGAGGTCATCGAGCAACACGTCTGACTGCTGCATAACTGAGTGGGCTTCAGCTGCAGCCTACACGTCTCAGATGTCCGTCGTCAGTGCACTGATCTGCTTGACGGCTGATATACACGGAGGCTGGACCCCAGTAGCTTAGCTGTTATACATAAGTTTTGAGCCTTTTACTTTACAATATACACTATGCAAAAATTGAGACAGTACCACCTTGTCACAGTGCGTTAGGCGTTTTTGTCAGAGAGATGGAGACAGAAAAAGAAGCTAACAATACTAAGATAGAGGAATTGAGAGCTAAATATGAGGCAGAAAGAGAAGGTAGCTAGCATTAGACAGAGAAAACGAGAGTTAAATGTAAGGCAGAAAGGGTAGCTATGCAGAGTGAGTAAAGGGAAGGATAAATGTAGAAAAACATGTACTTTATGAAAGTTCTAAGGACAGAGAAATGGTGAAATGGTGCTTGTAGTGAAACGAGACATTTTGAAAAAAAAAAAAAAACTGAAACTGGCAACTAAAGAATCGCCAAACCTGTTATAAGGATATGGTACCTATTGGTCAAATACATTACCTAAGCGAGTAGATAATTTAACGAATAAAAGTGGAATGTCTATTTCTAAGAACTGTAGAGCTTTAGGGGTTAGCGATGTACCACCATTTAAACATGAAAGAGTCTTAGGGGATGGGCTTCTTAAGTATGGAAAAGCAGACTATGTAAAGATTTTAGTAAATTATAAGAAACCTGACGTAGGGGAATACGGTTATGTTATGGTTGCAACTTGTGCAGACGCTACTAAATATATTCAACATTTGCACAAAACTGCGTAACATAGGAGAACGATATTAATTACCCAAGTAGACCCTACAGTTCAGAATGAGATTTTCACTCTGCAGCGGAGTGTGCGCTGATATGAAACTTTCTGGCAGATTAAAACTGTGTGCCGGACCGAGACTCGAACTCGGAACCTTTGCCATTCGCGGGCAAACGCTCTACCAACTGAGCTACCCAAGCACCACTCACGCCCCGTCCTCACAGCTTTACTTCTGCCAGTACCTCGTCTCCTACTTTCCAAACTTTACAGAAGGTCTCCTGCGAACCTTGCAGAACTAGCACTCCTGAAAGAAAGGATATTGCGGAGACAGTTGGTAGAGCGCTTGCCCGCGAAAGGTAAAGGTCCCGAGTTCGAGTCTCGGTCCGGCACACAGTTTTAATCTGCCAGGAAGTTTCATATCAGCGCACACTCCGCTGCAGAGTGAAAATCTCATTCTGAAAACATCCCTCAGGCTGTGGCTAAGCCATGTCTCCGCAATATCCTTTCTTTCAGGAGTGCTAGTTCTGCAAGGTTCGCAGGAGAGCTTCTGTAAAGTTTGGAAGGTAGGAGACGAGGTACTGGCAGAAGTAAAGCTGTGAGGACGGGGCGTGAGTCGTGCTTGGGTAGCTCAGTTGGCAGTCTGCCTTCGGCAGTGACACAGTGCGGACCGTGTTGCCTGCCGGCCGCGCTGTGGTGCGCGCGCCTGTTTGTTTACGCCGGAGCAGCTTCGCGTGTGCGGTGTTGTGAGTCTAGAACGAGATGGCACACTCGTACAGAAAAACGACTTTGAAGTTCAGTTTTGCGAACGACTATACACGACCAAAGGCACACGAGATTGAACGTTTCTTCAGAGAAGAGGTAAAAATCGATCCACAGGAAATCGTGGGAATCAATTTATCGCTCGTTTCAAGCGTCGTTTATGTCAAGCTTGTTGACGAGGCTGCTTGAGAAAGACTTCTACAACGATCACCGAACGGGTATCGTTTCTGTCATGCCGACGGGAATGTTGGTGCGGTTACAGTCGATCACGCGGGAATGGGGATCCGCACTATACGAGTCTTCGAACTTCCGTTTGAGGTCCCGTCTGAACTTGTTACCGACGCCTTTCGACCATACGGTACAGTTCTATCCCATGTGGCCGAAAAATGGACGAGTTTTACCACGTACCCCGTTTTAAATGGGGTGCGACAAATACGGATAGAACTGCGCAAGCACGTCCCCTCTTATTTGTACATAGGAGGTTGTCGAGCGATTATAATCTATGATGGGCAACCTCGCACTTGCTCGGGGTGCGGGAAAGAAGGTCACGTCCGCTCGGAATGCCTCCAGCGACGTTTAGTGCAAACTCCACGGGATGACGTTCAGGCGCCACAACCGACGACTGTCTTACCGTTGACCTTTGTGGAAGCCCTGAGAGGCGACGTGAGGGAGACTTCCGATGGGCACCAGCAGCTGCCCCCTGTAGAGAACATGGACACCAACGGACTGGAACTCCGACCACCGGTTCCACCACAGCAGACACAGGACACCGCAGAAGAGATGCAGCTGACGGCCGCTCCAGGCTCATCCGTGGTGGCTGCCAGTGCTTCCACCGAGAGCGTGATAGGCCAGGCCCCAGACAGAGGATACGCAACCCCAACAGCCGATGCGGAAGCAAGGCAACGGAAACAGCGTTCGCCGAAGAGAAGAAAGAAGCGTCGACTGACTTCTGCTGACGATAGCCATAGTCCCGAGAGGACAGTGGACGACAACGACAGTATCGACCTGAGACCAGTGGATTCAACAGATACCGCGATGACGATGCAGGAACTACACAGCGACGATAACTTGAACTCTCCTTCTGGTGACCGGAAGGCGGAAGTAGAGATGACAACTGTCCAACATCAGAGCGATGACACCGTTACCTCCCATCCTTCGACCAGTTCCGGAAATTTGCTGGGGGACTGGGCGCAAGAAATGGACCAACAGGAACAGGATGAAAATACGAACGCGACGATTGAGGACAGTCCTGGCCAGAGGCCGGGAGGGGTCGCGACATGTTGACCAACTTAGTGTGTTGAGGAGCGCCGGGGGCAGATGGACGCTAAATGACACCGCCCTACAACTGATGAACACAAGCCAGGCGTACCGCATTGCCACGATAAACATTAATGGCATACGGACACCGCTTCAAATTCAAATGCTGAAAGATATGTTACGCGCTGCGGACGTGGATATTGTACTCCTACAAGAAGTGCGTTTCACATCGCCGCCAGAGTTCTACGGTTACGAGGCACATTATTCAGTGCACGATGAAAGTGGATGCGGTGTGGCGATTCTCACCAGGGAAGGAATAGGAATGGAGGACGTCAGGTCTCTCCCTTCGGCACGCGGCATAGCGATCACTGTCGACGGCGTTCGTTTCATCAATTTATACGCACCATCTGGCTCCACAAAACGAAGAGAAAGGGCGACTTTTTACACCGAAGAGATAGCACCGTTGTTTGCTGGACGCTTTGATAACTATATAGTGGGCGGCGACTTTAATTGTGTCGTCGACAAAAAGGACCAAGTACCTCCTTATGTGCCATGCATGGAACTGCGTGCGTTGATTACCGAAATGGCGCTTCTGGATACCTGGGAACTGCAGCATGGTGACAGACCGGGTTATACGTTTGTCACGGGACACTCGGCGAGTAGACTTGATAGAGTGTACGTGACACGAGCCCTACGGACGACGATACTGGATGCCGAAATCTGGCCAGCGGCTTTTACGGATCATATGGCGTACGTCTGTACGATTTCACTAACGCGTCATAAGATATGGCGGAGTAAAGGTCACTGGAAAATTAATTGTGCACTTTTACGTGACACTGAATGTCACCGGTCGATAGAGGCGGCCTGGGAGACCTGCGTTCGCCGCCAACGAGCATACACCTCGGTTCTCCAGTGGTGGATTAAATGCGCAAAACCAACGTTACGGAGAACGTTGATACGATACGGGCAGGACAAATCGCAGTGGAACCGCACAACGGCTGATTTTTATTTTACAGCCCTGAGGGAGCTGATGACCCAACAACCATCGCCGGAAAGGCACACGGCCATGCGCAGGATAAAAGCCAAGTTATTACAGCTGACGAGACTAAGAATGGAAGGTATAATGGTCCGGGCGAGATTGGCGGACACAGTTGCTGCCGAAACCCCCTCCATGCACCACGTGGTACGTGAACGTCAACGACGACGCAGGACATTGATCAGGGAACTAATCTCTGAAACTGGCCAGCAAGTTGTGCACCAGCGTGATATTGCGCATGCGTTTACCGACTATTTCCGCCAGTTATATGGACCTGTACATGTGAACCACGAGACACTACATGATGTCACCTCGGAAATGCCAGATAGAGGACCACCACTGGATGCAGAGACTTTCATCACAGCGATAACAGAGGACGAGCTGACAGACGCAATTGCCAGGGGGGCTCCGAACAAGTCCCCAGGACAGGACGGCTTCCCAATTGAATTTTACCGCGCCTTTGCATACCTCATGGGACGGACCTGGATTCAGATGTACAACGAACTCCTGTTACCGCAGACTGAGATACCTGCCGAATTCACGGAGGGTATCATCATCCCAATACCCAAACCACGCGGTGGCAGAAATCCAGGAGATTATAGACCACTCACTCTCTTGAACTGTGACTATAAGATTTTCGCGCGCATCCTTGGGGCTCGCCTGCGGTCTTCACTTTCTGATAGACTCCTCATAGATCAAACTTGCCTCGGCGGTAAGAGCAACGTACATACGGCGCTCAGTGACTACCGAGATATCATCGCATTAGCAGCGGCATGCCGAGTGCGTGGGGCACTCGTCGCTATTGACTTCGATCATGCGTTCGACAGAGTGGATCATACCTTTTTGCATGCGGTGATGGGCAGATTGGGAATCCCACAGGCCTTCATCCTAGTGATCATGCGACTGTTACACGGCGTACGATCAAAGGTCTCGGTGAATGGGCGGGGCACTGACTACATTGTTATTTCAAGGTCAGTTCGTCAAGGTTGCCCCCTTTCGATATTTTTGTATGCAATGGCTTTGGAACCCTGTCTATATGGTCTCCGAAGACGGTTGGAGGGAGTGCCGTTGCCACAACTGACCTTTCATTGCCGCGCTTATGCTGACGATGTGATGCTGGTGGCACGGACAGGCGAAGAAGTACGTACGGCGTTGGCATGGATACAGCGATACGGGATGGCCGCAGGAAGCGTGCTTAATCTACAAAAATCACGCTGCATGAATGTCGGTCGAGGATTACAACCGGGGGAGGAAGGCCCGCTCATCTTAGTTAAGACCATAAAATGCCTCGGTATTACGTTCCACACGGATGTGCAGCGGACAGCAGCGGATAACTACCGACGCATATTGAAGCTGATGCGGACAATGGTGCTGTTTCAGAAATTAAGAGCGTTGGATATGATTCAGAGGGTGACCTATGTTAACGTATACCTAGCACCGAGACTCACTCACGTAGCGCATGTCCTGCCTTTAACGCGCACAATGGCATCACGGATACAAGCAACTTTCGGAACCTACGTGAGTGTGGGACACCTGTTTAAGATCCGATACACAACGCTTACGCTACCACCTGGAGAGGGTGGACTTGGTCTAGTGAACGTATATGACAAGGCACGGGCGTTATTCGTCAGTACGATTTTCCGACAGTGGCGCGGTCAATTTCGCAATATCTCGGGTGCGTTGGCCGATGTACTAGCGCCCACTTCAATGCTGCCCCCAGTCGATGTAGGCCATATTTCACCGAAGCTGTCACATTTCAAGTCTTTTTTTTTTTGGAGCTTAGCTATGTCAGAGATTCCTTCCCAACAACACGACTACCGACGACGCGAGACGTATACCAACTCTTACTGCGCCGGTGCCCCAGGAATACCCTGGAAAAGAAGTACCCAGACAAGAACTGGCGACAGATATGGCGCGTTATACGGAACGTTTACCTCCCAACGTCGGTACGCTCAACATGGTATGCGGTGATAAATAGGAAGTTCGCAACGAATCAACGGCGGCACGCGATTCATTTGGCAGACACTCCACTATGTTTAGGCTGCGCAGCAGTGGACACTGATGAACATCGTTTAGCATGTAGTGGGACGGCTCCAGTGTGGCACTTGGCACAACAGATATTGGCGTTCCTGTTACGCTCCGCCCCTCACACAATTTCATCAGACACACTTTTTTCCCCCAAGAATCTTATTTCCCGGTCCAAAAACCCAATGCAGTGACATGGGTGCGGGGAATGGTGGTGGGCTACGTGTATAACGAATCGGAAAGGGACAAAATTGATTTTTGGCATTTTCTCCTGGATGGACACACGAAGCTGCAACAGCATAAGAAATATAGGCAAGACTTCGCTAATTACTTGCGACTTACATTTACCGACCCGCCGGCCAGATGGGGTGTGACGGGTGAGAGATGAGATAGCCGAAGAAGCCGAGATAGACATCGATCACACTTACGGACCCTTAGTTAATTTCGAGAAGACGACCCAGTCTTACACCAACGTCTGGAGAACGAGTCGATAGATGGCTCTCTTGCTCTATCGAACGTCGGGTCGTGAGCAGGTGTCGCCCGCGACACGAATTTCATTTCATTGCTACAGGAGCATGTTTCTTTTGTATATGTACTATCCGCAATGTCTTCATGTCTTTCATTTGGGCATTTTCAGTTTTATTCATTTCCTTAGTTAATTAATTTTCTAATTAGCCACTATTTGTCAACATATGGACTTTGTAGACACTATTTATGCGATAGTACAACAACATGTATGTCAGCAAAGGTGGTAAGCCTGACATTGGATAAAAAAAAAAAAAAAAAAAAAAATTGGTAGAGCGCTTGCCCGCGAAAGGCAAAGGTCCCGAGTTCGAGTCTCGGTCCGGCACACAGTTTTAATCTGCCAGGAAGTTTCAGACCCTACAGTGTTTAAAGAGGTTGATCTGTGACTAGCAAAGGGATAGTGACAGACGATTAATTGCTTACATGTGATCCAGAGGGGAATATACACCCAGATGCTTTCTTAAAATCATTTGATGTAGTATGTTGGGCAGAAGTAAAGGGATTTATAATCATTGTTGGTTACTTAAGTTACCAAACGTCCGAATGGGGTTTTAAATATCAATGCAGATATAGAAGTGGATAAGTTTCAAGCAGCATTTAAGAAGGAATTTCTGTGTCCTAGAGAGTAGACTACATCTACGTCATTGCTCTGCTATTCGCAATAAAGTGCCGGGGAGAGGGTTTAATGAACCACGTTCAAGTTGTCTCTCTACAGTTCCACTCTCGAACAAAGCGCGGGAAAAAACGAGCACTAAAATTTTTCTGTGCGAGCCCAATTTTCTCGTATTGTATCGTGACGATCATTTCTCACTATGTAGGTGGGTGTCAACAGAATGTTTTCGCAATAGGGAAATGATGATGGTAAACCTAATTTTGAAAAATATTTTAACCAAAATGATAGCTCATGTGAGGATTCAAGAGTAAGTCAATAAGATTTAACTACTAGTCAGATACTAAATTATTTAGTGGTCTTCAGATTTATTGTACTAAGCATATGAACATGAACGAATATCTGAGTGGATCATTAAGTTGCGAATACGTATTACATAATTTATTATGCCAAATACACACTGTTGAAAGAGAGAAATTTACAATGAGGTGACAAAACTCATGAGATAGAGATATGGACATCCACAGATGGCGGTAATCGCGTATACATAGTATAAAAGAACAGTGGGTTGACAGAGATGACATTTGCTATCAGGTGATTCATATGAAAAGATTTCCGGCGTGATTATGGCCGCACGTCGGGTACTAACATACTTTGAACACCGAATCCTAGTTGGAATTATATGATGGGACACTGCATTTTCGGAATCGTTAGAGAATTCAACACTCCTAGAGCCACAGTGTCGAGGGTGTGCCGAGAATACCGAATATCTGGCGTTACCTCTCACTACGGACAACGCAGTGGCCGACGGCCTTCATTTAACAACCGAGAGCAGTGCCGTTTCCGCAGAGCTGTCAGTGACAACAGACGAGCAATACTGTGTAACATATCTGCAGGAATCAATGTTCAAAGTATCCGTTAATACTGTGCGGTGAAATGTGTCTTTGCTGACAGCACGGCATCACCTGCAGTGCTTCTTCTGGGCTCGTGGCCACATCGGTTGGATCGTAGACGACTGGAAAACCATGACCTGGTCAGACGAGTCCCGATTTCAGTTGGTAATAGCTGATGGTAGGATTAGAGTGTGGCGTAGACCTCACGAAGCCATGAACAAAAATGGTTCAAATGGCTCTGAGCACTATGCGACTTAACTTCTGAGGTTATCAGTCGCCTAGAACTTAGAACCAATTAAACCTAACAACCTAAGGACATCACACACATCCATGCCCGAGGCAGGATTCGATCCTGCGACCGTAGCGGTCGTTCGGCTCCAGACTGTAGCGCCAGGAAGCCATGAACCTAACTTGTCAACAAGGTACTTGAAAGTTGGTGGTGCCTCCATAGTACTGTGTGCTTTGTTTACATGGAATGGACTGGGTTCTCTGGTCCAGCTGAACCGATCATTGGCCACTTGGACATCATTTACAGCCATTCATGGAGTTCGTATTATCAAAGAACGATGGAATTTTTACGGATGACAATGTGTCATGTCGTCGGACTACAACTGTTTGCGAGTGGTTTGAAGAATATTGTGGACAATTCGAACCAATTATTTGGCTACACAGATCGCCGGACATGAATCCCATCGGACAGCTATGGGGCATAAACCATAGGTCAGTTTGTGCACAAAAGCCTGTACCGGCAACACTCTCTCAATTGTGGACAACTTTAGAGGCTGCATGGGTCAATATTTCTGCAGGGGATTACCAGCGACTTGTTGAGTCCACGCTACGTCAGTTGCTGCACTACTCCGGGCAAGGGGAGGTCCTGCACGGTATTGGGAGCTATCCCATGACTTTTGTCACCTCATTGCATTAGTAGTGGACTGTGTTGTGTCATTGTGTCAGGCATGCTACAGTATGTATATGCCCCATATTTACTCGTAAGAAGCATATTATATAAAGGAAAGGTAGACGGTAAAGACGTAAGGTGCATTTAATGCCCAGATCTAAGTGTAGGTTGCAAGAATGCGTCTGGAGGGAACCTAAAATAACTGCGAATATTGCGTGCCCCATGACAACCGGTGCAGAACCAGAAAGAGACTTTTATTAATATCAAAAGTGATTTTCTTAAAATTGTGCCCTTATGTTACTTTATTAGTCAGAGGCAAAATAGTCGTATTAGTTATTTTATTTTTGTTTAATGAAATGCATGAAGTTCCAACAGTTTAAATGTTTATGTAATGTAAGAAATGTTACTAGTGTGGCAGAAGCCCAGTTACTGATTGCTGGTTTCGTGTAACAGAGGATAAGCGATAAATTTAAATAAAATGCTCGCAGGCGCTGCCGCTAAAACAATGGGTATGAAATTACGATGCGAATTTCGCAGCAGAAAAATTAAATGACAATATTCAATAAGAAAACGTGTACTAGCGTTAAATGTTAACACAAATGTGTTGCATTTACAAGTATCTTGTTGTCTTAAGAATGATACTTGTATTATGTCTAAACGAAATTTGAATGAAGTTATGTTAGGACACTTAAACATGCTGTGTGAAATATTTACTCTCGCTGTCAACATCTGAGACGTATTAGATAGTGGTATTGTATATGAATAAAGCAATCTATGTAGGTGATTTATACACTCAGAACAAAAATTTATCCTGTTACCGATGTATGATGCCATGCTGTAAAATAAAGGACGTGGGCTCTGCAAATAATAAAAATAGACATTTCAATTAATATTTTACGGTTATAAATGCTATATTTACAAGAAGCTAATTATTTTCCGTGTTGAGAGTAAGATGAAACGTCAGCGAGCTGTAGAGTGGGCTGTATTTATATTAATTGTTCATAACGAATAAATAAATGGAACTGTTATATACTATGCATGTGAATGTAAGATATGTGACATGAGCGTTCGGACGAGACTTCAGTTTTGTATTAAACTCACAACAGTCACACTTATAGAGCCGTTAAACAGATACCACAGTTACTGGGTGGATCTGATGAAAATAAATATTGCAGCTTCGCTGGTGGAGCTGTCAAGATGAATGCAGCAGTCACCAGCCACAGTCGTTAATCTATATTGCAGTCACTCCAGGGGAACTGTAAGGCAGAATCTACCGTGAATATAGTGGAACTGGATGAGGAATGCTATTTATATTTATTCTGTTTAAGGTAGTATTTAGAGGATGGTGCATTGAAAGGCAAAGTATTTATGTAAAGTAGGGAATATTCAAGATGTTTACAATTTATAAGGAATGATAATGATTTATGTTAACGAAAATTATTATAAAAACATAAATAGGTACTCACTGGTCACGAGACACCAACTCCGATCTGTATGCTCAGTGCGAATTTGTTGGAACAAATATGATTAAGAATATTGTGAGTGTACAGTACTTAGACTGAATTTTCCCATGTTGAGAAATCAGAAGGAGATATTTGTTTTACTTGGTCTTTGCTTTGAAGTATGGAAGTACTTGGTAAAAACTTTCTCATGCCAAGATCGCATAAAAATTTCCTTGTTTAGACACAACCGGTTTCGACAGACATTTCTGTCATCTTGAGGTCTTCAAATTTATAGCAAAAAATTTTTAAGACCTGAAGATACATCAAAGTCTGTCGAAACCGGTTGTTTGTAAATAAGGAAGTTTTTCTATGATTTTGGCTTTAGAAAGTTTTCACCAAGTATGGTACTTACAGGGTGTTTCAAAAATGACCGGTATATTTGAAACGGCAATAAAAACTAAACGAGCAGCGATAGAAATACACCGTTTGTTGCAATATGCTTGGGACAACAGTACATTTTCAGGCAGACAAACTTTCGAAATTACAGTAGTTACAATTTTCAACAACAGATGGCGCTGCGGTCTGGGAAACTCTATAGTACGATATTTTCCACATATCCACCATGCGTAGCAATAATATGGCGTAGTCTCTGAATGAAATTACCCGAAACCTTTGACAACATGTCTGGCGGAATGGCTTCACATGCAGATGAGATGTACTGCTTCACCTGTTCAATTGTTTCTGGATTCTGGCGGTACACCTGGTCTTTCAAGTGTCCCCACAGAAAGAAGTCACAGGGGTTCATGTCTGGCGAATAGGGAGTCCAATCCACGCCGCCTCCTGTATGTTTCGGATAGCCCAAAGCAATCACACGATCATCGAAATATTCATTCAGGAAATTAAAGACGTCGGCCGTGCGATGTGGTCGGGCACCATCTTGCATAAACCACGAGGTGTTCGCAGTGTCGTCTAAGGCAGTTTGTACCGCCACAAATTCACGAAGAATGTCCAGATAGCGTGATGCAATAATCGTTTCGGATCTGAAAAATGGGCCAATGATTCCTTTGGAAGACATGGCGGCCCAGACCAGTACTTTTTGAGGATGCAGGGACGATGGGACTGCAACATGGGGCTTCTCGGTTCCCCATATGCTCCAGTTCTGTTTATTGACGAAGCCGTCCAGGTAAAAATAAGCTTCGTCAGTAAACCAAATGCTGCCCACATGCATATCGCCGTCATCAATCCTGTGCACTATATCGTTAGCGAATGTCTCTCGTGCAGCAATGGTAGCGGCTCTGAGGGGTTGCCGCGTTTGAATTTTGTATGGATAGAGGTGTAAACACTGGCGCATGAGACGATACGTGGACGTTGGCGTCATCTGGACCGCAGCTGCAACACGGCGAACGGAAACCCGAGGCCGCTGTTGGATCACCTGCTGCACTAGCTGCGCGTTGCCCTCTGTGGTTGCCGTACGCGGTCGCCCTACCTTTCCAGCACGTTCATCCGTCACGTTCCCAGTCCGTTGAAATTTTTCAAACAGATCCTTTATTGTATCGCTTTTCGGTCCTTTGGTTACATTAAACCTCCGTTGAAAACTTCGTCTTGTTGCAACAACACTGTGTTCTAGGCGGTGGAATTCCAACACCAGAAAAATCCTCTGTTCTAAGGAATAAACCATGTTGTCTACAGCACACTTGCACGTTGTGAACAGCACACGCTTACAGCAGAAAGACGACGTACAGAATGGCGCACCCGCAGACTGCGTTGTCTTCTATATCTTTCACATCACTTGCAGCGCCATCTGTTGTTGAAAATTGTAACTACTGTAATTTCGAAAGTTTGTCCGCCTGCAAATGTACTGTTGTCCCAAGCATATTGCAACAAACGGTGTATTTCTATCGCTGCTCGTTTAGTTTTTATTGCCGTTTCAAATATACCGGTCATTTTTTAAACACCCTGTATCTCAGTTTATATTTGCAGTATTGGAAAAATACTTCTATTTCTAAATAAAATCTTATTTATTGAAGACCGATTTACAAACGACCTTGCCTGTGGCTTGTTTCCTTGGCTGAGTGATCTAGATGGTTCAGATGGATCTAAGCACTGTGGGACTTAACATCTGAGGTCATCAGTCCCCCAGACTTAAAACTACTTAAACCTAACTAACCTAAGGACATCACACACATGCATGCCCAAGGCAGGATTCGAACCTGCGACCGTAGCAGCAGCGCGGTTCCGGACTGAAGCGCCTAGAACCGCTCGGCCACAGCGGCTGGCAGTGATCTAGACAGCATTGTTTGTCTTCGAGGGTATGTGTACAACGGATCGCCTATGTCTTCAGCTCGTTCATCAGTTTACACCTGTAATAAATAATGGAAGCTAGGAAAATGTTACGAACAATATTGTTGAGCAGCCAAACGAAGTCATAAGAGGGTGACAAAACTTTTGTTAATATGTTTTCAAATATATTTTAGGAAAAAACGTTTTGCGACGCCACGCAATATCCGTAAGCGCTAAGCATCTATATCTACATCTAAATTTATACTCCGCAAGCTACCCAACGGTGTGTGGCGGGGGGCACTTTACGTGACACTGTCATTACCTCCCTTTCCTGTTCCAGTCGCGTATGGTTCGCAGGAAGAACGACTGCCGGAAAGCCTCCGTGCGCGCTCGAATCTCTCTAATTTTACATAAATGATCTCCTCGGGAGGTCTAAGTAGGGGGAAGCAATATATTCGATACCTCACCCAGAAACGCACCCTCTCGAAAAAACAATGGAGTACGTGGCCATGACTGTGTGTGTGGTGACAGTAGGGCTACAATACTCCGGCTGCCACTGTGGGAATTGAAGATATTAACAAAATGTAAAAGCCCGTCCGTCGTTGCTCCGTATAATACTCTGACTGGCGAGTTACTATTGTGTTGTGCCAGACCAGGATTTTTATTGCACTAAATACTGAACTGAACTGAAAGACAGTGACGGAAACACCAAGAAGGAGTTGTGCAACACAAACGAAGGTTGATTCAAATGGCTCTGAGCACTATGGGACTTAACATCTGAGGTCATCAGTCCCCTAGAACTTAGAACTAATTAAACCTAACTAACCTAAGGACATCACAAACATCCATGCCCAGGCAGGATTCGAACCTGCGACGGTAGCGGTCGCGCGGTTCCAGACTGAAGCGCCTAGAACCGCTCGGCCAAACGAAGGTTGGTGGACGTGTTCCTGCTTCTTGAAGATGATGTCTATTCACATTTCGCGCCAGTCGCTAGACTGGTGCTAGTAGTGCCACTGCGAAGATGCAGATCACATTTGTTTTGAATACGCCCTGTAAAGGTCGTGAGATTAGATGTGGTGGGTTGATATTGGACAAGAACGTTTTTAAGGCGACGAAGACTACGAGATACTGAATGTTACTTTTGCGATAGTGTAGATGGACTTGACAAGAATGTAGCCACTGTACATGGTTGTTGGCAGCGTTGGTCACGAGAATTTATAAGACCGCGCTCCGGACGGCCCCTTGACACAGTCGAGACAGAAGACAATCGTATTCGGCTGTTACTCTGACGCATCTTACTATATCTGCGGTACAAATGAGGAGCAGGTGGCACCACAGTAGTACAACGAACTGTTGCAAATCGGTTACTTCAAGGACAGCTCCGAGTCAGATGCCCTGTAGTTTGCATTCCACTCAAACCACCGCCAATTGCGACTTCAGTGGCGTCAAGCGGGAGCTCATTGGAGGTCAGGATGAAGGTCTCTTGTGTTTTCTGATGAAAGCCGGTTCTGCCTCTGTGGAAGTGATGGCCGTGTGTTGGTTAGGAGGAGGCCAATTGAGGACCTGCAACCAAACTGTCTGTATGCTAACACACTAGACTTACACCTGGGCCTGTGGGATGGAGTGCGATTTCGCATATTAGGAGCATTCTCGTGGTTAGTCCTCGCACCATGACTGCAAATTTGTGGGTCAGTCGACGCGCGGGTTTAGCCGAGCGGTCCAAGCCGCTGCAGTCATGGACTCTGCGGATGATCCCAGCGGAGGTTCGAGTCCTCCCTCGGGCATGGGTGTGTGTGTTTGTCATTAGGATAATTTAGGTTAAGTAGTGTGTACGCTTAGGGACTGATGATCTTAGCAGTTAAGTCCTATAAGATTTCACACACATTTGAACATTTTTTTGTACGTCAGTCTGGTGATTCGACCTGTTGTGCTGTCATTCGTGAACAGCATTCCTGCGGGTTTTTTCCAACCGGATAATGCTCTCCCACATACGGCTATTGAAACCCGACATACTCTAGAGGGTGTCGACACGTCGGCTTGGCTTGCTCGATCACCGATCTGTCTTCAGTCGAGTACTCATAGTAAATCGTCGGGCGACAGCCCCAGCGTCACCTACAAACAGCATTAACCGTCCTTGTATTGAGCGAACAAGTGCAACAAGCACAGAACTCCATCCTACACTCTGACATCCGGCACCTGTACAATACAATATATGCACATTTGCATGCTCGCATTCAACATTGTGGCGGTTACACTATTTGTTAATGTACCAGTATTTCACAGTGGCAGTAGCTTATCTCGCGCTTGTATTAACCTGTGCTCTCGCAATATTAATAACTGAAATATATTACCTATACACAAGTATTCCCGAAATTTCATTATTCTACATTACTTACTTCTCACGTTGCGATTTCCCGTCCGTCAGTGCACTCCAGATTTTTTTCATTATTGGAAGGAATTCTCACATTAACAAACGTAATTGCGGTAACAAACCGAATAAATCATAATTGCGTTATGACACGTATATGAGGTTGTTCACCGGCCGCGGTGGCCGAGCGGTTCTAGGCGCTTCAGTCCGGAACCGCGCGACTGCTACGGTGTCAGGTTGGAATCCTGCCTCGAGCATGGATGTGTTAGGTTTAAGTAGCTCTAAGTTCTAGGGGACTCATGACCTCAGATGTTAAGTCTCATAGTGCTCAGAGCCATTCGAACCATTTGAGGTTGTTCAGCGATGTTTACATAACTCTACATGATATCCTTTGTCAAAATTTGTGTACTGAAGACCTCAGCTGCAAACATTGGTAAGGGACAGTCGATGAGAAACGGGGTTATTCCATATAAAACAAATTAAGTGATTTGATTTATTCGTATTAGTCGGTGGTTCCACGTTAAACCGAGAAATGGCAGCTCTATCTGTTCCAGCTTTTCGCTAACGGCAATTTTGTCTAGATATGCGCTTTTAAACAGTGTTAAGTGCGAAAGACATGGCTGCCAATAGCAGTAATGCACACGGTATTCGTGCCTCGAAATTGGTTTTCAGGAACGATTTGTACGAACATGAACGCAAATCTACTTAAAAATTTGTTGTTGATCAGATAAATGGGAAAATTTGTTTAAGCAAGTAAACGACGTTATGTCTTCTCCGTTGTTATTGTTTACGTGAATTTACGTGACAGTGCAATGACAAACACATTAAAGGTTTCCAATGTCATTGTTTAAGTGCTTTAGTAAGGTGATTGCTAAAATTAATTTTGTATTATGCTGAACCATGAACAAATATATGAGATATTTATACTGTATTAACGGGAATATTGTTAATGCAAATATTACTATCAAAAACAGAAACAATTAGACTCTTTTAAATTTTTATGTTTGAGAGGTTTGACAGTAATGTTGTGTTAGTTGGTGCAGCAAGTAAACTGTGGTAAGTCCATGTTAATCCTTTTTAAGTGCACTCAGCTTGCAAGTGAACTATGTTAAGTACACACTGACAGATTTTTAGAACTAAAATTGTAGGCAGAATTATTATTTTATAAATATATCGTTACTGAAAAAATGTCTGCTGGCAGCGACGTCTCTCAATAAAAAGTCACATTGCGTTCACTGAAATATGTTATTTATAAGATTTTACTGAAACTTTACTGCACTGTTTCTAAAAACTACCAAATTGTCCCTTAGTTTTGTTCTATCTGAGGTCTTCAGTTCAGGTACCTATTCTGCAGTGTTCAGTTTTCAGTCACATGTATGCTCCTTAATGTTGTAATTTTATAGCACATGTTCTTTAATTGACTCATACAACTTTATCCCTTCGAAAGACGATTTTTGTATATCTTTTGAGCGAATGCCTGCGGCATCCTTGTGTAGCCGCTACGTATGTAATTTTAAAGGAACATTTGACCAACAGTGACGGACGCCTTTGTGAGAAGTCCCAAAAAGTCAGTATGTCGTCTGGAATTTTCTCTGAACTGATTTTGGTGACTGTCTAGTGGTACCAGAGAACATACTGGGATTTCTCCTGTCTTAAGTACATGTTGTTTGCAACTGGTGCGCGACTCCGCTTTTGTTACGTCACTGTGCTCTGTAACAAACAAAGTAGCAGTAAATAATATGTACACAAAAGCTTGAATATGTCACAAGCAATTCAAGATAAAAAGCATTTATCTACGTGTCATATTTTATGCCTTATGAACGTTCGTCATCAGCGAAAGACTTTTGGGACAAACGGTATAATTATGAGGATATGCCATCTACTGCTTAGGCCCCGTGTCGACTTAACGTCCTGCAGCGCCCTGTTAAGCTGTTATTCTTGCTTCATATCCTTTTGAAACCGAACACTTTGTTCTTCGTCTTCTGTTTGATTCTCTTTTCATTCTTGTACATACAGTGTAGTACCCGTCATTCACTATCTGCTACACTTAATTTTCTGACAATTTCGAACCAATGCGCTATTTAACAATGCAGAATGCTTTTTCTTTTTTTGCTTAAGTCTTAGTTCAATTAGGAATTGAAACGTCAGAACTGCCTCTCAACGCACGAACTGTCCTCGAAATTCCCACCATATATAACGAGCGAATATGTATTCCATTACAGAGATTCGAACCAGTTACCTCCAAGCCTATCGACATCGCAAAGGCGTTAGCGAACTCTACCACACGTTAATGATGCTATAATGTACGATCGTCACCCACGTTGGTCCTACTGGTAAGTCAAAGACAGCTTTACGGAACCGGTATCCCCTTGTGACATAATGGGAAGTTCAGTGAATCCTATGAGCTCTGCTCGGAAACATCGCAGTCTTGTTTTGACCAGAAGAGACACTGTGTACTATCGAATAACACAACATCTGTGGCCCATGCGCTACAAACACCAGGCTCATTGTGAACTCCAAAATAAGACCGACCTAAGAAGTAAGTCCAAAGAGAACCATGCTTTTTTGTTTTTACAAAACAATGGCTGTAGCTACACAACATCCCTTTGTCTGCCTCAGTCAGCGATACCAGCGTGTCCAGAGAGTGGCCTAGCTGACTGTCGTGCAGTCGCCACTTTCGTCATCAGGAACTCCGTAGCACTCCACATCTTATCTGCCGCGTACGGAGATCTTACGATAGCCAGTAGTGACGAAATGAGCCCAGGTACCTGTGTGTAACGCCTGATCACGCTATCAGATACAGCTATAGTATGATATCTTGGCTATCTGATCCGTGTTATATAAGGCGATATTTTGTCTCCTACAGTGAGAGACATTAATTGTACAATATGCTGAAACATTGCATGAGAAGCATTTTAAATATCTTGTAAATAACATAGTGCTAACCTATGACTATAAATAAATTCACACCGTGATGCGATAATTGATACATAAATGCGAGGGCGTGCCGAAAAGTAATGCCTCCGATTTTTGTCTGTGAAAACTGTTAAGGATTTTTAAATAAAACAGATGTCATATATTCGCATATTTATTTCTCCACATAATTGTCCCTGGCGATGAACACATTTCTCACAACGAGAGACCAGTTTGTTGATACTCTTAGTGTAGAATATTTGACTTCGATGCCGGAGCCGTAATGTCTCCTCTGCTTGCATCGCTTCGAAGTGTAGGCCTCGAAGGTATTCTGTAAGTTTTTTCTACAGATTAAAATTGGATGGGGTCAAGCAGGGACTGTACGGACGATAATTGAGAACAGTGAACCCAGGGCGTCGGACTGTTGCAGTTGCAGCGCTCGTGCGTGGTCTGGCATTGTCGTGCTGCCGTTGTGAACAAACTCTTGAGTTCGAAACTCTATGATAGCAAACTGTTTCCCACACAGCGGCATAGTTGCGTTACACATCACCATGTTACGCGCTACAATTAGAGGCCACCTAGCTGTAGAAGACTGCAAATACGAGTTCAAAAATGGTTCAAATGGCTCTGAGCACTATTGGACTCAACTGCTGAGGTCATTAGTCCCCTAGAACTTAGAACTAGTTAAACTAACCTAAGGACATCACAAACATCCATGCCCGAGGCAGGATTCGAACCTGCGACCGTAGCGGTCTTGCGGTTCCAAATACGAGTAGGCATGAAGAATAAAGATGTAGATGTTAATAAAGGTTGCTTTTCTTGAAAAAGTTTCAAGAGTTATCACATTAAAAAAATCGAAGGCATTACTTTTCAGCACTTCCTGGACGTTCGTCTAAGTGAAACAAACCGATGAACAAAATGAAATGAAACTATACGACGTACAGCCATCACTGCCGGTAGTCACGTTGCGTGCTACATTTGCGGAAATTGACTTTGGTGATGCTACGAATTATTAAGAATAGTGTCTGTCCAGCGTTTAACTTTTGCAAGTTTTGGCCTGCTGTGCTGAATTAAACACAAAGATAGTAAAGCAACCGCCGGCGGCGGTGGCCAAGCGGTTCTAGGCGCTTCAGTCTGGAACCGCGCGACTGCTACGGTCGCAGGTTCGAATCCTGCCTCGGGCATGGATGTGTGTGATGTCCTTAGGTTAGTTAGGTTTAAGTAGTTCTAAGTTCTAGGGGACTGATGACCACAGCAGTTAAGTCCCATAGTGCTCAGACCCATTTGAACAATTTTTGAACCAGTAAAGTAACCGCTCTCGAAGTTTTTAATGCGCTTATAGTACACTTTATAAATTCAGCAATATTAAGATTCGGACAATGATACTCTCTTTGAAATTCTGAAGGTAGCAGAGATAAAATGCAGGAAGCGAAAGATTATTTATAATTTGCACGAAACCATGCGACAGTTATGAGAGTAGAAGGCCGTGAAGGGAAGCCAGTAGTTGATAAGAGAGTGAGATTGTGCAGTGGCCTCTCCTCGATGTTATCCAGTCTGTACATTAAGCAAGCATTAAAGGAAACCAATGAGGAATATGGAAAGGGAATTAAAGTTCAGAGAGAAGAAATAAAAACTTTGAGGTTTACTGATGACACCGTAATTCTGTCATAAACAGCAAACGACTTGGAGGTCCAGTTGAACGAAATGGATAGTGTTTCACAAAAACTTAAACTAATCTAAAACGAGGGCAAGGAAGTGTACTCGCATCAAATCAGGTGACACTGATGGAATTACGTTAGGAAATGAGATATCAAAAGTAGCAGGTGAATTTTGTTATTCGGACAGCAAAAAACTGATGATTGCCGAAGTAGAGATATTTGGGCAGCATGATATCTGATGGTGGCTGTAGCAGAGAGGACATAAAATGCAGACTGGAAGTAACAAGAAAAACATTTCTGCAAAAGAGAAACTTATTAATGGGTCTTATAAATTTAAATGTTGGGAAGTCATTCCTGAAGGTATTTATCTCGAGTGTACCCTTGTGCAGAAATGGTTCAAATGGTTCAAATGGCTCTGAGCGCTACGGGACTCAACATCTGTGGTCATCAGTCCCCTAGAACTTAGAACTACTTAAACCTAACTAACCTAAGGACATCGCACACATCCATGCCTGATGCAGGATTCCAAACTGCGACCGTAGCGGTCGCACAGTTCCAGACTGAAGCGCCTAGAACCGCTCGGTCACCCTGGCCGGCGTGCGGAAATGAAACGTGGACGATAGAAAGTTCAGACAAGAAGAGAAGAGAAGCTTTAGAAAGGTGGAATGCTAAAGAATGTTGAATATTATGTGGTAGACCAAGGGACTAATGAGAAAATACTGAATCGAAAAATTTTATGTGACAACTTGAATAAAAGAAGAGATCGGTTGAGAGGACACATCCCGAGGAATCAAGGGTTCGTGTATTTGATAATGGAGGGAACTGTGAGGGCTAAAAATTGTAGAGAAAGACCAAGGCATGAATACAGAAAGAAGATTCAAATCTATGCGGACTGCAGTAACTATTCAGAAATGAGAAGGATTGCACAGCCATAGGCTAGCATGGAGAACAGTATCAAACCAGCCTTCGGGCTGAAGACCCCAGCTACTAGACAGGGATGCTGTCTTTCTCCCCTAAAGTTCTATCTCTACAGCGAAGAAGCAATAACGGAAATAAAAGTTTAGGATGGTGTCACAATTCAGGGTGAAAAGGTATCAATATTAAGATTCGCAATAGACTTAACTACAAAATTAAAGATCGCAAAGTTAATCAACTGCAGGAATTCTGCCACCTCTGAAGAAAAATTAGGCACGACGGGCGGAGCAAAGGGGATGCAAGAAGTGAACTAGCACTAGCGAAAAGTGTGATCACGATCAAGATAATTCTGATAGTATCTAACATTGGTCTAAATTTAAGATTAAATTAATGAGAATACAGCACAGATTTGTATGGAAGTGAATCATGGTCTCTGGGAAAACCAGAAGAGAAACGAAGCGCTTGAGACGTGATACTACAGAAGGATATTGAAAAATAGGTGCACTGATAACAAATGAGGTGGTTCTTCGCAGACATCAGGGAATAACTTCAATGTACACGAGAAAAACTACAGAAGAAGACTGAGCTTGGAATACACTGAACAAATAATAAAGTCCATCGCACGTTTCGAGCAGACGTTCGCATAGATCAAGCCGCATCTGGACTCGATCATCGATCTGCTTGTAGCCATTTATTAAATTTAGTACTGTAGTTTTCAGCAGGCGTTTCTAATGAAATATTTCTCTACAATATTTCGCTCACTGTAATTTCGTTGAGTGTTCCAGTGGACACTTGAAGTTTTGGCTTTAGATAGGAAATTGTATGAAGTTTTTGTAGTATTGGTATTAGTCATGATCTAGTAGTACTGACAGAAGTAGTTGATTTCTTAGTAGAGAGAGAAATTTGAGATCACTACTGTTAGTTCTTTAAATCGTATTAGTTCTTTAAATCGTTTTACTATAATAATTAACTTAGGAAACGTAGACGTTTAGTTTTCTCAGTAATTGTTAACATTTTATCACGAGTGAGAAGTGTGTGTTTTGTCATAGGTTTAGTGGGTTACGGTGAGAGATTTGTTCAAAGTATTGTCGTGGGAGGGAGAGGGGGGGGAGAGGGAAGGGTTGTAAGTAGGCTGTTTAGGTTTTTATATTGGTAACGTCATGTAGCGCACTGTATGAAAATCACGGGCTGTGCTGTGTGCAGTCTGTGGCTGGGTGGCATTGTTGTAATATTCGCTATTGTAGTGTTAGGCAGTTGGCTGTTAACAGCGTGTAGCGTTGCGCAGTTGGAGGTGAGCCGCCAGCAGTGGTGGATGTGGGGAGAGAGATGGCGGAATTTTGAGAGCGGACGATCTGGACGTGTGTCCATCAGAAAGAGTAAATTTGTAATATTGGATAACATGGACTGATATATATATTATCACTTTTGAACACTATTACGGTAAATACATTGTTTGTTCTCTATCAAAATCTTTCATTTGCTAACTATGCCTATCAGTAGTTAGTGCCTTCAGTAGTTTGAATCTTTTATTTAGCTGGCAGTAGTGGCGCTCGCTGTATTGCAGTAGTTCGAGTAACGAAGATTTTTGAGAGGTAAGTGATTTATGAAACGTGTAGGTTAATGTTAGTCAGGGCCATTCTTTTGTAGGGATTTTTGAAAGTCAGATTGCGTTGCGCTAAAAATATTGTGTGTCAGTTTAGTGTTGATCAGAATAAGTAAAGAGAGTAATGTCTGGGTACGTTTTGCTCAGCTGTTTGAAAATCAAATAATGTAAGAGGTTTATCAGCACAGTAATTCATTAATTTTTCTAAGGGGACGTTTCAGGGTGCAGTGCAGAAGCCAATGGGCATTCTAGCGAGATACTCTCCTGGAAATGCAGAATTTGTAGCAGAAATAAATTAAAAGCGGAGCAGGAGCGTAAGATCTTTGCCACTGAGGTGCAGCTGCAAAACACATAAAAGGAACTAGATAGAATGAGCAGGGAGAAGGGCGTTGGGAATGGGAACTGGCAGTTGGTGAGACGGCAGCTAGGAGGAGGAAATATTCAGACAGTTGCGTTTTGCGTGTCACCAGTAGATGACTGCCGGATTTCTGTGGAGAAGAGCCTCTTGTAGCTGTAGGTGTAGGAAACATGCAGCAGACTTTAAGTTGAAGTTTGAATTAGAAAGAAAAAGTTTCTGCCGTTAGGTAGTTCACAAGGCAGAGGTGGAGGTCAGCAGTTGCAGGAAGTGTTGGGGAGTGAGTACCAGTTCACCAGCATTGTGAAGCCTATTGCAGGGTGACTGTTAATTTAGGGGAGATATGAAGGAATTTTACGAAGGAGGACAGGTAGTAAATGTGGGTGAAGCTGGGAATAGTTTTGATAGAGACGGGGAGTGTGATGTAGGTAGTGATCTGGAAATGATAGCTACTCAAACTGGTGGCATAAATGTACACTTCGTGCAGCTGTTTCAGCGTCATGATCGGCCTCATCTTAAATCTGCTGTTGGGCGTGTTAACATGGGGCTCGAGAAGGCACTGATGGCAGAGGGCATGGCTCACGTTGCAGCAGTGCCAGTCGAGTTCGTCAATAGATTGGGTTTCACTATGCATGGCCTGCACCCCAGTATGTACGGTATAGGTGAGATCACTCATGGAAAAATTCCTGCAGTAGCTGGTGTTGGAGCTGCACCTCTTTCAGACTGAAGTCAGCTGACAGCTATCTCTCCTTAAACGAAGTCCCTCCAACAAAGGAATCACCTTCAGAGCAGGTCAGGTATCGAAGTAGTGAAGGAACTGGCATATTTCATCAAAATATAAGCGGTATTAGAGATAAACTTAGTGAATTGCTTAAAGATGTTGACTCTGACATTGATGGTATATCTGGGCACCACTTAAATACCTGTGACAATTCAGAGGCTTCCCTTACTAGGACACAGGAGTTCTTTGCGCAACGGGGGATGTCCATGTACATAAAAAACAGTACTCCCTTTGAGTCCGTAGATGTATCAAACCACTGTACGGAACATGTATTTGAATGTTTACTGACACTAAACTTCTAATTGTTGTTATTATAGGTCTTCTAAATCTGACTTCAGAGCATTTCTGTTCAAGCTAGAGAGGGTTCTTCTTCCACTTTATAGGAAGCATGTTTGTGGTGACTTCAGTACGAATTTTGTAGGTGATTGTGAGAGACAAAGGATATTGTAAGAGCTCCTAAATTCGTGTGATCTGATGCAGACTGTATTCTGTATTTTTTCCAACCAGGTACAGAGGAACAGTAGCACAACTATACACTGTATTTGTATTCATTCTTCATTACTAGGTGGCCATTCTGTTAGTAAAAGGGTGAATGGAGTTTCAGACCATGATGCACAAATTGTAACACTAAAAGATTTTTTGTACTCAAGTACATTTTATATACAGTTACAAACTATGTAGAAAAGCTAATCTAACAGCTATAAAACATTTTTTAAACCTCCTTAAGGAACAAGAGCGGAGGAATGTTTATAGATCTCATAACTTAGATGAAAAACATAATGCTTTCCTCAACACATTTATCACGCTCTTTGAAAGTTGTTTTCCATTAGAACTAGTCGTAAAAGGCCGCTTGAGTAGGTGACTAATGGGGTAAGGATATCATGCAGAAGAAATTGGAAATTATATCAAAATGTTAGAAGCAGTCACAATCGAGCTACAGTAGACCATTACAAAAAGTGCTGCAAGGTGCTTAAAAATGTTATCAGGAAAGCAGAGAGTATGTGGTACGGAAAAGGAATAGCTAATTCGCAGGATAAGATTAAAACCATATGGTCAGTTGTGAAGGAAGTGCCTGGTCAGCAGCACAAGGTCGAGGATATAAAGTCAGTATGTAGTAAAAATGTATCTGTTACTGATCATCTGTCGACCCCAGATGACCTCAGATGTTAAGTCCCATAGTGCTCAGAGCCATTTGCAATGTTTGCAGAAAGTGGTGTGCTTGGCCAAAATATTGAAATCACATAATTGTTAAATTTCATCCTACCTGAGAAATACTGCGGCCTAGCATATTTTCAAAAACAAATATTCTTCAACAGAAAGAGGTTCCTACTCTATGGTCTGAAGATGACCACAGTAGTGGTTGAAACCGGTCAGCTTGTTAAATAAATCGTGATCAAGACTGTTTTTAATAGTAATTATCTATAAGACATTGATCACTGCTGTGCCCATAATGTATTCAAAAGTAAATATAACACCCAGTTACTGGACAACACTGCAGTACATAAAGTTACTTGTCTTGGACGTAATTTTTACACTGCCCTGTCAGTCAGAGACATACCAACTGTATTGGCTGAACTTGAAGGTAGTTGGAAGGATGCAGGAATCTGACTCCACGTTATTGAACACTCGTCTATACTGAGTGGGAGTTACAGTTACCAGCCACCGTACCATGTTCGTCACTTGATAAACAACGGGCTAAAGCATAACTCTTCAAAGCCCCAGGCATCAACAAATATCTGACGCCCAGTGCTGGTTTTAGTTTAGTACATGTTCTCTACTAAACTTCACTGTAGCCCATCATTTATGCTATCTATTCTTCCCGCTTTGTTTTTACCATTTTGTTAATCTGCCTTGACTTGTATTTATTTTATTGCGATTATCAGTGTAGTCAAAATAGTTATAGTTTCTGATATTTTATCATCTACATATATTACCTGCGATAAAGTGTCGTTTTCCGTCTTATATACGGCTTAGTTTATTGAATGAAGTGACAAAAGCCATGAGATGCTTCCTAATATCGTGTAGGACTTCCTTTTGCCCGGCGTGGGCGGAAGTCTGACATGGACTCAACAAGTTGTTGGAATCCCGTGCAAAAAACTGAGCTTTGCTGCCTCTATAACCATGTAAAATGGGAAAGTGTTGCCGGTGTAGGATTTTGTGCACGAGCTGACCTCTCGATTACGTCCCATAAATCATGTTACGCTATGTGGGTGTCCAAATAATTCCCTCGAATTGTCCTGAATGTTCTTCAAGCGAATTGCAAACTGTTGTGGCCCGGTGACATGCCACATAGTCAACCATAAAAAATTATATCGTTGTTTGTGAACGTGAAGTCCGTAAATGGCTACATATGGTCTCCAAGTAGCCGAACATAACCATTTATGGTCAATGATAGTCCATTCCGTGTAAACGAGCCATCACCAGCTTGCACTCACTGTGTCTTGTAGACAACCTGCGTGCATAGCTTCGTGGGTTATGCGCTACACTCGAACCCTACCACCAGGTGTTCACAACTGAAATCGGGACTCATCTGACCACGTCACGGTTTTCCAGTCGTCTAGGGTCCAACCGATACGGTCATGATCCCACGAGAGCAGCTAGAGGCGATGTGTGCTGTTAGCAAAGGCACTCGCGTCGGTCGTCCGTTGCCATAGCCCATTAACGGCAAATTTCACCGCACTGTCCTAACGGATGCGTTCGTCGATGACCACATTGATTTTTGCGGTTATTTCACGCAGAACTGCTTGTCTGTTAGCACTGACTTCTGTGCGCAATTGCCGCTGTTCTCTGTCGTTAAGTGAAGGCCGTCGGCCACTGCGTTGTCCACGGTGAGAGGTAATACCTGATGTGGTATTCCCGGCACACTCTTGACAGCCGCGCGGGATTAGCCGAGCGGTCTAGGGCGCTGCAGTCATGGACTGTGCGGCTGATCCCGGCGGAGGTTCGAGTCCTCCCTCGGGCATGGGTGTGTGTGTTTGTCCATAGGATAATTTAGGTTAAGTAGTGTGTAAGCTTAGGGACTGATGACCTTAGCAGTTAAGTCCCATAAGATTTCACACACACACACTTGACACTGAGGATCTCAGAATATTGAATTCCCTAATGATTTCCGAAATATAATTCCCATGCTTTTAGCTCCAACTACCATTCCACGTTCAAAGTCTATTAATTCCCATATTGAGGCCATAATTACGTCGGAAACCTTTCCACGTGAATCAACTGAGTGCAAATGACAGCCTCGCCAATGTACTGCCCTTCTGTACGTGATACTACAGCCATCTGTATAAGTGCATTTCGCTATCCCATTATTCGTCACCTCATTGTATATTTCCACCTGTGACACAATCGTGAAAGATAACTTTCGCTCTGTTTTTGCATCACATCCTGTGTGGATCAATTTCTTCTCCAGTATTAAATGCATCACTCATGCTTTTTCGTTTGCTTTAGCACATGCACATCTTCTCTACGGATTCGTGTAATACTCCATACCTTCCTTATACAAACCTTCCATTTATGGACTACAGTTATTAATTTATATTTAGCTGTAATGTGATTTGTTTTCACTAACACTGACTGTCTCTCCCCATCATCATATGCACATTTTTCATTCTTTCATCTGAACATTTTCTGCTATATTCCTGGTACATTATTTACTGCTTAGCTGGCGTATTTTCAACTGTACTCCCAATGCACTGTCGTTGATGATGCTAATGTGTTTTTGTAACACCCATTCTCTCTCTGAATCATTTTCATCAGTATTATGTCATCTACGGTGAAGATAGTTATTGAAACTTCCTCGCAGATTAAAACTGTGTGCCGGACCGAGACTCGAACTCGGAAACTTTGCCTCTCGCCGGCAAGTGCTCTACCAACTGAGCTACCAAAGAACGACTCACGACCAGCCCTCACAGCTTCCCTTCTGCCAGTACCTCGTCTCCTACCTTCCAAACTTCACAGAAGCTCTTCTACGAAGTTAGTTCGTTACTGTCTGATGACAGCCTTGTAATTCGTAAACTGTTTCATGAAATAAATCAATGCTATAGAAAATCCACAGTTTGTGTTTTTCGTCTAGAAAAAAAGAGAGACAATGTTGAAAAAAAAATCTATATATTCATTAGATGGAAGGAAACTAGCTGCTGAAAAATATATCTAAAAAGAGAAAAATTGCTGCTACATGATGCTACCCATGGGTTATCACTGTTAATTATGTAGAGACTACGCTAATAATAAGTGAATGCCTCCTACAGAATGAATTTCTTCATATCATCACGTTGTCTCATCAGGGAATTCCCACTCATTGAACTTATAGGAAGATTCTGAAACTACGAGTGCGCTGGGATGCCCGTGATGTACAAAATTCTCAATATTCATTGTGAGATATCAATTAAAGGTGGTTAAGTTATCTGTAGATAGCGCCGTAATTAAAGCAAGTTGGGAATAGATATGCTTATCATTCCCCAGCGGTGAACTGTCAGGCCGCTGCAGTCTACTAGTATGAGGTTCTTATTATACCAAATTTCAGGTGGATGTGAAAACAACACTTGTTGTATAAAACCCAACGGGCGTGTGCTGTGTATGCTGCTCGTATCCTGGACGAAATCATCCAAGTGTCCGGACCGTTCGCCGGATAGTTACGTTATTTAAGGAAACAGGAAGTGTTCAGCCACATGTGAAACGTCAACCACGACCTGCAACAAATGATGATACCAAAGTAGATGTTTAGCTGCTGTCACGGCTAATCCGCACATCAGTAACAGACAAATTGCACGAGAATCGGGAATCTCAAAAATGGCTAAGGTGTTTTTGTAACACCCATTCTCTCTCTGAATCATTTTCATCAGTATTATGTAATCTACGGTGAAGATAGTTATTGGCGCCCGCTGCTTCGCTTGCGTAGGCTGTATGGCTTGTAGAGATTTTTTTTTGTTTTCATTTAATAGAAAATTTACGTATTTCACAAATTGAAACACTTTCTAAGCTTTTCACGCTAATTAAGACCGTATAAGCGTGGTATCTTCCGGACGTACTTCCGACCAAAACACGATTCTGGTGCCTCGGGTCCAAGGTTTTTGTTAATCTCGCCTTTTGCGTTCTTGTGGAGACATTTTCATAGCAACTAGCGGGCCAACCATAGCGCCATCTGGTTTCCCCCTTGAAGCTAGACGAGTTTAATCCTTTGTAGTTTTTTCGTTTGATGCTTATTTCGTGAGATATTTGGCCAGGTCACTATCAATGGACCACCGTGTATACTTTCCAAAGGCCTTTCATTCATTTGCCGTTGCCTTACTCCTATCTCTGAACTCACTTACCCAGCTAGTTATAGGGGAAACAACAGTTTAACGTGTAACTCGACGTATTCCACATCAGCAACCATTGACAGAGGTAAACAAATTGTAAGTTACATACTAAAATCCACGGATTTAGTGGGGATCCGACCGGTGATCTTGAGATTTTTAGTTTGACCCTTTACCATATTTTAACATTTATATATTTGTTTCAGCATAGCCACACAAATTGTATTTTTACTAGCTTGGCGCCCGCTGCTTCGCTTGCGTAGGCAGTATGGCTTGTAGAGATTTTTTTTGTTTTCATTTAATCGAATTTTTATGTTGATCACAAATTGAAACACTTTCTAAGCTTTTCACGCTAATTAAGGCCGTATAAGCGTGGTATCTTCCGGACGTATTTCCGACCAAAAAACGATGCTGGTACCTCGGGTCCAAGGTTTTTGTTAATATCGCCTTTTGCGTTCTTGTGGAGACATTTTCATAGCAACTTTCATCCGCTAACAAATAATTCCTTATACAGGGTGGTCGATTGATCGTGACCGGGCCAAATATCTCACGAAATAAGCGTCCAACGAAAAAACTACAAATAACGAAACTTGTCTAGCTTGAAGGGGGAAACCAGATGGCGCTATGTTTGGCCCGCTAGATGACGCTGCCATAGGTCAATCGATTGCAAAAAATCTGTCATTGTCCCGTAATTTCTCTTGTACCCAGTGGCAGAACTGTACACGACGTTCAAAGTCGTCACCATGAAATTCCTGGTGCATAAAAATATGGTACGGGTGCAATCAAAGTTGATTAAGCATTCTCAACACCGACGTTTTTGAGATTCCCGATTCTCGTGCAATTTGTCTGCTACTGATGTGCGGATTAGCCGTGACAGCAGCTAAACATCTACTTTGGTATCATCATTTGTTGCAGGTCGTGGTTGACGTTTCACATGTGGCTGAACACTTCCTGTTTCCTTAAATAACGTAACTATCCGGCGAACTGTCCGGACACTTGAATGATGTCGTCCAGGATACGAGCAGCATACACAGCACACGCCCGTTGGGCATTTTGTCACAATAGCCATACATCAACACGATATCGACCTTTTCCGCAATTGGTAAACGGTCCATTTTAACATGGGTACTGTATCACGGAGCAAATACCGTTCGCACTGGCAGAATGTTGCGTGATACCACGTACTTACATGTATGTGACTATTACAGCGCCATCTGTCACAAAGCGAAAAAAGTGGTCCAACTGAAACATTCATATTTCTTTACGTACTACACGAATATGTAATAAAAATGGGGGTTCCTATTTAAAAAAAACGTAGCTGATATCCGTTTGAGCTATGGCAGCGCCATCTAGCGGGCCAACCATAGCGCCATCTGGTTTCCCCCTTCAAGCTAGACGAGTTTAATCCTTTGTAGTTTTTTCGTTTGATGCTTATTTCGTGAGATATTTGGCCAGGTCACTATCAATGGACCACCGTATATACTTTCCAAAGGCCTTTCATTCCCTATTTCACCCCTTTAGGAGTGGAATTTCGGACAATACCTTCTTAAACGCTGCCTACAGTATAAGATCCTTCTCCAAATTTCAAGTTTTTATCCTTTATGCTTTGTGTAAGGTGATCATGAGTCAGTCAGTCTGGCATTTAGTCAGTCAGGTCATTGCCATCTATATTTAGAGATAACGCAAGACAATCGTAGTTTTGAATTTACATATGGCAGAGTGATTAAAAAATCAAGAAAACGTTAAAGAAATTATTTAGCAATAGTAGTTAACAAACGTTTAAAATTTTAGTGTTAATTGATCGTGAAAAAATGTAAAATTTTTTCTGTGAAGAAATTTGGAACGTCAGCAGCTTTGTCTTTGGTGAAATGACGTTCTTCCAGTGTACCTATTGTCAGCCACAAACAGGCAGGTGAGCAACTATTGCATACTTTGTGGTTCTCTGCAGACTCACAGGTCGGACTGGACGCCAGTGAGGTTCCTTCTTGTCATAGATACTGCGGTATCAGTCGCTATCCGGTCGGCCACACTTTCAAATACTCTCGCCGCCAGTTACACCGCCGCGTTTCCTACAGCCGTCACCGCGGCACGAGGGCGCTGCCACGAACGATTACGCCGCTGCCAGTGAGATGCAAGCATCCCCTCTCCGGAGCTGCAGCGGCTGATGTAATTAAGTTTGGACTTTTATGCACTGACCCCATTTTCTGTGTTTGTCAGTAACAATTACAGACTTTCATAGTGGCCAAAGTTCGGCGTCGTCTCAATAGACATTCTACATTTACATCCATACTCCGCAAGCCACCTGACGGTGTGTGGCGGAAGGTACTTTGAGTACCTCTATCGGTCCTCCCTTCTATTCCAGTCTCGTATTGTTCGTGGAAAGAAAGATTGTCGGTATGCCTGTGTGGGCTCTAATCAAATGGTTCAAATGGCTCTGAGCACTATGGGACTTAACTGCTGTGGTCATCAGTCCCCTAGAACTTAGAACTACTTAAACCTAACCAACCTAAGGACATCACACACAACCACGCCTGAGGCAGGATTCAAACCTGCGACCGTAGCGGTCGCGCGGTTCCGTACTGTAGTGCCTAGAACCGCTCGGCCACTTCGGCCGGCGGGCTCTAATCTCTCTGATTTTATCCTCATAGTCTCTTCGCGAGATATACGTAGGAGGGAGCAATATACTGCTTGACTCCTCGGTGAAGGTGTGTTCTCGAAACGTCGACAAAAGCCCGTACCGAGCTACTGAGCCTTTCTCTTGCAGAGTCTTCTACTGGAGTTTATCTATCATCTCCGTAACGCTTTCGCGATTACTAAATGATCCTGTAACGCAGCGCGCTGCTCTCCGTTGGATCTTCTCTATCTCTTCTATCAACCCTATCTGGTACGGATACCACACTGGTGATCAATATTCAAGCAGTGGGCGAACAACTGTACTGTAAACTACTTCCTTTGTTTTCGGATTGCATTTCCTTAGGATTCTTCCAATGAACCTCAGTCTGGAATCTGCTTTACCGACGATTAATTTTATATGGTATTTCCATTTTAAGTCACTCCTAATGCCTATTCCCAGATAATTTATGGAATTAACGCTTCCAGTTGCTGACCTGCTACATTGTAGCTAAATAATGAAGGATCTTTTTTTCTATGTATTCGCAGCACATTACACTTGTCTACATTGAGATTCAATTGCCATTTCCTGCACCATGCGTCAATTCGTTGCAGATCCTCCTGCATTTCAGTACAATTTTCCATTGCCACAACGTCTCGATATACTACAGCATCATCCGCAAAAAGCCTCAGTGAACTTCCGATGTTATCCACAAGGTCATTTATGTATACTGTGAATAGCAACCAACCTACGACACTCCCCTGCGGCACACCTGAAATCACTCTTACTTCGGAAGACTTCTCTCCATTGAGAATGACATGCTGCATTCCGTTATCTAGGAACTCCTCAATCCAATCACGCAATTAGTTTGATAGTCCATATGCTCTTACTTTGTTCATTAAACGACTGTGGGGAACTGTATCGCACGCCTTACGGAAGTCAAGAAACACGGCATCCAGCTGGGAACCCGTGTCTATGGCCCTCTGAGTCTCGTGGACGAATAGCGTGAGCTAGGTTTCACACGATCGTCTTTTTCGAAACACATGCTGATTCCTACAGAGTAGATTTCTAGTCTCCAGAAAAGTCATTATACTCGAACATAATACGTGTTCCAAAATTCTATAACTGATAGACGTCAGAGATACAGGTCTACAGTTCTGATCTGTTCGACGTCCCTTCTTGAAAACGGGGATGACCTGTGCCCTTTTCCAATCCTTGGAACGCTACCCTCTTCTAGAGACCTACGGTACACCGCTGCAAGAAGGGGGGCAAGTTCCTTCGCGTACTCTATGTAAAATCGAACTGGTATCCCATCAGGTCCAGCGGCCTTTCCTCTTTTGAGCGATTTTAATTGTTTTTCTATCCCTCTGTCATCTATTTCGATGTCTTCCATTTTGTCATCTGTGCGACAGTCTAGAGAAGAGGAACTACAGTGCACTCCTCGTCTGTGAAACAGCTTTGGAAAAAGACATTTAGTATTTCGGCCTTTAGTCTGTCATCCTCTGTTTCAGTACCATTTCGGTCGCAGAGTGTCTGGACATTGTAGTGAAGAGTGACAGAGTTATGAAACTTTTGTATATGTATGTATTTCTACATTCAAATCTACTGTTAGCAACTGATGCTGTAACTCCACTAACCAAGTTATATACTATTTTCAGTATTTTGTATTAGGTCTAGAATAAATAAATATATGAATTTTTTATTAATGAACAGCATTTTTTACTCACTCCTGTTTCCACTAAAGAAGCACAGTGCGTGCAAATGAAGACATAACAGACACATTTTCTCCTCTCCTTAATCTAACAGGGTTCCCAGTTTTACATTCCAGATTTCCGCTAGCTACCAGGACTTCTTTAGGACAGACAGGTTCGTGAGTCTAGCTCTCCGTAAGTTGAGCCTGGATGCATTACATTGGTATATCTAGTATGTATGGTTGATGTCCATGCAGAGGGTGGGTTTGTTACATTCCATTTTACACCTTTCAACATTTTGGGGAAATTTCACGGATTATAATATGTGGTATGATTTAAGACAGGAATCAGTTGAGAGAAAGTTTACCCTGAGGTGACAAAAGTAATGGGATACCCCCTAATATCGTATTAGACCTCCTCTTGCCTAGTCTAGTGCAGCAACTCGACGTGACATTGACTCAAAAAGTGATGGAAAGTCCCAAATATTGAGCCATGCTGCCTCTATGGCCTCCATAATTGCAAAATGTGCCGGTGCAGGATTTTGTGCACACACTGACCTCTCGATTATGTCACATACACTGACGCGCCAAGGAAACTGGTACAGGCATGCGTATTCAAATACAGAGATATGTAAACAGGCAGAATACGGCGCTGGTGTCGGCAACGCCTATATAAGACAACAAGTGTCTGGCGCAGTTGTTAGGTTGGTTACTGCTGCTACAATGGCAGGTTATCAAGATTTAAGTGAGTTTTCACGTGGTGTAACAATCAGCGCACGAGCGATGGGACACAGCATTTCCGAGGTAGCGATGAAGTGGGGATTTTCCCGTATGACCATTTCACAAGTGTACCGTGAATATCAGGAATCCGGTAAAACATTAAATCTCAGACATCGCTGCGACCGGAAAAAGGTCCTGCAAGAACGGAACCAACGACGGCTGAAGACAATCGTTCTCCGTGACAGAAGTGCAATCCTTCCGCAGACTGCTATAGATTTCAATGCTGGGCCATCAACAAGTGTCAGCGTGCGAACCATTCAACGAAACATTATCGATAGGGGCTTTCGGAACCGAACGCCCACTCGTATACCATTGATGACTGCACGACACAAAGCTTTGCGCCTCGCCTGGGTCCGTCAACACCGACACTGGACTGTTGATGACTGGAAACATGTTGGCTGGTCAGACGAGTCTCGTTTCATATCGTTTAGTTCGGATGGACTTGTAGGGGTATGGAGACAATCTCATGCATGCATGGACCCTGCATGTCAGCAGGTTTCCCGTCCTGACTACTCTTTCGTTAATTGTTTTTATAAATTGTTAGTCTCTTTGGTTCATTTATTTATTTTTTAATTATTATTATTAGCGTAACAACGCATATATGGAAAGAGTGACGAGAAATTCTTTTAACAATGCTGTGCCTTTAATTTCTTTATCATCGTTACCTTTTAGTAAAATGAAATGTATCTATGGAAATCTTATTGTTCTGGATCTGGCCTACAATTTAAAGAACGATTTTTATTAACTGCAACTCATGCTAAGGATCAATATATCTTTCCTACTTCATAGTTATTCAAAGTTGAAATTACTGTTTTATGATCACTGATGTTACAGTTCGTACAATCGTTCAAAAACACAAGTTTGCAGTGGATTTTATTTCTTACTAGAATGCTGTTTCATACCACGACTAGCCCAAGAACATGAGACTCTCATTAAAGAAAATTACGTTATCACTATAAAATTTAGCCAGATCAGAACGGAGCACAGCAAGATTCCTATCAGATTCGGTAAGTACATTAAATTATTTGCACTGTAATTTATATCCTATCAGCAGCCCGCGTCAACCTGCAACACATCATAAAATCTGCTGATCTTCACTGCCAGTCTGGGAGCTAAAAGAAATAATATTATTCTACTATTATTTTACCGCTTCCTTGCGGTATACTCGACGATATTGTAAGTCGTTTAAATACGCCGCGGCAGCGGCTCTTCTCTCTCCACACAGCTCAGCTCCACAGATAACAATTTTTTTTTATATAACTGAAAAATATCTTAACAGGATGGGATAATAGGCAAGCAAGCTTTAACAATTAAATAATACACGTTTTCATTTAAACAACTCTATTGAAACATTTAAATATCTCAACAATTACAGACCTGTGTAAATGCACACGTAATGGCGTACAATTCCCAATCTCGACAAAAGAATGCTACCTTCTCGCTCTCTACGACAACAACAGGAGATCTTTCTCTCACAGCTTCCAGATTAAGAAGACAAAGACTTTACTTTACATCATGCATTATATACTAATTCATTTTGTGATCTCTGTACAACATTTATCTTCTGTGTCGGTCTTATTACTCGCCGACGCAGACGTTCTCAGAAATAAATAATAAAGAAAAAATACATAATTTTACGCAATGACACAATATGACACATCTAATATTCTCATTATTACACAATATATTGTCTTTGTTTATTACTAGACGTTACAATGCCCCCTGGCAGCAATTGACTAACGTTGAAAATGTTCGGCAATATGCTGCCACTAACGTCTGTTTAGTTATTGTCTGTTACTTCTGTTGGAACATTCACTTTACACTACTCAGTTCTTTTACACGGTAGGTTTAATTACACTTTGTATACTGTTCTTACACTTTGCGAGGTGACCGTCAACCTAGTCCCAGGGTCATTACATTTATTTGGCTCCCCCATTCGGGCTACGTGCGATCAGAAAACCTGGGAAAACTGCGCCGGAGCCATGGTCATCTCACCAAAAGTTCAAACTCTATTCAATGTTCACATATAACAAAGGCTATTTGTGATAATATGCTACACTTTTAGTCTCTTTGTTATCAACATAATACTTGTGTTCCGGATTGTAATGTAAGTCACTTATTACACATTTTTACAATAGTATAATGAATCGTCCTTGCATTTACTCGCGACAGTTGGTTTAAAATGTCTAGCATTCGTGCGAGTATCCTTCATCAACATGACGAAAACATATTAGATCGATACATCACTAAATCCATGAATATTTTGAGTTTGTGTTGGATAACAACAAAAAAATGTTTATCACGTCTTTTCGTGTCCATTAAACACTTCTCATGTTAGTACATTAAACACATAGTTCATAGTTCATTTGAGTGACAACAATGTGGTATGGAGCTGGCGGCGCGAAGCAATTGTTGAGTAGCGTCGTCTGGAACGCCGCGTACCGACGGTCGCTGGGTTCGACGACCGGCTCTCAATAACATCGACGTCGTGCTGGCGTGGCGCCCACGCAGTCGCAAACCGCGCTGAACCATTCGCTGGTATCGGCGAGTGGCAGTGGTTTACCGCGACCGGCTGGATGGCGGCACGGCACTCGTCTCTGCTTCTCCGCATGGCTCCCCGTCGTAGCGCATGAAACAAATATTCCACAACGGTGTACTGTCTTTAAGGACACAGATTACTAGCTGTGGAAGAAGAGGCAATTTGTTAAAAGCGTTTATTGTTCAGTAAGCCGTCGCTTCACTGGTATGCACAGGATGTTTTGGCGTGATAACAGGTTTCTTGTGGCATTGTGACACTGGTATTCAGAGTTCGTCACACGCACATTGTACTACACGTTTTCATTCACTTTCACGGTTGATGCACTGCCAGAGCGTCTTTCAACACGCGAAAATGGTTCGTTACACTCATACTACATGTCTCCGCCGAGCGATGTTTGTTTAAATCGACTCCGAACGGACCAATAACTACTGTTTTTATACATTGTCTATTGTTCGTTGAGCACTGCACTAGGACAGTCTATCACCCAACACTAGACTTATCGACGTATATATTGGTGCAGATACAACAGTCATTTTCTGTCCCTACTACACACAATATTCCGTCCTGTACTTAATTGTTTATGCACACAGTTTATTTTTTAACACCTTTTAACTGTTCTTTGCATAGTCACTCTCATTTACATAGCATTTATTTGTTTTTACCTTATCACAACACACTTTTCATATTGTTACTAGGCGTATATAGCCCTTTTGTAAAATTTTTTAAAGGTGTGTGGATTTTTTGTACATAGTTTTTCTTTCCTCCTTAGTGTAGCTTGCCTGGTTATCACCCATCTATCATACAGATTTTACCATGTGCATGACAGCTTGACTTGGGCATATTGCTCAATAAATACTTCATTCATCACTAACATTATTTTTAATGATTTCTCCTATATGACTACAGTGTAGGTTCTGCATTGTCTGACTTAACTCCCGTATCGCGTAATGAATATTCAAGGGCGTGTACCCAGTACACAGGCTTCAATTGAAGCATTGCTACATACAGAACGGAGTTTCCACGGAACGGGTTGTTTTTAATTAGCTTCTGCTCCAGTGTCGTTCTCAAATCACTACTGGCAGCAAACATCACATCACATAATTGTTGCATATTGCAAAGTCAATGTTTGGCTAGTAAAGACTCTCTCTCTCAGGGTTCCTTATCTTAATACAATTACATCAATTACCTTACTCTATAAGATTGCCTCATTAATTGCACTTACACACTACACATAGAAAATGGTTCAAGACATTAATTCTTTATAAAATGATTCAAGAAATTAGTCCTCACTTTGTCAACAAGAAGATTGTTCATTGTTTAATAAGCACATAATATCTTAATGACTAATTGTCTGTAAACAAAATCTGTCCTTCTCTTTGGCTACTAATTCCCTCCTCGACCAAGGGATGGAGTAGGTTGCGCGACAGTATGTTTTATGGGGCATCACCTCTATGTGATAGTGGTACCCTTTGACTATTCCTGGTCGGTCGGTAAATACCGTAGTATATTCCGATAGCAGCTGCGTCAACCGTTGCTTTTGTGTATCATTTAAACCTTCAGATTCGTGCACTTTGGTTTTAAATGCCTCAACATTTGTCTCAAAATTTTGGTCCTCTAAATTTGTGTAATAGAGGTCTGTTGCATGTGAAAAATCATCGAGTTGTAGTACCCAAGGGTTCCTACCTTTGATATTGATTCGATTACAGCACGGCACAAGTACCTCCCTCGATTTTATCATAGATAACTCAATCCTTCTACCCCTATTAATTATGCTTAATTTCCCTACGGAGAGGTCGATCAATGCGTCCCTCTCTCGGAGAAAATCTACTCCCAGAATGCAGGCCACCTTTAATCCTTTAACCACGAGGAACGAGCTCACTATGGCTTCGCCCTCCTTATGAATCTCCACCTGCACCTGGTACTTAACTGATTGGCTCTGTGCACTAATGGCTCCAGACACCTTACAATTGTTAACCGGGAAGGTCGGAATACTATGTCCCTTTCCCAGTGCTTTAAATAACTCCATACTCATCACACTTACTGAGGCACCTGTGTCGATAATTATGTTCACTGCAACATCATTGATTCTAGCTTCAATAATAGCTTGCACATTTTCGTTATTATCTTTCTTACATTCGTGCGGCTCATTCAGTAGCTCTTTATCCATACTAACACCTTCGTTGTATCGCAGCATGCGTATCCCAGGTATATTACTATTACTCGAGTTGCTCTCACTCCATCCCTCGGCCGTCGATGGAGAGCATATCGAGGCCGACTCTAGTTTGTTGGATTAATTACTTGTGAGGTACTTGGACGGTTATTGTCCGCGACCTCCACTATATGTACATTCTGATTTGTAGGCCGCCACGGCTGCGCAATAGGCGCGTTTTGCGGTGGTGGTCTATTGTTGTCATACCGGTCACTAGCCTGTCGTTCTGGGCTTCTACGCTGATTCTGTTGCCAATTTCGATTACTATCATTATAATTGCTCTGCCACTGACCTCGCGCATTTTTCCAGCGGTTGGTCCCTGACATTCCGGATTCGTACCTGTCGTCAAATCGACGCTTTTTATTATAAATTGGTTGTCCATACCCGTTCTGGCCTCTACCGTTACTACCATTTTGCGATTGTTCTTGTCGCTTGCTACCACCCCCACCATTTCCATGGTTGTGGTTCTGTGCACTACTATTTCTATCGTGTTTACATCCTGACCCATTATTCCGCGAGTGATCGCACGCTGATTTTGCGTCTTCCTGTATCAAGTCTATGGAATCTAGGACCGACAGGAAGTTTTCCATGTCGCTTTCTGGTACATGTATTAATTTCTCCTTGATATGAATAGGTAAATGTGATTTTAGTAGTCTTACTATGTCTCTTGGTGATATAGGCTCGTCCCAGTAGCGCGTTTTGTTTATATATTTTTCAAAATACCGCCTCAAATTCCCAAGACGGGGTGAGTACGGTTCGGGATTATATACCTCTTTTCTTAGTCGCTCTTGTATACAAGGCGACCAATATTTTGACAAAAATGCCCTTTCAAACTGTTCGTATGTCTTGCAGCTGTCTGCTACTTCTGTAGCCCATAGCGCTGCGTCACCTTGAATGTACGACATTACGTATTGTATTTTCTGTGTTTCGTTCCATACACTGGGTAAGATATTTTTAAAGCTTTTTATGAATACTACTGGGTGTACTGATTTCCTTTCAGTAGTAAATGTTTGAAATTGCCTATTTTTAATTAAACTTTCTTCCACTAATATTTTTGAACTACATGGGTTTGCTGCTGGGACATATGCTGTGTGCTCCGAACCGGAGCTACAGCTCTTCGCATTATCGACTACAGATTCCCCATTGTTGTATCGCATATAAGTTTGTGCGTTGCCAAAACCATGGGCTTTTGGCGACAGAGGTTCCTGTTCCACATGTTTCCTGCTTTGTGCTAAACCTTTCTCCAGTTCGGATATCCGTTTGTTAACATTCACTTGCCACTGCGGAATATCCTCACTGAGTATTTGTTTAATTGTTTGCACATCATTCTGTACTTGACTATTTACTGCGGTACTGAATGATTCAGAATCTCTATTTGCTATGGCTGCTTCTACTTTAGACTTAATATTCGTGTCAATCTCACTCTCCTTCACTTCTAGCCATGAGTTAAATTCTGTTTCAATTTTATTTGCCTGTTCATTCCACTTCTGCTCTACAAGCTGTGTGGAATCTATTTCGAGCTTTTCTACTCTGTTGGCTAATACACCTATTTCGTCTACCATGTTAGTGTTTGCTACTTGCAGGTTGTTGACCTGTTCAGTCAGCTCCTGCACGGCCCTAGGTATCGACTCATAATTCTTTTTCATATCTGCTATCTCTTTTTTCATACTTTCTATCGATTGCATAAGTTGCTGATCTCGCTCAGCTTGCTGGCGATCTCGCTCGGCTTGCTGTTGCGCGAATTCTGCCTGGTAATTTAGCACACGCTCTAATATAGCCTGAATTGAATACCCACCAGGCAGATTACCACTCTCTGGTTCCTGCTTTTCTGGTGGTGGTACAATTTCTTTATCTACATCGACTTGATGACTAGTGGGCGGAGGCACTACTTCCTGTGCCCCTGCCCCCCCATTTTCGCCTGTTATATCCTCAAAGAGAGTACTAGTACTACTTGAGGCACCCGGTTCCACATTTCCTTCACTAGCTAATTGTTGTTCCTCAGTATCCATATTGCTTGGACGTTGACTACGCAACTTAACCATATTCCTAAATTGCTTACTAAAACACAAAATCTAACAGTTTTTCCCCTTGCACACAAAATACATCACTTTATATACACTACACTGCACACTAAAAATTACTATCTACCACCACTTTGTCCTGTCACAAATACTAACATCAAACTACGTACAATATGCACACCACTAGCGATATGAGATTACTCCACTGGAGCTCAACTTCTACCAACAGGACAACTACACTGTAGTCTTACCTTTAATTTATCTTATCTCGGGGTTCGGCTGCCCCCCGGATTACGTAGTCGTTAGAGCTTCTCAGTACTATCAGGATCGTCTTCTCAGACTCGCTTGCAGTAGTGCGTTTTGTCATGAAAGAGTGTTTGCACATTCATTAATACATAGCATAGATCATGATATACATACATACATTTAACACTAAATACATATATATCTATACATACATAACAATAGACACTGAAAGAAAAATACATAAAATTTTATAATTGTGGCCACTGCAAATTCGAGCCCCGCGTTTTTGGGCGACAGTTTCCCGTCCTGACTACTCTTTCGTTAATTGTTTTTATAAATTGTTAGTCTCTTTGGTTCATTTATTTATTTTTTAATTATTATTATTAGCGTAACAACGCATATATGGAAAGAGTGACGAGAAATTCTTTTAACAATGCTGTGCCTTTAATTTCTTTATCATCGTTACCTTTTAGTAAAATGAAATGTATCTATGGAAATCTTATTGTTCTGGATCTGGCCTACAATTTAAAGAACGATTTTTATTAACTGCAACTCATGCTAAGGATCAATATATCTTTCCTACTTCATAGTTATTCAAAGTTGAAATTACTGTTTTATGATCACTGATGTTACAGTTCGTACAATCGTTCAAAAACACAAGTTTGCAGTGGATTTTATTTCTTACTAGAATGCTGTTTCATACCACGACTAGCCCAAGAACATGAGACTCTCATTAAAGAAAATTACGTTATCACTATAAAATTTAGCCAGATCAGAACGGAGCACAGCAAGATTCCTATCAGATTCGGTAAGTACATTAAATTATTTGCACTGTAATTTATATCCTATCAGCAGCCCGCGTCAACCTGCAACACATCATAAAATCTGCTGATCTTCACTGCCAGTCTGGGAGCTAAAAGAAATAATATTATTCTACTATTATTTTACCGCTTCCTTGCGGTATACTCGACGATATTGTAAGTCGTTTAAATACGCCGCGGCAGCGGCTCTTCTCTCTCCACACAGCTCAGCTCCACAGATAACAATTTTTTTTTATATAACTGAAAAATATCTTAACAGGATGGGATAATAGGCAAGCAAGCTTTAACAATTAAATAATACACGTTTTCATTTAAACAACTCTATTGAAACATTTAAATATCTCAACAATTACAGACCTGTGTAAATGCACACGTAATGGCGTACAATTCCCAATCTCGACAAAAGAATGCTACCTTCTCGCTCTCTACGACAACAACAGGAGATCTTTCTCTCACAGCTTCCAGATTAAGAAGACAAAGACTTTACTTTACATCATGCATTATATACTAATTCATTTTGTGATCTCTGTACAACATTTATCTTCTGTGTCGGTCTTATTACTCGCCGACGCAGACGTTCTCAGAAATAAATAATAAAGAAAAAATACATAATTTTACGCAATGACACAATATGACACATCTAATATTCTCATTATTACACAATATATTGTCTTTGTTTATTACTAGACGTTACACAGGGGACGGTTCAAGCTAGTGGAGTCTCCGAAATGGCGTAAGGCGTATGCAGTTGGCAATGATAAGGGTCCCTTTATATGTTGAGATGCGACTCTGACAGGTGACACATACGTGAGGTTCCTTTCCGATCACCTGCATCCATTCATGTCCATTGTGCATTCCGACGTACTTGGGCAATTCCAGCAGGACAATGCGACAGCCCACACGTCCAGAATTGCTACAGAGTGGCCCCAGGAACACTCTTCTGGGTTTAAACAGTTCCGCTGGCCACCAAACTCACCAGAAATGAACAATAGTGACCATATCTGGGATGGCTTGCAGTGCGTTGTTCACAAGAGATCTCCACCCCCTCCTACGCTTACGGATTTATGGACAGCCGTGCAGGATTCATCGTGTCAATTCGCTCCAGCACTACATCAGACATTAGCATGCCACGTCGTGTTGCGCCACTTCTGCGTGCTCGTGGGGGCTCCGCACGATATTAGGCAGGCGTTCCAATTTCTTTGGCTCTTCAGTGTAAATGTTCGATGGAACTCATGTCGGGTGATCTGGGCCAAATCATTCGATGATGATGATGACGATGTTTGGTTTGTTGGGTGCTCAACGGCACGGTTATCAGAGCCCGTACAAATTCCCAATCTTTGCTCAGTCCAATCTCGCCACTTTCATGAATGATGATGAAATGATGAGGATAACACAAACACCCAGTCATTTCGAGGCAGGTGAAAATCCCTGACCCCGGCGGGAATCGAACCCGGGACCCCGTGCTCGGGAAGCGAGGATGCGACCGCGAGACCACGAGCTACGGACCACCCAAATCATTCGGTCTAACTGTTCAGAATGTCCTGCAAACCAATCGCGAACAGCTGATGCCCAGTGACATGTCGCATAGTTATCCATAAAGATTCCATCGTTGTTTTGCAGCGTGAAGTCCATGAATGGCTACAGATGGTCTCCAGGTAGTTAAGTTACACCAAAGGATCCATTCAGTTCCATGTAAACACAGCCCACGCAATTTTGGAAGCACTGTCAGCTTGCAGAGTGTGTTGTTGACATCTTGGGTCAATGGCTTCGTGGGACTGTACAACACTCTAACTCATCTAACAAGATTTTCCAGTCATATAGGGTCCAACCGATATGGTCACTTTCCCAGAAGAGTCACTACAGGCGATTTCGTGCTGTTAGCAAAAGCAATCGCGTCGGTCGTCTGCAACAATAACCCATTAATGGCACATTGTCCACCCTGGTAGCTGAGTGGTCAGCGCGACGAAATGTCATACCTAACGGCCCGGGTTCGATTCCCGGCTGGGTCGGAGATTTCCTCCTCTCAGGGACTGGGTGTTGTGTTGTCCTTATCATCATCATTTCATCCCCATCGACACGCAAGTTGCCCCGGTGGCGTCAACTCGGTAGACTTGCACCAGGCGAACTGTCTACCCGACGGGAGGCCCTAGCCAGAAGGCATTTCCATTTCCAATGGCACATTTCGCCGCACGGTCCTAACGGATAAGTCTACGCAAACGCAGCTGCTTTCGATCGTTAAATGAAGGCCTTCGGCCACTGAGTTCTCCGTGGTGAGAGGTAATGCCTGAAATTTGGTGTACTAGGAACGCTGTTGGCAGTGGAATATTAACTTCCCTAACAATTTCCAAAGGAATGTCTCGTGCATCTAGCTCCAACTACAACTGCGCGTTCAGAGTCAGTTAATTCTCGTCATGCGGCCATAATCACGTAGGAAACCTTTTCACATGAATCACATGAGTACAAATGACAGCTCCGCCATTGCACTGCCCTTTTGTTCCTTGTGTACGTGATACTACTGCCGACCAACTTCGCCGTTCCCGAGATTCTCGTTCCCAGATGGGGGGTCACAATATAACCTGGCTTCGTCTAAGTCGCTAATGTTGTGGAGATCCCGAGTTGGGGCCCGCATTTTTGCTAGAATGTCTTGCATTCTTCTCTGCTTCGCTTATACACTTCCCTCATCACGTCGTATAACCATAAAGCCACCAGGTGATTTTCGATCTCGCGATGGCCAGTGCTCATATCGTCTACGTCGTCGGTGTAGAAGTGCTGTCAATGTTATCCGCTAAATGGAAAACTGGAACGTTAGCAATAAACCCTGTAGACGACTGCCGGCCCCGTCAGTTTCCTCGAGAATGACGGTTTCGCAGCACTCTGGTGCACCCCCTATATAGTTTGGAAAGAATAGGTAGTGCTCGGCAGCCGGTTCAGGCTTTGATTCAGTTTCTGAAACGCACTCATGCCTATTAAACATATTCCACGCGAAGATAGATATCTGATTCAGGCCATCTACAAAGCACAGGGTAATTATTGGCTTTGATATCCACTGGGAATGTACAGTTATAGCGTTTCTACATTATAGTTGCATCATTTTCCACTAGTATATGTTGACAGCTACTACAATGAATCTGTTTATAACCACAGTCTTTCCACGAAGGCGTTATAATCTTCTTGTCTCTTCCACTAAAGAGCCTCTTTTCGCTATCAGATACGACTCACCGCTCACACAGACGCATCTTTGATTATGAACAACGACGGTGTACAAAAAGACATTTCTTTCCTGTGACCATCGGGATTCTATTAATGATGGAGACTTGTACCCCAGTGTTCTGAAACTTATTTCGTACAGTCTTTTTGTTCCATCCATGATGAACGTTACGGAATTCCGTGGCAGTTGTTCAATTAAAGACCGCTGAGGCAGACCACAAACAACCACGCATACTTAAAAAAAACCTCTTTTTATTTCATCGCTGTAGAGGCTTTGGGAATTATCCGATCTTCAGATGGCTGACAATGCAATAAAAACTTTTGGCCATCTGAAGATGTCTTTGGTTGCCAGGAACCGGTAATGGCGTTGAAAGAGATAGGAGCTTCTTTTAGAGTATTTGTTGCTGGTTCCGTCTCTTTCTCACATGGTTAACTTACAAACATTTACTAGTGTATACCTTATGTGTCCGCAGATCGTAGTCTTGCAGTAGCGTTCTTACTTCCCGCCTACGGGGTCCCGGGTTCGATTCCCGCTGGACTCAAGGAGTTTTCCTGCCTCGAGATGACTGGGTATTGTTGTGTCGTCTTCATCATTATCATTCATCCTCATTACGGTCGGAGGAAGGCAATGGCAAACCGGCTCCACTAGGACCTTGCCTAGTACAGCGGTGCGGGTCTCTTGCATCGTCCCCTACGCTCCTCGGAGTTTGGGACTTCACCGTCATCATACCTTACGTTTATTGACTAAAAGAGGAGTTGGACTTCTTACAGTCTGTGTTACTGGTATAGGAACAAGTGAGTTTTGTTTATGATATTTACTAGTGTATACCTGATGTTTAATCATTAAAATAAGAGTTTTTATACTTCCTAAGTTCTGTGTCCGTAGTAGCGGTATGCAGCGACGAAGACCAAGTGAGGGTCATTTGTCGACAGCTGAGCATAATCTCAAATTTCCCTGTCGTTGTATAATGACATTTAACAGAACCGGAAAGCCATGTTTACGTATCTGCTGTCGACAACATTAACACAAGCTGCCTGCTAATATTTCTGGTTCCGTAGCACGTCATACAACAGAACAGAAGCTTCTTAGTACAATACACATCTTGGTAAGTAACAGGTACTCCAATAGACAGGAACTTATTTCGAAATAAGATGTAACAAGCAACTCTGAAATGTATAAGAAGGGTATAAGAGATTTAAATATAATGTACTTTATATTGAAAATTTGGTACCTTTCTAATTAATAGCAACTCTTACAAATGCAAATAGCTGTAAAACAGGTCACAGTTTGAAAGTAATCCTTATGGATTTAACTTGACAAGCAAAAAATAAAATATGAGCAGATGCATGAAGTTATTCATAACTTGGAACGACTGGCCGGGAGCTGGGAGCGGTAAGGTGTTGGGAGATAAAACATATCCACGAAAAAAGACATTCGTTTGAAAACATCATTTACAATTAATTCCCATAAAAATTCAGATATTTTAATTTGCTTTTTATTATTACAAAAACTTTCTCATGGCAGCGGAATGAACCACTCTTACAGCTCAGTGAATAAAAAAGAAAAGAGTTGAAAGACTGAGAACGCTGGTTACTGAGTAATAATAATTTAACAAAAAGACTTCTGTACTAAAACAGAATTTAAGCAATGAGTAACCATTTAAAAACAGTGAGATATTAATAGCATCAGTACTGGAGGTGGCAACGGCCTTGCCGCGGTGGATACACCGGTTCCCATGAGATCACCGAAGTTAAGCGCCGTTGTGTGTGGTCGGCACTTGGATGGGTGACCAACCAGGCCGCCATGCGCTGTTGCCATTTTTCGGGGTGCCAATTGAGGAGCTAGCTACTCGACCGAATAGTAGCGGCTTCGGTCAAGAATACCATCTTACGACCGGGAGAGCGGTGTGCTGAACCCACGCCCCTCCTACCCGCATCCTCCACCGAAGATGACACGGCGGTCGGATGGTCCCGGTAGGCCACTCGTGCCCTGAAGACGGAGTGCTACTGGAGGTACGTGAAGGTGAAGTTTAATTTGTTGTAACCTTGGCTGCCCCTGGTTCAATCTAAATTAAACAAACAATACGAAAACAAGGGTAAAAATTATCTCAGATGTATTGACGAGATGTAGCAGTCAAGAAGATTTAAGAATAGGCCAAGACAAACCAATGAGCCGTCATAACCAATGACTAGTACAAGAACAAGTGGGTGCAATACCACATTAAGAAAATGTGGTCCCAGCTTTAGCATTAGCAAGTCAGTTCATAGTACTGAACTCCACAACTCACATTACACATTCAAGAAATCGTTTCAATAATCTTAAACTTCAAGTAAATGTCCACCTTACAATGACACTTGTGGCAATTAGTGTACAAATGAAATATACACTCAATTAAAAAAAATTTAGACAGTATTGAAACAAACGAATAACAGATTTAGAAACAGTATCAGTGACTCAAGACTTAACTGACTCAGGCTTAACAAAACCAGTTCACCTCAATCAGCACGCTTGAATAAAGGCCAGTTCAGTGGACTAGAAAAAAATAAAACAGTAGGAAATTTCATACTGCCCACATGTGGCAGACACTTGTTAAACACATACGCGCCAAGAGGTAAGTACTGCCATTGCACTTCGACAGAACCCAATAATGTCGCTACCGGTACACCACCCTCGGAAGAGGGTTTGCGTAACAGCTGAGCACAAGCACGCCACAGGACTAAGCAAAATGCTCACCAAACAAATCTATATGTGTCCGCTGTTCCGCTGTCCGTATACCCAAGCGGAAAAATAAACAAAAGCAGTGTATCCCACAAGTGAGCTTAGCAATCCAAGATCCGCTCACAAGACAGCGCAACGCCGACAAAAGTTCTTTGGATTGCAACCCACGAGTCGACCACTTGTGGCTGCTCAGTAACCTCCTCCTCCAGATAGTAGCAACACGGAGTGGACCAAGAGACAAAGCAGCTTCGTGTTAAGTCACCGTGGCTGGTCGAGTGCAGGCTCTCTCGTGAGACACTAGGAAATAGGTTGCTTAGAAACACCCAAAGATGAAGCCTCGCTATCGATGAGGAATCGATAGTGCGCCTGGCTCAATTCCCCCCCTCCCTGCCCACCCCCCTCCTCCTCCGCAAAAGAGTCAAATCAGGGAGGTAGTACAGAAAAATACACTTTCTTTCCCCACTAGCTAAAAATCAAACTGGCAAGGGGGAGAGACATTTAGCTGTGTGCACTATCGATTCCTCATCGATAGCGTGACACCTTGGTTGGCCAGGCAGATATCACCTCATGGGCTCATCTTAACTTTACTTTACTAATATGCACCCGATGTATTGTACCGGTAGCGATCTTTTTAACCACGATAATCACCAGGTGGGCGTCTCCAGAACTTCATATCGACCGACAAAGCGCCTCATGAGCTTAGCGGTAAGCTTGTCGGCTACTTTCAGTGAGTCCAAGAAATATTTATAAAAAGCTGATCGCGGATCCTTAACGAGACAGGCTGGCTACTCCCGTCATATCTGCGAGCCTCTCGCCTGTGTGCGAACCAAATGTTGTTAATCGTCCTTTTCGAGTTCTTCTCAAGTTTCTTTGGCAAGAGATCGTTAGCGGACCAGAGACTGAAAATCGGAGAGTTAACTGTAAAAGCAAGCATCAGTTTCGCAGGACTGTATGAAAAAGCGAAACTGAGCTATCTGTCACTCTGAGTACCTGGAACAAGTCTATGGTAGATAAGAGCTGATTTAAGATTCCTGTTAACATGTTCGGCGAACAGGAGTTGAAGATAGTACGGAATAGTGGTGATACGAGATATGGTATTACTAAAACAAAACTTTTTAAATTCCCTGGAGGCGAAAGTAGCAGCATTATCGCTGACCAATACCGTTGGGGAGAGAGGGGGAGGGGCGAAGTACGAGAACATTTCGTCCATGTATCCATATGTTCATGGTCAAAGAGGTAGTCGTTCCCCTATATTTGGGACAACGTAGAAGAAACTAGCTAAATGCATCCACCATTGCAAAGTGTACTTATTGCCACTCTTTGTTTGAGGAAGCGGCCCTAAGTACTCCGTGAGCCATTACACAGGCCAACGAAAATTTTTTTTAAAAAGCTTTTTCTACTTTGGTAGCTGATATTTACAGATTTTTATGAGCTGAATCCAAATCTAGCCTTAGTTTTTTTGTATCAGCCATAGTTTTCGAGCAATATGCTTTTTACTATATAATATAAAAATCCTATGCTTTACGATAACGGGGAAATTAATGTAATTATGTTACAACATAAGCATGGTTTGTATTTACAGTAAGCTACTGAAAACAATGATATGTGTAAATAGAGGTTTTAGTTGTCAGCTGGAATTGGTTTGTATTTTCTTTCTATTTTCCCTTTGAAGCTTCTTGTATAGCTTTTTCTACGATGAATCGCTTGCTGAACTTCTCGGTGAAGTGACCAACGGTAGTCCACCATCATGTTGGTGTTCCAGCGGCCTTGGTAGCGTTTTTCCATCACTTTAATGTCCTGGTGAAAACGCTCTCCTTGCTCCTTAGTAACATCTCCCATATTGTCCGCGAAGTAAACAGGCTCATTAAACATCCTAAAGTTTTAAGCTTCTTTAATATTACAGCTATAATAGAAACATATTATGGGTCTTTTTCATGTCCTAAGAACTTTGTAATGACTTGCTTGAATGATACCCATACTTCTTTCTCATTTAAAGTCATTGTTGATTCAAAGTTAACCTCAAACATCAATTTTTTAATGTCAGGTCCGATAAAGACGCCTTCTTTTAGTTTAGCTTTTGAAAGGTGTGGAAACGTTTGGCAGAGATACTTAAAACATGGTCCATCTTTAGGTAGAGCCTTTACAAACTGTTTCATTAGGCCTAACTTTATGTGCAGAGGTGGTAGGAGTCCATTTTTTGGATCTAAAGGGTTTCTGCGTGGAATGTTCTTCTCACTAGGTTTTAAAGACTCCCTCACAGGCCAGTTCTTTCTGCACCAGTGTTGATCCCTAGCCCTACTGTCCCAATCACACAAGAAACATGGAAATTTGGTAAAGCCACCTTGCTGACCAATGAGCATGCATGTTACTTTTAGATCGCCACATATCGTCCAACCACGAGCATGCCTGTTACTTTTAGATTGATTGCCACATATCGTCCAACCATGAGCCTATTTTATTTAGCACTATTTCAAGGTTTTCATAGCTTTCTTTCATATATACAGAATGTCCAACACGTATAGATGCATACATTTTACCATTGTGTAATAAAATAGCCTTTAGACTAGTTTTCGATGAATCAATAAACAGCCTCCAGTCTTCATTTTTGTATTCATACCAAAATCATTCATCAGACTGGGAATGTCTGAGCAGTACACTAAATCACCTTCTTGTTGAAAAAACTTGGAAAATTGCTGCTCTCTCTTTCTATATACGAATGTGCTGGTTCCAACTGCCAAAAAGTTCTTTCCTTTTAATCTAGAGCCAAGAAATTCAGCTTTCTCTTTCGTTAAGCCCAGACCACAAACCAAATAGTTAAGCTCGGTCTGAATAAACATTTTGGGCTCTAGACGTTCTCTATTACAATGGAATTCATCATCATCTGGTTCATCTAAATCTGATTGTACATCAGAAAATACTTCTGTTGGAATAGAATTTAAATCATCTGGTGGTTCAGGAACTGGCAAATCTACACATTGCCCTCCTGATCGGATGGTGGACGGAAGGTTAGGGTAGCTTATTGCCTTCTTGTTTTTCGAATTGTGACCAGTAATTTCAACACTGAAAAAGTAGCAATCATCGGAATGATTTCTTGGCTCCCTCCATATCACAGGAAAAGCAAGTCTAAAGTCAAACTCCATTACATCTACCATCACCTATGATACTCAGTTGGTCACGTGTACCGAGTCTATCTACGTGGATCTTCAACGCGGATCAAATCCACACATGGGTAAAGGAATTCAGGGAATTTCTGAGAGACGAAGACAACGATGTTTGTTTAGTGTCGGAGCCTCACTTCAAACCAGGATTGCGGACCTCGGCACCAAATTACACTAACAACAATAAAGACAGGCCAGCAGCAGGTGATGGGGCTGCAATTTTTGTAAAACGAGGCATCCTTCACCATCAGGTGAATCTTCCAGACTGACGACAGCTATTGAAATAAACACAGCTATTGGCTCCTAGACGGTCGTGGCAGCGTACAGACCACACAGGATCATCTCCATGATCATATAACTGCACCTCTGGAAAAAAGCGAGTGGAAGGCTAAGCATACTCTACCGTCACGAAACAACAGTAGTGAGCTATCAGCAGAATTAGCAATCCGTGTTTGTTGCAGCCTTGCGTACACACTAGAGCGTGTATGCCATGTGTGGCGAGGTGTGGCAAAAACACATCTAAAAAGATTACAACAGAACGAAACGGCGCTCTAAAAGGAGCGTTAATGTAGACTCCATATTTCCGACGGTCGATTTACACGAAGCAGAAGAAGTAGAGAAGCTATAATTTAGGTTCAAATCGCTAGCAAAAGCGTTCTACCTACAATCAGAACGATTCAAAAACAAATTAACTAGTGGACATGGTTAATATCACCCCACAATATTTTGATGTAAGTGTTGAAGACTTGACGAGGGGAAGTTGATGCGAGCATCCGGGAGTGGAACTTAATTAAGCAGCGAAACTTAATGAGTTCAAGAAACTGGCTGGAGCGCCAGGTTTGTTCCAGCAGAAGTCTACCTCCAAGGGACGCAAGTGGCGCCTGGGAAGAGCGTATTGACCGAGAGAGGTATGGAAGGTACGCCTGATCAGGTCGAAAGGTGGCTGCCAAGAGAGAGTCAGATTGGTCCCGACTCGCTCTGGCCAGCCCGCTTTGCCGTCCTCACGTGACCATTCGCACCGTCTGATTGGTTAGCAGAGGTTATGTTGGAAGAGTACCGTACTCAGTTACGTTTCACCTAAGCATCAAAAAAATGGTTCAAATGGCTCTGAGCAGTATGGGACTTAACATCTCAGGTCATCAGTCCCCTAGAACTTAGAACTACTTAAACCTAACTAACCTAAAGACATCACACACATCCATGCCCGAGGCAGGATTCGAACCTGCGACCGTAGCAGTCCCGCGGTTCCGGACTGCAGCGCCTAGACCTAAGCATCACGTCATCGGCTATGAGAATGGTACGCACGTAAACAATACGTGTGTTGGTGGCGATATGCAGTGGTGACTGAGACCGAACCAGCCCACATCTGGCCACAACCCTGTACTGAAACCCGTTTCCACTGTATGGAGAGGGAAACTTCAAAAACAAAAAAAAAAAAAAAAAAAAAAAAAAAATTGATTGGAAGTAACGATTCCGGACTCAATCCGTCTGTCCATCATGTATAGAAGTGACCTAAGGTACTCTCCACTGAATAACAACAAAACAATAAAAAGAACAAAAACAATATAAAATAAATAAAATGAAACAAAGAAATAGAAACACTGAAAATAAAAGAAAAATGAGAAAATAAAATGAAGATAAACATAGAAAAGCCAGATATTTTACCCATCAGTGTACATATAATTTAACACTAAAAGGATAGAATAAACGAGTAAAATTAGAACCTTAAACATATCAGCCTGCTAGGCTTGGAGGAAACGTCTGGGACAACACCCTCCTCTGTACTCAGACACTTAATGTATAAGCGTTAAGTATTTAGTGATCAGCAGCAGCACCGACGTGCGGGTGTAAATACAGCGGTCTTCTTCCTTGGTGGAAGAAACGTGGAAAACTGAAGTAGATGTAAGTGGATAATGCTGAAAACAGTAACAGATAGTGGAGTTTAGCTCCGAAACGTATTGGAACATTCACTGAGGTGACAAATTCGTGGAATACCTCCCAATATCGTGTCGGACTTTCTTTTGCCCGGCGCAGTGCAGAATACCGACGTGGCAAGGGCACAATAAGTTGTCGGAAGTCCCCTTCAAAAATAATGAGCCATGCTGCCTCTATAGCCGTCCTTAATCGCGAAACTGTTGCCGGTGCAGGATTTTGTGCACGAACTGTCCTCAAGATTATGTCCCATAAATGTTCGATACTATTCAAGTTCGGCGATATGAGTGGTTAAGTCATTCGCCCGAATTGTTCTGAATATTCTTCAAACCAATCGTAAAAAATGTGGCCCCTAACATGGCACATTGTCCTTCATGGAAATTCCACCGTTGTTTGGCAGCGTGAAGCCCATGAATAGCTGCAAATGAGCTTCGCGTAACCATTTTCAGTCACTGATCGGTTCAACTGCACCAAAGGAACCAGTCCATTCCATGTAAACACAGTCAATACCATTATGGAGCCACCACCAGCTCGCACAGTGTCTTGTTGACAACTTGGGTCCATGGCTTCGTGGGGTCTGCGCAACATTCGAACCCTACCGTCAGCTCTTATCAGCTGGAATTGGGACTCATCTGACTAGGCCACGGTTTTCCAGTCGAGGGTCCTACTGGCACTGTCACGAGCCCAGGAAGGGCGCTGCAGGCCATGTCGTGCTGCCAGGAAAGGCACTCTCGTCGATCGTCTGCTGCCATAGCCCGTTAACGCCAAATTTCGGCGCACTGTTCTAAGGGATACGTTCGTGACACGTCCCACACTGATTTTTGCCGCTATTTCACGAAGTATTGCTTTTCTCTTAGCTGACATCCCTACACAAGCGCCGCTGCTCTCACTCTGTAAGTGAAGACTCTCGGCCACTGCGTTGACTGTCGTGAGGCGTAATGCCAGAAATTAGGTTTTCTCGTCAGACTCTTGACACTGTCATTCTCGGAATATTGAATTTGCTAACGATTTGCGAAATGGAATGTCCCATGGGTCTGGCTCCAACTACTATTCCGCGTTCAGTCTGTTAATCCCCGTCGTGCGGCCACAATGACATGGGAAACTTCTCACATGAATCACCTGAGTGCAAGTGACAGCTCCTCCAGTGTACTGCCATATTATGCCTTGTGTACGTGATACTACCGCCATCTGTAAATCTTCTTATATCTATCGTTTGCTTTCTGTCACATCAGTACATAAATAAATATACACAGAATTGATACGTTTTGTCAATATTGAACGCACATCGAAAAGGCTAAGACAACAAATATCTGTATTGTGCTGTTTCACAGATGTTATAGATGAGTTTGTGAGATCTCCAGACACAAAAATGTATTCTGCGTTTCGTTGCCTTGCGCCTTCCACTACTTACATTTACCTGTTAGGCATCGCCATTACTAAGCAGTAATTTCTTCGTTTGGCAGCAGTTCCCAGTGCTAGTGATAAGACAGAAAACAGGTGTGGTTTTTCACAGGTTCCCACGCAGAGCTTTCTGTGATTCTGATCTGTCACATTAAGTGCTCGTTTATACATCCAAGGATTGTACAAGGCATATTATCAATTTCTGTCATTCACTGGTACATCAAAGTCATAAGTGTGAAGCCACTCTTACACAATCATAAGCCATTATTTTAAATAATTTAGTTAATGTTTTTTGTAACTGAGAATTATTTAAGACAGGGTTGTAGCCTATCTCAGATGTTATTTAATCTGTATATTGAACAAGCAAAAAAGGAAACAAAAGAAAAATTCGGAGTAGGAATTAAAATCCATGGAGAAGAAATAAAAACTTTGAAGTTCGCCGATGACATTGTAATTCTGTCAAAGACAGCAAAGGACCTGGGATAGCAGCTGAACGGATTGGACAGTGTCTTGAAAGGAGGATATAAAACGAACATAAAAAAAAGCAAAACGAGGAAAATGGAATGTTGTCGAATTAAATCGGGTGATGCTGCGGGAATTAGATTAGGAAATGAGACGCTTAAAGTAGTAAACGAGTTTTGCGATTTGGGGAGCAGAATAACTGATGATGGTCGAAGTAGAGAGGATTTAAAATGTAGACGCAATGGCAAGGAAAGCGTTTACGAAGAAGAGAAATTTGTTAACATCGAGTATAGATTTAAGTGTCAGGAAATCGTTTCTGAAAGTATTTTTTTGGAGTGTAGCCATGTATGGTAGTGAACGAGGACGATAAATAGTTCAGACAAGACGAGAATAGAAGCTTTCGAAATGTGGTGCTACACAAGAATGCTGAAGATTAGATGGGCAGATCACATAACTAATGAGGAGGTACTGAATAGAATTGGAGAGATGAGAAATTTATGGCACAACTTGAGTAGAAGAAGCGATCGGTTGGTAGGGCATATTCTGAGGCATCAATGGATCACCAATTTAGTATTGGAGAGCAGCGTGGAGGGTAAACATCGTAGAGGGAGACCAAGAGATGAATACAGTAAACAAATTCAGAAGAATGTAGGTTGCAGTAGGTACTGGGAGATGAAGAAGCTTGCACAGGATAGAGTCGCATTGAGACCTGCATCAAACCAGTCTCTGGACTGAAGACCACAACAACAAGAATTTCTTAACAGATGACACAGCTCTCTTTGCTGTTTGTCTATCAGATACATAGATTCAGCTACTTTGATTTGGATGAAATCTTTATTCCTACTTCCATGCTCTTGTTTGAATCATACAAACTATTTTCAGTTGCTATGTGCAGTAATATTGGACAAAAACACTTGGTATTAATTAGGCAACAATATTCACCTTGAAGCTCCGGCAGTTGGTTTGACGACTCACAACTATCAAATGTGCTATTTACTGTCACTGGAAGGTTTTCTGCCTCTGTGCACAGAGCATAAAATATTCAAAATTTTAATTTCATAAATACCTTCCACCTTATCTGAAATTAATTATCTCCATGAACTTTTATTGTTATAAAGAACTGATAATTCATTTTGAAGTAAATTCAGGGAGTTTCGGTAGATGCGAATTAATTCAAAGTTGACACTGTAAGAACTTTAATTATTCTCGATCATTGTGTTACACAGAGCGTAGGTGTAGGTTTATAATAACTCTTAAAAATATCTTGTGATGTGAATTTAATACTTGCAAGAGTGTAAAATTAAATTGGACAGCACTTGCTCAAACATTATCATCTTTATTCATTGATTAATACACCAACGCTGAAGAGAGAAAGATACTATGATATATTGAGTTCCCCTATGAACTCTATTTTACGATGAATTTTGAAGACAGTAAATTGTGGCGTCTTCTCACAAAGTAAATTAACAGTTAGCACACCTTGAGATCAGAAAGAAACCAATATTAACAATTACTAACCATTCCCTACTAGTCAAGAAATATCAAGATTACGAAGAGCCGCCACATGTGCAGGCCATTCGGTCGACAGAAATTCATTTAGTCTAAAGAGCTATTGAATGTAATGTAGTGAAATAACTATTTGCAAAAGAGTAAACTTGTTCTTTTAAGTTTTATCCTCTGTCGATCATGATTTTGCAGCAGTCAGATTGCAGTGACGTGAAACTCTTTATTATACTTAATAATATAGGATACAGCTCACTGTTGCCGATCGTGGTGGCGCAGTGCTTAAACACTGGACTCGTGTTCGGGAGGACTACGGTTCATTCTCGCGTCCGGCCATCCTGATTTAGGTTTTCCGTGATTTCCGTAAATCGCTCCAGGCAAATGCCGGAATGGTTCCTTTCAAAGGGCACGGCCGACTTCCTTCCCCGTCCTTCCCTAATCCGATGAGACCGATGACCTCGTTGTCTGGTCTCCTTCCCCAAAACAACCCAACCCAACAGCTCACTGTTACTGAACGAGTGCAAATAGCCGTATTATATTAAGGATGATTCTTCGTTTCATTCTCCAGACAAGGAAATACAGCGTATGTTCACCTACCAGTTACAGAGTTTTCGGGAATTTTCTCCAATTTACTGATGATAAAAACTTTCGTATTAGTTTTGTTAAAAGCAATCTTTCGTAGTACAGCGTCTACCTTTTAATACTATTGTTTCCTCAGCCAATAAATTCATTCTGGCTAAGACTAGGTACTGGCGAAGTTACAAATAGTAATCTTCAAATACTGTGCAGAAACATGGAATCGCTGAGATTTAATGCTTCTCAGGTGTGAAGAAGGAGAAGTCTCTGTCTCTCTCTTTGTGAATTAACGAACAACGAAGACCTTAAAAAATGTTGTTGAACACTTTATCTGGAAATTTACCACTTTACAAACCAACAATGGACACTCGTGAATGTTAGATAGTATTGGATCGTAAAATCTCCCTCAGCAATGTCTGGCAGTCTCTTTTGTTGGACTTTTGTATTTCCTGTTGTTTTTCTGATCTGCGTATACTTTTGGGTTCGCTCGGTTAAATTCTGTCTCATTTTGTCAATAATTATTCTATTATTCAAATATGAGGTCCTGCAACCTTCGGTGTCTGTAACACTTAATAGGTGTCTAAACTTTGTTTCTGCTTACTAGCTATGGGACAAGGAATGAGCGAGAAGAAAGACTAACTGAGTTCTGTAATAAATTTTAGCAAGTAATAGCGAATACTCTGTTCAAGAATCACAAGAGGAGGGGGTATACTTGGAAAAGGCCGGGTGATACGGGAAGATTTCAGGTAGATCATATCATGGTCAGACACAGATTCTGAAATCAGATGCTGGATTTTAAGGCGTACCCAGGAGCAGATGTAGACTCAGGTCACAATACAGTAGTGGTGAATAGTAGGCTGAAGTTTTAGAGATTAGTCATGATGAATCAATCCGCAAAGAAGTGAGATTCGGAAGTACTAAGGAATGATGAAATGCGCTTGAAGTTCTCTAAGGCTATAGATACAGCAATAAGGAATAGCTCAGAAGGCACTACAGTTAAAGACGAATGGAAATCTTTAAAAAGGGCAGTCACAGAAATTGAAAAGAAAAACATAGGTACAGAGAAGGTAACTACAAAGAAACCATGGGTATCAAAAGAAATACTTCAACTAATCGATGAAAGAAGGAAGTACAAAAATTTTCCGGGAAACTCGGGAATACAGAAATACGAGTCGCTGAGGAATGAAATAAATAGGAAGTGCAGGGAGGCTAAGACGAAGTGGCTGCAGGAAATACACAAATAAATCGAAGAAGAAATGATTGTCAGAAGGAAAGACTCAGAATACAGAAAGTCAATATAACTACCGGTGACATTAAAACCAAGGGTGGTAATATTAAGTGTGGAACGGGAATTCCACTGTTAAATGCAGAGGAAAGAGCGGATAGGTGGAAAGAATATAATGAAAGTCTCTATTACGGGGAAGATTTTTCTGATGTTTTAAAAGAAGAAGCAGGAGTTGGTTTAGAAGAGGTAGGGGATACAGTATTAGAATTAAATTTTAAAAGAACTTTGGAGGACTTAAGATAAAATAAGGCAGTTGGGATGGATAACATTCCATTAGAATTTCTAAAATCATTGGGCGAAATGGCAACAGCAGTACACTTCACTTTGGTGTGTAGAATGTATGAATCTGGTTACATACCATCTGACTTCCTGGAAAATATCATCCACACAATTTCGAAGACTGCGAGGGCTCGAAAGTACGAGAATTATCGCACAGTAAGCTTTACGGCTCATGCATCCAAGTTGCTGACAAGAATAATATACAGAAGAATGGAAAATAAAACTGAGGATGTGCTGGATGACGATCAATTTGGCTTTAGAAAAGGTAAAATCACGATAGTGGCAATTCTGACGTTGCGATTGATAATGGAAGCAAGACGAAAGAGAAATCAAGACATGTTCACAGGATTCATCGGCCTGGAAAAAGCGTTCAACAACGTAAACTAGAACAAGATATTCGAAATTCTGAGAACAATAGGGGTAAGCTATAAGGACAGACGTGTAATATACAATATATACAAGGGCCAAGAGGGAATAATAAAAGTGGACGACCAAGAACGAGGTGCTCGGATTAAAAAGGGTGCAAGATAGGGATGTAGTCTTTCGCCCCTCCTGTTCCATCTGAACATCGAAGAAGCAGTGATGGAAATCAAAGAAAGTATAAGAGTGGAATTAAAATTCAATGTGAAAGGATATCAGTGATATGATTCGCTGATGTCATTGCTATCCTGTGTGAAAGTGTAGAAGAACTACATGATCTGGTGAATGGAATGAACAATCTGATGAGTACACAATATGCACTGAGAGTGAATTGAAGAAAGACTGAAGTAATGAGAAGTAGGAGAAATTGAAACGTCCTCTTTGAAAAATTTATACATGACTGTGCTTAAACTGACACACAATATTTTTTAGCGCAACGCTATCTGACTTCCAAAAATCCCTACAAAAGAATGGCCCTGACTAACATTAACCTATACATTTCGCAGATCACTTACCTCACAAAAATTTTCGTTACTCGAACTACTGCAATACAGCGAGCGCCACTACTGCCAGCTAAATAAAAGATTCAAACTACTGAAGGCACTAACTACTGATAGACACAGTTAGCAAAAGAAAGATTTTGATAGAGAACAAACAATGTATTTACCTTAATAGTCATAATATACGAGGTGTGGCTAGAAAAAAACCGGACTAGTACTGGTGAAACAATAAAACGAATGCAATAAGGCTGAAAGTCGCGTGGCCTGTCACGTGACTCTCGCTCCGCCTACTGCTCGAGTTTCATCTGCCTCCTGCACTCAGTCTGCCCGTGGCGTCTGTTTTAAGTAGTTGACGTTTTGTCTGTGCGTCGGAAAATGTTGAGTGTACAGAAAGAACAGCGTGTTAACATCAAATTTTGTTTCAAACTAGGAAAATCAGCAAGTGAAACGTTTGTAATGTTACAACAAGTGTACGGCGATGATTGTTTATCGCGAACACAAGTGTTTGAGTGGTTTAAACGATTTAAAGATGGCCGCGAAGACTCCAGTGATGACACTCGCACTGGCAGACCATTGTCAGCAGAAACTGATGCAAACATTGAAAAAATCGGTAAACTTGTTCGACAAGATCGCCGTTTAACAATCAGAGCAGTGTCTGAGTTAACAGGAGTTGACAAGGAAGTAGATAAGTTAGTGAACTGATCTGAAAGTTCGGCTACTTTATCCGATAGTGAAATTATTTCCTCTGTGTGTTTTTCTGAACCAAGTTTCAGAGTGTCCATTTGTGTTGAAATCGTATCTACTGTGTCCTTTAAGTTTTCCTGAGTTTTTGCAAGTTGCGTAACCGAATTGGTAGATGCAACTGAGTCAATTTTAGCTTGCAAGGTCTCATGATTTTCATGAACAATAATTTGCAGTTCTTTTATGGCTGCTTCGTGATTCTGTAATGCATTTTCATGCCGCGAAAAAATAGGTTGAAAATGCTCACAAATTTGTGTTTTTACGTCATTACAGGCTTTTTGACATTTCGATTCAATGTTATGTAACTCAGTAGTTAAATCTTCGCGTGTTTGTTCAAGTGTGATGTCTAACTTTTGAAGCTTTTGCTGTGTTTGTCTCTGATTTTGTTCCATTGTCTCTAACTTTTGAAGCTTTTGCTGTGTTTGTCTCTGATTTTGTTCCATTTGTTCATTAATTGCAATAATAATGTATTAGTGTCTGGAATGTGTTTCTCTATGCTTTTTGGCAGTGCATTTTCACCGGCAACATTCGCATTTTGAAAAGCAGAAAATGTGTCTTGACTTATTTGAGAAAACGGTGAGGACGCAAAACCTGAATCTGCAGTATTTGCAAGATTGTGTCCTGTCATTTCGAATTCCTGAGGCGAGCTGTTGCCGACCGATCGATCGATAATGCTTCCCTGTTCACTATTTGTTTCACTGTCTACGCCATTGTTTGCAGCCCACTCCATTTCCCTATGCACAACTACCAAATTACTACTTTGAACATTAGTTAATTCATTACTCTGCGGCGCTAACACACTGCTTTCGTCTTCACTGTCATTTCTCAGTTTACTTTGGAGCCTAGTATTACGTTTTCCACACGCCATTATTGTCACAATATTTCACACGGCAACACAGAAAAGCACAAATTGAAGAGCAAAATAAGAAAACACATTAACATAGCACTGAAAATAATATCTAGTTAATTGCAAGCGCAGCTGCGAAATACTTGGTGCAAATCTACATGCATGCCACAACTGTTTTACTGTACAACAATGAAAGACTGCAAATACAAAGGAGATTCTCTCTACAATTACGCACTAGCAATAAACAATAGCTACACTAATTACACAAACTACAAGAAAAAAATCAGAAGATTCCAGTGAGGTATCCTTGGCTAAGGGTCAACATATGAAACGTCCCCTTTGAACAATTATACATGACTGTGCTTAAACTGACACAATATTTTTTAGCGCAACGCAATCTGACTTCCAAAAATCCCTACAAAAGAATGGCCCTGACTAACATTAACCTATACGTTTCACAAATCACTTACCTCACAAAAATTTTCGTTACTCGAACTACTGCAATACAGCGAGCGCCACTACTGCCAGCTAAATAAAAGATTCAAACTACTGAAGGCACTAACTACTGATAGGCACAGTTAGCAAAAGAAAGATTTTGATAGAGAACAAACAATGTATTTACCTTAATAGTCATAATATATATAGCAGTTCATGACATCCATTCTTACAAATTTCAAAACTCCGCCATCTCTCTCCCCACATCCAACACTGCTGGCGGCTCACCTCCAACTGCGCAACGCTACGCGCTGTTCACAGCCAACTGCCCAACACTACAATGGCCAACAACAATGCAACCAGCCACAGACTGCACACAGCACAGCCAGTGATTTTCGTACAGAGCGCTACGTGGCGTTACCAATATAAAAACCTAAACAGCCTACTTACAAAATGAGAACAGCGAGAAACTTAAAATCAGGATTGATGTTCGCGAAGTGGATGAAGTTGAGGAATCCTGCTACTTCGGCAGTAAAATAACAAATGACGAAGAGAGTAAGGAGGACATCAAAAGCAGACTAGCAATGGCAAAAAGGACATTCATGGCCAAAAGAAGTCTGCTAGCGTCAGAGATAGGCCTTAATTTCGGGAAGAAATTTCTGAGAATGTACGTCTAGAAAAAAAAATGTTCAAATATGTGTGAAATCTTATGGGACTTAACTGCTAAGGTCATCAGTCTCTAAGCTACTTAAGCTAAATTATCCTAAGGACAAACACACACACACCCATGCCCGAGGGAGGACTCGAACCTCCGCCGGGACCAGTCGCACAGTCCATGACTGCAGCGCATTAGACCGGTTTTTTTTATACTATCTCCTAATTAGTGTCTACAATGTCCAAATGTTGACAAATAGTGGCTAATTAGAAAATTAATTAAGGAAATGAATAAAACTGAAAATGTCCAAATGCAAAAGACATGAAGACATCGCGGATAGTACAAATGCAAAAGGAACAAGCTCCTCTAGCAATGAAGTGAAATTCGTGTCGGGGGCGACACCTGCTCACGACCCGACGTTCCCCTAGACCGCTAGGCTAATTCCGCACGGCTGTACATCTAGAGCACAGCGTTGTGTGGTAGAGAAACACCGACTGTGGGGAAACCGGAACATAAGAGAATCGAAGCATTCGAGATGTGGTGCTACAGACGAAAGTTGAAAATTAGGTGGACTGTTAAGGTAGGAATGAGAAGGTCCTCACCAGAATCGGAGGGGAAAGGAATATGTGGAAAACAGTGATAAGGAGAAGGGTCATGATGATAGGACTTATGTTAAGGAGTGAGGAAATGACTTCCGTGGTACTAGAGGGAGCTTTAGAGGGCAAAAACTGTAGAGGAAGACAGAGATTCGAATACATCAAAAATGATTCAAATGGCTCTGAGCACTATGTGACTTAACTTCTGAGGTCATCACTCCCCTAGAACTAAGAACTACTTAAACCTAACTAACCTAAGGACATCACACACATTCATGCCCAAGGCAGGATTCGAACCGGCGACCGGAGCGGTCGCGCGGTTCCAGACTGTAGCGCCTAGAACCGCTCGGCCACACCGGCCGGCTCGAATACTTCCAGAAAATGATTGAGGACGTTGGTTGCAAATGCTAATCTGAGAAGGTTGGCACAGGAGGGGAATTCGTGGCGTGCCGCTCAAACCAGTCAGAAGACTGATGACATCCCTCAGATAAATAAATAAATAAATGAAATAAAATAAAATTAAAAAAGGACTATACAAACTCAGTTCAGTATTGTCACCGTGAATTTATGTATACTCAGTGTAACCCAATGTTTCTCCAAGAACTTACAAGAGCCTTAACTTTTTACTCCAGTCAAATTTGAGCAGCCTCCTGTCTCACTCCACTACATGAAGAACTTGTAGCAACGCTTCAAGAATACACACTACCCAAACAATACCCTTGAAAAGACACACATGAGGAAGGAGTACAGTGTCACAGTAATGTTGACCAGAGAGTGTGCCATTGTACCATGTTCAAAGATTTGGATGTCAGTACTGCCTTGCAACATTATTCCTCCACACACGATAATACCTGGACTAACAAAACCACTATTTTCGACAATGTTCCTGGGTGCATTACGTATTCCCACCTCTCGCCATATGAGGGTACATCTTGCACTGTCCGACATGATCGTTTCTGTGGTCCAGCTGTTTTGGCATGGGGAGACAGAATGTAGCATGGGCATACTGACCTCCAAATTTTTGCACGGTACTCTGATCGGCAAACGTTATTTTGACACTGTGTTCCTTCCTCATTTGCGTCTCCTCAGAGGTGCATTCTGACCTGACTTCGTTTTTATGAATGACAATGAGCTTCAAGTTCGATCAACGCAGATGAAGGTGCCCTTGGAACAAGAGGATACTTGTCGATCGAATGGCCTAAGCGTTCGCCCGATTTAACTCACATAGAGCACTTCTGGGATGCTTTGGGGAGACGTGATGAACCACGTCCACCTGCACTATCATCCATCGGTTTTATCTGTGCTTGTGGAGAAATGTAACGCCCTTCCACAAGAACTCCTTACCAACCTTCTCGACAGCATGCAAGAACGGTGGGAAGCATACACTGCCGTCCGTGGTGATGTTACACCGTATTAAGAAGCATGTACCACTGTGACGTCCAGAGACAACCCTGAATCACCGTGTCTTCAGTGTAATTATTGTCTTTGAGTAAAAGTGTCGTTCCTCTTCGCCTCGTAGAGTATTTTTTTGAGTTAACTTCTGCAGTACACCATAGCAGTTCTTTCTATATATGGTCCAAGTTTCATCGAACTATGTTCCTTGGCAGTAACATCATTCGAAAATTACTTTCGTTCTTAATTTTGCGCACTATTTAACATCCGAGATATGAAATACCGGACGTGCAAAACCAACTTAATCCTATATCCCCGCCCACTTCTTCATAATTAATAGTAAATACGCGAAGTAATTCACCTTTGAACTTAACAGATCATAACGACTTATGGCAGACTCAAAGGTACTGTGACGTATTTTACTCTCATGGGTAAGCTGAATGTTCAAAAGATATTCTTGAATTGGTTTCCTTATTCGTCTATTACCGATGTTCTCTGTAGAAATGGCCTTTTTGTGGAGGGATGCAAGGTGGTGTTAATACAAATGGACGCATTTCCTTGTTCGCACTTGACATTTATTTTTTTCATGCTTAGATCAACTTTTAATGGTATATTTGCACGAAATTAGGTTGAGTTGAAACAAGGTGACATTTCTGTAGATAACAGGACACCACATTCATAAAAAGCCTCACAATCGTATACCAAAAATACTCAGTAGTTATTTCATAGTCTGTTACAACCAGAACAAGCAGCTTATAAGCAGAACTTATAAGCAAAAGTAAGGAATAATCTTTATCAACCGTGTATTTTAGCGCACTTTTTACAAGTATTTATAAATTATGGTTACGTGCGTAACCTTCGGGAAATACCATTTAAATTATTTTTGTCGTATTCATTTTCTATATGAGTATAAATTTATAGAAATATATGTTTTCTTGCGCAGATAAATCAAAGAAATAAAACACTCACAATAGTTGTTTTAAGTAATTGTAATAGTAGGTTCTAATACTCTAGAGTGGGTAAGCCAGTATGTGATTTTACATTAGATAAAAATATTTTTCGCAAAGCCAAGTACGCTTTCATAAAGAAAAGGTAAATACTAAACAAATTCATAATAAATTGTGAACTTGAGCAGTGTAGATAAAATTTCATGATACGCAAGTTTTGAAGACGTCGGCTGTGACCTTAAGAAATCAAATAAAAGGGAACGCTACAGCGTTTTCGATTTGCATATGTCCTCAAAATACTGCCCTATTTAATTGTTCTGTATTTGGAATTTAAATTAACGAGTTGACCAACTTTTATGTTTTCATGTTGCGACTAACAGGAACCTCGTTAACTATAAACACTAAATAAAGCTATAATGGCTGTATAAGCTCCGATGTATCATTTACTTCTTCGAAGACATTTATCGTTACAGAACTGAAATAGTATCATACACCTGAAAACCAAAAGTGGCACCTATTCCTTTATTTTAGTAAATTGGCCTAAATCTTGGTATTTTACAAAAACTCTTTGCTTTAAAAAATTGTCTTATTTTTTGTTTTGATACAACTGAGTGGGAAACATCTTTCTTCATAACGTTGCCTTTTTATGCGTCCCACGTTGCTCAGGAAGCATGTTGTGATTTTTTGCCAGTGCTCGTCTTTTTAACATTAGTGGGCAATAAACAGTTTTAAGTTTAGAAGTTCATCCGAGAAAAATTCTGGGTGGTGTGATACTTGTTTAGATTCTTTTAAGTAATGATAGAAAAAATACGAATTACCTTTAATTTGAATTTGTTATCTTGGCGAAAGGATAACAGAGTTATTCTTTAATTATTCATCTTTATTCATGGGCCTTCATCTAAGTTACTAGTATGGATCGTATGTTTCTGCATAACATTTTTAAAAACAACTTGTACGGAATGTAAGTACAAAATTGTTATTATTTCTTGAAGTACAAGTTACTTTGATGTATTCACGTTCCCTATCGGCAGATGACGTTGCGCTATGATTAGCACTCGTTTTTCTTTTTATAACATTTAATTAGCTATTTATAATTTATTTACTTAAGTTCCCCATTACCTCATGCAACAAAATAAAACTATATTAATAACAATAATAACAAAATTTTAATAATAATATAAAGTGATACATGCAGAAAATGGAAAATGAATAAAAAATGTAAAATAATTTGTCACCATTACTGATATCTGTCGATGGGGCAACGATTACTATTTCACTTATTAAGTGTGTGTGTGTGTGTGTGTGTGTGTGTGTGTGTGTGTGAAATCTTATGGGACATAACTGCTAAGATCATCAGTCCCTAAGCTTACGCACTACTTAACCTAAATTATCCTAAGGACAAACACACACACACCCATGCCCGAGGGAGCTCTCGAACCTCCGCCGGGATCAGCCGCACACTTATTAAATATACACAGAGTCCAGCTTCCTGTTCACACTAGGTTCTGGAACCTCATGTACTGCAAAGCGGTATCGACGGTGTACTAGGGAAATTTCTGATTCGCCATTTGTGTTATGGCTCAAGATTCTCGTCCTCCCGTCTGTCTTCAAAGCTCGGTTTTGGATCCGTGAAATAGGTAACGGTTTTTAGACCTATTACCTCTCATTATGTTGGTAAACAGTATCCTGGTATCGAGCCGTTGCAATCCTCCACTGTACGCCCAGGCATGCATCAGTTGATTCGTCAAGCTCCCTAGTGACTGTCTTTGACAAAATTACAGCTGTTGCGTTCAGGGAACCAAATTTCGACTCATTACGCATTGTCTCGCAGGCAGCTGTGCCCTGGAGCTGCTATCTCTCTTCTAACATGAAGGATTCACAGATTGAACATTCCAGTAGGGTGTAGTCGTGCGTGCCCGTCATGTGTGCCATTTGTTCGACAGTCGCATTGAGGTTGCTCCGTTCCTTTAGATCTTCATAGATATTCTGAATAGAGTCCTTTTCTAGTCAAGCAGTGAACAATGTGGAGTCGTACGACAGCTGTGGTACGGGACCTTGTAAACGATGCGGGTTCCGGCAAGAATCTATAGCCATACGAAAAAACGGTCAGCTGCGTCTCCTACAGCAGGCGCCCGCATCCTTAAAAACATTAGCAGTTCTGAGTCAACAACGGAAACGGCAGCTGCATCTGCTGCTGTGTGTAGTGAAAACATACTGCCGTTAGCTGACATGTAACAAAACTTGAAAGATATACCCAGCATTAACTTCGAACGTAGTCAACGAAGAAACGATAGTTGCTCAGGACATTTGCAGAAAGTGCAAAATGATAAAGATATATGTTGTAGACTTTATTGAAATTACAGTTTTATTTTCCAGTTTTGTGGCTTCTCAAATTTTAAGTTTTATTTATTTATATTTTCTATAATCGAAGTCTACTTGTTAATATAATTCTGTTTTACTATGTAAAATACACTGAGGTGATAAAAGTATTCGGATAGCAATATGCTCATATATAGATGACGGTAGTACAGCGTACACAAGATGTAAAAGGGCAGTGCATTGGCGTATCAGTCGTCTGTACTCAGGCGATTGACATGAAAAGGTTTACGAGGCGATTCTAGCCGCACAACGAGAATTAACAGAGTTTGTACGCGGGATGGTAGTTGAAGCTAGACGCTTGGGACCTTCCATTTCGGAAATCGATAGGCTATTCAATGTTCCGAGACCCACATCGACAAGACAGTATCGAGGATACAAATTTCAGGCATTACCTCTCACGACGGTCAACGCAATGGCCTAAGAGTCTTCACTTAACGACTGAGAGAAGCGGTGTTTGTGTAGAGTTGTCAGCTAAGACAAAAGCAACACTTAGTGAAATATCCGCAGAAATCAATCTGGAACATGTGACGAGTGTATCTGTAGGACTGTCGCCGAATGTTGGCGTTAACGGGATATGGCAACAGACGATCGAAGCGAGTGCCTTTGCTAACAGTACGACATCGCCTGCAGCGCCTCTCCTGGGCTCGTGGACCCTAGACGACTGGAAAATCGTGGCCTGGTCAGGTAAGTCCCGATTTCAATTGGTAAAAACTGATGGTAGGGTTCGAGTGTGGCGAAGACACCACGAAGTCATGGACCGAAGTTTTCAACAAGACAAGACACTGTGCAAGCTGTTGTGGCTCCATTATGGTGTGGGCGTATTTATGTGGAATGGACACGGTCTGCTGGTCCAACTGAACCGATAATTCCCAAAAAATGGTTATGTTCTGCTACTTGGAGACCATTTCCGAGCATTCATGGACTTGCTTGTTCCCAAATTACGATGCCATATCACCAGGCGATAATTGTTAGCGATTTGTGTGAAGTTCATTCTGGACAATTACAGCGAACGAGCTAGGCACCCACATCGTCCAACATGAATCTCATCGAACATTTATGAGAAATAATCGAGAGATCATTTTGTGGACAAAATGCTGCAGCGGCAACAGTTTAACAATTATGGACGGCTACAGAGGCAGCATGGCTCAATATTTCTGCGGGACTTAACAAGTCTCTTGCAGAAATACTGAGCCATTCCGCCTCTGCAACCGTCCATAATATGGCGAAAGTATTGTCGATGTAGGACTTTGTGCACGAACTCATTGCTCGATTATGTCTCACAAATGTTCGACGTGGTTCATGGCAGGTGAACTGGGTGGCCAAATCATTTTTTCCGGGTCGACGAATCCTACGAACGGGTCTTGATTTTTCTTCAGTCTTGCTTCCATTATCAACCACAACGTCAGAACTACCTCTCTGGTGCCCTTACCTTTGCTAAAGCCAAACTGATAATCTAACGAATCCTCGATTTCCTTTTACATTGCCGGCCGCGGTGGTCTAGCGGTTCTGGCGCTGCAGTCCGGAACAGCGGGGCTGCTACGGTCGCAGGTTCGAATCCTGCCTCGGGCATGGGTGTGTGTGATGTCCTCAGGTTAGTTAGGTTTAAGTAGTTCTAAGTTCTAGGGGACTTATGACCTAAGATGTTGAGTCCCATAGTGCTCAGAGCCATTTGAACCATTTGAACCTTTTACATTCTTCTGTATATTTTTCTTATCAGCAACTTGGATGCATAAGCTGCTGAGATCAATGTGCGATCATGCTCTCACTTGTCAGCTGGTGCAATCTAGGGAACTGCGTGGATGATGTTTTTTACTGAAGTTTGATGATATATCTCCAGCATTTACACACCAAAGTGAATAATCGTTTTGTTACCACTTCCACCAATGATGGCAAAAATTCCGCTGGAATGTTATCTATCGCTTATGTCTCATTTGATTTTAAATCTTCCAAAGATCTTCTAAATTCTAGTTCAAATGCTGGATTCCCTTTGTCTTCATTATTGACTCCTTTTTCTTCTTCTGTCACATTATCAGGTAAGCCGTCCCCCCCCCCCCTCCCCTCCTCCCGTGGAGACCCACAACGTACTCTTTCCATCTATCCGCTCTCTCCTCTGTATTTAGAATTCCCGTTACACACTTAACGTTACCACCGATGCTTTTAGTTTCACCGGAGGTTATTTGGACTTTTCCGTATGCTGAATCAGTCTTTGAACCATACAGGTTTGAAAATGCACCCTAAATTGGTAAATCCAAAAATAGGTTAGGGAAGACACGTAAAAATCAAAACTCACAGAGGTGCTAATGAAAGATATCGCCACACAAGCACGTTCCAAAGAGGGAGCCATGATGACGATAGGCACTTCCTCCTGTCCCTTCTGTAAGATATCCAGGAAGTGCGTCCTGGAAGAAAATTGCAAATTACATTCCGACAGAATTTCAGAAAATGCACCTGTGCAAGCCTGAGATAACCAACAGAAGCCGTGCCATGTTTGGTCACACAATTGATCACCTCACACAGTTTCCTACTTTCGCTTGTCATCATGGACCCCCTACGACAAGTGCACCCGCTAACACATTACCGGATACAAAATTATCATAAAAACAAAAATTTACTATCGTCCATGCTCCGATAGTTAAAGTTCAATACAGTCCTCTGTTCAAAAGAGTAGTATACATTGCATGTTTTCTCATTTTCCTGCATTCTCTACTTTCTATTTTAATAGGAGTCGTCAGTAGAGATACTGACTATTTCCGAATGAGAAGCGAATTTCTATTAAAACGTGGTGCCACAAATGACGTGGTTCATAAAACCACTTGCAGGTAGCGTCGTGAAGTGACGAGAGGTGCCACTGGTGTCGCTCGGCTAATTGGTGCCTAAGTTAATACTGTCAAAATAAACGAGGAGTGTTCACAACAGCACAGAGTAAGCGGTACGAAAAAGTCGTTCTACTGCTTTGCTGCTCTCTCTCAAACGGCAACTTCCTTCCGTCAGTGTCGTAGCACCAAATGCTATCCGACTGTCAAACATACAGCCGTCCGTCTTCCTATTAGGCGTGCCCAAAGTGCAGAATACATATGTAACAAAGTACTCAGATTTCTTTACCCCTGAAATAGCTGTATTTATAAAACTTTCCTATAAATTAAAACGAATGCGAACGAGAATTGTTCACAGAATAATCAAGTGAGGCACAGAGCCAAAGTTCACCGTTAGGCACTGACTGAGTGAACAACAGCATGTCGGTCGCTTCAGGTGAGAGAAGAAGAAACAGACCTCTAGCCACCTGGTGCATAAATGTCTGAAAGGAGATGAAGCAGGTGAATCTGGTCGAACAAGATGCATATTGAGCAAACAGAAAAAAGAAAGGAAGTGAGGTATAATAAGCGGATGTGACATTGGCGACAAACGTTTAATCAAAATTGGGGACCATATACTAGAAAAAGTGAAGAAACTCTGCTGCCTTGGAAGCGGAGTAACGCATGGTGGTCAAAGCGAGGATATAGGAAACAGAATAACACCGGCAGAGAGAGCACTTCATGCCTCAACGAAGTGTTCTGCTAACAAATATAGGCTTAATTTGAGAGCGTGCATCTGGAATACAGCAATACTGGAAGTGAATCTATGACTGTGGGAAAACCACAAAATGATTGAAGCGAAGCGTTTGAGATGTATGCTATAGAAGGACACTGAATAGGTGGAGTGATGAGAAATGAGAAGATTTTCCGCAGAATCGAATCAGAAATTAATGTGTGGAAAACTAGAAAGCACAGGATGACAGGATAGGACTTTGTGGAATAATTTACATACTGCTAGAGAGAACAGTCGGGGCTAAAAGTTGTCATTGGAATACACATTGAAGGCGGTAGATGTAGCTGCTCCTTGGAGATGAAGATATTGGAAAAGGGGAGAAAGTTGTAGAGTGCTACAGCAAACTAGGCAGACGCCTAATGACCTCACCCACTCCCTGCCCCCAAAAAAGGGACACACGATTCTGCATGCGGGCGGGTCATACTATGTGTGGTCGTTTCAGAATACCGAATGCTCGATTGGGGATGTTTGTAATTTTTTTTTATTTCTCGTATCAGAAGCATTCATACATCACAGAGCTATAAAGTAACTGACTTTCCTGTATCATAATAATTAAAAAGGAGTTGTGAACGGAGGTGTACAAGTCATCGGATACCTCCTAATACCGTGTCAGACCTCCTTTTACTCGGCGTTGTGCAACAACTCGACCTGGCGTGGACTCAACAAGGCGCTGGAAGACCACTACAGAAATACTGGGCCATGCTGCCTCTATAGCCTTCCCTAATTGCGAAAGCATTGGCGGTGTAGGATTTTGTAAACGAAGTGACCTCACGGTTATGTCTCACAAATTTTCGACGGGATTCAAGTCGGGCGATCTGGGTGGCCAAATCATGCGCTCGAATTGTCTAGAATGTTCTTCAAACCAGCTGTGAACAATTGTGTCCCAGTGACACGGCGCATTGTCATTCATAAAAAAATCATTCATTGTTTGGGAGCTTAAAATCCATGAATGGCTGGAAATGTTCTGCAAATAGAAGAATATAGCCATTCTCAGACAATGACATGTTCAGTTGGACCAAAGGACCCAGTCCATTTCATGTAAACACAGCCCACACCATTATGGAGCCACTACCAGCGTGCACAGTCCCTTGTTGACAACTTGGATCCATGGCTTTGTGGAGTCTGCGTCACACACGAACTCTGCTATTAGCTCTTTCCAACTGAAATCGGGAGTCATCTAACCAGGTTTTCCAGTCGTCTAGGGTCCAGACGATATGGTCGCGAGCCAAGGAGAGACGCTGCGGGCGATATAGTACTGTTAGCAAAGGCATTCGCATCGGCCGTCTGCTGCCATAGCACATTAATGCCAAATGTCGCAACATTGTCCTAACGGAAACGTTCGTCGTCCTGCGATTATGTCACGCAGTGTTGCTTGTCTGTTAGCACTGACAAGTCTGGGCAAAAGCCTCTGCTCTCGGTCCTTAAATAAAGACTGTCGGCCACTGCATTGTCCGTGGTGAGAGGTAATGCATGAAATTTGGTATTCTCGACTCACTCTTGACACTTTGAATCTCGGAACACTGAATTCCCTAACGATTTCCGAATTGGAATGCTCCATGTGTTTAGCTTCAGCTACCATTCTGCATTCAAGGTCTGTTAATTTCCGTCGTGCGGTCATAATCGCGTCGGAAACCTTTTCACTTGAATCACGTGAATACAAATGAGACCTTCACCAATGCACTGCCATTTTAAACGTTGTGTGCGCTACACTACCCCCATTTGTATATGTGATATTGATGTCCCATGACTTTTGTCACCTCATTGTAGAATAAACTAGGCACGTATGTAATGATGATTATGCAGAAGTACTGGGTACTCCCTCACGACAGTGTGGGCTGTAATTGTCGTAAGGCTGTAACTGTCACAGGGCAGCGCCATTTGGTAGGTGTTCTAATGCGTTACCGCAGTGCCGGTTTATGCTGGGAAAACGTTTGTGCCAGTTTTGCCCACTAGGCGCATGTCTGGCACCATAGAAGCAAGAATGATGTATTGGAATGTTTCCATATCTAATAGACACGGATCGGGTCACGGGCAAAGAAGGTCAGACTAGTAAGAAAGGCATACTGCTGATTTCATCATTAACCACTGCGTAAACAATTTTTTCCATATGAGCTCTGGAGACGTCGACAAGATGCTGTACAACACCAGATTTGAACCTGGTGACCAAAATTGGAACTTACTTTTTTCCCATCGTAAAGCAGTTCCTCACTAACGCATTAGCGTATCTACCAAGTTTCGCTGTCATAGGATAATTACATCCCTCACTGGGCCCTTGTGGGTTGTTGCACTTTAATTATAACTACCAGGTAGCTATTTCATGTGTATTAAATTTTCTCAGACGGTTCAACCCCGTGTCGGTCCATCCTAATTTACATTTTCCATGATTTCCCTAAATCGTTTCAGGCAGATGTCGGGATGGTTCCTTTGAAAGGGCACAGGCGATTTCCTTCCCCATCCTTCCGATGAGACCGATTATCTCGCTGTTTGTCCCCTCTCCCAAATCAACCAATCAACGAACCGGATTGGCCACAAAGAGTGCGTTGGCTGAAGCTTTGACAGATCTCCGCCAATGCACTTAGCGGGGCATAGACTACACTGCAGAAAGAGGTCTGTAGTCTGTTCAACACCACACCCACATTGCCTTCACTCCACTATGTAGCTCCATCTGCGCAAGTCAGATCTGCACCTTCTGAACAGCTTCGACGTTGGATGAGTGTCCCATTCTTTTGTTTGTACAGGGGACATTCTCTCGTCTGGTACCAGCGAGTCTTCGGTGTGCTGGCTACTGCTGCGCTACTACTGTAATTTTGCTTCTTTAGGTGTTATGCAAGCGCTTCAGTTCTTCTCAGGAAGCTCTTACTTGATCTAACAAAAGATCGAGTTTGTGTAGTGTTGGCTGAAGAGCCAACACCGTGTTACGAATGGAGGCCGAAATGCACGTGTTTTAGCTCACGCAGGCTGGCGTGAAGAGGGAAGAACTATACTGACGTGAGGTCTGGAACATGACAAGGAACGAGAATTCAGAAAGCGGACATAATTAGTTTGATACTTAACTTTAGTCCATTAATGATGAACGTCGCTCTAGACGGTACATGATTCACAATATTATCTGTTCAGATTATAGTAACTGAATATGGCGCCTTGCTAGGTCGTAGCAAATGAGAGCGTATGTAGACAGTGAACCATCGCTAACAAAAGTCGGCTGTACAACTGGGCGAGTGCTAGGGAGTCTCTCTAGACTAGACCTGCCGTGTGGCGGCGCTCGGTCTGCAATCACTGATAGTGGCGAAACGCGGGTCCGACGTATACTAACGGACCGCGGCTGATTTAAAGGCTACCACCTAGCAAGTGTGGTGTCTGGCGGTGACACCACAGTTTGTGCTGACTGGTGTCTGCGGGCTAACATCCCGAAGAGGTCTGAGCTCACATGTGGTTCCTTTTCGTCGAAATGTCTTGACACCAACTCGTCTAGGGGTTGAACCGCACGTATCACATTACAGGCTCTAAATTACACACTTGTGACTCTTTGTTTAAATTGTCTAGCTGATGGCAAGTTTGTGAAATACAAAGTTAATAAGACATACAATAACAGTAATAATAATATCTGGAACTAAATTAACCACGCATAAATGATGTAGGCCACACAGTTGCCATTTGGTTAAAATAATGTTTATTCCGAAAGCGAACTAACAGTGACAGTGGTCGTATTTAGAGTCATTGGTACACTCGAGCATATATCCATTTCACATAGTTCGATCATTCATAATCCTATCGTGAATTACCAGTCCAATACTCCACCTCGTTAACTATGCGAAAAGTCAAGAGTTCACACCAGGCGCGCGGCTGCTCACCGCTCAGAGACTATCCCGTGATACCACACATCGCGAAATTTTCTAAGTCGTTTCACTTCATAGCTCTCTAAAGACCGACTGTTCGCTTTCACGTCTGAATCTGAACTGTACTCTTTCGTGTCTCCAGTCGAACTGTCCGCTTTCGTGTTTGCAATAGCACTGCCTCTGCCCGTCCCCGGCCGCGTTTCCCGCGCGCCGAATATCCTCGCTCAACTCACTAGGGTAGTTCCCTTTCCTGAAGCGGTCCATCTGATTGGCTACAGCTTATTCTACATTATTTTACATTTTAACATATTTAAATAATCAAAGCTTGACCACTTTCATGTTCCAAATAAAGTAACAATAATATCCATTACTTAATAAACGTTAAATTCTTTTACATAAAACCAATACAATTTTCTTCTTAGCTTTGAATACAGAGCAAAAGTAATTATTACGCACCAAACTTTACAACAAATATTCTATTATTAATGACTCAATAAGGCGTGATGCTGTTATCGTTCAATGTGTTTTGTGTGGAGGAAATGATGATCTGATGCTTAACTGAAAATACTGATAATTTAAATTTACTATATTTTTTAAACAAATGAAATTATAGAGTTGATATTTACAACATTTGTCATTTTAATGATGCGCTTCTTTATCGAATGTCGATCGTTATGATTGACTAAAGCGTTCAGATTTTAGCATTCAGGTCTTTGTTACAAAGCTTGGGAATTTCACTTTAACAGTAAATCTTAAGCTAATATAGATACAATCAATATTCAGGTTTTGTTGGGATTTCTATGAAAATTTATGGAGGATGGCACGTTAAATTACTGTGGCTTGATTTCCTGCATTTCTACAGAATTAAATAGTTTTCATAAACGTTTCCCTTTATGGTCTATCTTAGGTCCGCCATATTTAACACTGCTTCGTCTCCTTGGCCTCAAAAGGCTTCTACGGGGTTTCCCTATGACGTAGGTTCTCGTCTGTCTCACTCGCATACTATAGCGCTTAGGCATCTATAGACAATATATGCCTGTGAGTTTCCCCATCTCGTGGTGAATCTGCGCCCTTTGTGGCACGCGGTCCTGGATGGCAGAGTTCGTTTCACAATTTCTGTAGGCTGACTCTTTCGGTCATATACTGAAATGAGCACAATGCTCATTAACTCGCATGTCCGAGTAGCGGGTGGGGCAAAGATGTGGCTCTGGCCTCTCTTTCCTGGCAGTCGAAAGCCTTCATCTAATCTACATCTACATCTGCATCTACATGATTCCTCTGCATTTCACGAGTAAATGCCAGGCAGAAGTTTCATTGACCCACCTACAAGCTATTTCTCTACCGGGAAAACGAACACTTAAATCTTATTTTATTATGATGATCTTTCATCCGTACGTAGGTGGGAGCCAAAAAACTGTTTTCGCACTATGGTGAGAAAGTAAGAGACTGAAATTTCATGAAAGATCCTATCGCAACAAAGAACTCCGTTGTTTTAGAGATTGCACATCAATTCGTTTGTTATGCCCTATTTCCCCATAATACAAAATGAGGGGCCCTTATTTGAACTTTTTCTATGTTCTCCATCAATCCTATCTGATGCAGATGCCACATCGCATAGCATTACTCCAGAAGAGGGCGGACATGCGTAGTATAAATAGTCTTTTCTAAGTGTTTTGCCAATAATCGCAGTCTTTGTTTTGCTTTCTCCATGACATTACCTATTTGGTCTATCCAATTTAAGTCCTTCGTAACTGTGATCCCTAAGTATTTAGTTTATTTACATCCGAAATGTAACGGATTCCTTTTAGAAAAAAAATGGTTCAAATGGCTCTGAGCACTATGGGACTCAACTGCTGTGGTCATTAGTCCCCTAGAACTTAGAACTACTTAAACCTAACTAACCTAAGGACATCACACACACCCACGCCCGAGGCAGGATTCGAACCTGCGATCGTAGCAGCAGCGCGGCTCCGGACTGGAGCGCCTAGAACCGCACGGCCACCACGACCGGCGATTCCTTTTAGATCTCTTGCGGATGACTTCTAACTTTCCATGATTTAGAGTCAATTGCCACTTTTCGCATCATGCAGATATCTTTTCTAAATCATTTTGCAATTTGTTTTGATCACCTGATGGTTTTACAAGATGGTAAATGGTAGCATCATCTGCAAACAGTGTAAGTGGGCTGCTCAGATTATCTTCTAAATCGTTTACCTAGACCAGGAACAGGAGAAAACCTTTCTTGTGGAACGCCATATACTACTTCCGTTTTACTCGATGACTTTCCATCACTTATTACGAACTTTGACCTTTCTGAAAGGAAATTACGAAACCAGACGCACAACTGAGGGGATAGTCTATAGGTACGCAGTTTGATTAGAAGTCGCTTCTGAGGAACGCTGCCAAAAGGCTTCCGGGCATCTATAAAATTTGTCGTACCCTGTCGATAGACTCGCTACTTCGTGCGAATAAAGAGCTAGTTGTGTTTCACAAGAAAGTTGTTTTCTGAATCCGTGTCGGCTATTTGTCAATAATTCGTTTTCTGCCATGTAACTCACAACGTTAGAACACATTATATGTTCCAGAACTACTGCAAATCGACGTTAGCCATACGGCTCTGTAGTTCAGCGCATTACTCTCGTTTCCTTTCTTGGGTACTGGTGTGACCTGTGCAACTTTCCATTCTTTAGGTTCAGATCTTTCGACGAGGAAGCGGTTGCATATGATTGCTATGCATGTAGCTATTGCATTAGCATACTCTGTAAGGAACCTGACTGCTACACAATAGGGACTGGAGCTTCGCTACACCAACGACATCAGCTTCTAACTTATTCGTGCTGGCAGTTGTTCTTGATTCGAATTCTGGAAGATTTGCTCCGTCAGATTCGATGAACGAATTTCGGAAAACCGTTTTTAGTAACTCTGCTTTAGTGGCACTATCATCAGTGACATCACCTTTGTTAGAACACAGTGAGAGTATTTATTGTGTCTTTCCGCTGCTGTATTTCACATCTCTATAACTTTTCTGTGAGGTTTCGAGACAGAGCTGTGATGAAAACTATACAAATTGTCTCATATTTAAGTTTACACCAAATTTCGAGCTTCTATCAAATTTATCCAATCTTAACGGTTTTGCATTCTTTAGAATTTGGTATGCTTTTTTCGTAGCTGCTACCACACTTATCTGACCTGATTTGCACCATGTGGGATCTGTATCATCTTTTATTAGTTTATTTAGTATATATCTCTCAATTCCCGCCAATACTACTTCTCTGAATGTAAACCAAATCTGGTCTACGCTTACACAAACAGATTGAAAGGCATGGAGACTGTCTCTTAGGACAGTGGCAAGCAAATTTTTTGTAAATAGATACCTTTGTAAGTCTGGCGGTGCTGTTCCAGTAAGGCAGTACAGAAGTAGTGGGCGGAGACAACCTGTGACGATGCGGCATGTTTTATTAAGAGCTACATCCACAGTCTCAGAGTGACAGTGCTGACACCAAAACGTGCAGGCATACACTGCCGCGAGATAGTACAAGACCAGTGCAGATGTTTTTACCACCTCTGGTAGTGACCTCAGTCTGTGATCTTGCGCCCACTTACTTCTTGCTATTTATCCAGCGCTTCTTATATGTCAGCGTTCGGTGTAAGGAGATATGTAGGAGCTGTGCAGTGTTCCTACAAGATATTTGTAAATGGACAGTTTTAAAGAAGTAGCCCATATAGCCTCTCACGGAAGCATCGTAGCCGGCTGTAAACGCTATGCCGGGAACGAACCGGGTTCCGCAACTTCCGCGACTGTGCGGCCACACAATAGGAGGAAGTGGCCGATAGCATCTGTAACGGCCGCACTGCCGCCGCCCTGCCCGCAGCAATAACAGTGCCAGCCGGCTCAGCTGGTCCACGCGGCGTGTGCCCTACCAGTGCAGCGCGCACCAGCCAACCACCGGCAGCCTCGGCAGTTTCCCTGCATCAGCGGAGCGGCGGTGGATGATCCGCACCGCAATGCCACAGCGGCAGTTTCTACCATTTAACGATCCTCTCGGCAAAGAGAACTTCGGGCCCACAGAAACAGGAGCTATCACCAAGGACAGAAAAATGTCGCGAAAACGACAACGTGAAAAGTAACGGTAAATTAGCAGTTTTTAGCGAAATAACGAGAAATCGGTGACTTTTACGACATGTGAGTGAAATTTGTGATTTTGAAATCAATAAAAATGTTATAGAAATAACAACATCAAATTATTAATATTCGTGGCCGATATTTACTGACTGCTAAAACCGCATTCTCCAATCAAGCCTGGGGGTTTGTGTATGATCTTAAAATAACAGTTCATTTCCTGTGCAACGAACTTTTATTTCACGACATAAATAAAACCTAAATTTGAAAAAACACGTATGTTGACAAAGAAACGCCACCGATTTTTCCAAAAATCACCGAATTTGTCAAAAAAGCACTGAATTTGGCGGCAAACAACACCAAATTTTACAAAACAAGAACAACACAGAATCTGACAAACAGACATAGAATTTGGCAAAAAGGCACCAAATTTGGCAAATAATAAATTTCGCAAAAATACCGAATTTGGCAAGAAAATACAATTCCAAATTTGGCAAAAAACAACACAGAATTTGTCACAACACCGAATTGGATAAAAAAAACAGGAATTTGGGACAACACAGAGTTTGACAAAAGAAAAACAAGGCAGAATTTGCAAAACAACTTTTATTTTGGCAAGAAACTTGGAATTTGACAAGCACCACAGAATTTGGCAAGAAACACGGAATTTGGCAAAAATAACACCAAATTTTGCAGAAGAAACACCACTGAATTTGGCTACGAACCACCGAATTCAGCAACAAAAAACATTGAATTTCATAAAGTAACAGCAACACTGAATTTGAAAAAAAAGAGAAACGACGGCACAAAATTCGGAAAAAAAACGTCAATTTTGACAAAAAAATCGACACTGACTGGCAAAAACAATAGATAATTGGGTAACTACAACAACGATTGGACAAAAAACAACACCATATTTGGGAAACATAACTAAACTGAATTTGGCAAAAAAGAAAGAACTCGGTAAAGATTTTGTAAAAACATACAACAATATCAAATTAAGAAAATGCAACAACACCGAAATTGGAAAAATCAGACAACACCGAATGTGGCACAAAACCAATACTAAATTTGGCAGAAAACAAAAAACACCGGGCTTGGCGTGGTTGTTCAGAGAGGAAACACTATAGCTATAACAAGTTTCAAAATGTTAATAACATATTCAGATATATCATTCTGAATATAGTTAGCCATTATGTTACTTTCAGTAAGGTATTACACAAAGCATAAAATAATTTTATCCGCTGACGGAAAAAAATCACAACACTCAAAAAGTAAATAATGTGGAGAAGCGAAATTTCGGGAATACATTTGTTTAAGCGTTTGACATTGCAAGATGACAGGTTGATGTACAGCGAGACAAGCCATTGCAAATGTGTAATGCTGGTACATTAATAAAAGGTCTAACCGCCAGAATGTTGAATGCAAGCATCCAAACGTGCATGCATTATGTTGTGCAGGTGCCCAATTTCAGTTAGTGGGGTGGAGGTCCATATCTGTTGTACTTTGTCAGTCAGTGCAGGACGGTTAATGCTGTTTGTGGATGACGCTCGAGTTGTCATCCGATGATGTAACATATGTGGTCGATTGGAGACAGATCTGGTGATCAGACATACAAAGGCAACGTGTCAACACTCCGTAGAGCATGTTGGGTTCCTACAGCGATATGGGGGCGAGCATTATGCTGTTGGAAAACACCACCTGGAATACTGTTCATGAAGGACAGCAGAGCAGGTCGAATCACCAGACCGATATACATATTGGAGTCAGGATGCGTGGCATAACCACGAGAGTTCTGCTGCTGTCATACAAAATCACACTATAACGCCAGATGTACGTACTGTGTGTCTAGCACGCAGAAAAGTGGCCTTCTAAACGACGCACGGCCGTCACTGGCACCGAGCGAGAACCAGCATTCATCAGAAAATACAACAGACCACCACCCTGCCCTCCAATGAGCTCACGCTTCACACAGCTGATGTCGTAAATTGAGGTAGTTTGACGACAATAGAATGCGCACTACAGGGCGCCTGGCTCGGAGCTTTCCAGTTAGTTAGGTCATTGTGGTGCCAACTGCTGTTCAAATTGGTGCTGTAAATGCAGTACGGTGCGCCTTTGCCGTAGGCCGAAAACGTCCGCAGCCTTTCCTTCTTGCGACCTCACAGTCCCGTGACCACCGCCGCTAGCAGTCATGTACAATAGCTACATTTCTACCAAGTTTTTCTGCAGTATCGCAGAAGGAACGTCCAGCTTCTCGTAGCCCTGTTATACGACCTCGTTCAGACTCAGTGCTGTGTTGTTCAAATGTGTGTGAAACCTTATGGGACTTAACTGTGCAAATGTACAAATGTATGTAAAATGTTATGGGACTTAACTGCTAAGGTCATCAGTCCCTAAGCTTACACACTACTAAACCTAAATTATCCTAAGGACAAACACACACACCCGGGCCCGAGGGAGGACTTGAACCTCCGCCGGGATCAGCCGCACAGTCCATGACTGCAGCGCCACAGACCGCTCGGTTAATCCCGCGCGGCTGGGACTTAACTGCTAAGGTCATCAGTCCCTAAGCTTACACACTACTTAACCTAAATTATCCTAATGACAAACACACACACCCGTGCCCGAGGGAGGACTCGAACCTCCGTCGGCATCAGCCGCACAGTCCATGACTGCAGCGCCCCAGACCGCTCGGCTAATTCCGCGTGGTTTTAAAGCAAACCTTATTTGCATCGTTGTAGTGGCGCTACTAGCGCCAGTCTTAATGCGACTGGTGCGAAATCGGAACACATATCATCTTTCAGACGCAGAAACACGTGTACCACCTTTCGTTTATGTCTCATAACTACTTATTAGTGCTGCTATTTTTTTTTTTTTTTTCGTCAGCGTGTATCGCCGGGAGACGACCGTGATGTCTGAATTAATAAAAATATTTTTAATACTCTTACACATTCACAATTATCTTTACAGATGACTGGTTTCGCCTGTCTCAAAGGCCTATCTTCAGCTCTAAAAACAATAATTGAAACTTCCGTATCGTTTGAGATATCACGTGCAAAATACATAAGTATAATAAAAATGAAATAATAAAATTCTCGTAATCAATTGCCGCTCAGTTGGACCACGCGTTTTCACTGATGTAAACTTATTCTGCTACATTTGATATACACAGTCATACAAATACCTTTATTAAATGTATTTAAATGCAAAATGCAAATACTTGGTTATTTTTACTATTTCAAATCTAAATACAAAATGGTTTTAAATTAAAATACTTAAATACAAAACGCAGAATACCTATTTCCAAAATAGGTTTGTTCGAATAAAATACCTGTAGTCAATGAAGATTTGACACGACATTTGTTTAATGATTTTAACACCAATAACTGTTCAAATATTTCATCTTCCATGTTCTGTCTGTGTGGCATCATTATTTTTCCACGATAGGAAAATAGTGGTTCAGCAGAAGCAGAACTTGGTAAACACTGATAGACCTTGTTAAACAAGTGTTATATTTCAGATTTTTTTTTACAGTTGGATCTCGCTTCAGGGAATCTAAATTATTATCATTATCTTTTAAATATTGTAGATTGTGTTGATTTATTGTAGTGCTGGCACTATCACTGGCTGCAGAAGAATCAGAGACCTCAACAAAAATGTAGTAAGGTAAACCTCTTTTTATCAGAATGTTAAAAGTTCTTCCTACATTCTTCCTCTTGTTTCATCTTCAGCACTTCTGAAACAACCCGTCTACCATATTTTCTGGTAGCTTTCGGTACCCATATCACGTTGAAAAAAGGATAAGGATAAGGTACGGATGCCAACATCACATCCTTTGCTTTTTGGTTCGTCTAATTTAAAGAATCTCTCAAAAAAAGCCCATTAAGACTTTCTTTAATAACTTCTGTCAGCACACCAAAGTACGTAGCTTCATCCATTTGGAAGCTACTTAGCAACCTTTGCAATCTCAATAGTACTGACAGAAGACATCCATATTAGGTAACTTTGTCCTGTTCTAAACTTCTGATACCATCAGCAGTGGGTTTTGAACAGCTTATGTACTCGTTAAGAAACTGTATCTCAATTTCTTTAATAGCTGCTATTCCGAGTTCCCTTAAAGTTTCGTTAGAGTATCCTTGATTGTGAATAGATCTTAAGCAGAATTACAGTATGATTCCATCACGTTGGATATGGATAAGCAGAGGATTTTCCAGTTGATTCTGAACAACTCGATCTCGTATTTCCCGCTTTGTGTGAGCAATCGCCTTTTCGCTTCGGGTATCCGAGCACGCGATCCGTCCAACGCAAATTCTCAGTTGGTCGCACACTACATATGTAGCGTATACTGTCCATTATCCTCCTTGCTCGCAGTTTTCCCTGATTCCCTCAGGAGGCCGAACTAAGAGTGCATCGGCACTGAAAGTATCAGTTTTTTGGAAATTTGTGGTAAATTCTTATGGAACCAGGTCATCGGTCCCTAGGTTTACACATTACTTAATCTAACTTAAACTAACTTACGCTAAGGACAACACACACACCCATGCCCGAAGGAATACTCGAACCTCCGACAGGGAGAGCCGCGTGAACCATGGCAAAGCGCCCTAGACCACGAGGCTACCCCGTGCGGCGAAAGTATCAGTATTCGGCTTCAGGACGAGATATATTATTATTATATGTGGGGTATCTACTCTTTCGGATATGTTCGAAAGAAAAGACACCCTCATCTAAATACACTCCTGGAAATGGAAAAAAGAACACATTGACACCGGTGTGTCAGACCCACCATTGCCCGCATCTCGTGGTCGTGCGGTAGCGTTCTCGCTTCCCACGCCCGGGTTCCCGGGTTCGATTCCCGGCGGGGTCAGGGATTTTCTCTGCCTCGTGATGGCTGGGTGTTGTGTGCTGTCCTTAGGTTAGTTAGGTTTAAGTAGTTCTAAGTTCTAGGGGACTTATGACCACAGCAGTTGAGTCCCATAGTGCTCAGAGCCATTTTTCAGATCCACCATACTTGCTCCGGACACTGCGAGAGGGCTGTACAAGCAATGATCACACGCACGGCACAGCGGACACACCAGGAACCGCGGTGTTGGCCGTCGAATGGCGCTAGCTGCGCAGCATTTGTGCACCGCCACCGTCAGTGTCAGCCAGTTTGCCGTGGCATACGGAGCTCCATCGCAGTCTTTAACACTGGTAGCATGCCGCGACAGCGTGGACGTGAACCGTATGTGCAGTTGACGGACTTTGAGCGAGGGCGTATAGTGGGCATGCGGGAGGCCGGGTGGACGTATCGCCGAATTGCTCAACACGTGGGGCGTGAGGTCTCCACAGTACATCGATGTTGTCGCCAGTGGTCGGCGGAAGGTGCACGTGCCCGTCGACCTGGGACCGGACCGCAGCGACGCACGGATGCACGCCAAGACCGTAGGATCCTACGCAGTGCCGTAGGGGACCGCACCGCCACTTCCCAGCAAATTAGGGACACTGTTGCTCCTGGGGTATCGGCGAGGACCATTCGCAACCGTCTCCATGAAGCTGGGCTACGGTCCCGCACACCGTTAGGCCGTCTTCCGCTCACGCCCCAACATCGTGCAGCCCGCCTCCAGTGGTGTCGCGACAGGCGTGAATGGAGGGACGAATGGAGACGTGTCGTCTTCAGCGATGAGAGTCGCTTCTGCCTTGGTGCCAATGATGGTCGTATGCGTGTTTGGCGCCGTGCAGGTGAGCGCCACAATCAGGACTGCATACGACCGAGGCACACAGGGCCAACACTCGGCATCATGGTGAGGGGAGCGATCTCCTACACTGGCCGTACACCACTGGTGATCGTCGAGGGGACACTGAATAGTGCACGGTACATCCAAACCGTCATCGAACCCATCGTTCTACCATTCCTAGACCGGCAAGGGAACTTGCTGTTCCAACAGGACAATGCACGTCCGCATGTATCCCGTGCCACCCAACGTGCTCTAGAAGGTGTAAGTCAACTACCTTGGCCAGCAAGATCTCCGGATCTGTCCCCCATTGAGCATGTTTGGGACTGGATGAAGCGTCGTCTCACGCGGTCTGCACGTCCAGCACGAAGGCTGGTCCAACTGAGGCGCCAGGTGGAAATGGCATGGCAAGCCGTTCCACAGGACTACATCCAGCATCTCTACGATCGTCTCCATGGGAGAATAGCAGCCTGCATTGCTGCGAAAGGTGGATATACACTGTACTAGTGCCGACATTGTGCATGCTCTGTTGCCTGTGTCTATGTGCCTGTGGTTCTGTCAGTGTGATCATGTGATGTATCTGACCCCAGGAATGTGTCAATAAAGTTTCCCCTTCCTGGGACAATGAATTCACGGTGTTCTTATTTCAATTTCCAGGAGTGTATATGCGCCTTGACGGCAAATAATGATAAATTAAGTGGGATACATTTTTAGTTTAATCTCTAGCGGGAATCAGAAGACTGCCAGCAATGAGAATTTAGTTTGGACGGTGTAATGGGACGCTCTTTTCTAATATTACCTTCATTAATAGAAATAAGCGATACCATTTATACTATCGATTCTTGTATAGGTGAAAATTCTCTGCTGTTTCACTGACGGAATTGCATATCATTTTGTATACGATTTAGGGCCTATCATATTTCAGACTAAAATGTATCAAAGAAATTAATTTGTTGCACTCTGTATGTACAGTTAAAATTACTCTTCTTTTGGAAATATTGCCTCGGGCATGGATGTGTGTGATGTCCTTAGGTTAGTTAGGTTTAAGTAGTTCTAAGTTCTAGGGGACTGGTGACCTCAGAAGTTAAGTCCCATAATGCTCAGAGCCATTTGAACCATTTTGGAAATATTTGAAACTACGAAATATTAGGCATATGTAAAATTCGTATTATTAATTGCACAATCTAACGCTAATTATTAAATTTATTTCTGGATTCATTTATAATGATATAACTTGGTGATGATTCTTCGTTTGTCAAGAAAGTTTGTAAACTCTTTGAAATATTGTAAGTACCGCAGAATGTAAGTGGTAGTGGGTATGCCTCTGATGGAATCAGACGTGTTTTTGGTAGTATCACTAATAATATAATTTGTGGTGTGGTAGAGGTGGAAATTGTAAAGACGGTGTGATATTGAAAAATGCGACGAAGTATAAAATTGGAGATTAATAGAGGCAAATCTTCTTCAGTTATTTTGTCATCAGGAACCCACAACGTTATAAATCAAAACTTCAGCCGCAAGAATATACCCCTGGACGCAAGCACTGAAGCCAACAACAACAAATGAAAATGAAGATACGTAAAAAGTCTTTCTTTTGCATATCTTACGCCTCTCGAAGCTTTCAAAACTTGTGTAGCGACAGAGAATTTTAATAGTGATGTGTGGGAGGGTAGGATTACAACGGGAAGCGCGCTCTCACAGCAGAAGTTGTTAAGCTGACGCTCGCATGAAGTGGGAAATGTGGGTTCGGATCCCGATCCGGCACAAATGTTGACTTGTTGCCACTGGATTTATTTCAACGTCCGATTGAGGTTGTCGTCTAGTTTCTCTTAGATCTCCAGACTTCATTGCTGTCGAGTATTTTTGAGGTTGACCTGCTACTGATGTCCAGTAGAATTATCTGATGAATACATTGAACCGGGTATCCCGCATCCCAGACAGTCATTTAACACTGTTACAGCCCATTACATGAGAGGTTGGCGTTTGTGTGACATTTCGCGGAAGTCTATTATTAATGTCCTCCCTGTAAGCGTTTCAGCCGTCCTTTAATAAATTTTATCTGTTACGAGTTTTAAATTGTCCACACACCATCATCTTTTTCTTACATACTAGCTTAGGCAGTAAACAGATTGCTAATAAGTATTCGACAATACATTTCCGTCGAAGTGTTGGAATGTATTTAGTTACAGCGATGCGTAACAGATACGGACAACTGAACCATTATCTTCCTCTCCTATCCTACATCCAACTTTCATATTCTTCCAACTTCTTTCTAGCAGTTTATTTATCCTTGATGAAACTACGGTAACCTGAAAGACTCTGTACTTCAGCCTTGGTGTTTGTCGTAGCTATGTTGTAGGAAGTATTGACCGCACTGAGTGGGCATTATTCTTATATGGGTGGCGGCAGATGTCAGCTTAATAATTCTCTCTGCCTCCAGTGCAGGACACGAACTTCCGTGCTGCACGTCAGTTGTTTTAGCTGAACGAGAGATTTAAGCGGCGGCGTCGACGTTGACCTCTTCGTCACCATGTCAACGAAAGACAACGACAGGGAACAATAGAAGCCGTATAATGATACGCCAATAATGGATGTAACAAACTGTTTCTGAATAAATCTACTGCAAAATAGTAGCGTCCAGTCGCACTGTTATATAGTTTGTGTGCAACACATTTACAGATCAAGAAGCAAAGCCAGGAACCGCAGAAACAAAACAAGTTATCACAAGTGCATAATATACAGGTTCGCTAAAACGCTCCCGCACGCTGCTGCCAGTGAAAGTTAGTACTTTTAGTGGCTTTAGACGTTTATGGTTTCTCAGTTAGATAATTAGTAGTTGGGGTTTTCGTATTAGTTTTGACACAACAGTTAGTCAACAACGGTGCGTACCATTTTTTTTTTTTTTTGTGTGAGAAAACTTATTAGCGCAACCAAGGGCGTCAATCGCTTTGGACAGAGGTTCAATAGCTAGGCGTCTTAGGGCAGAGTAAATCTTATCAACGAACAAGGAGTAGCATGTTTTCAATATTGAAGTGGTTTTCGCGCAATAGCCCATCGCCAGTTTGATGAATGCTGGGCCGATTCCATTTGTCCGTCTCAGGTATACACAAAAAAGAAAAAAAAACATTACGTGGACAGAAATAGTCCATGAAACTACACAAACAAGTAGCAGGAAAGTACTTTCTGATCATAAGAAGTAGCAATTTCCAACTGTGGTGCACAGGTCACGTGTCCCACTAAATCTAATTAGGTGAAGCAGCAGCGTAAAGGAGAAAGAGGGCAGCGAATGAGTCTCTGAGGCGTCTAATTTGCAACAAAGTGTGCCCGACGAGACGCGAAACATGAAAATCGTACTATTCGAATTTTTTTCTCTAGTTTTCTGACAATGTCTCAAATAGGATAAAAATAAGGATCACGAAGATTAACGGTAATTAACAAGTTCTGTGTTTAATTTTTTTTGTCTTTTTTTGTTTTTAATAAGAACAGGGGGTACAAATCAGTGGACGGTCTACCACCGATCATTTTCTCTCATTGTTCACAATGAAGGAACTTTACCAAGGAACAAATTCTGCCGGCCGGAGTGGCCGAGCGGTTCTAGGTGCTACAGTCTGGAACCGCGCGACCGCTACGGTCGCAGGTTCGAATCCCGCCTCGGGCATGGATGTGTGTGATGTCCTTAGGTTAGTTAGGTTTAAGTAGTTCTGAGTTCTAGGGGACTGATGACCTCAGATGTTAAGTCCCATAGTGCTCAGAGTCATTTTTGAACAAATTCTGTAATAATGAACATCCATGATGGTGCAGATCATCGGTGGTACCGCTCGTAGCAGGTTTACCCACTGTAAAGGTATCTAAGAATTTCTAGACTAAGATTGGAAGCGCAGCTGTATAATTAATTGAAGAGCTTCCGTGTAAATGACATGTGACAGTACTGACGAAAAAGATTCTTCTTTTTCTTGCCTGGTAGCATACCAGTTTCTCATGTCGAAAGGACCGAGCTCGGTGACGCAGTGGTTAGCGCACTGGACTCGCATTCCGGAGGACAACGGTTCAAACCCGCATCCGGTCATCGTAATTTAGGTTTTCCATGATTCCCCTAAATCGCTTCAGGGAAATGTCGGGATGCTTTTTTTGACAGGGCACGGCCGACTTCCTTCCCCATCGTTCCCTAATTCGATGGGACCGATGATCTCGCTGTTTGGTTCCTTCCCCCAAATCAACCAACCAACCATGACGAAAGGAGGGCAGTTTTTGAGGCTGCTCTTTGCTGCCATTTGATTAACTTGTTGTAGTATTTCACTTCTTTATTTTGTCACTCTGTGGTGCTGTGGTGTGTGTATGGTTTTATATATTCCAACTGGGAACTTATTGGCAGGGTTTAGTTAGGGACAACATTGTGTCTGTATTAGTATTAGTCTTGGGGAATTGGGTTACTGAAGCAGGGTCGCTTGGTCACGGCGGTTGCAGCAACTCAGGACAATTCACGACTCAAGAATTTAAGGCCGTCTAACTGGACGGCTGTAATACGGACACGCACGACTGTCTAATTCCAAAACATGTAGCGATACCGGCCCGAGTCCACTGCACACGACCAATTTGCAGTTACTGCTAGTGTAGCTGCTCATCTAAACAGTTTCCCATACGAGCAAACCAGTTGCCACTTTACCTCTGGGTATTCGTTCTTTAGGTACTGGGGCAATGTACGGCTCTGTTAAAACAAAAAGCTCGATGAAGTCATGGGGTCGAGCCGCTGAAGTCTGGTTTCATGCCCAACAGCTAATTCGCTGGAATTTATAACCTGTAGCGGTGATCCTAAAACCAACTAGTCTATGCAATGGCTAGAAGTGCGAGTTAATGAAATACAAAGTAAAAGTTAAATGAATAATTTAATAACAAGGATTATATTCGAACGTCTGTTTCTGATGTAGGTGACAGAGAATTACGTTGAATAACATTTATTCAAGAAGGGACGTGTGAAATAAACGGAAAGTGCTCCTACGATATTCAGTTAAAATACAGATAGAAAGTACCCTTATCAAATGCAGTAAAGTTACGTCGAGAGTGACGTGAGAATAGTAGCAAAATCCCTGAACTCAACAATCATCAAAGATACACGAAAACTAAGTCCATTTCTTAATCACAATACACGAAATAGATATCAGCTCAAAAGACAATTACAGTTCAGAGTTCAACATGATGATTCACAAATTACGCGAAATACGAAGAATAGTAACTCAAAGTCTGTCTATTCTCAGTTAAAATGTTCAAACGTGTGTTAGTTCTTAAGGGACCAAACTGCAGAGGTCGTCGGCTCCTAGACTTACACACTACTTAAACTAACTTAAACTAATCTATGCTAAGAACAATACACACACCCATGCCCGAGGGAGGACTCGAACCTCCTGTGGGAGGTATCCTCAGTTCCATAATACATATGGAAACAGAGTCCTACACTGGAACACATTCAAACCTCTCGAAATATGTCTCATCAGAAGTTAAAGCATTAGAGTGGCTATTCACCGCCCTGAATCAAACACCTCCATGGTCGTATACCACTCATTACCACAGGGACGGCTGCCTCCTTCCAGAGCTCATGTAAAAGTGCACAGAATCCCTCGCTTGACCTCTTCCCTCGAAATTACCAGTCTCCACTTGACTCCTGTAGTGTTCCGCTACTGTCTGTTTTTCCGTCGACTGAAGTTTGTCCTCACGAAAAATACATCCCTTTTCAGTTCTATAGACGTGATCTGATTGAACTTGACTACTTCACAGACCAAACTAATATATTACAACAATATTTAAAGAAATAAATGTTTTGAACATACAGTCACACTCAAACCACTCACAATAAATGTATATACAGATTTGTCTATAAATAAATAATTCAGTATTCTTGCGCGAGTGCAAAAAAAAAAAAAAAAAAAAAAAAAAAAAAAAAAAAAAAAAAAAAGGCTGTAAACGCAATGGGACTTAACATCTGAGGTCATCAGTCCCCTAGACTTAGAACTACTTACAGCTAACTAACCTAAGGATATCACACAGATCGATGCCCAAGTAGGATTCGACCGTAGCAGCAGCGCGGTTCCGAACTGAAGCGCCTAGTATCGCTCGGCCACAGAGGCCGGCTGCGCCAGTGCACTCACAATAAATGGCAATAGATTGTTGTTAATATTGTTTAAACACTTATTGAGGCCTACTTGTCAGAAGCGTCTTTTGGCACTCTTTTAAAAAGGTGGTTTAAACTAACACATCTGATTGACTACTTAAATTATCATGATTTTGTATTATCAGTTATAGTTCATGTTTAAACGGAGTTACTGGTAAAACAGTTGACTGTTCATTAAATAAGTACACAAATACGACGAAATATAAACTGCAAAGCTATCATCTGAGATATTTTATGGTGAAATAGCATGAAGCATTTGAAAGTTGTTAATTCAGAGGTTCGTTGCGAAATATTAACTTCTGTAGTTTTAAAGATATTGGAATGTTGTTGTGTCATTGGATGCGCCTCGTTGTTCTGAGATCACAGATGTATTTCGATTTGCTTTAATACTTGGTTCTACGGTCGCAGGATCGAATCCCGCCTCGGGCATGGATGTGTGTGATGTCCTTAGGTTAGTTAGGTTTACGTAGTTCTAAGCTCTACGGGACTGATGACCTCAGATGTCAAATCCCATAATGCTCAGAGCCATTTGAAACATTTTGAATAGTTGATCGTAAATTATTTTAGATTCTCAAAGAACTATAAGAAGCCATCTTTCAGTTTTTTCACAGGCCGCCACTGCTCATCATTCCGCATTCTGCTAAGCGAGGCAACCGTCGTCGAAATTGCCAGCTTTGAGATTTGCGCACATCTACCACGCTGCTCCACTCTGCACATGGCTGGCCGGTAGCAGACGCGATGCCACCTCGGCCCTGGTGAAGCACAGCAACCCCTCAATCGCACAAGCAAATTCACCTCCCCTCATACTAACTCCAGGCGGCCAAATCGCTCGCCTACACACACACGCAACGTTACGAAGTAGAACGCATACCGCTGTACACGGTCGGCTGACGAATGGTTCCCAGTGAAACGGGGCTGGTCGGACGTAGTCTGACGTTGTCGGTGCATGCGGCCGCCTGTTGCTGCTTGTGTATCTGTGTGTTTCTCACTGTATTACCAACTACAAAATTTGAGAAACTGTATGTCCCGTGAATGAGTACTGGCCAGTGTTGGATATGCATGAAACAAGATTTCACCACTGCAATTTACCGAGGAAACTCTGGTTAAAAGCTGCAGAGCACAAGAGAGGGATCGTAAGGGGAAAACCTAATCATGACGTAGCAAAAACATGATATTGTGTGCTCAGATATACTGAATACGTCACACATTTTTACCATAAACTAGTACAGACTTACGTGAGATACAGTGTCATTCAAAAAGACTGTTTTTAAAAATTATATTAACTTTGTTTAAAATCAAAATCTAGAAAAACCGCTTCAACCATACGTCTATCCTATATAACTAGTATTCCGTAAAGTACTCAGACCGATTTCATTCGCGCACTACCCGTGCTCAAAAGAATGTCATAATGTTCTCTTACATGGAATACGCTGCTCTGACAACACAGCTTTCGCCGACAGCAGCGAACCTTTTTGTCTACTGTGTTAGACAGAAAGTGAATGCAGCTGCTGGTTCTTCCCTCTCCTTGTCAATTACGATGTTATGTAATAGGCATAAGCATTTCACTGTAATGTTAACACTATCAAGCTTTGCTGTTTCAGTATTTCTTTGCAGCAATCTCTATTTACTAGCACTGGTCCAAGCGCACGTTCTGTCAGTTGTCGAACCTTAGAAAGACGCTTGTTGAAAACTACACTACTGGCCATTAAAATTACTACACCAAGAAGAAATGCAGATGATAAACGGGTATTCATTGGACAAATATATAATACTAGAACTGACATGTGATTACAGTTTCACGCAATTTGGGTGCAGAGATCCTGAGAAATCAGAACCCAGAACAACCACCTCTGGCCGTAATAACGGCCTTGATACGTATCGGCATTGAGTCAAAAAGAGCTTGGATGGCGTGTACAGGTACAGCTGCCCATGCAGCTTCAACACGATACTACAGTTTATCAAGAATAGTTACTGGCGTATTGTGACGAGCCAATTGCTTGGCCACCATTGACCAGACGTTTTCAATTGGTGAGAGATCTGGAGAATGTGCTGGCCAGGGCAGCAGTCGAACATTTTCTGTATCCAGAAAGGCCCGTACAGGACCTGCAACATGCGGTCGTGCATTATCCTGCTGAAACGTAGGGTTTCGCAGGGATCGAATGAAGGGTAGAGCCACGGGTCGTAATACATCTGAAATGAAACGTCCACTGTTCAAAGTGCCGTCAGTGAGAACAAGAGGTGACCGAGACGTGTAACCAATGGCACCCCATACCATGACGCCGGGTGATACGCCAGTATGGCGATGACGAATACACGCTTCCAATGTGCATTCACCGCGATGTCGCCAGACCATCATGATGCTGTAAACACAACCTGGATTCATCCGAAAAAATGACGTTTTGCCATTTGTGCACCCAGGTTCGTCGTTGAGTTCACCATCGCAGGCGTTCATGTCTGTAATGCAACGTCAAGGATAACCGCAGCCATGGTCGCCGAGCTGATAATCCATGCTGCTGCAAACGTCGTCGAACTGTTGGTTCAGATGGTTGTTGTCTTGCAAACGTCCCCATCTGTTAACTCAGGGATCGAGACGTGGAAGCACGATCCGTTACAGCCATGCGGATAAGATGCTTGTCATCTCGACTGCTAGTGATACGAGGCCGTTGGGATCCAGCACGGCGTTCCGTATTACCCTCCTGATCCCACCGATTCCATATTCTGCTAACAGTCATTGGATCTCAACCAACGCGAGCAGCAATGTAGCGATACGATAAACAGCAATCGCAATAGGCTACAATCCATCCTTTATCAAAGTCGGAAACGTTAGGGTACGCGTTTCTCCTCCTTACACGAGGCATGACAACAACGTTACATCAGGCAACGCCGGCCAACTGCTGTTTGTGTATGAGAAATCGGTTGGAAACTTTCCTCATGTCAGCACGTTGTAGGTGTCACCACCGGCGCTTACCTTGTGTGAATGCTCTGAAAAGCTAATCATTTGCATATCACAGCATCTTGTTCCTGTCGGTTAAATTTCGCGTCTGTAGCACGACATCTTCGTGATGTAGCAATTTTAATGTTGAGTAGTGCAGTTGCGTTGGTCCACGTTTCACATTGGTAATTGTCTCATCAGGTTAAGTCTAGCGGATAGCTGTAATCGGGCAAGAGAACGTAAGGGACCATAATGTTTATTCCTCGAAGAGCACAGCGACGTCGAACACCAAGTACATTTTCTTAATTTTTTTTAGAAAGGCTCGATTGCGAGAAAACAGAAACGTCGCTCGTTTTTCCGTACGCTTCTATATGCATACCTATAAACTTGTAACTTGGATTAGCTGCAGCACGCAAGAAAATAAATTGTTAAAGGGGATCTCCTCATAATTAGTGAGGCTAACGACCTTGCCGCAGTGGTAACACCGGCTCCCGTCAGATCACCGAAGTTAAACGCTGTCCGGCTTGGCTAGCACTTGGATGGGCGGCCATCTATATCTGCCGAGTGCACGCAGCCCTTCTGGGGCCAACTGAGGAACTACTTTACTCAGAAGTAGCAGCTCCGGTCACGAAAACTTACAATGGCCGGGAGAGCGGTGTTCTCACCACATGCCCTCTCATATCCGCATCCAGTGACGCTTGTCGTCTCAGAATGATACGGCGGTCGGTCGGTACCGTTGGGCCTTCCTAGGCCTGTTCGGACGGGGTTGAGTGGTGTTATCATAATTTCTGAACATACTATCCGAATGACGTCGAGTCTTTATTCTCACATGCTTGCAATCTATGCACCCCACACGATTAGTAACTGCCATTTCTCCAAAAAACCTAATTTTCACGACACACAGTGTGTAGAAAGCGTGTAAATCATCCAAAACTGCTTATCAAGTTTCCTTCTCCAAACTGTAAAGTTTGATATTCTAAATCGATATCCTGATATTCTGAAGGAATGGTTGCGAGAGATCTGCAACAAAGAATAACGTACGCTGTTTAAAGTTTTCTCAGTGTAGTCGCCTTGACAGTGAGCAAAATGTTGTTCAAACAAACGTGTGTGGAATCTTATGGGACTTAACTGCTAAGGTCATCAGTCCCTAAGCTTACACACTATTTAACCTAAATTATCCTAAGGAAAAACACCCACATCCATGCCCGAGGGAGGACTCGATCCTCAGCCGGGACCGGCCGCACAATCCATGACTGCAGCGCCTGAGACCACTCGGCTAAACCCGCGCGGCTGACAGTCAGCATCATCAACTAATGGCGACGAGCAGGTGTTCCATGGAAATATTTTGTAATTTCAACATCACCACCGGATACAAAACCGAGCCGGCCGATGTGGCCTTACGGTTCTAGGCGCTTCAATCTGGAACCGCGTGACCGCTACGGACGCAGGTTCGAATCCTGCCTCGGGCATGGATGTGTGTGATGTCCTTAGGTTAGTTAGGTTTAAGTAGTTCTAAGTTCTAGGGGACTGATGACCACAGGTGTTAAGTCCCATAGTGCTCAGAGCCATTTGAACCATTTGAACCACAAAACCGTACAGTCTTACCAATAATTGTACAACTAAAGAATGTAACACAGTGATACTCCTTGCTGGTATTATACATGACAAGGTCAGATTTATCAACTGTGTTGCTTTAAATCTCTTGTCTAATTATGAACTTATATCGCTTTCCTTTATTTCTGTTTATGTTGTAAAGAAGAAATGGTGTGATCTAAGGGAGGTTTTTCCTAGAACGAAAGGAGATGAGGTGCCAAACAGTTTAGATGCCTCACGGATGACTGGCCGTTGGTCGTGTGTTGGATGTTACTCCACTGCAGTCAACGAGCTTCAGCGGTCGGCCGTAGCGGGACGACAGAGCGGTCGACCTGTTACTCGGACGAATACAGCCCCAGTGGACGGCCGGGCCTGCGTTGGCTTCCTGCAAACGGGTGTCACGACGGTGATAAACTCCTTTCGTGTTACGCGAGGAAATGAAGGTGTGGGAGGAAGCTGCATGATTTCGTTTATGTTGAGTCGGCCCCACCCTCTGAGTGCTCTTTACACCAGTAGACTAGATTACGATCGCCAGTGTTCCGGTTACATCAACGAGCAACTGTGATAATTTCTACCGCCATGCAGCAGTTTATTGAACTCCCACAACATTCGCGACGGCTCTTCTTATTTTGTCAGTTGTAGATCTACTGAACGTAAATGCATACGCAAAACTATTGTATGACGTGCTCCAGATGTATTACATAATGTATGAAAAATATGATCTTTCATTCATGACAGCTGTTATTTATAATATTGCTTCCTTTCATTTTGCTACTAATTACGATGAACACTATTATACAAGGCGTTTGGAAATTCTCGTTACAGACTTGTAAGACTTGTAGAAGGGACTGACTTCACAATATTTTGAACTGGGACCCACATCCGGGAACGTGCCGCTTCCATGCTACAGTCATTTGAAAATATTTTTGCTAGGTAGGTACGCAACAGGGTAGTCATGGTGGGGAGGGGGGATTACGTCGGATTGTCTGATGTCATCTGACGTCCATCCTATGTCTCTGACTTGGTTCGCGCCTCACTCACACATCTGCGACTGTCAGAGCGACATGCATTGAATACACTTTTGAAGAATACACTGACATGATTCTCCTGAATGGAGAAGCTCACGGTAATGGAAGAGCTGCTCATAACCTGTATCAAGATCGTTGTCCGCAACGTATGACTCCATTCCATATCCTTTTCGCGACAATTACACAAAGGCTTCGGGAAACGGGTAACTTCGCCGTCAGCAGGGATGGCTGTGATGCTCTAAAGAGACGCTGATGGAAAGTCATCGAGTAAAACAGAAGTAATATCCGGCGTACCCCAACGAAGTGTTATAGGCCCTCTATTGTTCCTGATCTATATTAACGAGATAGGAGACAATCTGAGTAGCCGTCTTACATTGTTTGCAGATGACGCTGTCATTTACTGTCTTGTAAAGTCATCAGATGATCAAAACGACTTGCAAAATGATTTAGGTAAGATATCTGTGTTGTGCGAAAAGTGGCAATTGACCCTGAGTAAGGAAAAGTGTGAAGTTATTCACATGAGTACTAAAAGAAAGCCGGCCGCAGTGGCCGAGCGGTTCAGGCGCTTCAGTCTGGAACCGCGCGACCGCTACGGTCGCAGGTTCGAATCCTGCCTCGGGCATGGATGAGTGTGACGTCCGTAGGTTAGTTAGGTTTAAGTAGTTCTAAGTGCTAGGGGACTGATGACCTCAGCTTTTAAGTCCCATAGTGCTCAGAGCCATTTGAACCATTTTGAACTAAAAGAAATCAGCTAAATTTCGATTACGCGATAAGTCACACAAATCAAGTAACCTAAATTGGAACGACCACATAAATAATATTGGGGGTACAGCGAACCAAAGACTGAGATTCATTGGCAGAACACTTAGAAGGTGCAACAGGTCTACTAAAGAGATTGCTTGCACCACGTCTGTCCGCCCTATTCTGGAGTATTGCTGTGCGGTGTGGGATCCGCATTAGATGGGATCCATGGATGACATCGAAAAAGTACAAAGAAGGGCAGCTCGTTTTGTATTATCGCGAAATAGGGGAGATAGTTTCACAGGCATGATACGTGAATTGGAGTGGCAATCATTAAAACAAAGGCGTTTTTCGTTGCGACTGGATCTTCTCATGAAATTTCAATCACGAGGTTTCTCCTCCGATTGCGAAAACATTCTGTTGGGACCCACCTACATAGGGAGAAATGATCATCACGATAAAATAAGAGAAATTAGGGCTCGCACATAAAAAATTAAGTGCTCGTTTTTCCCGCGTGCCTTTCGGGAGTGGAACGGTAGAGAGACTGCTTGAAGGTGGTTCATTGAACCCTCTGAACGGCACTTTATTGTGAATAACAGAGTAATCACGTAGATGTAGATGAACACCCGAAGTGGAAGAGTCCGTGCTTCATCACGTTGAAGAGAACCCGTCAATGAATGCACGAGCAATTTCTTTGGTTTTTAACGAGTGGAACTGTAAAGGAAGTGATGTACTGGATCACGCATAATAAACTCCTTGTAAAAGTGGTCGCGTCACCAACATATTTTCAAATGGTTGTAGCACGGAAGTTTACGTTTTCAGTCATGGATTCCTATTCAAAATATTATGTACTCACTCCCCTCTGCAAGTCCTAGAAGTTGGTAACGGGAATTTTCCAAGACTGTATTCAGGAGATACGTGCGTTACAGTGGTCGATATGGTTGCAAATATATTACAATCCTACATGGAGGTACTGAGTCGAGTTGAAAAAAAGGAAATTTGTGGCGTAATTTGACTAGAAGAGGTAGCAAGGATCTTCAGTTTATTAACTGTGGTAAGTGTGGAGATCAAAAATTGTTTCGGGAGAGTAGTGTTGAATGTAGTAGGCAGGTTCAAATGGACGTAGGTTTGCTGTTGACCTATGTAGCCCTAATTCTGGAATGTTGTTTCTGTTCTGGGCATACGTGCGGTTAAAGGCGCTGCAGTCTGGAACCGCAAGACCGCTACGGTCGCAGGTTCGAATCCTGCCTCGGGCATGGATGTTTGTGATGTCCTTAGGTTAGTTAGGTTTAACTAGTTCTAAGTTCTAGGGGACTAATGACCTCAGCAGTTGAGTCCCATAGTGCTCAGAGCCATTTTGTTCTGGGCATATGTTGGAAAAGGTAATTTGCCGTGTGTGCTAGCCATGTAGAAAACGCGATGTCGGATTTATGGAACATTTTCAATTTTCCTTTGTAAATTGTAACTCCCATTGTTTGACAATTTGCTACTGCTGTTTCAACTTCTCGTGTATGCATGAACCCAGGAAATCGATACATCACTCTTTAACCCGTTTTATTTTTAAATACAGAAAGCCAGTTTTGTTTAAAGAATTAATCTGCATGACAGTTGTGAGTAAAGAATTTAGCTGTACAGTACTATTTATTTCAAATTTCAACGCTTTTTACTAACAATGTCCAGTGCTCTACGGTGGTTCGAAAATTATCTTTTCATCTGTCGATTTTGCTACATTGCGTGCAACGTGTTGAGTTCTATCTATAAGTAAGTCTTGATCCATTCTTGTTTTTCACTAAACGGCGGTGCGCGACGGTGGTAAATGCCTCCCTAATGTCAAGGAGCACCGTTCTCTACAGCGCTATGGACCTCATGGAGGAACAGAGCGACGTGAATTTCCCAAGATCTCTGTTTGCGGAATCCATATCGATTTTTGTTGAGGAGAGTTTAGTTCTTCGAAAACGTCACAATTCTTGAGCACAAAACATGTTCCACAATTCTACAACAGGGCGACGTCAACGATATAGCCCTATTATTGTATGCATCTGTCCTACAGCCCTTCTTGTAAACGGAAATGATCTGAGCTTTCTTCCAGCCGCTAGGTATCCTTCGCTGCTCCAGGGAACTACGATAATCAGCTAGTAGAAGGGCAACAAGTTCTTTCGCATAATCCTTACAGATTCTTTTAGGTATCTCGTCTTGTTCTGATGCCTCTCCACTACTAAGCGATTGTAGTTGCTTTCCCCTTCCGCCACTGATTACCCGAATATCTGCCATTTCAGAGTTCGTATGTGTTGGAGAGGAGGGATCGAGTTACGATCTTCTGCGATGAAACAATTTCGGGAGACCGAATTCAGTATTCGGCCTTCTCTCTATTATCTTCCGTTTCGATGCAATTATGAATAGATCTGTTACTGTTCACAGTTCATATAAATGATCTAGTAGAAAGCATAGGAAGCTCTTTAAGAATGTTTGCTGATAATGCTGTTGTCTATAACAAAGTAGCAACGCCACAAGACAGTAACGATTTGCAGAAGGGCCTACAGAGGATTGACGAAGGTAACAGACCATTAACGTAAATACATGTAATATAGTGCGCATGCATAGGAAACGAAACCCTTTGCTGTACAACTACACTGTTGACGAGATACTGCTGGAACTAGGATCTACCGTAAAATATTTAGAAATAAATTTCCAGAGCGACCTTAAGTGGAATGACAGCATAAAACAAATAGTAGGAAAAGCAGATGCCACACTGGCATTCATAGGAAGGATTTTCAGGAAATGTAACTCATGCGCGAAGGAATTTGCTTGCAAGAAGCTTGTTCGACCGATTCTTGTGTATTTTTCATCAATGTGCGATCTTTTCCAGATAGAATTGATAGAGATAGAGAAGGTAGAAGGAAGAGAGGCGCATCGTCGCGGTTTCGTTTAGTCGGAGCGAGAGCGTTGCAGACATGCTCTACGAACTTCAACGGCAGACCTTACAAGAGAGGCGTTGTGCGTCATGCAAAGGTTTAATATTGAAGTTTCAAGCGAGCACTTTCCGGGAAGTGTCGGACAGCGTATTATTCTTCCCACATACATATCGCAAAATGACCACGACGAGAAAATTCGAGAAATTAGAGCCAATACAGAGGCTTACCGACTAACATTCTTTCCACGCGCCATTCGCGAATGGAGCAGGGAACAGAGGATTAGTTAGTTGTACGAGAAGTACCGTGCGCCACACACCGTTGGGTGGCTTGCGGAGTATGATGTAGATATGTTCGTATCTTTCAACTTTTGCTAGATAAGGCAAGCCTGAAGTCTAATTAGTTTTCAAATTCGGTATTAAACATCCACATCCCACTTGCTGTTCAAAAGTTTTAAAAGAGAAGTATTTCGGACTCTCATTAGTTATTAATCATTTTTGTAATTTTGTTTCAGATTTCAGCAGTGAAGTGCAACTACAAGACATAGCTTAGTTGTCCATTGTCGTACAGATAAGCCAAAGTGATTTTTAGGGCATTGTTTACGTATGCACTTAAGATAGATTGACTGTCTAGTCAGATTACGTGTAGTAAACAATAATTGGTTGACATACTGTTTAATATTATTTGGTTTTAGTGGAAGTGCAAGTGTTTTGCAATTGAAGTATAAATACTGAGATTACCTATAAAGTTTATAAGGCAATATGGCTATTACATGTGGCAGGTGAGATACGTAGTGGTTGTAAAGATTGTACACAATGTCCATAAGAAGCTTCATATGCCGTAAAAGTAATGATTACATACAGAAACAAGTGAGCAAAAGATACGTCTCGTACGCAGTCAGGTTAAAGTCTACAGGTTTCACTGAGACGCAAAAGCAAAATTGCTTCTTGGGAAAGTTACACGAGAGGGTCATACAGATATGAACTTAGAAAGCATAAAACTTACAGAGAAAGGTATTTATGTGGATGGCAGTGAATACGTACAGGGAGTCCAGAAGCTAGAAAGCATAGGAAACTACGCGTATATGAATCATACTGAACGTTGTTCTATGAATTCTAAGTTCTTATCTGATGCAGTAGCTCGAACGAAGTTATAAATGAAGCAATATATTAAGCGTTCTAGATTATGTGGCAAAATATTGCGATTTTGAGTACTGTGTAACGACACGAAGGTAGTAGTCATACATTTATTTTGAGTACAGTTAAATCTACAGGACTGTTATTGCTTCCATTAACAATTCTATCCAACTCTCCTAACGAGCTGACGATGTTTGCGCATTACATAATAGTTCTGATGTCACAACTGCCAAGTGATAAAATTCTTGTTTGTAAGTAATTATATTTTCTAATCACAATGGAACTGAAACTGTACATGATGAGTGTACACCATATCACATTTTGTAATGCTGATGTGTCAAAAGACGATCATAAACAGCAACTAAACGAAATAAAGAAATTCGAAATAGTAGCTGTAATGGGTAGAAAGTCACGTCCCTCGTACGGAATGTGAATGTAACTTTAGTTCAGTACTCTGGTAGCAATGGATTAGACACATTGTTGAATTATTTTGGCAACTACTAGTCCATCATTTACGACGATTTTTATGATTCTGACGAAATGCAATTGATGTGAATGTGTGGAAACGATTCCTCCTGACTTGGGGATCCTAGGCACTCAACACACCTGCAGCTAGTTCTTCATTTACATTGTTTTATTTTACCATCAGCACATCAATTCGCGTACAGTTATTTGAGTATGTCGGTTGCTCTTGAGGGTACCTTTTAAGAACAAATCTTGTGAGTGATGGCGAGGAGGCAACACAGTGCACTGGACACGTCATTTCACACTGATAAAAGCACCTACGCACTGGCCGTATCGCGTGCGCCCCTCTTCTTGTAAAAGTTGCCGAGAAAGGTCATAGAGGCTATCCATGTCACTTAATGAGATTTTTTCATTTGCCTCGAGCACTATCGACCACTTCAGGCGTTGGAAACGTGATCCTAGTGCCTCCAGGATGTGCTTCCTGTGTGAGCAGCATCACCGTAATGACTGCGTTGCCTTGACGTAAGTTGAGGGTACGTAGGCGTTTCCAAGCTCTTCGCGTTTCAGGCGAAATTTGTTTCTACTTTCTTCGTAGGTGGCAATTTAGGACATGAGGAAACTTTACTCGTAAATGTTCTATCGATAGTCGGTAAATACTTGGCTGCACAAACATTATGAGATTACAGAAATATGATATTTTGAGGTTCAGGCAACACACCCAGCCCATTAGCTTTCGTAAACTGCCGAAATCCCTCAAGAAACATCACTAGCTCGCAGAAACATTCATTGATAGACACCAAACGTGAGTATAAGAGAATCCTAAAGTAAAGAGAATTCCTATACTGGGAGCGGAGGGGCAGTATTGACTGCTTTCTCCCGTTCAGTACCCCAGGTATACATTATTTTGTGTCGGTTGGCTAACTACCAACCTTCATGGAGTAAAAATGGGTGAAAGCCCTTGATTTCACGTGATAGGTGATTTTTAGGATTCCGTACCTCAATCGGTGAAAACAAAACCCTTATAGGATCACTTTGTTGTCTGTCTGTCTGTCCGATTGCTGAAAAATCTTTTTCTCAGGAACGAGTAGACGTATGTCACGTGCTAAAGTCTAAGGGCCGTCGATGTTGTAATAAAATTAACCAAGTCAATGCAGTCAAGAGATACGGCCATTTATGTGACACATAGGTAAACTCGGTAACTCACTCAACAAAACCTGCAGTTACTTCCCGTTGACATAGAATCATAAAATTTGCCAAACAGTAAACTTTTACAGTAAAGGTACACGAAAAATCCTACAATTCTTAATTTGTAATTATACCACACGAGAGAAAATTTTGCCATTTTTATCTGATTATTTGTGTGTCCATCTGTGAAGACCCATTTACCTCAGGAATGGGTTGACGTACCCAGTTGAACATTATGTCACATAATAACGCTTATGATCTCATAACGCTGTAAAAGGAATTAAGCTTCTAAGCTCAAATGGTTCAAATGTCTCTGAGCACTATGGGACTTAACATTTGAGGTCATCAGTCCCCTAGAAATTAGAACCTAAGGACATCACACACATCCATGCCCGAGGCAGGATTCGAACCTGCGACCGTGGCGGTCGCGCGGTTCCAAACTGAAGCTCCTATAACCGCTTGGCCACAGCGGCCGGCTAAGCTTCTAAGCCAAAGCAATCAAAAAACAGGGCCATTTATGTCACATCAATATTTATGTCACTTCAACATGGACTGTCCAAACAGAGATCCTGCGAAACTCGTCTCGCTCCGTTCCTCCATGAGATCCATAGTGGCGTAGACAATGGCGCTCAGGTTGATGCCGTGTTCCCTGACTTCAGGAAGGCATCTGACATCGTTCCGCACTGCTGTTTAGTGAAAAAAGTACGAGCTTATTGAGTATCGGAGCGACTTGTGACTGTATCCAAGACTTCCTTGCAGACATAACTCAACACGTCGCTGTTAACAGAACGAAATGACAGATGTGAAGGTAATTTCCGGTGAACCCATAGGACCATTACTGTTAACAATAGATGTAAATGATCTTGTAGAAAGCGTCGAATGCTCTCTAAGGCTGTTCGCAGATGGTGCGGTTGTCTATAACAAAGTAGCGAAGCCAAAAGATAGAAACGATTTGCAGAACGACCTTCAGAGAACTAATGAATGGTGCAGGCTGTGGCAGTTGACGCTGAACTTAAATGAATGTAACACATTGCGCGTACATAGGAAAAGAAATCCACTGCTGTATAGCTACACTATTGTTGGCAAACAGCTCGAAACTGTGTCTGCCGTAAGATACGAGGGTTACCCAAAAAGTAAGTTCCGGTCGGTCGCTAAATGTAAACCACAATGAAAATCAGAAACATTTTATTTGCGAGAGTTAGATACCCTTTCCAGATACTTCTCTACATGGTCGTCGCTCCGACTTAGACATCTGTCGAAGCGCTATACCAAATTTCCAACACCGTCGCCATAGAAGGCTGCCACCTGTGCTTTCCGATAATTCTCTACGCTGATCTATAGTGTGTAGCCTGCGCCCAGGTGTTATCTTCGTATCCAACGTTTCATGTGAACAGAGATGATATTCAGGACGAGCCAATTAGGGCTGTGTTGTGGGTAATCGAACACTTCCCATCGAAGAAGCTGCTGGGACGCTTTCACTGCCCTGCTGAGTGCGGTTGAGAATTTCCATGAAGAAGGAAGTGCGTGGCAGTTGTGTTAGGTGGGCTGCATTCATTAAGGCGAAGTCTCTCAGCAGGCCCTCCTGCTTGGCGTGAGACATCGTTGTTCTAGGCACCTTTATTCGCTCACAGTGCGCTCATAACTGAAAAGAGCGTCTTGATACAATCGATGGTCATACTAGAGACACTACCCAACACGTCTGTGCAAAGCTTCATCGGGTTTTCACTGTGGTGTCCATTTCGCGACCGATCGGAATTTACTTTCTGGACAACCCTCGTATCTTGTGGTAACTATCCGGTGTGACCTTAATTGGAATGGCCGTATAAAACAAGCAGTAGGAAAAGTAGATGTCAGACTCAGATTCATAGGAAGGATCTTAAGGAAATGTAAATAATCCACGAAGTAAGTGGCTTATAAGGCACTTGTTCAACCCATTCTTGAGTACTGTTCATCTATCTGGAATCCCTACGAGATAGGACTGATAGAAGAGACAGAGAAGATCCAACGAAGAGCGGCACGTTTCGTCATGGGATCGTTTAGCCGGCATGGATCTTCACGGAGATGCTCACCAAACTCCATTGGCAGACGTTACAAGAGAGGCGTTGTGCATCACGGAGAGATTTGCTATTGAAATTTCGAGAGCGCAATTTCCGGAAAGAGTCGGACAACATATTACTTCCCCCTCTCGCGTAATGACCACAAGGAGAAAAATCGAGAAATGAGAGCCAATACAGAGGCTTACCGACAATCATTCTTCCCATGTTCTATTCGCGAGTGGTACAGGGTTGGAGAGCTCATTTAGTAGTACAAAAAGAAACCTCCGACACTCACTATTAGGTGGCTTGCGGAGTGTTATGTGGATGATTTAGCTATTCTGATACTCCCAAACTCATCAAAACCTGTACGGTACTTCCTGTTGACCTAGAATCACGAAATTTGACAAGAAGGAAGGTTTTACAGTACAACTAAAAGAAAAAAATACGAAAATTGTTAATTTGTAATAACGTCCATGATAAAAATATTTTTTGTCGTTCTCGAAAGTCTTGGAATTCCTGGCATTATCGATACAGATAACAGGCAAGAATGATCGAAATTCTCGACTCTCAGCATTAATTAACTATTTGTGTACTTAACTAAGTTTGTACAGAACCCTCAGTCCGCGAGTCCTACTCGCACTTATCCGAATTTTGAGCAGAGTTTCAACAGGGCAATACCGGTGTGGCCGCAATCACTGGGTGGAAGCTGCGTCAGGCGACAACATGGGGCATTCCCTGATGGGTGGGCCAGCAGCCTGATCTGATCTGTCATTGAAATCGTCAGCCCAGGAGTTCGTAATCATTGGAAGGCGACTGTCACGCCCATTGAGGGCTACAGGTTGTGCACTGCCTTAACGAATTTAGGGAACTTCCCTCTGTAGGACCCACCGTTGTCTGGTGGGTTGGAGGTAGTGTAAAGGACGACCTCCGGATAGGACATCAGGAGCGGCCACTCCTGTAGTCGGGGAGTTCAAAGGGAGACCATTGTCTGGTATCCGGCCCACTGCATGTGATGCCACATGCAGGAGTGTGTCGTTGGAGGGCGATCGACTTCACTTCTTCCGTTTTTGGGGCGGCCGCTGCTTTCGGAGGTGCTGTTCCATGTCAGAATGTGGATGTTCGTTGTCTGAAGTCATGCCCATCAGAAGGTAGGCACCGAAACCAGTTCGATGTCCGTCGCAGTGGGTAAGCCATTCATTGAGCACTGGAGAGTTGATGGTCTTGTCATTGTTAGAGGAGATGATACCGGTGAGGTCTCGACCCCACCGTCGTTCCCAATGGGGAGTGCCGGCGCGTGAAGAGACGCTTTCTCAACGGACACATCTGTGTTGCGCACGGCCGAGGCGTAAGTATGTGTCAAAGAAGTGACCGTCGCTTTGGGAGCTGCGTCACTGGTCGAGATCTGCAGCAAACGGCGACGCATACAATCGGACCTAACATGACCCTCTTGTCCACATCTTGCACACGTCCGTGGCTGACCATCATACATGACGATGGATCGCATATCACTTTTTAGCAAATAGAATGGTACGAGTTTGGGCAGTTCGATCTTGATCTGTCGGACACCATTCAACGCGTGGTATGTTGTCAACGTTTGCCATTTTTCCGCATGTGGTCCACAGTATTGCCGTAGGGTCGGAAGGCTTCGACGACCACGTCTTGCGGCACTTCGAAAGGGAACTCAAACACCCGAATTGTTGGAAGGCTGAAACCAGCGTGGTCTACCGAAACTTACGCAATATGTCCGTCAGAATGATTAAACTTTAGTCTGTGTGCATGACGTCGAACTACGTCAGCCCATGATTTCTCCATCGTCATTTTAATGTAGACGATACAGCTGGTCATAGAAAAGTGAATACTTGTCACTTCTTATGGGTCCAGGGGTAGCTCTTCGCGAATGAATGGTTCGATTTCAAAAGCGTGTGATCGTGGATGTTCGGCTTGTGACGTCTCTCGGCGGAAGTAAATAACTTCGTTAGCGGAGCAGTACCCGTCTTGCGGAACCGATTCGCACGCGATCACGGTCGAAAGCCGACTGCGCTTATTAGGTAGGTGCGTTAACCACTGTGCCATCCGAGACACAGCGCTACGCAACTGTACCGGCTATCTCGCCCCCCCCCCCCCCCCCGCCCCCTCATGGGGACGTATTTGCACATCCGCACTGAACAAGGTGGATTCTTTGCCCAGCTAGGCCAATAAAATTACATGATATTTTTTTTATTACGATGACCACTTCTTCCTGGATAGGCGGGAGTTAAGTAACGCAGCCAGAAGCTCGAGAGAATTTTATTGAGAAATCTAGTGACTGAAACTTCGTGAAAAGATCTCGCCGCAACCAAAAAACTCCTTTATTTTATTGATTGCCACCACAACTCGCACATCTTATTTGTGACACATTCTCGCCTATTCGCTCCTCTTTGGACTTTTTCAGTATCCTCCGTCAGCCTCATCTTTTGAGGGCCTTATACTGCACAGTTGTACTCCAGAAGAGCACAGACAAGCATGATGTTGGCACACTTTGAAGTAGATTTGTTGCATCCTCTGTGTTCTACCAGTAAAACGCAGGATTTTCTTTCGCCTTCACCCTAAGTGTTCAGCTGAATCGACAACTTTTAAATTTGTGTAATTTATCGTGTAAGGTTTTTTTAAATACTCATGTGGAGAACCACACGCTTTGAGTTTCATGGGCAGTTTGTGGGCGAGTATTATCCTGTTGGAACAACACATCACCTTCCTGTTGCAAGTAGGGCATAATAACGGGTCCGCCAACACTTGGATATACCAAGCGCCCATAGGCTCCGCTCCAAAAACACCAAAGGTGAACGAGAGTTGTAGGTTATCGCACCCAAGACTGTGAGGCATGGAGTGGGGCGAATGTGTCTTGGACGAATTCATTCTACGAGACAGCACTCACCAGGTCTACGAGGTGCGGCTAGAAAAAAACCGGACTGATGCTGGAAAAAACATTTATTTACAATTATTTACAATTTCATGTTGTCTCCTTCAATGTACTCTCCTCCTCGGTCTCTACACCGCTCCATACGAATTTTCCACTGTTCATAGCAATGCTGCAGATCATTTTCGGTAAGTCCATACATTACTTCCGTCGCTTTTTCTTTTACTGCTTCAACAGTCTCAAATCTAGTTCCTTTCAAAGCTGACTTGACTTTAGGGAAAAGAAAAAAGTCACAGGGGGCCAAATCAGGTGAGTAGGGTGGATGATCTAAGATGGGAATGTTGTGTTTTGCCAAAAACGTCTTCACTGACAACGCACTGTGAGCTGGGGAATTGTCTTGGTGAAGGATCCATGACTTTTTTCTCCACAAATCGTTCCGTTTTTCTCCATACTCGCTCACGTAGGGTAGCCAGGACGCTAATGTAGTAATGCTGATTCACTGTTTGTCCCTCTGGTACCCAATCAATGTGCACAATCCCTTTGATGTCAGTTTTTGCTGACAATGGTCTGCCAGTGCGAGTGTCATCACTGGTGTCTTCGCGGCCATCTTTAAATCGTTTAAACCACTCAAACACTTGTGTTCGCGATAAACAATCATCGCCGTACACTTGTTGTAACATTACAAACGTTTCACTTGCAGATCTTCCTAGTTTGAAACAAAATTTGATGTTAACACGCTGTTCTTTCTGTACACTCAACATTTTCCGACGCACAGACAAAACGTCAACTACTTAAAACAGACGCCACGGGCAGACTGAGTGCAGGAGGCAGATGAAACTCGAGCAGTAGGCGGAGCGAGAGTCACGTGACAGGCCACGCGACTTTCAGCCTTATTGCATTCGTTTTATTGTTTCACCAGTACTAGTCCGCTTTTTTTCTAGCCACACCTCGTATGTTGTACATGCAAGCGACCGTCATATGCATAGTGGCAGAATCTGCTATCAGTGGTGAGGTACACTGCTCACCATTCATTCTTCCAAGTGATCCTGATTTGGACCGTGGTGTGAGTGGAGACGGGATACAAGTGTGCGTGCCCGTAGTCTTACTGCCAATAACCAGTTCTCAACCGTTCGTGTTGTCATGTCCAGGCTCACAATCCCTCTTATCCGTGCTGTGGTAGCTACACGATCTGCCACTTCTGACCTTACAATACGACGACCCTGGCGGAAATCTGTGTTGTGTGGACTTCCAGGATCTTGTCTACAGATGTGAGAATGTTCACGTGACCACTGGACACCTGACGCAGTACGTACAACTTGTGTGGGAATTCTCCGAAAGGACCATCCCGCCACTCGGAACGCCACAATTCGACCACTTTCAAACTAGCTCAATTAGCTGTAGGAAGCAGAGTGTGTCTCCGTGGCATTGTTGCCTGCTTGCTTCACTCGTTTACACTGCATTGAGACTTGTGATGTGAGCCTTCTCTATTAAAGGGTAAACACAAATGGCGCTCTGGTAACTATTCCACTGCGCTATCTGTTGGCGGACGATGCTGAAACCGTTCTCAGTATATCTACGAGGGCCGTTCAGAAAGTAACCTCCGGTTGATTTAAAAAAATACACCAAGTTAAATAAAAATATTTTAATATATACATCTTACAACTACATCTTTGCACTATTTTTCTACATAGTCTCCATAGCGATTGAGGCACTTATCGTATCTCTTCACAAGCTTTGAAATTCCTTCTGCATAAAAATCACCCGCTTGTGCCTGGAGCCAGCCTGTGACCGCATCTTTGAGCTCTTCGTCGTCATCAAACCGCTGTGACCCGAGCCATTGCTTCAAATGCATGAAGAGGTGATAATCACTTGGCGCCAGGTCTGGGCTGTAAGGTGGATGGTTGATAACGTCCCACTTGAAGGACTCAAGAAGGGCCGTTGTTCTGCGAGCAGAGTGAGGACGGGCGTTATCGTGCAAAAAAACGATACCGGAAGTCAGCATACCACGGCGTTTGTTCTGTATAGCCCGTCGTAACTTTTTTATTGTTTCACAGTACACGTCTTGATTAATGGTCGTACCACGTTCCATGAATTCAACCAACAACACCCCTTTGGCATCCCAAAACACCGTTGCCATCAGTTTTCTGGCAGAAAAATCTTGCGAGGCTTTTCTTGGTTTGGTAGGCGAATTTGAATGTGCCCACATTTTTGATTGTTCTTTTGTCTCAGGGTTCACGTACTTAATCCAGGTTTCGTCACCGGTCACGATTCTGTTTAACAATGGTTCTCCTTCGTCCTCATAACGTGACAGAAAGTCTAATGCAGAGGCCATTCTTTGAGTTTTGTGGTGGTCGGTAAGAATTTTGGGCACCCATCGTGCACAGAACTTACGGTAACCCAATCTTGCTGTCACTATCTCGTACAAGAGAGTCTTAGAAATCTGTGGAAAACCAGTAGACAACTCCGACATTGAGAAACGTCGATTTTCACGAACTTTTGCATCAACTGTCTGAACGAGTTCGTCAGTCACCAATGATGGTCTACCACTCCTCTCTTCATCATGAACGTTTTCTCGTCCACTTTTAAATAAACGTACCCATTCACGGACAACTCCTTCACTCATAACTCTTGGTCCGTACACGGCACAAAGCTCACGATGAATAGCTGCTGCAGAATATCCTTTGGCTGTAAAAAACCTTATGACAGCACGCACTTCACATTTGGCGGGGTTTTCTATTGCAGCACACATTTCAAACTGCCACAAAAACTAAACTAGCGCAGGTACGACGTTCACTCGACCACGGCTTGATGCCGACTGACCTGCTGAGTGCGTGAACGCACAGATGGCGTAGCTACTCCCCCCACAACCCGCACTGTGACCAATCGGAGGTTACTTTCTGAACCGCCCTCGTAATATCCCCCATGTGGCTTACGCTGTCGTCTGGTCAAAATCGACGTTGTCTTTCCAGGTGTAATAATTTTTTTCCGGAATTTTGTAACATGCTATACACTGCTCTCTGGTGGGTGAACGGTACACAGCACACAATCCCAAGCATGAAAGTGGGACTGCGGGTAGCTGTGATGCAGTCAGACCGTACACAATGTAGGCGAATGGTTGCGAGTTTCATGGAGAATAAGTATGTGGAGGGCTGTTGGTAAATTGGAGACAGGCTAAAATCAAAGGGGACCATCCGTTGCTCATAGACTGTGCAACAATTTATAGCCACGGATTTGGTATCCAGATATGGCATCCTGGCCCTACTGCGATATGGAGCACGCAAATTTTCTCGCACGGTCAACATCGCTGTCAGTGCTAGACTTTGAGATGATGGTGTAAGTATCGCTTCCTTTGAGTATCGTGGGCGTTACTTCCGGCCGTGATCTTCAAACAAAGGGACCGGGTCTGCAGCTTCCATTTTTGTTTTTAATTTCATTTGACCTTCGGTATCTGACGGCCAATTAGCTGCCTGAAAGGTAAATAAGTGACATACAGTACAAAACAAAAATTGACAAAATATATAAACAATTATAACAAGGACTTTTTAAGCCTAATCTTGCTTGACATGTACGTAAAACATTAAACAGTAAGGCTGCTTAATTTAAAGAAACAGGTAGAGGAACAATATGACAACGCCAACGATTTACAAAATGTTGTAACACAAATATAAATTTGCCATGCTGAGTACAATTTTACAGGGAGTTTGACAAAGATAGTTGTTCTGGCACCAGAGATTTAGGAAATGAAACGAAAGGAAAAGGAACTATAACGATAAGAATATTGGTTGCAAAAGTAGAAATAACAGTACATATAAAATGCCTATTAACATGAAACGACTGTTAAAATAGCTTCCAGTGCTGGATTATTACTACAACGATATCTCGGCAACCTTCAGAAATTTAAATAGCTTTTTAGTAAACGAAACCAGTGTGGTGAATCTCTTGGGAAAGTGTTCCCCTTCCATTCTTTACATGCAAAAGAAGAGGTGAATGATGTCATCTTCTGTAGTGTTAGCGTGTAATCACTATGGGGGATACCACTATTAGCAAATCCACCCTAAAATGCTACCCCTTTGTCAGGATTTTATATGACTGTGATCTTATGACCAATTTATAGGTGGTCGGATCTTATTTCGTATCGTGCCTAATCTAAGTATTGAATGAAAGAGGAGTAATTGTCGCTGGAACCGAACCAACGGTCTGTAACGAAAAGTGTAAGCACGAAATTTTGAAAAATAGCTACTGTTCCCAGCCCAGCAAGGACAGAAGTAATTTTATATAAACTACAGCACGCTAACGTACACTAATATTTACAGTAAGGTATGATAACATTATCTGCAGTATTCCGTTAAACTAGAGAAAGCACCCTGAATATTTGCTCAAGCTACTCAGTACTTTGGTTTAGTTACAGAGCTATTACTTCACATACAATGCACAAGTTATATTCAGGTTCATGTTGTAATATTTTGTATTTCACAGTTAAATGAATGCACGTGGGAGTCCTGAATGTTATTAACTAGATTTGGTACGTCATTCAAGCGTTTATTTAAACATAAAACTCCAATATAAACTCCCAATAAACTTTTACTAATTAGTTAGAGATACACTGACAACAGCTTGGGTGGGTAAAGTGTTTTCTCTAGTAACTTTCTTTTTAACCTAACTCCTTTCGAGCCTAGACATTCAAGAATAAACGCTAGTGGCACACACACATCAATATTAATACACTCCTGGAAATGGAAAAAAGAACACATTGACACCGGTGTGTCAGACCCACCATACTTGCTCCGGACACTGCGAGAGGGCTGTACAAGCAATGATCACACGCACGGCACAGCGGACACACCAGGAACCGCGGTGTTGGCCGTCGAATGGCGCTAGCTGCGCAGCATTTGTGCACTGCCGCCGTCAGTGTCAGCCAGTTTGCCGTGGCATACGGAGCTCCATCGCAGTCTTTAACACTGGTAGCATGCCGCGACAGCGTGGACGTGAACCGTGTGTGCAGTTGACGGACTTTGAGCGAGGGCGTATAGTGGGCATGCGGGAGGCCGGGTGGACGTACCGCCGAATTGCTCAACACGTGGGGCGTGAGGTCTCCACAGTACATCGATGCTGTCGCCAGTGGTCGGCGGAAGGTGCACGTGTCCGTCGACCTGGGACCGGACCGCAGCGACGCACGGATGCACGCCAAGACCGTAGGATCCTACGCAGTGCCGTAGGGGACCGCACCGCCACTTCCCAGCAAATTAGGGACACTGTTGCTCCTGGGGTATCGGCGAGGACCATTCGCAACCGTCTCCATGAAGCTGGGCTACGGTCCCGCACACCGTTAGGCCGTCTTCCGCTCACGCTCCAACATCGTGCAGCCCGCCTCCAGTGGTGTCGCGACAGGCGTGAATGGAGGGACGAATGGAGACGTGTCGTCTTCAGCGATGAGAGTCGCTTCTGCCTTGGTGCCAATGATGGTCGTATGCGTGTTTGGCGCCGTGCAGGTGAGCGCCACAATCAGGACTGCATACGACCGAGGCACACAGGGCCAACACCCGGCATCATGGTGTGGGGAGCGATCTCCTACACTGGCCGTACACCACTGGTGATCGTCGAGGGGACACTGAATAGTGCACGGTACATCCAAACCGTCATCGAACCCATCGTTCTACCATTCCTAGACCGGCAAGGGAACTTGCTGTTCCAACAGGACAATGCACGTCCGCATGTATCCCGTGCCACCCAACGTGCTCTAGAAGGTGTAAGTCAACTACCCTGGCCAGCAAGATCTCCGGATCTGTCCCCCATTGAGCATGTTTGGGACTGGATGAAGCGTCGTCTCACGCGGTCTGCACGTCCGGCACGAACGCTGGTCCAACTGAGGCGCCAGGTGGAAATGGCATGGCAAGCCGTTCCACAGGACTACATCCAGCATCTCTACGATCGTCTCCATGGGAGAATAGCAGCCTGCATTGCTGCGAAAGGTGGATATACACTGTACTAGTTCCGACATTGTGCATGCTCTGTTGCCTGTGTCTATGTGCCTGTGGTTCTGTCAGTGTGATCATGTGATGTATCTGACCCCAGGAATGTGTCAATAAAGTTTCCCCTTCCTGGGACAATGAATTCACGGTGTTCTTATTTCAATTTCCAGGAGTGTATGTACTGATTGTAAAGCTGTTGTATCATTTGTGTATGCCTTTAATCTGTTGTGGTCAGTAGCCTGTCTTGTAATCACTATTTTTACTCACAATTTTTATTTCATGTCAAGTAACTTAAAGATCACTCCATTTTATAGAACTATAGGTAAATTTCTTCTACTATTAAGTGAGCTCAGACTCTTAAACTAACAGATGGAGCGCTTTGGACGAAGGCCTACTTTCATATCAATAAAATGACTCCTGTTACTTTAACACTTCTTTTAAATTATTTTAATTATTTGTTTAGCTCTTTCAACTTTCAATCAATATTCGGACTATTCACGGAATCGGAGCAAAAGCGTATCGTGGGACTCAGGACCAAGCAAGGAGGAGCATAATGCACTGGTGGACTTAAACAGCTTGTGTGAAAGTACAAAACTAGAACATTGCTTTGTCTGAGAGTATATATGGGGATGATATTCTGTGTCGATGATGTAATGCACTATGGCGCAGTCACGGCTCTCGATATAAAGTGCTCTATAATTTGTTCTGGGTGTCGTTATTATAAATAAATGCCATGTTGCTGTTGTTGATGGGTATTTCCATACGAGGCACTGTTATAAAAACTTTAGCCTCATTGGAAACTTGAGATGCTGACGGTGCAAAGGCTAATCACAGACTACTGTCGCCAGAATCACTTGGGGCGCTGATTTTTATGCATCTCCACTTTTTCATTTCGCACGTTAACGTTTCTGTTATCGAGGTGCTTCCTTTCGTACTTTCCTATTACTTATTACTATTATTATAGTCCCTATGTATGAACCAGCTACAGTAATTGACATATATTATACAAAAGGGCATTTTAAAATGACATTTATAGAAAATAACAATATTTCAGATGTTTACAACATTGAGAAAAATTTTCGTATTCATCTTTTAGGCCAGTCAAGTTAGTGTCGTGTGACTTGGGCCTCCCGTCGAGGGGTAGACCGTTCGCCGGGTGCAAGTCTTTCGACTTGACGCCACTTCGGCGACTTGCGCGTCGATGGGGATGAAATGATGATTACGACAACACAACACCCAGTCCCTGAGCGGAGAAAATCTCCTACCCAGTCGGGAATCGAACCAGGACCCTTAGGACTGACATTCCGTCGCGCTGACCAAAAAAGGGTTCGAATGGCTCTGAACACTATGGGACTTAACATCTGAGGTCATCGGTCCCCTAGAACTTAGAACTACTTAAACCTAACTAACCTAAGGACATCACACACATCCATGCCCGAGGCAGGATTCGAGCCTGCGACTGTAGAAGTCGTGCGGACTGATGCGCCTATAACCGATCGGCTACCTCGGCCGGCTGGCGCTGACCACTTTTTTTCTTTAATCTTATTTTGCACGTAAGTGATCATTGTATGTATTCGGGGCGGACGTCGTATGACGCTTGCTGAAGTTCATCATTGATATATTAACTCAGTTTTTTTATTACAGAGGGCAGCTAACCCTCTGGCCTAACACGCTGAGCTACCGTGCCGGTACCACTTAGTTATCGGGAACGGACATAAGTTGGGCCACAGAATGGAGATGTTTCAGTTCCAGTGCAGTGAAGGTGCAGCGGAAAACTTCTGTAGCGGATAGTAGGTAGCGAACATCGTGAAATCTAGATCTTAGTGGAAAAACGGGGTGAATACAGTCGTAATGTCTTCCCCTGATTGACTGAATTACGTTACAGCTTACATTCAGTGATGAGTTTACCGTCGATGTCATCCATGCCATCTCCCCACACCAGTTTATTGGATGCTTGCTACAATATTTCTTCTTGGACCGCTCTGCGGCTGTTTACTTGTGACTATGGTATTTGGAATTCCTTCTGCAAAGTGGAATTATTTTAGCCTCCGACGATTACACTGAGGTGACAAAAATCATGGCATAGGATACCTTTTAATACAGTGTAGGACCTCATTTTGCGCGCCTTAGTGAAGCACCTCGACATAGCATGGATTATATAAGCATTGGATGTTCTCTGCAAAAATATTGTGCCCTGCTGCCTCTATAGCTGTCCGTAATTGCGGAAATGTTGCCGGTTGTGACCTCTCGATTGTGTCCCACAAAAGTTCCATGGGATTCATGTCGGGTTCTCTGGTTGGCCAAACCATCTGCCTGAGCTGCTCAGAATGTTCTTCAGTCAAATCGCGAACAACTGTGATCCACTGACATGGCGCATTGTAATCCATGAAAATGTGACTGTTTGGGAACGTGACGATAAAGAATGGCTGCAAATAGTCTCCAAGTAGCCGAAAACCCGGAGGACCTAGTCCATACCCTGTAAACACAGCCCACACGATTATAGAGCCACCATCAGCTTGCACAGTGCGTTGTTAACAACTGGGGTCCAGGGCGTCGTGCGGTCTGCGCCACACTTGAACCCTACTATCAGCTCTTACCAACTGACCAGACCACGGTTTTCCAATCGTCTAGGGTCGAACCGATATGGTCGCGAGTCCAGAAGTGCTGCAGGCGATGTCGTGCTGTTAGCGAAGGTACTCGCGTCGGTCGTCTGCTGCCACAGCTTATTAAAGCCATATTTCGCCGCATTGAGCTAACGGATATGTTCGTCAGACGTTCCACGCTGATTTCTGCTGTTATTTCCTGTAGTGTTGCTTGTCTGTTAGCAGTTATACCTCTAAGCAAATGCTGCTGTTCACGGTTGCCAAGCGAAGGCCGTCGGCTACTACGTTGGCTATGGTGAGAGGTAAAGTGGCATCCTCGGCACACTCTTGACGCTATATATACCGAAATATTGAATTCCCTAACGATTTCCGAAATGGTATGTCCCACGCGCCTAGTACCATTACCATTCAGCACTCAGAATCTGTAAATTTCGGTCATGCGCCCATAATCACACCGGAAATCTTTTCAGATGAATAAAAGTGCAAATGACAGCTCCGCCAACGCGCTGCCTTTCTATACCATGTGTACGTGATACTACCACCATATGTATATGTGCATATCACTTTCCCTTGACTATCACTCAGTATACAATGAGCTGAGCGGAATATAGTATTTGTCCGAAGCCGCTCCTCTGGAGCTGCTAGGGTACAGTTTAATACAGAGGCATTACCGCAAACGGCTCTATTAAGGATGTTAAGGACAACATGTCGGCCACCAACATTTGCAGTTCTGCAGAGGGTGGGGGGAACAAGACAATGGCACCATCTCAAATATTTTCTGCCACTGCTCTAGCCGCTGGAGGAGACGCATCAATGAGGGCTTAACGGAAGTGATGGTACTGCGAGGTGATACCTTGTTAGTTGAAGGAGCATGTCGAATGATCACCTCAACACATACAGCCCCTGCGTATCAACAGCGAACCATTCTCTTCAAGGGTAGGTGCCGTTCCAGCTAACAGAATGGTAGCAGACATATGTTTATTTAACAATGAGCCGAAATCAAAAATGGTTCAAATGGCTCTGAGCACTATGGGACTTAACTTCTAAGGTCATCAGTCCCCTAGAACTTAGAACTACTTAAACCTAACTAACCTAAGGACATCACACACATCCATGCCCGAGGCAGGATTCGAACCTGCGACCGTAGCGGTCGCGCGGTTCCAGACTGTAGCGCCTTTAACCGCTTGGCCACCACGGCCGGCGAGCCGAAATCATTTACACAGTCACATCTCAATGAAAGAAAGCTTTCGACGAGGACAACGCCACTGTGCCAGATAGTGCACTGTGGTTACTCGGGCTTCCGTGCTTTTCTTCGTGGGTTTTTAGCCGGAGCAGTTCGTTAACAGTCCGCAACAATGGGCTAACTTCCTACATGAATATTTTCGACATCATTTGGTGCAAGTTGTGACTAGCTCGATCTTCCAACCAGAATGCAGTAGTGTACCTTGACATGTTTTCTGGAGGTGTGTAGACAGATACATCTCCATCTCAAGTCCTTGTTCTGAAGAGTGCGGATTCGTGACAAGAATCAAATTTAATTCTGAGTGAGCTCATACGTGCCGTCATTTAAAGCATGACACAACGCTTTATGCTATGTTGTGATGTGGAAAGTTATGCAAACTCTGTTTTAATTTTACCTTGTGCTATGTAAACTTAGTACTTTTCAAACAAGTTCTACTTGGGAGAGAAGTTCTTTGTTTACACTGTATGTTAGGATTTGTTCACGTAACGTCGTGTGTTTTATACTGTGGCCTCACTCAACACGTAATGTGTTTGGGTTATCTTATTAGTATGGTGGTTAGATATTTAGATAATATTTATGGAAAGGCCAAAGAAATGGTTCACAGTTTAACATGGCTGCTACCCTATCGAAATTCATTGAGTAGCAGATGGAATTCTGAAGTCTTGTTGAAAAGTCACAGTCCAGCCTCTACACTGACGTACAGTTTAGTGTACCTATGATTCGACCATGTCGCCTAGTAAACATCTAGTGGGCGTGGCTGTTCTTAAGGTCAGCAAATGGCAGATAAGAGAACGTGTCCAGCAGATGATCACATGTGAGGCGTGTGAGTAACACGTGAACTTTGTCCACACTGCTTGAGGCCGGGATGGGTAGTTACAGGAGATGTTTTCCACTTATCTCTAAAATTTTTGACAAAACACCGCATGGCGGAGTAGTGGCCTTGCGCCGAACGGCTGGTCACTGCTGCATACCTTTACTCGACACATTAGCGAACCAAAACGTATTAATAGCTCTCTTAGTGAAAGACATACATCCAGACTGATGAAAAGAATAAAACACTTTTGAAATGAAAGACTAAAGCCGCAGCAAGTGATAAATGCAGATCTGCAAGGAAATGAAATAACGTCTAGAGCATTTTTTGTTCGTATCTAGACATGGCTGCAATGACCCAAAGGAATTCTTGAAATGTTAGAGCATGTTATTCTTAAATCTGCATAATTTTAGTCCGCATACACAAACTCTCTCTCTTTTTCTCTCTCTCTCTCTCTCTCTCTCTCTCTCTCACTCACTCACACGCACACATGTTCGTGCAATTAGTTTTTTCCCATAAAGTTACATTCCTTACTTTTAACTAAATGGTTTATATAAAAAACTATCACCATTAGAGTCTAGCCAGCACCTGGAACAAGTTCTACGGACGCCCATGATAAATGTATTCAACAGACGTCTTCTAATAATTATAATTATTACTGTTCAGTTATTTATGACGCCTTTCACCTTACTGGAAGCATACAAACCGTACACCACGAGGCTATAAAACAATATCAGTTCCTACATTCTTCTGCTGCAGTCATATATTTATATAGCGTTGACTGTACTTCTTTCGCGCCACTGTTATTGAGAATTTTTTGGAATTCTATTACTAAGTGCGCGCAAGTGAGGTATATCCGAACAAATAGATCTGTAGCACTTTTCTCTGCAAGCAGTTCGATTTTTCCAGTCGAGTGACTTTATAACCTTTAACTTCTTTGCTAGCTGGATTATAAAATCGAGCACATGCATTTCATTGATGCACTGTAGTGCACGCAAAGATATATGTTTGGTTAATTGGTATGTCTTTTTGTTTCCTGGAATGTTAATTTCGCCGTCACCCAAATGATAGGGCTTCTCTTTTCGTCTGTGTTACTCTTCACGCTAATTTTAAAATAACGTAATCGCATTGAGAATCGTAAGTAGTGTAAAGGTTCACAAAATTCTCTCCAGGTTTCTGTTGTGCAGACTTATGAGTTTGCAATATTGAAACGTCTCTAAATGAGACATGGCAACGATATTTTATTTCCTTGCTCATGCTCAACACCGAGTCTGCAACATTGCGTAATAACGGAAAAGCAGAATTCAAGGAAATGCAAGGTAGCAACGTTGCCAACGTTTTGGAAGGAGAGACAAGAGACCAGGCAAGCAGCGGGTACGCTGGCCATGGGCGCAAGATGTGTTACATGGAGAGGTCTACGTAGCTTCCTGAACCTTCTTGAACAATGTTTCTCAAAATGGTGTCCGGGGCTGTAAATTTGAATGTTTTCCTATTTTACTAAATTTCTGCGCTGAACTCTCTCAACTGTTTCATAGGACTACTTCAAGTGAGGTAAATTCTTGCTACGTTAGGGCAGTTTTTCAAAAGCAGTTGTACATTAACTGCACAACGCCTCAGAATTTCACGGATTTCACGTTAAAGTGGCGGAAAACTCTCACCACTACCACTATTTCCAACTTCCTTTTTTCTTGTAAAAAGAGAAATTACACTCGATGTCATTCTTTATCCTTCAGCAGCAAAGTCATGTGATTAGATAAGAAAAACACTCTTTAGCTGCCCCTCACCAATTTCCAGATTTTATGCCACTATACAGTTTTAACCTCCGGTGTTTTCGAAGTTAGATATGCACCAACCTAACAAATGTGTATAATGAACGTAGGTGTGCTTTGCGTTGTGACCACTTTAGGTTCTGTACGGTTCCGTAGCAGCCTGACGCATGTTTTCGGTGTTTACTAAGATTTGAGATTTTTGTTGTTGTTATTGTTACTCAATATCCACAGTAATTGCTAGCTAACAGTAGTTCAGATTTGCGTAAGTGGTCGATTACAACAGGGAATGAAATAAAGACTTTCACGCCATGAACAATGTATCCTCCCTTACATGAGTAGCACGCACTTGAATAAAATCTTCCATCATTCCAAATTTTTTGTAATCACATACGTGAACCTGTAGGTTCTCAGCCACCCATTTTCGCCAGATACAAGCGACATGAAACACGTTAAGTTATACGATTAGTGAACTTACCAGCTGAATAATAAACACTATACAGTGAATCGACTGATGAATATGTACTAATATAATTCGTATATTTAAGTTATCAGAAGCGAATTAGTCCCCCATTCGGATCAGCGGGAGGTGAGTGCTAAGAGGTAGGTGAGCATGAGAAAAAGACTGAATGATCAACAAAAGGCTACATTTCTACAACTCGAGCCATGGAATGTCGGAAGAGTGAATGTGGTGCGGAAACCGGAAAATATGAAATGGGAAATAACGCAAAGCCTCTGCCTAGGTACAGTGGAGCTGGGTGAAGTGAAACGGAAAAATGATGATTTCGGGTGAGACGAATATGGGGTAATATCAACAGCAACAGAAAACGTTGTAACAGGAGCAGGATTCATTATGACCATGAAGGTAGAGAAGCGAGAGAGAGTTACTGTCAACATTTCGGTGACAGGATTAATCTTAACAGAATTGACAGCAAACCAACACAAACAACATAATTCACGTATCCATAGCGGCGTCACAAGCGGAATTTGAAAAGGTAGAGAAAGTATATCAGGGTATCGAACGTGTAATTGAGTATGTAAAAGGATATCAAAATCTAATCATGGCTGATGTGGAAGGCTGTAGCAGGGGAATAAATTGAATGTAATGTTACGAGAGAATATTGGCTATGTATTAGGAGACTTATTTCTACAATAAGTTTGAACTAGTAATAGCGAATATCACAAGAGCAGGAAGAATACTTGGAAATGCCTGGAGACACGGGAAGGTTTATGCTGAATGACATCATCGTCAGACAGTGATTCCGAATTCGTATATTGGATTGTATAGCGTTCTCAGGGGCAGATGCAGGCTCGGATCAAAATTTAGTAATGATGAAGAGTAGACTGAAGTAGGACATACAAATGTATGTGCAAGAAATGGAACAACGAAAAAACCTCTGGTAGCAGTAGAAATACTCTGGCTTATCTACAGAAGAAGGAAGTACAAAAATATTCAGGAAAACGTAGGAATACAGCAATAAAAGTCACTTAGGAATTAAATAAATAGAAAGAGCAACGAAGCCAACACGGAACGTCTGTGGGGAAATTGTTATGAAATACAAAAAGAAGTGGTCGTTGAAAGGACTGATGCAGCATAAAGGTAAGTCAAAACAATCTTTGGTGAAAGGCAAGTGTGTCAACATTAAGAGTGCAATGCGAATTCCACTGTTTAAGTGCAGAGAAGAAAGTGGAGAGGTGGAAAGAGTACACTGAAGGCCTATATGAGGTGTAAGAACTGTTTAATAACGTGAAGACAAGGGAGTCTTCATGGTAGGTGTAGTGTAGTAGAGAGTCGGAAGATTTGCTATCAAATAAGTCGGAAGGCATAGATAATATTCCTTTGAAATTTGTAAAATCATTAGGAAAGTGGCAATCAAACGAGTGCGTAAGCGGGTTTATAGAATATATGAGTCTGGAGAAGTATCTTAACACAGGCGAGAAAACAGCATCCACACAATCTCGAAGACAAAAAGTGAAGGAAAGAGCGAGAATTATAATACAACAAGCTTAGCATCTCACGCACCCAAATTCCTGACCAGAATAATATACGGAAGAAAATTAAGGCCATTCTATGTTGGGCTTCGTAATGGGAAAAAGACTTAAGTAAATTAAAGACACATTCATCGCTAAATGTCGACTTAGAAAAAGAGCTCGATCATGCAAAATAGTACAAGATGTCAAGAATTCTCAAGAAAACAGGAAAAGCTGCAGGGAAGGACCGCATGTAAAAGAACTAAAGTGAGGATAAGGTTAACATCGAAACTGGGAACCACAAAGTACATGAAACTCGAGATTTCTGTTACCTTCGAAACAATATAACACATAAGCCATATCAAAGAGGCAAACTGGAAAGGAAAAGAGTGTAGTCCTATTCAAAAGAAGGCTTCTAGTATACTGGCGACGAGAGGAACATCCGGGAAATATTGACAAGAAGAACGGACAGGATAGTAGAACATCTGTTACGGCATCAGCGAATAAATTACATGGTACTAGAGAGAGCTGTAGAGGGTAAAAATAAAAACTGTAGGGACGACAGAGACTGAAATATGTTCAACAAATAACTGAGGACGTTGGATGCAAGTGCTATTCCGTTATGAAAAGGAAAAATTACTTAAAAAGGGTTGAACCAATAAAAACATATGTGATTAATAATTAGGAGACTTCATTGATGTAGTGCAATGGTAATAATCTTGGGAAAAACAGTATAGAATTCATGTTAGCATCTCGAGAATTTTTTAGGATCTAGTTCCAGCTAGATCATTAAAATAAAATCGAGATTGTTCAGAGACAAAGACAGAGATGGGAAAGAGTCATCATTTCTATAGTGGTAGTTGCGCAGGCTAAAGTGTCTTGTCACAGTTCGCGCAGCTCCCCCCGTCGGAGGTACGATTCCTCCCTCAGGCATGGGGGTGTGTCTTGTCCTTAGAGTTAAGTTAGTTTAAGCAGTGTGTAAGCTTAGGGACCGATGACCTTAGCAGTTTGGTCCCATAAGACATTACACAAAAAAAAGAAAATCAGTAGCACATGCGGAACACAGATAAGGAATACCTTGATATAGGTGAGAACTTCACATGAAATGATGAAAACTTTGAAAGTGAGCACGAGTTTAACTACTGAGCGCAAGAGTTCATGTGGTTATTTTGAATTGCACAAGAAACATGAAACACTATATCAGGTAACCCTAAGATTAGATTAGATTAGTTTAATTATTCATTCCATACACTCATAAAATACTGAATCTATGTATATGTAAAGTAGCATATACGAAGTGTGATTTGAAAGTTTCAAGAATGGATTCGCTACTGCTTACCAGTTTGGAGGGCAGGTACATGGAGGGTGGGGAGTGAGTCATTGCCCTGTCCTTGAACGCCTCTGACAGGAAACTGCGTTACCTTTATTCAGTTCGTTATGGTAGCTGGTTGAGTGCGGGCCTGTTAGGGCTTGTTGGCGGATTCTGTCTGCGTGAAAATGGACGTAAAAGTGGAGCAATGAGTTTGTGTGAAATTTTGTTTCTAAACCGGGAAATCAGATACTGAGACTTACACGCCATTAAAACCAGCTTTTGGAGATAATTGTATGAGCCAGTCAAATATTTTTTTATGGTCCAGTCGTCCTTCCACCTCAAAAACGAATGAAAATGTTATGAAAGTTCGCGACTTAATGCGCTCTGATCATAGACTTACAATTAAGGAGATGACTGATGAACTTAATTTAAGTTTCTATGCAGTTCAGTCAATTTTAGTCCGCAGCTCGTGGTCGTGCGGTAGCGTTCTCGCTTCCCACGCCCAGGTTCCCGGGTTCGATTCCCGGCGGGGTCAGGGATTTTCTCTGCCTCGTGATGACTGGGTGTTGTGTGATGTCCTTAGGTTAGTTAGGTTTAAGTAGTTCCAAGTTCTAGGGGACTGATGACCATAGATGTTAAGTCCCATAGTGCTCAGAGCCAGCCAGTCAATTTTAACTGAAGATCTGAACATGCGTCGAATGTCTCCAGAATTCATTCCAAAAGTGTTGTCAAGTGACCAGAGACAATACTGACTTGAAGTGCGCCAAGAACTGATTAATCGGACTAAAAATGACCCAGATTTGTTAAATAGGATAATTACAGGGGTATATGGACATTATCCTGAAACCAAAGTGCAGTCTTCGCAGTGGAAGACTCCAGGTCGGTCGGTCGACGGTGAAGTCAATGTTGGTGATTTTTTTCGATTCTAACGGCATTGTTCATCACGAATTTACTCCTGGAGGACAGGCAATTAACCAGGAATACTACAAATGTTTCCTTGAGCGTTTGCACGAAAAGGTGAAGAAGAAAAGGCCTGAACTGTGGAAAGACATGAGTTGGGTGCAACATCATCACAATGCTCTAGCTCATTGTGCCTTCTCCATCGTTGAATTTTTGACCAAATTCAAAATTCCTGTGCTTCCACAACTGCAGTAGTCCCCTGCTTTGGCCCCTGTGGACTTCTGTTTCCTAAACAGAAATTATCGATTTGACTCGATTGAAGATATCCAGGCAAATACGGAGAGTGTCCTTAACACACTTCAGAAAAAAAATTTTCAGTAATGTTTCCAAAAGTGGAAACACCGTTCGAGTCGGTGAGGTCAGTCAGAGGGGGACTATTTTGAAGGAAATGCATCACAGTAGCATGTAAGTACCACCATTGTACAATGACGAGCCCATTCTTAAAACTTTCCAATGACACCTAGTATGTGTGTGTGTTCGTCCAGCACCTCGTCCTAAACCACGGGATAGATTTCAATCAAATTTGGTGCACATTCTTCTTGCTATAGGAGAATGAGCAGTGAGAGAGTTAGAACCACCTATCTTCCATAGGAGTGGACATACAGGCAGGAAATGTTTTCTACCCCTGACATGTAAGCTGCCCTTCACAACAAACATGTTGTGCAGGTAATTACCTTTTAATGAGTTATGCATGGAGACATGCATAGCTCAGCAGAGAGAGAGGAGGAGATGGATAGTGAGAGAGGGAACAGGATGACCTGGACAGAAAATGAGGAGGAGATGGACAGACAGAGATGGTGAGGAAGATAGAGTAGGCAGAAGGTATGTTGTGCAGGCAGTGTTGGCATGCATTGCAGGAGCTACACATGCAGATAGGCATGGCTGAGCATAGGAGCAAAGGAAGGAGGTGATTAGTGAGGGAGGGGGAGCCAGACCAAGAGACAGTGTGAAGAAGAGGGGGACACAGGAAAAGGGGAGGAGAGCTGTGGGCGACATAGTGTTGAACTTATGGATGAAGCTGCAAGGAAAAGGCTACTCTGTTTATAGATCACAAGAGTCTCCTTGTTATTGTATGTGAATAATTTAATGTTGAACAGGGTCATTTCATATAAAAATTTAGTACTGCTAACATATATGTATCAAAAATAGTGACAAGTGACAAATGTTTTACAACAATTAAAATTACAACAGTTCAAGCAACAGAGATATAAATGTAGACAACCTTATTAAACCAAGTTGGAGAACCTCATGAACAAGATCAAATGTTTAGTGCCAAGGTAAAACCAATAAAATGCTGACTGTGCAATTCTGACAGTTATTACTTCTGAAGTCAATATTGTTATGCTTAATATGCTGACAGGAAAAGTAAAAATAAATGGATGTAGTCTGTTACACAACAGTAAAAAGCTGAAAAATAGCCAAGGCACCAGTGCTTTCATTGTACACTTAAATTTTTGTCCCAAAAAAAGAACGATACTGGAAAGAATCCATTATTATTGAATCCATTATTATTGAACTGAAATAAAATACAAGGAGTAATTTCGAAGGCACACAGCAACATGACAACAACAAGGAGTATCATGACAACAACACCAGTTTATATGTATTCTCATCCGATATTTATTTGTTTAAGCCAGAATAAATGAAAAGCAACTGATGACAGTGTAACATCATTGAAACGTTTATAGGTAAAGAAAATAGCTTCTGTTTTTCACAAGGCGGATTCTTCAAACAAAAACCGATGGAAGTAGTAAAAATTTAGCAGAGGACTATGAAGCACAGCTTTTTACAATAAGATTACTTGCCTGTATCTGTATGGATAGATAATCTTTCTGAATATATTTCCTAAGGGCCGAAACAATGATGTTGTAAAAAACAGAAGCTACAAAATTTTAATGTATTTCTGCTTCAGTGTCATTGCCACGTCGTTACCTTCAGTTACTATAACTTCATTTTCTGGAGCAACTCCGAACATTTTCCATGGAGACCAAGAGATCTCAACAGCTACCCAGGCATAGTTACATAACGACATTGTGACTTATGGGCAATCTGAATCGTCATTTTTAAGCCATTAGGGTCACTCATGTGGGATCGGGATAGCGTCACTAACAGGTAAAACGGAGATCGCGAGTTCGAGTACGTACCTCTTCGGTGGGCTGTGTGGTTGTTTTGTAAGGCACCTTTAAATTTTAACTGCAAATAAAAGTTTAAGAAATCAGTTTTGGTAAGTAAACTGAATTAGTGTGTTAATGTATCCAAAGGTAGAAAATCAGTCGAAATACGTCAGTAAAATGTGAGTTGTCAGCATATCCACAGGTGATAGGGTGTTCAATAATGAAATACTGACTGCACTCCTGAAGTGATTTAGACCTACTACAAAAAACCTAAATCATTGGAACGGAATAGGGATTTGAAATCCAGCCTTTCTTAGCACCAGTTCATTGTCTTCCTGGTACCCATTCCTCGTTCTTTTACCTTTGTACGAGATATTTCTGACCGCGAAGAGTATATTTTTTCCTAGGTGTCTACGGTGTGGGATAGAACAATAGTGCGATCCCGACTCACATTAAGCAGAACCATCCACCCAGGCTTATGTTTCCTGTGGTTTCATTAAATCGATGAAGGCAAATGCTAAACTGTTTCCTATGAAAACACCACAGTCGATTTCCTTTCCCATGTTTACTCAGTTTAATCTTTTGTTTGGTGCATAATGATGTCATCGTTGGCATACGTTTAACTCTAGCCATCGGTTCTTTCCGACCTCTAAAGGTTAGATTGTGGTAGTGCCAATTAATGATCCGCATCAGACGCTGGAAATTTCTTGTACTAATTGATTGAAGGCTATAAAAGTGGCGAAAGGAATAGCTAGGTAAGTAGATATCCGCTACAGCAAATCTCATCATGACGTTGCGAACGTGATATAACATTCGCACTGTGACAAAAAATGTGAAAATTATTTTATCTGAGAAATTGTAGAAAACTGCTTGTTTGTTGCGTTGTATCTCATATTCAGGTGTTATGTATCTTTAAGAACATTTATAATAATTCTTTTCATAAATTATAAGCATAAATTGGCGCAAATTACATCCAATAAATTTAGCAACAGGAACAGTGATATTTGTGACAAAAATGAGAGAACAGGACACAGAAGCGACAGCAGAAGTAGTAGAATAGAACAGTTTGCATGAAATCTAGATTGAGAAACAAGCATTTTATGCGAAATCAAAGTAATGTGTAAAAATTGTTAATGATTCCATACAAAACAAACATAATTAAGGATAACTAGAAAGAGAAATTAATAAAACGCAGTACATTTATGCAAACAGCTGGCTTTTATTTTGTTTTCTTTTGTGTGACAAAACAAACATAATTAAGGATAACTAGAAAGAGAAATTAATAAAACGCAGTAAATTTATGCAAACAGCTGGCTTTTCTTTTGTTTTCTTTTGTGAGAGGTGGAACAATGCAATGGTATTTGAAACTCGCACCCGAACATCAACGAATCGGAACTGAGTTCGCAAAAATGGAATAATGGTGAGTAGCTCCAATAGCTATGTATAAACCCGTTTTCAAACTCATCAGTTTAAATTTTTTTTATTCCATATGCTTGAGTTATTTAGAATCCTATGTTTTAGACCTGCAGAGTGCCAAAACGGATCGATGAATGTGCCATGAAGCAGATTTTTCGGGAGGAAAATAAATTTCCATGTCAAAACTGGAACACAAGGAAATACTTGTATATTCGTGTATTTTCAAGTATTATTGGAAATCACTGTTAGATCAATAGTTTGAAACAATTGTTTTCTAATATAACATAAAAACTGAAAGCAGTAGTAGAGACCATTTTTATCAAATTGGTAGTACCTTTTATTATGCAAGTCAAAACATTGTAAGTCCCAGTCAGTTTCTACAGGAGACTAAGTTTAGTGAATAGAACATAACACATTAAATCATAATAAACTTTACAACTGAAAAGAACCACAGTATTTTACAAGTAATTAAACAGGTTTGTTCATTACGTTACTGTAAAGGTATAAACATGTAATGTAAGCAAAGCTCCAGTTCATAGTGATTATTCAAAAGTGGATAAGTTCTATAACACATAGGTTAATGAATAGTCAAAACTTAATATCTCGTACGTACTACTTAACAAATAAATTATACGTTTTGAAACTGAAAATAATAAAATATCAGCAGTAACGACAGCTAATACTTGTCTATAAACTAACAGGATAAACGCTACACAGTGGTGGCAACAAGGTTGTTAGTCATAACAGGTGAAGAAAACAGCGTACCTCTATTGGTTTGGGCTTCCGGTCCACTTGTACATTTCTTGTATTCATATATGACAATCCAGTGTTTCTCTTCCTTTTCCGCATCTCTTCTTCTATGTAGATTCAATTCTAGGTCGTTTTCTATTACTGTGTTGCGTGTACCGCTGTTCGTGATGTGCCATTGCCGCTAACGCGTGTCTTAGTGAGAACCAGACTTTTGCGCAGCTAAACTCGGCACACGTAATATTATGGCAGGCACATTTGATTTCGGAGGGCAGCATATACAACCCACTTCCACTATTAACTCAGTTCCGGCTAACATGAACTTTGTTTGTAGTGTACTATCGAAAAAAAATCATTTCCATGTATTCGTTAAAATACCTCTGAAATTATGAAACAGTCGTACAAAGAAATTTGCATAATGTAAGAATGTATAAGTACAGCTCTTTCACGTGTCTGTAACGCGATTTTGTGAACTTTTTATGGCAATGCCTCTTCGTAGCTCTAGAGACCGCTATTGTTTCGCCTACGCCATTTGCGCTTCACGGTTGAAAGCTGTCATAAGCGCTGCAAGGTGTAAGGGATTTCCTTAAGTTGAGTCGACTGTAGAAGTGTATGAGCAGTAAATAATAAATGTATTAGAACTTCATGCAGTAACACGCCCTGGAGGAAGGGGGGGGGGGTAGATATGCAGTACTAATAAAAGCTAGCCTTTAGCACTCGAGACTGTACAACATCCCTAGACACAGGAACAGGGCTGAATCCTTCCCGCGGCTGTTGATCTGCTGTCCTCTGCACGGCCTGCTATGATGTGTCCTGTAATAACTATTGTCTAGCAGGGAGAGGAGCCACTCACACCAATACCAAGTTGACCTGGTAGAATTCACCGTATTCTGTTAAACACTCGCACAGGGTGAGGCTGCACTGTTCACAATGAACATTATTCCACAATGGTTCAAATGGCTCTGAGCACTATGGGACTTAACATCTGAGGTCATCAGTCCCCTCGAACTTCGAACTACTTAAACCTAACTAACCTAAGGACATCACACACATCCACGCCCGAGACAGGATTCGAACCTGCAACCGTAGCAGCAGTGCGGTTCCGGAGTGAAGCGCCTTGAACCGCTCGTCCACTGCGGCCGGCATTCCACAATGGACGTGACCAGTATTTGTACTCCAAGTACGTGTCCGTTGTGGCGTATAAGGTTGCTGTCTAAATGACGGCATCCAATGTAAAAACACGGTGCATATAACACAAAATAATCACTGTTCAACGGATATTTTATCAGTCGACGATTCGCACAATTCTTCCAACAATACTAAACAATTCAAGCTTGTAGCAAGAGCGTGCGCGTGCCCGAATCACGACGCGGATGCACCATAAAATTTCGGGTACGATATACGAACGAGTAAGTACCTGCGCTCGTGATATTCAGCCAATCAAAGAGATATGTGTTTTTTTTTTTTCACTTAGAACTTGCAGTTGGGATCATAAAAGTCCACATTATTTTTCCGTAACCGTCGCGACGCGGTTGAATGTCGTTCTCCCGACACGATACACGAAACCGAGAAACATCACCTTTTCGATAAAGATTGATACCGCGTCGTGAACGCTTAAGGGGCTCCGGAACGCCCTATACTTGCAATGTTAAAATAACGCTTATAAATTACATCTTTCCTCACAAAGTATTTGAGGTAGGAAGTTGAACTTTTTACAGATTATTTATTGGAAAATGGGCTACAACTTAACACAGGGATTTTACCAAATTTTAGTTCAGTTATTAAAGATGATTTTTTTCAATTGTAATGAAAATTCACAACATTTTTTTGCAATTTTTTATTTATATATTCAAAAATATACAGTTTTTTGGAAAAAGGCTGTGTTAAATTATGCAGAAGGTACTGTGTAACATTTACTGAAAGTTTGAAACAAATATGTTTGGAAGATCCTTAGAAAACATGTAATTAGTATGAGAAAATAAAAGTTTTGGGAATCGAGCGACAAAGATTGGATTAACTTTTTAGTGCATTCCAGGTCCATAGGATGGATTATCTTCATCCTCTGCAAACTCCTCCTCCAGCTTCCTCTTGTTCCTCCTCCTGTTTACTCTTGCTTGTATTTCTAGACTCTTTACAGCCCTGTCTGCAGCCCGAAGGCGTTCCTTGTCTAAAGCAAGCATCGCTCGTACCATGTTAGAACCTATCTTCATTCCCATATTTCTAAACACCTTGCACCTTACAATGTTGCCATCATTGAAAGTCGCAACAGCATCATACACATCAAAGTGAAGTGTTTCTATTCCAACAAATACAGTCTTGGGGATTCTCGACCATATAACACTATTTACACTTTCATTGGGGTTTTGAGTTTTTCCGTGAATACACTTTTTCAACAGTTCAGGTGCTGCTAAGTCTCTGAAAATAGGTTTTATCACCTCCATTATTGCATGCTTATGAGTGTACACTTCACCAGTTAGCAATCCTTTGTTATATTTACACCAACTGTCTTCTTCTTTGGGACACAAGCTATGTTGGGGATTTTCATCGTCTTTATTGTTTACAGTAATAACAAATATCTTTGGCTTTCCAACATTTCTCCTTTTCTTAAAAGCCTTCAGAGGATTTCTAATAACTTTACTTTTACTCATTATTATACTTCAACAAAACAGAAAGAAACAGAATTAATTACGAATATTTTCGAGATAACGACAGAGTAAATAAACATGAAACAATCGACAATCACACCAGCGATATATATTGAACCATCACAGGTTAGCCACAACACATACTTTATCTCACATCACTAAAATGTACCTGATGAACACGGACGTTAATAACAACACCATTTGACAGCAGTTTAACAGCGCCACAGTGGGTCACGCCCATGTATAACACATTTAAAAAAAAAATTAAAAATAGTTGTAGTCTTCGGAATTGAATAAATTATATATCTATTAAAAGGTAATAGTCTGCAGATTCAGAAAACGCAAAAAAGTAAAAATTGAACTTTTCGTAATTTTGAGCCTTTCCGGAGCCCCTTAAATTAAACGCAAAACTTGTGTGGCAAACATTTTCGATTACTTCACCATAACTCGTAACAAACGTGCAGCAGCCACGACATCAACGCTCCACGAAAGTTACGCCACGACTCCCCACTGTTGTTCTGCGCTCGGCAGAGGGGCGACTGTCTATAGTCAACGGTACAGATCTATGCTTACAATGCACGATGTGGCATTGTTTTCACGCACCTCAGTGTTTGTGACGTCATACCTCTTGAAGTGTGAATCGTACATAGATTTATTTGTGCAGGTACATTCAACTGCATATGCGGAAACCGTCTGCAAGATATTTTGCGGATACAGTTAGTAGCACAGAAGGGCGCACAATGTGGAAGTTTTTCAGGCTCATCACTGTTTATGATGTCATATATCCTGAACTATGAGACGTAGGAGGTTCTTACCCACACAGTTATTATTTCCTAGCAGTAAGGGATATGTGTACCAGATTGGTTGAAATGGGTCCTGTGGTTAATGAGGAGACGTGGACAACACACACACACACACACACACACACACACACACACACACACATACACATATACATTACGACATGAGATTGGACACACTGGAGTAGCTATGATGAACTGCCATCAGTGGTCTCTTTTGACAAAGACTACTGATGTATGCGCCGCCAGAGATGCTTCATGCTGTGACAGCCAGATGTGTTCTGCGTATGATAGGAAACAGATGAAAACATTGACATTACAAAACAACAATGATATTACTTTTAAGCGCACTAATTATATGCTGAGCCAAGTTGTGTATCCTGTTTGGTGTTAATGGTGAGATTTGTGCACGTCTAGTTGAGTTGTGAATTGCAATTAAACTTGTTGTAGATGATGTTCTTATCAGGGGACGATGAGAAATATCAGTGTTATTTAAAGTAATCTGTATTCGAACAATGGAGATGATGGGCGACACGGGGAAATGCGTCTACATTTTACGCATAGAAATCGTTTGTTGACTGTCGATTTCTTAAACATTACAGCGCATAACAGTTACCGTCTTGCTTTAATCTAAATCACTTACCTGAAGTCAGTGTTATGTTTTATTGACTATGAAAGTCAGTGGTAATCACGTTCACAGAGCACTGCAAGAATGAAATTAAGCTCTTAACAGTTTCATCAGAAAACTGAGTAAACATTCGTGGGTGAATTAGAGCAGAATTTTTAATTTCTTCTATTTCGCCGGCCCATTATTCACGTTGAGTGGTTTGTGATAGAATTTCATCGTTTCTTCGTATCCAGACACTGGAACCAGTATCCCTCATCGCTGTATCATCACGTGTGTCTATTCTGAAACGTACTGGCAGATTAAAATTGTGTGTCTGTCCGGATCTTGAGCGTGGGACCTTTGCCTTTTGCGGGCAAGTGCTCTACTTACTGAGCTTTACTTTCGCCATTACCTCAATTTCTTCCCATTATCCTTTCTTCCAGGAGAGCTAGTCCCGTAAGGTGTACAGAAGTTCTTTCAAATTTGCAATGTGGGACATGAGGTACTGATGGATGAAAAGTTGCGAGGACGCGTTATGAGTCACTCAGAAGAACACTTGGTCGCGAAAGGCCCTGTGTGGCATACTATTTTAACCCGCAAGAAAGTTTCAAATCAAAGCCAGCTCCACTGGAATGGGAAAATTGATTCTGAAAGTGTGTAATGTTCTTCCAGTTACTCTTTATACATTTCTCCTAACTTTTTTTACCTTTGAAGAATGCTACGTGCGGTGCAGTCTATCATTCCGATTGGAAAAGCATACGTTTTCCTTATTTTCATCCACGAGTGGCACGTCGTAGGCGAATATCAGCGCTGACATATTTGTTCGCTTTGTATGTCTAACTTCTTTATGAAAATTTCTGACACTGTCTGTGTTTACTCTTCGATTTATGGTTTTTTAACAGTGATGAAAGTAATTTCTTCTCTCATTTTTGGCTGCATGAATCTATGTTTCCTGTACCTAACTTTTATTATTACCACTTCATTACAAATGGATATGTAGGACGAAAGGAGAAATGTCTTACGATCTGTTATCTGATCAATTAAAGTTATCTAAAACAGGTTAGAATTTTAGATGTTTGCCGGAACGAGATGTTTGGCGAGAGGATTAGTGAGTAATGACTTGAGTCAGATATGTCATACAAATATTTTGGAGTAACATATGTAGGTATACGAAGAGTGACGACCATATAGGCTCAGTTTTCGTTAACGCAAGTGGCAAACTTCATTGTTAGGGTAAGGGGAAAATGTAATCCGTGTACAGAAGACATAGAGTACAAAACACTTGTAGGTCCACGGTTCAATACTGACCAAGTGTTTGGGGCATAACAAATCACCCCAGAAGGAGGCACGGAATTTAAATACAAATAATGGTGGTACCACCGGTTCGCGTGACCGGCGAGACAGTGTGACAGAATTGATGAAAAATCTTAACTCGTAGATACTGGCAGAAAGACACTGTAAATTCGGGAGAGCTGCGTTTATAAAACTTAAAGAACAATCTTTACCGACAGAAACTGTAAACAACCTTCGTGTCTATTCCACTGTGATCTTACAGATAAAGATGGACGAATAATAGCTCGGATAGAGGCGTAAAAGCAGTTATCCTCCACTCAGTCCGTCCGTGAATGGAACGGAAAGACCCTTAATACGTGTAGCACTAAAAAGTACTCTCTTCCATGCACTTCGCATCGATTCGCAGTGTGTTAGAGTGGATTGGATTAAACTGACTTCCTAATAGTAGCACTTTAAAGTTTAAATACAGAACTTACCATTTAACTCTGGCGGTGTTATCAGATTTCAGAGCCACATTGTAATAGAAGAGTGCTATTATAAAAGCTTAGAGAGCGTCTTTGTAGAATAAGTGATCCCAAAGAAATGCTGTACGGTAGCACAAAAGCCGAAAATACAGTCGTACCTGGCTTCCGTAACCTGTCGTGCAGATATTTCTAAGACACGCGATCGACTGAAGGATAGCGTTTTGTGATCCATCGAAGTCAACAGATCGCTGAGGTGGTGTGACTGGATAGTTCTTTACAGCTGGTGTCTTGCTGTGAAGAGGCGAGAAACAGTCACGAAAAGTGCAAAGTGCAATTTCGCCCTGGTAATAACACATTTGATGTCTATCTTCGTATGATACCTTGTCGGTCTGGAATACCCATAAATTAGTGTTCCATGTAACTCAGTATACGCTATAGACGACGACGCACTTCGTCGTTTTAGCTAGCTCCACGAAAACCTATGCGATTAAAATTGCTTGATAGTTGACACTTCATTCATTGTCGCTGGTTTTCTCCAATCACAGCACTCAACGTCACGCCAGAACCGTTTGCCCTTGCCAAGCTGCCACAACGCTTAGTTCACTTCCAATGCCTTGTCGGGCTTTCTTTCTTGAGTTGTCTGGATCCCGAATACTGGTTTTGGCCCTTTCATTTCGTATTTTATCGCACATGATGTCCACAACAAAAGCAAAACACACCCACACACCCACCCACACACACACACACACACACACACACACACAAAACGATGCTAACGAAACACACACGTTTCATACACAGCACTAGCGAAACACCACTGGATTCTTCCGCACAAGACAAGATTCAACGTCATTTATGCAGTTAATATGATAACAAAGGTCGGCTTACATTAGATAAGCTTTGCACGACACTGCATGAAGCCGAAGTTTTTGAGTTCGTCAATTAATCGTTGCGACTGGGACACCAGGGTCATAAATGCAACAGCATTTTGCCGTTAATGGTATAGGGTAGAGGTTAGCGTGTACATCAGAGGTATAGGAGATCGGAGGTTCGAATCTCGTCAAATACAACGAGATTTTCTATTTTTCTAAATCTAACCAAAATATCCTGATTATAACTGATATTCAATTAAATGATTTAAATGTAATTTTCTTTATTTATAATACTTGGTCGCGTCATTTCATCATCGTATTGATTTCTTATTTGCTATTATTTTTCTTACTGTCATTCTTTTTTTCGTTTGAAATCTGCTCGTGTCGAATATAACCTGCAAGCGACTGCCAACGAGGACTGCTCATCGCTTGGTAATGCAGCATCCCATCTGAACGGTGTGACGATAGTTTGTGGTAACCAGTTACAACGAGAAACACAGTTTGCTTTTGCTGCAATAACTGAAATTTTGCTGCATGTGGCTGTGCAGACAAACACATCATCAATTTTTCCTTCTTGAGTTTGTTCGCAGAGATCAGCCTTAAACGCCGTGAACAAAGCGAACGCGTTTTTAGTTCTGCCTCAGATTGTTGATCGCCGTTTTCTCGCGTACATAGCAACTGACGAGGTTGCGCTTACCTTAGGACAAGAGCTTCAATTCAGAGCTACAACACGCGTCATCTGCCGCAGTCCTGTCATTCGTCACATTTAGAATCAGCTATCGTCTGAGTACCTTCCATTTCCGTCGTTCCTCGCGGCGGCCGCTTCCAGCATTGCTCCGCGTTACACATTAACAGCGTATGTGAAGTGTTTGTGTGTCGCCTATAACCGAGCGGTAGCCAGCAGTGGAAGTGGCAACACTGTAGTGGCAAGTGAAAGACGTCAACTATCAAGCAGTTTTTATCTTTCTTATAGTGTCTTCTGAGAACAACAAGAATGGGGTACGCCCGTCGACGACAAGGTGATTCAGAGACGGAGCAAAAGCTTGGCTTGGACAAGTACGAGAAAGAAATTCACAGGTAGAGGTTTCATGGGAACCATTTCGACAGTCACTGGAGCGATTTAAGGAAATGGAACTTTTAGATCTGGAAATTTCATCTCTGATCTTCCTGAATGGAAGTCATCTGGCGATCACATCGCAGACGATAGGAAAAAAAAGCAGAGCTCAACAAAAAGTCTCTTTTTATACAGATAGTTGTTTATAAAGTAGTTCAAGTTGAGGCACACACATTTTACTTCACACTTATGACTCTGAGAGGACACCTTTAGGACACCTTTAGGGGTTTTGATGTTTACATCATAGACATGCGTTTTTCCACGTCTCAATCTTATACAAAAACGTAATTATGCAGACATTTTATGGGCTTCATTGCTAATTTCATATAAAGTTTCTTACCTATATGTGGAGACTAAAGCACCTTATAACGCCCCAGTTGTTTCAAAATGACACTGTTGTATGACAGAACGATTTGCGACTGAGTGCTAGACATATAAATCTTGCAGGTTTCTGAATAAATGTGGGTCAAGAAGGAGATCAGTGGGAAATTCAATATAAAAAGATTTAGAATCTCCTGAAGTATCTGAAGTATGTTGCTGGAGACGCTTGTTAAAGATGAAGTGTAAAGACAGAATTGTGTTGTAGGTTTTCCGAACGTGGGTTTTGCGACCCGCGACGTCCACTTGGTGTGTCCGACCACGAATATTTTAGCTGTGGCTTTTCGGACCGTTAAAAGAAGTAACAGTGGGGCAGGATCTGGCGACCGTTTTGTAATAAGAACATCCCTTCACATATTATCCTGGCTTGTGACTTGCAAGACATGTAGTGTACAGCCAAGTTTAAATGCATTTCTAATTTTTTTTACTTTTACCTTTCACTTTTTAATTTTTTTTATTTTCACCTTTTATTTTTTACAACAACATCACTGCAACAAATGGTTAAACTTCTTGTCGTGTTTCATGAATTCTAATTCTCATTCAGTTTTTTACAAGAAAGCCAGAGATTTTAAGCATCTTAAATCCTCCGAGTTGTTATATTTTCTTACAATGTCTTAACCTTTTATCAATATCAGTGTATCTTTTCTCGTTTTTTGAAGAGGAAGGCCAATGCCATCTTTTTCAATTTAAAGTGTAGCGTTTACTGCTTTCTCCTTCAGCTTATTCGTCAGAAGATATACGTTCAGATGTATTTAATTTATTGAGGAGTTTAGTGTATTACGTTAGCCTTCGACAGCCTTTGTGGTCCAGTGCCGCTGGTTACAAAAATCCACATTTCAGTTCGTATACTAGATTTTGCAATCCGTCTGCAAATTTCGTGACCTTTTCTCCACTGAGAATTTCCTCAATATTACGATTCACGCTTCATCAACGCTATTTGGTGGAAGACGCACCACTTGACTTACATGCAAAAAACTGTCGGACTACTGTTCTGTCCTTGCGTTCTTGCGTTAATATCAGTTCTTATATTTTCTTCTATAGAAATTATGGAAAGTGACGATTGCAAATAGAAAGTGATGTTTCGGGGAACAAAATTTTTACAGCTGTAAATGAAGCCATTTCAAAGTCTAGCACCGCAGTTTTCGGTAACCACCCAGGCGTCTTACTTTTCAATCCAGAAGAAAGATTTTCGTATCTGTTTTGACTTTTGTCGGGGACTAAACCAAATACAACACAAAATACCTTAATGTCTTCAGCTGTGCTACCGATGTCAACGTGCATGCTGTACAGCTGTTTGAAACGTTACGGGTAACTGTCAAATGTCGCGTCCGTAAGAACAGTTCGATTGTCACAGGATTTTCTGTGCTCCATCACAACCGACCACTAGTATTCTTTTGTCCGGATCAGACTCTTCATCAATTTTCAAAAAGCTACACTCCTGGAAATTGAAATAAGAACACCGTGAATTCATTGTCCCAGGAAGGGGAAACTTTATTGACACATTCCTGGGGTCAGATACATCACATGATCACACTGACAGAACCACAGGCACATAGACACAGGCAACAGAGCATGCACAATGTCGGCACTAGTACGGTGTATATCCACCTTTCGCAGCAATGCAGGCTGCTATTCTCCCATGGAGACGATCGTAGAGATGCTGGATGTAGTCCTGTGGAACGGCTTGCCATGCCATTTCCACCTGGCGCCTCAGTTGGACCAGCGTTCGTGCTGGACGTGCAGACCGCGTGAGACGACGCTTCATCCAGTCCCAAACATGCTCAATGGGGGACAGATCCGGAGATCTTGCTGGCCAGGGTAGTTGACTTACACATTCTAGAGCACGTTGGGTGGCACGGGATACATGCGGACGTGCATTGTCCTGTTGGAACAGCAAGTTCCCTTGCCGGTCTAGGAATGGTAGAACGATGGGTTCGATGACGGTTTGGATGTACCGTGCACTATTCAGTGTCCCCTCGACGATCACCAGTGGTGTACGGCCAGTGTAGGAGATCGCTCCCCACACCATGATGCCGGGTGTTGGCCCTGTGTGCCTCGGTCGTATGCAGTCCTGATTGTGGCGCTCACCTGCACGGCGCCAAACACGCATACGACCATCATTGGCACCAAGGCAGAAGCGACTCTCATCGCTGAAGACGACACGTCTCCATTCGTCCCTCCATTCACGCCTGTCGCGACACCACTGGAGGCGGGCTGCACGATGTTGGGGCGTGAGCGGAAGACGGCCTAACGGTGTGCGGGACCGTAGCCCAGCTTCATGTAGACGGTGGCGAATGGTCCTCGCCGATACCCCAGGAGCAACAGTGTCCGTAATTTGCTGGGAAGTGGCGGTGCGGTCCCCTACGGCACTGCGTAGGATCCTACGGTCTTGGCGTGCATCCGTGCGTCGCTGCGGTCCGGTCCCAGGTCGACGGGCACGTGCACCTTCCGCCGACCACTGGCGACAACGTCGATGTACTGTGGAGACCTCACGCCCCACGTGTTGAGCAATTCGGCGGTACGTCCACCCGGCCTCCCGCATGCCCACTATACGCCCTCGCTCAAAGTCCGTCAATTGCACATACGGTTCACGTCCACGCTGTCGCGGCATGCTACCAGTGTTAAAGACTGCGATGGAGCTCCGTATGCCACGGCAAACTGGCTGACACTGACGGCGGCGGTGCACAAATGCTGCGCAGCTAGCGCCATTCGACTGCCAACACCGCGGATCCTGGTGTGTCCGCTGTGTCGTGCGTGTGATCATTGTTTGTACAGCCCTCTCGCAGTGTCAGGAGCAAGTATGGTGGGTCCGACACACCGGTGTCAATGTGTTCTTTTTTTCATTTCCAGGAGTGTATTATCTTCAGTTATTTTCAAAATGTCTCCCTTCAGTTGAATCTCCGAACACGCGTCTGGGTTCTAGGTCGTCCAAGTAGCTTCCTTCTTGCTTTACAGAATACAGTCTGAGTTCTTGTAATTTTACATATTTGCGCAGAAATCTAAACATTTCTTTCAAATCTTGAACTTTCTCTGGGAACCAGACATTGCCTTTTCTCCGTGGCCTCTTTTCCTGCAGTTATGTTTTTTTTCCCCTTAGTCTGTCCATGTGCCTCGTCAGGTGGGCAAGAATTTTGCTGCTCAGCTATTTGCAATTTTTAACGGCCTTGGCACTTACTGCGTTCAGAATCCACTCGCAGCCAGTTCATATACTCATCAGGTTTTCTGCGCACCGGTAGCGATGACCGTCCTTGAGGAGATACTGCTCCACTTTCATTGTTGTCATTATTTCCATTACAGTGCCTAGAACTGAAGTAGCTTAAGCGTACGAAACTACATGGAAACGAAGACTGTCGGCGAGGGCACTGTCTGACTGACGGTGACAACACACCCGCGCTGGTGAAACTCTGGTGTAAATCAGCAGCAAAACTGCCTGGTCGGAAGTCCTACGCTTCATGCGACACCTATTAAGGGGTCGGAAACACCACGATCGGAAAACCCACGTAGCCAACCACCGACCAGAAAGTCCTGGAAAGAATTACCGAAGAAAGCAGAACGTTAGAGCGAAGAAGACACGAATGGAATAGTCACATAATAAATAAAACCAGTCTCTTGTAAATATTTTGAACGGAACATAGCAAGGGAAGATCCCCCGAGAAAGACCGCAACGGGCATTTATGAAACAAACTACACGCAATGCAGGAGTTTCTAATTAGGAAGAAATAAAGAAGTTAGCTTCTAATAGAGCGAAATGGAGAGCTGACAGTCAGTCGTATGATCGATGAAGAAGAAGTGTATTTCTTGTTTAATTTGCGGCATGTTCTAACGTGAATATCATTAATATTATGGGAAGGTACTCGTTTTAATAGCACTTGAAACCAGAAAATAAAACCACTAGATTTCAAGAATTCACAGTTTTACCATTTCATCATCCGTTAGCATAGAGTTACTAGTAGACAGTCTTATTCTAACGTCTTGAATTATTCATGAAATTAGAGAACCCGATACTGCTTCGAAATTGTTGAATATGTATGGGAATTGCATATACATCCTAAATTCCTTGCCATCCTCCCTGTCTGCCCATATTTTCATCCCCCCCCCCCCCCTCCCTTCTCTCTCTCTGTATGTGCCCTCCTTCTCTGTCTATCTGTGCATCACCTTCTCTGCCCTCTCTCGGTCCATCTCCTCCCTCCTCCCTAAGTCCATTTCAGTCTGGATGTTCAGTACAGTACCGTGTAAAAATTTGAGGTAAATCCGTCAAGATCTTTTCGAGGATTTTAGTGACAACGTTTCTCTTTATATGCGGTAAACTGGCCAAGAACTTGTCGAGATTTTTGTAACAACGTTACCCCTATATAATATTACGAGTGTATTTATATACATAACTGTCAAAACTTTTTGTTGTGAACTATAACATTTGTTATTTTCCTTTTCATACCAAAAATACCATTACCATCCACAATTACAAACACACACACACACACACACACACACACACACACACACACACACACAAGATTATCTGTCGAGTCGTTCTCAAATGATGATCTTTCACAATTGATTTTATTTCATTTCCGGTGGATTTTCCAAAAATTTTCTTTCATACAAACCTTGTTTTGACAATTCAGAATACAACAAATAAAAATCAACCGAATCCGTTCTTAATTCAGGATATTTCATGTATATGGCAATTTCCGACATTTTCGTTGGATTTTCCAAACATTTTCTTTCATACAAACCTTGTCCTGACAATAACGCCACTGCTGAATTCAACAGAAAGATTTTCTTGTCTCTGTCTGCAGCTTATCACTACGGAGCGAAAACACCGAAAAGGTTATGTGAGGTCGGCAGAACTCTGAAAGGTCGGCGTGTTATCTGCTATTACGTCAGCAGGGTGTAGGCTGGTACGGTCCAGGCGGTTGTCAACAGTCGCTTTGGATGCCGTTTACCAACCGCGCAAAACTGGCACACTCTAGGGTTTTTGGTAATGCAGTAAACAGACAGCCAGTTACCAGTTAATCATGACTTTATTTTGCCAAACTGGTTTCGGGCGAGACGTCAATTTTCGGTGGTTGCTGTCTACGGTGCATTACCCTTTCTAGAAACGTAATGTTGTGCCATTATGACTAATTAATCAGAAGGCCAAATGCTTCATTTTTACCCGTCTCGTAAAGTAGAGTGATTCTAAAATTGGAATATACATGAGCGGTTCTAAACTTACCGCTTTTTTTCCTATTCCTCAGGTACGTAATTAACTTTCATGTTCAAAGGAGCATGGACACCAATGGGAGTGATGTGGACCGTATCAATCATACACAGAAATTAATTCTCCAAATGCAGATTATTCACATAAGAGGAATTTGTGTTTGTGCTTCCGGTAAATGAATACAACTTTAATTGATGTCTTGATTTCATAATGTTTTCAGTCTTACGAATGACTGTTGACCTTAACTTTTGGTACGACCACAGTGACACTGCGGAAAATAACTGCCGTTCATCTCGGACAGTGTCATACTACACTATGTATAATCCTTAGCACATCACAAAAGAAATTTGATATCATACGTGTGAATCCCGTTTTCGTCACAGTCTTTACATATCCACATTTCTCCTATACAGTTCATTTGTCTGTTTGTTTTACATTATCGCCTAAGTTGCCGCCATATGTTCATCAAACTCTTGAAAAATTACCATGTTTTAATGTTGTTACAAGATCGAATGCGACATAAAAGTCTGAGATATTAATAATGTTTTCCATAATAACATTAGCTAGTTTCTGAAGAAGTAACGCTCGGACGTCATTTCCAACATTCTGATTTTTCTTTATATGTGTATCGCGTAATAAGTCATCTTCTTGCTGGTTATAAGCTCTGATAGTCCAACGACTTTCTTGGTTCTCTCTAGCGTCTTATAACTCTTTTTCACTTCGGATATATCGTGGAAAGAATATGAAGACATTGCCCGTCAAGGAATATATAGTCACTTCGTAACATATAATAACGTTATTAGTTTTTCCATTTTCTGGGGGTACTAATTCCCTAAGTGTGTCTTTCACTAATGAAAAACGCCTCCAGTCGCTATTAAGAACTTCACTGCATATTCAAGAGAAGAATTTTTTGGCTTTCTTAGTATAATGGTGTGTGTACGTAATAACCAAGACGCTCGACGTATTCGCATTAGTGATCAGGGGGTTATGTTGTTTTTGTTTATAATTGAAGCTGGTGTAGCTAGTCTACGTTGCCTTGTTTTCTGCTTTTCTTTTGTGGAGTCTATTGCAACTTTGGCACGATATGATAAATTTTGGATTGTTTATTTCCCGTAGCAGTTTGAGGGCAGAATTTCAGACCTGTATTTAAAAACGTTTGTTCATTCTTACAGAAACTGTTAATGACTCTAAAGCAAAAAATGAAAAACGTTTTGGATTTGATCCTTTCTTATACACTATGTGATCAAAAGTATCCGGACACCCCCAAAAACATACGTTTATCATATTAGGTGCATTGTGCTGCCACCTACTACCTGGTACTCCATATCGGCGACCTCAGTAGTCACAAAGACACCGTGAGAGAGCAGAATGGGGCGCTCCGCAAAACTCACGAACTTCTAACGTGGTCAGGTGATAGGGTGTCACTTGTGTCATACATCTGTACGCAAGATTTCCACTCTCCTAAACATCCCTAGGTCCCCTGTTTCCGACGTGATAGTGAAGTGGAAACGTGAAGGGACACGTACAACACAAAAGCTTACTGGCCGAGCTCGTCTGTTGACTGACTGAGACCGCCGACAGTTGAAGAGTGTCGTAATGTGTAGTAGGCAGATATCTATCCAGACCATCACACAGGAATTCCGAACTGCATCAGGACCACTGCAAGTACTATGCCAGTTAGGCAGAACGTGAGAAAACTTGGATTTCATGGTCGAACGGGTGCTCATAGGCCACACAACAGGCCGGTAAATGCCAAACGACGCCTCGCTTGGTGCAAGGAGAGTAAACATTGGACGATTGAACTGTGCAAAACCGTTCTGTGAAGTGACGAATCACGGTACAAATGTGTCGATCCGACGGCAGGGTGTGGGTATGGCAAATGCACAGTGACCGTCATTTGCCAGTGTGTGTAATACCAACAGTAAAATTCGGAGGCGGTAGTGTTATGGTGTGGTCGTGTTTTCCAAGGAGGTAGCTTGCACCCCTTGTTGTTTTAGTGGTAATATCACAGCACAGGCCTACATTGACGTTTTAAGAACCTTCTTGCTTCCCACTGTTGAAGAGCAATTCGAGGATGGCGATTGCATCTTTCAACACGATCAAGCACCTGTTCGTAACGCACGGCCTGTGGCGGAGTGGTTACACGACAATAACGTCCCTGTATTGGACTGGCCTGGACGGAGCCCCGACTTGAATCCTATAGAACGCCTTTGGGATGTTTCGGAACGCCGACTTCGTGCCAGGCCTCACCGACTGACATCGATACCTCTCCTCAGTGCAGCACTCCGTGAAGAATGGGCTGCCATTCCCCTAGAAACCTTCCAGCACGTGATTGAACGTATCCCTGCGAGAGTGGAAGCTGTCGTCAAGTCTAAGGGTGTGCTGAATTCCAGAATTACCGATGGAGGGCGCCACGAACTTGTAAGTCATTTTCAGCCAGGTGTCCGGATACTTATGATCACATAGTACATCTGCAGCCTGTTTTTCAGAGGAAAAGATTTTACTAGTTGCTTTTTATGCGTGGACGATAGTTTGCTTTGTTGTCTAAGAACTGCCAGTTTTGTGTATTGGTATACATGATCAAATTGTAATGAAGCTAGAAACTAGACAGCTTTATATTTAAAACTTGCTTTTATTTATAAAAATTCATGATTTCATTTCTTATCCGAAGCAGGTTTTAGCAGTGTTAAGTGAGCTGTATTTGAGCATGGTTCAAATGGTTCAAATGGCTCTGAGCACTATGCGACTTAACTTCTGAGGTCATCAGTCGCCTAGAACTTAGAACTAATTAAACCTAACTAACCTAAGGACATCACACACATCCATGCCCGAGGCAGGATTCGAACCTGCGACCGTAGCGGTCGCCCGGCTCCAGACTGTAGCGCCCAGAACCACACGGCCACTCCGGCCGGCATTTGAGCATGCTTTTATCGTAATGTTAATGTAGTTAAGGTTAATATTTTGTCTTAGTAACGTTCTGTTTGGCTCACACCAAAATGGCAATAGATTCTATAAAAGTAAATAAAACTCAACAATCGAGAATAGCTGTAGGAGTCAACAAAATTATAAGTGACGCCGCAAATCGACCCAAAACTAACGATTTTTGATCTTGATATATGTCGCAACGTTAATTAGAAATGAAAAGAGCGTAACATGTTGATCGCTAAGGTAGGTACGCCGAAATCCTAGGTTATTATGGATACATTGTATTGTACTGAGAAAGTCTAAACATTATTTTCGGAGTGGACTTAATACGTTTCTTATTGGCAACTGGAGCGAATTTTCGTTAGTTTAAAATGTTTCCTTTAGAAAATTCCAGAAAATGGCCACTTTGCTTCGTTCCTGGTGACTATTATTGACAACCAGTGCACAGGTTTCTAAACAATGGGCGGATGTTAGAAATCAGTATAAAGTATACCTTCCCGTTGGCCCCTTGGTTAGAAATACTGGTGTTCCTGCGTCCCTACACGAGGTCGTTGACGTGCGGGTAGACTCGTCACACGGATAACTAGTTCGAATGCTGGCGCTGTAAAAGTATTCATCGCCAGTAATAGAGCTCCAAGGGGGACAGTGGTGGCGTCGTAATATTCCTGATGAGGAGACTTCGACGTTGGTTTTGTACTGAAGCTTTTTGCGTAACTTACGCATTGAGGGCCTGGGGCACTGTTGACGGCGGTATGCCGCCTCCTTATTGTTGTTATTCTAGTGGACTAGGCCATGTGTCGGCATTATCTTACACACTCTCTCTACACTTTCTCACACTATACGCACTCATTACTCACACGGTACAGTCGCACTCAAGAAGCAACACTTACATATTTGGGTTAGATCAGGATGTAAGTTGCCACTTTGCACTGTTGTTAACGACACACAGAATGTTGATGTGGTTCAGCTGCATGAAAATCACAGTCATTTCAAAGCCTAGAAACAGTTCTTGGACACTGAAAACTGTAAAATGCTAGCAGAAGGACGGCGTGTAAAGGATGTCGTATCTCCTGACAGTTCTAGAGCACGAATTTCAGAATTCGTATCAAGATCAGCTGGCAATAGGAGTAATTAGGAAGCAGATGCACTCGATGTAATGAAGCAACAAAGTCATTTAATAAAGGAAAATTTACCGGTTCACACTGTGCGTCTGTCAGGTTCCTTTCAGAGTGTGCTCGTCATACTGCTCTGTTTTCAGCAATCAGATATCCGTACCTAAAATAGTGGAAAGTTACTCATGTCACACCAATACACAAGAAAAGAAACAGAAGTAATCCGCTGATTTACAGAGCCATATCAGTGAGATTGATTTGCACTAGGATTTTGGAAAATGTACTGTGTTGGAACTTTGTGAAATATCTCGGAAAGAAAAAGATTTATTGACTGATATCCAGCTCCCATGCAAAAAATATCGTTCTTGTGAAACACAGCTAGCTCTTTATTCACACGAAGTAAGGAGTGCTATCGAAAGGAGATCTCAAATTGGTTCCACATTTCTAGATTGCCAGAAGGCTTTTAACACAAATCTTCACAAGTGGCTTCCATTCAAATTGTGTGACTCTGCAATAAGGTCTCAGTTGACAGAAGAGATCTAAAAAGTTCAAAGAAAGGCAGCGTGTTTTGAAATATCATCAAATAAAGGAGTGTTTCACAGATACGTTCATCGGATTAGGGATGTCAGTCATTAAAACAACGGCATTTCCGATGCGGCGATATATTTGCACGAAATTTCAATCGCCAGCTTTCTCCTCCCAATGCCAAAATATTTTGTTCACACCGATGAACACAGGGAGAAATGACCATATCAGTAAAATAAATCAGAGCTCGCATGGAAAGATTTACGTGTTTATTTCTCCCACGTGCTATTTGAGAGTATGACGGCAGAGAAACATTCTGAAAGTGGTACTATGAACACTCTGAGAAGTCGTGTAGATGTAGATGTAGATGTAGATGTCTGCCGAAAATTTCTGCACAGCCCACGGTAATCAGTCCGATAGTCAGCGTAATAATTTCTGTTGACTAAAGAAACTGTGCTTATATCCTCAAAATGCCAGATGCCAACAGCTTCTGCAGAATATCTACTTTGTATTTCATTCAGTCACAGGGCTCTACGAAATACGATAAGCATTTTCCGCAGTAGCTGTTGCCAACTGACAGACCACAGGAATACAACGTTGCGTCTGACATGTTGAACCAAAACAACATTGTGTCCTCCAATGACAACAAGTATTCACATTTTGGAACAGTTGGGGCGTAGTACCCGCATACGGGGCTTATGACATCCTAACAGTGTTGGGGAAAACGTGTGACTCACTATTGTTATAGCCACAGAATACTACATATCTCCTTTTTGTGTAGTGCATAATTTAAAACAAATAATCAGCATCTGTACCACTTTGAAATGTTATCAAAGTATGACTGGGTATTTTAGCAGCTTTTTTAGTGTTTATTCACCTATAAGGCGGTTATAGGTACAGCTCGACACACAACATTCCAGTTCTTCCTTTTCTTAAGGAAACTCATTGTACAATCAGAAAACTTGTACTGTACTGTATTTCGCTTTCAAGTTTTTCACTTTCTAATCTTGTACTGCAGGCATATCAACAACTACGTTATAACCTGGAAGAAGGCATCAAGTTTTGGCTACAGTGGCATTATGCATAGGTCTACATAGGCATAGAAACGTTCTGAAGATAGTCCACCTGGAGTACCACAGAGTAAAATTTTCCCAGGATAGTTTCACGTGACTGAAGCTTACTGTGTGTCTCATACATCCTCGTTATCGGGTAGTAACAGAGGTATTTCCCCTAAATCTGACGCAATTATCAAACCGTGTAAGCTCTTTAGCTTTTTATGAGAGGTCTCTGAGTTCGTTCTTTATTCTTAGCTTAGTCTCTTGTTAGGAGAAGCGAGTGAGTGACAATGTACAATGACTCAGCAGGGATACCTGCAGAACGGCTTTTTGAGTAACTGAGAGACCTGTGCAATTTCTACGGTATCAGACATTACAAGTTTCTTGCAACCTATATCGAGAGACCGTCTGTGTTTGCATCCTAGCTGATTTTTTTACTTGAGTATTAGGACGTGGTCTAGGGCATGTTTCAGCGCTTAACGTTTCGTATACTAATGCTGGAGACGTCATGAACGGCTATAAAAACGCATTCAGTATTTTCATTCTCCGACAAGTTCAGGACGCCGCTGCGATTTGACTGTGAAGCGTACACTTCAGGTTAATTCGAAGTTATCTTAGATACGCGTCAATACTTCTCGTAAGACAATTTTGATGCTGCAGTTACTCGTTCTTGCACTATCACAACATTTCGAGTAGATAAGTAACAAACAACTGTCAATACTTTTCTAAACAGACCATGTATGAAGGCAAAAATGATCGCGGAGTAGGGGTGAACTATGGTAAATAATTTGATGACTAGAGAAACCTAGATAAATGAATAGAAATAGTCTATCGCTAGGACAAGGAAATTGTATTACAGAGCAGAAATATACACTTGACAACATGAACAGTTTGTAATGCAACAGAAGAGAACAGTAGAAAAGAATATTAATGAACGAAATACGTCCTGAAATTGAAATTCCTGTTAGATTTGATCACGAGTCGTGATAATATCATTAAAGCTTTCTTTTCATTGCAGAAGAAAATGGATTCCTTTGCAAGTATTCGAATTCCAAGTGAAACGGCAATTTAATATTCTTGACTAATACTATTAAAGTACAGAAATGCTGTCAAAGAGCAAAGAGAGTCAGTCACCTTTCCACGTTTCCTAATTTTCGAGTCCATCCTTCGCACAACGCTGTGACGGCAGCGGCGTAAGTGGCAGAAGAGTCTGAATAATGACGCATTGAAACTCTTCGTTTCGAAACCCACAAGTCGCATTTCTTTGCTATATAAAGCAAAGTTCTTTTGGGAAAAATGTCATCATTTCCTAGCAACGTAAACAAATTAACGAAGATATAAAAATGAATATAATAGCACTTATTCGAATATGCGAAATTAACTTTTGCAGACGAGTTCCTAAATCATACTACCGGCACACATCGCGTAGTGCGGAATACTTATCCCTTCCGATAAACCTTAGTCTTTCTTATGCAACTTTTATTTTAACACAGTAATACCGCAGCAAAATAATTTACGATATAGGAATATTGTGTAAGTTTAAAAATGAATAATTTTACTTCAATGTCACTCCTTAAAGTCTTTAATCGCTGCGTCGTGAATAATTTTAATTAGTTGTTGTGTTGTTTTTTAATTGTTTAAAGTTTACGGACATACATGGTATTTCCTTCATTTCTAATCACTAAAGACTTACGTTTCCAGTACATTGAACACACTGTGAAATGAAAGCAAATGGTCTCAAATGTTTCATTCAAGTATGTCGTGCACATATGACACCTCAACTGACATACGTAAACTGCGGGAACCCTAATTAAGGGCATCAGAGCGACATCTTCAAGTCTGTTCCTCAGTTCAATGGCTCTGAGCACTATGGGACTCAACTGTGTTCCTCAGTTATATGATGCAAAATGTTGATCACTTATGTAATGTACAGCTCATAACTTGGGGTTATGAAGCTGCATTTTCGTAACGGTCATGGATAGAGTAGGTCGTAACTTTGTTTCTGGAAAACACCCGGACGTAGTTTCGGCCACGTGAAGTTCTTGTGAGTTATTAACGGTGACGTGGTCGAAGATGTTTGGTAAAAGATAGTCTAGGACAAATTTTAAAAAGTGTAGAGTTATTGTTCTGGAACAGAGATAGCATCAGTAGTAACGTAGTTTTGTTTCTGTTTTCTAAGCACGTGTTTAGTAATTCAAGTAGTAACAAGAGGAATAGTTTTTCAGACGTGTTTTGAAAAGAAGTCGGTTTACGTATTGTTTCGTTCAAATGGATAAACTGGAATGCATTTGCATTATAAAATTATTTATTTAATACGGTTTGTTCGGCCAACGTTGGTGATTATGTCTTACAATACTGCTCCGTAATTTTCAACAGTTGCGAAATGAGCGGGTAAATGCATTCTAGGCGATATTTCTGTTGCAGCTAGTTCACACGGTGGACTTAAAAAAAAAAAAAAAGAAACTGCAGTCACAATTGAGAACAAGAAAAATCTGCACAGTACAGAAATGATGGATCAGCTATTAAAAGCTCATTTAATAGCTGACACCATAGGCATATCAGAAGTAATACAACAGGACATTTTAAACGGAGGATGCACTGCTGAAAAGAAGGCTGGAAACTGACCAAAAGGGTACGCAGAAAAAAATTTCTCAGCTACCATTTGAAAAGCAATGAACTGGTTACGGGCGGCGATTGTTATGAGGCTGAAGCCAACCAACTACCGCAAGCAGCGAAACAGGGACCGAAGGCGGGGCATAAGCTATTAGTGCTCATAAAGAGAAAGACCAACAGAAAGGAAGTTCGATTGCATCTGCCATGAAAGAGATAGCCAGTATGTTCTTAAATACAACAAGAAATGTTGGAAATTTTATAGTTTTTGTCTTGCAAAATATAAAACAACTATTCGCGAACACTGAAAAGTCATTTTGGGCAAATAGATTTGTCTATATTCGATACCAAAAAAACCATCATGCACAAAAATACTTTGGCAACAGAAAACTAAGAGATCTGAAATACAATATGTTAGAGCATTGAACCTAGTCACCAGATTTGGCAATCTGTCACTCTGTTGTTCACATGTGTAAGGATGTGAGTGGCTGGAGGACGGTTTATGTCAACAGGAATTTGCGATACTAACCGTCGGCTTTGACCAGTGACAAAATGGACATGGCTGCTGTGACGTCATTTCTTGTTGCGCATATTCAATCGAATTTTTATATCATTATTTGCTGTCATATTTTCCTTGGTTTCGAGATAAATTGTATTTTTAATCCATGCTGTGCATGGGAAAAAATACTATCTTTCTGACAAGGAACCTCATGAGCGCGAGGTCGTAAGTTCAGTCTTTAGTAAAGCTCATTTTAAAGTGTTGTGTTATTATGGAAGGAAAAAAATATTCGCTGCTAACGACTCACCAAGTGCTTTAAGAGGACGACAGAAAACGAGTGTAAGGGAGGTGCAGAGATCACAAAATGTACATCTTCGATATTCAAGAAATGTTCAAAACAAACCATTAACTTGCACCATGAACACCGAATGAAAAATGGCGTGCCACAGTGATCAGAAGGATTCACACCTTCAAGAACGAAGGCGAACTGCTTGAGAGTTACAGACCGTGCAGGACATTCAGCTAGGTATCCACTCCTAAAGAATGCACGGAGAATCATATTGGTGTAACTTAGTGATGAGAACTGGTGGAATGTGATGGCATGCAACCGAATTCAAAACGGTCTGTAGAGCAACTTATAGTGAAACTGAATATCGTTTAAGGCGCAGCTGTAGATATGTTCCATAGGGACGGAAAAACAAACAGTCCAGTGGTTCCAAGTGGTATGAACTGCAATGGCACATACTTTTTGGGATGGATAACTAGCTCTAAAGGAGTATGATTTTTCATACGCAAATCAGGAATCAAGCAAAAGCAACCTTATTTTGAGCAGATATTGAGCAAAAACGGAGATCATATTATACTTGTAGTCCTCTTACGGCCAATTATCCACTCCTGCTTCCGGTGACGTAAAAGTTCCCTACTGTCCATGCAAGATAACGCACACGATAAAGAACCGTAGGGGGCAGAGCACCTCCGACTTCTCACAGCACAATAAATAACTTTCCAGCCGATTTACCACCCATATTAACAGTCGGCATAGTTGTATAAGACTGCTTTAAGGCATTGTTAGTTGATTTTGATACAAATATCTAGGTACCTCTAATTTTCATAGTTCCTTTCATATGAATTTTCTCTTCAAATCCCGATTGGTCTGAGCTGATAATGAATCCCTTGCTGCACGATGAGACAAGTCTGTATATCTCATCTACAAATTTTCAGACCGATTTCGCAGTTTGCTATGCATCGTCACGTTGACGCTTTGTTTGAATAATTATATTACATCTTCCAGTTCTGCAGCATTGTTTGAGGTTAATCAACTATCCACTGCTTCCATTGCAATCACTGTAATCTACGTCGCACGCAATTTGACATGCTTAACGTAGTAGGTCAACATCATGCGCATTCACTAAATTTTATCGAGCAGCCTTGAAACAAGCAAACACCTGTTCTTGTAACTAGATTTTCTTATGCACTACACAATTAAATTTCTGCGAACTTATTAAAAATCTGGTCATAATTATTTTTCGCTACGCTGTGGATGATATTTCACGTAAGTAATTATATTTAGAACCCGCTCCTTGGACAACGATTGTCCTTTGCTGTGTTTCACTGGAGACGGGATTTGTGGCGTCCTGTTTGACAAAGATGATGAACTGCATGGCTTGACAACTGTTTCAACATTACTTTGCTAAGGCCGGTATTACACTATCAAATTTCTTTTTCAAAGATTTGATCAAAGATGTGATCAATTATTCCGTCAAATATATTTGACAAAGATCTTTGACGTAGCGCTAGAAGGGGTATTACACTGTCATCAAATTTTTCGTCAAAGTTCAAGATGGCTGACAACAACTTGTTATTAACCGCAGCAGTTGCACGTACCGCAATTGCATTGTGTGCACATACGGAAAAGAAGTGGGGGAAAAAAAGGAACCACACATACGAGGTTGACAGTCTTAAATTCCTGGGATTACAACTTGATAATAAATTCAGTTGGGAGGAGCACACCACAGAACTGCAGAAACGCCTTAACAAATCTGTATTTGCAATTCGAGTGTTAGCAGAAATAGGCAACATAAAAATGAAAAAGCTTGCATACTTTGCCTACTTTCATTCCATAATGTCATATGGGATAATATTTTGGGGTAAATCTTCAAGTCAAACAAAAGTTTTCAGAGTCCAAAAGCGTGTAATACGTATTATTTGTGTAGTAAATTCACGGACGTCCTGCAGAAACCTCTTCAAAGAACTGGATATACCAACTACTGCCTCTCAGTATATTTACTCCTTAATGAAATTTGTCGTAAATAATATATCTCTTTTTCTAACAAACAACTCAGTTCATACATACAATACCAGGAACAAAAATGATCTACTTTAGTTCAAAAAGGGGTCCACTACTGAGGAACACTCATCTTCAATAATTTGGCAAACATAAAAAATTTAGTTACAAGTAAAGATCATTTTTAAAGGAGCCTGAAAGACTTACTAGTGGCCAACTCCTTCTACTTCATTGACGAAATTTTTAATAGAAACAAATCATGTATTTATTCATACTATTAGTATTGTTATTTCAGCTTTAAAAAATTGACATGTTCCACATCCACGAGGATCTCCTCAGCACGGATCTATGGAACGAAAAACTAATCTAATCTGGGTGAAGCCGTGGGTTTTACGACGACACGATAAAAGCATTCAACAAAACTTGTTACATGAACTTACAGTGGAGGACGTCAAGTCGTACATCAATTACTTAGGAATGGATGAGCATACATTTCTGTATGTGCTCAGTGAAGTGTATCCTCATATCACAAAGCATATTATTCACTTAAGAACTGCAACATCTTCAGAAGACTGGCTCACTGTAACACTTCGATTCCTTGCTACAGGAGAGTGTTATGTTAGGTTAGGTTAGGTCAGGTAAGGTCTCCAATCTTCTTAATCTGTTTTTGTATTCAGAGTGCCTCACGTTGTAAAGCGCCTTATCAGCTTCATACATCCCTATTAATTTTATAGTTGTCGGCATACACCAATTATATTTACCGTCAATGTTTATAAAAACACTACAGACGACAGAACGCTGCAGCGATGCTAGCGCTCCATGTGGTAACATGTAACATTGCAGTGAACAGGACAAGCGATTTCTTTGATCAAATCTACAGCAAGGCCCTAGATTTGATCAAATATTGGACGACATTTGACAAAGTCCCTATTACACCATCAAATATCTTTGTCAAAGATATTGGACAAAGAAATTTGATAGTGTAATACCGGCCTAAGCACGTATCGTCGTCATGGTAGTCCTCATTACAATGTCCGTAGAGTAGAGCGTACAGGACGTCACATATTCCACTGACTCATCTTGCAGAAACGTCATTGTTTCATGTCACTTCTTTCTCACTGTGCGCAATTCCTGGACTCCTTACAAACGAAATATCAACTTTGGCCACTGTTGTTGTGCATATAATTCAATATTTTCTTTGCTTATCGTTGTCATTGCTCTGCTTTGTATGAACCCACTAGCACTGTAGCACTGTTGTGAGTTACTCGTCGACTAAGCAGCCCAGCTACGCTCCGTAGCCTCATGCCGTGGTCTCCAGTGGATGGATACCTCCAGTACTACTCACTGTTGCCATTAAAAGGCAATATTGTGGTTGCATGGTAGACAATAGGTAGGGCGTCAAATGCCGTAACCATCATTGGTCTATTGCGACTTCACATTCAAGGACTTTATTTTGAGGGAATTGTGAAAGAGGTATATGATCACCGTACAGAGGCTGTCTACTCCTGGCAGCTCTCTGGGTGACAGAAACAAATGACACTGGCCGCCACATTTTGTAACGTCAGGAACAGAAAACACGTGACTTGAGTAAATACAATAGGTGTTAGTGCTTTTTTTAATCGAAATACGATTTAAAAGTATTTTTCTTGATCGTACATCGCTCCTTCGTGTGGGAAATAAAACAAAGAAGATTCTGACAGGTGGCAGCAAATGTTATTTTGTGATAAGCAGAACCACGTAATTCCCTGCTAGTGGACGTTGCAAAACGTGGCGGCTAAGTTTCCAATAGACTTCAAATATGTCGGCGTCTTGGCTAGTCGATGACGTTTATATACACTCATGCTGTGTGAAATCTTAAGTGTGTGAAATCTTATGGGACTTAACTGCTAAGGTCATCAGTCCCTAAGCTTACACACCACTTAACCTAAATTACCGTAAGGACAAACACACACACCCATGCCCGAGGGAGGACTTGAACCTCTGCCGGGACCAGCCGCACAGTCCATGACTGCAGCGCCACAGACCGCTCGGCTAATCCCGCGTGGCATACACTCATATTCATAAACTAAGGATAACGCTCATACATGGTGAAACAACGCTCTGGTGGGCGGTTTGCGGGTTTAAATTACCTCGGGGTATGACCATGCGCTGCATTTTACCTGCGGTCGTCGCACGGTGGCACTGGCAGCAGTCCACATACGCAGAGGTGTGTCGGTACATGTCAGAGTACGGTGCAGCGAGTAAGTGTGCAGACGTTTTCAGACGTGCTAATGTCGACTGTGTGTTGAAAATGGCTCAAAGACCACATATTGATGACGTCATGAGGGTTAGAATACTAGGGCGACTGGAGGCTGGTCAAACATAGCAGGTCGTAGCAAGGGCCCTCCGTATGCCACAAAGTGTGATCTCAAGATTATGGCAACGATTTCAGCAGACAGGAAACGTGTCCTGGCGCTTCAGTACGGGACGTCAACAGTGTACAACACCACCAGAAGACCGATATCTTACCATCAGTGCCCGCAGACGGCCACGTAGTACTGCAGGTAGCCTTGCTCGGGACCTCACCGCAACCACTGGAACAGTTGTCTCCAGACACACAGTCTACAGACGACTGAACAGACATGGTTTATTTGCTCGGAGACCTGCAAGGTGCATTCCACTGACCCCTGGTCACCGGAGAACCCGTAAAGCCTGGTATCAAGAACACAGTACATGGTCATTGGAACAAGTTATGTTCACGGACGAGTCCAGGTATGGTCTGAACAGTGATTCTCGCCGGGTTTTCATCTGGTTTGAACCAGGAACCAGAAACCAACCCTAAATGTCCTTGAAAGGAACCTGTATGAAGGTCGTGGTTTGAGGGTATGAGGTGGGATTATGATTGGTGCACGTGCACCCCTGCATGTCTTTGACAGAGGAACTGTAACAGGTCAGGTGTATCGGGACGGCATTTTGCACCAGTATGTCCGCCTCTTCAGGGGTGCAGTGAGTCCCACCTTTCTCCTGATGGATGATAACGCACGGCCCCACCGAGCTGCCATCGTGGAGGAGTACCTTGAAATAGAAGATATCAGGCGAATGGAGTGGCCTGCCTGTTCTCCAGACCTAAACCCCATCGACCACGTCTGGGATGCTGTCGGTCGACGTATCGCTGCACGTCTTCAAGCCCCTACGACACTTCAGGAGCTCCGACAGGCTTATGCTATTAGCGCCAGTTTTGTGTAGTGCCACGTTGTGTGGCACCACATTCTGCAATTATCCTTTATTTATGATCATGAGTGTAGCTCGTTGGGAACTGTGGTATTTAGACGATTTGTCAAACTTTTTATGGTTCCGTATCCCAATCAGTATAAACGGAATTCTTCTTTGTGGTCCGTCTGCGTGTGTCTCTGCCCGTCTGTCTTGTCTGTTTATCCGACAGCCAATAAACCTTTTTCTCTGAAACGGTTAACGTATCAAGTTGCAATTTAATTCGCATACTAAGGTCGACGGTCTCTTCGCGGTGTACAACATTTAAGGTTCTAAGTAAAAGCAATCAAAATACACGGTCATTTATGTTAGGCATTTTGATATTCGTAAACTCACTCATAATCTGTAGAACTGTGAAATTTGGCAAGGAACAAGGTGTCATAGTACAAGAAGGAAAAAAAAATACGAAAATTGTTAATTTGTTCTTATATCTCACGAAAGACATATTTTTTGTCATTTTTCATCTGTCAAACTGTCCGTCTGTGGAGATCCCTTTTTCTCACCAACGGGCAGATGTATGAAGCTGAAATTTATGTCACATGCAAAAGTTCCTTTGCGGTGTAAATCCTTTAAGCTTCAAAGTCAATCTGTAAAAAGATACGGCCATTTATGCCACATATTTTGATGCTCGCAAACTCATCAAATTACGGAAGCAAATGCGGCATTACACAAAGAATTTAAACTTAATACATTCTCAAAAGTCTTGGCATTCCTGGGCCCGATATCTTGTCAGTATCCATATCGCTAACAAACAAAAGTCGACGAGATACTTGATTCGCTGTATGGATGAATTATTTATACGAAACCCTCAGATCGTGAGTCTTATTCGCACTTGGCCAACTTTTTCTTTGTGATTAATATTGGACTATCTAGTTAAAGTGTATATTTCGATATTAGTTTCGACTTCGTTCTGATGCACATTATATTTTTAGTTCATACCGTGATCAAAGTCTTTACGATAGCTGTAGAGCTTCCTTTAAGACATTGGTTTCTTTTTTTCCGAGAAATAGTTAAAACTCTTTTTGTGATAATTATTTCGATTTACTAGTCTGCTGATAAGCACATATATACGGAAATATGTAGCTAAGGTGTATTTTCCGATACTAGCTGCAATTCATTTACGATAAATAATTTTTCAGTTCTTGTCGTGATGTCCATTACAGCTTTAAAACTTCTGTTTAAGATACTAAGATTTGTTTTATTTCCAAGAAATATTTCTGTAATCTATATGTGATTGATTGCAATTCAAATTGTTTTTTTCCAGTATAGTAATTCCCTTAATCAGAACCATGTTCTTACTTTTCAAAATATCATTAATGATATGACGTTAGAGTCGCTGTGTAGTCTACGACGTTTGTCACTTGTTGATTACGTCACTGATCATAGCTGACGGCTAGCACCACAATTTCCACTTCATACAATATTTTGGGTCCAATGAATGAGTTCTTGTGTGACAACATACTGCTAACTGGATATCGCGGTCTCCACTTGATCTGTCCAGCAAAAGCTTTTTCCGGTACTAGGTACGATTAATTTACGATAAATAATTTTTGATTTCGGTCATATGTAGGCAAATATTATGCAGACTTCAGTGACTCACTAGAATATTCGAAGAAATATTGCTTCGTGAAATAAAACTTTAAACATCATGAAATGCAAAATTTGCAATAAAGAAAAAAGGAATCCAATTATCGTCTAAAGTAATTAATGAGTTCAATGAGTCCTATTTAACTAAAATTCAGAACCGAAGAACATTGTGAATGTTGCGTGATATGAAGTGGAATGTTTGACTTGGAATATACAAAAAAATAAATTGCTACTCTACTCAGAAAAAAATAACTGTTTGAAATTATCAACACTGTTCACTGAAAAGTAATCTACTGATAGGAGGACACCTGACAATTCCGACTACACGCTGTTTTTAACAGTGCAAGGTGAGATCTGCCCTGAAATAAAAGTGACTTACCTCTGCCCATCATGCCGTTTTGTGTTTGGAGTACTGACGTTTTCGAAAGCAAATACAAATCAGCAGATGAAGTAGCTAAAGGAAAATAAACTGTTCACTACTAATTTCTTTCCTTTTGCTTCCCAAGAACAATTTGAGACTTCGTGCTGCGTAAGGTGCAATGCACACGCGACGAAATATATAAAACTTTACTATGAAGTTTGGAGGTAGGTTTTACTTTAAAGAAAATCATTCTTGAGAAATCAAACTCTGATTATTGGCAAAAAGACTGACCAACATAAGAAGATTCTAAAAATTACAAATATCTCTTATGACAAGAAAACTATAAATATTTCAACCAGTTGAGTTATTTGTAACATAATATAAAACAAAGAGATCAAATTAACACTAATCATGAAAGTTATTAGTTATCTGAGGATCAAAGATTTTCTTCAATTAAGAGTTTTGAGACACAAATATTTAATTCCTATGAATGCCTTCGTTAGCTTTAAAATTCTTCAAAAAATCATCTATATAAAGAAAGAGATAGTATTATAAATGAGTTTTCATCTCCATACTAATGTATTACAATTAATTTCTCTCAGATTCACACATAACAGATCTCATTCTCTGAAAATCTTAACTGCTCGCTACTATTCCTCAAATAAAAATGCCCCGCCTCTACACAGCTGATTGATTAGCAAGCCAACCACTGATAAAACTAAACACAGAATCAAGGATCTTATTCACTACTTATGCAGTGCGCTCATTCATGTTTGTCCCAATACACTAAAGGTGAATTACTTAACAATAGCAGAAAACATATGAGAACCTTACACACATGCAGGTGATGGAGCTGTGTTATGGAACAGCAGAGATCCTCCAGAAGTAGGCCATGACCGGGCAACGGAGCTGCAGCCTCCATTGTTAGAAGAGGCGGCTGTTTCCTGCCTCTCACGGTGGCTGCCCACGCAACGGTACCGTATTGGCCGGGAGACCTTAGGCGTCGTACTTGCCAATCATTCGGAAAACGCCTTTCTGCACGAAATTGCCATTGCTGTATGGTGTGGCAGGTGGAATTTGATGCTAAATAACGAAAAGTGTGAGATGATCCACATGAGTTCCAAAAGAAATCCGTTGGAATTCGATTACTCGATAAATAGTACAATTCTCATGGCTGTCAATTCAACTAAGTACCTGGGTGTAAAAATTACGAACAACTTCAGTTGGAAAGACCACATAGATAATATTGTGGAGAAGGCGTGCCAAAGGTTGCGTTTCATTGGCAGGACACTTAGAAGATGCAACAAGTCCACTAAAGAGACAGCTTACACTACACTCGTTCGTCCTCTGTTAGAATATTGCTGCGCGGTGTGGGATCCTTACCAGGTGGGATTGACGGAGGACATCGAAAGGGTGCAAAAAAGGGCAGCTCGTTTTGTGTTATCACGTAATAGGGGAGAGAGTGTGGCAGATATGATACGCGAGTTGGGATGGAAGTCATTAAAGCAAAGACGTTTTTCGTCGCGACGAGATCTATTTACGAAATTTCAGTCACTAACTTTGTCTTCCGAATGCGAAAATATTTTGTTGAGCCCAACCTACATAGGTAGGAATAATCATCAAAATAAAATAAGAGAAATCAGAGCTCGAACAGAAAGGTTTAGGTGTTCGTTTTTCCCGCGCGCTGTTCGGGAGTGGAATGGTAGGGAGATAGTATGATTGTGGTTCGATGAACCCTCTGCCAAGCACTTAAATGTGAATTGCAGAGTAATCATGTAGATGTAGATGTAGACTTGTGTAGATGAGCTACAAGAAAGAGGACAGGAATTACACAGCCGAAGCAGCGACTTCAGATAAAATGTGTATCGGGTAATTTCCCCGTCCTCTCAATATACAGGGTGAACCGGAAGTCCACCGACAAGGTTTCAGAGGCTGTTCACGGATAACGTCCGAGTGTTTCGATATGATGGATATACTGTCTCCGGCGGCTCGCTACAGGTTTGGTTTCTTGTCCCTGTTGCCTTTGTATCTGTACCGAACTGAAAATAGTGCGCGACACTGCGAATGCCGACCGTGTGTGACACCAATGGACTTCTTCTTTTTGTTAGCAAATGAAGAGCCTAGTCTATGAAACTATGGACGATAATCGCACGGATTTTCTAGGACTATAGCAGCGGCGGAAGTACTAGGACAAACTCTTGGAAATCTGGAGCGTCTAAAACAGGTGACGGTGCGTAGCTATACACTCTGGCTATACACTCTGCCATGATCATAGAGACCGACGGTCTGAACAATATCTGTAAGGAATCAGTTCTGTTTTTTTTCGTGCTGTACTGCAGCCGGCCGCTGTGTCCGAGCGGTTCCAGGCCCTTCAGTCCGGAACCGCTCTGCTGCTACGGTCGCAGGTTCGAATCCTGCCTCAGAAATAGATGTGTGTGATGTCCTTAGGTTAGTTAGGTTTAAGTAGTTATAAGTCTAGGGGACTGATGACCTCAGATGTTAAGTCCCATAGTGCTCAGAGCCATTAGCTGTACTGCATACTGCGGTGTACACTGACCACAATGTGGTAAAAGCGTAGGGCTTCGTTCGAGGGTTGTTGTATTACTATGTGTTACATGTTGTAGGTTTTGCTTATTTCATACTGCAGGAATCTTCTGTTGTGAAGGTGTTTTCACAGAAACACGGGTGACTGCGGTAACAAACGAAATAAACCATAATTAAATTACTGTTCTGTAAGGAGGCGCCGTAGACCGTGTGCCCCATTTCCGAAAATTACGTAGAAGGTATCACTGAACAATCTTAGAAAGTTTGTCGGTGTAGTTCTGGTTCACTTTGCACATAGACAGGGCATCCATTAATTCCCGCAACCATTTGTAAAAGTCTCAACTTGGAAACTATTAGCAATAAGAGCGGCATGGTTTGTAAATGAAACGGTGAGCAGCTATCAATGTTTCCAGAATGAGATTTTCACTCTGCAGCGGAGTGTGCGCAGATATGAAACTTCCTGGCAGATTAAAACTGTGTGCCACGCCCCGTCCTCACAGCTTTACTTCTGCCAGTACCTCGTCTCTTACCTTCCGAGTTCGAGTCTCGGCCTGGCACACATTTTTAATCTGAAAGAAAGTTTCATTTTTTTTTCTTTTTTTGGTCATCAGTCTACTGACTGCTTTGATGCGGCCCGCCACGAATTCCTTTCCTGTGCTAACCTCTTCATCTCAGAGTAGCACTTGCAACCTACGTCCTCAATTATTTGCTTGACGTATTCCAATCTCTGTCTTCCTATACAGTTTTTGCCCTCTAGAGCTCCCATGGAAGTCATTCCCTCATGTCTTAGCAGATGTCCTATCATCCTGTCCCTTCTCCTTATCAGTGTTTTCCACTTATTCCTTTCCTCTGCGATTCTGCGTAGAACCTCCTCATTCCTTACCTTATCAGTCCACCTAATTTTCAACATTCGTCTATAGCACCACATCTCAAATGCTTCGATTCTCTTCTGTTCCGGTTTTCCCACAGTCCATGTTTCACTACCATACAATGCTATACTCCAGACGTACATCCTCAGAAATTTCTTCCTCAAATTAAGGCCGGTATTTGATATTAGTAGACTTCTCTTGGACAGAAATGCCTTTTTTGCCATAGCGAGTCTGCTTTTAATGTCCTCCTTGCTCCGTCCGTCATTGGTTATTTTACTGCCTAGGTAGCAGAATTCCTTAACTTCATTGACTTCGTGACCATCAATCCTGATGTTAAGTTTCTCGCTGTTCTCATTTCTACTACTTCTCATTACCTTCGTCTTTCTCCGATTTACTCTGTACTCATTAGACTGTTCATTCCGTTCACCAGATCATTTAATTCTTCTTCACTTTCACTCAGGATAGCAATGTCATCAGCGAATCGTATCATTGATATCCTTTCACCCTGTATTTTAATTCCACTCCTGAACCTTTCTTTTATTTCCATCATTGCTTCCTCGATGTACAGATTGAAGAGTAGGGGCGAAAGGCTACAGCCTTGTCTTACACCCTTCTTAATACGAGCACTTCGTTCTTGATCGTCCACTCTTATTATTCCCTCATGGTTGTTGTACATATTGTATATGACCCGTCTCTCCCTATAGCTTACTCCTACTTTTTTCAGAATCTCGAACAGCTTGCACCATTTTATATTGTCGAACGCTTTTTCCAGGTCGACAAATCCTATGAAAGTGTCTTGATTTTTCTTTAGCCTTGCTTCCATTATTAGCCGTAACGTCAGAATTGCCTCTCTCGTCCCTTTACTTTTCCTAAATCCAAACTGATCGTCACCTAGCGCATTCTCAAATTTCTTTTCCATTCTTCTGTATATTATTCTTGTAAGCAGCTTCGATGCATGAGCTGTTAAGCTGATTGTGCGATAGTTCTCGCACTTGTCAGCTCTTGCCGTCTTCGGAATTGTGTGGATGATGCTTTTCCGAAAGTCAGATGGTATGTCGCCAGACTCATATATTCTACACACCAACGTGAATAGTCGTTTTGTTGCCACTTCCCCCAATGATTTTAGAAATTCTGATGGAATGTTATCTATCCCTTCTGCTTTATTTGACCGTAAGTCCTCCAAAGCTCTTTTAAATTCCGATTCTAATACTGGATCCCCTATCTCTTCTAAATCGACTCCTGTTTCTTCTTCTATCACATCAGACAAATCTTCACCCTCATAGAGGCTTTCAATGTATTCTTTCCACCTATCTGCTCTCTCCTCTGCATTTAACAGTGGAATTCCCGTTGCACTCTTAATGTTACCACCGTTGCTTTTAATGTCACCAAAGGTTGTTTTGACTTTCCTGTATGCTGAGTCTGTCCTTCCGACAATCATATCTTTTTCGATGTCTTCACATTTTTCCTGCAGCCATTTCGTCTTAGCTTCCCTGCACTTCCTATTTATTTCATTCCTCAGCGACTTGTGTTTCTGTATTCCTGATTTTCCCGGAACATGTTTGTACTTCCTCCTTTCATCAATCAACTGAAGTATTTCTTCTGTTACCCATGGTTTCTTCGCAGCTACCTTCTTTGTACCTATGTTTTCCTTTCCAACTTCTGTGATGGCCCTTTTTAGAGATGCCCGTTCCTCTTCAACTGTACTGCCTACTGCGCTATTCCTTATTGCTGTATCTATAGCGTTAGAGAACGTCAAACGTATCTCGTCATTCCTTAGTACTTCCGTATCCCACTTCTTTGCGTATTGATTCTCCCTGACTAATGTCTTGAACTTCAGCCTACTCTTCATCACTACTATATTGTGATCTGAGTCTATAACTGCTCCTGGGTACGCCTTACAGTCCAGTATCTGATTTCGGAATCTCTGCCTGACCATAATGTAATCTAATTGAAATCTTCCCGTATCTCCCGGCCTTTTCCAAGTATACCTCCTCCTCTTGTGATTCTTGAACAGGGTATTCGCTATTACTAACTGAAACTTGTTACAGAACTCAATTAGTCTTTCTCCTCTTTCATTCCTTGTCCCAAGCCCACATTCTCCTGTAACCTTTTCTTCTACTCCTTCCCCTACAACTGCATTCCAGTCGCCCATGACTATTAGATTTTCGTCCCCCTTTACATACTGCATTACCCTTTCAATATCCTCATAAACTTTCTCTATCTGTTCATCTTCAGCTTGCGACGTCGGCATGTATACCTGAACTATCGTTGTCGGTGTTGGTCTGCTGTCGATTCTGATTAGAACAACCCGGTCACTGAACTGTTCACAGTAACACACCCTCTGCCCTACCTTCCTATTCATAACGAATCCTACACCTGTATACCATTTTCTGCTGCTGTTGATATTACCCGATACTCAACTGACCAGAAATCCTTGTCTTCCTTCCACTACACTTCACTGACCCCTACTATATCTAGATTGAGCCTTCGCATTTCCCTTTGCAGATGTTCTAGTTTCCCTACCACGTTCAAGCTTCTGACGTTCCACGCCCCGACTCGTAGAACGTTATCCTTTCGTTTATTATTCAATCTTTTTCTCATGGTAACCTCCCCCTTGGCAGTCCCCTCCCGGAGATCCGAATGGGGGACTATTCCGGAATCTTTTGCCAATGGAGAGATCATCATGACACTTCTTCAATTACAGGCCACATGTCCTGTGGATACACGTTATGTGTCTTTAATGCAGTGGTTTCCATTGCCTTCTGCATCCTCATGTCGTTGATCATTGCTGATTCATCCGCCTTTAGGGGAAATTTCCCACCCCTAGGACAAGAGAGTGCCCTGAACCTCTAACCGCTCCTCCGTCCTCTTTGACAAGGCCGTTGGCAGAATGAAGCTGACTTCTTATGCCGGAAGTCTTCGGCCGCCAATGCTGATTATTTATTAAAATTTAGGCAGTGGCGGGGATCGAACCCGGGTCCGAAGACGTTTTGATTATGAATCAAAGACGCTACCCTTTTTTTTGTTTTTGTTTTTTTAAATCTCATTTTGTTCGCTTTTGTTCATTTCGTCTGCTCGGGGCGGACGTCGGAGACATCCTTCTAAGGTCGTTGATGATCGATTAATTCAGTTTTTTTATTACAGAGGGCGACCCCTAGACCACGGGTACATATCAACTATTAATGTGTTTTTGCTGATATAATTACACTTTCCTGGAGTCTTATTGAGTCTCAACTTTATCTTCAGTAAGAATGGAATCTGGAAAAACGAATTAAAATTCATGGCCAGGCCACGACTTGAAACTGTGACTCCTGTTCAGTAGGCATTTGTGCTATCTACTGCTCCACCCTGGCATCGTGGGTAAGACACCTGCATACAATACCTAGTCCATTCCACTCCCTAACAAAAATTTGAATTCACGCATCAGCTCAGAGACTCTCTGATTTGGAGTAGCGCCCTAGCTTTGTATGTAATGGGCAAGTCTTGCCTGTAACCCAGACGTAAGTGCTCTATTGATCTGATGTAATTACATTTTTCTATCGTGCTAGAAATATAATTTGTGCCCAACTGTCCAACTCGTCATCAAGGTAATATTCAACTCTGCCCACATACGGGTCAACATTTCAGCATCAACATTTCTGATTGATTCATTGAATCTTGCATGAAGGGTACCAATGACATTGACTGGTTCTGTGCATGTGCGATTATTGACGTATTCCCACAAAAAGCAGTCTGATCACGTGACATCGTGAGAGCGAGTTGGCCATGCGAAGGGACCATCACGACCCGTCCACTACTTAGGGAATCTGTCATTCAACACATCTCGCGCGTTCAGACTTCTATGCGTGGGTGCACTTTCAGCTGAAAGAGGATTGAGAGTTGCAGCTCTTTGATCTGTTTGAGGATGTCCAGGTAAAATTACAATTTTTTTTGTGACAGGAAATGAATCTATGATCCTATTGTGGATTACGCCATATCAAACATTAAGCTTCGGACTATCACAGATGTGTTCACGTGAGTTGCGTAGGTGCTTGTATTGTGGCGATTCATATGTCCAGAAATGTGGAATGTTGCTTCATCTGCAAACAGGAACTTCTTCAGGCAGTCATTATCAGCATCTATAGGAGACCAGCATGGAATGCGAATGCATACTGCTGAAAACGATAGTTTGGCTGCAGTCCTTGGATCATTTCATTTTGTACGTATAAAGGCCTACACCGATCATGTACCACTTTATCGACAATTGATCTTTCTTCCTGCCGTTTGCATGATTCACAGTGAATTAACCTCTGGGGACTGCGTTGAAATGCAGCTTCCATTCCGTCAGCACGTGCTTGAGACACAGCTGGAAGTCTGCTTCAAGGACGGTTTTTCACACTGTCTTTCTTTAAAGTTTTTTAAGCATCTCATAGTGATTTTTCTTGCTGGTGGTGCACTCCTATACTGACGCAGGTAGTTCCACAATAGCGCAGTCAAAAATTTGGAGTTTTCATATCAGATGCTCCTTTTCAAGGACTGTAGCAAGTCTAATCCGCAACAAACGACAAAAGAAAAAAATTTCAGAGCTGCTGAAAATTTTACGACGAACCACTGTGTTCTATATCTAATAGTTCCCAAGTTTTGATGATAACAAATGGTAGTGTGACTTCGTGGAAATATGTGCTGGTGACTATATATCTCGGAACTTTTTTTCAGATTTTAGATTCGAAGCAGCCGTGTAATAGAACATTAATATATTTTCTTAGTCCATTTTTAAATAATAGCATTCATTTAATGAGTGCTGTTATCTCTTTCTGAAATTACAAGCATTACTCCAGTAACATAAGGTTTTTCCAACTGTCTGAGAGCACAACATGAGTAGTGGAACAAAGTTCATGTTACCCCAAGTTTCATTGTTGTCAAATTTTTTCAAAATGGCAGATCCAATATGGTGGTCATAGATGTGGCAACACCGCACAGATGTCATGACGGGAAGTTCAAATTTTGGCAAGAAAATATTCTATGTGATTAAAAGTATCCGGACACCTGGCTGAAAATGACTTACAAGTTTGTGGCGCCCTTCAATGGTAATGCTGGAATTGAGTATACTGTTGGCCTACCCTAAGCCTTGATGACAGCTTCCACTCTTGCAGGCATACATTCAGTCAGGTGCGGGAAAGTTTCTTGGAGAATGGCAGCCAATTCTTCACAGAGTACAGCACTGAGGAGAGGTATCGATGTCGTTCGGTGAAGCCTGGCACGGAGTCGGCATTCCAAAACATACCATGGGTGTTCTATAGAATTCAGTTCAGGACTCTGTGCACGCCAGTCCATTACAGGGATGTTATCGTCGTACAACTACTCCGCCACAGGGATTGCATTACGAACATATGCTCGATCATGTTGGAAGGTGCAACCACCATCCCCGAATTGCTCTTCAACATTGGGAAGCAAGAAGGTGCTTAAAACATCAATGTAACTTGTACTGTGATAGTGGCACGCAAAACAACAAGGGGTGCAAGACCCCTCCATGAAAAACACGACCATACAATTACACCACCGCCTCCGAATTTTACTGTTGGCACTACACACGCTGGCAGATGACGTTCACCGGGCATTCGCCATACCCACACCCCGCCATCGGATCGCCACACTGTGTACCGTGACTCGTCACTCCATACAACGTTTTTCCACCGTTCAATCGTCCAATGTCTACGCTCCTTACACCAAGCGAGGCGTCGTTTGGCTTTTACCGGCGTGATGTGTGGCTTACGAGCAGCCGCTCGACCATGAAATCCAAGTTTTCTCACCTCCCGCCTAACTGTCATAGTACTTGCAGTGGATCCTGCTGCAGTTTGGAATTCCTGTGTGATGGTCTGGATAGATGTCTGCCTATCACACATTACGACCGTCTTGAACTGCCGGCGGTCTCTGTCAGTCAACAGACGAGATCAGCCTGTATGCTTTTGTGCTACATGTGCCCCTTCACGTTTCCACTTGACTATCACAATGAAAACAGTGGACCTAAGGATGTTCAGGAGTGTGATAATCTCGCATACAGACGTATGACACAAGTGACACCCTATCACCTGACTACGTTCCAAGTCAATGAGTTCTGCAGAACGCCCCATTCTGCTCTCGCACGATGTCTAATGACTACTGAGGTCGCTTATATGGAGTACCTGGCAGTAGGTGGCAGCACAATGCACCTAATATGAAAAACGTATGTTTTTGGGGGTGTCCAGATACTTTTGATCACATACTGTAGGTCAATTGGGCTGCCTCTGCTAACCTACCCACCTACCCACCTCCCCATCCCCTTCCCTTCCTCATCTGAAAAATTACAGGAAAACTCAGTCTGTGCTGGGCTGCCAGATACGATGGATGAAAGTATTTATTTGTATGCATTGCAGTATATTGTTTATTTAAACAGTTTGAGTTATCATGGACAGTAGCTCCATCCAGTGCACAGGTGTGGAGTCCAACTGATCTGGTTCAGAATACCACCACCAGAGGGGGCTTTTGGTCCTCCCCCCTCCCCTCCTGCGACTTAATCCAGAATGACTGTCCAACGAAAAATGGCGCAGAGCACACATAATTACACTCCTGGAAATGGAAAAAAGAACACATTGACACCGGTGTGTTAGACCCACCATACTTGCTCCGGACACTGCGAGAGGGCTGTACAAGCAATGATCACACGCACGGCACAGCGGACACACCAGGAACCGCGGTGTTGGCCGTCGAATGGCGCTAGCTGCGCAGCATTTGTGCACCGCCGCCGTCAGTGTCAGCCAGTTTGCCGTGGCATACGGAGCTCCATCGCAGTCTTTAACACTGGTAGCATGCCGCGACAGCGTGGACGTGAACCGTATGTGCAGTTGACGGACTTTGAGCGAGGGCGTATAGTGGGCATGCGGGAGGCCGGGTGGACGTACCGCCGAATTGCTCAACACGTGGGGCGTGAGGTCTCCACAGTACATCGATGTTGTCGCCAGTGGTCGGCGGAATGTGCACGTGCCCGTCGACCTGGGACCGGACCGCAGCGACGCACGGATGCACGCCAAGACCGTAGGATCCTACGCAGTGCCGTAGGGGACCGCACCGCCACTTCCCAGTAAATTAGGGACACTGTTGCTCCTGGGGTATCGGCGAGGACCATTCGCAACCGTCTCCATGAAGCTGGGCTACGGTCCCGCACACCGTTAGGCCGTCTTCCGCTCACGCCCCAACATCGTGCAGCCCGCCTCCAGTGGTGTCGCGACAGGCGTGAATGGAGGGACGAATGGAGACGTGTCGTCTTCAGCGATGAGAGTCGCTTCTGCCTTGGTGCCAATGATGGTCGTATGCGTGTTTGGCGCCGTGCAGGTGAGCGCCACAATCAGGACTGCATACGACCGAGGCACACAGGGCCAACACCCGGCATCATGGTGTGGGGAGCGATCTCCTACACTGGCCGTACACCACTGGTGATCGTCGAGGGGACACTGAATAGTGCACGGTACATCCAAACCGTCATCGAACCCATCGTTCTACCATTCCTAGACCGGCAAGGGAACTTGCTGTTCCAACAGGACAATGCACGTCCGCATGTATCCCGTGCCACCCAACGTGCTCTAGAAGGTGTAAGTCAACTACCCTGGCCAGCAAGATCTCCGGATCTGTCCCCCATTGAGCATGTTTGGGACTGGATGAAGCGTCGTCTCACGCGGTCTGCACGTCCAGCACGAACGCTGGTCCAACTGAGGCGCCAGGTGGAAATGGCATGGCAAGCCGTTCCACAGGACTACATCCAGCATCTCTACGATCGTCTCCATGGGAGAATAGCAGCCTGCATTGCTGCGAAAGGTGGATATACACTGTACTAGTGCCGACATTGTGCATGCTCTGTTGCCTGTGTCTATGTGCCTGTGGTTCTGTCAGTGTGATCATGTGATGTATCTGACCCCAGGAATGTGTCAATAAAGTTTCCCCTTCCTGGGACAATGAATTCACGGTGTTCTTATTTCAATTTCCAGGAGTGTATTTATTGTGTGCTATATGTTCAGTGGATGACGTATCTGTGCTGGAGAAGGAGGAGTTTAACAGGTATATTAGCTGTAATCATGCAACTGAGGACTGTGACCATAGCCATCTGAAGGATGTTTGCAAAGCGATGATATTTGGTGAATGTATGAAGAATATGACTAAACTTCATCAAATATTAAGATACAGCTACTTATGCTGACAAATACATGTGCTGTAACTGTAGATCTTTAACTAAAAGTCCTGTCAGTCTTCCAAAGCTCAAGATATTCACCCACTCCGGTGCAATCATCCATGTTATCAATTTAGGAAATGTTAGTAAGTAAGTAAGTGTGTGACTAGGGCCTCCCGTCGGGTAGACCGTTCGCCGGGTGCAAGTCATTCGATTTGACGGCACTTCGGCGACTTGCGCGTCGATGGGGATGAAATGATGATGATCAGGACAACACAACACCCAGTCCCTGAGCGGAGAAAATCTCCGACCCAGCCGGGAATCGAACCCAGGCCCTTAGGATTGACATTCTGTCGCGCTGACCACTCAGCTATTGGGGGCGGACTAGGGAATGTTGGTGACGAGCAGGGATGAATCAACTACGTGTACGACATGCAAGCACACAGCTGAGGATTGTATCCATAGCCCCCTACACAATGACTTTAAAGAAAAGGTAATGGATGAGCGTGCTTTTCGACAAATAATGGCAATGGAGCGGGATGGTATCACGATGCATTTCAGAAATAACGCAGGTAGATCCGTTTACTGAAACTTTTTTGAAATTGCCTAGCACTCAATATCACATTTACCCTATTCCACAACAAACTGTGGGAGTTCACCTTGCGCTTCGAACACCAACTGACCTAGTTCACCACACCGCCACCACTCCCACAGTCCCCTCCCATGACGTAATCCAATATGGCGGTCCAAAAACAGGCGGGAACCAATAGGAACACTGAATTTGGTCGCATGAGAGGCTTGAGCCAATAGGATGACAGTATCTGGTGACTTTGTTAGAGGGATATAGGGCTGGGCCGGCTGGGGTGGCCGAGCGGTTCTAGGCGCTACAGTATGCATCTGCGCGACCTCTACGGTCGCAGGTTCGAATCCTGCCTCGGGCATGGATGTGTGTGATGTCCTTAGGTTAGTTAGGTTTAAGTAGTCCTAAGTTCTAGGGGACTGATGACCTCAGAAATTAAGTCCCATAGTGCTGAGAGCCATTTTGTAGGGCTGGCTCAGCGGCTCCATGGCCTCAGTCTCACTATATCAACCAGCAGAAGCAGAAGAAGAAGAACCATGAAGCATCAGCAGCAGCAGATGAGATCCAGCAAAGCCTGCAGGACACGAAGAAAAGGAAAAGTAATATCCTGTATCACATCTTTGCCTGTAGTTAGCATTATTGTTATTTGTTGTTTTCTTGTCTTGATCTGAATGTAAAGCTTCCTCCTGCTTGTTCAGCAACAACCTTTGACATATCGAGGCCTGCACCAACATGTCGAAATTGCAAATTTGTGGTAAGTTCTATGGGACCAAACTGCTGAGGTCATTGGTCCCAAGGCTTACACACTACTTAATCTAACTTAACTTACACTAAGGACAACACACACGCCCATGCCCGAGGGAGGACTCGAACCTCCAAGGGTGGGGGGGGGGGGGGAGCCGCACAAACCATAGCAAGGTGCCTCAGACCGCACGGCTACCCAGCATCGCCAACATGTCGACCTCTGCCATGTCCAGCCCACATCGACCTCAGCCACATCTTGCTGAGCCTGCAGTACACATAGCTCACTTTCCTGAGCAGGACAAGAAACTATTATTGTCTACCCCACCCATTGATTTGGGCAATGAGGACGACAGGTGTGTTCCTAATGTTTCAAATGCTGCTGGTGGCAGACAGAGGTCAGTACCAGTCGCTGCCATATGACCCATCCAACCAGAAAATCCCTAAATGGTTCAAATGGCTCTGAGCACTATGGGACTTAACTTCTGAGGTCATCAGTCCCCTAGAACGTAGAAACACTAAAACCTAACTAACCGAAGGACATCACACACATCCATGCCCGAGGCAGGATTCGAACCTGCGACCGTAGCGGTCGCGCAGAACATCCCTAAGGTAGTGCAGGGACAGAGGGCAGTTGCTATGGATAAGAAAGTTCCACCCATAGCCCACTTACTGGAGTAGGACACAGAGCTGTTGTTGTCTGTTCCACTCATTGCCTTGTGTCTTGAGGACTTGTGGTCTGTTACCAGCGCATCGAACACTGCTGGGGATCCTAAACAACAGCAAGATGGAAGACAGTACTGGTCACCGACATATGTGACTCATCCCAGCAGAATATTCCTATGCTGCCATAGGGACACATTGCTGATATTGTGAATAATAAGGTATTAAGTGTGCCCTTCCTTTTCTGTTCTACATACAGTTTAATTCCTAGTGGAACTAAATGTGTAAATTTGGGCAGAGAAGCACATCATGACTGGGGCTTGCATGTGAGGATAGAAACTAGAAATACATCGAATGGTGTTAAAGTGCCTATTTCTGAGTTCGCCTGGGACAAAAAAATGTCATGCAGAGCGCTACATCTATCAGAAGGTGACCACAGAGTATTATCCAACTCTTACCACCCCTCCCCCCCCTGCACATTTGCCTTACGGGTGTGACACTATCTATTACAACAGTGTATGTTGACTCTGCACTACGTGTGAAATCAGATGACAATAGTGGTTACCTCTGACACCCCTCAGTTTTGAACTTATACGATGTGGATACTGCGCTATGCCTTGCATTGGAGAGACTGAGTCGTTGGTTGCCAAGCATAGACTCGGCATACAATGACAGTGCAAACTTTCTACGTGTGCATAGTGTACATGTTGATGATTTGGAGCAGTTTCTTTGTTTGTGCATGAATACAGAGCGAAAACAGAAAAAGTTTAAATGTGCAGGTGAAAAACCAGAGCATTGTGAGGTACCCATCAGTTTGAAGGAGATACATACGGAATTTATTGCATGTTGGAAAGCTTTATTTGGGAAATGCTGTACAGGTGTGAAGAGCATAAAAAGAGTCTAATGATTTTTTAAATAGTGCATCTGGTGTACAATATTTAAATAAACAATGTGTATATATAATCTCAAAGTGTGTTTGTGTTTTATTTCATACCTCTCTCATAATATACTGAGTGAGGTCGTGCAGTGGTTAGCACACTGGACTCACATTCAGGAGGAGAATGGTTCTAACCCATGTCCAGCCAGCCTGATTTAGATTTTGTGTGCTTTCCTAAATCGCCTCAGACAAATGCCGGGATGGTTCCTTTGAAAGGGAACAGCTGACTACCGTCCCATCCTTCCGTAATACGATGGGACCAGTAACCTCGCTATTTGGTCCCCTCCCCAAATCAATCAACCAACCAACCATCTCTCATTATAGTCCATATAGAGCTGAATTCTCTGTGTAGCCAGTCGGAGCTATAGTGGCTACACTTACTATTACCATCCTTACAAGTGTGTCTTTCAATATATGCCCACTACGTGTCGATACCTGACGTAGTCGGTATTATGGCAGGGTGGGTGAAACATCCTCATCACAAGGACTTTGTGATTAGTGACTGTTCCTGTGAAGATGCAAAAGAAGACCTGAAGAAGAAGAAGAAGAAGAAGAAGAAGAAGAAAGGAATGCTCCTTCCTGATAATATACGAGCAATTATTGTAGGTCCATCCAACTGTGGCAAGACTAATGTTCTCATGACGCTGCTAACACACATGGAAGAAGACAGATTTGAAAATGCTTGTGTATTTTCAAAAAGACTGTTTCAGCGCAAGTATCAGCTATTACAGGAGATATTTCGCGATGTAAAAGGCGTTACACACACGATAGTCAGTGCAAGTAGTGATATCCCTCCCCCCAATAAGTATGGAGACAGTAGTTCCACAACTGCACAAATCAGCACGCAAAGGATACCCTCGTAGCCATGTTATAAAAAAAAGTTTTGGATGACTTATGTCAAGCTGACCTTGTAGATATGAGGGAATATTCAGATGAGAATAATGGATTCAAATGCATTTTATTGGATTTTGATACATACTCCAAATTAGTCTCGGCATTAGTTTGCTGCAGACAGGGACGAATCGATGTCCCGACAACCTCCAAACCGATGACAGTGGAGAGTCTTACAATAGGTATTTCATGACCATGATGCAGCGGTATGGAATATATCACTACTCAACATTCACCCACTTGAAGGCGAGTATCGTGGAACATCTGCACAGAACAACAAAAGGTCAAATGTGGATGCATTTTAATCTTGATGGCTCATACAAATGCCAGATATCTTCCCAGAAATAATTGCACTGTTTAATCGAACCAAACACAGTATAACAAAAATTAGACCTTTAGATGTTCTTGTGATAATGGACTCATGGATACGGTGTACTGCTGCATTATGATTCTGGATAAAAGCAAACAATAATTTAATGTAGATGATTTGGTACGTATCTCAAAACACAAGCATTTGAGAAATCATACCAATCGAAATGGCCAACAGAGATATTTCAAGTTTCGAAGGTGCAAAGAAAAAGTCCTAGAACTTATATCTTGAAGGATAGTAAAGGCGAAACAACTGCAGGTTGCTTCTACACCGAGGAGTTGCAGAAAAGCTCAGAGCCGGATTTTTCTCGTATAGAGAGTCGTAAGACGGCGGGAAAATAAAGCGCTAGTCAAATGGCTTGGTTTTCCTGGAGCACAGAATAATTGGATTGATGCTAACGATTTGCTATGTAATGTTCACAACCATCGCAGTAGCATAACATGAGTGCTAGGAGACGCATTACAGCAGTTGGTGATATTCTAGACAAACTGCCAGTTGAATTACACTGAAACGTCCCCTTAGAAAAATTATGAATTACTGTGCTGGTAAACCTCTAACATAATTTGATTTACAAACAGCTGAGCAAAACTCAACATACTCAGACAGTTTTCTCTTTACTTATTCTGATCATCACTAAACTGACACACAATATTTTAGCGCAACGCAATCTGACTTTCAATAATCCCTACAAAAAAATGGCCCTGACTAACAATAACCTTTATCTTTCATGAATCACTTACCTCACAAAAATCTTCGTTACTCGAACTACTGCAATACAGCGAGCGCCAATACTGCCGTCTAAATAAAAGATTCTAACTACTGAAATGCATAGTTAGCAAATGAAAGATTTTGATAGAGAACAAACAATGTATTTACGTTAATAATGTTCAGAAGTCATAACATATATATCAGTTCATGACATCCAGTCTTACAAATTTCCTTTTTCTGGCGGACACACGTCCAGATCGTCCGCTCTCAAAACTCTGGCATCTCTCTCCCCACATCCACCACTACTGGCGGCTCACCTCCAACTGCCCAGATAGCTGTTCACATCCAACTGCCCAACACTACGCAAGCGAATATTCCAACAATGAGTCCAACCAACCACAGAATGCACGCAGCACAGTCAGTGATTTTCATACAGAGCGCTACGTGGTGTTACCAACATAAAAACCTAAGCAGCCTACTTACGACACATTCCGGGATGTAACCACAGTGAACGTACCTGGAACAATGTTTCATGGACGCTAGGCCCAAGGTGGTAAGGGGATTAATCAGCTCGACGAAGAATGTATGGAACACGATATTGCATACGATGTAAGTAAAGATATGCCAAGTAGCTCATTGCAGACAGGATTTTAGCCGACAAAGCTAATGCGATACACAGAAGAAAGGATATTGGTGTAGGTCAACGGAATGCAGCATTTGCAGGTGATAAAATCACGCATGGAAAAATTAAGTTGGGTTTAGGAGTGATGGATTCAAGCGAGCTATAAATGCTGGGCCGGCCGCGGTGGTCTCGCGGTTCTAGGCGCTCAGTCCGGAACCTCGCGACTGCTACGGTCGCAGGTTCGAAACCTGCCTCGGGCATGGATGTGTGTGATGCCCTTAGGTTAGTTAGGTCTAAGTGGTTCTAAGTTCTGGGGGACTGATGACCACAGATGTTAAGTCCCATAGTGCTCAGAGCCATTTTATAAATGCTGGCGATGTGCAATAAAGAAGAAGAAGGATGGGAAGCAAAAGGTGTTCGAAGACCTTTATCCTGCCAGCAGTGTATTAAGCTACAAACGCTTTGAAGCAGAAGGGCGTGGGAAGAAGGCAAAACACCTCGAATTCTACCAATAGCCACGATGTCTGGTGGCCTTCTTCTCCCCCTCATTCCCGCCCCCTCCGTCCCCTAGGTGGTAGGGTTGCTCGCTGGTGGTGTTGCAACTATTGCTTGAATAGCAAAGAAGGCGCAGAACCCCCCAAGCACAGTTAGAAGATACCATATAACCGCATGACGGAGGCCGCAGCCACCGGAAAAGGGCTATACTTGAAACAGTACAGGAAATGGCTTTGTCTATTCATAAATTAAAAAGAAAAAGCCCATTAGCACGACTACCAGACCGCCCACTCACAAATACCGATCTTCTTAAGTTTGTTTAAAAAAATTCAACATTCCAAGATTCCGTGGTGTGTTTATGCGGGATACATTAGTGGAGACTATGTGGAAAACTGGTGAATGTGGTATTGTGAATTTAGATGTTGTTGGAGGTCTCGGCACCCACTGGGAGTCATATGTTATGAAAAATGCAGGTACCGTCTACTATTTCGACTCTTTTGGTGACCCGCAACAGCCAGAAGAATTACAAGGATACTTCACTTGCAGAAGACGCGTGTTCTACAATTTTCGGCGCTATCAGGACTTTATTACACCCCTCTGCGGACAACTATGCTTCATGTTCCGCTTGACGTTTACAAAGAAGAAGATGATGATGAAGAAGAATATATAAGGAAGGCCTTTAAACTTTCCTGCTACTACTCTGCTCATTCCCTCTCACTCATGCTCTCCCTCTCACTCAAGCAGAGTCCCACACTTCTTCTCTCGCTGCAAGTGAGTAGTGTGAGTACGGCAGAGTTCCAGTCCCGTCGTCATAAATGACCGTCGTATCGTTAGGAGGCGACAGGTCGAGTTTAGACTGTAGCACAGTGTACACCTCGTGTCCTCTCGATAGAATACTAGTTTGCCGTACCAAACGAAGCAGCTGCTGTACAGGCATCGCAAATAGTCTTCGATAGAGAGGGCTCTCCGCTCCATGCCATACGACGCACTCCCTTAGCCCGCCTCTGGGTGGCACCTTCCAATGTGCGATACAGATACATTTTCGATCGCAGACCTGCAAACTCCACAATCGGCAATCCATTCGCCGATAACCTTCTTGTTCTACGGAATAATACCATAAGGATTATCGTGGGTGTATGAGGACGTGTCGAATTCTTTGCTGTGGTACTTCATTACTTCATGTGGATCGCGGTTCTTCACCAAATAGATGTAGCTATTGGTATCCATATAAAGGATCTGCGGAATGTGTTCTCGTGAACTTTTAATGAAAGCGATACATATGGAGTTTGGGGTCGAGTATGCACATCCCCACTAAATAGGTTTCGTTAATTCTACCGCAGTCTTCGCCACCTCCACAGCAACAAAGTTCTAGTAGAATATGGCGACCCACTTAAAATTTGGTCTGGCAATGCATTTCCTAACGCCATAACGCCAATCCCGTTCGGTTATAATCAAAATTTAATGTTGTTCCCTTAAATTTTCCATTGTTTTCCGAAAACTGAATTATTCATTAATTTATAAAAATCTTTCTCAAAGTCAGACATCGCGGAAACTCTCTGTCTGGTATTCAAATCAATGCTTGAAGGAGATAGACCAGGTGATTCTAACCAGCTCCATCTCCATGCTGAGGCACTGCTGGAGACTGTGATAATGAATAATGCATCTCCTCTTATTCTCCAGCGTTGTCAACAATTTTTGGATGGAGGATCCTCCTGGAACTAGTTTCTCTGGACGCAGCGGCAAATCGGCGTGCGCATCCTCAAACTAACAGGGCATGTGAGTTTGCGTCTACCACATACGCTACATCAGAATCAGCTGCCATACCCCCATGATTTTTTCACCGAATCCCTCGCATTAGCCTTCAGGCACCCTTCGAACTTACCACTCGGCAGTCCTTGTTGCATGGCGTGCCCGTATAAGTTATTTACGCCCAAGTACATTAGTTAACTCGAACCAAGGGAGCCACTGAACCTGTCACCCATCCATGGGTTATTTGTCTTCGCAGGTCTATGGGCACATAGGCAAAGTCCCCCACGGATCCCTCGCTAAAATAGCAGAAGCTTAGCACCGATCGATAATTCGATGCTGCACTTCGTTTTCTTGAGCACTGCGTCCCAAAATAATCGAAGAGCCGTGTTAAGAAAGGCGGGATCCAGAGAATATGTGGTCATGCATAGACTCCGCAATTTCTCGAAAACGATCGCAAGCAAGCACACGTCTGTGTCCATGAAAAGCCGTGCGTACTGTCCTAAAGTGCAGATGCTGAATTCCTGCTAGACCTTCACGGCACGCTCATACTCTGCATCCGTTATGGCACCGCCTGTAACGTTGCTGGAGGGTGCAGTCATATTGGGTACCCTGCTTTCGTTGAGTTTTGCCATACTGTCCACATTTATGGGAAAACCCACTCCCTAGTCACAAGTTGAAACTTTCCTCGTCGAAAAATGCAGGCAGAGTGATATGCATATCCCCCGAGATAGAGTTTCAACGAGTTTCTGGAGTGGGCCTGCATAAAACGTATTATGTCAAGGAACCGGAGCGTAATTCTTGCCGTCATTCGTTTGGAGAATAAAATGTATTTTTGACGCTTACAGGTACGACACTGACTCGATCTTTATCCATGTCGAAATCAGTCAAATGTTGAAATAGGAATTGAGAGTCATATCCTCTTAAATCATGGAAGAAACCTGATATGTACCTTCGTGACCGGTATATCAAATTGCAAATACACTGAGCTGCACTACGGAAGTTCTCCGTAAGATGATTGGTGGTTCCTAGGGGGAGTTTCCGCTTTTCTAACGGTAGCCCACAAATATGACAGTCAACAGCGTTATTGTAGAAATCTACATTCTCCTTCGATTTGGTCATGGGAACGTTGTTGGTGTGAAGCTTATCAACATCCCATGAGAGTTTTTTTAGGTCAGTGAGCAGCCAGACCGCAGGATTATTCCCCACAGAAGATTAGTAGTGGTTAAGACTGAAATCGTAGGATGATATAATTTGGTACGCTGCTGCATATGGTACGTGCTTTTTCTGTAAAGGTGGTGTATGAGATCGTGGGGTCACCTTCATGGCGGATCGCGGGAGCGAGGAGGCATTCAAAGTCGGTGTGCACTACAAACGGGAATCGCTCTTGGTGGTGAACATTTTTCTTCCTTAGTAGGTGTCATAATAACTACTAGGTCCTTGGAAGTGAAATCTACTAGATGCACTCCTAATAACTTGGCTAAGGAAAAAAATTGAGGCAACTTAAGCAAATATGATTCACATAATGATTAGTTGATAATTGGGAGGAAGGGAGTCGGAACATGTCTCTGATCCAAATATAATGATAATTACCACCTTCGAAGAAGATCAGCATCTCACGATCACCGGCACGATGCCTGTACTGCTCATCTGACTTGATTTTGTTCTCCAGGCAATAAACTTGAACCGATATTCCGACATTCTGCACCTCAAATTTAAGTATGTCATGGATCTTGACGGGGAACTCGATACCATCAAAGTTATAACACCCTCGAATATTATCACCTACGTGGTATATACCGGGACGTTGACGATTATCTCTGTGATTGTAATTTCTCTCTCAAGCCAGGACTGGCCATACAAAACAAGCCTGATCCTTCCTATTTTCGACATTAATGGATGCCCTCTTATTAGCTATTTCCTTAGCAAGCCTGATATAGCTGGACTTTCCATTTACTGGTGCATAGACATGTGTATGGATGAGTGCTTTAGCTGACTCTCTCTCGTCCATCTCGGAAAACTGGGCCAGTATAACACTCAAGGTGGATTCACGAAACCACTCGCTGATTGGTGCAATCACGCCATTCGAGCTCCAAAGATAATTACTTGTCTCTTCAATGCCAGAGGCAACTTTGGGTCGGTGTGGGGGGAGGGAGAGGGAAGGAAGGGGTTTGCGATAGTTCTAAGCAGAGCACCGCACTGCATTTAATGGCGGGCTACCGCGGATCATTGACTACTTTGAGGAGCTCCGTTTCCACGACAGGAAGGCAAGCCCTCAGGAACCCGACAAGGTTGCGGTATCCTCCTACCGGATTCTCGATCCTTGTGAAAGAGATTCGCTCCTCAAAGGAACCTGCAATCACCGAGTATTCTAACCGCGGTATAGTGTCACTGACCTGATGTATTTCACTAAAAGGACGGGAGAGAGAACTACCGCTAGCCACAGGCTCATCTCTGTTACTAATAATACTACTACCACCACAGGGTGATGAGGCCCATCCTGTTGATGATGGAGTCGGCGAGGTGCACAGGGCTATCCGTTACTGGCAAGGGCGAACAGTCAGAGCCGAAGTAGTATCAGGTAGCGGCAGTGAGTGCCCGTGGGAGCAACCTGGTTGCGGAGACGGTGTCCGGGGATGCTGCTGCTGCTGCTTGCTGGAGCCTTCACTACCGCCAGCCTGGAGGGTGTGAGATCGTTGCTGTTCTCCTTCTTCCGACTGAAGCACCCATGGGTGCGAGAGGTTATGCGATGGGGCGGAGGCTGGCGCTGCAGCGACCACCGCAGATGCCGCCGCTTCTCGCGCAGCTACGAGTGGTGCTTTTCGAGACGATGCATGCCGCTCGGCCGTGTTTTATTCCTGCCCCCGCAGCCAGCTCTCTGGGCAGTTATGCCACAGCTAGCTGTTGTGGTGCTGGTGGCGACTATGCTGCCTCTGTAACATAGCAATAACGAAAAAAATTAAGTACGAAGCTCAAGATTTTTAAAAAATGCTGTAAACAAATAACAATATTTCAGAATAATAATAATATATGCTGTAATGACGACGGTTGCATTATAATCATCTTTTCACTCTGGGCCGATGGACTGAGTCATTCAGTCGAGTTTTCCAATAGTTCTCCCATCCTACACAGTATTTCCTCATCCCCTCCAAAAGGGCGAGATGGCGCTGCCTTTCAGCTTCCTCTCCCGTAGCCGCCATCTCACGCATCCACTCTGGTATTTCACCCTCGCCTTGGGGCCATTTATCTTGCTCACTGGCGCTACGTACAATAAGATATCGAACGTAATTATTTCTTCAAAATGTTAAAGTGATACACACAGAAAATCGTACTCAAAATCGTTTTCTTTAACTCACTGAAATATAAAAAGAAAATCGTGTTCTCTAGTTCGCTGAAATTACTTATATAAGAAACACACTGAAATTGAAAATCATGCTCTGCTACGTGCAAGACTGAATCGATTGCTCCCGTTTCTTGGCCTCGACACATCCCTCTACGACTCCTTCAAACACAGTACATTACGTGAACAAAAAATATTTTCTCTAACAGCAACAAGTTAAAAAAATAATGAAATAAAAATAAATGCGCTTACGTTCTTGCTGCGCCGAAACCGTTATTATTGCTGGATGCTGTTGCTGCAATACTCTCTCAGCCCCCAACTGACCATCTAGGTTAGCCAACATCTGAGGGATGAATGCTGCAATGACAAGAAAAAAAGAAGGTCTATAATACCAGCTACGGAATAAAAATTCGTCATACACTAAAATTACAGCAGCGAGCCCTTCAAAAGCTCGGTAGTGTGGAGGTATGCTTCTACCTCCTACGACCGAAACAAGTGCTGTGCACGATACTAAATTTATAGGGCACAGAGGTACAGTGAATGATTAGAGCATTTAATTTACAAGATAGACTGTCCTCGTGAGGGCGTTAGCTGCTGCTGCTGATGATGACGATGTCGCCAGAAACTGTATGCTTCATTTTTTTGGCATTGGCATAAAAACACACAATCCATCACACGGGCGAACTAACGAAGACAGAATGAGAGCGACTGCTCTGAGAAAATGATTTATATAACCTCTATCCCCACCATCTGCCGTTTTACCTGGGGAGCCAATAGGAGAGCAGCATTCCACGCACATAATGATGGATGATGGTCTGAGCACGTAGGACAAGTTGGTGCTGGCCTGTCGGCCACAGATTTCGGGCGCTCATGGATCCGGCCGGAAAGCCCTGCTTCCAGTTGCCGATTCACTCTGTGGTGAGCTACGGCCGCTGATGGACGTGCCACCACTTTGCGGATCCCGAGCTACGACCGTACCTCGTGTAGAAACTACTGTGACAGTGTACTTAACAATAATTTTTTACGTGGTGTAGGATCATCTTCAGAGAGTCCGCCCCTGTTAACTAAGGGGTCAATGCGACGGAATACCATACCTAAAGGCCCAGGTTCGATTCCTGGTTGGGTGGGAGATTTTCTCCGCTCAGGGATTGGGTTTTGTGTTGTCCTTATCGTCATCATTTCATCCCCATCGACACGCAAGTCGCCGAAGTGGCGTCAACTCGAAAGACTTGACCAGGCGAACGGTCTACCCGACGGGAGGCCCTAGCCACACGGCATTTCCATATATCTTCAGAGTTTCAAAGCTATGTATTTGCGCTCATTTACTTTAGTTTCAATTTATGAACAATATTCCCGCGCGATGTATTTTCGAGTGTATTTGTCGTATTGTATTTTTGTTCCACGTGAACCTGGGAAGACAATGCAGTGTTTTGTTTGCGAGTGTATTTGAAACTAATTGTTTATAACAACATTTGAAAATATATTGAGGCATTAAACTCTTGACCTAATTTGTTTATGCACGCAAATATTCCAGAGCAGTGGAGGAAGACTGAGAGGCTTCACAAGTATGCCGCGATCTTTTTTAGGATCGCTGTTCAAGTGTGGCGGTATATATTCCCAAACTGAAGCGAACCACTGTGAGGCGATCGTTTTGAAAGTGTATTTAGAGACGTATTCAATTGGATTTAATAACTCCAGATCAATTCCACTGTGGTCAAGGAGTAGCGTCTTTGCTTGGTAATCGAGATGTCCACGGTCCCAGGTTAGAAACCCGCCACTCCTTAAACATTGATTAATAATCGACATTGGCGGCCGAAGACTTCTGGCATGAGAAGTCTCGCTCATTCTGCCAACGGCCTTCTCAAGAGGGCGGAGGAGCGGACACAGGTTCAGGGCACTCTCTCGTCCTAGGAGTGGGAAATTGCCCCTAAAGGCAGAAGAATCAGCAATGATGAACGGCATGAGGATGCAGAAGGCAATGGAAATCATTGCAATAAAGACCCATATCGTGTATTCACAGGCCATGTGGCCTGTAACAAAAAAAGTGTCATGATGACCATTCCATTAGCAAAAGATTTCGGAATAATCCCCCATTCGGATCTCCGGGAGGGGCCTGCCAATGGGGAGGTGACCATGAGAAAAGACTGAATAATCAACGAAAGTATAATGTTCTGTGAGTTGGAGTGTGAAACTAGAAAGTCTGAAAAGGGAAATGCAAAGGCTCAGTCTAGGTATTGTGCGTATCAGTGAAGTGAAATGGGAAGAAAACATGGATTTGTGGTCAGATGAGTATAGGGCAATATCAACAGCTTCAGAAAATAGTTTAACGGGAGTAGGATTCGTTATGAATAGGAAGGTCGGGAAAAGAGTGTGTTACTGTGAACAGTTCAGTGATAGGGTTGTTCTTATTAGAATCGACAGCAAACCAAAAGCGACAACGACAGTTCAGGTATACATGCCGACGTCGCAAGCAGAAGATGAAGAGATAAGAAAGTATGTGAGGATATTGAAAATGTAAGACATTAAATGTAAAAGTCGTAGACTAGGGCCTCCCGTCGGCTAGACCATTCGCCGGGTGCAAGTCTTTCGAGATGACGCTACTTCGGCGACTTGCGCGTCGATGGGGATGAAATGATGATGATTAGGACAACACAATACCGAGTCCCTGAGCGAAGAAAAATCTCCGACCCAGCCGGGAATCGATCCCGGGCCTATAGGATTGACAATCTGTCGCGCTGACCACGCAGCTACCGGGGGCGGAGGGTAAGACATTGAAAAGGTTATACATTGTATAAAGGGAGATGAAAATCTAATAGTCGTGTAGGGGAAGGAGTAGAAGAAAATTTGACAGGAGGACATGTGCTTGGGACAAGGAATGAGAGACGAGAAAGACATACTGAGTTCTGTAATAAATTTCAGCGAATACTCTGTTCAAGAATCACAAGAGCAGGAGATATACTTGAAAAAGGCCAGGCTATACAGGAAGATTTCAGTTGGATTACATCCGAAATCAGATACTTCATTATAAGGCGTACCCAGGAGAAAATGTTGACTCTGATCACAACAGAGTAGTGATGAAGAGTAGGCTGAAGTTTAAGAGATTAGTTAGGAAGAATCAATACTCAAAGAAGTGGGATACTGTAGTACTAAGGAATGACGAGATACGCTTGAAGTACTCTAAGGCTATAGACAGAGCAATAAAGATTAGCTCAGTAGGCAGTACAGTTGACGAGGAATGCACATCTTTAAAAAGGGCAATCACAGAAGTTGATAAGGAAAACATAACACAAAGAAGGTAACTGCAAAGTAATTATTGGTAACTGAAGAAATAATTCAGTTCATCGATGAAAGGAGTAAGTACAATGTTCCGAGAAACTCAGGTATACAGAAACACAAGTCACTGAGGAATGAAATAAATAAGAAGTGCAGGGAAGCCAAGTCGGAATGACTGCATAAAAAACGAAAAAGAAATGATTGTCGGAAGGACAGACTCAGCATAAAAAAAAGTCAAAAAACATTCGGTGAAATTAAAAGAAAGGATGGTAACATTAAGAGTGCAACAGGAATTCCACTGTTAAATGCAAAAGAGAAAGCAGATGGGTCAAAAGAATACACTAAAAGCCTTTATGAGAGGAAGATTTTTCTGATGTGATAAAAGAAGAAACAGTAATCGGTTTACAAGATATAGGGGATCCAATATTGGAATCAGAATTTAAAAGAGCTTTGGAGGACTTAAGATCAAATCAGGCAGAAGGGATAGATAACATTCCATCTGAATTCCTAAAATAATTGGGGAAAGTGGCAACAAAACGACTATTTACGTTGGTGTGTAGAATGTATGAGTCTGGCGACATCTTACTTTCGGAAAATTATCATCCATACATTTCCGAAGACTGCAACAGCTGACAAGTGCGAAAATTATCGCACAATCAGCTTAACAGCTCATACATCCAAGTTGCTGACAAGAATAATATACAGAGGAATGGAAAAGACAATTGAGGATGTGCTAGATGACGACCAGTTTGGCTTTAGAAATGATAAAGGCACGAGAGAGGCAGTTTTAACTTCGCGGTTGATAATTTAACCAATACTAAAGAAAAATCAAGACACGTTCATAGGATTAGTCGACCTGGGAAAAGCGTTCGACAATGTAAAATGGTGCAAGATGTTCGAAATTCTGAGAAAAATAGGGGGTAAGCTATAGGAAGAGACGGGTAATATGCAATATGTACAGGAGCCAAGATGAAATAATAAGAGTGGAAGATCAATAATGAAGCGCTCAGATTAAAAAGGGTGTAAGACAGTGAAATAGTGAACGAGTACATAATACGTATTGAGAGTGATTCGAAGGAAGATGAAAGGAATGAGAAGTGGCAGAAATGTGAACAGTGAGAAACTTAACTTCAGGACTGATGGTCACGAAGCAGATGAAGCTAAGGAAATCTGTTACCTAGGCAGTAAAATAACCAATGATGGATGGAGCAAGGAGGACATCGAAAAAAGTAAAAAGGGCATTCCTGGCCAAGAGAAGACTACTAGTATCAAACATGGGCCTTAATTTGAGGAAGAAATTTGTGAGAATGTATGTCTGGAGTACAGCATTGTATGGTAGTGAAACATGGACTGTCTCAAAACCGGAACAGAGGAGAATGGAAGCATTTGAGATGTGGTGCTACAGACGAATGTTGAAAATTAGATGGACTGATAGGGTAGGGTATGAGGGGGTTCTGCGCAGAATCGGAGAGGAAAGGGATATGTGGAAAACACTGATAGTGAGAAGGGACAGGATGAGAGGACATCTGTTAAGACATGAGGGAATGACTTCCATGGTACTAGAGGGAGCTGTAGAGGGCAAAAAACTGTAGAGAAAGACAGAGATTGGAATACATCCAGCAAATAATTGAGGAATTAGGTTGCAAGTGCTACTCGGAGATGTAAAGGTTGGCACACATATCAAACCAGTAAGAAGACTGATGACCACAAAAAAAGAAAAAAATTCTCTGGAACTTGCTCATGCTGAAAGAAAAGGGAAGGATATGTTATTTCCCACAAAAGTGCGTGAAGTGTCTCAGGGAAGTTTCACAAGTGTGGCGTTTTTTTTTTTTTTTTTTTTTTTTTTTTTTTTTTTTTACAGTCTGTGTTTAAGAGCGATGGAATGAAACGTGTAATTACATCACAAATTGTTGAAATATTCTTGCGTCATCTGCAATGCTCTCTCTCTCACTCTCTTTGTGCAGTAGCACATTTAGCTTCTGTGACATGTTCAAGATATGCATGTGACAATACACTGCACATTGCTTAAACACCAGATTTAATAACTCCCGAAGCAGTATATATTCAACGACAAAGGGTATCCGTATGCCACAAGGAATGCTGCGGCTATTTCAAATGCGGCAGAAAGTACTTAGTGCATGGCTGTCCTGTGGCTGCTGCATGGGTCCACCGCGGAGACTCTGGCAGGGAGTGCACACACCAGAGTGGGTGAACGTCTTGTTTCTTCCACTTAGGAAGACTGACTGGACTTTTATCGAATGATCTACAGTCACAGCACAAGCACTAATCAGCATGAGTTGCAAAGTGTAACTGAGCCCCGTCCTGCTGCATCTTCAGTATTTGCAGCTTCTTCATACATTCACCAAATACCATTGCTTTCGAAACATCATGAAGGTGGCTATGGATAGAGTCCTCAGCTGCATGATCTGTTAATCTCCTCCTTCTCCAGCGCAGACATCTCATCCATTGAACATGTAGAACTCTCAGGCGGCTCAGCACAGAATGAGCGAATTTCCCGCCATTTTCCCCAGACCGCCATCTTGAATTATGTCGTCGGAGGGGAGGGTCGAAGGACCCTCTGGTGGTGGTGTTGTCAACTATGTAAGTAGGACTCCAGAGCTCAAGGTGAACACACTGGATGTAGTTACTGTCTATGACAACTCAAATTGTTTAAATAAACAATATACTGCAATGCATACAAAATAAGACATCCATCCTAACTGGCAGCCCAGCAAGGACTGATTCCTTTTCCCATCAATTTACAGATGGGGAAGGGGAGGGAAGTGGAGCGGAGGGGACGAGGGTGGAGTTAGGTTAGTGGAGGTAGCGCAATTGACCTATTTTACCATCAAAGTTTGAAGTTTCTGACATGACGTCAGCACGACATTGCCACAACTACGGCAATTTTGAATAAATTCGGCAACAATGCAGCATCAGGTTATCAATTTCGTCCCACTACTGTCGAGTACCTAGCAACAAATATTATATTAAAATTTAAAAGTGTTGCAACTGAGAAAATTTTGTGAATACTAAATTTAATAGTCTATGTGTTACATTATTACTCTACTACACACTAACAAATCAGTAACAGAACTCTAAAAGCAGTTTCAAGTTAAAAACATTTTGAAATACGAGCTGTTTGGCAAATTACGCAAATTTCCATTTTCAAGGCAGGGAAAGTTGTTAAGGCATTAAAGGAACTCATTTCATTTTCAAATATCTTATGTTTCACTGTACACAGTCTTCTTCTATTTGAAGGTAAAAGATGGTGCACGACTGACGAAGTATGGCTTTAACCGTCCACACGTTCTATAACTATGAAGGGCATTCAATAAGTAATGCAACACATTTTTTCTTAAAGCAGATTCATTTTATTCAAGGTTCCAACACGTCATATTACTCCCCCTCTCTTGGTTACAAACCTCTGTTTTTCAACATAATCTCCGTTCATAGCGTATTATGTACACCTAAGCTGATGGTTCAAAAGGTATTACGTTCAGGAGATATTTCCCAGCATGCGTTGTTAGCGTGCTCTTTTGATGGTTGTTCCCACTATTTTGATCTTACAGCTCACAGTGTGGTGTTAATTGCTTGACTGTGCTCATTTTCATTACCATGGAGAGGGGAGGGGGAGGCCCTTTGCCCATGGCAGAGAGATTGGAAGGTATTAGAAAACTAAAGAACAGCATGAAAAGGTAGCTCAGAATGACAATTAGAAGTTATAATACCTCCTGTACTTTACGAATGGTCATTTTCAGTGAAATTTGTAATGTCAGTGCATTGATGTGTTATCCGGAAAATGCATATGGCGGTTTCTCGTAATTATTACTTCACCGACCAAGAACATCATGTGTTCTCAGGCAGGCTGTTCTTGAGGTACACCCACTTTTTGTGGGTCATCAGTTCTCTAATTTGATGCGGCGCACCATGAATCGCTCTCCTATGTCAGTCTCTTCATATCATAAGGGGACTACGTCTACTTGTATCACCGTTTTAGAGCAAACTGATGGTACATGCACGACATGGCCACATAAACGTGACAGAATTGATCTCTCCAGGTGGCCAAGCGTTTAGAAAGATTAACATTTTCGGCGCGCTTTGGATGTGGCATGTACCATATACGTTAGAGCAGTTTCGTGGCAGAACGTGATGCAACATATAGAAAACAGAACGGTAATCCGAGAGTCGTGGGGTCTAGTCCCTATACAGAAACTTTTTTCAATTTTTATATGATTTGCACTACAAATAAACCAAAATAATGCTAGTATATTGTACTCATTAATATTTTTGTCAAAGTTATCAGAAGGAAAGGCAAAGGAAAATCTGGGATTGCAAATAGTTTTCCAAGAAAGCATTGTACTTACAGCATCCATTGCGACTCTGCAAATGACTGTTCAAAAAAGGATTGTAATTAAGGGTTTAATTCTTCCTTGGAAATTTATTTCCAGTTCCGAATTATCCTTTGCCATTTCTTCGCATGCCTTTTATTAAAATATTAATAAATACTGTATTTTGAGCATCATTCGGTTTATTTGCAGCGCAGCTAAGGTAAAAATTGAAAAGTAAAAGACGCTCTGTACAGTTTCCACTGCGCCAATAGCTGCCGTGAAAGTACGTTAACATACAAGGGCTATTCAGACACTAAGGTCTGCTTGGGCGAAAAATGGAAACGATAGCGAAAATCCGATGAAGTGTTGCACAGATGTGTTGGGCAGTGTCTCTAGTACGCACGTCAATTGCGTCAGGTGCTCTTTTCAGTTCTGTGCGCACAGTGAGCACGTAAAGATGCCTAGATAAATAAGACTCCCGCCAAGTATGAGGGCTTGGTGAGAAATTTCGCCTGAAGTCACGCAGCCCACATAACGTAACTACCACGCGTTTCCTTCAAATGTTCAATTATGTGTGAATTCCTAAGGGACCAAACTACTGAGGTCATCGGTTTCTAGACTTACACATTACTTAAACCAATTTAAAGTAACTTATGCTAAGGACAACACACACTCATGCCCGAGGGAGGACTTGAACCTTCGGTGGGAGCGACAGCGCAATCCGTAACATGGCGCCTCTAACCGCTCGGCCACTGCGCCCGACATGTTTCCTTCTTCATGACAATTCTCGGCCGTACTCTCTAGGGGCAATGAAGATGCTCTTGCAGCGTTCTCGAGGGGAAGTGTTTGATCACTCACAATACAGGACGGTAATTGGTTTCCGAAAAATGGTTCAAATGGCTCTGAGCACTATGGGACTTAACATCTGAGGTCATCAGTCCCCTAGACTTTGAACTACTTAAACCTAACTAACCTAAGGACATCACACACAGCCATGTCCGAGGCAGTATTCGAACCTGCGACCGTAGCAGCAGCGCGGTTTCGGACTGAAGCGCCTAGAACCACTCGGCCACAATTGCCGGCGTAATTGGTTTCCCCTGAGTTTCATCTCTGCCCACACGAACCGCTGGCTATAAAGTCAACATTTTGGTACAGACATCGAGCTAACGACTAGCGTAGAGAATTTGCGGAAAGTACAAGTGCCTGCTTTCTATGACGAGGATACTGGAAACTTGGTTCAAAGCCACGAAAAGTGTGTCAGTCGGAGCGGCGACTACGTAGAGAAGTAGCTGCAAGATGTAACTAACTGTTGCAAATAAAACATTTTCGATTTTGGCAGCTGTTTCCACTTCGCGACCGATCGGACCTTACGTTCCGAATAGCCCTCGCATAAGGGGCAGTCAAATGAAAACGAGACAGATGTAATAAAGTAAGTAAACTGTTCATTGTTTCAGAAGTCATCGCCGCAATATTATTAACGCCGTATGTTAAGTCTACTGTGAGACAAGACGGTAAGTCTCTGTGGAAAAATGTCGGCAGTTGCCTCTGAAACCATGATTGTACCAAGACGTGCACCTCTTCGACCGAAGGAAATTGACGATCAGGATCGTCTTTCTTCAGGGCTCCAAAAATACGGAAATTGCATGGGGAGAGAACGGGACTGTAAGGAGGATGTGTAAGGGCTTCCCAGTGAAACTCTGTAGCCTATTCGAAACAACCTTGGCAACATGCGGGCGGGCGTTTTGTTGGCAGGTTGTTTCAACTATGCTACACGAGTTTCGCTGAAAGGCCCATACAAAATAACCTCGCGGCAATTGAGTTAATTTCACCAGTTGTGTTCGTAGACACCTGCTGGCAGATCCGTGATGTTTACGCAGTACAGCTCACGAAAAGTGACAGCAAATGAACGTGTAGGCTTTTTGACTTTGCACTGCCCACTAAGGTTCCAGAATACCGAAGCTGGCTTTCGTGCTGCAACTTAAATAGAACGGTATACAGAAAAGGTCATAATCAAAAGGCAGCAATTTCGTCGCTCTGTATACGGTCGCTGCAAAATCGGCCGAAACGTCGGTTTTGTCGTACAACCGATTTGGTGTATAGAGTCCTGCATAACCGAGTAAGCGAGCACAAAATACGAGATGGGGCGAGCACACCCTAACTGGATAGGATGCCCGCACTAGTTCTAGTGACCGAGCATACAAGCCGTGACCGAACACGTAGCACGCAACTTCAATCACATTACACGTGTCATTATCCGTGTGAGACTACAGCCACTACGGGCTTCTCATTTGCGGTGTGTCTGCAATCATGCAGCGCGAAGAAACCAGTGCAGTAAGACGTAAGATTGTAAGACGTAAGATTGAAACCAATGTTTACACATTGAAGAAATGCGAATGTTTAAAAAGCCAAGTATGGAGTACATTTCTGTTGGTTGTAGATGAAATCAGTGCGTCTACTGGGTACGTATCGAAGCATAAACTACTCCACGTTATTGTGTTTCCAGTCGGAAACCACTCATTTAAAGAACCACAGTTGCAAGGAACCTCAAAAAGATACCGGCAGTAATAAAAAATAGTATTACAGCAAGGTGTGTTGCAGTGTGTGCTAAAGATATGAGACCTTTTAATGCTGTTTCAGGTGAAGGTTTCAGAGAACTAGGCCAAGAATTAATACATCTAGGTGCGCATTATGGAGAAGTTAACGTGGCAGATGTCATGCCACATCCCTCTACTATAAGCAGACATGTCAAAGAACAAGCTGATGCAATACGAAGCAGCATAATGCCTTCTGTTTTTGCGGAAGTTATTAATAAAACATATGCTGCGACAGTTGATATGTGGACTGATTCGCATAATCAGGTGCACTATTGGACGCTTACAACACATTACATTAACACAGATTGGTCTCTAGTGAACAATATTGTATTTATAACAAAATTCCCGGACGTTAAGAAGACGGGTCAAATATTATGAAATAAATTGAAGAGCGGATGGCTGATTGGGACATTTCGTAAGACATATTGCACAGAGTTTGTTTTTGTCTCCGACCAGGGTGCCAATGCAGTAAACGCTTTGGAAAATCACGAAAGGATTCCTTGTGCTGCTCATTGCATAAACACAGCACTTACCCAAACTTTCGATGAAGATAACTTCTTGTTAAATCATACCACGAACATCGCATGAACAGTAATACTGTAAAATGATAGTAAAGTGCGTTAAGAAGAGTGGTGTCTGCTCGTCTTTGAAATCATCGTTGAAACAAGAGGTCTTCACACGCTGGAACAGCTTGTACACTATGCTGGAATCCTCACACACTCAGTATAACGAAGTTGCTACTTTCTGACGGAAAAGGACTCTGCTTACAAATGGTTCAAATGGCTCTGAGCACTATGGGACTTAACAGCTGTGGTCATCAGTCCCCTAGAACTTAGAACTACTTAAACCTAACTAACCTAAGGACAGCACACACATCCATGCCCGAGGCAGGATTCGAACCTGCGACCGTAGCAGTCGCGCGGTTCCGGACTGCGCGCCTAGAACCGCGAGACCACCGCGGCCGGCACTCTGCTTACAGATTGCAAGGATATGATAATAAGCTTGCAGGAAAAACTACGGATTTTCTGAGACCATTTAAAGAGACCACAGATGGATTAACATAATCGTTTTCGAATCGTTAGTGGATATTGTATTATAGAGAAACGAGAATGTTATTATTGGTATAATATTTCATTAACGTAAAACACCTCGCTTTTACAGGAACGTTTCGATGATTCCCACATCAGTTCTGTATTACTTGTCTCTTTTGTTTATTATCATAGATCCTTCAAGTACTGAGTCATCACTACCCAGAGAGAGAGAGAGAGAGAGATCGTTCCAAGGAATGGAGGAACAACAGATAATACGCAGCAGATGAAGTAGAGCTCTACATTTTAATGCACCCCGGAGATGATGATGATGACATCTTAAAGTGGTGGAGCAGACATGAAACAGACCTGCCAGGCCTGGCTGCAGTTGCAAGACGTATTTTATGTATCCCAGCAACAAGTGCACCTAGTGGAAGATGCTTTAGTAAAGCCGGCATGTTACTAACAAATCGCTGCAGCCAATTAAATCCGGAACGCGTTAGTGATTTACTGCCGTTCAACAATAACTAAAATTTTGTTTCTCTTCCAAACAAGTGAAAAGTACAAGCTACGTCTGTAAATGTTTAACGTTCTTTGTATGATTTATTTATGAAGATGGTTGTCTTCTAGATGACAGGGACAGCACTTATTTAATGTTTCCTATTAATGAAAGGAAAAATATGTCTTCCGTTTGGAAATGAGACTCGTCTTCTATCCGCGATTGTATTGAAATATCATGAAATATCATTTTACTTTCGAAGTGCTTTATAAATTTAGCTGTGTCACATACCCGTTCTTGGAAACGTTACTTTTGTATTAAAAGAGAGGATACAGAGGTAAATACATTGTTTGCGCGCGCGCGCGCGCGCGCGCGTTGTGTGTGTATGTGTGTGTGTGTGTGTGTGTGTGTGTGTGTGTGCGTCTGTGTGTGTGTGTGTGAGAGAGAGAGAGAGAGGCGTTAGATTCGTACAGTACAGTGCAGCGAGCCGGGGCGAGGCGAGGTGAGACGTCAGCGGTGACCGGTCATGCTCGGTTATCCGCGTGTCCGGAATCCGGACAACAGACATGGGGCGAGTACGTGGCCGAGCCGAGTCGTGTGGGGCCGGACACGAGCGGCTCGGTTCCCCCGTCAACGGGCGAGCAGTGACCAGTCAAACATTGAGCGTTGCAGCACTCTATTGGTGTAACAAAACGAGGCAGCCTAATACAAGAACGTATTTTATTTGGATCAAACGAGAACACTTTCAGTATGTCAGATGCAGTTGGTAGGATCATACACTACCGGCCATTAAAATCGCTACACCACGAAGATGACGTGCTAAAGACGCGAAATTTAACCGACAGGAAGAAGATGCTGTGATATGCAAATGATTAGCTTTTCAGAGCATTCACACAAGGTTGGCGCCGGTGGCGACACCTACAACAGTGCTGACATGAGGAAAGTTTCCAGCCGATTTCTCATACACAAACAGCAGTTGACCGGCGTTGCCTGGTGACAGGTTGTTGTGATGCCTCGTGTAAGGAGGAGAAATGCGTACCATCACGTTTCCGACTTTGATGAAGGTCGTATTGTAGCCTATCGCGATTGCGGTTTATCGTATCGCGACTTTGCTGCTCGCGTTGGTCGAGATCCAATGACTGTTAGCAGAATGTGGTATCGGTGGGTTCAGGAGGGTAATACGGAACGCCGTGCTGAATCCCAACGGCCTCGTATCACTAGCAGTCGAGATGACAGGCATCTTACTCGCATGGCTGTAACAGATCGTGCAGCCACATCTCGATCCCTGAGTCAACAGATGGGGACGTTTGCAAAACAACAACCATCTGCACGAACAGTTGGACGACGTTTGCAGCGGCATGGACTATCAGCTCGGAGACCATGGCTGCGGTTACCCTTGACGCTGCATCACAGACAGGAGCGCCTGCGATGGTGTATTCAACGACGAACCTGGGTGCACAAATGGCAAAACGTCATTTTTTCGGATGAATCCAGGTTCTGTTTACAGCATCATGATGGTCGCATCCGTGTTTGGCGACATCGCGGTGAACGCACATTGGAAGCGTGTATTCGTCATCGCCATACTGGCGTATCACCTGGCGTGATGGTATGGATGGGGTGCCGTTGGTTACAAGTCTCGGTCACCTCTTGTTTGCATTGACGACACTTTGAACAGTGGACGTTACATTTCAGATGTGTTACGACCCGTGGCTCTACGTTTCATTCGATCCCTGCGAAACCCTACATTTCAGCAGGATAATGCACGACCGCATGTTGCAGGTCCTGTACGGGCCTTTCTGGATACAGAAAATGTTCGACTGCTGCCCTGGCCAGCACATTCTCCAGATCTCCCACCAACTGAAAACGTCTGGTCAGTGGTGGCCGAGCAACTGGCTCGTCACAATATGCCAGTCAGTACTCTTGATGAACTGTGGTATCGTTTTGAAGCTGCATGGGCAGCTGTACCTGCACACGCCACCCTAGCTCTGTTTGACTCAATGCCTAGGCGTACCAAGGCCGTTATTACGGCCTGGGGTGGTTGTTATGGGTACTGATTTCTCAGGATCTATGCACCCAAATTGGCTCTGAGCACTGTGGGACTCAACTGCTGAGGTCATTAGTCCCCTAGAACTTAGAACTAGTTAAACCTAACTAACCTAAGGACATCACAAACATCCATGCCCGAGGCAGGATTCGAACCTGCGACCGTAGCGGTCTTGCGGTTCCAGACTGCAGCGCCTTTAACCGCACGGCCATTTCGGCCGGCATGCACCCAAATTGCGTGAAAATGTAAATACATGTCAGTTATAGTATAGTATATTTGTCCAGTGAATACCCGTTTATCATCTGCATATCTTCTTGGTGTAGCAATTTTAATGGCCAGTAGTGTAGTATTTTCATTATCGAAATGTAATCACTGTCAGGTCCACAGGACGGTGTTCTGAATCACTAAATTTCCTGAATTCACTGACCCTTTTCAAATGTGTTGATTCTTCATCATGTTGTTGGAGCTGTTCCGTTTCGTTGCTTGTCGGCGTATAACGAGATACCTTACAGCCAGGCCTGAATGAAACAGGAGTGCCAGAAGCTGTGCTGTAAGACGCGTGCAGTAAATTGCAGGCGGCCGGCAGCGGCGGCTGGCAGGTGTTCCGGCTGCACAGCTGCCTGCTGGCAGGTGCCGCGGCACGTCTGCCGCTGGTAGCTATTTCGCGGACGCTGACTCCCGTCCTCCTCTTGGCCGGTCGCCAGTGACGAAGCACCAGGGGACGGTGTCGCTCCCATTCAAGATACTTCGGAACGCTTATTTTTTGCTTATTTATTAATCGGCTCCTGGTGTAGATATCATGGAGCACAGACGGTACTTCCCATCGTGTGTGACGGCATAACAAGCACGTAACGGCTGATAACAGGCTATACTGGTACATCACGGTAGCTAATAAAGCTACAATAAGTTTAGATTATTGAAGAAAAATGCAAATAATAATACAGAAAGACTAATTCTGCTGAACTAAAACTTAGTTTTATACTTCTAAGATGGAATCCTTATAGTAAATCTTTGTGATGGTCGTAATTTGGCTTCTTTCTGGGAAGTTATTTATGTAGCGAACAGTTAGTAAAGCCGCGACGTCTTAAATGACGCGTTGAAAGAAAGGAAATTTAGGCTTTAACGTCTAGTCGACATCGAGGAGGAGGAGGAGGGAGGTGATTAATATATCACGTCGCGTCGACATCTAGATCATTAGACACCAGTCGTCGACATCGACGTCATTAGAGACGGAGCAGAAGCTCGGAATGCTTCAAGAATGGGAAAGGATATCGGCCGTGCTCTTTCAAAGGAACATTCCCAGCATTTGGCTGGAGCTATGTATGAAACATAACGGAAAAAAAAACCGGACTCGGATTTTAATTGCAGTTGCCCTTAACAAAACTTATTTTGAAGTAATTAACGTCTCTCCATCACATGTATATGTTGTTGTTGTTGTTGTGGTCTTCAGTCCCGAGACTGGTTTGATGCAGCTCTCCATGCTACTCTATCCTGTGCAAGCTTCTTCATCTCCCAGTACCTACTGCAACCTACATCCTTCTGAATCTGCTTAGTGTATTGATCTCTTGGTCTCCCTCTACGATTTTTACCCTCCGCGCTGCCCTCCAATGCTAAATTTGTGATCCCTTGATGCCTCAAAACATGTCCTACCAACCGATCCCTTCTTCTAGTCAAGTTGTGCCACAAACTTCTCTTCTCCCCAATCCTATTCAATACCTCCTCATTAGTTACGTGATCTACCCACCTTATCTTCAGCATTCTTCTGTAGCACCACATTTCGAAAGCTTCTATTCTCTTCTTGTCCAAACTGGTTATCGTCCATGTTTCACTTCCATACATGGCTACACTCCATACAAATACTTTCAGAAACGACTTCCTGACACTTAAATCTATACTCGATGTTAACAAATTTCTCTTCTTCAGAAACGATTCCCTTGCCATTGCCAGTCTACATTTTATATCCTCTCTACTTCGACCATCATCAGTTATTTTACTCCCTAAATAGCAAAACTCCTTTACTACTTTAAGTGTCTCATTTCCTAATCTAATCCCCTCAGCATCACCCGATTTAATTTGACTACATTCCATTATCCTCGTTTTGCTTTTGTTGATGTTCATCTTATATCCTCCTTTCAAGACACTGTCCATTCCGTTCAACTGCTCTTCCAAGTCCTTTGCTGTCTCTGACAGAATTACAATGTCATCGGCGAACCTCAAAGTTTTTACTTCTTCTCCATGAATTTTAATACCTACTCCGAATTTTTCTTTTGTTTCCTTTACTGCTTGCTCAATATACAGATTGAATTACATCGGGGATAGGCTACAACCCTGTCTCACTCCTTTCCCAACCACTGCTTCCCTTTCATGCCCCTCGACTCTTATAACTGCCATCTGGTTTCTGTACAAATTGTAAATAGCCTTTCGCTCCCTGTATTTTACCCCTGCCACCTTCAGAATTTGAAAGAGAGTATTCCAGTTAACGTTGTCAAAAGCTTTCTCTAAGTCTACAAATGCTAGAAACGTAGGTTTGCCTTTTCTTAATCTTTCTTCTAAGATAAGTCGTAAGGTTAGTATTGCCTCACGTGTTCCAACATTTCTACGGAATCCAAACTGATCTTCCCCGAGGTCCGTTTCTACCAGTTTTTCCATTCGTCTATAAAGAATTCGCGTTAGTATTTTGCAGCTGTGACTTATTAAACTGATAGTTCGGTAATTTTCACATCTGTCAACACCTGCTTTCTTTGGTATTGGAATTATTATATTCTTCTTGAAGTCTGTGGGTATTTCGCCTGTCTCATACATCTTGCTCACCAGATGGTAGAGTTTTGTCATGACTGGCTCTCCCAAGGCCATCAGTAGTTCTAATGGAATGTTGTCTACTCCCGGGGCCTTGTTTCGACTCAGGTCTTTCAGTGCTCTGTCAAACTCTTCACGCAGTATCTTATCTCCCATTTCATCTTCATCTACATCCTCTTCCATTTCCATAATATTGTCCTCAAGTACATCGCCCTTGTATAAACCCTCTATATACTCCTTCCACCTTTCTGCCTTCCCTTCTTTGCTTAGAACTGGGTTGCCATCTGAGCTCTTGATATTCATACAAGTGGTTCTCTTCTCTCCAAAGGTCTCTTTAATTTTCCTGTAGGCAGTATCTATCTTACCCCTAGTGAGACAAGCCTCTACATCCTTACATTTGTCCTCTAGCCATCCCTGCTTAGCCATTTTGCACTTTCTGTCGATCTCATTTTTGAGACGTTTGTATTCCCTTTTGCCTGCTTCATTTACTGCATTTTTATATTTTCTCCTTTCATCAATTAAATTCAATATTTCTTCTGTTACCCAAGGATTTCTATTAGCCCTCGTCTTTTTACCTACTTGATCCTCTGCTGCCTTCACTACTTCATCCCTCAGAGCTACCCATTCTTCTTCTACTGTATTTCTTTCCCCCATTCCTGTCAATTGTTCCCTTATGCTATCCCTGAAACTCTCTACAACCTTTGGTTCTTTCAGTTTATCCAGGTCCCATCTCCTTAAATTCCCACCTTTTTGCAGTTTCTTCAGTTTCAATCTGCAGTTCATAACCAATAGATTGTGGTCAGAATCCACATCTGCCCCTGGAAATGTCTTACAATTTAAAACCTGGTTCCTAAATCTCTGTCTTACCATTATATAATCTATCTGATACCTATTAGTATCTCCAGGATTCTTCCAGGTATACAACCTTCTTTTATGATTCTTGAACCAAGTGTTAGCTATGATTAAGTTATGCTCTGTGCAAAATTCTACAAGGCGGCTTCCTCTTTCATTTCTTCCCCCCAATCCATATTCACCTACTATGTTTCCTTCTCTCCCTTTTCCTACTGACGAATTCCAGTCACCCATGACTATTAAATTTTCGTCTCCCTTCACTACCTGAATAATTTCTTTTATCTCGTCATACATTTCATCAATTTCTTCATCATCTGCAGAGCTAGTTGGCATATAAACTTGTACTACTGTAGTAGGCATGGGCTTTGTGTCTATCTTGGCCACAATAATGCGTTCACTATGCTGTTTGTAGTAGCTAACCCGCACTCCTATTTTTTTATTCATTATTAAACCTACTCCTGCATTACCCCTATTTGATTTTGTATTTATAACCCTGTAATCACCTGACCAAAAGTCTTGTTCCTCCTGCCACCGAACTTCACTAATTCCCACTATATCTAACTGTAACCTATCCATTTCCCTTTTTAAATTTTCTAACCTACCTGCCCGATTAAGGGATCTGACATTTCACGCTCCGATCCGTAGAATGCCAGTTTTCTTTCTCCTGATAACGACGTCCTCTTGAGTAGTCCCCGCCCGGAGATCCGAATGGGGGACTATTTTACCTCCGGAATATTTTACCCAAGAGGACGCCATCATCATTTAATCATACAGTAAAGCTGCATGTCCTCGGGAAAAATTACGGCTGTAGTTTCCCCTTGCTTTCAGCCGTTCGCAGTACCAGCACAGCAAGGCCGTTTTGGTTAATGTTACAAGGCCAGATCAGTCAATCATCCAGACTGTTGCCCCTGCAACTACTGAAAAGGCTGCTGCCCCTCTTCAGGAACCACATGTTTGTCTGGCCTCTCAACAGATACCCCTCCGTTGTGGTTGCACCTACGGTACGGCCATCTGTATCGCTGAGGCACGCAAGCCTCCCCACCAACGGCAAGGTCCATGGTTCATGGGGGAAGCACATGTATATATTAAAATTAAAAAATAAATCACTAGTATTCTCGTTGTGTTAATAATTATTAAACGTTAGTTAAATGTTAGTCATTACTTCGAGACAAACAGTACGCTGGTTGTATTTTATGGCAAAGCTGTAGCGTATGTCATTTAGGAGGCATTGCATTACAATGAGCTGTCGTCAGAATTCCTGGGTATAAAATATGCCTCTCAGCAGAGATTGAATTCCCAATTAGATTTTACAGTAAAATCTTTCACCCTAGTTGTGAGACTCTTCCCTAGCATTCACCAAAAATTGCACCGGATTTGTCCTTAATATGAATAATCAACTCGTATTCTTCATCTAATCAATCGAATTATTTGTTTGCAAAATGGTTCAAACGGCTCTGTGCACTATGGGACTTAACATCTGAGGTCATCAGTCCCCTAGAACTTAGAACTACTTAAACCTAACTAACCGAAGGACATCACACACATCCATGCCCGAGGCAGGATTCGAACCTGCGACAGTAGGGGTCGAGCGGATCCAGACTAAAGCGCCTAGAAACTTTCGGCCACTGCGGCCGGCTACTTGTTAGCAACTTTCACTGTTTTCCATAATACCCCATTAGAACAGGTACTTTCTTACCATATTCCTCTCTAAAATGGTTCGTGTATAATCTTCAGTAATGTTTGACAGTATCTGAATAACTGTGATTCTCTGCTATTATAAATACTGTCATGTCTCCTCAACTGACAGCTCCATTCTACAGGTATCTGCAATCCTTCAACCCAACAATATGCACTACATCCTCGTCTCGTCTATCGGGACATCAGAACATTTATTCTGGTCGCCTGTCCAGAGTAAATACCTTCTCCTGTCTCCAGGAGGCTCGCAGTCCCTTGCAGAGACTTTTTTTTGTCATTAGTCTTCTGACTGGTTTAATCTGAGCCGTCCTCAGTTATTAGTAGAATATTTTCCAATGTATCGTTCGTCCAGTGCAGTTTTTATCCTCTACAGTTCCCTCTGTTACTACGCAAGTTATTCCCTGGTGTACACTTCAAGTTAGTATTTTCCATATATTTCTTTCCTGGACGGTTTTTGGGAGAACCTCTGCATCCCTTGCCTCTTAAGTTTGCATGCTTTTCAACATCCTTCTGTAGCACCACATTTCAAACGCTTCGATGTAGTTCTTTCGCGGTGTTCGCGAAGTCCAGTACACTACTGTACTCGAAACAGTCTCAGAAATGTTTCCTCAAATTAAAGCTGATGTTCGATAGCAAAAAACCTATTTTGACCGGGAATGCCCACGTTGCCTTTTACGGAGGTGAAGGAAGAAAAAATAACGTCGTTTTGGAGTGCGTAGGGTATCCAGTTTTAAGAGTTAGAGACAGCTATGTAAGACCTGCAACGGAACAAGGCAGAAGGTATAGACAACGTTTCTTCAAAATTTCTAACGTCATGGCGGAAGCGGCTAGCAAACGATTATTGACGTAAGTGTACAGGATCTATGACACTGGAGACATGCCGTCAGAGTTTCGGACAACAGCATCCACGCAGTCATGAAGATACTAAAAGCAAACACATACGAGGACTGTCGTACAATCACATTAATAGTGAATGCATCCAAGTTTCTAGCAATAATAATACACAGAAGAATAGAAAAGAAATAAATACATTACTTGAAGATCAGTTTGGAGTCAGGAAATGTAAAGGCTCCAGAGAAGCTGTCCTGTCGCTGCACTTTATAGTGGAAACAACACTTAACAAAATCAAGACAGGTTCGTACTATTTGTCGACCTATAAAAAGCGTTCGACAACATGAAGCAGCTCAAGATGTTTTAAATTCTCAGAATAATGGTGTAACTCCTATAGGAAAAGGCTGAAAGTAGAATATGTACGAGAACTGAAAGATAATTATAAGAATTGAAGACCAAGAAGAGTGATGCGCTAGGATTAAAAATGGTATACGGCCAGGGATGTTCTCTTTCGGTTCTACTGTACATTGTGTAGATAGAAGAAGCAATCACTAAAATAAAAGAAATGTGCCAGAGTGAGATTAAAATCCAAGGTCAAAGGAAGGCAATAACAAAATTCACTGCTGGCATTGCTATCCTCTGTTAAAATGAGAGTGAGGAAGAATTAAGGAGCTGCTGAACGGAAAGAACAGTCCAACGAGTAAATTATAGGGAATGAGAGTAAATTACTCTTCATATGATATGAAGTGTTAATTCTACACCGTCTAGTCATATTAATGTGACCACCGCCTATGTTCGACATCAACGTGCAACAACCACTCACAGAAGGCATGTGGCAGCGCTAGCAATGGAGGGTATATGAAGCGTATCGGGGAGATGCAGAAAACAGTGCAGAAGATATCGTAATGCAAAAAACTGAGCGATTTATCTGACGCGCAGAACGGCATGATCACTGGCTTTCGGGCAGAGTCGAAGCATTTCCAAAACGGCTAAATTAGTGAACTGTTCACCTACCATTAGGAGAATGTAAAGTGTCACACAACTCGTAGTGTATGTCCATGGTTCGAAGAACATCGGGGCGAGTTTAGCGTACGCCGCTGGCCACCACACTCCCTGGATTAAAAACCCACCAGAGGATCTGCGGGACCACCTCGATCGGGCTGTTACCGCCATGGATCCTCAGCTGAGTAACCTAGAGCAGTTGGGCGCGGCGCTGTTGTCGGTGTGGCTCCATATCACCATTGGTACCGTCCAGCACTTCATTGATTCTACAAGTGATGCAAAAGGAGGCTATTCAGGCTGTTGAGAGCTGGTGACATTAACATGACTGGACAATGTGTATCACCGTTCATACAGTAAGTCTGAGAAAGGTGCACTTGCTCCTAGTCCTGATTTCCTGCGACAGCGAGATAGAGATTCAGCGCAGACCGCCACAGCAGAGGAGCAGCTGTTGTTCACAAGCACACACTCACAATCATTTAATTTTTCGCTGGGACAATGGATATCTAAGAAATAAATTAAAATGTTTCCAGTGTCAATCTGCATGCGTTGTGATCTTCAGTCTAAAGGGTGCTTTGATGCTGTTCTCCACACTACTCCATCTTGTGGACACCTCTTCATCTCCGAATAATTTCATTTGAATATGCTTGCTGTACCCGTCTCTTGGTCTCCTTCCGTAATTTTGGCCTTCCAGATCTTCACTCCAAAACTAAACCGAAGCTTCATTGATGTTTCAGAATGTGTCCTATCTAGGGATCCCTTCTTTTGGTCAAGTTATGCCGCATATTTATTTTCTCCCAAATATTCAGTACCTCCACATTACTTACGCAATGTGCCCATGTAATCTTCAATTCTTCTGTTGCATCACATTTCAAAATCTTCTATTATATGTATCTTCTTGTTTGAACGGCCTATCGTCCACGTTTCACTTACGTACACGACACACTGTAGGTAACTGCCCTCAGAAAAGAGGTTCTGACACTTATATTTCTCTGTGTCAGAAACTCTTTTCGTTCAGTTGCCAGTCTAAATTTTACATCTTTTCTACTTCGACCTTCATCAGTTATTCTACTGCCTAAATAGCGGAATTGATCCGCTACCTTTAGTGTCTCATTTGCTACTCTAATTCCCTCTCCATCTCCTGATTTAATTCGACAACATTCCATTGTCTTCGTCTTTCTTTAACAAAGTGTAACGTTGACAAATGTTCATCTTATATACTCCTTTCAAATACTGTCCGTTTCGTCCAACTGCGGATCTGAGTCCTTTGCTGTCTCTGAGAGAATTACAATGTCATCGGCAAACCTCAGAATCTTTATTACTTCTTCCTAAACCGTAATTCCTTCTCCAAAATTTTCTTTGGTTTCCTTCACTACTTTCTCATTGTACAAATTGAATAACATCGTGAACAGGCTGCAACCATGTCTCACTCCCTCCTCAACCACTGTTTCCGTTTCATGTCCCTCTGCCGTCTGGATTTTGTACAAGTTCCACATAAGCGTTCGCTTCCTGTTTTTCACTCCTTTCTACCTTCAGAATTTCAAAGAGTGTGTTCCATTCATCATTGCCTAAGCTTTCTCAAAGTCTATAACAGCTATAATCGTAGTTTATCTTTCTTTAACCTATCTTCGACGATAATTCACGCCCTTCTTTGGACTTTTTCGATGCACTCCGTCATTTTCTATCTGGTAAGGATCCCACAACGCGTAGCAGTATTCTAAAACAGGATGGACAAGCGTAGTGTATGCAGTCTCTTTAGTAGATTTGTTATATTTTCTTAGTGTCCTGCTAATAAAACGCAGTCTTTGATTTGCCTTCCCCACTACATTTTCTATGTGTTCTTTCCAATTTAAGTTGTTCGTAATGATAATTCCTAGGTATTTAGTTGCTTTCACGGCTTTTAGATTTGACTGATTTAACGTGTAACCGAAGTGTAACGGCTTCCTTTTAGCAGTCATGTGGATGATCTCACACTTTTCGTTATTTATGGTCAATTACCAATTATTGCACCATACAGATATCTTTTCTAAATCGTACGGCATTTTGTTCTGATCTTCTGACGACTTTTCTAGTCGATAAACGACAGCGTCATATGCAAACAATCTAAGACTGCTGCTCACGTCAATTTTTGCACCATTCAGATATCTTTTCTAAAGCGTTCGGAAATTGTTTTGATCTCCTGATGACTTTACTAATTGTCAAACGACAGCGTCATATACAAACAATCTAAGACTGCTGCATAGATTGTCTCCTAAATCGTTTTTGGAGATAAGGAACAGTAAAGGGCCTATAACAGTACCTTGGGGAACGCCAGGACTCGAGGACTTTTCGTCAATTACTTCGAACTGTGACCTCTGGACGCTAAATAATGAATCCAGTGGCATAACTAACACGATATTCCATAAACATGCAATTTCACTACAAGCCGCTTGTGTGGTACAGTGTCAAAAGCCATCTGGAAATCTAGAAATACGGAATCAATACGAAATCCCTTGAAAATAGCACTTCTTGTGAGTAAAGAGCTAGTTGTGTTTCACAAGATCGGTGTTTTCTAAATCAATGCTGACTATGTGCCAATAGACCGTTCCCGTAGAGGTAATTCATAATGTTCGAACACAATATATGTTCCAAAATCCTGCTGCATATCGACGTTAATGATATGGGCCTGTAATTTAGTGGATTACTCCTACTACCTCGGTGATAAATCTGTCAGCACCTGATTTCTTAGGAACTGGAATTATGACATGCCTGTTGAAGTCTGAGGGTAGATCCCCTTTCTCACATATAAACTATTTGATCGTCTGCTGCCTTCGCTATTTTATATCTCAAAGCTATCCATTCGTCTTCTGCCGTATTCATTTCCCCTGTTTCACATGGCCGACAGAACAGACAGCACTTGAATGTGTATATTTATGAAAAACAGGGTAATGTTTGCTTCATGCGTATGCATAGATGTCGTCCAAAGTCCTGCGGGGAACAGAATTTGCGGGGACGAGGAACGCTGCATAGCAGCACGCGATGAAAATTTGCGTCAGTCAAGGACCATGTCCAGAAGGCCAAAGCGGCAGTCTGCCCTTGGCGACAGAGCAGGGCGACTGGAGCTGTTTAGATGTTCACCTGGTGCACGTTTTCGAGGTGTTTTAAGTGCTATAGCGGCTTTCGCGTTAGTGAATGTCTTTCTAATAAATGGTCAATTCACATTGGAAAATGAAGCTCGAATTAGGCTTCTCGAATGAATATGCACGCCCCAAAAGTGCTGGAAGTAAAATGATTTCTTCGAGGTGATGTGAAGGTTACCTGTACTGATCTTGTTCGAACTACCTCTCAATTTTGAGCAGCATGGTTTACATTAAATTAGAAACTGATGCTGCATGTGACATGGTTTTAGAGGAGATAAGGGCAAGCTCAAGCTCTGACATTCAGATGGCAACATTGGTTCAGTGACTGTGGGTCATGTGGTTCTTGGACACAGGACAATCCAAACATTCAGACTCCCATTCGAAGTGCAGGCAGATGATGGCAGCTGCACTCAGGCCCTATGGAACGATTCACAGCCACATCGTGGACAAGTGGACACAGTTCTCTACATACCCTGTTTTGACTGGAGTACGACATGTATACACTGAAATCAGCAACCATGTTCCATCCTACCTCTACATCAGGGGATGTGATCATCGTATATGATGCCCACCCAAAGATCTGCTTGTGTTGTGGAAAAGAGGGCCATGTTCGCTCAAAGTGTCTGCAGTGCTGTATTTCTTAGCTCTGATCTCTAGATCTAATGTCTCCACCACCTCGACATCTGTACCTCTCACATATGCAGTGACACACAATATGGATGCATGGGCCTGACTACCCATAGGATTTTTCGGAACTGGCGATGCCAAGAAAGGATGAGGAGCAGCAGCTGACGCGTAATGGGGTCCCCTCTCCTCATGCTACGCCAGTTGTTGATGGTGGTAAAGAGGAGCCCCAAAGCGGAATGGAAGTGGATACAATGGTTGTGCCCATGGCCGCCTTTGTGCTAGATGTCAGGTTTTGCTCCTGTTATCTGATGCAGAAGCGCACTCTCAGTCCCGAAGAGGAATAAGAAGCGAAAGATGTCCTCAGTTGGTGCGCTCACGAGACATACCAGAGCCAGTGCTACATCCAACGATGAACTTCTGATGGACACTCCGTGCCTGACCCGAGTCCTTCCACGATGCCTGTCGCCAGACGTGCAGCTGTTGATTGTTGATCAAGCCTGCCGCCGTTGTATTAGCAGCTGCCAGCAGCAAGTCGTATACTCTTTTGTGTTGTTGTTGTGGTCTTCAGTCCTGAGACTGGTTTGATGCAGCTCTCCATGCTACTCTATCCTGTGCAAGCTTCTTCATCTTCCAGTACCTACTGCAACCTACATCCTTCTGAATCTGCTTAGTGTATTCATCTCTTGGTCTCCCTCTACGATTTTTACCCTCCACGCTGCCCTCCAATGCTAAATTTGTGATCCCTTGATGCCTCAAAACATGTCCTACCAACCGATCCCTTCTTCTAGTCAAGTTGTGCCACAAACGTCTCTTCTCCCCAATCCTATTCAATACCTCCTCATTAGTTACGTGATCTACCCACCTTATCTTCAGCATTCTTCTGTAGCACCACATTTCGAAAGCTTCTATTCTCTTCTTGTCCAAACTGGTTATCGTCCATGTTTCACTTCCATACATGGCTACACTCCATACAAATACTTTCAGTAACGACTTCCTGACACTTAAATCTATACTCGATGTTAACAAATTTCTCTTCTTCAGAAACGATTTCCTTGCCATTGCCAGCCTACATTTTATATCCTCTCTACTTCGACCATCATCAGTTATTTTACTCCCTAAATAGCAAAACTCCTTTACTACTTTAAGTGTCTCATTTCCTAATCTAATCCCCTCAGCATCACCCGATTTAATTTGACTACATTCCATTATCCTCGTTTTGCTTTTGTTGATGTTCATCTTATATCCTCCTTTCAAGACACTGTCCATTCCGTTCAACTGCTCTTCCAAGTCCTTTGCTGTCTCTGACAGAATTACAGTGTCATCGGCGAACCTCAAAGTTTTTACTTCTTCTCCATGAATTTTAATACCTACTCCGAATTTTTCTTTTGTTTCCTTTACTGCTTGCTCAATATACAGATTGAATAACATCGGGGAGAGGCTACAACCCTGTCTCACTCCTTTCCCAACCACTGCTTCCCTTTCATGCCCCTCGACTCTTATAACTGCCATCTGGTTTCTGTACAAATTGTAAATAGCCTTTCGCTCCCTGTATTTTACCCCTGCCACCTTCAGAATTTGAAAGAGAGTATTCCAGTTAACGTTGTCAAAAGCTTTCTCTAAGTCTACAAATGCTAGAAACGTAGGTTTGCCTTTTCTTAATCTTTCTTCTAAGATAAGTCGTAAGGTTAGTATTGCCTCACGTGTTCCAACATTTCTACGGAATCCCAACTGATCTTCCCCGAGGTCCTCTTCTACCAGTTTTTCGATTCTACCGTAAATAATTCGCGTTAGTATTTTGCAGCTGTGACTTATTAAACTGATAGTTCGGTAATTTTCACATCTGTCAACACCTGCTTTCTTTGGGATTGGAATTATTATATTCTTCTTGAAGTCTGTGGATATTTCGCCTGTCTCATACATCTTGCTCACCAGATGGTAGAGTTTTGTCATGACTGGTTCTCCCAAGGCCATCAGTAGTTCTAATGGAATGTTGTCTACTCCCAGGGCCTTGTTTCGACTCAGGTCTTTCAGTGCTCTGTCAAACTCTTCACGCAGTATCTTATCTCCCATTTCATCTTCATCTACATCCTCTTCCATTTCCATAATACTGTCCTCAAGTACATCGTCCTTGTATAAACCCTCTATATACTCCTTCCACCTTTCTGCCTTCCCTTCTTTACTTAGAACTGGGTTGCCATCTCAGCTCTTGATATTCATCCAAGTGGTTCTCTTCTCTCCAAAGGTCTCTTTAATTTTTCTGTAGGCAGTATCTATCTTACCCCTAGTGAGACAAGCCTCTACATCCTTACATTTGTCCTCTAGCCATCCCTGCTTAGCCATTTTGCACTTCCTGTCGATCTCATTTTTGAGACGTTTGTATTCCTTTTTGCCTGCGTCATTTACTGCATTTTTATATTTTCTTCTTTCATCAATTAAATTCAATATTTCTTCTGTTACCCAAGGATTTCTAGTAGCCCTCGTCGTCTTACCTACTTGATCCTCTGCTGCCTTCACTACTTCATCCCTCAGAGCTACCCATTCTTCTTCTACTGTATTTCTTTCCCCCATTCCTGTCAATTGTTCCCTTATGCTCTCCCTGAAACTCTCTACAACCTCTGGTTTTTTCAGTTTATCCAGGTCCCATCTCCTTAAATTCCCACCTTTTTGCAGTTTCTTCAGTTTCAATCTGCAGTTCATAACCAATACTCTTAGCTCACTTATTTGTTACATAGTTTAATTCTTAATTTCTTTGCGTGCTTTTGGTACTTGCATTGTTTAATTCATAAATTTCGGGCGTATTATAGTATTTGAGAGTTGTAGCATCGCGTTTTAGTACCTGAATAGTGTAAAATCGCGTAGTCTCCTTCCGCCGCCGAGCAGTGTGTCAGCAGTGCGCAAGTTGCAGCATTCCTGCATTTACTAGTCAATCTTGTTTTTTATAACCGTTTAAATTTTGTGTCGAATTGTTTGTGCTCTCTGTAGATTAGTTCAGACGTTCTTTGCACAACAGTTTTTAGCATGGATAGGGACTGCAACTGCTGTGTTCGGATGCAGGCTGAGTTGGCATCCCTTCGCTCCCAGCTTCATGCAGTGTTGGCTTCGGTCACACAGCTTGAGGCTGTTGCCAATGGGCATCACTCTGGGGTCCGGATGGGGGTTTGTCGGGGACGGCCAGCTCGTCCCACGCATCCCCCGATCGGACTACGACTGTGGCTGCCCGGAATACTGCCCACATTGAGGCTGATCCCTCATCTGTGGTAGAGTGGGAGGTCGTCTCGAGGTGTGGCAGGTGGCGAAAAACATTCCGGAGGGCTGAACGGAAGGCCTCTCCCGTTTGTCTGACGAACCGGTTTCAGGCTCTGTCACCAGCTGATACTGATCTTCGACCGGACATGGCTGCTTATCCTGTTCCAGAGGTTGCCCCTCAGTCTGCAAGATCCGGGCGGTAGCAGAGGGTGGGCTTACTGGTAGTTGGGAGCTCCAACGTCAGGCGCGTAATGGGGCCCCTTAGGGATTCGGCAGCAAGAGAGGGGAAGAAAACCAATGTGCAATCCGTGTGCATACCGGGGGGAGTCATTCCAGATGTGGAAAGGGTCCTTCCGGATGCCATGAAGGATACAGGGTGCACCCATCTGCAGGTGGTCACTCATGTCGGCACCAATGATGTGTGTCGCTATGGATCGGAGGAAATCCTCTCTGGCTTCCGGCAGCTATCTGATTTGGTGAAGACTGCCAGTCTCGCTAGCGGGATGAAAGCAGAGCTCACCATCTGCAGCATCGTCGACAGGACTGACTGCGGACCTTTGGTACAGAGCCGAGTGGAGGCTCTGAATCAGAGGCTGAGACGGTTCTGCGACCATGTGGGCTGCAGATTCCTCGACTTGCGCCATAGGGTGGTGGGGTTTCGGATTCCGCTGGATAGGTCATGAGTCCACTACACGCAGCAAGCGGCTACACGGGTAGCAGGGGTTGTGTGGCGTGGAATGGGTGGTTTTTTAGGTTAGATGGCCTCGGGCAAGTACAGAAAGGGCAACAGCCTCAAAGGGTGCGGGGCAAAGTCAGGACATGCGGGGACCAAGCCGCAATCGGTATTGTAATTGTAAACTGTCGAAGCTGCATTGGTAAAGTACCGGAACTTCAAGCGCTGATAGAAAGCTCCGATGCTGAAATCGTTATAGGTACAGAAAGCTGGCTGAAGCCAGAGATAAATTCTGCCGAAATTTTTGCAAAGGCACAGACGTTGTTTAGAAAGGATAGATTGCATGGAACCGGTGGTGGCGTGTTTGTCGCTGTTAGTAGTAGTTTATCCTGTAGTGAAATAGAAGTGGATAGTTCCTGTGAATTATTATGGGTGGAGGTTACACTCAACAACCGAGCTAGGTTAATAATTGGCTCCTTTTACCGACCTCCCGACTCAACAGCATTAGTGGCAGAACAACCGAGAGAAAATTTGGAATACATTTCACATAAATTTTCTCAGCATGTTATAGTCTTAGGTGGAGATTTCAATTTACCAGATATAGACTGGGACACTCAGATGTTTAGGACGGCTGGTAGGGAGAGAGCATCGAGTGACATTTTACTGAGTGCACTATCCGAAAATTACCTCGAGGAATTAAACAGAGAACCGACTCGTGGAGATAACATCTTGGACCTACTAATAACAAACAGACCCGAACTTCTCGACTCTGTAAGTGCAGAACAGGGAATCAGTGATCATAAGGCCGTTGCAGCATCCCTGAATATGGAAGTTAATAGGAATATAAAAAAAGGGAGGAAGGTTTATCTGTTTAGCAAGAGTAATAGAAGGCAGATTTCAGACTACCTAACAGATCAAAACAAAAATTTCTGTTCCGACACTGATAATGTTGAGTGTTTATGGAAAAAGTTCAAGGCAATCGTAAAATGCGTTTTAGACAGGTACGTGCCGAGTAAAACTGTGAGGGACGGGAAAAACCCACCGTGGTTCAACAACAAAGTTAGGAAACTACTGCGAAAGTAAAGAGAGCTCCACTCCAAGTTTAGACGCAGCCAAAACCTCTCAGACAAACAGAAGCTAAACGATGTCAAAGTTAGCGTAAGGAGGGCTATGCGTGAAGCTTTCAGTGAATTCGAAAGTAAAATTCTATGTACCGACTTGACAGAAAACAGCATATCCAGACACTCCGGGATGATGATGGCATTGAAACAGAGGATGACACGCGGAAAGCTGAAATACTAAACACCTTTTTCCAAAGCTGTTTCACAGAGGAAGACCGCACTGCAGTTCCTTCTCTAAATCCTCGCACAAACGAACTAATGGCTGACATCGAAATAATTGTCCAAGGAATAGAAAAGCAAATGGAGTCACTCAACAGAGGAAAGTCCACTGGACCTGACGGGATACCAATTCGATTCTACACAGAGTACGCGAAAGAACTTGCCCCCCTTCTAACAGCCGTGTACCGCAAGTCTCTAGAGGAACGGAGGGTTCCAAATGATTGGAAAAGATCACAGGTAGTCCCAGTCTTCAAGAAGGGTCGTCGAGCAGATGCGCAAAACTATAGACCTATATCTCTGACGTCGATCTGTTGTAGAATTTTAGAACATGTTTTTTGCTCGAGTATCATGTCGTTTTTGGAAACCCAGAATCTACTCTGTAGGAATCAACATGGATTCCGGAAACAGCGATCGTGTGAGACGCAACTCGCTTTATTTGTTCATGAGACCCAGAAAATATTAGATACAGGCTCCCAGGTAGATGCTATTTTCCTTGACTTCCTGAAGGCGTTCGATACCGTTCCGCACTGTCGCCTGATAAACAAAGTAAGAGCCTACGGACTATCAGACCAGCTGTGTGGCTGGATTGAAGAGTTTTTAGCAAACAGAACACAGCATGTTGTTATCAATGGAGAGAAGTCTACAGACGTTAAAGAAACCTCTGGCGTACCACAGGGGAGTGTTATGGGACCATTGCTTTTCACAATATATATAAATGACCTAGTAGATAGTGTCGGAAGTTCCATGCGGCTTTTCGTGGATGATGCTGTAGTATACAGAGAAGTTGCAGCATTAGAAAATTGTAGCGAAATGCAGGAAGATCTGCAGCGGATAGGCACTTGGTGCAGGGAGTGGCAACTGACCCTTAACATAGACAAATGTAATGTATTGCGAATACATAGAAAGAAGGATCGTTTACTGTATGATTATATGATAGAAGAACAAACACTGGTAGCAGTTACTTCCGTAAAATATCTGGGAGTATGCGTACGGAACGATTTGAAGTGGAATGATTATATAAAATTAATTGTTGGTAAGGCGGGTACCAGGTTGAGATTCATTGGGAGAGTCCTTAGAAAATGTAGTCCATCAACAAAGGAGGTGGCTTACAAAACACTCGTTCGACCTATACTTGAGTATTGCTCATCAGTGTGGGATCCGTACCAGATCGGGTTGACGGAGGAGATAGAGAAGATCCAAAGAAGAGCGTCGCGTTTCGTCACAGGGTTATTTGGTAACCGTGATAGCGTTACGGAGATGTGGCAGACTCTGCAAGAGAGGCGCTCTGCATCGCGGTGTAGCTTGCTGTCCAGGTTTCGAGAGGGTGCGTTTCTGGATGAGGTATCGAATATATTGCTTCCCCCTACTTACACTTCCCGAGGAGATCACGAATATCCCTTGTACCAAAGTACCTGGGCGCGTGATGTGTACCGCCTGTTGGTGTCGAATCACTCTCGGAATATGGTTGAAAGACGTCACCTAGGAGTGGCGTGGCCTGCGATGCGGCGAGCGATTCACCAGAAATATTTTACGATGGAGATTAGCGCCACATGGTACCTCGTCGTCATCGGAAGATTTCCAAGACCAGACTGCACATGTTGTTCTAGTTGACTCGCCAATGTGCGTACGTTGTCGTACGATAGACACGGATGAACGCCGCCTGGAATCTGGTCTTTCCATTTATGTGTGACTTCTAATGCAGAAAATGTTTGCCCTCTATGTCCGAGTGGTACCCGCACGATCGAGCCCGGAATGCTCATTCTCCCGCTTAGGATCTATTTTCCTCAATGAAAGCCACATACGATGAACTGGATCAAATGACTTCCTGTATAGTGCCTTCTTTGGGACGGTCTCAAATATATGCTTGGCTTTTGGACTTTCGTACAGGATCTATATGCTGAAGTGCAGTACAATTCTAGATATCGTCAGACTTCCGTTAATTACTTAAGCAATGTATTCAAGAATCCCACCCTGAAGCTGAACGGTACCGGGTAAAAGAAGTTGATTGTGGTGGACCTGATCTGAATTTCAAAGTGGACCACTCAACAAGACTGTATTGAGAGAAGTCGTATCTGGATCCCCTCTGTGGAAAGATGGGACTGGATAGCGTTTATTTTCTGATGCTTTCGAGTAGTCGTCGCTCTTATGTTGCACTACCGGTAGGGCATCCTCAGTTCGTTGTATTCTGTTATATATTGTTTACTGATAAAATACAGCAGTCACACAAGTTTCATTTTGCATTGAAATTTTAAAGGGAAAAAAAGAAAGTGTTTCAGACGACCGCTCGCGATAAGCCGGGGGTAAGCGGCTAAGGCAACAGCTCATGGGAAGCTGTAAGTCTGGGTTCGAGATCAGACGCAGCACAAATTTTCTGCTTCCGCCGTTGCATTACCACAATGCCCTGTGCAGTTAGCCATCACGATTTTCCACCCACCCTTCCCTTTTCCTTCGTACATTTGATGTTTGCCTAAGATTTATTCGCCTGTCAAAACTGTATTCAAAATGCGACATCCACCGTTTTGAAACTTTTTGATTATTTACTTGCATACCCAGACAAAATTATATAATTGTTCCTCTGCATGATGGTGCCCGTGAAAGACAAAGCTTTCGCATCTTTCGTATGGTCTCCTAGCATGAAATCGTCTGCAGTTGAAGTCAGCCTGAAGACGTCTCTACATGATGGCTCGTTCATACCAATCTTCCCATTTCCTACTGTCTACACAAAAGCGTCGTTATCTTCAATAACACGATGAAACGTTCCGACTTGAGGGGTGGGCGTCTTCGTAGTTAAAGTTGCTGTTGTGATCTACCTTTACAACCTGAATACTACAGAGAGGTTCGAATAGCTTGTACAGTCAGTGGATAACATTCTTTTACGCTTTGTGTTACGCTTGAACTTTGACAGTAACCTACTCTACTACAAACCGTCGTTAAAAACTTCACAGTAACCTACTCGTAACCTACTTTATTACAAAACCGTCGAGAAACTTCTTTCTCCTACTGCTTAGTGTCTTGGCACTATCTTGCATAACGGATTATCCAGGAGAACAATTAATGATCTTACGATAGTCACATACAGGATATCCGCGAAACTTTTAGAATGAGATCGATAATCACGACATAGATCATGAGAATGGAAATATCTTAACTGAGGTTGTAGGAAGTCTTTCGGGCTTATTTCAGACGCGGACAGTCACAAGCACCTTGCAGCTACATTACTATGCGTTTTTAATCCCTCAAGGACAACGATATGAAGTGCTTTCATACTCCATCATGATGCACGTGAGATTGACACTTCAGTTAAAGTCTTTCGCCTCGTCAATGTCACAGTTGAGTAACTAGCTTCAACCAGAAAGTGGTAAACAAACGTTCAAGGTCTTCTCTAGTGATAACACATGGTGCTCTTGATTAGCCCTGAAACATAAACTTTTACTACAAGATGACGTAACAACGCGCTTAACATATCATTACATTGTCTTGCACAACATTCACAGTTATTAGAAAAAAAAAAGTTTTCACCAGCTTCTACTGCCATGCTCCAGTTCATAGAGAAAGGAGAACCAGCTGAATTTCGACAAAAAAGAGCAAAATATCCACATTAACTGCACTTCTATTCCCGTGGGTTCTGAGCTTTGTAGAGCCGGCCGGTGTGGCCGTGCGGTTAAAGGCGCTTCAGTCTGGAACCGCGTCACCGCTACGGTCGTAGGTTCGAATCCTGCCTCGGGCATGGATGTGTGTGATGTCCTTAGGTTAGTTAGGTTTAATTAGTTCTAAGTTCTAGGCGACTGATGACCTCAGAAGTTAAGTCGCATAGTGCTCAGAGCCATTTGAACCATTTTTTTTTTTTTTTGAGCTTTGTAACGAAAATATCCCAACATCGGCATACAGATAATAGAAACAGAACGTCTGGATGGTCAGATTGTCATTACAGCCTTCTTTCCCCAAACTGTAAGTGCGGAAATTTATCCTTACTTAGTCTGTTCGCTAACCTGAACAGGAACTTCCGAGATATCTTCAATAAAAGTGAGCTCTGAATGTTATGTAAATGATCTCCCTCTCTCTAAGATTCTAAAATGCTGAAAATATGTTACATGAAAAACCAAAATTAATTTGCAGAGTATTGTAGGACGATACGAGTTTTCTAAATAAATTATTGTGTGAAACTTAAGTTTCGCATACACTTGCAGCAGGCTACTGACCGTCATATCCGAAGAAGCAATTCACATTTAAAAATAGGCAACGTCCTGGCTGACTCATCATCGCCCAGCCCAAACCGTTGAGAACAGCAACTTGAAATTTGAAGAGGCTGTTTATCTTATAATATAGGCTCTGTCGTAAATAAAGAAACCTGTGTTTCAGCGTTTTTTAAATGTAATCCCTAAGGGGCTGAAATAGGGGATGAAATGTTTCATGAAAATATTTCATTATGAAAGCATTATTCAAGTTAAATCTATGAAAATTTGAATTTGGCATCTCGGCTGAAAACCAGACTGATTTACTGACTCATCATTGCCCAGCCCAAATCGCCAACGACAGAAACTTGAAATCTTATATTGCAGGTATCGTTTAAGAAAGGATTGTTGGAAATTCCACTTCTAAGGTGGTGAAATAAGAGACGAAAGATTTTCTGAAAATGTGACGTGTTAACGCAATTTTGAAGCAAGAACTACGATAACTCGTATTTGGTTTCTCAGTCAGAAATGAAAAGATATGTGCTTCAGCATTTTTGGAAATTCAACCACTAAGGGGGCAAACTTCCCCCATGAACCATGGACCCTGCCGTTGGTGGGGAGGCTTGCGTGCTTCAGCGATACAGATGGCCGTACCGTAGGTGCAACCACAACGGAGGGGTATCTGTTGAGAGGCCAGACAAACATGTGGTTCCTGAAGAGGGGCAGCAGCCTTTTCAGTAGTTGCAGGGGCAACAGTCTGGATGATTGACTGATCTGGCCTTGTAACATTAACCAAAACGGCCTTGCTGTGCTGGTACTGCGAACGGCTGAAAGCAAGGGGAAACTACAGCCGTAATTTTTCCCGAGGACATGCAGCTTTACTGTATGATTAAATGATGATGGCGTCCTCTTGGGTAAAATATTCCGGAGGTAAAATAGTCCCCCATTCGGATCTCCGGGCGGGGACTACAAAGAGGACGTCGTTATCAGGAGGAAGAAAACTGGCATTCTACGGATCGGAGCGTGGAATGTCAGATCCCTTAATCGGGCAGGTAGGTTAGAAAATTTAAAAAGGGAAATGGATAGGTTAAAGTTAGATATAGTGGGAATTAGTGAAGTTCGGTGGCAGGAGGCACAAGACTTTTGGTCAGGTGATTACAGGGTTATAAATACAAAATCAAATAGGGGTAATGCAGGAGTAGGTTTAATAATGAATAAAAAAATAGGAGTGCGGGTTAGCTACTACAAACAGCATAGTGAACGCATTATTGTGGCCAAGATAGACACAAAGCCCATGCCTACTACAGTAGTACAAGTTTATATGCCAACTAGCTCTGCAGATGATGAAGAAATTGATGAAATGTATGACGAGATAAAAGAAATTATTCAGGTAGTGAAGGGAGACGAAAATTTAATAGTCATGGGTGACTGGAATTCGTCAGTAGGAAAAGGGAGAGAAGGAAACATAGTAGGTGAATATGGATTGGGGGGAAGAAATGAAAGAGAGCATAACTTAATCATAGCTAACACTTGGTACAAAAATCATAAAAGAAGGTTGTATACCTGGAAGAATCCTGGAGATACTAATAGGTATCAGATAGATTATATAATGGTAAGACAGAGATTTAGGAACCAGGTTTTAAATTGTAAGACATTTCCAGGGGCAGATGTGGATTCTGACCACAATCTATTGGTTATGAACTGCAGATTGAAACTGAAGAAACTGCAAAAAGGTGGGAATTTAAGGAGATGGGACCTGGATAAACTGTAAGAACCAGAGGTTGTAGAGAGTTTCAGGGAGAGCATAAGGGAACAATTGACAGGAATGGGGGAAAGAAATACAGTAGAAGAAGAATGGGTAGCTCTGAGGGATGAAGTAGTGAAGGCAGCAGAGGATCAAGTAGGTAAGACGACGAGGGCTACTAGAAATCCTTGGGTAACAGAAGAAATATTGAATTTAATTGATGAAAGGAGAAAATATAAAAATGCAGTAAATGAAGCAGGCAAAAGGGAATACAAACGTCTCAAAAATGAGATCGACAGAAAGTGCAAAATGGCTAAGCAGGGATGGCTAGAGGACAAATGTAAGGATGTAGAGGCTTGTCTCACTAGGGGTAAGATAGATACTGCCTACAGGAAAATTAAAGAGACCTTTGGAGAGAAGAGAACCACTTGTATGAATATCAAGAGCTCAGATGGCAACCCAGTTCTAAGCAAAGAAGGGAAGGTAGAAAGGTGGAAGGAGTATATAGAGGGTTTATACAAGGGCGATGTACTTGAGGACAATATTATGGAAATGGAAGAGGATGTAAATGAAGATGAAATGGGAGATACTGCGTGAAGAGTTTGACAGAGCACTGAAAGACCTGAGTCGAAACAAGGCCCCGGGAGTAGACAACATTCCATTAGAACTACTGATGGCCTTGGGAGAGCCAGTCATGACAAAACTCTACCATCTGGTGAGCAAGATGTATGAGACAGGCGAAACACCCACAGACTTCAAGAAGAATATAATAATTCCAATACCAAAGAAAGCAGGTGTTGACAGATGTGAAAATTACCGAACTATCAGTTTAATAAGTCACAGCTGCAAAATACTAACGCGAATTCTTTACAGACGAATGGAAAAACTGGTAGAAGCGGACCTCGGGGAAGATCAGTTTGGATTCCGTAGAAATGTTGGAACACGTGAGGCAATACTAACCTTACGACTTATCTTAGAAGAAAGATTAAGAAAAGGCAAACCTACGTTTCTAGCATTTGTAGACTTAGAGAAAGCTTTTGACAACGTTAACTGGAATACTCTCTTTCAAATTCTGAAGGTGGCAGGGGTAAAATACAGGGAGCGAAAGGCTATTTACAATTTGTACAGAAACCAGATGGCAGTTATAAGAGTCGAGGGGCATGAAAGGGAAGCAGTGGTTGGGAAAGGAGTGAGACAGGGTTGTAGCCTCTCCCCGATGTTATTCAATCTGTATATTGAGCAAGCAGTAAAGGAAACAAAAGAAAAATTCGGAGTAGGTATTAAAATTCATGGAGAAGAAGTAAAAACTTTGAGGTTCGCCGATGACATTGTAATTCTGTCAGAGACAGCAAAGGACTTGGAAGAGCAGTTGAACGGAATGGACAGTGTCTTGAAAGGAGGATATAAGATGAACATCAACAAAAGCAAAACGAGGATAATGGAATGTAGTCAAATTAAATCGGGTGATGCTGAGGGGATTAGATTAGGAAATGAGACACTGAAAGTAGTAAAGGAGTTTTGCTATTTAGGGAGTAAAATAACTGATGACGGTCGAAGTAGAGAGGATATAAAATGTAGACTGGCAATGGCAAGGAAAGCGTCTCTGAAGAAGAGAAATTTGTTAACATCGAGTATAGATTTAAGTGTCAGGAAGTCGTTTCTGAAAGTATTTGTATGGAGTGTAGCCATGTATGGAAGTGAAACATGGACAAGAAGAGAATAGAAGCTTTCGAAATGTGGTGCTACAGAAGAATGCTGAAGATAAGATGGGTAGATCACGTAACTAATGAGGAGGTATTGAATAGGATTGGGGAGAAGAGAAGTTTGTGGCAAAACTTGACTAGAAGAAGGGATCGGCTGGTAGGACATGTTTTGAGGCATCAAGGGATCACAAATTTAGCATTGGAGGGCAGCGTGGAGGGTAAAAATCGTAGAGGGAGACCAAGAGATGAATACACTAAGCAGATTCAGAAGGATGTAGGTTGCAGTAGGTACTGGGAGATGAAGAAGCTTGCTCAGGATAGAGTAGCATGGAGAGCTCCATCAAACCAGTCTCAGGACTGAAGACCACAACAACAACAACAAGGGGGCAAAATAGTGGACGAAAGTTTTTTTGAAAATAAATCGTTATTGAAGAACTACTAAGGCATTTGTAAAGCTACATCTATGAAAACTGGAATCTGACTTATCAGTCAGAAAACAAAAAAAAAAAAAAAAATGTATTCCAATGTTTCGGAAATTCCACTCCATAAGGGAGTAAACTAGGGGATAGAAAGTTTTACGAAATTATTTCATTAGGAATGCATTCTTCAACGCTAAATCCAAGAAAATTTGAATTTGGCTTCTCTCTTAAAAATAATATGTGTTTCACTATTTTTGCGTGGACAAAGTAATAGGAGTAATACGGACACTGATAATTATAATACTTTTGTTTTTTTGAAAGATACATGTAAATGTACACTGAACGTAATTTCAGTTAACTTAAGTAGCTATAACTGCAGTTTAATCAATGTAAAGTGAGATCTTTTAATGCAAAACATTTTGCGTTTGATGTTACTTTACGTGATATAACGGCACTAGTAAACTAGGGGATAGAAAGTTTTACGAAATTATTTCATTAGGAATGCATTCTTCAACGCTAAATCCAAGAAAATTTGAATTTGGCTTCTCTCTTAAAAATAATATGTGTTTCACTATTTTTGCGTGGACAAAGTAATAGGAGTAATACGGACACTGATAATTATAATACTTTTGTTTTTTTGAAAGATACATGTAAATGCACACTGAACGAAATTTCAGTTAACTTAAGTAGCTATAACTGCAGTTTAATCAATGTAAAGTGAGATCTTTTAATGCAAAACATTTTGCGTTTGATGTTACTGTACGTGATATAACGGCACTCACATTGTGTTGTCATAACGGAAAAGTTAATTTGCCTGCATTAACACAAAATTTATTTTTCAGCGTACTGTCACAAGGACTCACTGCAAATGATCAAACAATTAAAGAGAGATCAAAGAATTATTCCAATAACATTCGTAGTTAATGTGCAGGATACGCAATGGTCAGCAACTCAATTACACCGTATAATCTGTTCGCATTCTTCCTTTGTCAAACTTATGCTTTCATTATGTCTTTTTCTTACTTTTCCATATTAATAATATAACGCAGATTTTCTGTCTTCGTGAGAATTCGTTACTGTATGACCACTGTATATGATACTATTGTTTGTACGACATGATTCAGCGTATTCTTCAATGAAGGCTCTCCTAATTATTAATAAGAACCAGTTTTCACTGTATGTCGTAACGTTACGTTAATATTGTGTTTTGTTTTTATTAATACGCTTAATAGGTACGTGACAGTCCAGAGTGACCATTGTTTGTATGTCATGCATATTATTTTACCATCGTTGTATTTTATATCATTCTTTTTGTATTTTTACTAATGCATATGTATTTATGTTAAATAATGACAACTGATGTTGGATAACAGATTTATATTCTATGGTAACCTTAATGATTTTTGTCGATTTGTACGGGGGCCTGAAGATGGCGCCAATGAGGCACCGAAACTGGTAACGTAATTAAATTATTCAATAAATTTACGGATATTTAATATCTGTTTTCTACAAGTCAGCGATCAGTCGCTGTCCCGTTCTTCCATTTATTCAAGACGGAATTACTGAAACAAGTGATACTAGTTTTGAATACTAGACAGCGCCTTTTACGGAAAACCACATAGTCCTACTAAGAAGTGACGGGCAGTTTTACATTGCCAAGATGCTTATTACGACAATATTAAGCGAAATTCAATGTACTAGTATTTCCGAACTCTCTATGATTTGCACAGAATAATGGTATTTACACTGCCAGAAAAATTTGTACACCGTTTTAGAGGTTTCCAATTAACTCAAGATTTATTTTTGCATCAATGCATATGGAGTAGTTGAAATGATTACATATACAGATTAATAGCACAAGCGATTCTGAGGTACCACGTACCGACACATGCTGAAAGTCCCTCATTAATCCCATGGTGTGACCTCCACGGGCGGCAATACAGGCGCTGACTCTGGCATACAGTCGACCGTGCAGATGGCGAATACTGTCCTGGGATACTTTTGCCACGCGTGCTCCACCTGTTAACGTATTTCTGTAAGAATTGTTGATTGACTAGTCACTTCACGTCCAATCACGCCCCAGAAGTGCTCGACTAGAGACAACTCCGGAGACCGTGTTGGCCAGAGAAGTTGCTGTACGTCTTGCAGAGCACTTCGAATTTCAAGGTCAGTTTGTGGGTGAGCATTGTCCTGCTGGAACATCACCTTCGTGTTGCAAGAATGGCAGAAGTAAGAGTTTAACAACATTTAGCACGTACCGATCGCTGATTAGCGCCCCTCCAGGAACAACAAAGGTGAACGAGAGTTGTAGCTTATCGTACTTCTCACACCATAAGACCTGAGGTGCACTCTTCGATACAGCGCTCACCATGTCTATGTGAAATGCACAAACGACCATCACCTGCGATCAGGCAGAATCTGCTTTCATCGCTGAAGACCACGGCGTGCCATTCCATCTTCTAAGTGATCCTGTGGCGGCACCAGTCGAGCCGTACACATAGATACTGTGGCGTGGGTGGGAGACGGGTTAGAGGTGTGCGTGCTCGTAGTCGCATTGTTAATAACCGGTTTGCAACAGTTCGTGTTGACATGTCTTGGCAATCACGCCTTCTTACCTGTGCTGTGGTAGCTGTACAAACATCCACTGCTGCTCTTACAATACGACCATTCTGGCGGGCGTCTGTGCTGCGTAGACGTCCAGAACCTCTTCTATTGTTTGGGAACGTTCAAATGACCACTGACATCAGCACTGTTGCACAACTGACGCTGAACGTCCAACTTGTGGGGAAATTCTCCTAAAGGACTGTCCTGCCACCTGTTGGGTCGCAACTTGACCTTTCAAACTCACCGAGCGAGGTGGCGCAGTGGTTAGCACACTGGACTCGCATTCGGGAGGACGACGGTTCACTCCCGTCTCCAGCCATCCTGATTTAGGTTTTCCGTGATTCCCTAAATCGTTTCAGGCAAATGCCGGGATGGTTCCTTTGAAAGGGCACGGCCGATTTCCTTCCCAGTCCTTCCCTAACCCGAGCTTGCGCTCCGTCTCTAATGACCTCGTTGTCGACGGGACGTTAAACACTAACCACCACCACCACCACCATTTCAAACTCGCTCAGAGCGCACGAGTGCGTCTGCACAGCATGGTTGCGTTCTTGTTTCACACGATTGTACCATGCTAATCCTTCATGTTGTGAGCATTCCCTATTACAGGGTAGACACAGATGGCGCTCTGGTAGCTATGCTGTTACGCTGTCAGTTGGTGAACGACGTTGAAATCTTTATGAGTACATCCACTATCCACAGTGTGAAATATACTGTTCTTGGATCAAAATCGACATTGTCTTTCCAGATGTGCAAATTTTTTTAATCTGTGAATTATTTAGTTGCCTTGTCAAAGGTATAGTCCACTGTAAGGAAAGATTCACTATTTAAATTGTATTATTTATTTGTGGTTCAAAAATGGTTCAAATGGCTCTGAGCACTATGGGACTTACATCTACATCTACATCCATACTCTGCAAGCCACCTGACGGTGTGTGGCGGAGGGTACCTTGAGTACCTCTATCGGTTCTCCCTTCTATTCCAGTCTCATATTGTTTGTGGAAAGAAGGATTGTCGGTATGCCTCTGTGTGGGCTCTAATCTCTCTGATCTTATCCTCATGGTCTCTTCGCGAGATATACGCAAGAGGGAGCAATATACTGTTTGACTCCTCGGTGAAGGTATGTTCTCGAAACTTCAACAAAAGCCAGTACCGAGCTACTGAGCGTCTCTCCTGCAGAGCCTTCCACTGGAGTTTATCTATCATCTCCGTAACGCTTTCGCGATTACTAAATGATCCTGTAACGAAGCGCGCTGCTCTCCGTTGGACCTTCTCTCTCTCTTCGACCAACCCTATCTGGTACGGATCCCACACTGCTGAGCAGTATTCCAGCAGTGGGCGAACAAGCGTACTGTGTAACCTACTTCCTTTGTTTTCGGATTGCATTTCCTTAGGATTCTTCCTATGAATCTCAGTCTGGCATCAACTTTATATGATCATTCCATTTTAAATCACTCCTAATGCGTACTCCCAGATAATTTATGGAATTAACTGCTTCCAGTTGCTGACCTGCTATATTGTAGCTAAATGATAAGGGATCTTTCTTTCTATGTATTCGCAGCACATTATACTTGTCTACATTGAGATTCAATTGCCATTCCCTGCACCATGCATCAATTCGCTGCAGATCCTCCTGCATTTCAATAACTTAACATCTGAGGTCATCAGTCCTCTACAACTTAGAACTACTTAAACCTAACTAACCTAAGGACACCACACACATCCATGCCCGAGGCAGGATTCGAACCTGCGACCGTAGCAGTCGCGCGGTTCTGGACTGAAGCGTCTAGAACCGTTCGGTCACCGCTGACGGCATTTATTTGTGGTCTTCAGTCTGATGACTGGTTTGTTGCAGCTCCCCATACCAGTTTATCCTGTGAAAATCCCTTCATCTCTGCGTACCTATTGCAACTTACATCGTTTCATCCTGCTTGATGTATTCGATCCTTGGTCTCCCTCTAAAATTTTTATGCCCACACACACAAATTGACTATTCGTTGATGCATCAGGAAGTATCCTATCAATAGGCTGCATCCTTTAGTCAAGTTGTGGCGTAAATTTCTCTTCTTTCCAATTACATTTAGTATCTCTTCATTCGTTATTCAATCTGTCTATTTAATACTCAGTACTCTTTTGTAGCATAACATTTCAAAAGCACCTATTCTCTCGTTGTCTGCAGTGTTTATCGTCTACGTCTCACTTTCTTACATGGCAGCACTCTAGAAACAATCCTTCATAAAAGATTCCTAACATTTATTTTTATATTTAATGTTAACAAATCTCTCTTTTTCAGAAATGCTTTTCTTGCAACTGCCAGCATATTTTTTATATTCTCTCCACTTCGTCCATCAAGAATTATTTTCAGAATGAGATTTTCACTCTGCAGCGGAGTGTGCGCTGATATGAAACTTCCTGGTACACAGTTTTAATCCGCCAGGAAGTAGGAGACGAGGTACTGGCAGAAGTAAAGCTGTAAGGACGGGGCGTCAGTTGTGCTTGGGTAGCTCCGATGGTAGAGCACTTGCCCGCGAAAGGCGAAGGTCTTGAGTTCGAGTCTCGGTCCGGCACACAGTTTTAATCTGCCAGGAAGTTTCAAGAATTATTTTTCTTCACAAACGGTAAAAGTCATCAACTACTTTAAGTCTCATTTTCTATCTAATTTCCTCAGTATCGCCTGACTTAATTCATCTTGAAACTCAATTTCAAGACTTTATTCGTTTCAGTCTGCTTCCGAATTATATCATCAGTAAACATCAAAGATTTTATTCCTTCTCTCTGAAGTGTAATTCCCTTTACAAATTTCTCCTTTTTTTTCTTCAGAGCTTTCTCAACATATAGATTGAACAACTTCGAGAGTCACCTTGTCTCACTCTCCTTCTCATCCATTGCTTCAACAAAAGGAAGAGTGAGTCATATTCTGCATACTGTAATCTAACATCTTCGAGATCACTGGCGAAAGCTTTTGTTGATACATTGCAGTCGACAGTCCTACAAATTAGCGGTACTGAAAGACTTATACTGAGGTCTGCTCAGTCTGAGATTCGTAAAACACAAAATCCACACTGAGGTCACAGCTCTTTGAAGAAGTGCATCGCTCCTCAAGACGCCAGGAGTTGTCCATTGAGTGATTTCTAAGTACTGAATTCGTCTTTTTGACTAGTCAAACTCCTTCATCAGGCGTGATTCAGTTTTTAAAAATGGTTTGTAAAATTAAGCCTTTGTAGTTTAGTTTCTGTGTTGATTCTACGAGTGCCTCCAGTATCTCATTGGTGTTCATGACTTCTAGTGTCTGTACGTAGAAATAGCTGCAGATATTTTTGGTCTGGTCTTTTGTGTCTATCAAGAGCATGAATTAGGCAAGACGTTATAGCTTTCTCAGAAGGATGGGTCCCATACATCCTGGTGTTCTGTGTCGCATTCGCGGATACGTCTACTACTATGTTTATTGGATCTATGCCACACCAATACACGTATTCACCTGTAGAGTAGGGAAAGTAACTTCATAAGACCTCAGTCTCTTTTGAAAGAGATGGGAAGGAGAAAATAATGAAGGAGATACACACAGAGTATAAAGTGACAGTAGGATTAGAGAATGAGGAGTCGGAAGAGGTGAGCATTGCACCTGGTGTAAGGTAAGGATGATCTCAGTCCCTGAAGCTGTTTAACGTATATGGAGAAAAACTGATGGACAATGCTAAAGAGGACGCAAAGGGCGTTGTAATTGGTGGAGGAAGGATAAAGACTATAAAATACGCAGGTGTTGAAGCAGTACTGGACAAACCTTTTCATGGAATTTCAATGACCAGCTGTCTGTCTTGCCCAATGTGAAAACATTGTATTGAAACCAACGTACACAGGGAGAAATTATCACCATAATAAAATAAGAGAAATTTGGCCTTTTACGGAAAGGGTTAAGTGTTCATTTTTCTTACACGCTGTTCGAGAGTGGAACGGTAGGTAAATATCCTGAAGGTGGTTCGATGAACCCTCTGTCAGGCACTTAGTCATTTATTTGTAGCTTTAGAATCAGAAGAGGAGCTACACATATGTTGAAGACTGTTACCAAAAGTGTCGCAAAAAGGGGCAAGGAATATGGAGAGAAAATAAATATAGGAAAGACAAAAGAGATGAAAATAAGCACGAAGGAAGTGCCAGTTAACATATGCTTAACACAAAGAAGACGGAGCAAATAAAACCCTTTCCATACCTGGGAAGTTTATGGACCAGAAGCTATACAGACGAAATAAGGAGAGGAATATCTATGGGTAAGAAAGCATTTGAAAAGATGTAGAGGTTAGTAAGAGAAGAATTCCAATGGTACTGAGGAAAAGATCTGTTAAATGTTATGTCTTAAATGTAGTATTTCGCAGCATTGAATCATGGAGGGTAAAAGAAGAAATACATTTAGAAGAAAAGACGAAATACATTTAGAAAGTTGAAACGTGGCTTCGGAGAAGAAAGCTTAAGGCAAATGGATTGACGGACTGAAGAATGAAGTAATAATGGAGAAAGTATGGGAAGAAAGGTTATTGGAAGTGATCAGAGAGGGAGCAAATCTTGCCCGGAACATACACTGGAAAATGGAAGGAATAAGAGGAGCAAGAGTTACACAATAAACTAGAATGATTGACAAAACTAAAAAATGGATGAAAGTATAAATAGACGAAAGAAGATGCTCACAATAGGGCACGACGGAGAGCGTCCAGTTGAAACCTGTCGTTAGACAGATACGATGGAGGCTTAAGCACCTCTTTACCTCTTTATTCCTCCGAAGAGGAACTCGCACTTGGGTTTAGGTTTCAAGGCGATGATGTAGTAACATATCTTAAGCAATTACTGCAGTGACTTTTAATCAAATAAAGTATTTTTTAATGAAATTTAACTGTCACTCCTGAGATGGGTAACCAAAAACAGAAGAAAGAACACTTGAAACAGACAAAAAAGTAGAGTTTATTTGGGGCGTAACGACACTGTACCGATAAACTTTGACGGGTTGTAGAGGAACAAATCTTGAGTAAGAATCCATATGTGGGTCGCAGAAGACGTAGCGACATCGGATGGTAGCCAAGAAGCCGTGCTCTACTTTGGGAAACGTCAGCCAAACAGGACATGCTGGCAGCATCGGGCTTGTGGAGGCAGAAGCGTGATTCATCACCGCCGGCGTGCGGTCGGCGGGATGTGTGCTGACTACTGGCGCCGACTTCTGGGAACAATGCTGGTCATTCCAGCGGAAACCCGTGACTCAGACAGATGTGCTGAAGGCTTCAAGCACGTATACAGTGGCGACCACGTGTGAGAAAAACGCAAGGTAGCAGCTTGATGCAAAACCAGTCATGGAGCAGCACGTCCAACAGAAGTGTAAACCAAGAACAATCAAGTATCGAAAAGCAAACTCAAAATATTCACCTGAAGTAGGCGAGTGCACAGTTCTTCTCAAAAGCGTTACCTTGTCCTGTTTCAAATCTGAGGTTTTACATACACGTGGAATCGGCTACTTCCGTCCAGAATTAACGCTGTTTTCCTCATTGATTCAGCAGTAATTACACGATTCTCAAACAATTGCAGAACTACAATTAAGATTTCAAATTTCTACTGGGGCCAGAATAACTGTACACTGGAAGCAACATATCTCGTTCATAAAAGATGGTGCTCTTACCTGTTAATAGAACTCTTCCAGTGGCTACAGAAAGGGTAGAAAGTAATATGGACGGAGATTGTAGGATGTGAGGTCCGCCGGTTGTGCAAAACACCGTCTTTTCTCAGTACTCAAACATGTTTCAGCACCACTGGGCAATCATCGTTGGGTTTCCGTTTTATTTATTCTTTACACTTGGTGTGCATGAATTTTCCGGATCATTTGTGTATTATTTACGACAGGTAGCTTGTCATCTGCAATACACAAGTGATCCGGAAAATTCATGCACATCAAGTGTAAAGAATAAATAACACGGAAACCCACTGATGATGGCACAGTGGTGCTGAAACATGTTTGGGTACTGAGTAAAATCGGTGTTTTGCGTAACTGGTGGACCTCACATCCTAAATTTTAACTGCAAACACTGTCAACACAAGGAGCTGCAAATCCAAATGATGAATGGATGGAGATGTTGGTCCAAAACTGCGAGCATCATAGGCTTCGACGGTCATTCGAAGTGTGCCGCAGCCGCTTGACTAGAAGACGGATTTGTAACCACCAATCCACCTCTGTCTGCGTTCGATCTCATTTAACAGTTGTAACCCAACCTCGTTCGTCTAGTAAATGATGCCTGTGGGACATTCGGCACTAGCTACCAGTATATGATCTATTTTCTCACACTGCCACAGTGACAAGTAAACAACTATCAGACATAAACTTGTTTGCAGTGTACACCTGCTTCTGCAGAAGCATGAAATATTAGGGTTTAGCATCCCACTGACGACGAGACAGAGTCGAAGTTAGGACTGTGGAAGGAAACAAGGAGTGTCGCTTCAGAGGAACAATGCCGGAAAGTGCCTGAAGCGAATCAGGGAGGTTACGGAAAAACCAGCTCTGGGATTTCAGCCTCTGAGGAACCAGTATTGTCAGCTCAAACTTATTTTTATTTACTTATTTTAATTTTTCTAATGTCCCAGAGAGTACTAGGTTCCGATACATGGGTATGCTTTTTTCTTCTTCCGTGAACACTGTGCGATTCGCGCCAGACAAACGATATATTAAGAGATATTCTGGTGGCGCGTTATACTGGAACGGATGGAGACTTGGATGACTGGAGTAGTCGTTGGCCGACCGATGGCATGTGTGACTTGCAATGTAAATCAGAGACACATAATAAGATGCGGAAAGAATACAGCTATGCAACAAAGAGTAATACCTTCTGTGGGCATCTACGAGGGCCGTTCAGAAAGTAACCTCCGCTTGATTTAAAAAAATACACCAAGTTAAATAAAAATATTTTAATATATACATCTTACAACTACATCTTTGCACTATTTTTCTACATAGTCTCCATAGCGATTGAGGCACTTATCGTATCTCTTCACAAGCTTTGAAATTCCTTCTGCATAAAAATCACCCGCTTGTGCCTGGAGCCAGCCTGTGACCGCATCTTTGAGCTCTTCGTCGTCATCAAACCGCTGTGACCCGAGCCATTTCTTCAAATGCATGAAGAGGTGATAATCACTTGGCGCCAGGTCTGGGCTGTAAGGTGGATGGTTGATAACGTCCCACTTGAAGGACTCAAGAAGGGCCGTTGTTCTGCGAGCAGAGTGAGGACGGGCGTTATCGTGCAAAAAAACGATACCGGAAGTCAGCATACCACGGCGTTTGTTCTGTATAGCCCGTCGTAACTTTTTTATTGTTTCACAGTACACGTCTTGATTAATGGTCGTACCACGTTCCATGAATTCAACCAACAATACCCCTTTGGCATCCCAAAACACCGTTGCCATCAGTTTTCTGGCAGAAAAATCTTGCGAGGCTTTTCTTGGTTTGGTAGGCGAATTTGAATGTGCCCACATATTTGATTGTTCTTTTGTCTCAGGGTTCACGTACTTAATCCAGATTTCGTCACCGGTCACGATTCTGTTTAACAATGGTTCTCCTTCGTCCTCATAGCGTGACAGAAAGTCTAATGCAGAGGCCATTCTTTGAGTTTTGTGGTGGTCGGTAAGAATTTTGGGCACCCATCGTGCACAGAACTTACGGTAACCCAATCTTGCTGTCACTATCTCGTACAAGAGAGTCTTAGAAATCTGTGGAAAACCAGTAGACAACTCCGACATTGAGAAACGTCGATTTTCACGAACTTTTGCATCAACTGTCTGAACGAGTTCGTCAGTCACCAATGATGGTCTACCACTCCTCTCTTCATCATGAACGTTTTCTCGTCCACTTTTAAATAAACGTACCCATTCACGGACAACTCCTTCACTCATAACTCTTGGTCCGTACACGGCACAAAGCTCACGATGAATAGCTGCTGCAGAATATCCTTTGGCTGTAAAAAACCTTATGACAGCACGCACTTCACATTTGGCGGGGTTTTCTATTGCAGCACACATTTCAAACTGCCACAAAAACTAAACTAGCGCAGGTACGACGTTCACTCGACCACGGCTTGATGCCGACTGACCTGTTGAGTGCGTGAACGCACAGATGGCGTCGCTACTCCCCCCACAACCCGCACTGTGAACCGCCCTCGTATCTCTGAAGAAAAAAAAAGTTTTGTAAAATAATGCATGTTTAGATGTAACTTGTGTTGCTGCTTGTTAGGGTAGGAGAAATATTTAAGGGAAAAAGAAATATTTTAAGCTTGTTTCTCTCTCTCCAGTATAATGTATGGAAGGAGGTACCGTAACATTCACATTTCTTGTGCCTTGAAGAAAAATACAGTATCACTTCCTTAGTAGTATTATCTTTAAATGGAACATACTTCCGTCTCCTAAAGTTTTGTTTTAGAAACTTCAGTAGGAATGACGCTTTTAGAATTCGTTTCTTCTGAAATGCTCTTGTAGATTTAAAAAAAATCGATCGAGTTCGAGTAGGAACGCGCCTTCAGGGTTCCGCACAAACCTAATTATTTACGTAGAAAGTTGATCTATAGATGCTGATAATTGATTTTGCGAGTATCAAAATATAATGGCTGTATCTTTTGACTGCTTTGACTTAGAACCTTAAACTTTTTGCACAGTCTAGCGATCGTAGACCTTAGTATTTTACTCAAATTTCAACGTGATAACTCTACTCGTTTGTGAGACAAAGCAGTCCTAACTTCCAGACGTACAGACGACAAAATGATTTTATAAGAGTTCCGTTTTTACCGATTCAGGTACCGAAACCTAAAAGGGAATAGAGATAGGAAGTAAGAGATAACGGCAAAAATTACATCGTGTCAGCGCTCACAGTTATCATCTTGCAGACGTAGTTTTATTTTCTGTATTGACAAATATGTAACCGAATTAAAACCTTTCGTAAAATATTTAGCTACAGTACTGCAAAAATTATATCACTGGCAACGTTTCTATTTTCGTGGTGGTGATTAAAGCTGCGCATGATAAGGTAAATAAAGCTGTAATTCATTTGTTTTAGTCATCTGATACAGACGTAACCCGTGGCCTAGAGACGAATAACAAATACGAAAATGTGGACTGTGGTCTCGCAGTATTATTAAAATAGTATCAATCAGTGGAAGACGAGAGATGCCAAGTTTCGTTATACCAAATTGGCACAATCATTTGGAAGTAATCGAAAGGGGACACGCAGAGCTGAATGCTCCCGAATGTGAATCCAGTGTGTTAACAATTGCCTCACGTCACTCTGTGTCACTACTGTGTTAGCAACGCAGTCTGCTCTCGCGCCAATGGCACTATGTTATTCGTGTTTCTGTGATGTTTAGCCCCAACGTATGGAGTCAGCGCTCTGCACGCTTGTTAAGAAGGAGGGCTGTGTTACAGTGCCTTAACTGAAACGCGATGAAAAAAGCTCTAATGGCTAAAACTATACTGCCCCAAATTGTCCAAAAAATTCAGATACTTTATAAAGTACGTAATTAACACTTACGAGACGCATGGGACATACCCTGTATTGGTAATAGAGAACACATCAATGCTACCAGACGTTAAAAATGCATAAAATTTAATTTTATTTGCACATTACATTGCAAGGGTAAATAAAGAATAAAAATTGATTACTGAATTGTCCTCTATTAAAATAAAAATTAATGTAATTTACATAGTTATTAATAATTCGAAAGATAAGTCAATTTACAACTCAAATTTAAGTAAATAAAACATACCTAAGATACATGAAACCTGTGTTTCAGACTAAACTTCCTTCATATTGACACACAGGTTTATGTAACATTTTAACCTTAGAAATTCCTTTTTCTGTCGATATATAGTAACTTACGTTTTTATTAAATGCTCATCACGGGCTGAAGAAAAAACACGAGTGAAGACACACTGTTAAAATATTTTCATCTTTCCCACGAACAGTCCCTTCAGCACCCGCATCCAGAGACGAGATCGCTCACGCGCACCTGTGAGGTGACACTCGGTGGTACGTCGGTTCGAGCCCCTGTGCTGGAGATTTTTAACTGGCAATATTTGGCTGGAACCTGGAGGGGAGGTGGCGGCGTACTGTTTCTGATCACCAGTCTTTGCGCCAGTGTCCTGGGTTACATTCCAAACCTCTCCGCATTGTCTCATCAAGTGGGAGCATGGGACACTGTTGGTGATGATCCGTCCGTCGGATGGGCACGTTAAGCTTGGCAGCTACCTTGGTGCTATCCGCGAGGAGTAGGTTATATGCCGGCGCCGAGTTTCATCTTCTCCCTTCTCTCTTCAACATCATACGATACAAACATAACACTACACTGGCACCCATTACACTTACATACACTCCACAACGGCACAACTCTCACATATCCGCAAGGAAGTGGGCCAATGTGCACAGCTGTGTGAGTTGGTGCTTACGAATCATAATTTACGCTATGTCGGATGTTGCTCCCCATTGGTGCTATCCATAATCATTTGCTTTCGTTTGTGTCATGATATTACATACAGAGCACGCTTCCATCGACTGATAAAAGCTTTTCTCAGCACTCCGCGCCAACACTTAATTTCGTACAAATAAACAGAAATGTAAAATTTTAATTGATTTCTCATTTCGTCGCTTACTCTTATTTAGGCTATCTTTACTTCGTCTCCACTTTAATATCTTATTTATAACTGTCGAAGATGTACATTTGTAACTCATTCCCATTCGTGACGAAACTTACTGGAAGAAAGTAAGAAACTGAGGCAGCGTCTACTTATAAAACTTGTTATACCATGTAAAGACAAAGTACGTCTTAACGTCGTGGAACTGTTTTTCCGTGGCGTTGCTTTCCTCAGCTGAAAAGCTACACACCTGATGGAAGGAGTTCGGCCTCGACGCTGTTTAAACACGGAAACAAGACGACGCCTTGAGGCTTAGCGGACGCAATGTAAACACAAGTCGCTACGCAGCGTCGCCGTCTTGTGGCAGGCGTTGCAAAATATAATCCATCCCATAGAACAACAACTTCGCTATCATTCCATGAGAAGCGCTTTACTGCAATTATACGGCTTTAGATGGACGTCACATACACGACCAAAATCAGGTAAATTATCAATATTTGAATTTTATTTTACATATTACTCCTTCAAAATATATAATGGTCGTGCTGGGTTTGAAGGAAGAAGAATGAGTTTCAGCTTCCTGATGATACTAGGTCATCAAAGACGGAGCTGTGGTTTGGGTAGACAAACGAAAGGAGGGTCTGGGCCTTGATGTACATTAAGGAACGCTTCTGACATTTGTACACGCAGGCAGAAGAGGGAACAGGCCAGAGAGTGATTTAAGGATTTAGATCCCATATCATTTAGCTACAATATAGCATGTCAGCAACTGGAAGCAGTTAATTCGGTAAATTATCTGGGAGTACGCATTAGGAGTGATTTAAAATGGAATGATCATATAAAGTTGATGCCAGACTGAGAGTCATTGGAAGAATCCTAAGGAAATGCAATCCGAAAACAAAGGAAGTAGGTTACACAGTACGCTTGTTCGCCCAATGCTGGAATACTGCTCAGCAGTGTGGGATCCGTACGAGATAGAGTTGATAGAAGAGATAGAGAAGATCCAACGGAGAGCAGCGCGCTTCGTTACAGGATCATTTAGTAATCGCGAAAGCGTTACGGAGATGACAGATAAACTCCAGTGGAAGGCTCTGCAGGAGAGACGCTCAGTAGCTCGGTACTGGCTTTTGTTGAAGTTTCGAGAACATACCTTCACCGTGGAGTCAAGCAGTATTTTGCTCCCTCCTACGTATATCTCGCGAAGAGACCATGAGGATAAAATCAGAGAGATTAGAGCCTACACAGAGGCATACCGACAATCCTCCTTTCCACGAACAATACGAGACTAGAATAGAAGGGAGAACCGATAGAGGTACTCAAGGTACCCTCCGACACACCACCGTCAGGTGGCTTGTGGAGTATGGATGTAGATATAGATGTAGAAGGAATGATCACTTCATTTGCAAATAGACTACAAAAAGCCTAAATCATATCCAACACGAACTGAGTGACCTCCTTCTAGAACCAAGTTCACCGACCACTGTACCATCTCTTCCAGTTCACGCTACCGAGCAGCCTGTACAAATCTTTGCATGTCGTTTCAGGCAGCAAGGGTCTCCAATCTAAAGATATCAAATCAAATGTAATGTTTTGGGTACTATCAAAAATTTTAAAAACGGTTTACCTTAACAACATTTCTAGTACTTACGCATTTCACATTACAATTCCTTTGTTACACAATGACATAACCGTAAGAAGCGGAGTAATAATGTAGTAATAAATTACCAGGGGCGTTCAATAAGCAAAATGGCTCTGAGTGCTATGGGACTTAACATCTGAGGTCATCAGTCCCATAGAACTTAGAACTACTTAAACCTAACTAATCTAAGGACATCACACACATCCATGCCCGAGGCAGCATTCGAACCTGCGGCCGTAGCAGTCGTGCGGTCCCAGACTAAAGCGCCTAGAACCACTCGGCCACAGCGGCCGGCTCGTTCAATAAGCAATGAAAAAGAATTTTTTCTTGGCCAATTACAGTTAAAAATAAGCGGAATTTCCTGTGGGACATCATGGAATATTCACGACTTTCAGCTCTTCTAGTTCCGTGCAGTTCATATACACTCCTGGAAATGGAAAAAAGAACACATTGACACCGGTGTGTCAGACCCACCATACTTGCTCCGGACACTGCGAGAGGGCTGTACAAGCAATGATCACACGCACGGCACAGCGGACACACCAGGAACCGCGGTGTTGGCCGTCCAATGGCGCTAGCTGCGCAGCATTTGTGCACCGCCGCCGTCAGTGTCAGCCAGTTTGCCGTGGCATACGGAGCTCCATCGCAGTCTTTAACACTGGTAGCATGCCGCGACAGCGTGGACGTGAACCGTATGTGCAGTTGACGGACTTTGAGCGAGGGCGTATAGTGGGCATGCGGGAGGCCGGGTGGACGTACCGCCGAATTGCTCAACACGTGGGGCGTGAGGTCTCCACAGTACATCGATGTTGTCGCCAGTGGTCGGCGGAAGGTGCACGTGCCCGTCGACCTGGGACCGGACCGCAGCGACGCAAGGATGCACGCCAAGACCGTAGGATCCTACGCAGTGCCGTAGGGGACCGCACCGCCACTTCCCAGCAAATTAGGGACACTGTTGCTCCTGGGGTATCGGCGAGGACCATTCGCAACCGTCTCCATGAAGCTGGGCTACGGTCCCGCACACCATTAGGCCGTCTTCCGCTCACGCCCCAACATCGTGCAGCCCGCCTCCAGTGGTGTCGCGACAGGCGTGAATGGAGGGACGAATGGAGACGTGTCGTCTTCAGCGATGAGAGTCGCTTCTGCCTTGGTGCCAATGATGGTCGTATGCGTGTTTGGCGCCGTGCAGGTGAGCGCTACAATCAGGACTGCATACGACCGAGGCACACAGGGCCAACACCCGGCATCATGGTTTGGGGAGCGATCTCCTACACTGGCCGTACACCACTGGTGATCGTCGAGGGGACACTGAATAGTGCACGGTACATCCAAACCGTCATCGAACCCATCGTTCTACCATTCCTAGACCGGCAAGGGAACTTGCTGTTCCAACAAGACAATGCACGTCCACATGTATCCCGTGCCACCCAACGTGCTCTAGAAGGTGTAAGTCAACTACCCTGGCCAGCAAGATCTCCAGATCTGTCCCCCATTGAGCATGTTTGGGACTGGATGAAGCGTCGTCTCACGCGGTCTGCACGTCCAGCACGAACGCTGGTCCAACTGAGGCGCCAGGTGGAAATGGCATGGCAAGCCGTTCCACAGGACTACATCCAGCATCTCTACGATCGTCTCCATGGGAGAATAGCAGCCTGCATTGCTGCGAAAGGTGGATATACACTGTACTAGTGCCGACATTGTGCATGCTCTGTTGCCTGTGTCTATGTGCCTGTGGTTCTGTCAGTGTGATCATGTGATGTATCTGACCCCAGGAATGTGTCAATAAAGTTTCCCCTTCCTGGGACAATGAATTCACGGTGTTCTTATTTCAATTTCCAGGAGTGTAGGTGGCGGCGCAATGCGAAGCCTTCATAACGGTATCTATAAAGGACGTGCGTTCCAAGCAAGAGCTGTCATTGAGTTTCTTTTGGCAGGAAACCAGAGCATCGCACATATTCATAAGCGGAGACCTTACAGTGAACAAAATCACGCTGAGTGGTTGGACGAGGTGGCTGTCATCATCACAACAAGGTTACGCAAACGTGTCCGATCTCCGGCGTGCCAGCCAGCCGCAGACAGCTTTGACTACTGCAGCGTTGGAACGTACGGACACTCTTGTTAGAGGTGACCGACGGATAACAGTCACGTCGCTGCACAACTAGACGTCTCTATTGATAATGCTGACATAGTCGTCCGCCAGTTGGGGTACTCAAAAGTGTGTGCCCTCTAGGTTCCTAGCCGCCTAGAAGACGACCATAAAGAGCAACGAAGATCCATCTGTGCAGAGTTGTTTGCACGCTACGAGGCTGATCGTGGCAAGTTTTCTCGAACAACGTCACCGGCGATGAAACATGGGGTCATCACTTTGAACCACAAAATAAAACAGCAGTCCATGGAGAAGCGCTACACACCTTTCCTCCGAAGAAAGAGTTCAAAGCCGCACCCTCGGCTTGTAAAGTCATGGCGACGGTCTTCTGGGACTCTCAAGGGGTTATTCTGATTGATGACGTCCATCATCATGCAGTGATCAACTCTGACGTGCACTGTGCTACCATCATGTAACTGTAGAAATGAGTTCAGCGCGTTCGTCGCCACAAAAATGCTAACGAACTTCTCGCTCCCCATGCAACGGAAGACCTCACGTAAGTCTACTCACCAAAGAGGAGCTGACAGAACTTCATGGGATGTTCTTATTCACCCACCCTACACCACGGATCTCGCAAATTCTGACTTCTTTCTGTTTGGCCAAATGATGTATTCATCGATTCCGTGGGAAGCAGTAAGTGGACGATAATAGAGGATACTGATGCAGCAAGACGTTGGCTCCGATGTCTACCAGTAGAGCAGCACAATGCGGGCATACAACCCTCCCAGTAAGGTGCGGGTATGAACTTAACCATAATAATAATAATATAAAAGAAAGCAGACTAACAGTTATATGACGATCAGATTTACTTTAGGAAAGCTAAAGGCACTAGAGACGCAGTCCTCGACAGTGAAAACAAAACTTCAGAAAAACGAACAAATCTTTATGGAATTTGTCGACTCGAGTGACAACAGCGTGATGAAATTAGTGTTTCTGCGATATTTTCCCACTGTATATTTCCGTGCTCTCCATGGGTAATATACACTCCTGGAAATTGAAATAAGAACACCGTGAATTCATTGTCCCAGGAAGGGGAAACTTTATTGACACATTCCTGGGGTCAGATACATCACATGATCACACTGACAGAACCACAGGCACATAGACACAGGCAACAGAGCATGCACAATGTCGGCACTAGTACAGTGTATATCCACCTTTCGCAGCAATGCAGGCTGCTATTCTCCCATGGAGACGATCGTAGAGATGCTGGATGTAGTCCTGTGGAACGGCTTGCCATGCCATTTCCACCTGGCGCCTCAGTTGGACCAGCGTTCGTGCTGGACGTGCAGACCGCGTGAGACGACGCTTCATCCAGTCCCAAACATGCTCAATGGGGGACAGATCCGGAGATCTTGCTGGCCAGGGTAGTTGACTTACACCTTCTAGAGCACGTTGGGTGGCACGGGATACATGCGGACGTGCATTGTCCTGTTGGAACAGCAAGTTCCCTTGCCGGTCTAGGAATGGTAGAACGATGGGTTCGATGACGGTTTGGATGTACCGTGCACTATTCAGTGTCCCCTCGACGATCACCAGTGGTGTACGGCCAGTGTAGGAGATCGCTCCCCACACCATGATGCCGGGTGTTGGCCCTGTGTGCCTCGGTCGTATGCAGTCCTGATTGTGGCGCTCACCTGCACGGCGCCAAACACGCATACGACCATCATTGGCACCAAGGCAGAAGCGACTCTCATCGCTGAAGACGACACGTCTCCATTCGTCCCTCCATTCACGCCTGTCGCGACACCACTGGAGGCGGGCTGCACGATGTTGGGGCGTGAGCGGAAGACGGCCTAACGGTGTGCGGGACCGTAGCCCAGCTTCATGGAGACGGTTGCGAATGGTCCTCGCCGATACCCCAGGAGCAACAGTGTCCCTAATTTGCTGGGAAGTGGCGGTGCGGTCCCCTACGGCACTGCGTAGGATCCTACGGTCTTGGCGTGCATCCGTGCGTCGCTGCGGTCCGGTCCCAGGTCGACGGGCACGTGCACCTTCCGCAGACCACTGGCGACAACATCGATGTACTGTGGAGACCTCACGCCCCACGTGTTGAGCAATTCGGCGGTACGTCCACCTGGCCTCCCGCATGCCCACTATACGCCCTCGCTCAAAGTCCGTCAACTGCACATACGGTTCACGTCCACGCTGTCGCGGCATGCTACGAGTGTTAAAGACTACGATGGAGCTCCGTATGCCACGTCAAACTGGCTGACACTGACGGCGGCGGTGCACAAATGCTGCGCAGCTAGCGCCATTGGACGGCCAACACCGCGATTCCTGGTGTGTCCGCTGTGCCGTGCGTGTGATCATTGCTTGTACAGCCCTCTCGCAGTGTCCGGAGCAAGTATGGTGGGTCTGACACACCGGTGTCAATGTGTTCTTTTTTCCATTTCCAGGAGTGTACAATATGTACAGAAACCAAATGGTTAAAATGAAAGACATCCGATTAGACAGTGGTCGTTACCTTTTGCCCTGCTTTTACAACCTACACATCGAAGAAACATAACGATGAAAAACAAGGGTCGGCTGTGGAATTTAAATCCATGGTGAAAGGATATCAATGATAACATTCGCTGATTACAGTGCTATCTTTAATGAGAGTGAAGAAGAATTACACGACTTCCTAAATGGAGTAAACGGCCTAATGAGTACAGATTATATATTGAGTGTAAACCGAACGAGGACGCAAGTAATGAGTAGTAGCAAAAGTGATATTATCAATTCTCGTAACACCAAATACGGGAGCATGAAGTAGACGTAGTGAAGGTATTCTACAGCCTTGACAACAAAATGACGCAGTACCGACAAAGCAACGAGCACATAAAGAAGCAAACTAGCACAGCAGGAATCGTATTTCGATCTTCCTTAGTGAAACGATTTTGCAAAACGGAATTTAGTATTTTGGTCGTCTTTCTCTCATTCACCGTTACAGTGCCACTGTAATCACTGAGTAAATGGACTAATGGCTTTCATCCGTATACTGCCTTAACGTAAAATCAAAACCCGTGATAACAATAGAGAGCAATGCTTTGTGTACTTACAGGAAGGAAGTGGGATAGATAAGCCAAGTAATTAAGAGTGGATGTGCAGGTAAAAAATAAAGCCTGTGTAATACAGTATAGAACAATTGCGTTTTGCTTTGTATACGGTACAGCTGCAACGCCGTGATTTGATTGTCTGTTTATCTGGAAGGTCTGCTTGGGCACAATTACTGTATTGTGTTCAAAGACCTTGCATAATTTTAAAGTATGTACCAAGGAATTTCAGAGTTGTCTTGTAGTGTTATCGTCCACACTGTCATTGTCACATACGTTATGAAGAATAGTCGCCAATGGGAGTTGGAGAACGGTATAAAATGGAGGCATCAACAAGTACACCGAAGTACTCGAGTCTCAGAGTCGTACCTCGGTACTTTAATGCTTTTTACGGAAAAGGGAAAATCAGGGAAAGCATAAGGTGAGCAACCACTGTAACTATCGTTAAGACTTTTCCCCTAAAAAGAAGGCCGCATAAATATTTCTTTATTTACATCAGCCTGTTTCGACATAGTTTGCTGTCATCTTCAGGTCTCCAAAAACGTTTAATAAAACGTATCCATTTTGTTTATTTACAACAGTCGGTTTCGAAAGACCTTACTGAGATCTTAGGACCTTCAATTATTTTTTTATTAAAAGTGTTCTCTTTAAGCTGAAAAAAACGTAAAAAATGATCACGATCTGAAGGTGACAGCAAAGTGTGTCAAACCAATTGTTGTAAATAAAGAAATATTTAGGCGATCCTGGTTTTAGAGAGTTTTGACCACGTTAAATCCTTCAGATTTCTCAATACGAGAGAATTCAGTCAAATTTCCTCTAACTCCAAAAATATACCATCTATGTAGGAAAAACGTGCTTACTTCATGCAGCACTAATATATCAGTCGTCCTTGTAGTTTTGTTATGAGGAGAATGTAGCATCCTGGTAAATTATACAGCATGGCACAAGCAGGCTGTTGGTATCCTGTTGTGCAGTTTTGAGACGTCATAAGACAGGTTTGACACAGACCGCGGATCAGCAATGTTGAATGCGTAACATAGTGTTATTTTCCGACTGCCAAAAGCCAGAAAGGTGCCTCGTACGCCACGACCAAGAGTAATCACTACACAAAAGGAGCAGGAGCGAGTCTGATCTGCACGACGAAATTCAACAGTGTCTGCAAAACAATTCGGTGTTCAACTTACGGTTGTCTTACAGGAGTTGCAGTGTCCCTTATACTATCTGCGTGAAACTCACCGCAGTTGGTTTGTAAGTTACCCGTGCAGCAATGACAGTCTTCATTACAGCGGAGTAGGGAACAGAGCCGTTTATTGCAGTCAGCAACATCGATTACCATGAAGATGGTGTTGGTGTTAGCAGGCTCGACAGCTTGGGCATCGGCATCCACCAAAATTGATACCGGACGATGAATGAATAAAGAAAGGTTCTGTTCATTAATAAGTGGAATTCAGCTTGTACAATGTTTCACGTCGGTCTTTGTATGTGCGGAATACAGGATCTGGTACAATTCCAAGAACTTCATGGAGAGAGACCGTTTTGGTGAAAGATTTCTTCTGTGGGACACTTGTTAGATGAACGTATGCATTTTCATATGTATTTGGTGGATGGAAAAACTTTCAAGAGGTACTGCAACAACAGGTGCTGCTTTTCAGTCATTCTGTTGGTTCCCGTTTCACCTCGTAAACAGTAATACACATCCACTTCGAGCACCTCTCGTTAGTGAAGAGATCTATCTCATGGAATTAGTAGCCAGTTCGTTGGGTTTGGTTCAAAAATGGTTCAAATGGCTCTGAGCACTATGGGACTTAACATCTGAGGTCATCAGTCCCCTAGAACTTAGAACTACTTAAACCTAACTAACCTAAGCACTTCACACACATCCATGCCCGAAGCAGGATTCGAACCTGCGACCGTAGAGGTTGCGCGGTTCCAGACTGAAGCGCCTTAACCGCTCGGCCACCAAGGACCGGCAATGCGTTGGGTTTGAATCTTACAATGCATATCTGGAAGGCACTGGAAAGATAAAAGATGTTTAATCGATTAACGTTACGAAATGACAGGTTAATGTATGTGCCAGGAAAGACATTGCATATTTCTAAAGATCATACGCTATGTGATCAAAAGTATTCGGACACCCCCTAAAACATACGTGTTTCGTATTAGGTGCATTGTGCTGTCATCTGCTGCCAGGTACTCCATATCAGCGACCTCAGTAGTCATTAGCCATCGTGAGAGAGTAGAATGGGGTGCTCCGCTTAACTCATGGACTTCGAACGTGGTCAGGTGATCGGGTGTCGCTTGTGTCATATGTTTGTACGCGATATTTTCACACTCCTAAACATACCTAAGACCACTGTTTCCGATGTGATAGTGAAGTGGAAACGTCAAGGGGCACGTACAGCACAAAAGCGTACAGGCCGACCTCGTCTGTTGACTGACAGAGACCGCCGACAGTTGAAGAGGGTCGCAATGTGCAATAGGCAGACATCTATCCAGACCATCACCCAGGAATCCCAAACTGCCTCAGGATCCACTGCAAGTACTATGACAGTTAGGCGGGAGGTGAGAAAACTTGGATTTCATGGTCGAGCCGCTGCTTTAAGCCACTCATCACGCCGGTAAATGCCAAACACGCCTCGCTTGGTGTAAGGAGCGTAGACATTGGACAATTGAACAGTGGAAAAACGTTGTATGGAGTGACGAGTCACGGTACACAATGTGGCGATCCGATGGCGGGGTGTGGGTATGGCGAATGCCCGGTGAACGTCATCTGCCAGCGTGTGTAGTGCCAACAGTAAAATTCGGAGGCGGTGATGTTACGGTGTGGTCGCGTTTTTTCATGGAGTGGGCTCTCACCCCTTGTTGTTTCGCATGGCACTATCACAGCACAGGCCTACATTGATGTTTTAAACACTTTCTTGCTTCCCACCCAATTGGGGGATGGCGATTGCATCTTTCAATACGATCAAGGACTCGATCGTAAAGCATGGCCTGCGGCGGAGTGGTTACTCGAGAAAAACATCCCTGTAATGGAATGGCCTGCACAGAGTCCTGACCTGAATCCTATAGAACACCTTTCGGATGTTTTGGAATGCCGACTTCGTGCCAGGCCTCACCGACCGACATCGATACTTCTCCACAGTGCAGTATTCCGTGAAGAATGGGCTTCCATTCCCGAAGACACTTTCCAGGACCTGATTGAACGTATTCCTGAAAGAATGGAAGCTGTCATCAAGGCTAAGGGTGGACGAACACAATATTGAATTCCGGCATTACCGATAGAGGGCGCCACGAACTATTAAGTTATTTTCAGCCAGGTGTCTGAATACTTTTGATCACATAGTGTACAACAATAACCGGTGTAACTGCCAGAATGTTGAACGCAAGCATGCAAATGAGCATGTATTGTGTCGTACAGGTGCCGGATGTCAATTTTTGTGGGATGTTCTATGCCTGTTGCATTTGTTCGGTCAATACGGGGAAGGCTAATGTTGTTTGTTAGTGACGCTGGAGTTGTTGTCCGATTATGTCCCATGCTTGCTCGATTGGAGAGAGATCCGAGCTCGCCAAGACGTCGTGTTGCCGCTCTATAGAACATATTGGGTTACAACAGTGACAGGTGGGCAGCATTATCCTGTTGGAAAACACCCCCTGGAATGATGTTCAAAATGGTTCAAATGGCTCTGAGCACTATGGGACTTAACATCTGAGGTCATCAGTCCCCTATAACATAGAACTACTTAAGCCTAACTAACCTAAGGACGTCACACACATCCATGCCCGAGGCAGGATTAGAACCTGCGACCGTAGCGGTCGCTCGGTTCCAGACTCAAGCGCCTAGAACAGCTCGGCCACACCTGCCGGCCCTGATTTGCATATTCATGCTGGCGCCGTTAGCGCCAGATGTACGAACACGTCGTCTAACGTCGACTGCCAGTATAGCTCCTGAACCTCCTAATACAGAACATTTCCTGTCCAAGCCAAGTATACCATTCGAGCTCGGCGTTCTATCGATTTTGTCCCTCGTTGACAGTCTTTGTCTGGAAAACGTTAGAGGTATGCCGGTGGTGCTATCGTTGGTGGACAAAAGCCGCGAAGCAGGAAGATTTTGGGCAGTGAGTGTGTGGCATGCAAAACGAGTCGGCCGGGGTCTCAAGAGATTTGGATTTTTGAATGATACACGGGAGAACGAATCGCGCGCTGTGAATGCGCCGAGCCTGGTTTTACTGCCGATTATCGCCTGTCTTTCGAAGCGGTTTCTGTGTGTGGACATGATATTTTGAAAAACACACCTTCGACTTCGAGGTTATTTGTCCAGATCGACGCTAGTGAGGGCGGTCCAGTCGCTTACAGGCCTAAGGAGAGGAAGGACGGCGGCCATCCTATGATAAGTAACTTCGGTGTTCATCGTTACCTCTCGCTTTATCTTGGCACTCTCCAGTCATTCTGTTGAAGGCATACATTAACTATCTTAAACGTTCGGAGACTAATTTATGTCACAATAGACCGCACTACCTTCAAGAGACATCACTCCTCCCATTAGAGGTCGTCTTCGTCACTATTTACGAACAACAGTCCTATTTCTATGAGACTATTAATAATCCTGCGTAAGTTCTAACAGCTCATAAAAATCGAAAATGCCGTTGTGGACTGCCGAACTACACGAGTCCCTGCTGAAGCGGCAGCAGGATGAAGTGCACATTACGCTCTGCAGTTTCAGTTTCCTGCTCACACTGAAACAATGACGAATGATAACTGCCTGTGGAAAATCTCTCTTGTTGCTTATGCTGCTAACAAGGACTTCACGTACATCACTTCCTGACAGCGTATACATAACTATTACGGTGTAAACGGTGTCTATAATACTTTTGTACCTGACTATACGTAGTGTTGAAGGAAAAGTTATTTCTGCTCATTAGATATACAAACTCAGTTCAGTATAGTCGATATACATTACTGACCATTAAAACTGTTACACCACGAAGATGACGTTCTACAGACGCGAAATTTAACCGACGGGAAGAAGATTCTGTGATATGCAAACGATTAGCTTTTCAGAGCATTCACACAAGGTTGGCGCCGGTGGCGACACCTACAACGTGCTGACATGAGGAAAGTTTCCAACATATTTCTCATACACAAACAGCAGTTGGCCGGCGTTGCCTGGTGAAACGTTGTTGTGATGCCTCGGGTAAGGAGGAGAAATGCGTACCATCACGTTCCCGACTTTGATAAAGGTCGGATTACAGCCTATCGCGATTGCGGTTTATCGTATCGCGAATTTGCTGCTCGCGTTGGTCGAGATCCAATGACTGTTAGCAGAATATGGAATCGGTGGGTTGAGGAGCGTAATAAGAAACGTCGTGCTGGATCCCAACGGCCTCGTATCACTAGCGGAGAGATGACAGGCATCTTATCCGCATGGCTGTAACGGATCGTGCAGACACGTCTTGATCCCTGAGTCAACAGATGGGGACGTTTGCAAGATAACAACCATCTGCATGAACATTTCGATGACGTTTGCAGCAGCACGGACTATCAGCTCGGAGACCATGGCTGCGGTTACCATTGATGCTGCATCACAGACAGGAGCACCTGCGATGGTGTACTCAACGACGAACCTGGGTGCACGAATGGCAGAACGTCATTTTTTCGGATGAATCCAGGTTCTGTTTACAGCATCATGATGGTCGCATCCGTGTTCGGCGACATCGCGGTGGAAGCGTTTCTTTCGTCATCGCCATACTGGCGTATCACGCGGCGTGATGGTATGGGGTGCCATTGGTTACACGTCTCGGTCACCTCTTGTTCGCATTGACGGCACTTTGAACAGTGGATGTTACATTTCAGTTGTGTTACGACCCGTGGCTCTACCCTTCATTCGATCCCTGTGAAACCCTACATTTCAGCAGGATAATGCACGACCGCATGTTGCAGGTCCTGTACGGGCCTTTCTGGATACAGAAAATGTTCGACTGCTGCCATGGCTAGCACATTCTACAGATCTCTCACCAATTGAAAACGTCTGGTCAGTGGTGGCCGAACAACTGGCTCTTCACAATACGCCAGTCACTACTCTTGATGAACTGTGGTATCGTGTTGAAGCTGCATGGGCAACTGTACCTTTACACGCCATCCAAGCTCTGTTTGACTCAATGCCCAGGCGTATCAAGGCCGTTATTGCGACCAGAGGTGGTTGTTCTGGGTACTGATTTCTCAGGAGCTATGCACCCAAATTGCGTGAAAATGTAATGTCAGTTCTAGTATAATATATTTGTCCAATGGATACCCATTTATCATCTGCATTTCTTCTTGGTGTAGCAATTTTAATGGCCAGTAGTGTAGATATGTCTAGACTGTTATGTGTAGACTGATGAGTAACCAGATGTTTCTCCAGGAACTAAGAAGAACGTAAACTTTTTGCTCCTGTCATCTATGAGGTATATCCTGTCTTACTGTACTACCAGAAGAACTCGTAGGAACGCTGCAAGGATACTCACCACCCAGACAATTTACTCTATTTTCTAAAACTAAATAGCGCTGTACTCAGTAAGTAATTTCTACGACGCCCATCTACATCGTCCGTCCAAAAGTTTCCGATACTGATTTCATTTCTGGCGTACAGGCGACGTCAATAACTGCGGTGGCAGGTTAAACAAACATCTGTGAACTATAGATGTGCATTCGAGCAGTCAGTTATTGCCAGCAGTGTTATGTAGCAGGCGTGCGACCGCAGTGTGTCAACGTTCTCGGGTCACAAATCGCTGCGCCACAAGTCTCTAAATTAGGTGTGGCGCGACTTGATTGAAATGCATAATGTAGACAATGCTCATCTGCAAAAAGAAAAAAAAATAATAAATAAATAAAAATAAAAAAGAAGTCCTGAAATTCACATCAAACGGTCAAAGCTTTAACGACATAACCGACTTTCGAGCCAATAAGACGCGCGAGTATAACAACACTCCAAAGAAGAATTTTTCAGACAGTTCCACATAGGTCCACGAAGGTCCTCAGGATTTTACTGAAGTCGGTGTGGGGGGAATCTACGCAGAACACCTGAAACATGAAAACCACTTTCTTGGCTTTTCTCTATTTTTTATTATGCAAGCGTTGAAACTTTTTGGACTGATGGGGCTACATTGATAGTTACGATTTGAATTAATAATCACTGAATCTTGTTATGCTATCATCAACAGTCTCCTAGAGCTTCAAAACCGTTTCAATACGCAACGCTGTGGAACATCAGATTTTTAAATGTTTGTATTTGTAGTTATAACTTCTGACACCGTATGTCGACGTTATTGTGAAGATTCGTACGGCGCACAGATGTCTAAAAAATGTGCTGAAAAAATGGTTCAAATGGCTCTGAGCACTATGGGACCTAACATCTGTGGTCATCAGTCCCCCTAGAACTTAGAACTACTTAAACCTAACTAACCTAAGGACATCACACACATCCATGCCCGAGGCAGGATTCGAACCTGCGACCGTAGCGGTCACGCAGTTCCAGACTGAAGCGCCTAGAACCGCACGGCCACACCGGCCGGCAAATGTGCTGAAACTGACGTAACACCCACGGCAGGATGCTTCAGTAATACAGGGTGAGCCACTAACTATTGCCACCAAGAATAACTCCGAAAGTATGATAGTAGCTGAAAGTTCGTGGGACAAATGTTGCATCGGACAACGGGTACCATAATATGACGTTGATTTTTTGTTGCCAGGAGGGGTAGCGTCAGAGATAAGAAGATCACTTTTTTTAAAAATGGGATGCTATAGTTTGGTACTTATTTTCTGATAGCGGCTATCGAGACGAATACGATGATGTGTAACAGTAAGGGCTTTGAAGGTCAAAGAGGGTCAGAAAGGTGGCATGAACGTCCACTTACAGAAGTTGTTCAAAGTGATGAACATTGGTATCATTGCAGTGCTGCAATCTTCTTATCATGGACTGAAGGTATTCCTTATAACTTCAGTACTTATAGAAGCACATGCTCTGACAATTCTCTCTTGTATATCGTACAAATAGTAAATATTCGCCGACTACGGCGTATCCATCTAACGTGCCATTGACATGTAAACACCATTCGACGGTTTCGCAATACAATACTAATAGGAACGGGAGAGACTATTATGGTCGAATCAAGCGTATGTGAATGATGTATTCCTTCGAAGAACAAGTCGATATTCTTCTCATTACGGAGAATGCCACCGAAATTCAGTGAGAGCTAGAGACTTATACGTTGAAAGGTATCCTCAACGTACTCGCCCTACACGTCGTACATTTAAATATGTGTATGATAAATTGAGAACAACTGGGTCTTTAACGCATCGGAAACATATCCGACAATGGAAAATTACTAACAAGGGAACGGAAATTGGTGCTCTTGCCACTGTGGTTCGAGGTCCTTGTGTCAGTTCGCGTCAAGTCGCAAGGGAGTCTGGCATGAGCCAGAGTAGTGTTGTTCGTGTTCTGCATCGCCATAAATATAATCCCTATCATACCAGTCTTAACCAAGAATTAACTGGTACTTATTGCATGCGTCGCATTGAATTCTGGCGATGGGCTCAACTTCAGATTCAGAGATGTGACACACTTATTTCTTCGATTTTATTTACTGAGGCGGCTACATTCACGAACGATGGAAATGTTAATTTGCATAACATACATTATTGGGCAACTGAAAATCCATGTTGCCGTGGCAAGTTGCACACCAAAAACCGTGGTCGGTGAATGTGTGGTGTGGGATTCTGGAGGACAGAATTATAGGCCCCTATTTCATAGAAGGATATCTTAATGGTAGGAAGTTCACCACATTCCTGCAGGGAAGTATTAGCTTTGTTATTGGAAGACATACCTTTAGGAACAACAAGGAATAGAATGTGGCATCAACACGATGGGTGCCGGAACAGCTTTCGCTGATGGCTAGAAATGAGCTGCCGAGACAATTCCCAAATCGTTGGATTGGACGCGGAGGAGATGTATCTTCGCCAGCTCGTTCGCCAGACTTGATGCCTCTGGAGTTTGGGGATTCGTAAAAGACATTGTTTAGAAAGAAGTTCCAACTACACTGAAGATATGCGAGAGAGAATTGTCAGAGCATGTGCTTCGATAAGTGCCGACGTGATAAGGAATACCACTCAATCCATGATAAGAAGACTGCAGCACTGCATTGACACAAATGTTCATTAATTCGAACACCTTCTGTAAATGGGCGTTCATGCCACCTGCAAAGATCTTAGTGTTACACAGCGTTGGATTCGTCTCGATAGCCGCTATCGGAAAATAAGTACCAAACTGTAGCATCCCATTTAAAAAAAAAAAAAAAAAAAAGGAAAACAAAGTTGACCGTCATATCTCTGAATCGACCCCACACAGGCCGGCCGAAGCGGCCGTGCGGTTCTAGGCGCTGCAGTCGGGAACCACGAGACCGCTACGGTCGCAGGTTCGAATCCTGCCTCGGGCATGGATGTGTGTGGTGTCCTTAGGTTAGTTATGTTTAACTAGTTCTAAGTTGTAGGGGACTAATGACCTCAGAAGTTAAGTCCCATAGTGCTCAGAGCCATTTGAACCATTTTTTTTTGACCCCACACAGCAACAAAAAAAACATCGTCATATTATAGCCCCCGTTGTCTCGTGCAACTTTGTCCCGCAAACGTTTCAGCTCCTATCATACTTTCCGAGTTGGTGTCAATAGTTAGTGGCTCACCCTGTATATCCTGCTCAGGATGTTGATTTTGTCCTAAATAATTAGTCATTCTGAATGCTGTGCCATATTCTGGAAGCAGGCGTGAGTGCGCCTCTGGTTATATTGATAGCGGATAAAGATTTTCGATCATTGCGGGTGGCAATGGCGATATTTGCACGATGTGACTACGCAAAGCTCTGGAATTCACCAAACTACGACAAGTTATTTGATTATATCATACCTGACAAGCACAGTTTTACATGCGTCATATTCAGCATGTTTTCACATACACACAAAACAAAATTCTCCAATACAAATTAATCAACAAATACGAAAATGAAATTACAGTTTTGTTATACGATATTGTTTTCCGACACATCATCGTTAGGCTGCCAAACCACAATGTCAACCGGAACGCAGACGCAGCCTCCCAGCTTCATTGGCTGGTAATTACGAAGTCAAGCGAGTAGGAAAAAACACTTCCTTGTTAAAGCGCATCCCCACTAGAGGCTGTCACATACCTCTTTTACGTCTTTCTCTTGCTCAGCAAGTGTTCGCCAGACGGCTTACTGTAACAAAGCGCCGGAGCTTCCCTCCCTGCACTCGACAATGCGCATCACTTGCTGTATTGACTGACTGCACCCGCGCTGTCTCTTGTTCAGACGCCACCTGTCGGCTTATCATGCGAACTTCTGAGGCAAAGACTCGCGTCTGCGTAACATCTCCTCCCACAAACAACTTGACTCTTACTTCTTAAGCCTGGGATCTGAAGATAGGGATCGGCGTTACGGCTCTGTCTCGTTTATTTCATGGCCCCGAAGCATTACAGTATAGGTATCCAATTAGGAAAATAAGTGACAAGCACAAAGGCTAACAGAAAGAACAAAATACACTACTGGCCATTAAAATTGCTACACCACAAAGATGACGTGCTACAGACGCGAAATTTAACCGACAGGAAGTAGATCCTGTGATACGCAAATTATTAGCTTTTCAGATCATTCACACAAGGTTGGCGCCGGTGACGACAACTACAACGTGCTGACATGAGGAAAGTTTCCATCCGATTTCTCATACACAAACAGCAGTTGACAGGCGTTGCCTGGTGAAACGTTGTTGTGATGCCTCGGGTAAGGAGGAGAAATGCGCCAAAATAGCCTGTCGCGATTGCGTTTATCGTATCGCGACATTGCTGCTCACGTTGGTCGAGATCCAATGACTGTTAACAGAATATGGAATCGGTGGATTCAGGAGGGTAATACGGAACGCCGTGCTTGATCCCAACGGCTCGTATCACTAGCAGTCGAAATGACAGGCATCTTAACGGCATGGCTGTAACGGATCGTGCAGCCACGTCTCGATCCCTGAGTCAACAGATAGGGACGTTTGCAAGACAACAACCAACTGCACGAACAGTTCGACGACGTTTGCAGCAGCAAGGACTATCAGCTCGGAGACCATGGCTGCGGTTACACTTGACGCCGCATCACAGACAGGAGCGAATGCGATGGTATACTCAACGACGAACCTGGGTGCACGAATGGCAAAACGTAATTTTTTCGGATGAATCCAGGTTCTGTTTACAGCATCATGATGGTCGCGTCCGTGTTTGGCGACATCGCGGTGAACGTACATTGGAAGCGTGATACGTCATCGCCATACTGGCGTATCACCCGGCGTGATGGTATGGGGTGCCATTGGTTACACGTCTCGGTCACCTCTTGTTCGCATTGACGGCACTTTGAACAGTGGACGTTACATTTCAGATGTGTTATGGCCCGTGGCTCTACCCTTCATTCGATCCCTGCGAAAAGCTACATTTCAACAGGATAATGCACGACCGCATGTTGCAGGTCCTGTACGGGCCTTTCTGGATTCAGAAAATGTTCGACTGCTGTCCCAGCCAGCACATTCTCCAGATCTCTCACCAATTGAAAACGTCTAGTCAATGGTGGCCGAGCAACTGGCTCGTCACAATACGCCAGTCACTACTCTAGATGAGCTCTAGTATCGTGTTGAAGCTGCATGGGCAGCTGTACCTGTACACGCCTTCCAAGCTCTGTTTGACTCAATGCCCAGGCGTATCAAGGCCGTTATTACGGCCAGAGGTAGTTGTTCTGGGTACTGATTTCTCAGTATCTATGCACCCAAATTGCGTGAAAATATAATCAGATGTCAGTTCTAGTGTAATATATTTGTCCAATGAATACCCATTTATCATCTGCATTTCTTCTTGGCGTAGCAATTTTAGTGGCCAGTAGTGTAGTTATATCATCGTAGTTCAGTTGCTAAGAAAATGCCGTAGTATGAAAGTCATAATTGTATCTTTACTGTATCAATATTTGCTTCAGCATTTTTGGTGGTGTCTTTAGTTGTTAATTATTTGGCGCCTGATTTCTGATTATTTACTGACAGAACCAAAAAAATCTGTATCAACAGCATGTCATGGTTTTCAGTGTTTTACTCTTACTGGAACGTTCCTTGATGCACTTGGGGAACTGAACACTCTAGAGCGAATAACATGCTTACACTGATAAAGGGAAAACTTATGATCTGTGCCCAACGCATGCCGCCTGGTGGCGTTGGGAGCACGCGTCGCTGTAGCAAAAGTGTGTAAGCGGAGCAGACACGGACGGGGGATCACCCTAGCGAAGATATGGGCTGCGAACGGGGAATTGCATTGACTTTGACAGAGGAAAGATTGTTATTACGCGGAGCCTGTGAACGAGTATCTCGAAAACGGTGTATCTGGTCAAAGGTTCAGGTGCTACTGTCTTGAGCATCTACGGCAAGAGGTAAAGGACAGTGAAACTACCACTTGACACAGAACGTGGTCTTCGGAGGCTTGCCTGCTCTGTAAAGCAGGACAGATGGTGATTTCCGGCATTTCTACCGAAGCAACTCAATAGTGGTGCACGCACAAGTGTTTCGGAGCATACCATTCATCGTACGTTGTTGAACGTGGAGCGCCGAAGTAGACCAACACTACGCCTTCACTTGACATCGTCAATTATGACTGCAATGGGCACGGGACCATCGGGATTCGACCGTCGGTCGATGGAAACGTGTTGGCTCTTAGGGTGAACCACATTTTTGCTTCGCTAGGTCGATGGTCATCTCCATAAGTCGTCATCGAGGTGAACGGCGGCTCGAAACGTGCAGCGTGCCACTGAAGCAGGCTAGTGGGAGCAATATTTTCCTATGGAGACATTCTTCTGTGCTTGCATGGGACCTGTGGTAGTAACCGAACGACACGATGGCAGCAGCGAACCACCTGTGTTCCTCCATGCTTGATGTCTACCCCGACGGCGATGTCATCTTCCAGCAGTAAAACTGTGCATGCCTCGGAGCCAGAACCGTGCAGCAGTGGTTTGAGGAGCATTATAGTGAACTCAAGCCGATGTTTCGACGTCCAAATTCTCCTGAGGTAAGTCCTGTAGAACCTATCTGGGTCGCTATCGAATTCCGTCACCTCGTACTCAAACTAGCGAGCCGTTATTTACGCGAATTAAATGGCCTGTGCGTAGATATCTAACCCCACATACCTCCACAACCCTACCATCAAACTGTCGGATTCGTGATACGCAGAATCAGTGATGTATTTCCTTCCGGACAAACAAGCAGGTGATCATAATGTTTTGGCTCATCAATTTACACTTGTCTGCAAAACTTAATGACTAGATAGATAAAGTTAATAACTCGTTGGAAATGAGTGAAAGTGTGGGAGCATTTTGTCAGAAGTCTCGCAGTCGTACACAGGAAGCTGGACGTCAGAAGGCGTGAGATTTGTGGGGCTATAGAACCAAATACAACTGGCCCCGTAAAATGGGACAGTTGAAGGAACGGGAAATGGCAGTGTGTGACAATCAGCGGGTCATTATGGCGCACTGTGATCATGTGCTTTATTACAGCATGGCCCGGAGACAACGTGTAAAAGACTTCACACGGGGGAAGTATCGCCAGGGAACTGGAAGAAGGACGAAGTGTCACGAACGTACGCGAGGAGTTTGGTATTGCTCACAGCATTGTTTCACGTATATGGGGAGCTTTCCGAACGGCAGGCTCTGCTGCCCGAAGGAGAGGGGCTGGTCTACCACGGTCAACTGCAGCAGCAGATGACCGCTACTTTGTGCAGCAGGCAAGAAGGGACTCATGTAAACAGCAGTCTAGTAGGATTGCAGTTTCATGGCCCATTTCATTTCCCACAGCGTCACGATTTGCGATAACACCTGCGCATCAGCGGCTCTGGTTGCTATAGTGCCAAGAGCATTGAGGCTGGACAAAGTAGAGGAAGTCGTATGTTTTTCTGGGACGAGAGCAGATTCAATATGAGTAGTGATTCTGGACGTACGCTAATATGGCGAGAGATGGAAACATGTGATACACCCGGGAACATTGACGAACATGATCGTTTCGGTGGTCTAGATGTTATAGTGTGAGTAGGTGTAATGTTGCTGACCTAAAAATCTTTGAACACGGTACACTTACCGGTCAGTGTTATTGGGACACCGTAATACTTTTCATGTGCACTTTCTCAGGCTTGCATTCGTCCCTGACTTCATTTTTATGGATGACAGTGCATGACCGCATCGAAAAGTGCAGGTGGAGGAGCTGTTGGAAAGGGGGAAGTTTTGATGAATGGAGTTGCCTGCCCGTCCGCCCAACTTAAATGTCATCGAGCATATGTAGGATGGCTTGGGAAGATGTACTGCCGCACGGCCACATGCGCCAAGTACCATACAGCAGTAGCCACCCACGTTGGTGCCACAAGAACTTCCTACCGACGTTGTCGCCAGCAGGTTACTGAGTACGCATTGTCGTCCGCGGTGGTCACATACCCTTTTAAGAATCACGTCCTACGTTTTTAATGTCCACAGGAGCATCATAATCCGCGGTGGCTTCAGCGACAATATTGTATTTCAATGAAATGGTCATTTCTGTTTGTCTCATTGCGTATTTCTTTTAATTACCTTCCATACTAAACTGGAGCAGCTCTTTATATGTATGATCCGAGTATCATCAATCTATGTTACTTAACAGTATCACATCGTCCTTTAGGAAGGTTCTGGTTGAGACCGATGGAAAGTCCACTTTTCGCATAACTTGAATGCCTATGTTTGTGTATACTGAACCGGGGACCTAGAAATGACGGAGAGGCTTCATTCCCACCGTAGCCCTCAGTGGTTCACAGCCCAACAGGCTATAGCAGTCCACTCACCCCACCGCTGCCCCACACCGGACCCAGGGTTATTGTGCGCTTCGGCCCCTAGTGGGCCCCTCCCTCACCCCCTTGGGAACGTCTCGTACCAGACGAGTGTAACCCCAAAGTTTGCGTGGTAGAGTAATTATGGCGTACGCGTTCATGGAGGCAGTGTTTGTGCAGCAATCGCCGACATAATGTAACTGAGGCGGAATAAGGGGAACCAGCCCGCATTCGCCGAGGCAGACGTAACCCCCCCTTAAAAACCATCCACAGGCTGGCCGGCACACCGGACCTCGATACTAATTCGTCGGGCGGATTCGTGCCGGGGACCGGCACGCCTTCCACCTCGGGAAGCAGCGAGTTAGACCGCACGGCTAGCCGGGCGGGCTGAACGCCTCAATTATACAGATTACTCCTGCAAAAGGGTTGATTGTGAAACTACTTTATAATTTACAGCATGCCGAATGGAATCGTCTTTCGACCAAAATATAGGCACTTGTATGCGCTCCATGAATTAGTTCACGAAACGATTCGATCAATATACGAAGATTTCCTTAAAGGATGAATCAGTGCCAATACTTAAAATTACGAGGTCTTCAACGCACGCATTTGGAAAGTGGTACCGGAAGATCTGTTGAAATAGCAGCATGTAAATCTGCTAAAGTCCGCGTCATTTATGACGGCGGCCGAGTTTAGTTTCGTTCTGCGCATCTGACGTCACAAAACACAGTCAGCCAATGAACAGAGAACGACGTTGCCAGAGCTCGACTGCAGTGCAGAGCACGGACGAGTGTCTTCAGTTTTAGAAACGTTCAGTCATAAATAAAGTAATTGAACAAAAGCAATGTCTTGATAGCAGACTTTCTTTTATAGAAAGTTTGGAAAAAGCATTCTTTATACCAATTGCTTCATATTCTATTCATTAATTGAACCAAACAAGCAATAAGCCTCCTAATTCTGTCGATAGCAAGGAAAGGTGTTTGTATCATTCTCACTAACCGCTTTATCGCAATAAAGAACAGCGGCAATTGTTTATTTCCCATTGTACTTCGACGGAACGTGAGTAATTCATAATCATACCAACAGTGATTGTCGGTATTTTGCATGATATTTTTAAGTCCTCCGGGAAATGTAATTGAATGACGGCTGCGTTAGCGTAATGGTTCAAGTGTCGCCGGCACGGTAGCTCAGCGTATTCGGTCAGAGGGTTAGCACCCCTCTGTAATAAAAAAAAACCTGAGCTAATCGATCAACAACGAACTTAAACAGATGTCTTAAACAGATGTCTTGCGTCAGCCCCGAGCAGATGCAACGAACAAAAGCGAACAAAATGAGATTCTTTTTAAGTGTATGGCTGCTAAGCGAAAGGTTCTGAGCTCAAACCTTGCTCGGTGCTTAATATTTTCTTTATTTAAAAACAATATCGAAGTGTCTTACTTCATGAATTTTATTCGTTTGAATGTAATTTTTTGAAATTTTTAGTGGCAACTAAAATCGACCTTACGGAAAGTATACGCTATGGACTTTCACCTCTGCAAACGCTTCAAAATTTCGTGCAATGGTTTACAACATCTAATGCTGCACAATAACTGCCTTGAACATCGAAACAAAATTAAGTCATTTATGGGGGGAAGGTATCAGTCAAGAAGATGTGTAAAAATCAAATTTTTGGGCCAAATAGTTTTTGTGAAATCGAATGATAAAGTGTGTCAAAGCAGTCGAAACACCATGTGTCTGCACAGGCGAGCAGTGCAATGATGACAAAATCGCGCACAGCGCGGAATGCGGGGAGCACGTCTGTAGCAGCGAAAGGGTTAATGTGGCCGTGGTGGCTTTACTTCATAAACTGCGCACTCCCCCCTAAACGTAAGTTTGCTTCTCTTGGCGCGTACAACTGGCAACGCAGCAATCTCCCACGTCTGGGCGGGCATGCGCGAACCGCCAAGATAAAAGAATTGAACTATAGTACAGTATACTCAACGAAGGTTATTGACTTATTCTGAAAACCATGAACGTTTTAGGGACCGTGATACGGACGAAAAGCAAAAACTTTGCGTAGTTATCTGGGCTATTTTTTAAAACACCATCGTGCTAGCCATCCCAAATTCATTTTAATTTAAGATTTTTCTACTTTTATAGATTTCAGAACTAGCCACGAGTCTGTAAAACGAGTCGCGCAAACCAGGACGCACCGCGCGGCGCTTGCTTTCACATGGACTGTAACCGCCATTTTTAATTTTTTATGAGATAAAAAATGTTCTCCACATGCGAATGTATGTAAAACAAAGTGGTGGAACTCTCATTTTAATAAAGGCAATGCTTGTATGAAAAGAAAAATCCAAACGTCAAGTATTGTTAGAGGATTTCGACCAGAACCACTGGGCTTAAGTATTGGGCACCTGTGTAGAAACACATACAGGGTGTTTCAAAAATGACCGGTATATTTGAAACGGCAATAAAAACTAAACGAGCAGCGATAGAAATACACCTTTTGTTGCAATATGCTTGGGACAGCAGTACATTTTCAGGCAGACAAACTTTCGAAATTACAGTAGTTACAATTTTCAACAACAGATGGCGCTGCGGTCTGGGAAACTCTATAGTACGATATTTTCCACATATCCACCATGCGTAGCACTAATATGGCGTAGTCTCTGAATGAAATTACCCGAAACCTTTGACAACGTGTCTGGCGGAATGGCTTCACATGCAGATGAGATGTACTGCTTCAGCTGTTCAATTGTTTCTGGATTCTAGCGGTACACCTGGTCTTTCAAGTGTCCCCACAGAAAGAAGTCACAGGGGTTCATGTCTGGCGAATAGGGAGGCCAATCCACGCCGCCTCCTGTATGTTTCGCATAGCCCAAAGCAATCACACGATCATCGAAATATTCATTCAGGAAATTAAAGACGTCGGCCGTGCGATATGGCCGGGCACCATCTTGCATAAACCACGAGGTGTTTGCAGTGTCGTCTAAGGCAGTTTGTACCGCCACAAATTCACGAAGAATATCCAGATAGCGTGATGCAGTAATCGTTTCGGATCTGAAAAATGGGCCAATGATTCCTTTGGAAGAAATGGCGGCCCAGACCAGTACTTTTTGAGGATGCAGGGACGATGGGACTGCAACATGGGGCTTTTCGGTTCCCCATATGCGCTAGTTCTGTTTATTGACGAAGCCGTCCAGGTAAAAATAAGCTTCGTCAGTAAACCAAATGCTGCCCACATGCATATCGCCGTCATCAATCCTGTGCACGATATCGTTAGCGAATGTCTCTCGTGCAGCAATGGTAGCGGCGCTGAGGGGTTGCTGCGTTTGAATTTTGTATGGATAGAGTTGTAAACTCTGGCGCATGAGACGATACGTGGACGTTGGCGTCATTTGGACCGCAGCTGCAACACAGCGAACGGAAACCCGAGGCCGCTGTTGGATCACCTGCTGCACTAGCTGCGCGTTGCCCTCTGTGGTTGCCGTACGTGGTCACCCTACCTTTCCAGCACGTTCATCCGTCACATTCCCAGTCCGTTTAAATTTTTCAAACAGATCCTTTATTGTATCGCTTTTCGGTCCTTTGGTTACATTAAACCTCCGTTGAAAACTTCGTCTTGTTGCAACAACACTGTGTTCTAGGCGGTGGAATTCCAACACCAGAAAAATCCTCTGTTCTAAGGAATAAACGATGTTGTCTACAGCACACTTGCACGTTGTGAACAGCACACGCTTACAGCAGAAAGACGACGTACAGAATGGCGCACCCACAGACTGCGTTGTCTTCTATATCTTTCACATCACTTGCAGCGCCATCTGTTGTTGAAAATTGTAACTACCGTAATTTCGAAAGTTTGTCCGCCTGAAAATGTACTGTTGTCCCAAGCATATTGCAACAAACGGTGTATTTCTATCGCTGCTCGTTTAGTTTTTATTGCCGTTTCAAATATACCGGTCATTTTTGAAACACCCTGTACGAGCTAGTGCTGGAAACTAGAGCTTCTGAAGTTTCTTATTCTGTTCTGAATATCGGCTGAGGTGTTACACGACATACATATTACTCGGTCGACTTTCCCACTTATCCCTCATCCGCCCTATCCTTTGTTATGCCCATCCGGCTTGGATCTCCGCCCCCCTTCCTTTTATAAATCCCTCCAAATCCTTGAACGCCATGCTTCCTTTTATAAATCCCTCCAAATCCTTGAACGCCATGCTCTCCACCTCGCCTATCGCATCCGTCTCCCCTCCCCTACGCGGATCCTGTACGATCGCATCCCCTTCCCCCACCTCCTCCTTTTCCTTGAAAGGATACGGATCCTGTACACCTCCCGCAAACTCGATCCTCCTCACCCGCTCGTCTCCCCAATCCTCTCCCACCCCCGCCCGCTGCCGCGCCTGTATGCCCACGTCCCACCTGGTCTCCATCTCTCCACCCTCCTTACACTCTCCCAAGGTGGCTTCCGCCAGCTCCCCCTCCCTGATGATGTCCTCCTCCCCTGCATCTACCCCTCCTATCAACTTTGATCCTCCCCCCTGACCTCCTGTGTCCTTTCCTTTAGGCACCCTCCCTCCCCCCTTTCCCTTCCCGTCTCTTTCCTTTCCCCCCTCCCTCCTACCCTCTCCCCCGGGCTTCCCCTCCCCCTTCCTCCCTCCCCCTCTCTCCTTTGCCCTTGGCATCTCTGCTCTCCCCTCTCCCATTTCCCCTTCCTTCTCCTCCACCTCCTCTGTTGGCAGGTCCCCGGACTCGTACACGCTCAGTGAACATTTGCGCGCCGGAGATCATCGCCATCAGTGTCTAGTGTGTGTGCATCGTTTTGTGTTTTGTGCAGTTACAACTCAACTGTTCACATGTGCCGTCGCCGTTCTCCGTGTTTTGTGCGCCGTGTCTACCAGTGTTAGTGTTTTTATCGTCCACCATGAACGGCTTCTTGTTTATTGGTTTTTGTATCTCCATTTTTTGCCCGCCGTTTTTTGTATTGTCTGTATCACCTCTATGTCATGTTATTGTTCCACTTAAGGCTGAAGAGCAGCGTACTATGCTGCTGACAGCCCGCCTGTATAGGTGTTTAAAATTACAATAAAGGAAAAAAAAAATTCCCACTTAGCTGGTGTAAGTTTCAACCTTCTGCCACTAGAGGGATCTGGGGTTGTAGCATGTAGCATGGCTGTGTGTAACGTAACTATGTCGGTGAGTGAGAAACAGCGTGCTATAGTGGAAATTATAACCGGAGAAAACGTTCGTCCACGCATGGAGCACCCTCTTCCTCAGCAACTAAATCTAGAGCGTGTCAAGATATGCTTCATCCACGCATCGTGTAAGTTGCGATAAGCGTTTATTGAGTTTGTGGTGCTATTGGATGACCATACTCTGTAATTGTTTCTCTATTTATTTTGTAGCTACCTGCTTTGTACCTACTGTGTCTTTATAGTATCCAGTTGTCTTTCCCGTCCTCTTATTGTGGATTCTGCGTTTGTGTCAGATGACTGTAAGTAAACTTATTAAGCTTATCCTTTGCGGATGTTGTAGAACCCATGACTGTCTGTTGAACTTAAATACAGGAAACCACAGCCAGTCCCTTTTTTGTAATATTCGTTTAACTCCCTATTTTTCGAAACTTTTCGGGCTCGTTTTCAGATGGAACACACGGAAGTTACACGTCTGTTCCCTTGACGTGATGCTGGGTACTCACTCTATGACGATAAGATAAGTAAAGAGACTTTAATGTATTGCCATATTTTTTCCTGTGGAAGTTCGAAGTCTAACTCGAAATGGCTAATCAGCCCTACCTCTAAGACCACAATTCTACCCGTTACATTATATCTTAACTGTAGTTGTATCTACATTACCAACTACCAACCTGTCAGACAAGAATTACTATACTATGTAGCTAAATAACTAAGCTTTATTTGTTAAGAAATGAAAAATCACTTAATACTGGTGTATGTTTTATCATATTGGCTACGAAAAAGTGAATCAGTGATTACCAAAAACCAGGAATTCCAGTCCGCCTTAACACAAGAACAGAAATAAGGCAGTGATCCACTCTGAAGTTTTGTTAATCAAATTTAATGTTCATATAGTATGTGTAACTATCATAACACAATTTTTCGTCATTCATGTTAACACTAAGTTCGATCAAAATATTTTCCTACATGTCGATTTATTATAAGCACCAACAATACGTATCTAGAAGTGGAGATGTTTGTGAGACATGCCATCTGTACAGCACACACTAGACGCCGGCATATTTATAGTGACAGTCGGTATTCATAGTGAACAGTGAACGATTTATGCCCATTGACAACCAGAGTAGAGGCTGCCAGGTGGATATCAACTACAAAGCCGTCCACGCCGTCACAGTAAGAATGACAATTTATTTTTCGACGTAATTCGTCGTATAACCATTACTCATGGCGATACATTAAAGTATTTTTATCTATGAGCTTGAATGGACAGGAAATAATAGCCAACCAGTTGAAAAATACGAGTTTATTAAACCTTGACCATGATTTCGAGAGCTATAGAACTGTCATCTTCAGAAGGTGTCGTACGTAGAGTCACAGGTCAGTGATTCCATGTCAATTCAACCAGGGGTTCCAGCTCATAGTCACAGATTTGGCTGAAATTTAGCACGCCAATGCTACCATGTGTGGACCGTTCATGTACCAAGCATTAGTACTGGAATTACAGCTTGCGAACGAGGGTGGTGTGGCCCGGAAAATGCAACGCATATTTGCAATCAATCTTCTGAGTCAACTTTAGGACTTAATAACATACGAACTATTCTTCACGGTTGATATACAGGGCTATTACAAATGACTGAAGCGATTTCATAAATTCACTGTAGCTCCATTCATTGGCATATGGTCACGACACACTACAGATACGTAGACAAACTCATAAAGTTTTGTTCGGCTGAAGCCGCACTTCAGGTTTCTGCCGCCAGAGCGCTCGAGAGCGCAGTGAGACAAAATGGCGACAGGAGTCGAGAAAGCGTATGTCGTGCTTGAAATGCATTCACATCAGTCAGCCATAACAGTGCAACGACACTTCAGGACGAAGTTCAACAAAGATCCACCAACTGCTAACTCCATTCGGCGATGGTATGCGCAGTTTAAAGCTTCTGGATGCCTCTGTAAGGGGAAATCAACGGGTCGGCCTGCAGTGAGCGAAGAAACGGTTGAACGCGTGCGGGCAAGTTTCACGCGTAGCCCGCGGAAGTCGACGAATAAAGCAAGCAGGGAGCTAAACGTACCACAGCCGACGGTTTCGAAAATCTTACGGAAAAGGCTAAAGCAGAAGCCTTACCGTTTACAATTGCTACAAGCCCTGACACCCGATGACAAAGTCAAACGCTTTGAATTTTCGACTCATGAAAGAGGACGCGTTCAGTGCGAAACTCGTTTTCAGTGATGAAGCAACATTTTTTCTTAATGGTGAAGTGAACAGACACAATGTGCGAATCTGGGCGGTAGAGAATCCTCACGCATTCGTGCAGCAAATTCGCAATTCACCAAAAGTTAACGTGTTTTGTGCAATCTCACAGTTTAAAGTTTGCGGCCCCTTTTTCTTCTGCGAAAAAAAACGTTACAGGACACGTGTATCTGAACATGCTGGAAAATTGGCTCATGCCACAAATGGAGACCGACAGCGCCGACTTCATCTTTCAACAGGATGGTGCTCCACCGCACTTCCATCACGATGTTCGGCATTTCTTAAACAGGAGATTGGAAAACCGATGGATCGGTCGTGGTGGAGATCATGATCAGCAATTCATGTCATGGCCTCCACGCTCTCCCGACTTAACCCCATGCGATTTCTTTCTGTGGGGTTATGTGAAAGATACAGTGTTTAAACCTCCTCTACCAAGAAACGTGCCAGAACTGCGAGCTCGCATCAACGATGCTTTCGAACTCATTGATGGGGACATGCTGCGCCGAGTGTGGGAGGAACTTGATTATCGGCTTGATGTCTGCCGAATCACTAAAGGGGCACATATCGAACATTTGTGAATGCCGAAAAAAACTTTTTGAGTTTTTGTATGTGTGTGCAAAGCATTGTGAAAATATCTCAAATAATAAAGTTATTGTAGAGCTGTGAAATCGCTTCAATCATTTGTAATAACCCTGTAAATTTTTATCGTCTATTAACATCCACTTAGGGAACACACTCAATGTATCAGAACACTAAAAGTAAAAGACGTCACACTGTTATTAGAAAAGTAATATTTTAAAAGATACATATTGTAGGTGCCTGCCATGGTAAATATACTTCACTCAGGAAAGCCTGATGTGGGCTAAACACTCACACGCAACACATCATGACCACATCTTCCATACATACTGAATTACATGCACAGGAAAATATAAAAGATTTAAAAAATCACCAGGAAAACGTCGATTTTGAAAGTGTGTTAACAGAAAAGGGACAAGTGATATCCAAACCAAATTTTATACACTGCATAAGTAGAACTTAATGTAATATTTCTGAAAATTTCAACGTTTTATTGCAATTCATTTGTATCAACGGAGGTTGACAGAGATATATCTGGTGACCTGCCCATTGTTGCTGAACACAATTTCGGAAAGACGTTTCTTTAATTTTTCTGCCTCTTCTTATTTTCTCCTCCCCCCCCCCCCACCCCACTCCAATTTCTAATCACTAAGCAACAGCGTATATGTAGATTAACACACCCTACCATTAACGTTTGATGCACTTTCACTGGCATAAATCAGTTGCTTGTCCTTAGAGCAGAAGTTTTCCCATGTTGTAGCTACTGTGCTCTGTACATCGATTGGCAAATTGTACTGTCTGCCTTACACAGCAGTAGGAACTGTAACTGTCATAGGAATATGTTCAGAAGGAATCCAATACATTTCTTTCAAACGTGGCCAGTGAAATGATCTTGCTGGTCCTGCTGGTGCCATGAAGTTCACTAATACATTACCTCCTGCTTCGAAGCAATCAGTGACACATCCTATGTACGGTACCATTTGTCATCATAAAAAGCAACAACATAGCAGTCTGGTTGTATGTTTCCACTTTTGCTACCTAATCCAGGGTTAGACACACCACGAAGACACATGTTGTGCGTAAACCTATAATTATAACCGCACTCTCTGCTCATATGCACATTATAATAGTTTTAACGTGTTCCAGTCTACTTTTTGCGAAAAAAATCCAATCTGCATGAATCTGAAAATCATAAATTTTTGAGATTTTTACAATTTTTGTACTGGCAGCTTCCCTATCAGTGAAGTATTTTGCAGAATGTATGCGAGGCAGCTTGTTTTTAACATACGCCATGCCAGTGCAGATACATATTGTAGGTGCCCCCCAAGCTAAATACAATTCACTCAGGAAGCCTGATGTGGGCTAAACCTGCAATGGTATCACGAACTGAGCAGTCATAAAAACACAGAAGTTCCTGACAGACACGCCGTCTGATTCATCTCTATAGTAAATTTCAAATGGTTGGAGATAGCTTGGCTGTTATTCAAATGATATCCTTGAATAGCATCTGGCAGTATAGATGTATAATTTTAAGAGAAGTTCAGTATTGTTATAATTTCATCTTGTTTCAAATGATCCTTACAAAACTGGAGATATGAAGGTTTCGCTGTTGCTGCAAAGCTCGTGCAGTCAGTTTGTCTGTTTTTCACAACACAGTTCAGCAAAATCTTCCATTGTACTTCGCTTTGTTTCAACAGTTCTGCGATTCGTGTGTGCCCATTGTTTATAAGAAATACGTTCATCGTCATCCATAAGGATCTCCCCACACAGTTTATTATTCATGTGTTCTGCAAGTTTTTCCATACCCGGAGACTTTTCGAAGCTGTCCATCATGCATTAGTAGGAACTGGTGTCACACAACTAGCAGTTTCATTGCATCTTTGTAATCCGGTCCAGAATCCTTATAGAAGCATACATCAGCTTAGCATTTTAATGATCATACACACAGACTGTATGTGCACCTTGCACTTATAGGCACAATCGATTTTTGCCGAAGACTGGAAAAAAGATGATAAATTCACTTTGGCATTGGGATACTTTTCCTTGAATTCTACATATAGCTTCATAAATGTTACATAGGAAGAGTCTCTTTCCAGTTGCACACGTATATTAGCCATTCCTACCGTAACATATTCTTTCTTCCAGGCATTGTTGTGCTGCAGTCTCATTTTCTTGAAACTCTGGCACTATCACCTTTATTTCTGTAGTCAGTTGTCCTGAGCCCGTCAAAATTCTAGGAGCACTCCTTGGGTCGATTTAATTTTCCAGGCTTGCTTTACCATATACGCAGAAACATTTAATTCCTTTTCAGTACGTGCATTAAACCAAGATGCGGGGGTAAGAATAGGTACTTTTTTCTGTCGTGTGGAAACGAAACGTTTTTGTTTCAAAACGTACACAGTCTTGCCTAAATCACAGCATTTCTACAATGAATTCTGTTCCTTTGGAGCAAATAGTTCATCCTCTTCCATCATTAGTGTCTCTCCCGTTTTGTTTTTCATATTAATTTCAGCTTCTTGTAGTTTTCTCCTACCATAACTGGGTTTGTCTCTTTTCTCAACTCTCTGTGTTTTCATGGGAGAGAAACAAAGAGCAGTCACTGAAGTATTTAATAGCTCAGTCGCTGTGGTTGAAGGTGGCATAAACACATTGTCGCTATCGTGTACTTTATCGGAATATTCTACAATTCTTAGTTGAGTAACGTATCTGAAACATAACTTTTGTCCTAGTTTCATCTTAAGTCCTGTGCATTGATCCACTGACCGAGCGAGGTGACGTAGTGGTTAGTACACTGGACGCGCATTCGGGAGGACGACGGTTCGATCCCGCGTCCGACCATCCTGATTTAGGTTTTCCGTGATTTCCCTAAATCTCTCCAGGCAAATGCCGGGATGGTTCCTTTGAAAGGGCATGGCCGACTTCCTTCCCCGTCCTTCGCTAATCCGATGAGACCGATGACCTAGCAGTTTGGTCTCTTCCCCCAAACAACCCAACCCCAACCTCGATACTGGTTTTGTATCAACTTCTCGAAGGCTACACCTCACTGTCTTCTTCAAGATTCGAAACGGTTTAAAACAACTTCTTTGTCCGAAAGAATTCTTACCCAGAAACAATTTCATATGAGGATAACAAACACTCATGTTCCCTGGAAGTGTACTTCTCGCTCCCTCAGAGTGCATTCCAGATCTCCTTAGTAACAGATCTTGGTCTGATTCAGCCAGATCGTGTATAAACGGAATGCCACATTTAGTTCCATATGTTGTGTTATGACATTCAGATTCTTGTCCTCTGCCTTTACTGCAACTTATTTGAACAAAAGCACCACCAGAACACTCTTCTGCCTCCATACTGGCTTTACAACAGCACTTACCAGTTTCAACTAGAATCTTGAAAGCATGAGTAACCTGTGATGCTCCCTTGTTTTCTTCTTTCTTCCTGCCTTACAATGACTCATTCTCTTCCTGAACACTTCAATTGTTTAATCTTCAGTTGCCAAATGGTTCCCAGCACATGCTGCAGCTTTATGTAAAACATGAATTGAATCTCATCAGATAAGGTAAACCACAGCTGTCGGAATCATCGCTATTAATTGCTGAATCATGTTAAAACAAATGTATCCAAATTGACCTAGGTCAACTTTCGTTGTACACGAATACCGTGTAGTAACAAACTGAAATTTTGAGACATATTACGTTATTGTCTACTACTCACGCAGTGTATGAAATTTTGCTTCGATATCACGTTTCACTTTCGTGCTATCACAGTTTCAAAAGCGTCGTTTTCCTTGTGATTTTTCAATTTTTTATGTTTTCCTGTGCGTGTAACTCAGCATGTTTGTTAGGTGTGAACATAATGTGTTGTGTGTGTGTTTAGCCGACAGCGGGCCCACTATAAGAAGTATTATCTCTTTCCTCAGTGAATTGTGTTTGGCATTGTGAGCACCTTCAACATATATCTTTTAACATGTCACATTTTTAATCATACACTCCTGGAAATTGAAATAAGAACACCGTGAATTCATTGTCCCAGGAAGGGGAAACTTTATTGACACATTCCTGGGGTCAGATACATCACATGATCACACTGACAGAACCACAGGCACATAGACACAGGCAACAGAGCATGCACAATGTCGGCACTAGTACAGTGTATATCCACCTTTCGCAGCAATGCAGGCTGCTATTCTCCCATGGAGACGATCGTAGAGATGCTGGATGTAGTCCTGTGGAACGGCTTGCCATGCTATTTCCGCCTGGCGCCTCAGTTGGACCAGCGTTCGTGCTGGACGTGCAGACCGCGTGAGACGACGCTTCATCCAGTCCCAAACATGCTCAATGGGGGACAGATCCGGAGATCTTGCTGGCCAGGGTAGTTGACTTACACCTTCTAGAGCACGTTGGGTGGCACGGGATACATGCGGACGTGCATTGTCCTGTTGGAACAGCAAGTTCCCTTGCCGGTCTAGGAATGGTAGAACGATGGGTTCGATGACGGTTTGGATGTACCGTGCACTATTCAGTGTCCCCTCGACGATCACCAGTGGTGTACGGCCAGTGTAGGAGATCGTTCCCTACACCATGATGCCGGGTGTTGGCCCTGTGTGCCTCGGTCGTATGCAGTCCTGATTGTGGCGCTCACCTGCACGGCGCCAAACACGCATACGACCATCATTGGCACCAAGGCAGAAGCGACTCTCATCGCTGAAGACGACACGTCTCCATTCGTCCCTCCATTCACGCCTGTCGCGACACCACTGGAGGCGGGCTGCACGATGTTGGGGCGTGAGCGGAAGACGGCCTAACGGTGTGCGGGACCGTAGCCCAGCTTCATGGAGACGGTTGCGAATGGTCCTCGCCGATACCCCAGGAGCAACAGTGTCCCTAATTTGCTGGGAAGTGGTGGTGCGGTCCCCTACGGCACTGCGTAGGATCCTACGGTCTTGGCGTGCATCCGTGCGTCGCTGCGGTCCGGTCCCAGGTCGACGGGCACGTGCACCTTCCGCCGACCACTGGCGACAACATCGATGTACTGTGGAGACCTCACGCCCCACGTGTTGAGCAATTCGGCGGTACGTCCACCCGGCCTCCCGCATGCCCACTATACGCCCTCGCTCAAAGTCCGTCAACTGCACATACGGTTCACATCCACGCTGTCGCGGCATGCTACCAATGTTAAAGACTGCGATGGAGCTCCGCATGCCACGGCAAACTGGCTGACACTGACGGCGGCGGTGCACAAATGCTGCGCAGCTAGCGCCATTCGACGGCCAACACCGCGGTTCCTGGTGTGTCCGCTGTGCCGTGCGTGTGATCATTGCTTGTACAGCCCTCTCGCAGTGTCCGGAGCAAGTATGGTGGGTCTGACACACCTGTGTCAATGTGTTCTTTTTTCCATTTCCAGGAGTGTATTTTGACATTTTTTGTTCTCCATTAGAAACATGTTGTTGGTTTTTTGATATATTGCGTGAGTTCGCTAAGTGGATTTTACTAGTTACTAGGTAGTAAAAATTTCAATGGCTGTGAGGATTAGTTCTTAAGTTATTAAGATCTGAAGTTGGCTCTGAAGATTGATTGATTGACAAAGGCGCGTTGCATTTTCTGGGTTTCACCACGTTCGTTCGCAAGCTACAATTCTGGAGCTAACTACCAGAGTAACGCAATACTTGAGCGCTCCACACATAGTTGCATTGGTGTGCCAAATTTCAGCCAAATCTGAGACTATGAGTTGAAACATTTTCTCAGTCTGTTGAACTGATGTGGAATGACTCAGTTTGAAATTAATAGCTCTCTACTGAAGAACTTTGTCTTAAAACTTTATTTAGAAATGTTTTAAGGCAGATCTCTGCAGCAGAGAGCTAATGTTTTAAGTCATGTATTGTAAATGGTGACTAAGTGGATGACACCCACATGTACTAGACAGAGTCTACGACTTCCACACTAGATACAGAGAATGTGGTTCCACGTACAATACTTTCTGAATAAGACAGTTTTAAAACTGTCGAAAACATGGTCAGGCATTAATAAACCAGTATTCTGAAAATGACTGGCTGTCACTTTCAGTCCACTGAAGCTCAACCACGCACAGTTCCTGAGCGCGGCCATGTTCAAAATCTTATTTCTATCTATCTTCTTGTCACAGAGCCATTATCTAGCATCACGCTACGGAAGTAAACAAGTAACTACAATGTCCCCCACATTAAGACGAGCCTGAAAAGGTTTGAAAACAATTAAATATACGATCATTTTTAGAAAGTGACTGGTTCTATCTCTTGCATTTATGGCCGGCCGCTGTGGCCGAGCGGTTCTAGGCGCTGCAGTCCGGAACTCCGCTGCTGCTAGGTCGCAGTTTCGAATCCTGCCTCGGGTTAGTCACATGGTGCTTACAAGGGAACCTCCCCATCGCACCCCCCTCAGATTTAGTTATAAGTTGGCACAATGGATAGGCCTTGAAAAACTGAACACAGATCAATTGAGAAAACAGGAAGAAGTTGTGTGGAACTGTGAAAAAATAAGCAAAATATACAAACTGAGTAGTTCGTGGGAAGATAAGCAACATCAAGGACACTGGAAATGCAGGAGCGCTGTGGTCTCATGGTAACGTGAGCAGCTGCGGAACGAAAGGTCCTTGGTTCAAATCTTCCATCGAGTGAAAAGTTTAATTTTTTATTTTCAGTTTATGTGACAAACTCTTATGTTTTCATCACTTTTTTGGGAGTGATTATCACATCCACAAGAAAATCTAAATCGGGCAAGGTAGAAGAATCTTTTTACCCATTCGTCAAGTGACAAGTTAGGTGGGTCGACAACATATTCCTGTCATGTGACGCACATGCCGTCACCAGTGCCGTATAGAATATATCAGATGTGTTTTCCTGTGGAGGAATCGGTTGACCTATGACCTTGCGATCAAATGTTTTCGGTTCCCATTGGAGAGGCACGTCCTTTCGTCTTACTAATCGCACGGTTTGCGATGCGGTCGCAAAACACAGACACTAAACTTATTACAGTGAACAGAGACGTCAATGAACGAACGGACAGATAATAATTATGCAAAAATAAAGTAAGTAAAATTTTCACTGGAGTGAAGACTTGAACCAAGGACCTCTCGTTCTGCAGCTGCTCACGCTACCACGGGACCACGGCGCTACTGAGCTCATATACTCCATGATGTTGCCTATGTGGCCCATGGACTACTCAGTTTGTATATTTTGCTTATTTTTTGACAGTTCCACACAACTTCTTCCTGTTTTCTCAATTGATCTGTGTTCAGTTTTTCAAGGCCTATCCACTGTGCCAACTTGTAACTAAATCTGAGGGGGGTGCGATGGGGAGGTTCCCTTGTTAGAACCATTTGAACAATTTTTATTTTGCGTTTATGTGGTAAGTGAACTGTTAGTAAGCAGTAAGTACTAGTAGTTATCCAGTAATCAGGAAGAAAAATTTCATTATAACTCAGTTCGAGAAATAACACTTATAGACATTCACAGAGAGCCCTCGGCAAAGATATCACCTATATGTACCGTCATGACAAGTTATATTACATATAGGCTACCTACTTCATCTTAATGGATGCTAATCATTTTAGTCTAGTGACGGGGTAGTAAGTCTGTAGCTGACTCGTTCAATGTCAATACAATACTACTAGAAAAGTCTCAGTGTGTGAACATTCCATATCAACTACAGAGCGACGGAAAAATCCATTTACTCCGTATTTAATGCTTATCAAATAAATCAAGTTTAAACCAACCTAGCGCAGATTACTTCATGGCGAGCAGAACGCATTACAAAAACGAGACTGAAAAGGAACCAAAGACCTCTGTTTGCAAAGAAAGCATATTTCGCATGTGTCACTTTTCTCCGCGGCCAGCCCAATCTGTGATTCTGCTGTCCTGGCTCCACGTCGCACGCAGTTATGGACAATGGAGGCTGACAAGACGCTGCGAATAGCAGAACCTTTACTGCGTCTCTGGCTACGCAAGCAGGCTGCTATATCGGTGATCTGACTTTCTCGATAATATCAGCATGAATCACCGATGCAACCGGCTTTATCGGCCTGCAGTATCATTCAATTAAGGAAGCAACTTCGCTACGTAATTAGCGTTGTAACAATTTAGTTCCATTTACGTTGCGATCTTAAAAAGAGAATATAGGACACAAAGAGGTTACTAATCTTCGTACTTAAAACCCCATTAACTTATTGGTCGTTAAAGATAGCGTATTTTTGGGTCCCTCATTCTGATTATTCGAATGCGCCTGGGGTCTGAATCGTCATGGTAAGTCAGAGCTGCTCCAGGAAGTAGCGTCTGTAGTTTATTAATTCAGACGGAAAGAACAGCAACAATAAAAAACCGTGCGGTTCATTTGAGGCTGCTTGAGAAGCAGGAATCGCAGGAGTACTTTTTTTAGTTCGTCGTATTTGTCCTCCTAAGAGCAAACTATTCTAAGTTAGAAAAAGCTACGGGTTATCGGAAATCCGAATAATCCGGAAATTCAGCAAAAAATTGGAATGGCATAGGTTAAATAATGTAAACGCACACGGTAATTTTTTTAGTAAATCCACTTATTATACATTATTTTCACATTAATTTTTACTAGATACCGAAGAAAACAGCGAGTTTAATGTAGTCAAATAATCGCTAATTGAAAGTTTCATTTGAGCCAGATTCGTATGTCGTTTACGTGCAGCACGATTAAAATGGTTCAAATGGCTCTGAGCACTATGCGACTTAACTTCTGAGGTCGTCAGTCACCTAGAACTTAGAACTGATTAAACCTAACTAACCTAAGGACATCACACACATCCATGCCCGAGGCAGGATTCGAACCTGCGACCGTAACGGTCGCTCGGTTCCAGACTGTAGCGCCTAGAACCGCACGGCCACTAAGGCCGGCGCAGAACGATTACATAGCCGCTTCGTCAGCATTAGTTCGTCGAAGTTTTTCCCGCCTGGCGTTCTAAATAACTCATTACTTAGTGGAATTTCCTTATCGCCTCTGCATGTTTCTTCCGAATAAGTGCCAACTTCGTCGGCTAATCCATCATCACTAGTACATTGTCTGCAAACGAACCGTGATAATTTCATCAGAAATCAGCATTTCGAATCGAAAGTCTTCAATTCATTTTCGTTTATTCTTCCAACCTGTCACCGTTGGAGTTCCAGCACCGAATTCAGCACCAATGTTTTTTGACATCCCTTCTTTACCCATCGTAAGCAGTGCACTCAACTATTTGTCCATTGTCACTTCCTCCTGCTTTCTTTTTGTACAATTCTACACTTGCTACAGATGGGGGCAATAAAATACTGGGCTACACAGTGCCAAATTATTAACTGGTTTCACGCCAAGGTTCGTATACGATGCTTGGCTGATTTGTTGCCGCTGTTGCTGAAAACGTTTATTGAAAACAAAAAGAAAACGATCAGGGTTAACCAGAGATCCGTGTCAATGACAGATGCATGAACGAAATTCCGCTGTAGTTACTCGTAGCTTCTCATTTTTCATTTTCACTGGATACAGAACGGTTTCCACGACATAGTGCTCTCCTCACAGCAGGACAGCAATACAGTCTGTCGGCCTATGATATCCCAAATCTTTTCTGTTTATTCCCGAAGTGTTTTCTTCCAAGTCCCTTCATAGTCCTCCCAACTTTTGTCGCCTGTAGCGAATTAGATGTTTCAGGTATTTGAGTCAAGTTCTGGAGGAACAGGGTTTGAGCCCTGTCCTGCCTTCTGGGTTTTCGTTTTTCGTGGGTTCTCTAAATTACTAAAGGTGAAAGTTTTTGATGATTCTTTGGAAAACATCAGACCGGTTTCCCTTCCAATTCTCTTCCAATTCAAACGTTTTCTCTAACGGCCTCGTCGGCGACGTACGCTAGACTTTGACGTCGGTTGTTTCGCAGCTGGATACTGGTTTAGATATTAAGATAAGTGTTTTCGACAAGATGTCTATTAAGAGTATTTCCTTTTTCTTAATTTAGAAGATTTAGATACAGAAACAGCTGTTTCCGTCAACGTTTCTTCTTCGGTTTTTCCTTCTCTATTTTTCGTTTTGAACCATAATTAAAAGAAAGCTGCGATAATCTCTGTTAAGTCACCTGTTGGAATTTCTAACCTAATCTCTCGTTCTTTACATTGCTTTCTTATTCATTATTTTATTCAGAAGACTTTTCAAATTAAGTTCTTGACCAATAATACATTTCTTCCTGTCTAACAGATTATATGCCAGAGTACATTTCAAAACTTTCATGTTTACAGCAAGAATTCTTCTGAAACGTAACACGGTAACTGCTTGAAAAAAAAAATTGCCTCATCTATGAGATTATCTATTTTTGTTATTCCCAGCTGGCTGTTTCACATTTCCTATTTTACAGTTCGAAAAACGATTGTCACTGTAATATAAAAAAACGCATTCCCTGAGAAATATCATGTGCCTATGACATGCATGTCTGAAGGAACAGGCGCTGCAGCGCCGACAGCCGTTTTAAAATACATGAAATTTACTCACAGTTGCGATTATGAACAACTTTATTAATTCCGCGAAAGACATCTACACCTCATTTGTATAAAATCGTAGTACTTTTGCGAACTACTGACAGTGTTCAACATAAATACTTATACTTTGTTTGCTTCCCAGATGCGTCTAATAGTATCATCAAGATTAGGCTTGTGAAACCATAACTCCTTCAATACAATAACAGCTGCTGAATCGTTGATTCTACACCATAAAATTTTAATGCTTGTTCATAAATCCATGCGTCGCTATCAGAAACCAAAAGTCTCAGCCCTAGGTCGTCAGGATACTAACGGATATGCTCCCAGTTTTCGTAGAGGCAATCTAACGCAGGAATTTGCTGTAGTCCGCAGCTCGTGGTCGTGCGGTAGCGTTCTCGCTTCCGGCGCCCGGGTTCCCGGGTTCGAATCCCGGCGGGGTCAGGGATTTTCTTTGCCTCGTGATGACTGTGGGTTGTGTGATATCCTTAGTTTAGTTAGGTTTAAGTAGTTCTAAGTTCTAGGGGACTGATGACCATAGATGTTAAGTCCCATAGTGCTCAGAGCCATTTGAAATTTGCTGTAATAACAAAAACAATTTATTAAAAATGTTATCTTACCTTTATTCTTCCAAAATGTTAAATATACAATATACTTCGCCATAAATGTCAAATACTTAACCTCAGCTTGAACATTACCGTTTGCTTTCGGTTCTTTACCACTAACCAACGCACCAACATATTAAAGGAATGCATTCATCATATTCTTTTTCAATACTTTTCCAGTCGGTTGCTTTATCAACTGACACAGATTTCTCAGGCTTATGACAGGCTGTAAATTTATAAGTATTCTCCCCGCCAAGTTACACCTGTGGAATCAAACCCGACAGCTAATTGCACCGAACCTATTACTAACACACAGTCGCACTTTCTCAATAGCTCCGGCTCCCTCGAACAACTTTTCCTGTGCTTGCCTCTGTTCTACAATTAATCCTATAAACATACGACGTTACCACCTCTTTAATCGTTAGATTTTCGTATTTACTCTATAAAAATATTAATTCACCCTTAATATTAGGACGCGTAATGAATCTGGCAACGGCCTTGCCGCAGTGGATACACCAGTACCCGTGAGATCAACGAAGTTAAGCGCTGTCGGGCGTGGCCGGCGCTTGGATGGGTGACCATCTAGCCGCTATACGTTGTTGCTATTTTTCGGGGTGCACTCAGCCTCGTGATGCCAATTGAGGAGCTACTCGACCGAATAGTAGCGGCTCCGGTCAAAGAAAACCATCATAACGACCGAGAGAGCAGTGTGCTGACCACATGCCCCTCCTATCCGCATTCTCAACTGAAGATGACACGACGGTCGGATGGTCCCGATGGGCCACTTGTGGCCAGAAAACGGGGTGCTTTTTGAATGAATCTGGGAGAGATACGAATCAAAACTGCCTGCTGATTTCTTCGTCTTCCCACCATAATTAAACTCCACTTTCATTTCTGCCACAAATTGCGTACTCCACTTACACTTTTATTTTATTTTTTTTTTTTTTTTTTGGTCATCAGTCTACTGACTGGTTTGATGCGGCCCGCCACGAATTCCTTTCCTGTGCTAACCTCTTCATCTCAGAGTAGCACTTGCAACCTACGTCCTCAATTATTTGCTTGACGTATTCCAATCTCTGTCTTCCTCTACAGTTTTTGCCCTCTACAGCTCCCATGGAAGTCATTCCCTCATGTCTTAGCAGATGTCCTATCATCCTGTCCCTTCTCCTTATCAGTGTTTTCCACATATTCCTTTCCTCTCCGATTCTGCGTAGAATCTCCTCATTCTTTACCTTATCAGTCCACCTAATTTTCAACATTCGTCTATAACCATTTTACCCAATCGAATAGCTGCCACAGCAATGAAAATTCGTGCACGTCCTAAGGATCACTGGATTGTAACTCTGAACAACACAGGCACGGGCACATCGTACGACATCGTAAGAGTGAACATAGAGATCGGGAGGCCAAGTTTTACGGAGCAGCCAGGTGTCGTGCGCGTGGGGATCCTATTGGAGAAGAGATCGTAAGAATCAGCGTAAAAATCGAGACACCTCGATACGACGCAGCCAGATGTTTGGCGCGTGGGGACGTCTGAAAGACGAGACGAAGTCCATGGCTGTGCAGACGTTCTCGAGATGTGATGCAAGCGGCCGCCTTTACCGCTAACCACTCCTTCTGGGTACCGACCGGCAGATAAGCGACGCTGCCGGCACGGCGCGGCGCGGCGGCGCGGACGCTGCCTGCCTCTGCCCCGTGACGTCACGCGGCTCTGTATATATCCGGCGGCGCTGCGGTCGGCGCGCCAGACAGCGCTTGCTGAGTCACAGAGACGGTCAGTGTGTGCGGTGAGAGTCGAGTGCGAGCCGGCGGTCTTCTGCAGAGTACATACGACAGCACATCGCAGCATACGGCGGTACCGCGACGCGCCACGGAACCATGACGTCGACGCCGCGAGAGGGCCGCCCCTGGAGCTGGCGGCAGCTGGTGTTCTTCCTGCTGGTGGTCGTCACGCCGCTTATGTTCTCCGCAGCCCTCGCCACACCCGTTCAGCCCGACGGTGAGTTCTTGTTTACCGCTGCGTCCCTGAGCTGTCTCTCGCAGCCGGCGTTCAGCGCACGTTCGCCGCTATGCTCTAAGCTTTTCAACGAGGTGTTTAGAGGTTTCCCCGGGAAATAAACCAACGTAGAGACGAGTAAACCGAGAGAGTGACACAGATTTTGTGCTCCTCCATCGCGGTTAGTGCGGTGGTCACCAAAGTTATCTGTTTTGTTTCGTTCTGAATGGTGATGGAACTGATACCAGTGGGTGACCTGAAGGATTTCTATGAGTTCACGTCAGTGTGATTCTTCTAAGAGACTCGACGTTGTATCTAACAATGTGTTTAGAGGTAAAGGTGGTGCTATGATCGATTCACACTCGTCAGATACGAAAAGTAAACAGTGAAAAACTGAAGTTTTGTTACGCGGTGACCCAGACGCCGGTTCGAATTCAGGTTCGGCACAGTTTTTATTTCTCATCAATAACCCGTTTCATTATAATTTGTCTGCGAATGAATGTAGCAGAATATGGAGCGATTTGTTGTCAGTCTAGTGTATGACTCTTCCAATTTCACCCGTACCATTTCAGTGTCGACCCAAATGCCATCCTACCCAAAAAAAAATAAAAAAAAAAAAAAAAAAAAAAAAAAAAAAGAGGAAACTGTTCCTTGACTAGACTACTAATTTACTCACAAACTGGTTTTCGCCTGTTTAGGCGATCATTAGATCCCGTAAGACCTGAATAGACCAATATACCTGCAAAACCTTAAGGAATTCCTTCTTTTTGTTATTATTGCCATATTGTTCCACGAACGGGTATAGAATTCAGTCAATGAAATAAATGTCTGGTAAACCTTGAAATCGGGACAAGAATGACAAACCAATGATTTTTTGTTGTCACTGGACGGTCTGTTAGAAACACAAGGGTAGTTGAGCTGTATTATCGTTTCCTATAAAACTATTCTTTCGGAAAAAGTAGCCACTCATGCGCATGATTCCAGTGAATGCCATCGAAACTTCAGCATATAGTTCAAGTATTTTCCGAAACAAAAATTAAATCGATACATTCTATTCATGATAGTTTTACATGCTACATGTCAGCTGTAGCAACCATACTGGTATTACAGCAGTTAATTCGATCTGATTTTCGGCGACTTCATATCGGGTACCGCAGGAGGCCAATGGAGAGTTAGGTGATTGAATTCACGCACTGTTTATTCTAGACTTCGCTCCGTCAACATCGGATCGTCTGCTGTCCTAACTCACTGACGTTAAAAGTGAGCAGGGCTCTGTTATGTGACCGGAATAGCCGAATGGCTGGCGCTGCCAAGCTCGGTGTTGGCGAGAGAAGTTAGAGCTCTTTTCTATCACAAATTTAGCATACGCTAGTAAACAGTTAAGTGTCCTGTCACTTCTTTTTATGCAAAATTGTTTCGATCTGCTTCAGCAACAGGAGCACAGCTGTGAGTAATGGATTTCATTGCAACTACTGTTAATAGTTCTTTTAATAGTCCAGAGATTCAGCAACAGTTGTTTGTAAATAGGTTATTGCAACTGTGTGTCAATCCCAGGACCAATCAATAGCTGAACGACTGCATGTCTTTGCCACTGTTAAAACTTAAAGTAAAACTTAAAGTACAATGAAATTTTTTTCCTGTCCGTTAGTCGGAGTAAAATACAAAGATCGAAAACAAATGAACTAATTTTCCTAGGGAAATTGAGTAATAGCGTCTTACACAAATGGATTCTGTGGGGATGTTGAAAAATTCGTAGAATCAAATAAAGCGTCTAGTGTGAGCAGTAAGTGAGACTATGAAGTAGCTACAGAAGGGCAAAACAAGGTTTCCTTTACTTACTTAACAGCACACTTGCACGCAGAATACCTATTCTTGTTAAGATACCGTGAACATGAACTGCAAAGGAAAAGGGATACCTGGCAAAATATAGCAATTAAAATAGATTTCAGTATATTTATTCCACGTAATGCGGTTTTCAGTGGCTTGTTGGCGTTGTTTAACTTTGATAACTGAACCCTTTTGCAGTGACTTTGGACGGGAACACTTAATCGCGGTTTTTAGTAGTATCACGCCCATTCAGTGTCCGAGAAATGGTGTCAGTCACCCACTGGCCTCAGTCCTTCTGTATACTCGGGAATGCAAATTAATTACAAATACTTTGACCTTAGAACTAATGGAACACGAAATATATTGGATACGACCTCATTAACTAATTATTGCTATCAGTGATTTCTGAATGTTTCGGTATAGGTAATAACACAAATAATTTGTCTTGTAGGCTGATCTTTGGCTGACCTAAAAACATATACCACAGAAAGCTGCTGTGGAAATTATTATTCCTAAGAGTTTAAATTGTTACTAACAGGCATCAGATATCTAGCTACAACACGAAATTTCTTCTCTAGTTTCTTGGCTAGGCATGTTTCGGAATTTCTGAACAGTCATGGTTTGGTACAATAGCTTTCTCTCTCTCTTAAAACAGGTCAAAGTATTAAAGGAAGAGTCGCTCCTAAGGACAGCCTCTTATTTGGCAGGAACTGACTGTTTTAACTAAATGACGTATAGCTGTTGTGCCAAAATCTGAGTTTTTTTCAGAAATACTTGAAAGCTGTGAATCAGTACCTCCTTAAAATGTTTCGAAATAGTCTCAGCAACAGCTGCCTCAAAGTTAAATATAAATAAAAAGATCATGGTTTTCCTTAAATGTCTAAAAGCTATGGCCACTAACTACTCAAATTGTTTTTGATTTTTAACTATTTAAAAAAGTGAGCTATATATTCTCAGATTCGTTCGGATCTCACTGTCTGGGGTAGGAAACAGATCGCAAGTGTTCCGACAGCACGGCAAAAGATCTTAACGATAATACACTGCATTGACAAGCTGGAGACATATCGATTTCCCGGAATCGAAAGCGACCGTATACTGATCGTTTTCTCGACCCCGTAAATGAGTCAAGCCGCTTGGGAGAAACGTATCGGAAGGGCATTCCGTGGAAAATTCGCGCGGCGGGCGAGCCCCCCGGCGGTGGCGAGCTGCGACCGTCCGCCGGGCAAGGTTGTCCGTGACGCAGGCGCTGCTCCGATCAGCTGCTGCCGCCTATTTGCGGAGTTTGATCTCTGGCGCGCTGGCTGCGCCCCCGCCATCTGCGGGCTCCGGTTACCGGCCGCTGCCGCTCTCTCGCTTCATTTGTCACCCGCCTGCTGCTAGGTGGCAGACGATTTGCGGAGGCACAACTGCCACTTGGCCGTAGTCAAGTGAAGCGCCATCTTTCAAGGATTTTGGTCATGTCTTGGCAATAAAATTTATGAATAACAAAAATAAAGTAATTAACATGACAATCAATTACGTAGAGCTGTAGTCTGATAAGGATGGGATAGGTAGTCGGCCGTGGCCTTATGGTAGGAACGATCCCAGCAGTTGCCTGAAGTATTTTAGGGAAACCTCTAAAAATCAAAATAAGGTTGGCACGATGCAGATGGGTTAGTGCTACAGTGTTCTTTCATTTCACACCCCCAGTCACTGAACGCAGTACAAACACTCTGCACACATTGTTTTATAATGTTAACACTACAACCTGTCAGGCGACGCCAGGACCACAGCCGTCGCTATTTGGATTCCATCTTCTCATTTGCTAGCGTGAAAAAGCGAGTCAACATCCCTCTATAATGTGTGAGATATTGAGGTCAGGAAGAGGATGATGTGTTAGTACTATTCACTGCAGAGCTCTGAGAGTACGTTTTTCGAAGTAAGAGAAAAGCAATATCTACCCAGGGACCGCACTCCGATTGAAGCTGTGGAAGTGTCATCCGATGTAATTATGTTCTCTAATACGAATAGTGTAGCTTCCTATATCGTTAAATTAACATACTCCTATTAAAGTGCTAACAAGCGTGATGGCACAGTGGTAACACAACTGAATAGTATTCGGGAGGAACAATGTTGAAATCTCCATCCGGCCAGAGAGATTTAATTGTCCCGTGATTTCTGTAAATCGCGTAATCAAAATGCTGGAATAGTTCCTCTGGAAGGAGACACATCCGATTTTCTTCTCCACTCTTTCCGATTACTAACTTGGGTTCCGTTCATAAAGAGCTTGTCGATGGGACGTTAACCCCTAATATTCCTTGATCTGCCACTTGCTTCGCGACGGATTCCTTGGCTAAAAAGTTCTCGGTAAACTTGCTGCCTCAGAGTCGGATAAAATCCGTTGCTTTCTATGATTATATAAGTCATAGTCGTCAAGTGATATGTCTGATGACGATGACAGACGTGGACATCGAGAGCTTCGGATGTTGTCTGAATTTGAAGTGGCAAGTTCACCGATAACTTTTATCCAAATAATCCTTTGTTCAAACGTGCCACGTGAGTAACAGAACATCCGTTAGCACATTACTTCCATCAGTGAACACTCATAAAAATTGTTTAATGATATTACCAGTTTCAACTGACTATTCATTATCAGTACCCATGAACATTTCTTTGTCGATATTTGCGTCAAAACATGCCAGTTGACGACTTACGGCTCCTACTAGAGTGCCGTCCATAGTGACTACTCAATAATGTATCTGGACACTAAACTGGTATCCTCGTTGGCTTAGTAGGCAAATTTCAGGTAGAAAGAGAGAATGCCTAGAATACACTGCTAAGTCAAAGTTTTGAGTTGAGGCGTGGTCCGATATTTCAGTTTGAAATATGTGACCAGCTTGCTATTCAGCACACAGCATCAATTTCTAACCAGGGTTTAAGAATTTTAATAGCCGGATCTTTTCACGTTATTATATTTTTTAAATCATGCATTTTCAGCTCGAAATAACATATAAGCCAGATGACAGGTGTCATATATTCAAATGTGAAGTATTTACAGCAGCTTCATCATTCTACAAGGCACAAAGTTTTCGCTCACTTCCATTACTTCTAACAGTATTTTTGTTCTATAAAAAGCTTGAGCTGTAATTCGCATGTCTTTCGTGATAAGATGTGGTGATGAATCATGAACATGCTGAAATGACATTCCAAGTGAGATGGATCTGAATGCTGTTCTCGTAGGAGACTATCAGTTTGTTACAGTTCCTTGGTACAGTAGTACGCTAATAAGAAACAGTGTCCTACAAGTGCAGTCCTCGATATGAGTGTGTGTGTGTGTGTGTGTGTGTGTGTGTGTGTGTGTGTGTTTCACGGACATCGCTATATGCTAATTGATACTGTGAAACTACGTGATATGTTAGATTTTACTGTCGCAGTGACACCAAAACTGGTTATCAAGTTCGGTTGGAAGATACAAGCGAGCAGCGAAGGGGAAGACTCGTAAAGATCGATTTTTGTGGACACATCACGAATCAGTTTCGTTAAGGAGTAGCGCACTGCAATATTCCACTCCGAATCAGTTCCTGTAAGCTTCACTTTGGACTCGATTCGAGTGCTCTTCCAGGTCTCGCACTACGATTTCCTTCTCCGAACACGGCTGGAGTACAGCAGGTAGGCAGTCCGGACAAGTGCCGGCCGTGTGCGCATGCGCAGACCTTCCTTTCTGGATGCGTCCGGCGCCCCGCGAAGAGCAGCGACGCCTTCAGATGGCATCGGCGGGCGTGTCGTGTGTGGTCCTTTTGTCATCCGGTGCGCAGCGACTGACTGGCGGCCCGCCAGCTGAGGGTGGGTGTGTTCTGGCAGGGCGCACGCCGCTCGACTCCGCAATGGGCGTGCACAGGCAGCCGACCCAAGGCCGCCTCGGCCAGGATACGTAGGCGGACGCATTACATACACAAAGGTCCGGCGCCACGGTTTTACTTTCACCCCGTACTGTGGTGCGCCCACGACTCTTACGCCGGTCGCATGTATATTCACGTACTACTAAGTTGCCGGGAAAATACGCAAAAGATCCTATTGCAAGAGTACAGTTCTTCCCTAGATTTCTACTAAGTGAAACGTGTTTCTTCCATTCTTTGAGCCTAGTTAGTTATCTTCTTGTAATATCTCCATCGAAGATAATGTAATAAATTAAACGTCATATAATGCATGCCCCACAAAATTTCATAAACGATTCAAGAGTTAAATACGAGATTTTCCCATAAATACTATTACATATTGTTCTTCATTGTTACTGATATTTTTACCGAGAGAGGTGGCGCAATAATTAAGACACTTTACTTCTATTTATTTGGAAGAAATAGAGCTCAAGTAATTCCCGGCCTACAATATTTCGACTTTCGGGATTTTCCAAAATCACTTAAAGCGAATGTCGAACTTTTTTGTTAGGCTGAGGCGCATTCTATGTCTGATCCTTACCCAGTCTGAGTCGGATTTTCCATGCCCCTGAGAGTTTGCTGAAGTATAATCTTCATACTGATCTTTTTACCGATTACTCAGACGAAGGATATCAATTGATGACTTGAACAGACATAATTACAGCACCTGCAAACGAACGTCGTAATAGTACGTGACGAAAATATCCATGGAAACCTTTTTGGAATACTCGTAAAGGATATAGCGCTTTTTGAGGTAATACTATGTAGCTATGCTGAGGGAATTAGATTAGGAAATGAGACACTTAAAGTTAAAGGAGTTTTGCTATTTGGGGAGCAAAATAATTGATGGTGATGAAAGTAGAGAGGATATAAAATGTAGACTGGCAATGGCATTGAAAGCGTTTCTGAAGAAGAGAAATTAGTTAACAGCGAATATAGATTTAAGTGTCAGGAAGTCCTTTCTGAAAGTATTTGTATGGAGTGTGGCCATGTATGGGAGTGAAACATGGACGATAAATAGTTTGGACATGAAGAGAATAGAAGCTTTCGAAATGTGGTGCTACAGAAGAACGCTGAACATTAGATGGGTAGATCACATAACTAATGAGGAGGTATTGAATAGAATTGGGGAGAACAGGAGTTTGTGGCACAACTTGACTAGAAGAAGGGATCGGTTGGTAGGATATGTTCTGTGGCATGAAGGAATCACCAATTTAGTATTGGATGGCAGCGTGGAGGGTAAAAATCGTAGAGGGAGACAAAGAGATGAATACACTAAACAGATTCAGAAGGGTGTAGGCTGCAGTACGTACTGGGAGATGAAGAAGCTTGCACAGGAGAGAGTAGCATGGAGAGCTGCATCAAACCAGTCTCAGGACTGAAGACCACAACAACAACAACAACAACAACAACAACAACAACATATTTGTGAATTCTACATCTGGATTTTGTCATGACGCAAACAGTGGGGAACAATCAAAGTCTACTGGCGATGGAACAAGGGTGGCGAAACGTAGTTGGGAGGAATGTACCTTGCGTTATCTGCCAATACATTTATAAGTATCATAAAGAGCAGTACTAATCCTAAAATTACCTGACCAAATCTTGAACTCGGACATTCGACTTTTGCAGGTGAAATTCTTGCCGACAGAGTTAAGATGGCACGCCTTAAGAGCCTTAACTCAACCACTATTTTTTTTTCTTTTCAAAATGTACAGAATTCCTCCTACGTGTCTCGAAGGTATAGCACTATCAGGAGAAAGAGTGTCACGAAGAATGGCTAAATTAGAACGAACGGCTTTTTACTACAATTTCTGTCTTCTTGTAGCGGTCTTTAAAGCCCCTTCGTTTAAGGCAGGCCGGCCGAGTGGCCGAGCGGTTCTAGGCGCTTCAGTCTGGAATCGCGCGACCGCTACGGTCGCAGGTTCGAATCCTGCCTCGGGCATTGATGTGTGTGATGTCCTTAGGTTAGTTAGGTTTAAGTAGTTTTAAATTCTAGGTGACTGATGACCTCAGATGTTAGGTCCCAGCCATTTGAACCATTTTGTTTAAGGCAGTGCCTGTGGAAGGTACAGCTTTGGCATGTGCGACATTACGTAACTATTGGTTGTTCTCACAGTTTACTGAGAAGTTGCTGATGCTTGCGTTGCAGTAGGAGACAAACGATACCTAAGTACGGTCGGAAATAGATATGGCGTTGCGCCGCTTTTCTTGATTCAAGATGTCCGTTTACAAAATGCGGTGCGAGAGCAGTTGTCGAGCTGTTACAGTGGACAGCAGAGTGGTGAGGCAGGACAGAACAGGAAGGCCGGTGCAGCTGCGAGAGCCCCGGGTTGTCCCGCGGCAGCCGGAAGTGCTCCAGATCTGTGCTGCACCGAGCGGTGCGGCGCGCTGTGCCGTGTTTTATGGAGCACGCGGTGCCCGCCAAGCCGCCACGGCCGACGGGTTTCCGTTAGGCGCTCAAGGCCTGTAGGCAGCTTGCGAACGGGGCTCGCCGTGTTAGGGTTCCGTAGTCCGTATTAACTCGTGCGGCAGGCCGCGCTGGCGCGGGGTAGCTCGCACTCCAGTGCGGCTTTCAGAGGAGCGACCGTCCACCAGCGATGGAGTCTGTCAGGGAGCGGGATAAGCCTATTAATTCCGAGAGCAGACAAGTCAGACCTGTATACACAGTAAGTAGGTGTCGGACTATACAGAGAGTCGTGGGATACCTCCTAATGTCGTGTGGGACCTTTCATTTGCACGGCGTAGTTCAGCAACTAGACGTAACACGGACTCAACAAGTTGTTGGAAGTCCCCTGAAGAAATATTGAGCCACGCTGCCTCTATAACCATTCACAATTGCGTAACTGTCGTCAGTCCAGGTTTTGTGCACGAACTGATCTCTCGATTATGTCCCGTAAATGTTCGATGGGATTCATCTCGGGCGATGAGAATGGCCAAATCTTTCGGTCGAACTGTCCAATCGCTAACAGTTGTGGCCCAGTGACATGGTGGATAGTCATCCATAAAAGTTTCATTCTTTCTGTCTGTGGGCCTTGTTCGGCTGACGCGAGGTAGGCAGTGTTATTACGGATTTGGCAGTGTTAGTTGCAGAGGGTGGACGGATGCCCTTCCTGCCGCCACCGCGAACCCCTTGGGATGTAAGTAGTGTACCCCAGCTGTCTGCGTCTAGTGTAGAGCGAACGTTTTCAAATGTCTGAGCGTCATGGAACTGAGGCGGAACGTGGGGTTCAAAATGGCTCTGAGCACTATGGGACTTAACATCTGTGGTCATAAGTCTCCTAGAACTTAGAGCTACTTAAACCTAACTAACCTAAGGACATCACACCACCCAGTCATCACGAGGCAGAGAAAATCCCTGACCCCTCCGGGAATCGAACCCGGGCGTGGGAAGCGAGAACGCTAACGCACGACCACGAGCTGCGGACGCGGGATTTGGAAAACCGCCTAAAAACCACGTCCAGGCTGGCCGGCATACCGACCCTCGTCGTTAGTCCGACGAGCGGATTCGGTCCGGAGCCGGCGCGCCTACCCGAGTCCAGGAAGCAGCGCATTAGCGCTCTCGGCTACTCTGGCGGTTATCCATAAAAATTTCACTGTTGTATGGTAACATGACGTCCATGGACGATTGTAAACGGTCTTTAAGTCACAGAACATCCAGAAGACCCAGCCGATTCTAGGTAAACACAGCCCACGCCTTTATGGAACCACCACCAGCTTCCGCAGTGAATTGGGTCTATGCCTTTGTGGGCTCTGCGCCACACTCGAAACCTATCTTCAGCTCTTGCCAACTGAAATCAGGACTCATCTGACCAGGTCACGGTTTTCCAATCGTCTAGGTTTCAACCCGTACGGTCACGAGCTTGTCTGTTAACACTGACAACTCTACGCGAACGCCGCTGTTCTCGGTCGTAAAGCGTAGGCCGTCGGCGTTGTCCGTGGTGAGAGGTAATGCCCGAAATTTGGTATTCTCAGCAGTCTCTTCACATATTTCTTAACGTTTTCTGAAATGGAATGTCCTATGATTCCCGTCGTTCGGCCATAATCACGTCGGACAGCCTTTCACATGAATGAACTGAGTACAGATGATAGCTCCGCCAATGCACTGTCTTCTTGTATTTTGTGTACGCGATGCTACCACCATCTGCATATGGGCATATCGCTGTCCCACGACTTTTGTTACCTCAGTGTATGGATGCATAACACGAAAACATCTTTTCATATTAAAACATTGCCCTCTAGGCCACAATCGGCAGAATCGGGACAGACTAACCACCGTGTTATCCTTTGCCAGTCGCGTTATTTGGACGCAATATACAGGGGTGGATGTCAGAGCACCTCTCTCCCAGCTGTTGTCGGGTTAGGAAATCTGATGCCGCCGCCACTCGGTCAAGCAGTTCCACAACTGGCATTACTCGTCCCCGTCACACCAAGGAAAAATCCCTGACAGTACCGGGAATCGAGCCCGGGTCCTCCACTAGTCTGTCAGCCTTGATGAAAACTCAGCTACGGAAGCAGACTGTTTTACATCAGCTGAAAATTGTGTTTTTAGTGGTATGTTCATGGCTGTTGTTGTGGAGAAACAAGCCACCTACTCGCTGACTCTTTTATACAAAAGCAATTTCCAAATGAAGGAACGCTTATTTATTGGTGCTTACATGTCGTCATGTAGGCGAACTTGTGCATGGACTCTTTCCGAAAGGAGTCATTTCAGAAATAGCACAAAGGAAAGAATTATATGTCTGGATGTTTCTAATTAAAAATGCAGTTTAAAGTTTTTGCCACAGCCACGAATACGCAGAAGGCAACATGCCATCTTACCACGTTCAGTAGAGTCGCACTACTTATTGTGTTATGCCGTTTTTAAGGAGCCATGTGTTGCCTTTAACATTTACGGCATACTAGTCTCCGAATGCCAGTTTCCAGCTCAGTTTATCGTGGACAGATTTCTAAGTTCTGGAACTGTGAATTCTCAACCTTGGTGTTCGTATTTAGTAAGTAAATTTGTTTCGAACGGTTTCTTTATCATTATATAATCACAGTGAAACGCAATCGCTTTGTACAGATTCGTAAAGGGACGAGTTATTTTATTCTCAGGAATAATCAAGTATAACGTCGTACTTCGTGGATGAGCAAATATTTCCTAGCATTTTATGTGTTTTATAGTTTTATATGACAAAAAATGATTTAAGAACTACGTGGTGCTACTTACGCCCATTGTGTTTGATAATTCTAAGAATACAGGTCGGGATAGCTAGCTCCAGGTGTACTGAAATTAATCGTTTTGTAAGTACATGATTAACACTAATAACTATCCCGTCAGGAAGCACTCTTGCTCGTAGAACTATTAAAAAAGTTGAATACCTCAGTAATTTCGATGGCCTTCAATTCTTACTATGGAAACATCTGTTTTTCGGCCATCAGCTATACCCACCTTGCCGAGACTTCGAGGATACGGCACGAGCAAGAATTCCAGTTCTTACTGTGCGACAGCAGAGACTGGTCGCCTTAGCAACAGCTCCGTCCACGTGAGCTCTGCCTGGCCTCGGGGACGCATAGCTACAGCAAGGCCGGCTCAATTTGTGGCCGATTGAATCTTGACAGTTTCGCCCCGTGTCAACTACAGTCTCCTGCTAGCTCAATATTGATACAATCTGTCAGGTCATCTCCGCATATCGAGCAACACAGGAGAAATTCTCGTGTCAGTATACGCGAAAGTGAGTGAGTGAGTGAGTGAGTGAGTGAGTGAGAGAGTGAGAGATATGACACAGCAGGAGACTGCGACAGCATATAACAAGAGAAATATTCCAGGTGAAGAGCGAGCCACGTGAGAGTGAATGCATTATCATGATTACGACTTAGTGGAAGGTTACGTCATTAATTTGAGGTGTATATCTGGTGGTGACCGTTGTAATTATACGTTAGCTGTTTCGTCCTATAAATGTCCTACCATTGTCAGAATTTCAGCGTAACTGAACCAGGCAGCGAATGTTACCCTGCAAGTTTTGAGATCCATCCAAAGCTTCTTTTCCTGTCCAACGACAGATAACTGAAATGACCTTAAGTTCCAGGAGTCAGAGGTATTGCGCGCAGCGAATGTAGGACCTTCTACGCAGTAATTATTTATCCCGTTCCGTCTTTCTTAACTCCAGCCGCAAAGACCTGTTTGTCGCACAAGCTGGCCGTATGTAGGAAAGCGAGAGAGCTTGTTTGAACAGAGATGTACCTGTCCGTTGGGCAGATAACGCTTATTTGCTCGGCCGTATTTTAACCCATTCCCCGCACCCACTGTTATCAAGCTATGCCGTCTAACCGAATCCTGGTCGGTAGTACACGCCCAGAGGACGACAGTACATCTTCTGTGTAAAAGCAGACAGGGAAAGGATAGTGGTAATTTCTGGAAAAAGAGGAGATACTCCTACACGATTCTAGAGTGTACCAATTCTTCCTTTGTCTTCCGTAGCGTTTACCTGGTAAACCGTCTAATACGGGGTCCACTTTCTTCAGGATTTGAAAGATTTCATTTTATTAATATCGTGGCTGGATGCCTTCCCTGACGCCAGCCGTCAAGGTAACCTAAGGAAGCGAGGTAAGTCGTGTGCGCCATCTGTATACCTATAAATCTTCCGGCTCCGTGTTACCTCCCTGCCTAGCAAGCGAGCACGCTGGGCATTGCGCTATACGAGCAAGTTCTAGAATATACCAATAATACGTTTGAAAAACTGCACTCATGAACTTCACATACACTGAATATTGTCCTATTGATTTTGGATAATCCAGAGAAAGATGCGTAATTTCAATACGCTGTGTATTTCTGCTCGAACGTAATAGCAGTTCACAAACAGTTTTTTTTTTCTGGAACTGTAGTTAACTTGGTTTACTCACCAGACTCTTATCGGTGATTCAGTCGTAACTATAAACTGCAGTGGCTGTTAGATAAGCGGTGGAGTACCCATGAGCAACGCCTCTCTCCCTAGTCCTCCACTCTTCTTGTGGTTCTTTTATGCATCTAATGTACCATTCACAAGGCTGTGTTAATGACCCATGTGTCACTGTGGGTTCAATTTTTCTACGGTAAACTAGCGCTAAATGTTATATAAAGTAAAATAGTACTTGACAGCTTGTCTTTGTGAACGGTTCATTTCACTCTATGCAAATGCCTCATCGCTAGCATAATACGAGCAATCGACAGACTGAAAACCTGCATCTCCTAGTTAGTGCAGTCATCTTTAGGCGTAACATCCTTTGCAGCCGTAAACAAATATTTCTCAAGTTTCCTCTTCTATTCGGCCTTGGAGCCGCATAACTGCCTGTAATTTGTATCCTAGTGGTGCGTCAAGCAGTGTGTGGTGCTGCAAAAAGACTTAAGAGTGATTATTTAACATTATAGGAATGTAAAAATATGGGCCTGCATCCAGCCCTCGGTGTTAATGAAGATGTTACGTTATTGACGATCTCACCTTTAAGTAAAATGCAGTAAAATGGACACATTGCAAAAAACGTATATTTAATCTTCCATTGCTCAGATAGAGCTTTGTGTTAACGTTTATTTAACGTAGTTTAAAATCAGCAGCAGAAATGTGACTTCTGATAGTAAAGGGGAATGAAATCTGCGCTGCTGGGCTAGAAGAATATTTTGAGACAGCACGTCGGCCCCTTCCGTGGTTCCCAAATTAACATCGCTCTGCGCCTGGTAAACACATGCCTCTGGTTCCTTCTTTCTCACTTGCGTCCACTGCGTGCCAACACGTCCACCAGGCGTTGTACACCCTGCTCCCCTACAAGCACATCAGCCATAAACTCTGACCATTAAATCTAGCCAGCTGGGTGAAAAATTGTGTTGGTTAGGAAGGATCCGTACAGTTTTTGATTGTTGCCTCCCTAGCAGCTCTCTCATTCTTTTTGAAGGAACTTCGTTTGACAGAGTCATGAACTTAGACATTATTTGGAATACAACTTTCTTCCTAAGTGACACAGTCGCTTCCGCACGTCTACAGCAGGAGCTTTTATTGCTAGGAAGTTCTCAGTGGACATTGCGGAAAGATTTTATATCAGATGAGTCAGTAAATCGCGCTTGTCCTGCAAGGCATGATACCCGTGGTAAAACTTAGGACGATTTTGTAACGCACGGACCACGTGATTCGTCTTCTAAACTGCACTACTGTTGAAACCTGTCTTCTGGCTGTTACATCAGTGACTTGTTATACTGACGTCAGACTTCACCTGTTCAACGATAAGGCTTTCGAAGAAGGACGTTAGTTACTGACTCTGTAATCACTTGCTCGAGCACACAGCTTACGTAGTCTGTTGAAGGACAAATAAGAAAAGGAGTACTAAATCAGTACGGACTACGGTCGGGGAGAGAACGTTTCGATGACTTTTCCTGAGCAACTGCCTTTGAAATGGCTTAGGAGAAGATACTGATACGCCGATAAGACGTTAACCCTAGCAATCAACTTTTGCGCTGCATTGATGGATTTGAATATACAGACTTTAGATAGCTTCTTACAGGACAATTCCATTTTCCACCCCGGTTCTTAACGAATCACTGTTATTTACACCACGAAAAAAAAAATGGCTCTGAGTATTATGGGACTTAACTTCTGAGGTCATCAGTCCCCTAGAACTTAGAACTACTTAAACCTTACTAACCTACGGACATCACACACATCCATGCCTGATGCAGGATTCGAACCTGCGACCGTAGCGGTCGCGCGGTTCCAGACTAGCACCTAGAACCGCTCGGCCACTCAGGCCGGCTTACACCACGAACAGCTAAATTACGTCGTTAGCCATTTCCAAATACTCACTCATATACTCTTAAATAATCAACTGATCACCGTGTCAATAACAGTGATTTTACAGAAACAGAGTCTAAAGTGGAATTGCCTTAAATAAATCTTTGGCCGTGGCACCTGAAACAAGAAAAGAGTCTGAATCTTGCACGCACGAAGACAATCTCAAATGCCATCAAATATTTCAAGTCTATAATATATTAATCATGTTCTTGCTGCTGTTTGCAATTCGTTCTTCGACCTACAGATGACCGTTGCGCTTGCACAATCGTCGGCCTGGAAAAGTCTTGCTCTTCTTGTTAGTTACACTTTCGATGCGTCCCAACTGCTTACGTAGAAACTGAAGTTCATTTGTTTTAAGACTTCTTTCAGCCCTTTCGTATTTGATCTACTTATTTCTCGTAGACAACAGTTTAGTTCGGAGACATTCTAGTTGTATGATGCCTTTCGTTTTCTGCTACCCAGTTGCAACTCAAACCGTTAACATTTGGTTGTAAAGGACGCAGCGTCCCCATCTCTGTTGGCGCTTGTTGGAGCACCGGCTGGTTCATTTGGATTCCCGCCACCTCGCAGCCTGCTTACTTCACTCTGGCAGCTCGTCTCTAGTATTTCTGGGTTTTAGTTATGCAAAAGCTGACCAACTGGTGGCCTGAAACTATATTGTGCCGTTCTTGCAGCCACCGCTGCCTAGAAAGAAAGACTGTTCTCTCGGGACGGCAGAATGAGGTGCGGATTAACCTAAGCCATGCGCCATTGTTTGCGCCTTAAGAGCTCAGATGCGACGCTCGAATGACACTAAAATTAGAGTTGTTTGCGTGCAAATAATGGAGTGATAATAGTCGCGAGATGATGCGGCTTAAGTGGGGCGTTTCGACATCGACGGACGTGTGCCAGGCTGTTTTCGAGAGCGTACGTGACATTCTGCTGCCTTCGAGGCGTCGCCGTGGTGTTGGGTGTCGCGCAGTGGGCGTGGTCATTCGTGGCGAAGCCTGTGTGCCGGACTAGAGTGAACACAAAACAGTCCTCGGTTTGAAGAGAGTTAGCTGATGCTTCCCATCAAGAGAGTTTGTGAATATGTAATGAACCAATCCGTTTACAGCCTTAAACTTACTGAGAAAACTGAATAACCCACTGGGTGACTGTCTGGCCGGAATTATTTTCTTGTGAAACTTTTTTCCACATTTACATGTCATAAACCTTTCTATCTACTTTCCTATCATTAACGCCCTCTACATTCCTATATTTTCCTGAATCAAAATTTTTTGGGGGTCTAGTCTGCCTTTACTTTTTCTGTGCACTGATTTGATGCCTTTTTTCTGCCATCGTTCAAATTATTCAAGGAATAGCATTATTATTATTTCCATATTTAGTTGGACTTCGGTTTGCACCTAAAATTGTGCCACATGAATGCAAACAACTTTTATTCATGATCATTTAACTGTCAGTTTTCATGGATAACGTATAAAAAGAAGGAAAAAAGAGGAGCCAAAACCGCTTCATCTTCAAGTTGTTATGGTAGTACTTATGACTTGACTTTTCTCACCTCTTCTTCCCTGTAAGTTTTCGTCAATTATCTAGTACGCTAGTCATTTTTTATTGCCAACGGCCTTGCCGCAGTGGTAACACCGATTCCTGCCTGATCACCCAAAGTTAAGCGCTGTCGGGCTGGGCTAGCACTTGGATGGGTGACCATCCGGTCTGCCGAGTGCTGTTGGCAAGCGGGGTCCACTCAGCCCTTGTGAGGCAAACTGAGTAGCTACTTGACTGAGAAGTAGCGGCTCCGGTATCGGAAACTGGCATACGGCCGGGAGAGCGGTGTGCTGACCACATGCCCCTCCATATCCGCATCCAGTGACGACCGTGGGCTGAGGATGACACGGCGGCAGGCCTTCATGGCCTGTTCGGGAGGAGTTAGTCATTTTTTATTACTTTCAACAACTTTCCCGAAACTTCGGCAAAACTGTTTCTATACGGCACGATGCAGTCGGTTCACCGTATGTTGCGAGTTACAGCATTCAACGAAGAACTGAACTGGCACTTCATTTCGCAGGCGATGCTGTTACCGCCTAATTTATTCATGCACGAACTGAAATAATGGTAGCTTAAGTTCTGGTTTGCGAAACTTACTATCTGCCTCCGTGTCGCTCAGTGAGTAGCCCTGCAACCCATAACGCGGAGGCAGGTAAGCCAAATTGTACGGAAATGAACCTCTACGTTGGAGTGTAAGCTTCGCTGGCTCGTAGCCGTAGTTGTCAAAAATTTTATTGTAAGTTCCACGTTTGTGTCAGCCTAAAACGGCGAGCCAACGACGATTTTTAAGGAATAGGTAACTGACACGAAGAGTTCGACTTGCATGTTGCCATCTGACAGCAGAACGTTGGTGCATCATGGACGTAAAATAGTAGTGCTAACACGCATTATTTCAAATTGTGTGATCAGGAGAGCTGCACAGGTTCCATTTTTAGCGCTTAGTGACACTAGTCAGACTGACTACTGACTGTTGACTCTACTCGTCTTTGTATACGCTCCAAGATCCCTCTTAAATAGGTGTGATATGGATCTCTCACTTGAGCCTTTCTTTCAGTTTAAGGTATACAACTGTTTCTGAAGCATTCTCTGCAGTAGACAGACAACAATTTTCCGTTTCTCTATCATTAAATAGAATCTTGCCATTTTCTTGATCTACAATTGGTGAGTTAGCTATATGAATGCCCTATTCGCATTTACAACTTATTTTCTGGGCGAAGATGCAGAACGGACACGAATGCAAGAGACAGTCCCAGTGTTTATTCCTTCGCAGATTGTGGGAGCTGTCCCGCTTCCCACACGCAGAATACTGTCCCTCGCCACAGGACCTTCCTGGCCCGCGCTGTCGCCAGTAACCCGGTTCTCAGAGGGCCACAAGGGCCCACCGACAACCACTGTCTGATTTCATAAACCCGTGATTCCTCCGACGATTCTGTGTCACGGACATATTGCGAGACCAGTCGTACCGGCAGCCTGCGTTGAGCCGTGTATCCTTCCCTTGGCGCGCTAGGAAAGTGTTGTTCGTTCTGTGCAAGGCGTAAACGATAATTGTTCACATCGTACGAGAGTGCTGTACAGAAACTCGAGGTTAACAATTTTATACAGGCTACTTGTCGTCAAACATGTATGAAAAGTACCTTAAATGGGCCTACAAAAACCACCTAAGTTCAGCGCATGCGTGTCGCGCGAGATTTTGATATCTCGATCTCTACGCTTAAACTGTTAGTCTCAGATAACAAAGATGAATATAATATTTTCTGTTTCATTTCATTCTGGGACGCATTTTAGCCAGAGGCCGTAGTTTTACAGTATTTCAAGAAAAACTTACAAAATTTTGAGGTATATTCCCGAGAAGAAAGATCACAGGTGGCCCTGTAGCCCATAAATTTGTTAGTCTTGACTTTCTCTATACAACTGTGGTACGTTGTAAACAGTTTACCGTTTACGGCCTGTATAAAATTTCCGCTCTGTTTCTGTCGTTAAGTTCGTTAGCAGCGTAGCCATGGCGACCTTGCTCTTTAATGCTACAACAATTAATGTTGAACACTATCTGCGATATCATTCCAACATCATTTCTCGCATACACTGAACAAGTACTAGGCTGTCATATTACAAGTATGTAAGATATCCCAGTTTTCTTCAAATATTTAGCGCCCCGCTAGCCTGTGATATCAGCCCTCTACACTCGTGTGTTCTGTTCTGGTGATACGCTCGTGTTGTTGTATAATTTCTGTTTATCGAATAAACTGCTGGCAGAAGTGAACATAGGTGTTAATTCGTATCTGACAGGGACTGAAATGCGATGCTGGTACATTATTTTGAACAGGTTCACTGTCTGTAAACGTAATCTTAATAGCTCATGACCGAGTAACTCCGAAGATTTTCTGATAGTTGCTGTAGTATGATCTGTCTACAGAGCCCTATGTTTGAGTATAGTGAGAAATATCATTAATCAGATATTACGTTAACTTTAAAACGGTCCGCTTGCGTCTTCCCGCAAATACGCTGGACTGGTTTCTTCACAGATAGCAGGGAGGGAAAATAAGCTGACAACATTTCCACGAGGGCCGCGCATAGAAAAAAAATTGTCGCGTCCAAATTAACGTTTGAGGGTGACGACTGCTTTTACTAACACACTGCATAGCTTATTGCTTCGCTGTGCTAAGGCATGTTACTAACATTCAAAACTGCGCACGCACGTTCAGTTTTAGCCGCAAGTTGTTATTTCTTAATTATTCTTTTTCCTCTTGAAGCAGTCTGTCTAAATCGCACGTAAATTAGTTTCTGATGGTATTTCATTCTCTGTAGGGGAATCGGAAGCCGAGAAGGACGCTGATCCCATTCTACAATATCTCAAGAGATACATTTCAAAAATGGGATACATATTCGGTGAAGATACTTCCGCAAATTTGTTGCCGTTTTCAACATCGACACTCGATGACGGGGAGGAGGATACTGATTTAGCACCAGAGCGTGCGGAGATGACCAGGCACAGAGGTATATCAACAAGAATAGTGTAAAACGTAAAAGAACTTTGTATTTGTGCCTAACAAAACTAAAATTGTTTGTGCGTTTTTGACGATATAATCCTATATTAACAAGTTTTATTGTTGACTAACCAGCGATGTACCTTCCTAACAATTGGCTCTGTAACTCTTTTCCTTAAAACAATACTTCCCAAAGAAAAATACTAATTCCTTACCTTAGGTTTCAAGCGTACCGTTACTAGTAGTTCCATTAACATCTTAGACTTATAGACCTGCATTGCCTCATTCTTCCTTCCACTTCCTCCGTCAGTTTTTCTTCCTTCCTTTTTGCACCTTTATTGTCCTATTTCTCTTCTCGCTTCTCTCCTTCTCATTTTTGTCCTTCAGAAAAATAACGTGACAAGTAACAGTTCAATTTGTAGGATTTTAATATTTAACATGATATAATGTAAGTAACAGCTATAACTAAACAAATTGAAGTAAACATCTAAGTTATTTAAGTTACATGGAAGTGTTAACCTTCTATTTACATTTTTTGCATTAGATTTAATTACTCTGTTACGAGACTGTATGCATGGCGACAGTTAAGAGAAGATGAAATTAAAATATCTCCTTAAGACTGGTACACGTTCAGATTTACAAAATTCATGTTCTCTCTTACTGTGAATATGTTTCGGTATGTAGTGACGCATTCAGTGTGCTTTGCCTTACAGAGTTGTAGAAATGTGAGGAACAAACTTCACGTAAATAAATAAATAAATAAATAAATAAATAATTCGCAGCCCGCATCTCGTGGTCGTGCGGTAGCGTTCTCGCTTCCCACGCCCGGGTTCCCGGGTTCGATTCCCATCGGGGTCAGGGATTTTCTCTGCCTCGTGATGGCTGGGTGTTGTGTTATGTCCTTAGGTTAGTTAGGTTTAAGTAGTTCTAAGTTCTAGGGGACTGATGACCATAGATGTTAAGTCCCATAGTGCTCAGAGCCATTTGAACCATTTGAATAATTCGCAAAATGGCACCACATATACCTCCAATGAATGCGCAATTTTAAATGCGTTGAGGAATACGTTTCAAAGGTTTGTCTTGTGCGGAAGAACCATATACTGTGTTTCCCTCGTGGTCTGCTGAGAGAACCAGACTGAAACGGGAGTTGGGCCAAGAGACAGTGTGCTGAGATTAATATGTTTGACATTGTTAAACTGCAATACAGCAACATACGTGTAGCTGCGTTTTGGCTGTAGGAAGATACAAAAGGCTTGATTGAATCTTCAATACTAATTCCAGTTATCTGAAAAGAACTCAGGAAATGTTATACCGAAAAGCAGCTTTTACGGTTTATTGAGACATTATCCTTTACTCAGAGATAAAAAATGGCGGAATCTATAAAAGGACTCATGCTACTCACATATTATTACGATAAGTTTTTGACATTGTTTCCTGGGTGTATTCCTTTCTAATACGTTACGGAGGTTTCGATCACTATTTTAAAGAGCCAAGCCCTGGTATCGTGTATGTAATGCACAAAGTAGCTTCCGCAATCTAATTTCTCGAAAAACACCTGTGCTGTCCCGCACTAGCTTTTAAAGTCAAACGCAGAAAGTTTTGTATAGCTTCTTATGGTACCTTTTCTTGTGTTGCAGAGGACGAAGAGTTCGCCCCAATAGAAAGGATATTCTGGGGGGAGAGAGAGGATGAAACGAAGACGTCAACAACGCCGAAGTCGCCGTCCTCAGGTACGGAATAACTAACTACGTTAGAAGATAACTAAGCTAATGTGTTATCAAAGATTATCAAAGCCTGCCCCCCCCTCCCCCCCCCCCCCTCTCTCTCTCTCTCTCTCTCTCTCTCTCTCTCTCTCTCTCTCTCTCTCTCTCTCTCACATATATATATATAATGTCGGCGATCAGAAAGTTTCTGTTCTAAGGGGGTCCAGTCAGGATCGGTATGCCAATCAGACAAAATCGCCTTAAGCAATAGGACAATCGTCCCACCGATACACCAGGTTGAAGAACCCATTTGGTAAAGCACCGTGACCTGCTGCCTGAAGTAGTTCCTAAGTGCCTGCTGCACATGATTGCCTTTTTCTAAGGGACCAAAGGCGTGTTGGGGAGAAATCAGGTCTGTAGGGTGGGTGCTGGCGTGTCTCCCACGCAAGTTGTCGTAACTTCAGCGTTACGACGTCTGCAAGTATAGGGGTGTGTGTTTCGTGAAGCAGCAGCGCACCTTTCCACAACGATGATTTTCGACAGATTTTCTGCCCATGCACAGTTTTCAATCTCCGATGGATGTCCCCTGCAGCAGGTTATAAAAGAATAACAGCTCCATGGTTCTGTTTGGACGCATTTGGTAATGTCGACATAATTCGTTTCCATATTTACTGCATGCACGTCAGAAAGGCACGAAAATCACACTAATCCCGTGCCTGCATTTCAGTACTTATATATCTGCATCGGAGTCATGCTACATTGCATATGCGTAGCAGCAATGACCTCAAACAGAAAATTTTTAATCGTCGTTTTATATACAGGGTGAAATACGAATAAGTGAAGATTTTTTTTGTACGTGGTACCTTCTTCTTCCACTTTAGTCTTCAGAAACGTCACGAACTTTTCGGCCTGATGTTCCCTGCAGTGTCGTATTGCACTACTAACAAGGGGAAGGCCTCAGGCACGACCAACCGATTCGGCTCGGATTTGGCAGGTCTCTTGTACTCAACCTAAAACGAAGGAATCTAAGATATTATGGGTCAAAACCCACGCAATTTTGAGAAAATCACCCCTAAAGGTTATGACGAGCAATCGACTCAAAATTGGAGGGATCGATAGATAATTGTAAATAGAGCATTTTTCATCATCAGGTATGGGGGTCCGCAAACGCAAACTTTTCCACAAATCGAGGAAAGAAACTTTTACAACTGCCTCTTCTGTACCTACATGGTAAACTCTTTTCACCGACAGCACCGATAGCGCAACGGACGAGGTAAGTTGCTGGGAATCGGAAAACCCGGGTTCGAATCTCAAAGAAAGCTAGCGGATGTCATTCCTTTCGCTTGTATTTTTCCATATCTCAATTGATAGGGATAGGAGGTTTAATAAGGCAAGTAAATCAATAAGGAATGATGATAATAATAAGGTAGGCAAACTAATTTCCCGAACGCCGTGAGTTATTAAAGTATGAAACTTTCAAGCCTTGTCACATGAAAACAACTCCGAGTAAGAGTGCTGCAAATTCCTCACGAGGGACCGCAGATAGCCAACCGCGCGACGCTTCTTTACAGCGAGGCACGGGACAGAATGCACGCGGGGAGAGTTATGTTGTCCCGGTTGCCTATTCGTCATATTGTAGTTGTGAACCTGGAAGAGTGAAGGTGTCCAGCATGAACCTTATAGAAGTCGATCGGAAAGAGTTGTTTTCCGTCATCAGGCTGCCGCGAATCTCGCGGATACATGTAGTGATTTTTCCGTAGTTACAGCGCCGAATGAAATACGTTTTGTGAATGAATACAGTTTCTTCGAGATTCGAACCCGGGTTCTCCGATTCTCAGGCAGTTACCTTGGCCGTTGGGCTATCGGTGCAGGCGACCATGTGGGTACAGAAGGGACAGTTGTAAAAGACCTCGATTTCTGAAAAAGTATAAGTTTTCGGGTCCCACACCTGATGGTGAAAAATGCTCTATTTACAATTATCCTCGATTCCTCGTCATTATCTTTATGGATGATTTTCTAAAAAACGCGGGGTTGTTGACCCAAATTAGATTCCTTCGTTTTAGGTTGTATACAAGCGACCTGTCAAATTTGAGCCGAATCGATTGGCCGTGTCTGAGGCCTTCCCCTTGTAAGTTGACAACGCCTGTCAGTGTAGATTACTCGTTTCGCATCCATGTGCTCACACTTCAACGCCTGATCACTTGACCTGCTACCCAGTGGAAAATAAGCATTAATGTATTCCTCTTGTCATATGTGCTTCGAGGTGCTAACCAACCCACAAACATATGACTCATGATGGCTATTGTTATTAGTCTGGAAATCACGTAAATATCGATGTAATGTTGTCCAGTACACCGTCCCCAGTCAGGAGTAGAAAGATCTGCAATTATAACCGTTGCATCGTGTATATTTCTTCAGCTTCAAGCATTCCCCTTAGGCAGTAGACCTACTGTGAGTAAACTTGTGTACTTAGATAGAACTTCTCTCTTCTTGCAGACGGTAACGACAAGCCGAAGCAGCTGGACCCGTGGTCGCTAGTGTGGTACATCGGATCGTTCGGCGGTCTGGTGGCGTTCTTCCTGGCGGTGAGCTGCAGCGAGTGCTGCTGCCACAAACCGGGGGGCAGCCAGGCTGCGGGCGCCGCCGGGGGTGCGGGGGCGGGCCTGGACGAGCCCCCGAGGCTGCCCGCCGTGGCTGAAGGGCCGCCGCCCCCGCCCTACAGCATGTTCGCGCCGCCGCCCTACGACTCGCTGTGCTACGGCGTCACCGACGAGAAGGACAAGCTGGAGGTGTTCGTGGTGCCGGTGCCCGTGCACAGTGCGGGCGTCTCGCCGCAGTCCGCCCACACCCTCAGTTACAGCCAGAGCCACAGCCAGCCACCGTAATGCCGCCCCCGCAGGGCGCGGCCAACGCCCTCCAGACAGCTCGAGCCTGCAGCCGAGTCCGCTGCACTAGAGTGCCTTCCCAGTCTGCGGAACCCGTTACCGGTTGTGATTCCCAGTGAGTAACAGGCGGCTGCGCGGTGGGCCGCTGGAGTCGGGTCATCACGGCCGACGCTATCCACGTGCGTTCACCACCAGCTGCTGTGTCTACACTGTCGATGACTGTACAGATACTGGAGTATTGTTAATTTCTCATAAGCACCCGGGTCGGTGCAGACACACAACGAAGTATCTCATCGAGGATGAAATGAGAAGTTGCATTTTTTGTTTCTTCATTAAATGGCGCATTTTCACGTGCCTTATTCGTGAGTTTCCTAACTCTCACCGATACTTTTTTTTTTTATGAAGGTTGTGTTGTCACTGGAGACGATCTCCAGGTTTCTCATAGTGTGTGTGTATAGTAAGTACCACAACTGAAGAAAAATATTTGTAAAAATAAAAAAAACAAAGACTGAAATGTTCTTCGAAGGGCTTCAGTGCTTCGAGCTTCAACGAAAGTGCCTTTTGTTTCGCTCTGAAATGTACAGTGAAACTGGTCTGGCGCACAGTGTACGAGAAAGACGTGTGCTCCCTTTGCAATCGGCGTGCTGCGCCGAGCGCTTGGAATGGAGAGGCGTTCCACTTCGAACTCAGGGGATTTCTCGCGGTGTGCAGTAGACTGAGCCAGACCAGTGCGTGCCACGGTGGTGTCAGTATTACTCCATGCGTGACCGGGGTTCGGTTCCCGGAGAGCGCAACCACTGCCTGACTGATTCGCGTCCTGTGTACGTACGAGCGGACGTGTACGCATTCCCAGTGAGCCTTAGGCTAGACATGCTAGTCCCACAATATACGTATTTTGTACTACGCTCTTTTGTACCTGCCTATTTATTTATTTGAATACTATTTATATTTATTAAATACAATTTTTATGAAAATCTGTGGCGTTTACTTCTTGAGTCTACCCTAATTCCTTCGTCAATCATTGCAATTCCTGCTTCATAAAATGAACATAACTACCTTATTAAAGTGACCAGATAGCACTTGGTTGAGTTTTCAATACATTCACTTGTGCAAATGGAAATGAGAAGATGCAGAAGCGCAGAAGGTTTCACTTTTTTCACAAGTCACAAATCATATGTGTTCTAAAATAGACCATTACTTGAACATATTTCTAAGAGTATCTTACACGTATTCGGTTAGCTTTTTAAGTTGGCAGCTGTTGCTTGTTGTTCTCTAGGGAATTTGTAATGTTTAGTAAATCTTGCTTTTACTGACAATTTATTGACACCAAAAACTCAGTGTTGTTAAACAAGCAATCGAGGACCAATAATAATACATTACTTGACAAACGCAGTACAAAACGTGGAAACAGAGATTTCACTAATCAAAGATCATTTCAGTGCTTTAATAGCTTTCATTTTTTCAGTGATAATTTTCATTGTAAAACTTAACTACAATAGTGACAGTACTAAAATATGGCTCCATAAATCTTTCTTTCCCTTCTGGTGACATCCAGTTGCTACAAGGTTGTAATTAGAGACGAACCTCTATCATGGCTCTTACTACACTCAATATGTAATCAAATTGACTTGAAAATCTTATTAATGAGGTGGTAAGTTCCTATGGGACCAAACTGCTGAGGAACGATCTCTATATTAACTTTAAGTGATGTTCTGTGACTACAAGAAACGTAGGTATGGATAGGCAGACCATCGCCCTCTGGAACACTAGACCAGTGTCCCTACCCTGCACAATCTGTTACAACAAACAGAGAGCATTCGCCTGAAGACTCAAGCACAAAAAGTCAGTTTATTGAAGTTCGTCAAAATTTAACTAGCAAAGAAAACTGACAGAACAATTAAATTTATTCATATTCATGGAGTACTAAAATGACTTCTAGAAAGCGACTACGAAGAATAATTGCTGTATGGATAAGCAGTCTTTGTGAGTACATAACGAGACACATGCAGTAGCGATACCGTTGTTTACAATTTCTTGCGTTACTTATCCAAAAAATTTTCTCCGTATTAAGTTTGAGTTTATTCTTTCTTTTATGTTTCATGAATGCAGCAGTTCTTTGTAGTTTACTTAGGGAAGCCTTCATTTCAGTACGTACTTCAAACATGTTAACAAAAGAGAACGATTGATGACCTTGTATCTCAAATCTCTGATAGCTAATACTCTTAATACAAGACTGCACTCCTTAAGAGACGAATGGGACACAAATTGCCCCCGAACTATCGACGTTATATTTTATCTAAACGTTTTTCAGCGAATTCTCGGATGATACTTTTGAAAAAGAAACATACGACTAATTTAGCTCGTCATTTCATCCTATCCTCTACGAGTTTGGGTCCCGCTTCTAATGACCTCGTCACTGACGAGACATTAAAAGTTAATTTTCCTTCCTTCAAATAGTTCAAATGGCTCTAAGCACTATGGGACTAAATATGAGGTCATCAGTCCCCTAGACTTAGAACTACTTAAACCCAACCAACCTAAGGACATCACACGCATCCATGCCCGAGGCAGGATTCGAACCTGCGACCGTAGCAGCAGCGCGGTTCCGGACTCAAGCGCCTAGAACCGCTCGGTCACAGTGGCCGGCGCTTCTTTCCTTCGTCCTCCTTACGGTCACTAATGTAATCGTAGTTCTTTGGCGTCTTTTTAACTGCTATAATATGAATTAAGTTTTTTCTTTTGAGTCTCTACATTAAAAAAAAACACTAAATCGCAATACTTCTGTATCTTCTTTGTGACGCGTAAACATAGTAACTCCAATAGACAGTGCCGGCACAAAAAGAGGTAGCCTTGGAGAAAACCTTCATTCTTGATGTGCCAGGTAGATATTCCAATGACAGACTTTCACAACCACAGTAAAGTAATTGACCCAAAATTATGTTGTGCGTTCCCGTGGCCGAAGGGCGGTTTTGAGTGTCATTGTCATGACATTGAGTCCTAGGGGAACCAGCGTATCCTCGTTAGAGAAGGCAGACGAATGGCAGAAAGATCACAAAGGCTGAGACAATGAGAAGGTACTTTCGAAGCGTCTAGAGGAAATTCAACAAAATAAATTCGTTTCTTACATTTCGAAAATGTATTTCGGCTGAAGTCAGTTTCACTCAGCAGCAAGTCGCGTGGCAGAATGGAGTAATATGTTCTTACAGAGTACAGAGCGGTCGCTGGGCTTCCCCGCTCATTACTTTGGAAACGCCGGTAGCTGCTAATTGCTCCTCTACTTGTGGGAATTTCCATAATAAAACTCCGCAACTGCGCGATTCAATCGTTTCAGATGGCCGTTGACTGAGAGCCAATACAGAAAATTGTCTTCGATAGGCCTATATAGTTTACAGTGGTGAGTCTAGGATATGTACTAGTCCCATTGTGATTTGAGTATTTCATTAGCTGATTAAGTGGTGACATTCTATCTAAGGACTAAAGCTAATTTTACTCCATAATAAATAAAACTGCAAGACATTACCCGAAAAATACAGGTGAAAACAGCAAGATGATAAAAGTAAGGGCAGGGTCATCTGAATAATAATAATGATTTTAAGAGAGTAAATTTAAAACACTGCGAGGACAGTGAACGTTGTTCACCACTGTCTGCCAACGGTGACAGAGGCAAACACGATACGCCCAGTGGGAAGTCATGACCGAGTTACTCAGCATTTCTCCATAGAGGATTTCAGCCTCTTAACATTTGTGCTAATATGAAACTTCCTGGCAGATTAAAACTGTGTGCCGGACTGAGACTCGAACTCGGTCCGGCACACATTTTTAGTCTGCCAGGAAGTTTCATATCAGCTAACACTCCGCTGCAGAGTGAAAATTTCATTATGGAACACAGGTGCTAGTTTTTAACGACGACTGGGAGATAAAAGCGATTAAAACGAGTACTAGGATCAAGAATTCGAGGCAGATTGTTCTGTCTTTCGTGAAAATTACCTTACTCGATTCTTCAGAGAACTGTTTCGTGATGGTAACGTCTTAAATCTTCTGCATACAACACGACCTCAGTTTTTGAATGTAATAACAGAACGTGCGACACAGTTCTGAGAAGGCCGTGTACGAAAACTGACCTTTCTTCTTTAATTGTACCTGACGAAAATCATTGGTTTTATTTTTATAGTTACCGATTTCTACTGTAATCTACAGCCACATCCACATCTAAAAACAATAAAACTAAGCGAAACTGAACACTATGAAAGCAAAATAAAACTAAAAAACTAAAGTCCCCACGTACAGGCCATGAAGGCCCAAAGGCACCGACTGGCCACCGTGTTACCCTCAGACCACAGGCGTCACTGGATGCTATTATGGAGGGGCGTGTGGTCAGCACACCGCTCTCCCTGCCTTATGTCAGTTTCCGAGGCCGGAGCCGCTACTTCTCAGTCAAGTAGCTCCTCAGTTTGCCTCACAAGGGCTGCGTGCACCCCGCTTGCCAACAGCGCTCTGCAGACTGGATGGTCACCCATCCAAATGATAGCCCAGCCCGACAGCGCTCATCTTCGGTGATCTGACGGGACCGGTGCTACCATTGCGGCAAGGCCGTTGGCATTAAAGCAAAATAAGGATAAGTGCAAGAGCATTGTAAAACTATTGCAGCACAAAAAGCCTCGCAACTCAGACTCACATGCGTTGTAGTAGTGTTTAACGCAACAAAAGAAAACAAAAGTGCACTCAGATGGGCAGCAAGTTAATGTATGACAAATCTGGCGACAAAGCTACAAGACACTTACTTATTCATAGAACTTATATACACAGTTTTTTTCTACAAATAACAAATAAAAAATTGACCATAAGTATTCATCAAATGCAGCGCCCGATAACTTGAAATAAAAGGACGATATCACATACGATAGCCATCAGTTATTACAAGCCCTCATTTTTCCAATGGAAATAAGGTAACATAATAATGGAATGCACGTACAGAAAAGGCAATAGCGAGAAATCACCGATCAATAAAATGCAATGTTACAATGTTTGTAAGAGACATGAGAATCAACGGATATTAAAAGAACTCGTAAGCAGAGACGAAGAGTTTTCACAGGATGCACTAGCCTTGAAGTTGCATTATACCAGTCTCCGGACTGAAGTCCACAACAACAAAAGTAAACGTTAGTCGTCTAGCAGGCAGCGGCACTTTCCGTTGCCGGAAGACGTGTGCACGGCAGTCTTGGCCATCGATATTATTAGGGGACACAGCACACCAGCTTTGCGTCGCCAGAACCAACAGCCGACCAGTAACTGGGTTGGAAGAGAAACACAGTGAACATCCTCATAAATACTAGAATACGAATCCCAACTAAACTTGTTTTACTCATTCAAAAATTTATGAAAAATCTCTAGTTCTCCTAAGATGTCAACATTTGTCAATCGAAGTTATGAGATAGGAAGAGATCTATAGAGGTTCGGTATCCGTGTGAAAAAGGTCCAACAAAAACAAAGCTTCATCATCGACTTAGGTGATGAAGGACTCCAAAATTTATAATGGTGAAAGTTCCCATGTAGGTGTGATGATATAACCTAATGAACTTTGGCCTTGCGTCAGTCCAGGAAACGAATCAAACAAATTTATCATAACGGTACTGAAACGATGGCAAAGGAAAGGCCGAAATGTTTAAATATGTTCCTCAGTGGAAGTTCGTGCTGCAGTTTCTCTTTCAATAGGAACGAAGTAGTGGATGAAGAGGGCTTCTGGTACAGACAAAGGATTTCGTCACCCCTCCCACTCAGTTCTGGTGCAGTCAAAGGATTTGCTCCTATCCCTTAGACTCGAAGTCATCGCGCAAATTCATCTCTCCGAAGTCACTCTTCAAGCTCCCCGCCCCCCTTCGCCCCCCCGCCCCATCCACCCATCTCCCTCACCACCCATATCTTACCCAACTCCTCCACTTCCCTCTGCACAAACTCCTCTGTCCCTCATTCAGGCAAGATTCTCATATTTCTGGTGGATATCACCTGCTTGCACTACTTAAGGAATTCAAGATGGCAGAAATAGATCTCTTGTGCTAAATTTAAAAAAATTACATGAGTTTCTTCATGTGAAAAAATTCAATATGTCGAAAATGGTAGGTATTTGAATTAATATTCTGTACCTTCTTCTATGTTGGAAGAGCTACATGCACTGCTTAAAATTTTCAAGTTGTCAGAAATAGGCCAGACAAATTTGCGAAATCAGCTTTTAGGTCTACTTTTGTTGCGTATTTGCAGGCAGTTACACTGCAGCAGGGAACTTTTTGAGCGCTGGAGCAGTACACGAGTGCTGGAGTAGGCATCTACCCGCAAAAGCAAACAAATCAAGAGAAACTTGCCACAGACAAGCCCCAGATTTGGCCATGTCCGACTGCCTCTTTCACTGAAAACTGGGCATCGGGTAGGGGTAGAACACGAGCACCTGGTCGCACTTACCCGACTGTGGCTGGGGTCCAGGGCAAATTTTTTAAATCATCTACCACTGTGTCAGGTTAAAGAGGTTGTAAGACAGGGTTATAGTCTTTCTTCCTTGTTGTTCAATCTGTACATCGAAGGAGAAATGATGGAAATAAAAGAAAGGTTCAAGAGTGGAATTAAAATTCAGGGTGAAAGGATATCAGTGATTCGATTCACTAATGACATTGCTATCCTGACTGAAAGTGAAGAAGAATTACAAGAGCTGCTGAATGCAATGAGTAGTCTACTGAGTGAAGAATATGACTGAGAGTAAATCGAAGAAATACGAAACAGAAATGAGAACATTCGTAAACTCAACATAAAGATTGATGGTTACGAAGTAGATGAAAATAAGAAACTATGCTACCTAGACAGTAAAATAACCCATGACAGATGGAGCAAGGAGGACATCAAAAGCAGGTTAACACTGGCAAAAAGGTCATTCATGGCCAAGAGGAGTTTACTAGTATCAAACATAGGCCTTAACTTGAGGAAGACATTTATGAGAATGTACGTCTGGAACAGAAAATTGTATGCTAGTGAAACTTGGACGTGGGAAAACAGGAGCAGATGAGATTCGAAATATCTTAGATAAGGTGCTACAGACGAATGTTGAAAATTAAGTGGACGATAAAGTAAGGAATGAAGAGATTCTGCGCAGAATCAGAAATATATAGATAATAATGACAAGAACAAAGGACAGAATGGTAGGACATCTGTTAAGACATCAGGAAATAACTTCCATCGTACTAGAGGGAGCCGTAGAGGGTAAAAAGTGTAGAGGAAGACGGAGATTGGAATACAACCTGCAAATAACTGAGGATATAGGCTGCAGGTGCCACTCTGAGATGAAGAGGTTGGCACAGGAGAGAAAATGGTGATGGGCCGCATCAAACCAGTTAGAAGACCAATGATTAAAAAAAACACTTTGTCATGGGCAGAGTATACTTGTCTGAGCTGAAAAGAACCACATGCCTACATTTTTTGTCGTATGAGAAATGAATCGCAAATCGTTATTGGTAAAGGAAGCTGGCTAAAGCCAGAAATAAGTTCAGCTGAATTTTTTTACAAAGAACCTAACCGTGCTCAGAAAGGATAGATTAAAGACAGTTGACTACGGAGTCTTTACTGGTGTCCGAAGTATTTTACCTTGGAGCGAAAGTGAAGTAAATAGTTTCTGTGAGTTAGTATAGGTAAAGGTTATAATTCACAGCCGGAATAAATTAATAATGATTCTTTTTACCTACTGTGTGCCTCAGATAATACAGTTACTGAACTGTTCAAAGAAGATTTGAGTGTCGTTTCAAATACACTATGCGATCAAAAGTATTAGGACACATGGCTGAAAATGACATACAAGATCGTGGCGCCTTCCATCGGTAATCCTAGAGTTCAATATAGTGTTGGTCCACCCTTAGCCTTGATGACAGCTTCCACTCTCGCAGGCCAGTCCATTACAGGGATGTTGTTGTCGTGTAACCACTCCGCCACAGGCCGTGCATTATGAGCAGGTTCTCGATCGTGTTGAAAGATGCAATCGCCATACCCGAATTGCTCTTCACCAGTGAGAAGCAAGAATGTACTTAAAACGTCAATGTAGGCCTGTGCTGTGAAAGTACCACGCAAAACAACAAGAGGTGCAAGCCCCCTCCATGAAAAACAAAACCACACCGTAACACCACCGCTTCCGAAGTTTACTGTTGGCATGACACACGCTGGCGGATGACGTTCACCGGGAATTCGCCATACCCACACCCTGCCATCTGATCGCCACATTGCGTATCATGATTCGCCCTCCACACAACGTTTTTCCACTGTTCAATCGTCCATTGTTTACGCTTCTTACACCAAGCGAGGTGTCGTTCGGCATTCACCAGCGTGATGTGTGGCTTATGAGCAGCCGCTCGACCATGATTTACAAGTTTTCTCACCTCCCGCTAACTGTCATAGTACTTGCAATGAATCCTGATGCAATTTGGAATTCCTGTGTGATGGTCTGGATAGATGTCTGCCTATTACACATTTCGACCCTCTTCAACTGTCGGCGGTCTCTGTCAGTCAACAGACGAGGTCGGCCTGTACGCTTTTGTGCTGTACGTGTCCCTTCATGTTTCCACTTCACTATCACATCGGAAATAGTGGACCTAGGGATGTTTAGGAGTGTGGAAATCTCGCGTACAGACGTATGACGCAAGTGACACCCAATCACCTGACCACGTTCGAAGTGCGTGAGTTCCGCAGAGCGTCTCCTTCTACTCTCTCACGATGTCTGATGACTACTGAGGTAGCTGTTATGGAGTACCAGGCACTAGGTGGCAGCAAAATCCACCTAACATGAAAAACGTGTGTTTTTGGGGGTGTCTGGATAGTTTTGATCACATAGAGTAACCCCGCTGACACAACTACATTTGGTGCAGACTTCAATATATACTCGTTATGCTGGTGGAAATCGTACTTCATGCCTTCTCAGAAAATTAGTTTGAACAGCTAGTTCAGGAGCCCACTAGAAGTGTAAATGGTTGCGGAATTATACTTTACCTCTTAGCGCCAAACAATCCAGACCAACTAAGGAGCATCACGACAGATGTAGGGATTGAGGACCACAAAGTTGTTGTAGCTAGATTGAGTATCGTATTATCCAAACCTACCAAAAGTAAACGCCAAATACATTTGTTTAAAAAAGCAGATAAAACATCGCATGACACTTTCCTAAGAGGCAGTCTCCACTCCTTCCAATCTGACTGCTTAAGAGTAGACCAGATGTGATTAAAATTCAAAGAAACGGTATCGGTGAGAGATTCATACAAAATAAATTAATAAGAGATGGTACTGATCACCCTGGTACACAAAGCAGATCAGTACACTATCGCAGAAGCAACGAAAACAGTATGCCAAATTTAAAATAACGCGAGATCCCCACGATTGGCGAAGTTTTACAGAAGCTCGAAATTTAGCACGAACTTCGATGCGAGTTGCTTTTAGTATTTTCTCAATGAAACGGTCTCTCGAAATCTGACAGAAAACCCAAAAAGATTCTGGTCGTATGTGAAATTCACTAGTGGCAAGACCCAATCAATAACTTCACTGCGCGATAACAACGGTGATGAAAGCGCCACTAGCCGGCCGGAGTGGTTGTGCGGTTCTAGGCGCTACAGTCTGGAACCGAGCGGCCGCTACGTTCGCAGGTTCGAATCCTGCCTCGGGCATGGATGTGTGTGATGTCCTTAGGTTAGTTAGGTTTAAGTAGTTCTAAGTTCTAGGGGCTGATGTCCACAGATGTTAATTCCCATAGTGCTCAGAGCCATTTGAACCATTTTTTGAAAGCGCCACTAAAGCTACTCAACACTGTTTTCCGAAATTCCTTCACAAAAGAAGACGAAGTAAATACTCCATAATTCGAATCAAGAACAATTGCCAACATGAGTAACTTAGAAGTACAGTATATATCCTCAGTAAAGCAAAGCAACTTAAAACGCGTAAGAAACGGAAGCCTCCTGATGTAGAATGAATAACAGTAAGGTTCCCTTCAGAGTATGCTGATACAATAGCTCCACACCTAACAATCGCTTGATCATAGAAAGATCCGTACCCAGAGACAGGGAAGTTGCACAAGTCACACCAATACCGAAGACATGAAATTAGAGTAATCCGCTGAATATCACAAACGTCTATTTGCAGTAGGATGGGCTCGATTTATTGACAAATAGCCAACACGGATTAATAAAATAGCATTCTTGTGAAACATAGCTCTTTATTCTCACGACGTAATGAATGCTGTCGACAGGGGACATCAAAGGGATTCCATATTTTTAGATTTCCGGAAGGCTTTTGACACCGATTTTCACAAGATACTTCTAATTATGTGCCCATGGAGTATCATCTCAGTTGTGTGACTGGATTAGTTATTTCCTGTCAGAAAGATCACAGTTCGTAATAACCGACGAAAAGTCATCGAGTAAAATAGACGTAACATATGACGTTCGCCAAGGAAGTGTTATAGGCCCTTTGTTGTTCCTGGTCTACATAAACGATTTAGGATACAATCTGAGCAGTTGTCGTAGAATGTTTGCAGATGATGCTGTCATTTACTGTCATGTAAAGTCATCAGATGACGAAATCGAATTGCAAAATAATTTAGACAATGTATCTGTATGGTGCAAAACATGGCAAGTGTCTCTGAATCATGAAAAATGTGAAGCCATCCACATGAGCACTAAAAAGAATCCGCTAAATATGTTACATGGTAGATCACACAAATGTAAAGGCTGTAAACTCAACTAAATACCTAGGGATTACAATTACGTATAACTTGAATCGAAACGATCACATAGATAATGTTGTTGGGAAAGCAAACCAAAGACTGCGATTTATTGGCAGAAAACTTATAAAATGTAACATGTCTGCTAAAGAGACTGCTTACGCTACGCTTGTCCCCCTCTTCTGAAGTACTGCTGTGCGGTGTAGTGTCCTCATGGGCTCGGATTGATAGGACTGAGTTAAAAAAAAGACATCTAGTTTTGTATTATCACGAAATGGAGGAGAGATTGCTGCGGATATGATATGATACACGAATTGGTGTGGCAGTTATTAAAACAAAGGCGTTTTTCTCTGCGGCAGGACCTTCTTAAGACCTTTCAATCAGCAACTTTCTCCTCAGAACGTAAAAATATTTTGTTGGTGCCTCCTTACGTAGGGATCAATAATCATTATAATAATTTAAGAGAAATCAGAGCTCACAATGAGTGATTTAAGTGTTCTTGTTTCCCGTGTGCTGTTCGAGAGTGGAACAATAGAGAAATAGCCTAAAGGTAGTTCGATAAACGGTCTGCCAGGCACTTAACTGTGAACTGCAGAGTAATCATGTAGATGTAGGTGAGCTGAGAAAAAGAACCACCCAAACACAAAACTAAGCGTTGAGAAGAATTCCACTTGCAGTTTCTTTCGTGCAAGAGCCAAGAAGAATAGTCAGACATGAATTTTGTTTTGAACAAACTTCTGGCAAGTTTCGACATATTTATTGCTCCCACATGTCACCACTTTTCTGCTGGCTGGCTTGAATATCCTCCCTGCACGTTGAACTTCTTAATCACCTCCCACAGTCACCACTCCTACGATGGCTGGTTTGAAGAAGCTCCCTGCAAGTATAAACTTCTTAACCCATTTCCACAACCACTACTCCTCTTCAGGTAGCTATTCAAGATAAAGATGTACTGCCATACAGGGAGTTTCAGTAAGAGCGTACAGAAATGTAACAGGACATAGAGAATGGAGGTAGGGAACCCGGGTCAGAGAAGCCAGCTTAACGAGAGATGGAAATAAACTTGCCTAGCACTTTGTCTAGCTTTACTGTTTTCAAGCTTATTTACAAGTAACATGCGTACAAGTTTACAAGTACTGTGCTGTTTATTTACACGTACATTCTTTATTTCCTGCAAGGAAACAAGGAGGACGTGCCTTATTATTAGGAAGTCATGTTGCAGGTTTTGTTTTCTTTTCTTGTCCATAAGGCGGTCCTGTTGTATCATTTTTACATTGTCCCATCACAGAAGTTCTATGACTCTACGATGGACCCATTCATTACTAGTGCTACGCAGAGAAGCAGAGTACAATACGATGAAGCAGTACCGGTACAGTTTCTCAGAATTCACTGATATACACCTTGTGTATGGGAAAGTACGTTGCAATGCTCCGCCGTTGAAAGGCTGTACAGGGAACGATTTCCTAAACGACGAGTGTTTATTTCCCCCGAGCGACGAATGTGGGAAACTGGTTCTTTGGAAAGAAGAAACAAGGGACCTGACAACATGAGGATCATTCGCAGCCTCGATTTTGAAGAGGAGGTGCAGGAACGCGTTGCAGCGGAAGCCATTTTAGGTCCTCGTCGTATTGAACATGAAATGGGCGCTACGTGTGGCGAGCAGTCCACGAACAATAATTACACCTGTATCATCCACGACGAGTCCATGCAATATTTGTGACTGACTTTATACCAAGTGTCGCATAGTGACAGTGGTTGCTCCAACACTGGATTGTTCGACAGACTTCCTCCAAATCGCGCTGATTACAGACGAGGCCTCATTTGATCGTGATGGTATTTTGAACAGTGGGAACAGCCGTGTGTGGGTAGAGTCACGCCATCAAGTACGTTTTGCTGTGAATATCTGCGCCAGCATTGTAGGCAAAAATCTGATTGGACCATATCTTCCAGCTGGTCGTCCAAAAAGCCACCTGTACTTGAGGTTCGTGCAAAGAATTCTACCTGAGTTGTTGCAGAACGTACCCTTGCCTGTTGGTGAGAGGATGTGGATACCATGTGACGATGCACCGCCTCACTATAATGTGGATGACGGCAATCATCTCAGTGCTTTATTTCCTGGTCGCTGGATTGTACAGGGGGTTCCTATTCTATGGCTTGCGAGGTCATCTGCCTTGAATCCCCTTGATTATTTGTTACGGGAACCAAGCGGATGCGGAGATGGAGTTAGTTGCTAGAGTTGTAGCTGTCTGTGATGTGACTCGAAACACACCAGGTATATTTGTCAAGATGCGTCAGAATCTTGTTTGCCGATGTCATGTTTGCATTTTTTTTTCGAGGCTGATGGACACCAGTTTTGGCACGTTTTATGTGATTCAGTGCAAATGGTATGTTCATTGTGTCAATGATGATACTTGCAGTTAACAGTAAATAATGTGAAATAAAAAATTACACATTAATATGATTTTATTCCTATTATCTCCTTAAGCTGGCTTCTCCGATCCCAGGTTCCCTACCTCAAACGGTTCAATGGAGTATCCTCTATATCCTGTTAAATTTTTGCACGCTCTTACGGAAATGCCCTGCATAAAAACAGCACACACCTGAATGTTGGTGATACGAAACTCGTTCTCATTGGAATGACTTCAGTGTGTAAGTACGAGCCTGTTATACTGATTAAGAACTCGCAATGTAGCAAGAAAGTGGACTTATAGTATGAGAATGGCATCAACTGCACGGAAGTTCGTTACATTTTCCATCAGTGTTGCAGGAGGAAAGAGAAACTCGAGATATGTTGGATGATTAAAGAATAGACAGTGTCAAATTCCTACAAAGTGAAGAAGCAAGAGTTTGGATAGTACACAGTAAACCCATTTCCATGAAGAGACATTTGGTAGTGTTACGTTCACCGCTGATGCGATTCAGTCTGCACTACATGAACGAAACAAGTCATATATAAACACGTATTGTGGAAATCTTGTTTTTAATCTTGTTGAAAACGTTCGCCACTCAGTTAATCGGCCTTCTGTAAAAGCCTTTGTGATGAATCATTTCGGCGTTTGCTGTATACCTGGAAAAATACATAAACTCTAAGCAGTATCCTCCCTCGGGCATAGGTGTATGTGGATTGCTCTTAGCGTAAGTTCGTTTAAGCACTGTATAAGTCTAGGGACCGATGACCGCAGCCGTTTGGTCCCTTAGGAATTCACACACATTTGAACATTCTAAGCAGTACTCCAGGCATTGCCTAGGAATTGTGATCATCTATAAAGTTATATGTATGTCCTGTTGTAAAGTTCGAACTTTATGTGTTCTTCTTCAAAACAGGAATTTAGTTAAAAACTTGTTATATTCATTATTATATCATTACATTTAGTTTCCGGCAGTATAAGAAGTATGAGAATAGTCACCATGAAGTCACTGTGAAGTATTGGTCCTAAAGAAGCTGTGAATAAGAAATGTAATGGAGAATGACTCCCAGATTCTGTTAGAGCGTTAATCGTTGGTCCACCAGAATGTGAAAATACAAATATCGTATTAACATGAATCACAAACTTAGATGGGTATGTTTTGAAAAAACATTTATGTATGCTCAGAACACTTTTCAAGAAAATTACAGATTGTTTTGAACTTTCCCTCTCTTTCATTAATAGAATAGAACATGGAAGTGCAGTAAGTGAGTGTGTGTATTAATTTGGGATTAAATTTTTAACAAATGAAATACAGCCCAAGAACAATCATGAACACAACAGAAAGGACAATAATATGTTCAAACTTGGAGGTGCGTAGTAACATAACCCAGGGGCTAGAATTTTAAATTCACAACACTTTATTCCAATCTTTTACAACAAATAAATAGCTCTAACCAAAAAATCGGCTACAAAGGCTGTTACAAACTGGCACCACAAACCCCTCAGGTCCCATATTATTCCGACAGAAGAAGCCTGCCGTATCATGAACACTTTGCTTACAAGTTGGCTCAGGAAGTTTCTAAAACCAGAAATGAGCATACATGTAACAGCAAACGTAATGATTTCACAAGCCCACAGTCCGTTCTGAGCTCGGAATTTTACAACATAATGGCAATAACAATAATTAATAAAATATTTTCATAAATAAGATAACTTTAAAACTCACTTTCAAATAAAATAGCGCCACAAAATTACTGAGCATTTACTTTACCTTCAAAAGACAATACTCTTTAGCAGTAGCCAGCAGTAAAGGAAATAAAAGAAAAATTTGTAGTAGGTATTAAAATCCAGGGAGAAGAAGTAAAAACTTTGAGGTTCGCCGATGACATTGTAATTCTGTCAGAGACAGCAAAGGACTTGGAAGAGCAGTTGAACGGAATGGACAGTGTCTTGAAAGGAGGATATAAGATGAACATCAACAAAAGCAAAACGAGGATAATGGAATGTAGTCGAATTAAGTCGGGTGATGCTGAGGGAATTAGATAAGGAAATGAGACACTTAAAGTAGTAAAGGAGTTTTGCTATTTGGGGAGCAAAATAACTGATGATGGTCGAAGTAGAGAGGATATAAAATGTAGACTGGCAATGGCAAGGAAAGCGTTTCTGAAGAAGAGAAATTTGTTAACATCGAGTATAGATTTAAGTGTCAGGAAATCATTTCTGAAAGTATTTGTATGGAGTGTAGCCATGTATGGAAGTGAAACATGGACGGTAAATAGTTTGGACAAGAAGAGAATAGAAGCTTTCGAAATGTGGTGCTACAGAAGAATGCTGAAGATAAGGTGGGTAGATCACGTAAATAATGAGGAGGTATTGAATAGGATTGGGGAGAAGAGAAGTTTGTGGCACAACTTGACTAGAAGAAGGGATCGGTTGGTAGGACATGTCCTGAGGCATCAAGGGATCACAAATTTAGCATTTGAGGGCAGCGTGGAGGGTAAAAATCGTAGAGGGAGACCAAGAGATGAATACACTAAGCAGATTCAGAAGGATGTAGGTTGCAGTACTGGGAGATGAAGGAGCATGCACAGGATAGATTAGCATGGAGAGCTGCATCAAACCAGTCTCAGGACTGAAGACCACAACAACAACAACAACATCCAGTAACAAACAGTTAGTGAATAGTTACTATAAAAGTCAATGGGCCAATGACTGAAAATTTAAGATTACCAAAGAAGAGTATGTTTCGGTAAACCCGACCTGCTTAAGATAAGTAACGAAAATGGAAATCACACAAAAGCTTTGAAAGGAACTTTAACATAAACATGAAAATAAAACACGTATTTTTTGAAAAGTAACTGGCACATGGACGTACAAAATTCACATACGGGTCGATGCTGTTGGGAAAGGGCAAAACGCACTGAACCATTAAAGCACAGACAATAAACAAAGTTTTACACATTTGCAGATAATCACTCATATCACGTTGAAGCAAAGCTAATTCTATTCAACGACATAGAATAACTTTTCCATCAGCACACAACGTCTTCCTAATGTGACAGCAACTAAAGGCGCTTAGCACTAATCGAATTCGACTTTCTCGAGCGACAAATATGTCACCATCGAGTTCGATTACCAGTGCCGACTCAGTGCCAGCCGCAGCGAGGAACTTCCTCCAGCCAAGCGCCGTCTTTCCATGAAAGGCCGTACACGACGGCTCAGTAGCACGTCACAATATTGCTCGGCTTCCACTAGTGTCTACGAAAAGTTTTAAAGTATACTTCGGCAACACGCCACCCATTGCCTGCCGCAAACTTAGCCTCGATGAAGCACTGCAGTCAGCTCGTTGGTAAAGCACTCCATGCGCTTTTCCGTCCACAACCGCCCCGACGGGTCCGCGATTTCCTCGTTGAAGCTTCGCTGCTGCACGCTCGTCGCCTGCCGGCAAACAAAGCATCACCAGTCGATAGCAAAACACTCTGCAATCGACTACGGTTCGTCCCAGTTTCAAATAAGAATCTATTCCTGTAGAAATACATAAGAAAATCTATACATTTTTTCACAAACATGTATACGTGTTCCAATACAATAACGAGGGTCGTTCAGTAAGTAATGGCCCACATTTTATTAAAAAGCTATTAATATACATAGACAAACGCCTTCGTTGATGCTTCACATCTGATGCTCGTTCTGTGCGCCGGAGAAGTTCCGAACCCCTCTGGCGGATGGCGGAACCGTAGTACAGCGTCAAAATGGCGTCTACATACGACTCACACTACAAGCAGCGTGCTGTTATTGAATTCTTGTGTGCAGAAAAATAAACCAAGGTGAACATCCGTAACGTTTGTGTGAAGTGTACGGCGATACTGCAGTTGATAGGAGTACATTTGGGCGAACGGTAAAGAGAGTTACGACCTCACGGGACGTCCTGTCACAGTCACTGCTCCAGACATGCTGAATCGTGCGGATGCCGTTATTCTTGCCGATCGGAGCATCACATCTCGATAATTGGCTCTACAGTTGTCGGTCAGCATTGGAAGTGCGTCTGCATTGATCGAGACTCTCGGATATTCAAAGAGGTGCTCACGAAGGGTTCTAAGAAAGCTCACAGTGGGTCACAAGATTCAAAGAAAGGTCATTCCATCTCAGTTACTGGAGCGTTTTGAGATAGACGGCCTTTTTGTCACGGATCGTTAAGGGGGACGAAAGCTGGGTGCACCACTTTGCGCTGGAAACAAAAAGGCAGTCCATGGTTTGGCATCATCCTCATTCACCACAAAAGAACAAATTCAAGACAACTCCCTCTGCCAGAAAATTCATGGTGACAGTCTTCTGCAGTTGTGATGGCGTCATCCTTGTGGATGTGATGCCAAGAGAGTCAACCATCAATCCAAGGGCACTCGTGAAGACTCTGAATAAACTCAAGAACCGTTTCCGACGTGTTCGATTGGACAAGAATCTTCCTGAAACATGATAATGCATGCCCACACACAAGTCTGAGAACCCAGAATTGGGTTGGACATCATTGCCTCATCCACCCTACAGTTCAGACCTGGCACCCCTCGGACATCCATCTCTTTGGGCCGCTTAAGGACTCTCTACGGAGAACACACTTGGAAGATGACGAGTGTGTCAGTCTTGCAGTGAAAACATGGCTACACCTACAGGACAAGAGCTTTTTACCAGCAGGTAATACGCGCTCTTCCACAGTGATGACGTACGGCCATAGAAAGTGACGGAGACTGTGTAGAAACCAGGAGATGGACAAAACATGTTGATGTATATTGTCATCAAATTCTGACTCTTAACAATAAATATTTTCTGAGAAAAAATGTGTGCCTTACTTATTGAACGATCCTAGTAATTGGAGATAGTGTGGATTTCGTTATAATTTTTGTACAAGACTTGGGTACTGTGAAAGCAAACTTTGATGACTATGCCATTAGTGATAAATCCTTCAATTTAATACCATCTGTAATGACAGTTGGCATGAAAATAAATGTGGTTTTATTGTCATTGACAGAACAAGATCTCTATGTAGCCTGTTATTGACAGAACAAGATCTATATGCAATGGATGATGGGGGTTGATGATTAACCGACAGATACGTAGTATAATCTATAAAATAAAGTTTTGCGAAAGAAATATTCTCAGTGTATAGAGTGTTTGTCACACTGGGAGGGAGAAGTTATATCAAGAGATAACATGTTGTTTTATGATATTCATACTGAGCGATTTAATAAGGTCTTAGTCATTGAACCATGTACCAAACAAGGGCTGACGATGTGGCATTTTGTAGAAGGTTACCATAATGCAAAGTAAAAGTAAAGTTCCACGTTGTGGCCCTAGACAGACAAGTCAGGTCCGACCAAACGCCATGTCATCCTCAGCCAATGATGTCATCATCGGATGCGGTATGGAGGGGAACGTGCTGTCTTTGTCGGGTTTCTTGACCATGCAACTGCTACCAATCGGTAACGTAGCTCATCACTTGGCTCCACGAGGCTGAGTCCATTCTGTAGCAGCCCACCCCCCTCTCCCCGCGAAAGAAAGCAATCCCTGGCAGTACTGGGAATCGAAGTCGAGTCTCCCGTATGGCAGTCAACCACACTGATCACTCATCTACGGAGGCGGACAATATGAGAATATACAGGGTGTTACAAAAAGGAACGGCCAAACTTTCATGAAACGTTGCTCACACACAAATAAAGAAAAGATGTTATGTGGACATGTGCCGGGAAACGCTTAATTTCCATGTTAGAGCTCATTTTAGTTTCGTCAGTATGTACGATACTTCCTCGATTCACCGCCAGTTGGCCCAATTGAAGGAGGGTAATGTTGACTTCGGTGCTTGTGTTGACATGCGACTCATTGCTCTACAGTACTAGCATCAAGCACATCAGTACGTAGCATCAACAGGTTAGTGTTCATCACGAACGTGGTTTTGCAGTCAGTGCAACGTTCACAAATGCGGAGTTGGCAGATGCCCATTTGATGTATGGATTAGCACGGGGCAATAGCCGTGGCGCGGTACGTTTGCATCGAGACAGATTTCCAGAAGGAAGGTGTCCCGACAGGAAGACGTTCGAAGCAATTGATCGGCGTCTTAGGGAGCACGGAACATTCCAGCCTATGACCTATAACGACGAGGACACCTGCAATGGACGAGGCAATTCTTCGTGCAGTTGACGATAACCCTAATGTCAGCGTCAGAGAAGTTGCTGCTGTACAAGGTAACGTTGGCCACGTCACTGCATGGAGAGTGCTACGGGAGAACCAGTCAGCAGCTGATCGGCCTTCACGGGTACACTTCTGAGAATGGTTCATCCAACAATGTGTCAATTCTCATTTCAGTGCAAATGTTCTCTTTACGGATGAGGCTCCATTCCAACGTGATCAAATTGTAAATTTTCACAATCAACATGTGTTGGCTGACGAGAGTCCGCACGCAATTGTGCAATCACGTCATCAACACAGATTTTCTGTGAACAATTGGGCAGGCATTGTTGGTGATGTCTTGATTGGGCCCATGTTCTTCCACCTACGCTCAATGGAGCACGTTACCATGATTTCATACGGGATACTCTACCTGTGCTGCTAGAACGTGTGCCTTTACAAGTACGACACAACATGTGGTTCATGCACGATGGAGCTCCTGCACATTTCAATCGAAGTGTTCGTACGCTTCTCAACAACAGATTCGGTGACCGATGGATTGGTAGAGGCGGACCAATTCCATGGCCTCCACGCTCTCCTGACCTCAGCCCTCTTGACTTTCATTTATGGGGGCATTTGAAAGCTCTTGTCTACGAAACCCCGGTACCAAATGTAGAGACTCTTCGTGCTCGTATTGTGGACGTCTGTGATACAATACGCCATTCTCCAGGGCTGCGTCAGCGCATCAGGGGTTCCATGCGACGGAGGGTGGATGCATGTATCCTCGGTAACGGAGGACATTTTGAACATTTACTGTAACAAAGTGTTTGAAGTTACGCTGGTACGTCCTGTTGCTGTGTGTTTCCATTCCATGATTAATGTGATTTGAAGAGAAGTAATAAAACGAGCTCTAACATGGAAAGTGTTTCCGGACACATGTCCCCATAACATATTTTCTTTCTTTGTGTGTGAGGAATGTTTCCTGAAAGTTTGGTCGTACCTATTTGTAAGACCCTGTATTCTGATCAAGACAACCTTCCTGTGATCCACAGACGTCGCAGCTAATGTGCTGAAGAATAAATAATTTTTCTGTAACCTGGGAGGAATAGCGGAGCAAGTTCTCAACTCCTCCATGAATACATAGCTCTCTATTATTTCTGAACTTTCAAAGTTCGTCTGACAATACTTTGCAACTTTTGGAGTAATGGAAATGACGTATGGCTAGGGCCTCCAGTCGGGTAGACCGTTCGCCTGGTTCAAGTCTTTCGAGTTGACGCCACTTCGTCAACTTGTGTGTCAATAGGGATGAAATGACGATGATAAGGACAACACAAGACCCAGTCCCTGAGGAGAGAAAATCTCCGACCCAACCGACAATCGAACACGCGCCGTTAGGTGTGACATTCCGTCGCGCTGACCGCTCAGCTACCAGGGGCGTAGACTTTTGGAGTAGCAAGACTAATAATTTCGTAGCAGAGCAAACCAATCAAATATTGTTTGTGAGAGAGGTTTGCTCACCACAAAGTGTTTAGTTTATACTTGCCACATGGTGTGTACTAGCAGAACACGCGAGGATTCCTAATATCTCAGAGACGACTACTAAACAGTTCTATAATGTATGTAAACAAGTCCTTTATAACATAAGACAACATTTCTTCATGTGATACGGCTCAGCTACATCACGCAGTAAATTTTGATGTAATACTCAGTCATCATTGTCAACATGTAATACAAGCAAAACAAATATTTGTGGTGATCATCTGTTGATATATTCCAAACGTAAGGCTTTCCGATTCTAGGCGCTACAGTCTGGAAACGCGCGACCGCTACGGTCACAGGTTCGAATCCTGCCTCGGGCATGGATGTGTGTGATGTCCTTAGGTTAGTTAGGTTTAAGTAGTTCTAGGGGACTGATGACCTAAGAAGTTAAGTCCCATAGTGCTCAGAGCCATTCGAACCATTTTTAAGGCTTTCCGCTCACTGGTATTCGGGTGGCAGTGCACTTAGGAAGCTATGTACATCGAGGAAGTATTCGGATCACAGAGAAACTTTACAATAGAAGCTATGGAACTTTTCAGTAGAACTATTAAAATTAGCACGTTACTTGTTAAGCTGTTGATATGATACAATCACGACTTGAGGAAAGAGTTCTGTGCATAATTAGACAGCCTGAAAACAGGAGGGGTTTTTGCAAGCATAAGACAATTTTCATCCTAAAATACAACAGCAAAGTGCAGACTTCGCAGTCTCAAATCATCAAGGAAGAAATTACATAAACTCATTAGGTACATAATTACAATGACACTAGAAAAGCTAGTAAAACACGCCGACCTGGGATGTCACAGGCAAAAAACTTGGGTGATATTACATGGAACAAAGTCAATGTCAAAAAGGTGATGTCAGAAGTGTCGAGACCATAGTTTTTCGCATCTTTCAGACTTACTGCTTGGCTCGGTCGCAGCGTTGTCACATCTTCAGAAATAATTTATTCCAGATTATATATCAAGCGGTAAATATAGCGATGTGTTCCAGACAGAAGAACATTGTCGGTGAGGTTAGTTAAATTACTGTTTCGTCCTTTGCGATCCGCAAGGCAACAATGACATGCTGCATAACATGTACCTTGTTTTCTTTTGAAGTTCTATTGCTGTATGGCCGTTAAATGCCAGAAAAAGAAAAGATCTTGTAGCGAAGTTCATCATAACAGGACATTTAAGTCTGCAACCACACGTTTTTGTATTACGTTTGTTCGAGACCTTCGGTTGAGTTTGAAAAGAATCGAAGTGTAGTCGCTTCAAGTTCTTTCATAATGACACGATGGAACTGGTTTTTTTTCCATGGTTCAGATACGTATGTATAAGGCCACTTCGAAAGATATATCTGCCAATACCACGTTTTTATGTAGCAAAGGACCATAATGGTGGCCGACAGACTGTCAAGGACAAATCACGGCCAATATTACGTACGTATGTAATCGATAAAAAAGATAATAAACGACACTGTTTTGCCACAGCTGTTAGTAAACACTCGCAGATTTCCTTCATTTTACCTCGGTATAATGAGATTCGATGAGGCTGAACGGAATGACCCTGTGGTCATGGAGGCTGTAATCACGGCATGTCGGTCTCTTTCCGGAGGCAGCCACATCCGACAGGCAAAAAGGCTGCCCGCCGGATGTTTCTCGTTGAAGGCGACCACAGTGGCGCACTGTATGAAGCTGCGGCAGCGCGGTGCAAAGGTCTGACAAAGATAGTGAGCTTTTTCTGGCTAAGTGAGTATTTGATATTAAGAATACGGAAACTAAATTAGTTACTTTCAGGCGCTGATCTAGAGCTGGGTCCTGAAGGGGGTCACAGTTTCTTAATTTCTTCTCCACTCAAATATAATTTGCTGTCACTAGCATTGTTCAGTTACCGCAGTTGTTTAGGATGTAACAATAACAATATTTTAATACAATAATAATAATAATAATAATAATAATAGTAACAATAATTTTTATATAAGGCGTTTCAGAGTTCATGTTACACACTTCTAGAGGCTATAGAGGCGACTTGTGGATTACATTTTACGCAGGAACCCATGTCTGGAGACGTCATCCAAGGACGAATCAAAGCATCAAAGTTATAGGCGCCGGCGCCTGCAAATGATTCCGTGACGATATTACAAACTTTCAAGAATGATGGAGGAGGAGAAACGTATCAGTATGAGGCAAGGGTCCGTGATTCGGAAACGAACGAATCGAAAGCTACAAGAGAAAATCATTCTTAAACTTATACAACATTGTCTATGGAGTGCAGCGACCTGGCGCTATATTTCGGTTACAATTAACAATTTAGCTGGGAATAATATTTGTTTATTTACCGGTTTCAGCTTATTTTAAAGCTATATTCGGAATGTCTGTCCCTCTATAGCTGGTTGGTGCTGACGCCTCCTCGGTTTTCTCGTGATTGCACGGACATAGGGTACGACGGTGCCAGAGGTTTATCGGGAGTGACCCATTGTGAAGAACAAGAAAAGCGGAGAGATGTATTATACAGACCAGTAATGATTTGTGTGGTTAGTTGAAGTGATATATGGACACGCATAAGATGATGTTGTTGGTTGTTTCAGTATTTTGCGACATACCACTCCGGTTGAAAAGGGCATATTCTGTAACACTGCTGAGGTTGCTTCTAGCAGGATGACCAAGACATGAAATCACACCCAACTATGGAATTAAGGCATTAGTGTCTGTGTTATTATAATTGTGTGGGAATTCATTTTTATCCTGTTTCATTATAACTGTGTTAAATTATAACTGGCTAATCAATTCCCACAAGAAGAACGTAATTTTCCACGTTATTATTTTCCAAGTTATTATAATTGTGTTGCAAGCCATTTGTATCGTTTTATTATAAATGTGTGTGAGCTCACCTGTAAGTGGTTTTGCAGTGGATTTTTGCGACTCGAAACCTTGCAATAAATAAATATTACTGGGAGTAGTAGCATGATTTTGTTGAAGAAATGTCTGCTTGATGTTGAAATTGCGATAAAAGCAATGTGTTTCGAAAGACTGTGTCACAGTCACTTCAACCTAGTCCTTCCACTCACTATAACTGCTACACGACTACACAAACTACCGAAATGTCGATACAGAGAACTGTATTGTAGACAATCTCTTGATGGAATTCTTTTTTTTTTTCTGCTGAGTGGCTGCCCATTCGTCATAAAAAATTGCATTTCAATTTCAGTACGGGATGTATATACTGCACAACACTGGCAGTTTTTCTGCAGATCATTTACTAATGGCTAGAATAAGCTGATGACTGGCTATTCATTGCAGAATTACTCTGTGGAAAATTACGTTCTTCTTGTGGGAATTGATTAGCCAGCTACGTTACTCAGGTTAGGTATTTGCTGCTTAGTCAAGACCAGGGAAGACGATGATCCTGGGAAATATGTTTATTATTTTCGAATATTATGGCTGGCAAAAGCGAGTTTTCCTCTGCTACCGTTATGAATAAGGACAAAATTCAGCAAGAGGAGACTAGCTATACATCACTAGAAACCTGACTGTTTTCTGGCAAAGACGGAGGTACATAGAGGAGTCAATGTATCGATCAGACTTCAAGCATTCTTTACTAAGAGCTTACAGACTGGTCGCATCACCAAGACGTCACTTTTCGATGTATTAGCTTAGTGATCTAACGCTACAATAGGTAACATTATATGTAAAAATGTGCCACAGTTGCAGCACGCTGCACTAATGTCAGCATGCATTTGTAAAAATACCCCCTATAATCAATAATGTTCGGTCCACTCTATAATCATATATAACATGCATAACTCGTTTCGGAATTTCGTAGTGGGTTACACGCAGAAAAGGATTGTTCCATCAGCCTCGGATAGTTATCATGTTGCACTTACAGATGTAGCGTTCAATGATCACGACAAAATTTGATGCAACCCTGTTTTTACTATGGGGATTGTAAACCAGTCCAGAGTTTACACAGACATTAAGGTAGAACAACTAGCTCTTCCAGTACTGAGAGCTGGGAGGAATTCCGTCATTTGATCGTTATTTAGGCGAGTGTCAGGTAAATAGATAAACAGTTGCAGTGTCTGTAACCTACATTTTAGGGTGCATCAAATAACAGTAAATAGTAATTCGAAGTAGGTGCACATGCAAAGAAGAAAATCATTGCTTCTAGTTCAACTAGCATTATCTTTGAAAGAACTACCTAATGGTCGGTATGTCCACCTTTGGCACAGATGAGCAATGAGGCCTTGGTAGGTCACTGGAGGGATTTAGCACTACATATGCTCGTAAAAGTCACCTAATTTCCTGAAATCCCGGGGAGGGGAGGGGGAAGTGATGAGCTCTGACGCCATGTTCACTCACATTCCATATCGATCTGTTTCAGATCTGGCGAGTTGGGGGCCAACACAGCAGTTGGACCTCGCCACTGTGTTCCTCGAGCCACCCCATCACACTCCTGGTCTTTGACATCACGCATTATGTTTTTGGAAAATACCACTGCCGTCGGGAAACATGATCGTCATGAAGGAGTGTACGTGGTCAGCACGATACTCCTTGGCCATCATGATGCCTTGCAGGAGCTCTGCGACACCCACGAATGCCCGCGTGAATGTTCCCCAGAGCACAACGGAGCCACCAGCATCTTGTCTCTGTACCACATTACAGGTGTCAAGGTGCTGTTCCCCTGGAAGAGGACATATTCGCGCTCTCCCATTGGAATGATCGAGAAGGTATCTGGATTCATCAGACCGTGCAACTCTGCCACTGCACCAGCGTCCAGTGCTGATGGTTGAAGTTGCCGATGTCGTGTTGTTGACATTGGCACATGCGTGGGTCATTGACTGTGGAATTCCATTTCTATGAGTGCTTGGTGCACTGTGTGTTCAGACACGTTTGTACTCTGCCCAGAATTTTAAATTATGATGTTAGTGCCACCACAGTTTGCTGCCCGTCCTGTTTTACCAGTCTGCCTAACCTACGACATCTGATATCTGTAACGAGGGGTGCTGCTCCACCCCATGATGTCTGGACATGGTTTCTCCTTGATTTCTCCACGTTTAACCTTATTAGTAAAGTTTTACTGGACGGAACTCGCAATGTCTTCTTCTATTGGCTGGCGAGAGTCCTGCTCCAGCAGAAACATTGAAGTTTCAGAGCGTTAACGTTGAAGACACTTGCTGTTATGAGATGGAGGAGTTAAGACTTACAGCTAGGCAACGGAAGTGTAAGCGCTTGAGTAAAGACTTCTTGCTAGACAAACTATGAGACAAATCTTGCTGTCGCACAGAAGGATGTCTCCAGCTGAGTGTTGAGCACAGAGAGCGAGCCGCACTATCAGCCGGCGCCGCCGGCGCCACCCACATTCACGCAATGCTAATTTGGTAAGATGGCTCAACTTTGCGAACACCGATGTGATAGGGACACAAAGTTAGTTCACTTACTTTCTGTATGCGTTTTAGTAAGCTTTCTAGTGTTCGTACCTATTTTTCTGTGTTCTTTCTGTAATCAACTAACCAATGTTGCAGTCGCTGTGTACTGTCTCATGGAAAGACTTCTAGAAACCGTATAAACTGTTACGACAACCACAAGTGACCTGTGTCAATAACAAATAAAATTATGCGTGTTTATGTATATAAATGTGCTCTCACCTTTACGTGTTTTGAATATAAAAATTTTCACAACAAATATACTTCTATGTGACAAATACTAAGAATGGCAAAGACCATGGGTATTTCACGTCATGGAACTTTTATATAATTGTGGGATAGAGCCTATTGCTTAAAGGTTCTTGCATGAGAACGCTTCTGAACACACGATTTTGTTAATTGTACTTAAGTTTTTTTGTAATATATGTATAAATAGTATTTCTCCTTTTAATCTTGTTTCGTACCTCTCCCTCCATTTGAACATAATTAAGTGGAAACAATTAATTATCGTTAGAATTTAAGTTTTATCATTCGTCATCTGCCATTCCTTCGTCGTAATGGCGCATTGCCAGACATTACGTCGAATATAGTCCGTCACATGATTCACCTACAAGATTACAAGAAAAAATACTTGAAATATGTCGCTATTTTTTTGCAGAAAAGTTTTCGTTAAATATACATCATGAATGCAAAGATAATAAACAATTCTCTGACGCTTAGGCTTGCTTATGCGTAAATCGCGGACTGGTAAAAGGTCTTGTTATAACTGCCGCAAGTGTTATTCAAATCATAATTAACAGTATAAAAGGTCAGTGTTTAACAAAGAATTTTCGTAACATTGAGAATAATAGTGCAGCTACGTAGATAATCATATCGTATCTCTTTCGGGCAACAGTATTCATTTATCGGGCATTAACTACTACAGTTTTTAAGAAACCACGCGTATTTTTGAGCTAGCCGTGTGTGTTGACAACACAGTTAAATTGATACAACCCGGCCTAGTACATTAACTCAGAATTATTTGCCTACCTAGCAACACTGATTATTGTTAGCGTATATTTTAGCGCCGGCCGTAGTGGACGTGCGGTTCTAGGCGCTACAGTCTGGAGCCGAGCGACCGCTACGGTCGCAGGTTCGAATCCTGCCTCGGGCATGGATGTGTGTGATGTCCTTAGGTTAGTTAGGTTTAATTAGTTATAAGTTCTAGGCGACTGATGACCTCAGAAGTTAAGTACGATAGTGCTCATAACCATTTGAACCTTTTGGACCATATATTTTATCCGCTAATACGAGTGTGCGAAACATACGCGACGTCACGACTTATAAATATTTTCATCCACGGTTCAAAACGTAACAAACCGATACCTTTCATAAGAAAAAAACGGAAAGAGAGAGAGAGAACGAGAGAGACGATATCATTGGCTTCAAACGCGTGGCGAGATTTCCACGGAAACAGAAAGAACAGAAATGAAAATGCATTGATTTATTGTATTGTATTGTACTTGAAATTAATTTGTGCATTTCTTTCCAAATGTTCATCGACTTACACTTGAAGGGAAAACTAATGAGAATCTTTCCTTGCACTGACGAGAGAAACTGTGCCGCAAGGAGTACTACCGGGGAAGACTAAATCCCAAACGAACTGGATCTGCTGCTGCACATAAATAATGTAAGGCACTAGTGTGTGTTGCTACAGTTTTTGTGGTCATATGGGAGGAAGTTACTGTGATAGCCCATAGTACATTGTGTGTACCTTCAGTGTGTAACAGAAATAGGTTGTAACCGTGTGAAGCTTTAGTTAAGATTAGTAGCGAGCTATCTCAATAACTGACTATGGATTTATACCCTACAGCTAACACGATAAATTTTGTTTTTATTCACATTATGAACCGTCCTATAAAGCATCACCATAAAAAGAAGAAAAAAAGACAGCGACAATATAACTCGTCGTATCCGCAAAATATTTTCATAACACTCACCTGTGCCAAGGTTAGAGCTTACAACTGTAATCGACTGTCCAGTTATGGAATGTTCATTTAGCTATATTACTGGGTAACTCATACGTTAACGCTTATGATAATAAACCTAATTGTTTAGTGACCACTTGTTTCTATAACAAATAAATGATCCCTCAACTCATAAATGTATCTTTGTACATGGTGTGGAATCCATATAGTCATGCTTCATTGGGTCACCCCTATCAATCATTTACATAAGACGGTTCAGTTTGTGCATATTATCATTTCCTTAAAATTTATTTCCTTTATCATATGAGGTACCTCCCATCTCTGTTAAGTCACGAGAGATCGGACTTTACCATCTTGTCTCGTGAAGTGGGGCTGTGATCGATCCATCGAATGCGGATGTTACACCTGGCGGTCCCCTTGGTGTCACTGAAGAGGAGTCGGCACCCGTTTCCACCCTCTCCCTCCTCTCATTGTCCTCACCATACAATAGAAATATAGCACTAACTTATATGTACAACCATTAGATTCGCCTACACTCCACAAATACACATACAGCACGACTCTCACACGTCTATAAGGAAACAGGTCAATGTGCATGGAGGAACACCCTTTCCGACTGGGTGGCTGAATCCACCGCATCGGACATCTCAGTCAAACATGCCATATGCTGTTTAACTTAGTTTAATTAACACTGATCACCTTCAAACGGCTGTTACAGTTTTGAAAGTTATTTTATAAGTATTTGTTTGATGCCTTATGCTATTTACAGACTTTCCTAACTTGGAAAAATTATGTACTCGACCATAGTACCCGAGAAACCATACGATTATTAATGTAGGAAAACGTTATTTTAAACTGAATAAACGCAAGAAAGAACTAACTGAAACTGGACGTGAACGACAGCGAAATACTAAACTGCGATTGGAATACGCCATGATGAGACGAAATATTATGACCACTGCCCACCGCGAGATTGAATTCCGCCTGGTGGCATTATGGGCACTTTACCCGGTACGGAAAGTATGTAATCTGAGCAGAAGCGAATAGGGAATCATTCTAGCGACGCAAATGTGCAGATTGGAAAATCCGTAAACATACGGGCAGAATGTTACGGCCCATTGCCTGGTAATGAGGGACTGAATGGTGAAACTGATCGGCTGTTCTGTCACTCCAACTGCAGTTCTGCCTAAAATACTACGAGAGATTCATCGTGGTATCAGAGTGATGTAGTTTTTGCAGTGGAATACTTAGCTTTGAACCGTCGAATCTCCTCCATCAATAAGTCTATTAGGTTATGTATATCTGATTTGCCTCGATTTCGGACGTGATGACAACCTGTTAAATAATATTTTCCAACTGATAAATCTTTTTTACAGCAGAAATGTTTTCTGTAAGCATTTACAAAGATATTCACACGTAAAATGTTTTCTGCCAACATGACTGAAAAAACAGCAATTGTTACTGACTTTGCGTCATACATTGGACATACTGTGACAGACCTCAAAAGCTTTGCAACGCTCTGTATATACCCTGTCTTAACAATGTATGTTCTTTAGTCTATCGTCAAAAACAATTACATTTACTGATTTATAATGAAATGTTAATCATTTACAACAAACTGTTAGTACTGTTTTAAAGACTATAAATGATGATTCATACTGAATACATTTATAAATACTGTTCTTTCGCCTTTCGTGCGAAAATTTGGTTATGAACTTACAATAAAAATACCTATCGTAAAAAGATTAAACATTGAATTTTATTCCTAACATTAATTGAGGTACAGAACAAAATGGCAAAATGGAATTTCAGGTTAAAGTGCTGTATGATAATTTCGTAGTATCAAAATGACTGAAAATGAATAGTTTTTACATGAGAATGTTCGAGAAACGTTAGTGAAAAAGTTAACAACAACTGATCTAATTGATTTTTCATTATTGACATGATACACAATGTGCACAAGTCACGTTAAATACCTCAGATAACTCATAAATGATCCAAAAGTCTATTTTTAGGTAAGTTGAAAATTACGAATTTTGCTAATTAATTATAGGTTTAATTATAACATAGATATTTTCCCTGTTATTTCTATGGGAATGTTATCATGCAATCACGAGGATGAAATTAGAAATTTCGCTGAAATTTACGACAGTATCTTAATTTACAACATCAAGTTTTCTAACTAAATTGTAACTTCTTGTTTTTTACTGTTAAATGATCAGAAATAATGTTAACAATGTTGATTCGGTATATCAGTGAACCGTTTGGTTTAATTTGGTGATAGAAATCAAGAAGAATCATACTTTCTAGCTTTTGTCAGCTACATGTAGTAAATCGAGTAAGATACACTGAGGAGCCAAAGAAACTGAGGCACCTGTCTAATATAGTGTAGGAGGCCCAAGAGTACGTAGAGGTGTCGCAACACGACGTGACATGGGCTCAACCAATATTTGAAGTAGTGCTGGAGGGAATAGACACCATGAATCCTGCAGTGCAGTCCATAAATCCGTCAGAATACGGGGGTCTGGAGATCTCTTCTGGACAGCACGTTGCAAGGCATCCCAGATACGCTCAATAATGTTCATGTTTGTGGCCATCGGAAGTGTTTAAATTCAGGAGAGTGTTCCTGGCGGCACTCTGTGGCAACACTCGGCATGTGGGGTGTCGCATTGTCGTGCCGGAATTACCCAAGTCCGTCGGAATGCACAATGGACATGAATGGATATAGGTGATCAGACAGGATACTTACGTACGTGTCGGCTGCCAGAGTCGTATCTAGATGTATCTAGAGTCCCATGTCACTCCAACTGCAGACATGCAGGGTCCATGGTTCAAATGGCTCTGAGTACTATGGGACTCAACATCTGTGGTCATAAGTCCCCTATAACGTAGAACTACTTAAACCTAACTAACCTAATGACATCACACACATCCATGCCCGAGGCAGGATTCGAACCTGCGACCGCAGCGGTCACGTGGTTCCAGACTGAAGCGCGTAGAACCGCACGGCCACACCGGCCGCCAGGGTCCATGGATTTATGAGGTTGTCTCCATATCCGTACACTTCCATCCGCTCGATAAAATTTGAAACGAGACTCACCCGGCCAGGCAACATGTTTCCAGTCATCTGTCCACTGTCAGTGTTGACGGGCCCAGGCGAGGCGTAAAACTTTGTGTCGTACACGAGTGGGCCTTCGGCTCCGAAAGCTCATATAGATTAAGTTTCGTTGAATGGTTCACATGCTCACACTTGTTGATGGCCCAACATTGAAATCTGCAGAAATTTGCGGAAGGGTTGCACTTCTTTCACGTTAAACGGTTCTCTTTAGTCGTCGTTGGTCCCGTTCTTGCACGAGCTTTATCCGGCCGCAGCAATGACGGAGATTTGATATTTTACCGGAATCCTGATATTCGTGGTTTGCTCGTGAAGTGGTCGTACTGGAAACTCACCACTCCATCGCTACCTCGGAGATGCTGTGTCCCATCGCCCGTGCGCTGGTTATAACACCGCGTTCAAACTCGCATAAATGTTGACAGCCTGCCATTGTGGAAGCGGTAACCGATCTAACAACTGCGCCAGACATTTGTTGTCTTATATAGGGGTTCCCGACAGCAGCGCTGTATTCTGCCTGTTTACACATCTTTGTAATTGAATAGCGTGCCTACACCAGTTTCTTTGGAACTTAAGTGTACAATCTGCTAAACCTTTATTGGTATCGAAGCATTCATTAACTATCCTGTAAATAGTATTATTCACGTGATACTGTCGTGAGCATCTGTCGAAAATAGTTGAAGAATGGGTAAACGACAAGAAGCGAAATGCGTTAGACGTCCACAGCTCATCAAACATGGAAGCAAATGCTCGCCCGCTGTGTAGAGCAGGATAGGCGGCGATCTTCGGCGGATCTGGCGAGAGAGTACAGCACTGGTGCAGGTATAAGTGTGCCGAAGCCCAAGTCTTAACACGGTCTGGAACATGGGGCCTCGCAGCAGACGACCCTTACGTGTTCCCATGTTGACCCAACAGCATCTTCGTCGACGACCGCAAGTAGGCACCGGTTCAGCGAGATCCTTTGTATTGCCTGTCCGGTTGAATCAAGCTTATTGTTCCGCGAAGCCGGTGCTGTCCGGTCTCGCCGTCGTCGCATCTCGAAACAGGCACCGCACCACGGACGCTGACTGGAGAGGACAGTAATAATGAATATGAGCGAGTGGCATCGGTGGCCGGGAGACCCCTTGCTGGGCGGTTCGGCCGCCGCTCCACTACGGCGACTTGCCAGTGAATGAGGATGAAATGATGATGAGAGACATACAACACCCAGTCATCTCGAGGCAGAGAAAATCCCTGACCCCGCCGGGAATCGAACCCGGGACCCCGTGCTCGGGAAGCGAGACCGCTACTGCAAGACCACGAGCCTCGGACGAGAGAACAGTACTACGCTATAGGGGACATTCACCCTACCAAACGTAGTAATCGAAGACACTACGACAGTTGTGAACAATTCAGTGGGCCATCAGCGTCCCTTTATGCTATGTATCTCCCTGACGGCAATGACACCTCCCAGCACGCTAACTGCCGTATCACAAGGGCAGAATCGTGCTGCAGTAGGTTGAATAGCATGATAGTAAACTAACGCAGATGTCTCGGCACCATATTCACCCGATCTCGGGTTGATGAAATACATCTGGTATGCTACCGGGCGCCAGCTTCGCGCCAAAAATTATGGATTGAGCCACCTGTTCGTAGACATCTGGTATCTCAAGCTTTCGGAATAAAGTACTTGTCCAATGCATGCCGCACAGTATCGCTGCCGTGTTGCTTCCGGGAGGTGGACGAACGCGCTGTTAAGCAGGTCGTCATATTTTAGCTTGTCAGCGTACCTGAACTCTACAAAGGAGAGCGCACAAGAATCGTTTCCTTCCTCTGTCCTATTACAGTCACGAATGGGGTATTAGAAGAATGATTATCGGCACACAGCTTTATGATTTAGGCTTGTTAACCATTATGCAAAATGCAAGGAAAAAAAATTGTTCGTCTTTAACGTCCGCCGACGACAAGAGATAATATTTTTCTTGATGCGTAGGTGCTCCTAGAATTTTAAGTGTTAGATTTACCCGAACACTATGTCTTTCTTGAAGCGTCTTCTAGAAGACTTTTGTCGGGATGTTAAAGCCTCCGCCGCCTAAGAAGATAGTATTTATAGTACTAAATGACGAACGTGGTTCATGGTTCATGGAGCACAGTCCAATTGCTGGTGGCCTTTGTGGCTTCTGCGTCTCCTTAGAGTTGACACGTCTCGGACGTGATGGTTGTCCCAGTCGGAATGACGTGGTACGGCATCCGTCGCTCACGACAGCGTCACCCTGAAACAGGTAGAAAAACACGAACTTCTCGCGTGGTTTTCTTTTGTTGTGTGTCCGCTACAGACTTTTCAGCTTGCGCGAACTGGCTAACTGTAGTTCTTTTTATTATGCCCGGTTAGACAATGGATGTTGAACATTAATGCTATAAAGTCTTGAATCTTCAATCCATTACCCAAGTCGTGGCCACATTATGCAATTGCGAGGATGTTTTGATAAATTGTTATTCCGTCGTCAAGACGTTGCTGCGTCGCGTGTTCAGTAAGTACACGACGTAATTCCAGAGGTAACATATACTTAAGCAGTGTTCAGAATGTGTCGTAATCTTGGGAAAAATCGATGATTGTTTACTATTAAATAATCATGAATTCACTTTTAACTTCATAATATTCTAATACTCAATTAATTTTCACTAATGCACATGACAATGTCTCTTTAATTACGTAGGCGACACGAAGAATTAAAGCTTGAATCCAATTTTATTGTTCCTTGTAATTAATTGTCCCTACACTGAGCACGCACACCGATTTGTCACTCAGGGAATTGCTTCCGTTTGCATCAGTTCAAATGGTTCAAATGGCTCTGAGCACTATGGGACTTAACATCTGAGGTCATCAGTCCCCTAGAACTTAGAACTACTTAAACCTAACTAACCTAAGGACATCACACACATCCATGCCCGAGGCAGGATACGAACCTGCGACCGTAGCCGTCGCGCGGTTCCAGACTGAAGCACCTAGAACCGCTCGGCCACACTGGCCGGCGTTTGCATCAGTAATCCTGTCGTTGACAACAACTTCTGACAACTCGGCGCAATTGTACGTTCTTCCTGTTGGCGTTTGTATGTTATCTACTCGAGATTATTAATTGTTCTTCTGTCGGCGATCTTTCTATTTCAATGTCCTTGAAAGTTCGCGCTTATTCAGTACCACAAAGACTAAGTCCCATCACAAATCTCACACAATTTAACTTCGTTGTGAATCTCCGTAGCCCGTTATCTTGCTAACGGTAAAGATGACTTTGCTTTAGTATGATTTCTGAATACTGCTTCAGTCTATATCGCAAAACTTTCAAACTTCCGATTAGCTTAAAAGAATCTAGTAGCGCTTACATGCATACTACGATCGCAATACTACCAGAGAGCGACTAGATAGCAACTGAAGCTAAAATTTACTTTTCCGAGTAACATTGTAGTCACATCGATGCTGCTACAACTCTCTTCTATGGTAAATGTTATCTTTGGCCAATTTAACCTTCGTTATTAATTATTTTTCAATTCTTTCTTTTATGTTTTTGTTGCGTATCCTATCGTATTCTTCCATTCAGTCTCTATTTCATGATAAATATTATTATTGACATGACATTCCTGTCGATATAATTATCACAAGTATAAATTTTGTCGTCAGTAGCTGCCGTTACTCTCAGGATGACTAATTTTCCTACTTCTGTTTCAACAAAGGGTTGTTTATTAGGGTTTCTGTAATTGAGGTTTTACACCTTTTAAAGGCTTCCGGCGACGACATAAGTTTGATTTTCTAAATTTCATGTAACTGTTGACCGATTTTAAAAATTTAAGATTGTATTATCTACTCATGAAGAAGTGTAAACTTAAAGTTGAAGACAGTAGGGCAAATACTACAGTTAGAAACAGTATATGTCCTGAAGCAGCTTAATTCACCGATAGCAAATAACCAGACTGTATAGATACAGTATTTAAGAATGAGAGGTCTTAGCGAAATCCAACAAACTTAAAAGTTAAGGAAACTTTTCCTCGCTGACATCAACACAAAATTGTGTTCGTGCAATAAAACTGCCACATCGGACGTTCAAATGGTTCAAATGGCTCTGAGCACTATGGGACTTAACATTTGAGGTCATCAGTCCCCTAGAACTTAGAACTACTTAAATCTAACTAAGGACATCACACACATCCATACCCGAGGCAGGATTCGAACCTGCGACCGGAACGGTCGCGCGGTTCCAGACTGAAGTGCCTAGAACCGCTCGGCCACACTGGCCGGCACATCGGACGTGATGTTTTAATTTATTACTTATTTATTACTACCTCTATTCGCAACACATTTTGAGGAAGTATCGACACATAAAAATGAATGTACCTGCGAAATTGTATTATTGTACGACCAGTAGTTTAGGAGATACGACATCACAAACAGCGGCATGCTAGAAAAAACTAGCTTTTACTTAAAACGGAGCGAAAATTACCCAGACCGTACTCATCCAATCTTTGATCATGAGAGTACTTAACGACTTCCAACAAAACTTTAAACGTAACTGCATACCTTCTCAAAGCTTTTTCTCGCTTGTATGGCAAATGTCAAATATTTAATACATTAACTTATCTGTAAAATAACGAGTCGTGTGAAGTTGTTTTGTACTCGAGGTCTTTAAAGAATCGACGTTAGGGCTTAGAAGCGACAACTGAAGGGCTCGCGATGATAAACCGAAATAACAGCACAGAACTTTTTGTTGACTTGTGGGGCGAGGGTCACTGGAGACGGAGCAGCCTCTAGGTCTGCTGACAGGGGCAAAAGGAATGAACCGGCCATGAATTTCGTGCAGAAACGTATCTCTCTTTACTCTAGGCATTTCTTCATTTAACTTAGTAGGATTAAGCCGATGTGCATCATTGTCCTAGCAAATGTATTACTAGGCAGTAGTAGTAGTAGCCTGTATTCTTCGTAATTTCACTGCAAATCCTCTTCTCTAAATGCTATTGCCAGAGCTGTTTTCAAAATTTACCTTACATGAGATGAAACGGTAATAATAATCATCAGAGTGAGATGAAAGGTTCTCGGTCTTCCACAATGAAATTTATTTTTCAATAGCCGACACTTGATAAAGTCAATTTTTCAACTTCATTTCGTGGTTAGGTTAGTCAATATCCATTCAGGTGGATAAGCTGGAACACGGTATTGTAACAAGTGGTGTGTCGACAAGGGAAATTTATTCGTACTAAGTGCAGATTTATTTGAAGTCTGCCCCGCGACTTTTTACAGTTGAGACAGCCTGGCTGAATTCTGAACTTGGTCGTATTTCTCTTGCAGATGATCCGTTTGGTCCAAAAATCTTACTCACCTATTGCAAATACCGAAAGCGTCCACCGTATGCTACTAGACGAGAGGTCATTTAAACTGTATGAACTAGAACTCACTAGGAGAATGATTTGTGCGAGATTAGAGATCCACATTGGCTCAAATGGTTCAAATGGCTCTGAGCACTATGCGACTTAACTTCTGAGGTCATGAGTCGCCTAGAACTTAGAACTAATTAAACCTAACTAACCTAAGGACATCACACACATCCATGCCCGAGGCAGGATTCGAACCTGCGACCGTAGCGGACACGCGGTTCCAGACTGAAGCGCCTTTAACTGCACGGCCACACCGGCCGGCAGAGATCCACATTCATTGAAAACTGGCCGAAAGTAAGTACATATACGAATTCCTCAACAATGTACAGCTAAATCACGACCATCTTAAAGAGAAAACATCTGTCATTGTGTCTTTGTGCCCAGATTTGTTGCAGTGGATGAAATGTGTATCCATCACTTAAATCCAAGAAAGAAACAGCCGCGTAATTAGTGTTTGAAATCTGATGAGTCTGAAAAAAAGGTAAAAAGTTAAAAAGCCAATTCTGTGTACTAATTGGATGCTTAAATACATGAGTAAAGGTTTGAATTTTAAAAAAATAAAGGAAACCAACTGTCATGAGAAAGGTAGTTTCGCAGGGGAAAAGTTAACGGTTGTAAAAGCAAGGTATCGGAACGTTTACCAGCTTCAGTAGATACGATATTCTCCGATGTTCACCAGTTTCGCATTTAAAGTGATTTATGGTTGGAAAACGTTTGAATCCAATGAAAAGGTGCATTAGACAGATATTTTTTGTGTCGCCAAAACTCACACTTTTAGTAGGGAATCAACTCAGTGGAATAGGAGCGAAAAAATACATTAACCTAAAGGTGGATTACGAAATACGAGGAGGTGTTGAAAGGTAATGCCTCTGAATTTTTGATTTTGTTCTTAATATCGGTTGAGGTATGACATGTCGTCCGTATTACTCGGTCGACTTTTCCACTTCACTGACGCAAGTTGCAGCTCTCTGCCACCAGAGACTCCCAATTGTAGCGTGTAACATTGTTGTGTGTAACGAAACTACACTGAAGCTCCAAAGAAACTGGTATAGGCATGGGTATTCAAATTCAGAGATATGTAAACAGGCAAAATACGGCGCTGCGTTCGGCAACGCCCATATATGACAACAAGTGTGTGGCGCAGTTGTTAGATCGGTTACTGCTGCTACAATGGCAGGTTATCAAGATTTAAGAAGTTTATAGGTGTTATAGTCGGCGCACGAGCGATTGGACACAGAATCTCCGAGGTAGCGATGAAGCGGGGATTTTCCCTTACGAACATTCCACGAGCGTACCGTGAATATCAGGAATCCGGTAAATCAGCCAGAAAAGTATCCTGCATAAACTCGACCAACGAACGACTGAAGAGAATCGTTCAGCGTGACGGAAGTGCAACTCTTCCGCAAATTTCTGCAGATTTCAACGCTGCGCCATCAACAAGTGTTAGCGTGCGATCCATTCAACGACACATCATCGATAAGGGGCTTTCAGAGCCGAAGGCCCACTAGTGTATCTTTGGTGACCGCACAAAACAATGCTTTACGCCTCGCCGGGGCCCCTCAACACCAACTCTGGACTGTTGATGACTGGAAACACGTTGCCTGTTCGGACGAGTCTCGTTTCAGATTGTATCGAGTGGATGGACGTGTACTGGTATGCAGACAACCTCATGAATCCGTGGACCCTGCATGTCAGCAGGGGACTGCCCAAGCTGGTGGAGGCTCTGTAATGGTATCGGGCGTGTGTAGTTGGAGTGATATGGCACCCCTGAAACGTCTAGATACCACTCTGACAGGTGACACGCATGTAAGCACCTGCATCCATTCATGTAAATTGTGCATTCCGATTGACTTGGGCAATTTCAGCGGGACAATGCGACATCCCACACATTGAGAATTGCTACAGAGTGGCAGCAGGAACATTCTTCTGAGTTTAAACCGTTCCGCTGGCCACCAAACTCCCCAGACATGAACATTATTGAGCATATCTGATATGCCAGAGATCTCCACCCCCCTCGTACTTTTACGGATTTATGAACAGCCCTGAAGGATTTATGGTGTCAGTTCCCTCCAGCACTACTTGGGACGTTAGTCGAGTCCATGCCACGTGATGTTATGGCACTTTTTCGTGTTGCTCGCTGTGGCCCTACACGATATTAGGCATGTGTACCAGTTTCTTTGGCTCTTCAGTTTATGTCGGTGCATGAGAAACAGCGTGCCATAATCGAGTTTGGAATTCGAAGAGTTCGTCCACATATGGAGCACCATCTCCTTCCGCATGACAACGCGAGATTACAAACGACATCTGCAACAGTCCGACGGCTTGGCTTCACCACCATCGATCATCGTGCATACAATATATCGTCTCGATCTGGCCTCGTCCGATTTTAATATGTTTCCAGAACCAAAAAAACACCTTCGAAGACTTCATTTTGATAGTGATTAAGCGGTGCATGCAAGTGGCTCCCTCAACGAAGTCACACATTCTACAGTGACGGTATCAACAAACTGGTCTCACTTTGGGGGAAATGTGTTGGTCATGAAGGTGTCTACATTAAGAAATAAATGTGTAGACATAAAGAATAAAGACTGAGAATGTGTATAATTTTTGTAAGAAAATGGAACGCCTACAGCCGTCCTTATGGTCTTAGTCATTGTGTTGCTACCAGTTTCGGCACTTCAATGCGCCATCTTCAGGCCTTAGTTGATGTTCAGTTGGTTATTACGATCCATATATACGCTGCATCAGTGCCCAATACAACTGATTTTCGCAGACTATCTACTGAACGGCACAAAAACAATGAATACCAGAAGGTACAACTCAAATAACCGTTATTAAATGGATGCCAGAACTATCTGTAACTGTGATGTCAACACTCCAACCATCAACTGTCAACTGACTGGACAAACATTCAGAATACAACGTGCAAAGTATGTGTCAGTGAATACTCAGAGAAGTGGTCGACATCAAAACTGACAGTGTAAGAATATTTCACAATCGGTATCAGTAATCGAAAATAAGGCCATGTACAAAGAGTATCGTAACTGAAATATTTAAATAACAGGATAGAACCCAATAATGAGGTGTAGTCAAACAAGTAATTTAAAGTAGTAAGTGGAAATTCGTAATGGTTCACATGAAACCCATTGAGTCAGTACATCGAGTTTACGGTCCGTCTGTACAATATTAAGAACGATATGTACTGATTACAATATCGAGTAATTCTAACATACAGGGCACAAACTATAGTCCATGTGCATAAGAAATTATGAAAATAATCAAAGAATAGTTTGTTCTTTGACTAAGTTTGTTCGTTCAGCAGACAACTAGGTTCTTTGTGGGAATTGATATAAATTTCCAGATTTTCTACGATGTTCTTGTACCTCATTATCTACGAAGCGCAAAATTTTTAGATTCTCGTCTGTACCTACGACAGGAAGTTTCGTTGTCTTTAAATGTTCTTTGAACGTCGGTTTTTTAATAGGAAGCAGGGAAGTATGTTCTCTACATCTTTCTCTGAAAGTTCTACCAATTTGGCCTTTGTGTATGGATTGACAATCAGCACATGTTATTTTGTTTATGCCTGATTTCTGCGTAACGGATCCAACTGTTCAACTGAATGTATCGGCAATTTTGACAACGTGTTGTTATTTCTGAATCCTTCATTAACATTAACTCCAAGAAAAATATGTGTCGCATCATTTGACAGTAGACCAATATAATTCCCACTGGTAAAAATTTTTTCTCTCTTTCATAATGTTTCTTTTATTTGAAAAACTGTAATAATGCTCACTTAAAAACCCGGAGATATTACTTTTCAGTGCGCCCTCGTACACATTTATTCTTGCCCAAAAATTTAGTGCCTTTCATTTCAAGAAGGACAACGTTTTATTTTACCCTCGTATGTTACTAGGGACAACAATAATAGCATAAATAATGTTATGCTGATTTAGACAATAGCTACATAAAATGTTAAAGTAAAAACTATGTGTTCCGAATAGGAACTGTAGTAGCGTAAGTGCTGAGTAGAGGTGTGAAAGCTAGTACCACGCACTATTCAGAATAATCGTAAGAGGATTACGCATTCTAGCATTTGCATTACAATCAAGGAAAATCTCCTGAAAATCTTCGACGCAAACAGAGGATTGAGCGTATTTTAATTCTGAGAATAGCACGATAGGACCCAGACAATGATATGTGTATTTATAATTGTAATTGTTCTAAAGTATAATGAATGTATGTTCGTTTGTAAGAGGAAATACAATGTAAGATTTGTTTGTCATCCACAGTATGGCTCCAAGCCAATCATTAGCAAACAATTTGTTTCTTTCCTTTTATCTTTTATTCTCTACCTTGTAACCTCCCCACACGAAATAATTAAATAAATTTAAATATGAATAATGAATGTGATTCTAATTTAGTGTAAACTCTCTACAGAAATTCATTCACATTTAACCTCCACACAAAATTTGTTTCCCATTTAATGTACCCACAAAATTCTTTTCTCATTTAATGTAAGCTCGAAACAGAAAAATTCCTAAACCTCGTAATAATAAAAAAATAAATTCAGTAACCTGGTAAATTTTTGGACGACAGCAGTGCTGCGTCATGGCCCTGTAAGATCATTCTGAATAAAAAAAAGCAAAAATTCTTACCTCAGTAAAAACGGCGAATATATCTGCTCTTACCTAAAATTTTTTCGGCACAGCTCTGTGCAATGCTGGCCTATACATTTGTGATTTATGAAAGGAAGCAACTGATTTTTCTTTTGCAACAATCGGAATAATCATGGATTGGAGAAATTAGTAAATTCTTTAAACTGAAATGAATGCTTGTAAAAAAATTACTTTATATTACAAAAATTATTATTAGGACATTTTTAAAACATTTGGATGACAGTTCAGATACATTACTAGATATGCGCGAGGCTGCTTTTTACCTTATACAATAATACTCAGGCTCCAGACTCCCGACCAGAGCAGACTGCAGACAACCGCAGACTAGCGACAAGCAACAACTATATGCTACAGCAACACAGTTCGTACTCAGTCAACACTGCTCTCTGGTCAGCGATTCTCTTATACCTTGCATATCGCAGGCAGCGCATACATCTTACATAACGCTCCACTGGGGAGGGCAAAAATTTGGCAGCGATGGTGAGTCAATTGGACTTGCCATGAGCAACAGATTTTTCTTAATTAACTAAGTTTACAGTCACAGAATATATATATAAGTGCAGATCATGAAATGAAATATAGTGCACATGCAATGAGTACAGAACATATCGAGCAATGACAAAATGTATACGCAATGTGTACAAAACATATTAACAAATGACATAAAGTGCACACGCACTGTGTGTGTATATATATATATATATATATATATATATATATATATATATATATATATATATATATTTCTTTTGTACCATTTTACAAGAACTAGGATAGGAAAGGGAAGGATTGCATTACGGTTGTAGCACAGTAGGTTGCACGTAGCTGCACTGGAAGTCCATATCTTTCTACAGAAGCACAACACCAAGTGAGACAATCCGAAGTTCTCTTCCCTGAAGTATTAATCAGTCCAGCCAAGACACTGAAATGTCGTATTAATATTCAATGTTGTCATTTTGGTAGTACATTAGGTACACCAAACAGTGGGACCATAATAACATCTCCATCGTTCAAGGTGGTGGACAGCATGTCGTGTCAACACCACGTTCTTGTAAGGTACACCAACGTAGAATTAGTGCAAAAACCAAATATAGTGCTCCATGATCATGAGGATAGACAGGACAAACGGATATTGCAGTAATTTCTGGTAATTAGGTCAGAAGGTGAAGGAATATTACAAAACATTTTTCATCATTCAGGTGACATGCAACATATTTAAAATAATTATTGGCACTCATTGGCCAGTTACAAACCATCAGAAGTCATCATTCAAAACAGGAGCTAATGAGTGTAGCATCAAACTACTGGTATTTCATTGGCCAGTTACTAAACATATAGCAAGTATTGAATATTACAAAACATTTTTCATCATTCAAGTGACATACGACATATTCAAAATAATTATTGGCACTCATTGGCCAGTTACAAACCATCAGAAGTCATCATTCAAAATGAGAGTTAATTATTAGCATAGAGTATAACAAAAATATTATTTACAGAAATTATTGGCATAGCATGTATGCATTATTACAAAATATCATTCACTATTACTCAGAACTCATCATTCAAGTGACATATGACATATTTAAAATGTAACACTCTGTAACTATTACTCAAGGTCTGTGATTAGAAAACATCATTCATTATTACTCAGAACTCTCTTAAACTGATAGCATTATTTGGGACTGGTAATACATTTTTTTTGTGCTAGCAATGCATTGCGTTGGGATCGATAATTAATTGCTGGGGCATAACAATATTTGCTTTTGACTTATTGCTGCAAATGAGGATAGGTAACGTCATTCGTCATGAGTCAGCTGTAGCAAGGTTATGAAACAATTAGAGTATATGTGATCACATTCATGAATGACACACACAAATGGGTAAAAAAAATGCAAGTACTAGAACAGGTTTAATAATTAACTGCTTATAGCATATTAATTTCATGAATAGCTTCTCCTGGAAAAATTCAAAATGGATTATTAAGCTGAAAGAAGAAACGCATATTACGAGGTATTGCATCTTCTTTCGTTCATTCCGAAGGTGAAATTCCCATTTCATAGTAATCCACTGTAGTTTGTTTAATTTATTTCTTTTACACGTTATTGTTTTCTGAAAATGATGAATAAGGATTAATATCTTGCATTTATATCATATACCCATTAAATAAAAACTGGTTTCTAGTGATATAATTAAGCATACAGCATAGCATGGCAGAAAACGTATTATGTCAAAAACATAGACAGTGTTCAGGTGCATAAAATGTACACAGAGTATTATAATGTAGTAGCAAAAAAAAAAAAATGTAAAAATAGTCACGATGTTGAGATATCATAAGGCAAAATGTCAAAGTCAACTGGTGTTTGTTACATCTTAAACATTTCATAGTGCATACAAACAAAATAGGAAAACAATCATACATACAAAAAACATGGAAAATGTGCACGGTCTGATATATAACGACAAGAAAAGCGACCTGCTAACCTTACCTTGCTGGGCACTTGCCAAGAAAAAATATAATAATCATCAGTATGTAGTCACATAAATATAATTGCATCATTGGTCATATAAAAATCAGAAAATGGCATTACAGTGTGATAAATCATAAAGTATATTCATTTAATAAAGGGTTTAATATTGGAGACATGGTGATTGCCTTTACTTTTTCTGGTTCTCAGAGTTTCGACGTGTACTACATTGGGGTGAGGAATGCTGCGAATTCGATATGGACCTGCGTATAGAAGCTCAAACTTACTACACCTATTCTTTCCTCTGTTGGATAAATAGTGTGTACGTACTAATATCTTCTGTCCAACGTGAAAGTCACGTCGTGTACAAACCTGTTTTTGTTGTCTTCTCCGGCGCTCTGCGGCACGTTTGATGTTGTTCAGAGCAATGTCAATTATTTCATGGTGTCGTAGTCGACGAGATGTAGGAAAGGTTACTAATTCTTTAATTTTGTTAGGTGGTTCAACATTTTTCAGTATAACAGACGGAGATAGCATAGTAGATTCATTTGGTATGGAATTAATTACATTCTGGAATGAGAGTATGTGTATGTCCCAATCAATATGTTTTTTATGGCAGAATATTCTACACAGTTTACCAGTTTCTTTCATTAGTCGTTCACAAGGGTTCGAAGAAGCATGGTACCTGGATATATAGATCGGAGAAATGTTTCTAGCTCGTAACATACGTGTCCATATAGCAGATCGAAACTGCGATCCATTGTCGGAAATTACTTTCAATACATGCCCTACATGAAATAAAATATGTTTTACAAATGCTTTAGAAATAGTTTTAGTAGTAGCTTTGCGTAACGGAGTGAAGGTAACATGTTTCGAAGTGAGTTCAACAGCGACAAAGATGTAGCAAAAACCTCTATTAGTTCTGGGAATCGGACCAAAAATGTCTACAGCGGCCATGTGTCACAATTTAACAGGTACAATGGGATGTAATGGAGGAATATGTGAAGTCGTATCTGACTTAGCTTTCTGCCAGATTTTACATGACGCTAAAACTCGTCGAATACGTTTCTCCATATTGGTAAAATAACAGTTCTGTCTCAGTATTAGAAAACATTTTCTGGCTCCATAATGTGCGTAACTTAAATGAGTATACCAAATTAATTTGTTAACAAGCTCGTCAGGAATGCATAGTAACCAGTTGTTGCTGTCAGGGTGAGAGCGGCGAAACAGAATATTATTGCGTACAGTGTAATGGTTTCTAATGGTAACATTATTCCTATCTTGCCAAAGGTGTTTAATTTCTTTCCATACGTTGTCTTTACTCTGCTCTTGCGCTATGTCTCGTAATGACGACGAAATGAAATTTTCAAATGCAACTTGTTGAATATACATGACGCTAAAATTTGCTTTGCAGAAGTTGGTTGCTATGTCTTGCTGATTGTTGCTGAGAGAACGGGATAGTGCGTCTGCTACAATATTTTGTGTACCGGGAATGTGAACAATTGTAATATTAAATTCCTGCAAATAAAGTTTCAATCTGCTTAACCTATCGTGTGTAAATTTAGCGGAAAGTAAAAACTGTATAGCTCTATAATCTGTGTAAACGGTAGTGTGTCTTCCATGAAGAAAATGCCGAAATCTCGTAAATGCCCATACAACACATAATGTTTCAAGTTCTGTGGCAGAATAATTGCGTTCAGCAGGTGACAGAATGCGACTCGCAAAGGCGATGTTTTTAATTACTGTAGTGCCATCTTCTTCAATTTCCTGAAAAATGTGTACGCCTAAAGCGGTGTTAGAACTGTCGGTGGCAATAGAAAAATTTCTGGTAAGATCTGGGTGCGATAAAAGTGGTGCATTCAACAAGGCTTCTTTCAGGTTCACAAATTCAGAATGTGCTTGCCTATCCCAGGACCAAATAGTGTTCTTACCTGTCAAATGACGTAATCTAGGGGTGTCTAAAGCAGAGTAATGAATAAATTTACGAAAAAAGTTAATTAAACCCAAAAGCTGCGTAGTTGTTTCTTCGTCGTAGGAACAGTAATGTCACGTAAAGCTTGAAGTTTTTCCGGGTCAGGCGCAATGCCTTCTGCTGAAATTACATCTCCAAGAAATTTTATAGAAGTTTTGCCAAAGTGCGATTTACTGAGATTAACTGTGAATCCTTGTGCACGAAAAGTTCGTAACAGTTGTTCAAGAATCAGATTGTGTTGAGACTAGTTAGCTTCTGCAATAAGAATGTCGTCTACATACGTTGTGATTCTGTCTTTTAATGCAAAAGTGTGTATCGGATGTCGTCAAAAGTAATAACATATTTGTGAACAAGATTCTGGGTGCCAAAAATATTGCTTGCGTTGCTGGAAGATGCACCTATACTGTATCTAGTCAAATTCTATCTGACGTGCTATTATTTTCGGGAGGATGCTGTGGCATTTCCACTATTTGTACTGTTCTGCTATTTCGTCCTCACGTATTGCGTTCGGGATGATATCTACTGTCCGGTTCATTCATGATAATCTGTTGTTGCGGATGATTTTGTTGCTGGTAAGACCGTCTGTTATTAAACGTACGCTGAAAATTGTGCTTATTACTTTTACGTCTATCATGATAGTCATTTCTATATGGTGCATTGCGATATGAGCTGAGATGGTGTGTTTTCTGTACGTACCGATTTCCTTGTTGCTGTGCGTTACTATTTGGTGTGGCCGACGCTATACGTGTAGGCGGCGAAACATTAAAGCTTGGTTGACCTTGCAGACTGCATTGTTGGTTAGGTATGCTAACCGGCTGGCTTTGATGCTGTTACGGACAAAAACCTGTATTGTTACCAAAAAATGTGTTTGCGACTGCTGAAAATTTTGTACATACTGATGATTAAAATTTTGTTTGTTATTAAAATTACGCTGGTAGTTCTTGTTATTTCGGGACCATATAATGATAAATGTCACTTTCAGATAAAACTTGTCGTATCAGGTTTTCTTTACTAATTCCTAATTATAGATAGGTCGATAGTTGAAGAGCTGTTCTGATAGATTAAAGGATAGTAGAAGAGAAGGCAGCAGTGCAGAAAACTAGCACTACTACGGCTCGGGGCCCTGTGCACGCTACGGCACATATTCATCGAAGCGTAATGAATCCCCTGAGGTCTATTACGCACTGCAAATAAATTTTAGTTTCTGCGTTACAGGCAATGGCGGTGAAAATTCAAAAGCAAGTTGTATCCAATCCAATTCTAGTTTCTGCATTACAGGCCAAGCTGATGAAAATACAAAAGCAAATTGTCGTATCCAGTCCAAACGATGTATTTGTGTTCTGTCATTATTAAGTACCTTAATTTTTTTCGCGGTTAGAAAGTGCTTATAATCAAAATTATCGTCTCTGTATGTCTGAACAGGTTCAGGATTGCATGAGAATCTATTTGTCTGTGTCTGTTCGCATTCTAAGTCGCGTGGTCTCTAAATTACCTAAGTTACACTGGCTGTGTGAGTGTGACAAATGTTCGGAATGTGGCGTATGCTGTGCCGTGTTAGAGGCTAAAACATTTTTCATTTCTGTTACTTTAATACGTTCGTCAATTTGGCTGATCTGTTGTTCAAATTTCTTATCGACACAATTGAATTTGTTTGCTCATCATTAGCATTAAAATCATTACTAGTGGTCGGTACGCACTGATTGTCTGTAAATGGAGGATTATCATTATTACACTGTGTGTCGCAGTTATTATCGGTCAAATGATTCGAGTCGGCTATTTCACTCATTGCACATCGCGATGTACTGTTAACAGTTTTTCGCGGCATTTTTCACAAATTAAAATTAAGCACAAAAGGCAACAAAGACGAAGCAAAAATGGAACAAACAATTACAACAAAGAGCAATAAATTGCCGATGATCTGTGAAAGAAAGAGTGACAACTTAGTAAATGCGTTGCGTCAGATGCAAACTACATTTAAGTAAATAAGAGCAGATATATGACTACTTCTCAGAGATTCACAAAGAAATACGATCCTGGCCGGTTGTCGCCAAGTGTAACCTCCCCACACGAAATAATTAAAAAAATTTAAATATGAATAATGAATGTGATTCTAATTTAGTGTAACCTCTCTACAGAAATTCATTCACATTTAACCTCCACACAAAATTTGTTTCCCATTTAAAGCACCCACAAAATTCTTTTCTCATTTAATGTAAGCTCGAAACAGAAAAATTCCTAAACCGCGTAACAATAAAAAAATTAATTCAGTAACCTGGTAAATTTTTGGACGACAGCAGTGCTGCGTCATGGCCCTGTACGATCATTCTGAATAAAAAAAAAGCAAAAATTCTTACCTCAGTAAAAACGGCTAATATATCTGCTCTTACCTAAAATTTTTTTCGGCACAGCTCTGTGCAATGCTGGCCTATACATTTGTGATTTATGAAAGGAAGCAACTGATTTTTCTTTTGCAACAATCGGAATAATCATGGATTGGAGAAATTAGTAAATTCTTTAAATTGAAATGGATGCTTGTAAAAAAAATTTATATTACAAAAATTATTATTAGGACATTTTTAAAACATTTGGATGACAGTTCAGATACATTACTAGATATGCGCGAGGCTGCTTTTTACCTTATACACTCCTGGAAATTGAAATAAGAACACCGTGAATTCATTGTCCCAGGAAGGGGAAACTTTATTGACACATTCCTGGGGTCAGATACATCACATGATCACACTGACAGAACCACAGGCACATAGACACAGGCAACAGAGCATGCACAATGTCGGCACTAGTACAGTGTATATCCACCTTTCGCAGCAATGCAGGCTGCTATTCTCCCATGGAGACGATCGTAGAGATGCTGGATGTAGTCCTGTGGAACGGCTTGCCATGCCATTTCCACCTGGCGCCTCAGTTGGACCAGCGTTCGTGCTGGACGTGCAGACCGCGTGAGACGACGCTTCATCCAGTCCCAAACATGCTCAATGGGGGACAGATCCGGAGATCTTGCTGGCCAGGGTAGTTGACTTACACCTTCTAGAGCACGTTGGGTGGCACGGGATACATGCAGACGTGCATTGTCCTGTTGGAACTGCAAGTTCCCTTGCCGGTCTAGGAATGGTAGAACGATGGGTTCGATGACGGTTTGGATGTACCGTGCACTATTCAGTGTCCCCTCGACGATCACCAGTGGTGTACGGCCAGTGTAGGAGATCGCTCCCCACACCATGATGCCGGGTGTTGGCCCTGTGTGCCTCGGTCGTATGCAGTCCTGATTGTGGCGCTCACCTGCACGGCGCCAAACACGCATACGACCATCATTGGCACCAAGGCAGAAGCGACTCTCATCGCTGAAGACGACACGTCTCCATTCGTCCCTCCATTCACGCCTGTCGCGACACCACTGGAGGCGGGCTGCACGATGTTGGGGCGTGAGCGGAAGACGGCCTAACGGTGTGCGGGACCGTAGCCCAGCTTCATGGGGACGGTTGCGAATGGTCCTCGCCGATACCCCAGGAGCAACAGTGTCCCTAATTTGCTGGGAAGTGGCGGTGCGGTCCCCTACGGCACTGCGTAGGATCCTACGGTCTTGGCGTGCATCCGTGCGTCGCTGCGGTCCGGTCCCAGGTCGACGGGCACGTGCACCTTCCGCCGACCACTGGCGACAACATCGATGTACTGTGGAGACCTCACGCCCCACGTGTTGAGCAATTCGGCGGTACGTCCACCCGGCCTCCCGCATGCCCACTATACGCCCTCGCTCAAAGTCCGTCAACTGCACATACGGTTCACGTCCACGCTGTCGCGGCATGCTACCAGTGTTAAAGACTGCGATGGAGCTCCGTATGCCACGGCAAACTGGCTGACACTGACGGCGGCGGTGCACAAATGCTGCACAGCTAGCGCCATTCGACGGCCAACACCGCGGTTCCTGGTGTGTCCGCTGTGCCGTGCGTGTGATCATTGCTTGTACAGCCCTCTCGCAGTGTCCGGAGCAAGTATGGTGGGTCTGACACACCGGTGTCAATGTGTTCTTTTTTCCATTTCCAGGAGTGTACAATAATACTCAGGCTCCAGACTCCCGACCAGAGCAGACTGCAGACAACCGCAGACTAGCGACAAGCAACAACTTACTGCTACAGCTGCACAGTTCGTACTCAGTCAACACTGCTCTCTGGTCAGCGATTCTCTTATACCTTGCATATCGCAGGCAGCGCATACCTCTTACAACCTCTAAAGCTAGAACGATGCATTTAAATTATGTTCCAGTGCAAAGCCACTTTCTTTTGAGCCCATTGCGAACCAAACTGTTGTTCTCAATTGGGAATAAACTGGAGTGTGTTATCGATTCCGACATTTCTCCTTATAGCTAATGAATCCACCCCGATAATCGAGGACGGAACCGAAAGATTGCGTCTGTTTTTATTTTTATTCTTGTGTTGTAGGTGCCAAGCAACAACGTAAAGGATTTGTATGTATATTTGTGTTTATTCAGAAAGTGCGTGCTGCAGAATAAGTCGTTGAATAATACCTACTTCTCTCTCTGTTGATACGTTTCAGTCTCTAGCGTAAAGGGTAGCGATCTCATTGTGCAGCCCAGTTCTTTCCAGTTAAATAGAGAACAGCTGATAGTGGAGCAGAGAGTGTGTCAATCGCGGATGTTTGGGAGGCTATCTCGAGTTCCGGTATTTGCGTTATAGCAAGGTGAAACCTTTCGAATACCGTAATCATATACACTGATCAGCCAGAACGTTACGACCACCTACTTAACAGCTGGTACGTACGCCTTTGGCATGGGTAACCGCAGCGACACGTCGTGGCTTGGAAGCAATGAGGGCCTAGTAGGTGGCTGGAGGGAGCTGGCACCACATCGACACGCACAACTCACCTGATTCCCGTAAATTCTGGGAAGAAGGTCATGAGCTCTGTTGCCATGTTTAATCACATTCCAGATCGATCGAGTTTAGATTTGGAGAGTTGGGGGCCAGCACGGCATTTGGAACTCGCCACTGTGTTTCTCGAACCACTCTTCCACACTCCTGGCCTTGTGACTATTATCTTGTTAAAAAATGCCACTGCCCTCGGGAAACATGCGCATCCTGAACTGGTGTACGTGGTCTGCAGCTCATTGGCCGTCATGGTTCATAGCACGAGCTCCACTGGACCTATGGATGCCCACGTGCGTGTTCCACAGAGCATAAAGGATCCACCGTAGCTTGTCTCCGTATCACTGAACAGGTGTCAAGGAGCTGTTGCCCTGGAAGACGACAGATTCGCGCCCTCCCATTGACATAATGAAGAAGGTATCGTTATTCATCAGATCATCCAACGCACTGTTACTGAGCCAACGTCCAGTACCAATGGTCACGTGCCCATTTCAGTAATAGTTGCCGATGTTACGGTGTTAACATTTGCACACACATGCATGTCTCACCGGCTGCGGAAGCCCATTGTTGGAAGTGTTCGGTGCACTGTGTGTTCAGACAGATCTGTGCCCTGCCCAGCATTAAAGTCTGATGTTGGTTCCGTCACAGTTCGACGCCTGTCCTGTCTTACCAGCATGCCCAGCCTACGACGCCTAACATCTTTAATGAGAGGTGACCGCAAAACCCCACGACATGTGAACGTGGTTGCACCTTGTTTTCGTCACGTGGTTAAGATACTCACCACAGCACTTCTCCAACACAGACAAATCTTGCAGTTTCCGAAATACTTGTGCACAGCCTCCGGGCCATCACAGTCTGACCTCAGTCAAACTCAGAGCGCGTGCCTTCCCCGTTCTATACAAGGACAGCACGCTCACTGATGCTATGAGCACCGTGCGTGTGTCTGACTAGCAGTCATTCCTCTCCATGTGACGCTGCTGTCACCTGGATGGGTTTATATCGATAGTAGGTCGGTGGTCATAATACTCTGACTGATCAGAGTATGTACCACACGGGGATATGAAGCAGTACAGCGTAATGAGTGTATGTTTATTTGCGTTGTCAAATACAGTCGAAGACTTGCGTAACACACATAGTATATCTCCCAATAGACTATTAGCATATAATTTTTATATGATTTTTTTGTGCCACTGAAGGTAGAGTCGACTGCTCGAATTCTGTCCTTTGCAGAATCACGTTCTTTTCAGTCAAATACCACGCGACCTGTTAGTGAAGCAGGGGGGCATTCCACTTCGGTACGGCATTCCAGTTCCTAAATATGCCTTATAACTAAGGGGAACCTTTCGAAGAACTTAGTCAGACAGTGTGATGTAAACTATACTATTTTTATTCTGAAAATGTAGCAGCTGTAACGTATTCCTCGTACCGCCCAGTGTAGCTGTACGACTGTCGAGCACAGATGATACGATCAAAGGTAATAATTTGTTTTCTTTTACTTCAGGGAGTAGAGACGGCTGTTGGAATACTGCCCCCTTACTGTAGTTACAGTACTTTTCAGCCAGCCACGGCGCGAGCTGCTAGTGTGACACAGAGAGTCCCAATTTGGTAATGTTTGGGAGGCGGTACCCAGGAGAAATCTCCTGAACACCTTGGTCACAACTGAAGACAGGGGGCTACTTTTAATTTAATCCTGCGACAATATGACTCATACTAAAAATTTAAAAGCATAGTGAATTAGGACGCGTTTTGTTTTTCAGCTCACAGAGTAAAGTGAGCACCTGGCATTACCAGTCGCCTGTGTCGATATGTCTTTGTAACCTCGCACTTGAATAAAACTTATTCATAAAGGGACTTCGAGACAGCACATACTCGTGTTTACAGTTACTGGATTCAGTAAAATTCTTTATTAGACAAGATCGTAGTTTATTATTTTTATTGATTATTTGTATTGGCTAAAGTTTTGAGCCATCTTCAGATTACAGGATAAGTAAAAACCTTTTCTGCGTAAAATCGCCAACCTGCAGGACAATCGATATAAATTATGTGCAAGCTGCAAAGGTCAAGATTATTTTACAGCCTTGCACCGGTTGTTGATTGTACAAAAAAAAAATTCTGATGCTGAGATCTGGAGATGCCTAACAACTCTACCTGAAACTAGTAATTAACGTTGTTGTTGTTGTTGTTGTGGCCTTCAGTCTGAAAACTGGTTTCATGCAGCTCTCCATGCTACTCTATCTTGTGCGAGCCTCTTGATCTCCGAACAACTGCTGCAACCTACTTCTTCCTGACTCTGTTTACTGTATTCATCGCTTGGTTTCCCTCTACGATTTTTACCACCCACACCTCCCTGCAGTAATTAACTGGAGATCCCTTGACGTCGCAGAATGTGTCCTATCAACCGATCCCTTCTTTTGGCCAAGTTGTGTACAAATTCCTTTTCTCCCAAATTCTATTCAGCGCGTCCTCATTAGTTACATGATCGATTCATATAATCTTCAGCGTTCTTCTGTAACACCACATTTCGAAAGCTTCTATTATCTTTTTATCGAAACTGTTTATCGTCGATGTTTCACTTCCATACTTTCCTGAAGGTATTTATCTGGAGTGTAGACTCCAGACAAATACATTCAGGAAAGACTTTCTAACACTTGAATTTATATCCGATGTTAACAAATTTCTCTTCATAAGAAAAGCTTTCATTGCCATTGCCAGTCTCCATTATATATCGTCTCTACTTCGTCCATCATAAGTTATTTTGCTGCCAAATAGCGAAACTCATCTAATCTAATTCCCTTATCATGGCCTGATTTAATTCGACTGCAATCCATTATCCTTGTTTTGATTTTGTTGATGTTCATCTTATATCCTCCTATAATCAATAAATATAATTAACAATGTCAATAAATAACATTCAGTTATGTATAGTTTATGACACATTGTTCGTATTGTCGTCGTTTCAGCAGAGCTCATGCTTTCAGCGAAGTATCAACGTCTGAGAATTTAACAAATCTAGAAATTAAGTAAATTTTATCTGAAATTTCTTCTTTAGGATTGTAAATTTGTTTCTTGTAAAAATTCTTCATTGCGGAAGCAAATTGACGTGTAATTATATTTTAACTAAAGTTCAGTCTTGATCACAACACTTATTTCTCAATAACATAGGTGACCGGTTTCGGTTATATTTATATAACCATCTTCAGACCCATGGCTTCCTTGGAGGATGGTAGGAGGAGCTCTCCTCAGCTGCTACGAAGTCAACTCATCAAAAATGTTTACCAAAATTGACGTGTAATTATTTTTAGTAGATAGAAGTTACGTGTTCAAATACAATAAAGTTCATTGACTAACTTTCTCAAAGCTTCAGTTATCAATTCTCTCTAAGCACCATAACGAACTCGCTGGACAGCTGATAACGACCCTTGTAGCCAAAACTCTTTGAGGAGTACAAAAAAAGGCAATTCGCCGTTTTATTTTCTACATATAAAACAGAGATTAAATTTGTGTTGATAGTACCCACTTCTAACATTCGTGTTCTGCATAAGACAGTCGATATCGAGTGTATTAGAGATTGAACATAAACTGAGATTATATACGTTGAAGCTTTGCAGGAGAAACGGCCTCGCTTTCCGTCTGAAACGATTTACAGAAACAATGGAAAACCTAAATTTAGGTGATCAGACGGGCTTTTCTAATCCGTTTAGCTCCCATAAGGTAGTCTACTGTTTGAACTACCGATCTACCTCCCTCTATATAATCGTTAGATGTAGATCTTTCGACTGCTTCTACAAATACTTGTCTTCAATATTTCTTCCCGTGCTACTGTGTTTTCTTGTAAAACTGAAATGTGATTTATCTTGCTCGTTACGGTATTGTCATCGCATCCTTTGTTCGGCATTAGCTATCACTCCTTGTAGGAGATGTACATTAGGAGTTATACGTGAGTCTAGTGTCGTTCCTTGCAAGATGTACGTACCAAAGCCAGGAATATTTTTAATTTTTGACTTCAGCATATCTGCTCGAAACTTTGACTATTACCTTCTCGCTCAGATGAAGACAGCCTTGGAGGTGTCGAAACCTAGATCAATGTATTAAAGAACTGTATGCAACCGGTTAGCTGTATTATTTCTCCGCTGACGTTAGATAACTCTATGAGTTCAGAGCTGGTTTCCACACTGTACACCTTGTTCTGGTGATCCCATCATTATACTCAGTAACAGTACGTACTGCTATGTTGCACCGACGTTCTCCACACACACGACTATGCTGTCGTTTCACTGTTCTGCAATAGCAGGCAGGGGAAACATTGAAACAGCTGCCAGTGCTCGCAGAGACTGTCGTCATAAACATGACAGCCGCTCAGAAAACACTTAGCCTTGCTAACGAGTTGTTCGTGTAGTTAAGACCACACACGCTAAACATACCTGCTGCCATCCTTACTTACGTTTGTATGGCCTTCCTCGTCATTTCAAATGACTGTGTCAAACCCAATTGAAGCCCATTCGTTTCGGTGAATATTCCAATATGTTTCCAATAACATCGCAGTCGACTGAACACAGTACTGTCCAAAAAGAAAAAAAAAAGGAAAATCGCAAGAGTTTAGAAATTCATAAAAAGAGCTTCTTGTTTCTAGCGCAGTTTATGATACAAAGGAAGAGAACGAAGAATGGAAAGTCTATTCGGTCACAGCTTCTTTACCCTGAGGTCATCAGAGATGGAGCAACGGATAACTATTTGTGTGGAGATAGAGAAGAGCATTATTTTCATAGGGAAACAGCGGTTCTAGTATACATACAGCTTGAGTTGTCAAGTTTGTAGGAAAAACCGAATCAAGCTGGTAAGAGATGAAATACAGTATCAGTTTCATCTTGTTAAGGGCTTTGAAGAATGTACTGGCTACATCTTGCTCCGTGCTGTGCAGCGTATTTATGTGCCATTTCAGATGGACTATCTGTTCGCCGTTTCGACTCTCAAACTGAAGTTTTTACTTTCAGCATAGACTTTTCTGTAGAGTGTAATTACTCTCTGGTAACTTTTCTGTACTCCTCCTGCAAGTGTCACACCTATCTGACCGTTTATGTTAGAGAACTGGTGTCTGCAATACCGAAATCTATTCATTATACATGCCACTCTTGTTCCATATTACAACTCTATCACGGATACCTGATTTCACCAGCGAGCTTCCGTGTACCGAAACGCATCTTGGAGTGACTCAAAATTGTAAGGCGTCATATGGTTTTCCCCTCCTCTCTTCCCAGACACTTCCGTGCGTAAGAGGAAAGCGGCAAGCCTGCTTAGGTTTCATCAGAGGATTCAGATCCTATCCTGTCCGCAAGCAGCAAAGATCTAATTAAGTGGTGCATTCCGATAGATAAATTAGGTTGTAATTCACGGCCAGGTATTTCCTCGAAAAGAGACTGATCGCAAGGGTCATAAAAGTTTGATTTGAGCCTACACTTATAAGCAAGGACATTACGGACACATCTCTATCGTAAGGACGAGAAGGCCTAGGTCAAGCGGCAGACACGTAACCTAGTACAGCACTTTACGCCAAAGGCTGATTGTTTAGGCGAGTGTGACGTGATGTCTGTGTCATTAACATTAGACGGCTGTCTTTAGTACCTATCAAAAATTATCTAATGACGATCGATCTGCCAGTATACGAAGGCACAAACTCATTTCTTCTGTGTTTATTTTTATTTTTTTTTTATTTGACGTCTGTCAATCTATCCATGGAGCCAGATAATTAGTTTTCTGAAGTATGAGTCATTATTCTTGTAAACACAGATCAGACAGTAGTGTTGTAGGTCCAACATACAATGCCGGGGCAAAAATTAGTAAACCCTTTTAGAGGTTTCCATTTCATAAAATATTTATTGTTGCATCTGTATATATGGAGTACATGAAACAAAAACATTTACATATCAACAGAACAAGAGGTTCTGAAGTACGAGGTATCGACTCATGCTGAAACAATTATATCAGTAGCCTCGCGGGGTAGCTGCGCGATCTGGTGGCGCGTTGCCACGGTTCGCGCGGCTCCCCCCGTCGGAGGTTCGAGTCCTCCCTCGGGCATAGATGAGTGTGTTGTCCTAGTCGTAAGTTACCTTAAGTTAGATTAAATAGTTTGTAAGCCTACGGACTGATGACTTCAGCAGTTTGGTCCCATAGGAACTTAATACAAATTTCCAATTTTCCAAATCATATCACTACGTGGTGTAACCTTCATGGGCGCAAATACAGTCGCCGACTTTGGCATCCACTCGATAGTACAGATGGCGAATACTGTCCTGGGATACGTTATGCCACGCCTACTCCACCTGTTCTTGTAGTTCTGTGTGATTTGTTGTTTGATGAATCGCACGAGTCATCTCTCGTCCCATTATCTGCCAAACGTGCACAACTGGTGACAAGCCACGAGATCGCACCGGCCAGAGAAGTAGCTGCACATCTTGCAGAACACGTTGTTTCATAGGCAGTGTGTAGGTGGACGTTCTCCTGTTGGAACAACACATCATCTTCCTATTGTAAGAACGGCAGAAGAACAGGTCAGACTACATCCTGCCGAGCGCTGGTTAGCGTTCCCTCCAGAAACACCAAAGGTGGACGAAGGTCCGTGAGGCCCGGGATGGAGAGTGTTAATTGGACGAATGCACACCAAGTTTATGTCGTACGCGCACACGACCATCACTTGTGTGCAGGCAGAATCCGCTTCATCACTGAAGACCACGGCCCGCCATTCCAAGTTCCAAGTGATCCTCTGACAGTATGAATCGAGCCGTGCACATTGATGCTGGCTGGAAGTCGAAGATTGGCTAGAGGTGCGCGTGCCCGTAGTCCCACTGATAATAACTGGTTCGCGACAGTTCGTGTTGACACGCGAGGCTCACAATCTGATTTGACCCGTGGTGTGGTAGCTGTCGGGGCTGCCACTGCTGCTCTTACTGCTGCTTTGGCGGACACCTGTGCTGCGTATACGTCTAGGATCTCGTCTACAAAAACGGTTCGAATGGCTCTAAGCATCATGGGACTTAACATCTGAGGTCATCAGTCCCCTAGACATAGAACTACTTAAATCTAGCTAACCTAAGGACATCACACACATTCAAACCCGAGGCAGGATTCGAACCTGCAACCGTAGCAGCAGCGCGCTTCCGCACTGAAGCGCCTAGGACCGCTCGGTCACAGTGACCGGCTAATCTCATCTACGAGGTTGAGAATGTCCACGTGACCATTGATACCAGCGTCATTGCACAGCTGAAGCAGCACGTCCAGCTCGTGTGGCAGTTCTCCGAAAGGACGATCCCGCCCCTCGAAAGGCTACATTTTGGCCCCTTTGAAACTCACTCAGTTGAATTTAGGAAGCACGTATGCGTCTCCGCGGCATGGTTGCATGGTTGCCTGCTTGCTTCACACATTTGCGCCAAAAAATGGTTCAAATGACTCTGAGCACTATGGGACTTAACTTCTGAGGTCGCCGGCCGCGGTGGCCGTGCGGTTCTAGGCGTTCCAGTCCGAGGCCGCGCTGCTGCTACGGTCGCAGGTTCGAATCCTGCCTCGGGCATGGGTGTGTGTGATGTCCTTAGGTTAGTTAGGTTTAAGTAGTTCTAAGTTCTAGGGGACTTATGACCACAGCAGTTGAGTCCCATAGTGCTCAGAGCCATTTGAACCATTTTTTTGAACCTTCTGAGGTCATCAGTCCCCTAGAACTTAGAACTATTTAAACCTAACTAGCCTAAGGACAGCACACACATCCATGCCCGAGGCAGGATTCGAACCTGCGACCGTAGCGTTCGCGCGGTTCCAGACTGTAGCGCCTAGAAAGACTCGGCCACTCCGGCCGGCTGTAGCGCCTAGAACCACTCGGCCAGTCCGGCCGGCCACATTTGAACCACACTGAGCCTTCTGGCCGTGAGGATTCCCTATTAAATGTAGACACAGCTGGCGGTCTGATAGCTATGCCACTACGTTATCTATTGGCGGAACATGTTGAAACCATTATCAGTATGTCTACTACGCCCCAGGTGGTATACGCCATCATCGGATCAAAATCGACGTTGTCTTTCCAGGTGTACTAATTTCTTTTCCAGCACTGTACTTTCTGTGTTATTGTTTATCGCCATTACAAGTGCATTCGCATCCTGGGAATAAAGGTCACACACGCAACAACGGAAAATTTAATGTCTACGGCTAGAGCCGAGGCAGAAATTGATTCTGCCATACAGTGTAAGATTTCTCGCGTTTCAGAGATGGTTTCCTTGAAAAAGGACACGAAAGAATTCTTTCGACAGTCCGAGCGTGTGCTCCAGCTGTAATTATCTCATGTCGGTGACATGTTGGATCCTAATCTTCCATGCTTTTTTTTGCGGATCGATGACCCTGGATTGCTGAAGTAGGATGTGGGGAGAGTTCATTACATTGCAATGACCAACCAATTGCCGTCTCCAATATTTCTCCGATCATACTGGCACTCCACCTCTTGAGTGAACGGCAAATAGAAATTTGATACTAATTTCACACTGCAGTAGGGAGAAACAACGACGAAATACGAATTACGCTACACTTTCTAGAGATCCTTAAGCAACAATTAGAGTCAGAGGACTGTGCGTTATTCCCTCTGAGTGCTGCCCGAAGATGCATAACCTCGCAGGCTTATTTTTCACAGCCAGGCCTTGAACCATTTGTTTTAGTTCTTGAGATCATGAAACACGTAACTAATCAAGTTACGTTAGCCAGTTTTCTGTTCTCGGTACTGAAGAAAGTGTGTTAAATTGGTTCCTTTTCATTTTAGGGTTGAAATGTTCTCATTATTAATGCAATGCCTATGTCAACGTCGTTTAACAAAACAGGAGTGAATTACTTTGAACAGTCATTCCAGAGTTCTGATCTGTGGAAATGTAGGGGAGCGACTTAACATACTATTCTTTCCACCAGAGAGAATCTCTCAGCTGCATATTTATTTAATTTTATCGAAATTTTGGCCGGCCGCGGTGGTCTAGCGGTTCTGGCGCTGCAGTCCGGAACCGCGGGACTGCTACGGTTGCAGGTTCGAATCCTGCCTCGGGCATGGGTGTGTGTGATGTCCTTAGGTTAGTTAGGTTTAAGTAGTTCTAAGTTCTAGGGGACTTATGACCTAAGATGTTGAGTCCCATAGTGCTCAGAGCCATTTGAACCATTTTTATCGAAATTTTATGTTAAAAGTAAGAGTCATGACGAAATGCAAGTGGATCAATGCCTAAGCAGTACACAGTTTTTTCTTTTTGTTGATTCAAAGGCAGAGACCAGTTAAACCGTGGCTGAAACATCGATCTTATCCTTGCAGTGACAGTTATTTTACAACATGACGCGGATCTACACCCAGGAAACTTCCTCCCACTGACTCCGATCGCAGAGGCCTACGCGCTGACATGTCTGACTGAGTGAGAGCTTCAGTTACTAAGTCAACTAGAAAGTGACACCTAAAAACCAAACTTTAGGAGAAATGGCAGAAAATATTTGAACCCATACTCCGTAACTTAGTGGACAAGGTTAGTGATATAAAGGATGATTCACGTAATCTGGTCATCTCCGATATTTCCTGAACAGTTTCACGTATCTTAATTGTGTTTTCACCCAAATGAAAAGTGATAAAGTTCTTTCTAAATTATTTATAGTCTCTTTTCATACTCATATTAATTACGGACATATCAGTAACAACTTTGCTACAGTAATTTTTACTGCAATTATCATACTTAAGAAAGACAAATTAAGCTGCATTTAACTCTCCATAATCCAATTACTAGTTTCGGAGAAATTACAGTATTTAGAACAGGATTTATCTGTTTTGAACATAAAACGATTATTGTCTTAAGTGGGAATGTGCTCAGCTGTAATTGGTCGTTTAGAACAAGTTGGGGATTTTGGGCTTATTGTGTGCTTACCTCAAGTGCTTCTAACAGCCTTAGTTTTCTTCCTTTGTTGGCTATATGTAGTACCTCTATGTGCTTTTGGTATCCGTGCCCTCCTTCAGCACATGTTCAGCAAATGTGGATTCTAGCTTATGTAATCTCCAGTCGCGTTTGTGTTCAATCAGCTTAGTTGCTATAGCCACACTTGTATGACCAAATGTTAAAAAACGTATTTGGTGAACAATATAAATGAAGAGTGCTCAGTTTTACAGTTTCTCGACCGATGTCAAGGCCTCAAAAACTTTGGCATTATAGCTACGGAACCCCTAATATTGTAATATTGTTCGCCGCGCGTTATTAGCCGAGCGGTCTGTGGCGCTGCAGTCATGGACTGTGCGGCTGGTCCCGCGGAGGTTCGAGTCCTCCCTCGGGCATGGATGTGTGTGTGTTTACCCTTAGGATAATTTAGGTTAAGTAATTTGTAAGCTTAGGGACGGATGACCTTAGCAGTTAAGTCCCATAAGACTTCACACACTTTTTTTTGTAGTATTATTTACAGCAGTTCACATTGTCCATTGCGTAAAGTGTAAATTCAACGTTAAGAAAGAAGTCTGGAGCACAGCATTCTGTGGGAGTGCATTGTATCTGTGTTTATAATGTTTGGTTAGATAAGATCTAGTGCCCGTTGCGGAAGCTAATCAGTTGTCTAATCAGTTGTTTCTTGAAGATGGCCCATTAAGCCGAAAACTAGTTAGAAATAAACAAAAGTCTGTGGGGCGAAACAGTGTTCTTATTATTCAACCTTAAATTCTAATTTTAAACCTGACCTCGGGAAAATAAACGTATTTAAAAATTATTTTCATCGTGCTCAGCACATTAGCACCCCTCCTAGCGCTTGCCGGGGTGGCCGAGCGGTTCTAGGCGCTACAGTCTGGAACCACGCGACCGCTACGGTCGCAGGTTCGAATCCTGCCTCGGGCATGGATGTGTGTGATGTCCTTAGGTTAGTTAGGTTTAAGTAGTTTTAAGTTCTAAAACCATTTGAACCCCTCCTAGCTTCCTACGACATCACTGTGCGCCCCCGGTAGCTGAGTGGTCGCCGGCACGGTAGCTCAGCGTGTTCGGTCAGAGAGCCGGTTGGCCTCTGTAATAAAAAAACTGAGAGAAAGGATCAACAACGAACTTGAACAGGATGTCTTGCGACGACCGCAACGACCAAACACAACGATCAATAACGAACAAAACGAAAAAAAAAAAAAAAAGTGATCAGTGCGACAGGGCCCGGGTTCGATTCCCGGCTGGGCCGGAGATTTTCTCCGCTCAGGGACTGGGTGTTGTGTTGTCCTAATCATCATCATTTCATCCCCATCGACGCGCAAGTGGCCGAAGTGGCGTCAAATCGAAAGACTTGCACCAGGCGAACGGTCTACCCGACGGGAGGCCCTCGTCACACGACATTTCATTTTCACGACATCACTTATGTACAATAATTCGGCGGCTTCATTCCTGATCCTTTGGAAGATTCAGGTTGCTTAGGACACTTGATGTGTACCAATGTCATGCTAGGTAGGTGTACATATTATATGGCCCAACGGCCACAGATTGTTGTTTACAGTACAGGTGAGTGCGACTTTAAACGTAATACTCCGGTGTTGTATTAGTGCCCCGACACAGCAGGAAGGACTGCCGCACTTACGAGGACAGGACACTGCGGCTTCTTACAACAGGGACCTCCTACTGCTAGGACAGCACTCGGCTTTCAGCTCGGCGGCGCGTCTCGTCTTCCGCTGAGCGAACAGTGCACGGCGTGTGAAAGTGTGTCTGCAGAAAGCAGATGAGCCAGCGCAGGTGTCTGGCTGCTGCGTCCGCATTGAGGCGGCCGGGTTAGCCCCCCCCCCCCCCCCCCCCTTCCGCCATGCTGGTCCCGTTGAGCTCCTTGAGTCACCGACTCGACTCGCCACTGAGTCACGGCGTTATCTCCCGGCTGAGCGAACGCCACCGTTAGTGAAAGCGCAGTTTCCGCTAAAGAGGAAGTCGCGGCACCGATGCGAGCCCGCCTTCCGGACCCTGAGCGCGACTGCTGTGAGAAATGGACTGCGGTCACCTCCCAACAGAGACTCTCACTCTCTCACACACAACAAAGCATTCAAACTGGGACTGCTGACGCTGCGCTGCAATTGTGTGCCGCCGTTTCACAACATTCTTTTAAAACTGAACTGTGGCCATTTTTTAACATGCACAGGGTGATTCACGAAGGAAGACCAGATTTCACTTGTTTATTACGGATGAACCATGAAGGATAGAAACACATTGCGCATGCCACTGGGTAGAGGAAGGTTCATTCAACATGAACACTACGCGGTGCTCGGAAAACATCGAAACGGAAGTCCATTTCATTCCACGAATCAACAGGTACCTGTTTATTGAATCGACAGCTTCAACAGTTCGACTTCTCAGTTCTTAAAGAGTAGCTGCCACAGGTGAGACAAAGCCTTTGTCTCTTATGTACCCCACAGAAAAGACCTAGTAGATAGTGTCGGAAGTTCCATGCGGCTTTTCGCGGATGATGCTGTAGTATACAGAGAAGTTGCAGCATTAGAAAATTGCAGTGAAATGCAGGAAGATCTGCTGCGGATAGGCACTTGGTGCAGGGAGTGGCAACTGACACTTAGCACAGACAAATGTAATCTATTACGAATACGTAGAAAGAAGGATCCTTTATTGTATGATTATATGGCTCAAATGGCTCTGAGCACTATGGGACTTAACATCTATGGTCATCAGTCCCCTAGAACTTAGAACTACTTAAACCTAACTAACCTAAGGACAGCACACAACATTCAGTCATCACGTATGATTATATGATAGCGGAGCAAACACTGGTAACAGTTTCTTCTGTAAAATATCTGGGAGTATGCGTACGGAACGATTTGAAGTGGAATGATCATATAAAATTAATTGTTGGTAAGGCGGGTGCCAGGTTGAGATACATTAGGAGAGTCCTTAGAAAATGTAGTCCATCAACAAAGGAGGTGGCTTACAAAACACTCGTTCGACCTATACTCGAGTATTATTTGTCAGGTCGGGTTGACAGAGAGGATCCAAAGAAGAGCGGCGCGTTTCGTCACAGGGTTATTTGGTAAGCGTGATAGCGTTACGGAGATGTTTAGCAAACTCAAGTGGCAGACTCTGCAAGAGAGGCGCTCTGCATCGCGGTGTAGCTTGCTGTCCAGGTTTCGACATGGTGCGTTTCTGGATGAGGTATCGAATATACTGCTCCCCCCTACTTATACCTCCCGAGGAGATCACGAATGTAAAATTAGAGAGATTCGAGCGCGCACGGAGGGTCTCCGGCAGTCGTTCTTCCCGAGAACCATACGCGAGTGGAGCAGGAAAGGGAGGTAATGACAGTGGCACGTAAAGTGCCCTCCGCCACACATCGTTGGGTGGCTTGCTGAGTGTAAATGTAGATGTAGGTGTAGAAAAAAGTCGCAAGGTGTGAGGTCAACTGACCTAGGAGGCCAAAATAAATGAACAAAATGTTCTTGCCTACCTCTTCCAACCCGTCGCTGTGGTACAGCGTTGTTAAGATAACGCCGCAGGATGAAAGTGAGGCGGGGCGCCCATGTGCATAAAAATGAAATCATTCGAATCTTCGTGAAGTTGAGGAAACAACCACTTTTTAGCATGTCGAGGTATGACATTCCTGTCACAGTTTCCTCCGGAAAAAAAAAAGAAAAAAAAAGAGAATTGTCCATAAAGTTTGTGAGCAGAAACGGCACAAAACTCATTGAGTTTCGGTGGGCCGATTTCACGTTCGACGACGATCCAGGATTTTGTGACCATCACGTCCTTGCTTTTTGGCCGATAGATGAAAAGTCGATTTGTCCGAAAAGATGAGTCGTTCGGAAAAAGTGTCCTCTGCCATATCCTGGAGAACTGGAATTAAAAATTCATAACTTCAGCATATGTAGTTGCTTTACGAACTGCAACATGTAAGGTTTCATATGCAGGTGTTGTTTCAGAGCACGCCGCACCGTTCTTTGAGGAAGATGTGGTTCCTGGTCTCCTCGTCTTGTGGACTTCCCAGGGCTCGGTCTGAACGCATCTCACGTACGCTCCACACTTTCATCAGACGTGCCTGGCCGACCATTGCTGTTCCCTTTGCATATGCAACCATATTCCAAGAGTCTTAAGTGCCACTCATAAATCTGCTTGTGCAGGGGCGGCTTTTTGCTCAATCGAGGCGGAATGCACGCTGCACGTGACCAATGGATATACGTACTTCGCTCAGTTTGCAACACACAAAATGATTTCTCTTCACGTGTAGTCGTCATGTTGCTACAAACAAACAACGCACAGCTATATCAAAATTATGAAATTTCCTCTATCCGGTGACATGCGCAATGTGTTTCTTTTAAAGTCTGTCTGCAATAAACAACTTAAACCTGTTCTTTCTTTTTCAGGCACCCTTCATTTCATTATCTGAAACTATTCTGACTCAGAATCAACAGTGAGTCAGAGAATTTCCCGCACCCCTTGGTCAAAACATACTGATGAGCCAAAGAAACTGGTACACCTGCCGAATATCGTGTAGGGCCCCCGCGAGCATGCAGAAGTGCCGCAGCACGACGTGGTATGGACTCAACTAATATCTGAAGTAGTGCTGGAGCGAATAAACACCATGAATCCTGCAGGGATTTCCACAAATTCGAAATAGTGCGGGGGGTGGGGGGGTGGGGGGGGGTGGAAATCTCTTCTGAACAGCACATTGCAAGGCATCCCAGATATGCTTAATAATGTTCATGCGTGGGAAGTTTGGTAGCAAGCGGAAATGTTTAAATTCAGAATAGTGTTCCTGGAGCCAGTCTGTAGCAATTCTGGACTTGTGTTGTGTCGCATTGACCTGCTGGAATTGCCCAAGTCCATCGGAATGCACAGTGGACATGAAAGGATGCAAGTGATCAGACATGATGCTCACGTACGTATCACCTGTCAAAGTCGTATCTAGAAGTATCACGAGTCCGATGTCACTCCAACTGCACACTCTCCGCACCATTACAGAGCCTCCACCAGCTTGAACAGTCTCTTGCTGAAATGCAGGGTCCACGGATTCATGAGGTTGTCTCCATACCCGTATAAGTCCATCCGCTCGATACAATTCGAAACGAGACTCGTTCGATCACGCAACATGTTTCCAGTCATCAACAGTCCAATGTCGGTGTGTCGTGCAGTCATCAAGTGTATACGAGTGGGTCATCGGCTCCAAAAACCCGTATCGATAATGTTTTGTTGAATAGGTCGCACGCTGACACTTGTTGATGGCCCAGCATTGAAATCTACATCAATTTGTGGAAGTGTGGCACTTCTGTCATGTTGAACGATTCTCTTCACTCCTTGTTGGTCAAGTTCTTGCTGGATCTTTTCCCGGCCGCAGCGATGTCAGAGATTTTATGTTTTACTGGATTTCTCATATTCACGGTATACTCGTGAAATGGTCGTAAGGGAAAATCCCCACTTCATCGCTACCCAGGAGGTGCTGAGTCCCACCGCTCGTACGCCGACTACAACGTAATGTTCAGACTCACTTAAAGCTTGATAACCTGCCATTGTAGTAGTAGTAGTATTTGAATACGCATCCCTATACTAGTTTCTTTGGCGCTTCAGTGTAGTCTGCTGTATATTCGAATACTTGCACATAAAAACTAATTACGCAGAGGATCGGTATATGTACCATTGTGCTTGCACAGATATCCATGCAGCCGGCCGGAGTGGACGAGCGGTTCTAGGCGTTACAGTCTGGAACCGAGCGACCGCTACGCTCGCAGGTTCGAATCCTGCCTCGAGCATGGATGTGTGTGATGTCCTTAGGTTAGTTAGGTTTAAGTAGTTCTAAGTTATAGGGGACTGATGACCTCAACGGTTAAGTCCCATAGTGCTCAGAGCCATTTGAATTTTTGAAGATATCCATGCGACTCCGTTTCCTCCTTGATATCTTTCCGGGTATCTCAGGATTTTGCTTCGAAAGGCATCCTTAACACTTTTGCAAAATTCTTCATTAATCCTGCACCGACACGAGAGCTTAATGGAAGGTCATTATTCCCCTTAATGAGTTGTTTGGCGTGGTAAGACCGGGCTCAGTAGTGGTCTTTTCAGTGGGGATCACTCTTTAAAATTATCCATGAAGGTACTCACGCAGTTGGATAGTTAAGTGTACTGGAGTTCCGTCCTGCTGGAAAGATGGTTCCCTTCTTTTCGAGCTGAGCTGTTAATCACGTTCGTAATGCTTCCAAATAAGTGTTTCTCTTCACGTAGCCTTAAAAAATGGTCCTAACAGGTATACTCATGACATACCGGTTCATATAATAACACGAGGCCGTTCCTTTTCATATCTTGCACATAACTAGGATATTCCTTAGATTAGAAGACCTCTTTGCTCCTGTATGAACTGCCATATATTACACACTCATCAAAAAATAGCGTTCTTGACAGAGATCGGCATTTGGAGAGTATGCAAGGAAAGAAATCACTGCTCAGTGTCGTTGCCATATAATATAGTTATAATCATCTGAAACGATCGTGTTTAGTAATTACATGACGGATGTCGATCCACCCCACTTCAGATTAATAGTTCTTAGGTTCTTCGAGACACTCCTCTATGAGAGTAAGTAAATGGTTTTGATCGCTCGTGATCTCTTAACCAGAGTGTTCCGTCTACGAAAGTGAACTCTGTAGCTCTCAAGACTCATTGCATAACTGTATTCTCTCAAGTAGACGTGCTCCGATAATCTGCTAGCTTTAAATTTGACAAAGATATCTGTAGCTGACGATTTGCACATATATAGAGGACAGCAATGAAACACAGTCTCGAAGTCGGAACCCACGTCTGTTCAAAGCTGCCACCGTATAGAGATGTTATCTTTCCACTACTTGGATAACCATTTATAGATCATCAGCTTAGCAGCGCTTATTGACTAAAAGGGGAAACTCGATTCGTGGAAAAGCAGAAGACCACAGCTGCGTTGTTCATTTGTGTAAGAGGAAGACCCCCCCTCCCCCGGAATTCTGGTTTACTTGCCGGTCCTGCATAGCGTATACAGTGACTGATTCTCCGTAGGGCTGTTACGTGACAGGAAAAAAGCTCGGAACTTTTAGAAACAAAATGGTATCGGCATTCATAGCAGTTACTTGCTCCGTAAAAACTAAAGTGTAGCAAATAAATGAGAGCATATTTCCCGCAGATGGCGTTGGAACAGTTAAGTTTGAACTTAATCACTAGTTACGGAAACAAATCTGCGTTTACGGAAAAAAAATTTAAAAATTTGAAAAAATCTCTTTTGCAGCAACGAAACAGTTAATGGACGTGTGGTTATCTCTTACTGCCACTAATTTTTGACTACATTGTGACATGTTTTCTATGAGTTGGTCCTACAGCTCCATTTCTGCTCATCCCATTCCTGAGAAAAACTACGTGGATGCCACAGATAGCTCTTGTAAAGGATAACGGGCAGCAATTTGGCCACCCAATCGTAATTCAGAGCTCATCTATAATATTCAATATACGAACCTCAGGCGCAACAGCTCATCCGACCATTCGTTGGTCCGTCAGTGGACATGTAGAGGGCACCAAACGGTCGGAGAACACGAAGATTGGGATAAATCCAGCAAATAACTGAGGACGCTGGGTGTAAGCGGTAGTAAGAGATCAAGAGATTGGCACAGGAGAGGAATTCATAGGCGGAGTCCAACCATAAAGAAGAGTGATGATCCAATAAATAAGTGAAAATAAAGTATTTTGACAATGAATCTCAAATGTTTATATTTTTCGCACGTCAGAAGACGGAGGACGGCGCTCCATTGTTTATTATAACTCGAATTTTGGAGAAGGTTTTCCAGTCCTCGCCCGTTCATCTAAATATCGATTTTCCTTGTCTTCTGTTGATCACGGAGGAATACCGTCATGGTTCGTTGAGCAAGATTCCTATTTATTTTCTCCGTCATCCGAGGGTACTAATGCGCTAGCTCTAATGACCCTGTTTCGGTTGAACTAGAAGATACGTTCTTCTCAACATATTTTTTTTTATTTAAGGAAACGAATAAAGAAGCTTTTAAAAGCGGACCGTGACTTTATTAATTTCGGGAACGGGATGAAACAATTAAGGAAGATATGAAATAATGATCGGCAAGGAACGTATTTAGACGATGCTGCTCTGTTCATGAACATAGCCGTGTAATACATTGTAGGAATATTAAAAAGATGCTGCAAACTGGTGAGTTCCTAGGTGTTATCGTCCACCTCTGCTCAGACCTGGCAGAGACCGCGGCGGCGAGTTGAAAGATTCACGAGCTGCAGAAAAACAGCCGTGACTCATCTGCGGGATACGAGCGATGTAGTGCTAACGTGTCTCATTGAATAGTTAAACGGAACGCGTCAGCGGTTATTCGTCGTCATCATGTCTTACTGAGATATAAAGAAGGAGGTGTACCTCACTTCGAGCTACGTCTCAGTTATCGGATTCTTCTACGTGGGACACAATGTTACCCACTCATGTCTTCTAGTCCGCGCTGTACTTGATGGTGTATTTGCGGAGTTTGTATGAGTTATAGGAACTAGAAGGTTATGCACTGAGGTGACAAATGTCATGGGATACCTCCTGATATCCTTTCGGACCTCCTTTTTCCCTGCGTATTGCAGCAGATCGGCGTGGCTTGGACTCAATAAGTCGTTGGAAATCCCCTGCATAAATATTAAGCCGTGCTGCCTGTGTAGCTGTCCATAATTATGAAACTTTTGCCGGTACAGGATTTTGTGCACGATCTGACCTCTCGATTATGTCGCATAAATTTTCGATGAAATTCATTTCGGACGTTCTGGGTGAACAAATCATTCGCTCTAACTGTTCAGAACGTTCTTCAAACAAGTCGCGAACAATTGTGGCCCGGTAACATGGCGCATTGTCATCCAGATACATTCCAACGTTGTTTGGGAACATGAAGTCCATGAATGGCTGCAAATAGTAACCAAATATCCAAACATAAACATTTCCAGTCAATGATCAAAAATGGCTCTGAGCACTATGGGACTCAACTGCTGAGGTTATTAGTCCCCTAGAACTTAGAACTAGTTAAACCTAACTAACCTAAGGACATCACAAACATCCATGCCCGAGGCAGGATTCGAACCTGCGACCGTAGCGGTCTTGCGGTTCCAGACAGTCAATGATCGCTTCAGTTGGAACCAGCTCATTCCATGTAAGCACAGCCCATACCATTAAGCAGCCACGACCAGCTTCCACAGTGCCTTGTTGACAACTTGGGTACGTATGTAATAAAATGAAACATCTACGGCTACCCTTTCGATGTTATTTATTCTTTGGCAACCAGTTTCGTTGCTTCAGTAGACCATCTTGAGACCTTAACTGACGTAGAGGTGGTTAACTCCAACCTTACACAAGATTTCATCAGTGGCCAGGATCTACAAAATGGCTTTCGCAGCTTACGTGGAACAACGATGTTGTGTCACCAAATTTCAACTAGTGGGATGTATTCCAATCTCTGTCTTCCTCTACAGTTTTTACCGGCTACAGCACCCTATAGTACCAGGGACGTTTTCCCTGATGTCTTAACACATCTCTTGTCCCTTCTTCTTGTCAGCTTTTCCATACCTTCCCTTCCCCGCCGATTCTGTGGAGATCCTCCTCATTTTTTATCTAATCCGTCCACTTAATTTTCAAAATTCTTCTCTAGCACCACATCTCAAAGGCTTCGATTCTGTTGCGGCTTTCCCACAGTGGATAATTCACAATCATACACAAATTAAGACGTATGTTTGACACTAGTAGACTTCTCCTGACCAGGAATGCCATTTTTGGCAGTGCTGGCATGCTTTTGATGGCCTCCATGCCCCGTCCGTCATTGATTATTTTGCTGCCTAGGTAGTAGAGTTCATTAACTTCATCTGCTTCGTGACCATCAATCCTGACGTTAGGTCGCTCGCTGTTCTCATTTCTACTACTTCTCATTACTTTCGTCTTTCTTTAGTTTTCTCTCAGCTCATATTCTACACTCAGTGGCCTGATCATTCTGTTCGGCAGGTAAGGTAACTTTTTCACTTTCACTGAGGCAATGTTATCAGAGAATCGTATTACTGATATTCTTTGACCTTGAATTTTAATTCCACTGCTGAACCTGACTTTTACTTCCGTCGTTGCTTCTTCGATGTATGGATTGAACAATAGGGGCGAAAGACTATATTTCTTTTTTACGCACTTTTTAATCCAAGCCATTCATTCTTGGCCTTCCACTCTTATTATTGCCTTCTTTCTCTTGGGCATGTTGTATATTACCCGTCTCTCCGTATATCTTATCCCTATTCATCTCAGAATTTTTAACAACTTGCACCATTTTACATTATCGAATGCTTTTTTCAGGTCAATTAATTCTATGAACGTGCCTTGATATTTCTTTAGTCTTGCTTCCATTATCAACGGCAACGTCAGGTGCTTTTACCTTTCCTACAGCCAAACTGATCGCCGTATAACACATCCCCAATTTTCTTTCCCATTATTCTGTATATTATTCTTGTCGGCAACTTGGATGCATGATCTGTTAAGCTGATTGTGCGATAATTCTCGCACTTGTCAGCGCTAGCAGTCTTCGATATTGTGCGGATGATAGTTTTTCGAAAGTCAAATGATATATCGCCAGTCTCACACATCCTACGCACCATCGTGTTGCCACTTCTCCCAATGATTTTAGAAATTCTCATGCAATGTTATCTATCCGCACTGACTTATTTGATCTTAAGTCTTTCAAAGCTCTTTTATATTCTGATCCAAACACTGGATCCTCTATCCGTTCTAAATCGACTTCTGTTACTTCTTCTGTCACATAAGACAGATCTTCCCCCTCATAGAGACCTTCAATGTACCCTTTCTATCTATCCGCTCTCTCCTCTACATTTGACAGTAGAATACGCGTTGTGCTAATTAATGTACCATTATTTGCTTTTAATTTCATCGAAATTTGTTTGACTTTCCTATACGCTCCCCTCTATGCTGAGTCAGCCTTTTCGACAATCACTTCTTATTCGACTTCTTCACGTTTTTCATGCAGAAATCTCGTCTTAGTTTCCCTGCACTTCCTATTTATTTCATTCCTCAGCGACTTGTGTTTCTGTATTCCCGATTTTTCCTGTACATTTTTGTAAAATGGCTCTGAGGACTATGGGACTCAACTGCTGTGGTCATCAGTCCCCTACAACTTAGAACTACTTAAACCTAACTAACCTAAGGACATCACACACATCCATGCCCGAGGCAGGATTCGAACCTGCGACCGTAGCAGTCGCACGGTTCCGGACTGTGCGCCTAGAACCGCGAGACCACCGCGGCCGGCTGTACATTTTTGTACCTCTTTCTTTCATTGGTCAACTGAAGTGTTTCTTCTGTTACCCACTGTTTCTTCTCAATTTCTTTCTTCGTTCCTATATTTTCCTTTCTAACTTCTGTGATAGCCCTTTTTAGAGATGTCCATTCGTCTTCAATTGTACTGCCTAATTAGCTATTCCTTATTGCAGTCTATGGCCTTAGAGAACATCGAGCGTATCTCATCATTCCTTAGTACTTCCGTAAAACACTTATTTGCGCATTAATTCCTACTTGATAAACTCCAGCCTCTTCTTCATTACAAAAAAATGTTCAAATGTGTGTGAAACCTTATGGGACTTAACTGCTAAGGTCATCAGTCCCTAAGCTTACACACTAGTCACCGAAATTATCCTAAGGACAAACACACACACCCATGCCCAAGGGAGGACTCGAACCTCCGCCGAGACCAGCCGCACAGTCCATGACTGCAGCGCCTTAGACCGCTCAGCTAATCCCGCGCGGCTCTTCATTACTAGTACATTGTGGTATCAGTCTATATCCGTTCCTGGTTACGCCTTAAACTCCAGTACCGGTATCTGATTTCGGGACCTCGGTCTGACCATGACGTAACTGATATCTTCTCTGTCTCCTGGCCTTTTCCATGTATAGCTCTCACTCTTGTGATTTTTGCTATTACCAACTGAAATTTATTACAGAACTATTTCTCCTCTCTGATTCCTAGTACCAAACTCATATTCTCCCATAACCCTTTTCTACTTCTTCAACTACATCCCCATTCCAGTCCCCCATGAGTCTTAGATTTTCATCTTATTTTACACACTGCATTACCAGTCCAGTATCCTCAAATTCTTTCTTTATCTCTTCATCTTCAGCTTGCTACGTCAGCATGTATAACTGAACTATCGTTGCCGGTGTTCGTTTACTGTCGGTTCTGATGAGAATAACTATCACTGAACTGTTCACAGCCGGCCGCTGTGGCCGAGCGGTTCTAGGCGCGTCAGTCTGGAACCGCGCGACCGCCACGGTCGCAGGTTCGAATCCTGCATCGGGCATGGATGTGTGTAATGTCCTTATGTTAGTAAGGTTTAAGTAGTTCTAAGTTGGCGGGGACTGATGACCTCAGATGTTAAGTCCCATAGTGCTCAAAGCCATTTGAACCATTTGAACTGTTCACAGTAACGCATTCTCTGTCCTAGCTTCCTATTCATAATAAATCATACTCCCGTTATTCAATTTTCTGCTGCTACATTTTACCCTATACTCATCTGACCAGAAATCCTTGTGTTTTTTCCATTTCACAGATTTTGTAGCGTCTCTACCACGTTGAAGCTTCTGACATCTTTTGCGCCGACACGTAGAACGTTATCCTTTCATTGCTCTTTTTCTCATTGTCACCTCGCCGTTGGCATTCCCCTCCTGGAAATCCGAATGAAGGTCTATTTCGAAATCTTTCGCCAATGGAGAGATAATCACGAGACCTTTTCAATTAAGGTCACATGTCCTCTGATACACATTCTGTGTATTTAATGCAGTGGTCTTCTACATTCTCGGCTCTTACCAACTGAAATCGGCATTCATCCTCCCAGACCACTGTTTTCTGCTATCGACCGTTAACTACACATTTCCCAGCACTGTACTAAGAGATACGCTCGTCGTTCGCCCCACATTGATGTAAACCGTTATTTCACGTAGTGTTACTTGTATGTTAGCACTGACAACTCTTCGCAAATGCCGCTGCTCTCGGTCGTTAAGTCGGCGATTGCATTGTCCGTGGTGAATGGTAACGCCTGAAATTGGTATTCTCGGCACATATTATTGCTGAAATGGAATGTCCCATGTGTGTAGCTCCTACTACCATTCCACGTTCAGAGGCTGTTAATCCACGTCGTGCGCCATAATCACGTCAGCAACTCTTTCACATGAGTCGCATGAATAACAATAACTCCCCCAATGCATTGCCCTTTTATAACTTGCGTACGCGATAGTACCTCCATCTGTATGTCTGCATATCACTATCCCATGACTTTTATCATGTACTACCTGGTTTGGAGAGCATTTGAAACAGAAGATATGCCACTTAATTTTCAGAAAAGTGTTATTATCAGAGAAGAAGAAGCAGCAATGGACGGAGAAATCTAGAAGCTGGCGATCTACAGATCTTGTAAAATATTGCCTCAAATGGTACACGAAAGAAGAACCCTTTGTCATCAGAAAAGGAATCTAATAAAGAAGCCTTATTTGCTCTTAGTTATGTATACTTTCATAGAATTTTACAATTTGGAAATGGCTTTGTAAACGTAAGGTTAAATAACATCTTCAAAATCGTGTGACAATTGGTATGATGTGTACAGACGGATGAAAAACCTACGACACATACAAGAACCTCGTGGCAGTAACGGATGTGGAAGGTTCAGAAAGATTCGTTCGTGTTAAATGTTGGTGTAAGACAGTGTTTCAGTTAATCGCAAAGATTTGCATGAGTTTTATTTAGAGAAGGCATAAGGATATGGCAGAAAATAAGAAGAGATTCTTGTTGTGTGAAAAGTACACAAATGGCAAGGCCCAATCAATATCTTCACTGCGCAATATCATTGGTTATGTTACTGATGACAGTGCCATTGAAATGGAGGTACTACCATGGTTTTCCGAAATTTCCCCATCAAAGAATACGAAGTAAATATTACAGACTTCGCACCAAGAACTGTTGCCAACGTTTCTTTGAAGTCAGTACCGCCATTAGACTGTTGTTTATTTGCAGTTTTACATTTCCATTTACACTATGATGATTTCGGCTTCGAAGTGCCATTATCAAGTGTTTTAAGTGTTATACAGTGCCTAAGATGGCATACTCTCGTATTAAAAGTTCACTATTATACACATTGTTTAAAGGTTAATATTTCTTATAAAACCTACTGATTGGTTTCGCCGAGTATACCGTCTTGATGGTGTACTCGGTGAAACTCGGTGAAACAAAGCAGTAAGTTTTATAAGAAATATCGACCCTTAGACAATGTGTCTAATAGTGTATTTTAAATACGAGAGTATGCCATATTAGGCTCTGTATAACACTTAAAACACTTTCTAATGGCACTTTGGAGCCGAAATCATGATAGTGTAAATGGAAATGTAAAACTGCAAATAAACAACAGTCTAATGGCAGTACTGACTTTGAAGAAATATATTATGACTGTGGCCCCGCATTATGAAAAAAATTATTGTTGCCAATGTGATTAACTTAAAGATAGATGTTCTCTTTGTAGCGATGAAACTTAAATTAATGAAGACAAGTCTCCCGGGCCAAATTGTACAGGTTCCTTTCAGAATACGCTTATGTAACAGCTCCATAGTTAACAGTCCTAGCACTTACGTGTGAATTGCTGAGTAGTCATGTAGATGTAGATGTAGATGTGGATATGAAGGCAATTTCCGATCTTGAAAAATGAACAACAAGAACAGGTACTAATTCTAATGTACGAATCTTAGCGACAGATTTCAGTTCTGCATATCTGAAAGCTCAGTCCATAGATATTCCTGATCTATGGTAAAATTACATGATTGCAGTATTGTGGAATTTCTATTTTTCTCTGTTATGGAAATCAACCACGTTAGAAAAACTGAATGAAAATCAGCTTTCATTTTATCTCAAACGACAGTAAGTAGTATGAAGCAATGTGAAAATACAAATTCTCTGACTGCAATGTTAGCTTTTTTAGTGATTTACCAAGAATTTGAGATAATTTTCCTTAGGTAATCCACAGTGGCATTTGGTAAAGTATGTCAGCAGTAAAGCCGAGGAATTACAAACAGGCAACAGTTCAACTAACCTACGACCATTTCAGAACTTCCAGCAAGGATTTTTTGTTTTATTTTTTACGTCCGCTTAACAATGAACAAATAGTTAGCTTCTCGCTATCAGAGACTGAAAGCACAATGTCACAAGTAGTTCTTTGTTATCCATTTGTTAGTATTCTGGGCTAACATTTTCGGACTGCATAGATATTATCGTCGATAATAAAGAATATTAAACTAAAACTAAAGTCCATCTAAACATGTCTCGGAAGACCCTAACAGAACTGACCGACCGCCGTATCATACTCAGCCTATAGGCTGATATGGAGGGACGTGTGGCCAGCACTCTGGTCATTGTTAGTTTTCATGACCGGATCCGCTACTTCTCAGTCAAGTAGGTCCTCAGTTTGCCTCTTAAGGGATGAGTGCACCCCGCTTGCCAACAGCGTTCTACAGACCGGTCACCCACATAAGTTCTAGCCAAGCCCGACAGAGGTTAACTTCGGTAAGCTGACGGGAACTGGTTGCCGTTGGGAATCTGGAATATACACTGAGGGAAAAAATCACAACACCAAGAAATAATTAATCTACAGTAAGGAAATTTCGGGAATGCATTTGTCTAGGTGACATTTTAAAGTGATTAACATTGCAAGATCACTGGTTAAAAGAAGCGCGAGAAACGCCATTGCAAATGCGAAATGTTGGTACATTAATAACCGGTGTAGCTACCAGAATGTTGAATGCTAAAATGCTAAGTTGCATGCATCGTGGTGTACAGGTGCCGAAAGTCAGTGTGTGGGGAGGAGATCACTGATTGTTGCACTTGGTCGGTCAATACAGGGACGGTTAATGCAGTTTGTGGATGACGCTGGACCTGTCGTCCGATACCAAATGTGCTCGACTGGAGACTGACCAGGTGATCGAGCAGGCCAAGGCAACATGTCAACACTCTGTAAAGCATGTTGAGTTACAACAGCGGTGTGTGGGCCACCGTTATCCTGTTGGAAAACACTGCCAGGAATGCTTTTCATGAATGACAGCACAACAGGTCGAATCACCACATACAAATTTGCAGTGAGAGTTTGTGGATTAACCACGAGAGTGCTCCTGCTGTCATACGTAATCGCACCCCAGATCAAAACTTCAGGCTTAGGTCCAGTGTGTCTTGCGCGCAAACAAGTTGGTTGAGGCTCTCAACTGGCCTCCTTGTAACCAATACACGGCCGTCACTGGAAGAACAAACTTTCATCAGAAAACACAAAAGACCTCCACCCTGCCCTTCAATGAGATTCCGCTTGATACCACTGATTTGGGGTCAGTGAAATGCACGCCATAAGGCGTCTGGCTCAGAACTGTCCTTGAAGTAACCAATTTATAACATCCTTTGTGTCGCTGTGGTGCAAACTGCTGCTCAATTTGCTGCGGCAGATGCAGTACGATGCACCAGAGCCCGGTTTTCTTGCGACTGTACATTCTCGTGATTGCCACTGCCGACAGTCATGTACAGTGACTGCTTGTCTGCCACGTTCTTCTGCAATATCGCAGAAGGAATATTCAACTTCTCGTAGCCCTATTATGCGACCTCGTTCCGCTCACGGCGGTTACAGCGTGTATTCAAAGCACACCTGGATTTCATCCTTATACTGGCGCTACTAATACCATTTTTGTGACTAGTGCCAAATTTGAATAGACATCATCCTTAAGATGTAGAAATGCGCCTACCAACTTTCGTTTATCTCGCACCAACTCCTTCTTGGTGTTGCTATTTTTTCCCCCAGTTTATTATTATTGCAGGCCAACTAAGTTTTATTGAATTCTGGACTCTACCTCAAATTGAGACATATACATGACACTATTTTTCTGTATAGTTACATAGTCTCTGTATACAACGATCGGAATGTACTACCAACCCTTCAGTTGCCCGACAATATAAACAGACGCACTGGTAACGGAGCTATTCGAAAACTGTTGTGCGAATATCCATATCACAGTAAAATCTCTTCTCGCGAAAAGTTCTTTCAGCTTGGCGAAAATACAGAAATCACCTGGTGCAAGATCCGAACTTTCCGATCACCATCACTCACATTAGCGCGGTATAAGTCAAATTGTTGACACCAGTTCCTTACGGCTTGACACGACATTCTATTTGGTCGACATAAAACCAATATTTCACGACAGACCAATGCGCAGTTTAGACGTGTTGCTCCAAGTATTTTAGCGTCCTGTGTAATTGAACGTTGGAGTACGTTTCCAATTGCTGCTGCGTTTCCCTCGCACACTGTTAACTGGACAACAGCGGAACTGTGCCTGCAGGAAACCCGGTACATGTACTCTCTTCTGACAAAGCGCTATTCTGGTTGCGCAATGGTCTTAGCGTGGATCGACATTTGTAACTTCCTTCCCAAAGGCTCCACATACTTCGTGCAGCACTGAATACACTTCCTGAGTACCACTTACAAGATGTCTGTATTGAGTTTTTGTGGTAAACTCACCTTGTTTATGCGTGATCCCATAGCTTCATTCTCTCAAACCAGTTTCCATTCATTCTTCAGCCCCATTGTTAAAAATTAAAAACAACGACAAATACACTACAGCAAGCGATGCAGTGCCTCAAATTAGCCAGCCATGGTGCTTTTAACTCAAAAGGAAATAAAAATTGTAACAAGATTGGGGGAACGATACAAATAGCAGCGGTTGGGAGTCACAGCAGACAGCCGCTAGGAGCAGGCTCATGGCCTCCGCGGACGCCCACGGACCGGCGGTTCACGGCCACATCGCGAACGTCAGCACGCACTCTACAACTCTCTGCTGCTACATTGAGCCCTTGTGGTACGGGGACACATTCGTACGAATGCTCTGTATGGAATGTCAAGCATCAACTAATGCAAAGGTATGCCATTATCATGTGGTCTACACCCCACTTCGTCATCTGCTACGTTTACATTTACACTCTGCAAACCACGGTACAGTGTGGCCGCAGTGTACCTCTGTCATTTTCTCTGTTCTCTGTTCCACTCACGCGTGAGCTTGGGAAGGCATGGGGGACTAGTAGCCATGGTACAAGAGGGAGCTGTAGACTGTGAACAGTGTAGGGGAAGAGAGAGCTTCCAATACATTTAACAACAAAATGAAGATGCAGTGTGCAAGTGCTGCATTGATATGATGGAGAGGAATTCGTGGCGGATTCCGTGGCTCAATCGCTAAAACCCAAACCCTTATAGAATCACTTTGTCAATCTGTCTGGTAAGACCCCTTTTCTCCTCAGGAATAGGCAGACGTAGCATGTTCAAATTTATATCAGGTACTAAGGTCTATGGGTCCTTTGCACTTTAAAAATTTAAGCTTCTTAGTCAGTGCAATAAAAAAATACGGACATCTCCAAACACACCTTTTTTCCTTGGAATGGGTAGAGGTATCAAGTTGAATTTATGACGAATACTAAGGTTTATAGTTACTTGATTGTGAAAATACTTTAAGCTTCCAAATCAGTACAGTCAGATGTCTCATATTTTGATACTCGGTAAGTCATTCGATAAAATCTGTAGATGAACTCTATGTATACAACGAGTCTGCTTATCTAGTGGCAAAGTGTGAGCCTCAAGTCGAGAGGTGGAAGGATCAAATCTCGATCAGACCACAGATTTTTCAGTCTTCGTTTTATTCTAGCTGTCACCTCACCACAAAGTGAGAAGTCATCAGAAACATGTGCCCCGCAAGGGGCCTCCCGGCCAATGACGCTAAACGCTCATTCCCACTCCATTTCCAGAAACAACATGTAGGTCAGATTCTACATTAAACTGTAGGTCCCCCTTGCCCAGAAGAATAAATGGCGTGGGTTAGGGACATGTAACTTACAGAAGTGGCCTCCAATAAAACGACTTGGACCAGGCCATTGAGCCAAACGAAATAATCATAAATAAATGTAAACGTGGTCTGTAGCAGGCTGTAATGTGATTTTTATTTAATCATGCAGTTAGCTAATTTCGACTACACATCACTGTCAAGAACATTTGTAACATGTGTACTTTAGGTCCTTTTCAAATCACTCTTAATTACAAGTAAAACTTAGCCATATTCTGTCATTTTTACTTATAATGAAGAGTGACTTGAAAATGTGAAGTGCTTGACAATGACATGTAGTCGAAATTAGCTAATCGCATTGCTAAACAGAAATTGCATGATAGTGATGCATAGTTGAAATTAGCTAATTGCACAATTAAATAAAAATCGCATTGCAGCCTACTACAGACCATGCTTACGATTATTAAACATCTGGAGGTTGTGGATTCACACAAATATAAAATTTTAAGAAATAATTATTATTATCTATTGCTCTGTTATGTATGCACAAAACAGAGTGTATGTATGTGTGTGTGTGTGTGTGTGTGTGTGTGTGTGTGTGTGTGTGTGTGTGTGTGTGTCTGGGATCTCGTTCAAAACCCCTTTATCGATTTCAGCCAAATTTGGTAGAGAAACAGCAGGTCTCATGACTGTCAGTACTGTGGTGTTCATAATTTCCTACCTCCAGTAAGAGACCCTGGAGTATAGACTGCCCTGTATAACAGGGATTTTGTCTGGGAACAATATAAGCCTGCTAAATCAATCTGTTTTGAGGGCAGACTACGTTTCAGGAGAAGCAATAGTTCTTTAGGCCTGACATGTAGGCTGCTCTGCATGACACATGTGTTGCATTGGAGTAGTGTCAGCCTGCTTTACAGACCTAAGCCTGCACGTAAAGGCAAATAAGTAATTTTTGGTCCCCTGACGTGGACCCTATCGTGTATGACAGGCATGTTGTGTGAATAGTATTGGCCTGCTTGATTGAACTGTATCGCAAGGGCTACATATGTGAATGTGCACAGCTGGGGACAGATGGAGATGAATAGAGTGGGTATGTTCAGAGTGAGAGGGAGGAGGAAATGTTCAGAGAGAGAAGAGGAGGGAGAGATGCATGAGGCAGGTGTACAGGGTAGAGGTGTACAGTGTAGAGGGATAGTGGGCAGGTGTAAAAAGAAGAGGTGAGTCAGAGATAGAAAAAGAGAGGGAGCAAATATATTGAAAGGTTGGGGGAGGACTATATGTTTAGATAGAGGGAGTGGTGAAAATGGACAAAAGCAGGGGAGGAGGAGATGACGAGATAGAGAGAGTGGTGAGGATGATAAACAGGATAGAAGTGGGACGATGAAGTGGACATAAAGAGGGAGGAGAGGAGATGAGTTCAATATATGTGTCGAACATATAAGCACGCAAAACACCTGGGAAAAGGCTAGTCTAGGGGTATAAGTGCTGATATTTCTGTTGATGACTAAGGAAAGTATACTGAACAATGTTACATCAGTATTTACTTCATTTACAGACTAATAATTGTAGCTAGTATGAGTAGTATGTTTTTAGGTTGGTTAATACCTCCAAGTATGCGTGGCACAAGCAAGCGATTAATGTTAACTTTCTCGGATACCAGGCACAGATGCGAAGGATTAACGATGTGCTAGATGTACAGTATGGCGATCGTCCTTGTGGTGGTCAGTCGTGGTCTACCAGAACCATGTCGTCACGTTCCCATGCAGTCCAACATGGATCACTGTGTCGTTCAAATGTCCCACGAACCTGGATATTGCACGACTCGATCATCCGGCCAAATGGAGACTCATAATGAGGCCCACAATCTGTCAGGTGTTGATAATGTTGACTCACACGAGTACATGGCATCATTCGAGTCCTTCATAGTAACCAATCAAATCTAATGCTCTTCACATCCCTTATATAAACAGAACTAATGCACTCTGGTGGCCGTTCTAACTTTCATAGAGAATTGCAAGTCTAATCATTAGGAATGGATTTTTTTGTAAATAAAGCTTTTTTTTCTGCTTGCTGATATAATACTGTAACTATGACAGAAATACCCGATACAGCACACTTCAGTCATATACGAAATTGTGTTTCACATAAAAATACATTTTTCTGTAATATTTTATGTAAGTAAATACTTCCAATAACTTTGCTAAACACTTAATTTTTCATATTTCCTTGTATAAATTTTGAAATTTAACAAAAAATCTTGTACATTGTCATATTGTGGCAAAGAAATTGGAATGAACTTAATTCATAAACGTATTGCGTAGTTAGTGACCTCCACTACACGTGCTGCCTCGATAACTGAAAGCGGGGTCCCTTACTTACAATGTGGTCGGCTGACGCAATGTACACAGCAATCTTCAGTCATTGGCCTCGTCTTGTTTAAAGCAGAGCGTTTATACAGTACGGTATCTTAAGTGAAGTGATGGGCGATATAACGCCGAAAGTTAACTCTTCGCTCTCGTTCGCAACAATATGTTGCTGAATTTAGTGGCATATTTACAAGTGATGGAAGAATTCTGTTCTGTCAGAAATGAGGGAAATCAACAAACGCGGACCAGCGATCTCAAGTCATACAGCATTTAGGAGGCAGTAAATACAGAATGACCGCTTCATGTACAGGCTCTCTTAGATGAAGGAACTTCCACTTCTCATATCCTACTTTCTGAAAGTTCCGGATATTACGCAGATTATGCAGTACTTTTCTTTCAAGTAATGTTCCTTCGTATAAACTGAGAAGCGCAGCGCCCGAAAATTTGCTCGCGAAATACAAAAATTTTGAAAAGCCAGAAGAATCAATATTAAGAAAATTGTATACGCCCGCATGTTACGAAGAAATAATGAGAGATATCAGAGAGGAAAGAGAAAAGAAAAGAAAAAAGAAGAGTTGAAGCACTGACGTATCACCGACTCTAACGGTAGGAAAGAGGGAAATTTTGGGGTGGATGTGCTAGAAAATGATGAAATAATTTTCGAGCGGCATTTTCCAATGGCATATACAGAAATATCAGCATCGAATCACGTAAAAGTGACTCGCTTATTCAATATATCTCGGCAGTTGTTAATAGTGCATGGTTTACACAGCGTATGGGAGCATATAAGTACATTGTATCCTAAAGTGAACAAATTGATTTCAAATGGCAGAAAGACGTTTGTTAAACAGCCGACAGGAGCTGATTCGTTCAGAGCCAGAAATCCAGATCGTGCACTTCCGTGTTAGCTGGGGGACATGGTTGGAAGAGACAGTGTATAATGCACACAGTGTTAAAAATTTTAAAACGGTGACTGATGAACTATAAAAGGATGAGGCGTTTTTTTGTTTCACTCTATTATAAAATTATAAACATCAATCAGCCTTTTAACTGAGACAAGTGCATTACACTGAGAAAAAATTAATTCCATCAAAGATCCAAAAGTGGAAGCTGTTAAATAGATATTTAAAAGCGTCTTCGGAAAAAAATGATGAATTTCATACTATGTGTAAAAGTGTCAAAGTTTTGGAAGGGGAAGTAGGCATTGGTGACATTGCAACTGTGTGCGCCAGGGACATTCCTTTTATGAAATAGAAACACTGTCATATGTGATGTTGAAAGATCCTTCGCCCAGTATCACGGATTTTGTTTTGAGATAACCGATATCGGTTTGTGATGGAAACCTTGGAGAAAGTTTTCGTGGTTCACTGAAACAGAGAGTTGTTTCAGTTCACCACTGTGTCAGCTTGATTGGTAAATGATTTTTGACGTAAGTATTTACAATTTTGTAACACTTAAAGAAAATATTTTTGCATTTTCTATACATATTTTTTATATTTTTCCTGCATAAACAATGAAATATTTGAAAGTTTTTTAGCACATACGAATCTGCTCCATATTAATCACACACTATGGTGTGTACTTGTACGAAGTTCCACTGACATCCGAAGATGTATTCTGGGTGTAATGGATCTCTTCGCATTTGTACACGCAATATGTATCATTCCACGGTCAACTGCCATCCTCCCTACACCAATTATTTATTCTGTGCAGGTCATTCTCCACTTCGCTACAGTCTTCGGTGTTGCAGCCTTCGTATAGACAACCACATCTTTTTCAGACAGCCTTATAGAGCCTTCGCCGTTACCAGCTACATCATTTATATACACACACTTCAAAAAAAGGTTTCATGCCTGGAGAACATGCTGACCACTCTAGTCGAACTATGTCGTTTTCCTGAAGGAAGTCATTCGCAAGATGTGCACGATGGAGGCGCGAATTATCGTCCATGAAGACGAATGCCTCGCCAATATGCTGCCGATGTGGTTGCACTATCGTCGGAGTATGGCATCCACGTGTCGTGCAGCCGTTACGGCGCCTTCCACGATCATCAGCGGCGTACGTCAGCCTCACGTAATGCCACCCCAAAACAGCAGGGAACCTCCACATTGCTGTACTCGCTGGACGGTGTGCCTAAGGCGTTCAGCCTAACCGGGTTGCCTCCAAACACGTCTCCAACGATTGTGCTGTTGAAGGCATACGTGACGCTCATAGGTGAAGAGAACGTGATGACAATCCTGAGCGGTTCATTCGGCATTTTGTTGGACCCATCTGTACCGCGCTGCATGGAGTCGTGGTTGCAAAGGTAGACCTCGCCATGGATGTCGAGAGTGAAGTTGCGCATCAAGCAGCCTATTGCGCACAGTTTGAGTCGTAACACGACGTTCTGTGACTGCACGAAAAGCATTATTCAACATGGTGGCGTTGCTGTCAGGGTCCTCGAGCCATAATCTGTAGGTAGCGGTCATCCACTGCAGTAGTAGCCCTTCGGCGGCCTGAGCGACAACATCGCTTTAGTTGACTCCGAGGCGCCTGAACACTTCCCATGTTGAGAGCCCTTCCTGGCACAAAGTAACAATGCGGACGCGATCGAACTGCGGTATTGACCGTCTAGACATGGCTGAACTACAGACAACACGGCTGCGCGGAGTGGCCGCTCGGTTTGAGGCGTCATGTCACGGACTACGCGGCCCCTCCCACCGGAGGTTCGAGTCCTCCCTCGGGCATGGGTATGTGTGTTGTTCTTAGTGTAAGTTAGTTTAAGTTAGCTTAAGCAGTGTGTACGTCTAGGGACCGATGACCTAAGCAGTTTGGTTCCTTAGGAGTTCACACACACACACACAACACTAGCCGTTTATCTCCTTCCTGGTGTAATTACTGGAACTGACCGGCTGTCGGATCCCCTCCATCTAATAGGCGCTGCTCATGCATGGTTGTTTACATATTTGGGCGGGTTTAGTGACATCTCTGAATAGTCAAAGGGACTGTGTCTGCGATACGGTATCCACAGTCAACGACTACCTTCAGGAGTTCTGGGAAACGGGTTGATGCAAAACTTTTTTTGATGTGTGTATATTGTAACATTGTTAGTTCCCTTGGGATGCTACAGAAATTATTTATACATCTGCCGATTTCATCCCATAACAACAACATATTTAGTTCTCTGTCTTGGAAAGTCGTGAATCCAGTCACAAATGTGGTCCGATATTCAGTAAGTTCGTATTTTGTCTACTAAACAACAGTGCGGATCTGCATCGAGCGTCTTCCGAAAGGCAAGAAACACGTACCAACCTGGGTGGTTTTGCCTACGCCGTTCTGGATTTCATACATGACTAGAGTAGGTGTAGTTCCCAAGATCACTCTTTACGAACTCGGTGCTGTATATATATATATATATATATATATATATATATATATATATATATATATATATATATATATATATATATATTTGCGACACCGTTCGCGAGTAACGTCACAATGCGTGAGCGCAGAATATGTTTCATAATTCTGCCACAGACTGCAGACGGGGTGAACTACGCTGATTTTTTGATTGTTGCTACCCTTCGTTGTTTCAGCGACCTTCGATGTACTACTGCTAGAGGCGGAGGCAGATACAAGCTTCCGCAAGCAGTCGCGCAGCGCATAGAGCTAACTTCAAGACTTGTTCACTTGTGACTGCAGAGCTCAATAGCCATCTTCGAGACCCTGTATCTATCGACACTGTCCGCCGACAACTTCATAAAGCGAATATTCATGGACTAGCTCCTATACCGAATCCATTAGTGACGACAATCAACGGAAAGAAGCTCAAATCAAGGTGTCAGGAGCATAAATACTGGCCAGCTGATCAGTGGAAACACATCATATGGTCAGAAGAGTCAATGTTTTCGTTACTTCCAACATCAGCCCGGTTTTACGTCTGGAGAAAGCCAAAAGAAGCCTACAATCCTAATTGCTTGATTCCCACGGTTAAGCATGGAGGTGGATGTGTGGTGGTGGGGTCAGTAATATCATGGAATTCTGCTGGTGCCATCATTACTCTCAAAGGCCGTGTTACAGCCAACGGTTATGCGAACATTTTAGGGATCAGGTGCACCACATGATTCAAATGTTGTTCCCCAACAGTGATGCTATATTTCAGGACTATAATGCACCAACTCACACAGCCAGAACAGTACAATCATGGTACGAGGAGCCTGCAACTGAACTGCAGCGTTTTCCCTGGCCAGCACAGTCCCCAGACTTTAACATCATCGAAACCTTGGAGCCAGACTCCCAAGCAAATTTCCGCCTTCCTCACCACTACAGGAGTTAGAAGAGGTTCTGATCGAAGAATCGTATAACATTCCACTGGGAATTATACAATCATTATATGCCAGTATTCCAAGAAGAACCGCAGCTGTATTACGGGCAAATGGGGATCCAATGCCTTACTAATAAACCATTCCCAAGTAAGTACAGGTGTCCACATTATTTTACCTACCCCCTGGATGTTTACAGGGACGCTGTTGCTTCTGTTATCACGCAACTTCACCCGTGTCAGTTTTCACCTTTAATTATGATACACCTTGTGTACACCAATTGTGCACGTGTCGTTTCTGTGATCCACAAGAGTTCATTAACACGGTGGAAGGGTGCCATAAAATACTTGAAGAATCTATTCAAGGAAATTTTATGGAAGAACGCCCGTTGGGGCTCATACAGTGTGCGGTATTCCAAAGACGGCGGAGACACTGTGTAAACAGCTTTTATAGTTCCTCATTCCCGCAGAATTCTCTCAATTGACTGCAATCTGCCTCTTGCATTCCAGACGCTTAAGCCCGTACCGGACGTTCAAGTTGCTGTCTGTGGTTCACTAGAACTGCACTAATCATAAAGTTGCTCATGGGCGCAATTGCATGCAGAGAACCTATTTTCGAGAATGAAAACCTGTTGTTCCTGTATGCACTATGCTTTAAGCTGAATCCGCAAACTAATTTTACCTTTGTCTTGTACCAGTGTCAGTCCTGTATTTGTTTACGATGAAAATATTGGCTAGTTCGTTGCTTTTTCAACTACGCATGATTGTAGAAGTATCTCGGATATACAAAGAATTATAGAACTACAAAAACACGAAGTGTGCTTCAGTATTTTGAATACTTTCACTTGCGTAAACCATACCATTGTCTCGAACTGAGGCATCAAACCTCGAATGAAGAAGTAGATTTCAAAGCGGTAATACTCGTAGATAACACTGTACAAACCTACTGTTTTTTTTTTGAAGACAAAGAGCTCCTCCGTTTCCCTCTTTCTTTTTTTTTTTTGAGCACGGACTTTTGTTAGCTTTTTTACGATTTTTCGCACGAATTTGTGTTGGCTAAATCGGTTCGATTTAGCGATTACACAAGTAAAGGAAAATCACAAAAAAATGACTCAAGAAATAGTGTCGCACGAGGGTAAACTTTTATCAATAGAAAAACAAGTGGCATGGAAAAAAAGACGCATTACGAAGGAATGAACCGAATGGGATGGAAATCGATAGAAATGATGTTCATGTACAGAAAAATTATTACGATTTCAGAAAAATTGAATGATTTATTCAAAGGCAAGTGGTTCACAAATTAAGCAAGTCTTCAGCTTGGCATTGATTGCTACAGTTGTTGGATGACCTCCTGAGGGATGTCGTGCTAAATTCTGTCCAATTGGCGCGTTAGATCGTCGACGCACCCGTGGTCTATGGTAGCCATCGCTTAAATTTTGATTAATAATTAGCATTGGCAACCGGAGACTTCCGGCATAAAACGTCACCCTGATTCTGCCAACGGCCTTGTCAAAGAGGGAGGAGAAGAGGACAGAGATTCAGAGAACACTGTTGTCTTTGGAGTGGGAAACTGCCCCTAAAAGGCGGAAGAATCAGCAGTGATCAATGGCATGAGGATGCAGAAGGCAATAGAAACCACTGAATTAAAGACACAGAACGTGTGTATCCACAGGACATGTGGCCTGTAATTTGAAGTGTCATGATGATCTCTCCATTGACAAAAGATTCCGAAATAATCCCCCAATCGGATCTTCGGGAGAGGACTGCCGACAGGGAGGTGACAGTGGGAAAAAGATTGAATAACCAACGACAGGATAACGTTCTACGAGTCGGGGCGTGGAATGTCAGAAGCTTGAACGTGGTAGGCAAGCTAGGAAATCTGAAAGGGAAATGCAAAGACTCAAATCTAGATATAGTAGGTGTCAGTGAAGTGAAATGGAAAGAAGACAAGAATTTCTGGTCAGATGAGTATAGGATAATATCAACAGCGGCAGAAAATGGTATAACGGGAGTAGGATTCTTTACAAGGTAGGGCACAGTGTGTGTTACTGTCAACAGTTCGATGATAAGATTGTTCTTGTCAGAATCGACAGAAAACCAACACCGACAACGATAGTTCACGTATACATTCCAACGTCGCAAGCTGAGGATGAGGAGATCGAGAAAGTATATGAGGATATTCAGAGGATAATACAGTATGTAAAGGGAGATGAAAATCTAATAGTCATGCGAGAATGGAACGCAGTGGTAGTGGAAGAAGTAGAAGGAAAGATTACAGAAGAGTATGGGCTTGGGAAAAGGAATGAGACAGGAGAAAGACTAATTGAGTTCTTAATAAATTTCAGCTAGTAGTACCGAGTACTCTGTTCAAGAATCCCAAGAGAAGGAAAAGTCCGGGTGATACGAAAAGATTTCAGTTAGATTAGATCATGGTCAGACAGTCATTCAGAAATCTGGTACTGGATTGTAAGGCGTACCCAGGAGCATATATAGACTCAGATCACAACGTAGTAGTGATGAACAGTAGGCTGAAGTTTAAAAGATCAGTAAGGAAGAATCAATACGCCCAGAAGTGGGATATGGAAATACTAAGGAATGACGTGATACGTCTGAAGTTGTCGAAGGTTGTATCACAGTAAGAAATAGCTCAGAAGGCAGTACAGTTGAAGAGGAATGGACATCTGTAAAAAGGGCAATCACAGAAGTTGGAAAGAAAAATATAATTACAAAGAAAGTAACTGCAAAGAAACCATGGGTAATAGCAGAAATACTCCAAGTGAGCGATGAAAGAAGGAAGTAGAAAAACGTTCAGGGAAATTCAGGAATACAGAAATAAGAGTCGCTGAGGAATCAAATAAATAGGAAGTGCGGGGAAGCTAAACCGAAATGGCTGCATGAAAAATGTGAAGAAATCGGAAAACAAATAATAATCAAAAGGACTGACTCAGCATACAGGAAAGTCAAAACAACCTTCGTTGAAATTAAAAGGAAGGGTGGTATATTAAGAGCACAACTGGAATTCCACTGTTAAATGCAGAGGAGAGGGCGGGTAGATGGAAAGAATACGTTGAAGGGGGAAGACTTGTCTGGTGTGATAGTAAGAAACAGGAGCCGATTAGAAAAGATAAGGGATCCAGTATTAGAATCAGAATTTAAGAGAGCTTTGGATTACTTAAGATCATATAAGGCAGAAAGGATAGTTAATATTCCAACAGAATTTCTAAAATCAATGGGGGAAGTGGCAACAAAATGTCTATTCATGATGGTGTGTAGAATGTGTGACTCTGGCGATATACCATCTGAATTTCGAAATGTTACATCCACTCAATTCCGAAGACAACAAGAGCTGATAAGAGCGAGAACTATCGCACAATCAGCTTAACAGCTCATGCATCCAAGTTGCTGACAAGAATAATATATAGAAGAATGTAAAAAGAAACTGAGGAAGTGTTAGATTACCATCAGTTTGGATTAAGGAAAGGTAAATGTACCAGAGAGGCAATTGTAACGTTGCAATTGATTATGAAAGCAAGACCAAAGAAAAATCAAAAAAGGTTCATAGGATTTATAGAGCTGTAAAAAGTGTTGGATGAGTCAGATATCATGGTGAGTTTTGACGTCGTTTCTTTGTTTACGAGGGTACCCCTGCGAGAGTCACTAGAATTGATTAGTCAGAAGTTTGACGAGAAGACCACTGAACTCTTTAGGCATGTCTTGACTTTCCACGTATTTTCTTTATAATGGAGAATACTACGAACAAACGGAGGGAGTCGCCATGGGTAGCCCACTTTCACCGGTGGAAGCGAATTTGTACATGGAGAACTTCGAGGAGGAAGCCCTGTCGTCATCCGAATGGAAACCTACTTGCTTTTTCCGTTACGTGGACGACACGTTCGTCATCTGGCCACATGGAATGGATAAACTCCTTGACTTCCTTACACATCTAAACTCCATACACCCCAACATCAAATTCACTATGGAGACTGAAACGGAGGGTAAATTACCTTGACGTCTTGGTCAAGAGAAGGGCTGACGGCACCCTAGGTCATGGAGTGTATCGGAAGACGACGCACACCGATCTATATTTGCACGCAGACAGCTGCGACCACCCTTCACAGAGGAATGGGGTACTTAAAACTCTAGTACATAGGGCGCGCACCTCAGGAATTGGAACATCTGAGAACTGTATTTCGAAAAATTGGGTACTCAGAGTGGCAGATTCAACGTGCTCTCCGCCCAACCACTGCAGCACAACCTGTTGAGATGGATGAAGTCACGAGGGAGGAGGTAGGCACTGCATTTATTCCATACACAGGCGCACTCTCGGGGGAAATCGCCCGCATTTTGAAGAAACACCGGGTCGGAACTGTGTTTTGTTCTCCGAATAAAACTCGTGCACTGGTGGGGAGCGCCAAAGATGAGCTCGGTTTGAGGAAGGACGGCGTGTACCAGTTTCCGTGTCAATGTGGGAAGTCGTATATTGGTCAGACGATGCGTACCGTCGAGGATCGATGCCGTGAACACCAGAGGCACACTCGACTGATGTATCCGAGCAAGTCGGCGGTCGCTGAACATTGTTTGTCGGAAAATCACGCTATGGAGTATGAACGCACGAGGATTCTGGTACAGACGTCGAGATACTGGGACAGCGTTGTTAGAGAGGCCATCGAAATTCGCACCAATGACGACCTCATAAACCGTGACTGTGGCTATAATCTTAGCAAGGCTTGGGAACCAGCGATTGGGTTAATCAAGAGTAAATCGAGCAAACGTATAGTTGTGACGACCACGGTTGACAGAGCCATCATACCGACGTCATCTCAGACGCCATCGCAATCTGTTCCACCGCGCGACCGTGGCGCGCGGGGCGCGCACAGCGGAGGGAGCGCGCCGCGGGCGGAGGGTATTTAAATCGGCCGCCGCCGCGACCGAACCCAGTTCCCTCTGAGCAGCCATAGCGTACGGATCTCCGTGCCGGCACGTTCACAGGAGTTCAGTCTGTCAGTTCACCTGATGATGGCGACATGTATGATCGCCGAAATATTGTGCCCGTTAGACACTGTAGACCGGCAGTACACCCGTGGATATTTGATTATCAAATACGCCGGGGAAACTCTAGAATCACAATAAAAGACATGTTCAGGAGGGAACTTAAATTCGAGTTCAAAGGATATCGTTGATACTGGTCGCTGATGACAGTGAACGTGAGGAAATTTGCATGATCTGCTGTATGGAGTGAACAGTCTAATGAGTACTGAATATGGATTGAGAAAATCGAAGAACGACGAAAGTAATGAGAAGCAGCAGAAATGAAAACGGCGAGAAACTTAGAATCTGGATTGATGGTTACGAAGTAGATGAAGTTCTACTACCTAGGCAGCAAAATAAGCAATGATGGAGGGAGCAAGGAGGACATCAAAAGCAGACTAGCACTGGCAAAAAGGGTATTCCTGGCCTAGGAAGTCTACTAGTATGAAACATAGGCCTTAATCTGAGAATGTACGTTTGGAGGATAGCATTGTGTGGTAGTGAAACGTGGACTGTGGGAAAACCGGAAGAAAAGAGAATCGAAGCATTTGAGATGTGGTGTTACAGACGAATGTTGAAAATTAAGTAGACTGGTAAGATAAGGAATGAGGAGATTCTAGGCAGAATCGGAGAGGAAAGAAAAAAAAAAGAAAACTTAGACAAGGTGAAGGGACAGGATGATATGACTTCTGTTGAGACATCAGGGAAAGACTTCCATGGTACTAGAGGGAGCTGTTGAAGGAAGAAACTGTAGATGGAGTCAGACAGTGAAATACATCCAGCAAATAACTGAGGACATAGGTTGACAGTGTTACTCTGAGGTAAACACGTTGGCACAAGAGAGGAATTCGGGGCGGGTTCCATCAAACCAATCAGAAGGCTGATGACGCAAAAAAAGAAAAGATCATCAAAATCCCGAACTGGTTGGAGGGCCCTGCGCATGATGCTCCACACGTTCACAGTTAGGGAGAGATCCACCGAACTTATTGGCAGGCACGTTGGCATCAAGGGCGCAAAACGGGGCGAAGAATGTCGTCAACGTATCACTGTGTTTTAACGGTGCCGCGGATGGCAGCCAGGAAATGAAACGGCATCGCACACCATCACTCCTGGTTGTCGGGCCGTATGGCGAGCACAGTCGGGTTGGTATATCTCACCGTTGTCTGGGGCGACACCACAAACGTCTTCGACTTCCAATCTCATTGGCTGGAGCAAAACTGTCTTCAGTGATGAGCCCCGCTTCGAAATGAACCGGGATGACCAGCGAGAACACTCAACTCCTCTGTCCATCAATGACAAGCCGAATAACTGCGTTCATAAGGGCTAGAGTGGACCTACGCATTATTAACTTGCTCAGTTTGTGAAGCTGTCTCTCCTGATAAACGATCCGGTTTTTCTGAAATAGTAATCATCTGTTTGGCTGTACATGTGCATCGCATCTATTGATTACCGCCCCATTCAGATAATTCCTTCGTAGTGTGTCTTTGATAGCAAGTGATGTATGTGCCAATTTTGGGAGAAATTCCTTCAGGCGTTATAGAGATATGCTGATATGCCGTGGTCTTCGCACCCCTAACGCCCCACCCCCCCCCTCCCTGGCCCACTCCCGTTGTTACCCTAAATCTAGGGGAGAAACGTCAAGCCAGCGAGGCTGCCACCAATAAGCCTAGAGCCATAGGAAACTATGAATTTGATATTGATATCTCGTATTTGGTACATGTCCGAAAGAAGAAACACTATTTTGTCCTGCAGCCATTATGAATAAAGACACAATGGAATTAATGACTTTACTTGCTAATGGGCATCGATTTACATCAATGGGGAAAGTTTAAAATTGTGCCGGGCCAAAATTCTAACCCTTATCTCCCGCTCACTAGGCAGATGCTGTGACCACTAAGTTATCTGGACACAGTGGCCATTGCAACTACGCGAACTACTCTAGCAGGCGTCCTGGGTTCTAATCCCGTCCGAAATAACTGGCACAACGTACATAATTGAGGCGAAGCTGGCCAACGATCACTTCAGTGCAGAACCATACCACACTCGAACTCTCACGGGAATCGGCGAAACGCCGCGAGTAATGAGGTTAATGCGCAGGGGCACTACATCAGTAGTGTGTGGTAGAAGTTGAGAATTTGGGTCTAACGGGAGGCGTGGTAGGGTAGTCCGTGCAGCTGCGATGACAACTGTGTCCGTATCGCTTAGTGGTCAGAACATCTGCCTAGTGAGCGGGAGACCCGGGTTCGTATTCTGGTTCGACACAAATGTTCAATTTTCCCCATAAATATAAATCAGTGCTCAGTAGCAGCTAAATGACTTTAGCATCTTCCACTAACGAACATGAGAAAACACAAACAGTACATTTTTTCAGACGTCTCATTTACCATACTCTTAAAAATTATTTGAAATAGGCTTGTAAAGCAATACTGAAATGCCCCTAATATGTACTGATTACGTTACTTTCAGGATAATTGAAAAATCAGATCATAATTATTCATGCAGGGTAGTCAGAAACAGTCTGAAAAGCTTGTAACGGTGTTGCAGGGTAGGTTGTGCTGAGAAATAATTATTAAGAAAAAAAATCGATACGTTGCGACGTTTCCGATATAATTGGCATCGAAGTTAGCCAATCAGCTAGCTGCGCATAAATTCAAGAGGCCTGCGAGAGACAGTATTCTTAGTTTGCTTTCGTCGAACCGAACAAACGTAGCTTTTGCTTACCTAGTTTAATTTACGTTATCCCAAAAAGGCACATTTTAACTGGTAATGAATATTTACACGATTAGTAGCTCACGAACTCACAGATCTCTGTGAGTTACCGCGTTGAATTTGTAAGCACAACGACTCCACTGAATAACGCCAACGCTATAAAAACCAAAAATGGCGCAGCGTATCGAATTTTTTTCTTAACGATTATTTCTCAGCACAATCTACACGCAAACAGTCTTACAAACTTTTCAGACCGTTTCTGACCAACCTGTGTAACAAGCTATAGTAAAGAAAATTTAATATTGTACATTCGCTACTATGTTGTTTACGGCGTTTAAAGATAATACTGCCGGCCGCAGTGGCCGATCGATTCTGGGCGCTTCAGTCCGGAACCGCGCGACTGCTACGGTCGCAGGTTAGAATCCTGCCTCGGGCATGGATGTGTGTGATGTCCTTATGTTAGTAAGGTTTAAGTAGTTCTAAGTTCTCGGGGACTGATGACCTCAGATGTTAAGTCCCATAGTGCTCAGAGGCATTTGAACCATTTGAAAGATAATATTGCGGCGCATCCAGTCCCCTCACAGAGCGGGAATATGCGTGGAGTGACCATTCAGATGTGCGGAACTGAATATTTGTCGTCTCATGTATAGGCTAAGTGAAATGGTTTTGTTGCGGCATAATGTTTTACCGTTTATTTGGAATATAATTACATAGCTACCACGAGCAGGTCTCGATCAAAAGTATCATGAATTTTGCACAAGTGTTTCACCGACACCTAAATAATTTGTATCCCGTATCTGATATGGACTTGACTTGAAGGTTTCAGGCCATAAATGCAAGGGCGTTTATTTGTGACAGGTTTCATAACTGAGATGGGATTATCAGCGCCATTTTTAATGTTAGTACTGCGCTTTATCGTCTTTCCGCATCTATGTTACTGTAAATTAGGCTGCGGCGGCATTGCGAAATTGCCTCCTTAACACCGTAGTAACTGTGTCCCGAGAAACATCGAATTTAGACTAAAGACTTGCAGCAAATTAACGATTTATTGCACTTTGAAACATTTTTAGGAACTAAATTCTCCTTGTTTATCTTTCTACATGTTTAATTTTCTTTCATCCCTAGGGAAGTTAAAATGTTAACTGGACATATTCATTCCCTATGTCATAGTAATGGTCTCATACTAGGCCTACTTTAAAATAAGCAAAATAGTTTGGAGAGGTAATAACTCGGACTCATTTATAAATTTTGTCTGTAGGGGGAAATTGCTCGAAATATGTATACTTTGAACACATTTACTGGTAGCATACTCCCACACTATAGAATTTATTTAGCCCTTGTTTCAGCTATATACAGCCATACGGTCACATAAAGTAGTCGTCGGGTTTTATACCTTCAGTGTACTGTGTTACAGTATTAAACAACACATAAAGCAGTTCTTACTAATGACTCATTCTATGGAAAGTGAAGATTTTCTTATATCTGTTACACTTCTTGTTGCTTTGTTTAGAGCCGGTTCTACAAACTCAGATTAGCAGCCGGTTAAGCTCTTATCTCGGAATAGCGCGGGAAACCCGTTGCACCTATACGGAAGAACTTCCAGCCGAAGTATAAACTCGGGATAACTTAACCGGTGAGTTTGGACTGGGTTAGCGAGTTTAAATGGAGAATAAGTTTCGAAGTTGGCTGAAATAGTGATAGAATCAGACAGTGGTGACGAGATCTTGCCAGAATTATTTGTTACAATGAGGAAGGAGGAGAAAGTGAGGCGTCGCCCGATTACTTTTAAACATATTTACATCTGGATTTCGTCCGTTGAAAGACGATATAATTCACCTTGTCGCCCTCCTACGTGAGAAACTGGAGCATATGACTGACAGGTGAGACTATTTATGTGTTTCCTAGCATGTAGTGTTTGTTTGTAACAATATGCATGTGACATCAATACTTTCTGAATGACGTACTGTCGTGTTACTTACATAAACTAGGTGCGTGTGATACGATTGCTGGGGTATTAGAAAGAACTACTTCGTTTTATGTTGTGTCGGCAGACTTGCCAACACTACGTACACTAATTGAAATAGGCGGCCAAGATGCACGCGCTAACTCACGAAGGATGGAGTGAGGTCTGAAACAGGAGACTTAATGAATGCTATAAAGAAAAGTACATATCTTCTGGACTACTTAACTTTTAATCCTTCCTTTGTATACATCGTTCTTGATGAGACATCTGGAGATTGTGGCGATACAAGTGAGGCTCTTTAAATACAAGCTATCTAAGGCTAATGGCGCCTTGCTAGGTCGTAGACATGAACTTAGCTGAAGGCTATTCTGTCTCTCGGCAAATGAGAGCAAAGGCTTCGTCCGTATAGTCGCTAGCAACGTCGTCGTACAACTGGGGCGAGTTCTCGTACGTCTCTCGAGACCTGCCGTGTGGTGGCGCTCGGTCTGCGATCACACGGTGGCGACACGCGGGTCCTACATGTACTAATGGACCGCGGCCGATTTAAGCTACCACCTAGCAAGTGTGGTGTCTGGCAGTGACACCACATTTTATTTATTAGACAGTGCCAGAATAGGCCTAATCAGTCGAGAAACCTCACCAATCTTGGGCGCTATTTGTATTAATACGTTTTCGGAATTCGATAACAGCATTATGATTGTTAATGTGCACCCGGATAGCTGAATGGTCAGCGTGCCGGACTACCGTCCTAAGGGGGCCGGGTCCGATTCCCGGCTGGGTCGGGGATTTTCTCCACTCAGGAACTGGGCGTTGTGTTGTCTTCATCATCATTTCATCCCCATCCGGCGTGCACGTCGCCCAATGTGGCGTCGAATGTAATAAGACCTGCACCAAGGCGGTCGGACCTGCCCCGTCAGGGGCGTCCCGGCCAATCATGCCAAACGCTCATTTCGATTTCATTTTTAATGTAACAAAAAGTTTATGAGAGCACTAATGTCCCGAGTTCACTCAGCCACATCACATCTGTAGCAGAAAATACTGTTGACTCTTCTCTCCCACTGGGGTAACTTTCCTAGTGAAGATATTAGGACCACAGTCCCATTAATGCTTCAGAGCAACAAAATTGTCTGCTACCTAGCATTATTGTTCCCATAAACACGAAACCTGTTCTTTACTCAAGCTAAGTTTAGCACAGTGTCGTTAATAGCAAAGTTAGTACTTTTTAAGAAAAATGCTGTAGAATATAGATGTGGGTTCTCAGTTATTAGTGCTACCCATACAAGGGCATCCATATTCATTCTAAAATGATAGTTATCTATGTATTATAAAAAACATAGGCACTAGCCATTCAGCTAACAAGAATCTTCGGTTATAGAAGCTACATAGTTATAACGGTGGAAGGAGACCGGGCAAGATATGTTTTTAAATTTCTCTTGGATTGTCACACAAATGCAATATTTTCTTTCTTTCAAAAATGACCTTGTTCCATTAGTGAACCAGCTATTACTTACATTTAGTGACTTTGCCTCTGGTGATCTGCTTCTGTCCATTGGAGACTTCATTGGTACTGGCAAGGCGACAGCCAGCAGAATTTTAAAAGGACGTGTATGGCAACTGACAACATGCACAAGAGACAGTTTTGTCAATTAAACTAAAATAAAATAAACAAATGCTTATGGATTAATATATTTTTATTCTGAAGTTATTTGTTTTAATTTTCTTTTCCTAATCCTAATTTTGAGATTTATCTTCTTTTTTTAAAAACCAATACAGTTCTTCCTCCCTTCTACTTTTGAAGCAGCAACATGTGCAATTATGCTAATTCTTTCACATTTCAGAATAGTTATTTTTATTATGAAAACAAAATCGATAGTTTTAAGCCGAGATGATTGTAGAAAACAAGGAGGAACGCTGTGAAGGTGTCACGTCTCCAGTTATTTCCCCTTCCCTCCCATATTACATGTAGCTTCTAGAGACGATTGCACATACCATAATTATGTATGAAAGACTTACCGTTCCTCAAACATTTAAGGTGAGATACTCTAACAACAGCTTCTAGTTTGGATATGTGACGTAGATACATTTCCACCACATCATTTAGGTTTTCCGTGATTTCCCTAAATGACTTAAGGCAGATTCCGGGATGCTTCTTTCGAAAAGGCACAACTTTCCTTCTTCATCTTTCCCTTTCTTAATCTGAGCGTGTGCTCCATATCTAATGACCTCGTTGTCGACGGGACGTTAAACACTAATTTCCTCCTGCTGCAATTGTTAGCATCTTATTCTTCACATAACCCTCCAGTATTAATAATCACCACGTCATAGAAACAGTAATTGTTTATCCCCAAGAACCGTAAAAGTGGATGCACAGATAGTGTTAAGTAACGCACCAAATGTCCTTTCTGCAGAGCACCCATTTTCTGCTAAAAAGAATTAATCGTACTAAGACGCAAATGCAACAGCAAGATAGCCAGTAACACCTCTCAGAAGTATGTCAAATCACTCTCAATGATACCTATGTTATCACAGTTCGTTGTAGACTCTGAACAGACTAGCTATTTCACAAAGCATTTTAGGTGCCTGCTTACAATTCATCATGTACCATATAGCCTTATTTGATGGGATATAATGTGACCTAGAAATATTGCATCTGAATAGAACTGTCTTTATTAAATAGGGTATTTTGCTGTACATAACTTTGAAGTTACACTACACGTATGGGCCACCACCGATCTGTAGGCTCTGTTAACTTTTCCGGGCATAATATTTACAAATTTCTTCCTGAAAAAAAATAATTCGTGGATATTCTGTCGGCCTGTGTAAAGTTGTTTCTGAATTGAAACTTGCATAATTTTCCGACGCTTTACTCGGAAATTTAGAAAGCTATCGTACTGGTCGAACAACAAACCTGATCCTTCAACTAATTTCAAGATAGATCGTTATGTTTACATGCAAGTACCTTACAGGCTGCACTAAATCTTTTGTACTCTTTTTTTCCATCACATCAGACGGCATCAGTTTTCGTTTTCTCAACTATTCTCTTGAAATCATTTACAGCATCGACCAGCTTCTAAATATCCTCAAGCGAATAGTTTTGCGATCGATCTGGAACGCTTATCGCCCATGTTAAACATGCTAATTGAGCAGACGTCATCTAAATGAATATGAAATACCGTACGCGAAAATACAAGTGGACGGGAATGCTATTCCAGGAATAACTAAATGGAGAATAAAATGACGTCGTACAACGTGCACTCCGTGTTAACCCATGGTTAGCCTATTAGTCGGTTGGCTATCCTTAGATTTATCCCAAGATTGTACAACAGGCCCTTAGTGGCAAATCAACACAGCTTACATTATCAGACCTTCGCTGAGTATTGTGTCATATATTGATCTAGCTGTTTTTCATTTTACATTAATACGTCAGTGTCAACTGTAGAAATGGTACGTCCATAATCTTGGAATGATGCTATTATGGTAACTATCATATCTTTTTGGTACTTACCTATCAAGTGGAACTTTTCCTCCGTTGACAAATTACGCTTTGCGCCCTTAGCTGCAACAATTGAGCAACTTTGCTGTTAATAATGAACAAATTTGTTAAAACAGAGTCAAGAGGCAGAATTTTGAGGTTTAGGTCTTAGAGCAAAATATAAAGAACAGTGTCATTCCACCGACACGTGCCTTTCAGTTTAACGTTGGCCACATCCGCAGTACACCATGCTCACTCCACAGATATTCCTACTCTATGAATTCCCTGCGCGTAACAATACATATACACTCCTGGAAATGGAAAAAAGAACACATTGACACCGGTGTGTCAGACCCACCATACTTGCTCCGGACACTGCGAGAGGGGTGTACAAGCAATGATCACACGCACGGCACAGCGGACACACCAGGAACCGCGGTGTTGGCCGTCGAATGGCGCTAGCTGCGCAGCATTTGTGCACCGCCGCCGTCAGTGTCAGCCAGTTTGCCGTGGCATACGGAGCTCCATCGCAGTCTTTAACACTGGTAGCATGCCGCGACAGCGTGGACGTGAACCGTATGTGCAGTTGACGGACTTTGAGCGAGGGCGTATAGTGGGCATGCGGGAGGCCGGGTGGACGTACCGCCGAATTGCTCAACACGTGGGGCGTGAGGTCTCCACAGTACATCGATGTTGTCGCCAGTGGTCGGCGGAAGGTGCACGTGCCCGTCGACCTGGGACCGGACCGCAGCGACGCACGGATGCACGCCAAGACCGTAGGATCCTACGCAGTGCCGTAGGGGACCGCACCGCCTCCTCCCAGCAAATTAGGGACACTGTTGCTCCTGGGGTATCGGCGAGGACCATTCGCAACCGTCTCCATGAAGCTGGGCTACGGTCCCGCACACCGTTAGGCCGTCTTCCGCTCACGCCCCAACATCGTGCAGCCCGCCTCCAGTGGTGTCGCAACAGGCGTGAATGGAGGGACGAATGGAGACGTGTCGTCTTCAGCGATGAGAGTCGCTTCTGCCTTGGTGCCAATGATGGTCGTATGCGTGTTTGGCGCCGTGCAGCTGAGCGCCACAATTAGGACTGCAAACGACCGAGGCACACAGGGCCAACACCCGGCATCATGGTGTGGGGAGCGATCTCCTACACTGGCCGTACACCACTGGTGATCGTCGAGGGGACACTGAATAGTGCACGGTACATCCAAACCGTCATCGAACCCATCGTTCTACCATTCCTAGACCGGAAAGGGAACTTGCTGTTCCAACAGGACAATGCACGTCCGCATGTATCCCGTGCCACCCAACGTGCTCTAGAAGGTGTAAGTCAACTACCCTGGCCAGCAAGATCTCCGGATCTGTCCCCCATTGAGCATGTTTGGGACTGGATGAAGCGTCGTCTCACGCGGTCTGCACGTCCAGCACGAACGCTGGTCCAACTGAGGCGCCAGGTGGAAATGGCATGGCAAGCCGTTCCACAGGACTACATCCAGCATCTCTACGATCGTCTCCATGGGAGAATAGCAGCCTGCATTGCTGCGAAAGGTGGATATACACTGTACTAGTGCCGACATTGTGCATGCTCTGTTGCCTGTGTCTATGTGCCTGTGGTTCTGTCAGTGTGATCATGTGATGTATCTGACCCCAGGAATGTGTCAATAAAGTTTCCCCTTCCTGGGACAATGAATTCACGGTGTTCTTATTTCAATTTCCAGGAGTGTATTAGATATAGAATATATATTACATATAGAATGATTGTTAATAATATTAGCCACTTATTTACATGACTATGTGAAAGTTAAGATATATCTCTCGAAAGTTTTTTAAAATCTTTTCATTCTTCATTCCAAGGAGTAGAGTGGCCTCTTCGAGATCCGACCCATTAGAGAGCCGCGGTTCTATTGAGCCAACAATCAAGCAGGCTGACAGTGGGGAAGTTGGAGATCCAGACTGGGGATAAATGTGAGGGCTTACACTTCGGTATTTACCTTAGAGCCAAAGAAAAGCCTCACGAGAATCTTGTTCGAAACCAAGGGATTTGTATCGCATTAATTTACTTCTACGACATCATCCTTCGCTATGGGCGGTGTCCCAGGCTACTTTTAAAGCGTTGTGTATGTGTGAAGTGTTTATGTGTTGTATATGTGTGTATGTGTTACTGAACCGAGTGAAATGATGTGTGTAGAGAGATCAAAAGGATGGCAAATGTTTGTTTACTTGCTTTTCAGCTGAGAGAAAAATTTAATTATGCACTGTACTGCAACGTAATACAGCGATGACTTTAAATATGAACAACTTCTGTGATAGTTCATTTTACTTTGCTAAGAAATATCAGTTTGTACAGCTTTAAAGGATCTAAGTCTTTTCAAAAAATTCCAGTTACGATTTCGGCGATTGTCTTTCAATTATTGCTGCTGTGTCTTTGTACAAAAGTCTATATTTCACAGAAACGGTACTTTTTTATGCACTATAGAAATGAAAGTATGGGAAACGAATAATATATATATTTTCAATGAAAAGCAATATTACAGATGTTTGGTACCTCTCTTGCTCAGTGGCTAGCTCCTTACAATCATTCGGAAGTTCAGTTGTAACATAAGCGGAGAAGAAAGTTAGCAGTAATAGTAATAAAGCATAAACGCATTACAATTTCATAGTATACACCAACATTTGCTGTCGTTATAAATAATATTTATGTCATTGACACATGTTCTCGCTGGTAGGCAATTTATGAAGTCCTTACATAAAGTCATACGATTTTATGAGGTTAGTTGAAAACAGCCATTTTTCTGTACAGGAGTGACGCCACATAGACATTTGTAGTTATATTTGTGCAAAATAAAAAGATACGCTGGTCACTACTTTAGGCGTATGTTATTCCCACTCTTCTCTTCCAAAAGCAAAATCTAGCTCAAATTGAAGACTCATTAAAAACCTGCTTAAACGGACAATGACCTTCTCTTTCTAAATAACTGTATTTCATCAGTCTGCAAAGTCTGCGGGTTCTGAAATATCAGTATGCTTCAGGTCTTGTCATATTGATCGTATGTATAGCTTCTAGCAAGACAAGAACTCGACTGTCCATTATTGCAATTCTAACGGGATGAATGGCGATTATTCTCTTCACAGAGGCTTTTAACAACGTTAACAATGATGGCCAGTGAGTGTGGTAGTCAGCTTTATTCTGCAGTTTCCGTGTCGTCTTTCTGTTAGCTAATCTTCAGCTGCTGTGATTCGGTGGTTGGCACAGAGGCCAGCAGACGACACCTCGAGCACGAGCGTCGCTGTACCAGTAGCTCCTCATGCACACACGCTCTGCTGACTAGCGGCGTCGTTCCACGGAATACATGTGCAACATTTGAAATACAACCAAGTCTTAACAAATAAAAATTTTAAATGATGAATATATTCATTAGGAGTAAGAAACCTAATCTCACAGAAAAAAGAATCATTAACAAATCCCAACTACAGGGTGTTTCAAAAATGACCGGTATATTTGAAACGGCAATAAAAACTAAACGATCAGCGATAGAAATACACCGTTTGTTGCAATATGCTTGGGACAACAGTACATTTTCAGGCGGACAAACTTTCGAAATTACAGTAGTTACAATTTTCAACAACAGATGGCGCTGCAAGTGATGTGAAATAGAAGACAACGCAGTCTGTGGGTGCGCCATTCTGTACGTCGTCTTTCTGCTGTAAGCGTGAGCTGTTCACAACGTGCAAGTGTGCTGTAGACAACATGGTTTATTCCTTAGAACAGAGGATTTTTCTGGTGTTGGAATTCCACCGCCTAGAACACAGTGTTGTTGCAACAAGACGAAGTTTTCAACGGAGGTTTAATGTAACCAAAGGACCGAAAAGCGATACAATAAAGGATCTGTTTGAAAAATTTCAACGGACTGGGAACGTGACGGATGAACGTGCTGGAAAGGTAGGGCGACCGCGTACGGCAACCACAGAGGGCAACGCGCAGCTAGTGCAGCAGGTGATCCAACAGCGGCCTCGGGTTTCCGTTCGCCGTGTTGCAGCTGCGGTCCAAATGACGCCAACGTCCACGTATCGTCTCATGCGCCAGAGTTTACACCTCTATCTATACAAAATTCAAACGCGGCAACCCCTCAGCGCCGCTACCATTGCTGCACGAGAGTCATTCGCTAACGATATAGTGCACAGGATTGATGACGGCGATATGCATGTGGGCAGCATTTGGTTTACTGACGAAGCTTATTTTTACCTGGACGGCTTCGTCAATAAACAGAACTGGCAAATATGGGGAACCGAAAAGCCCCATGTTGCAGTCCCATCGTCCCTGCATCCTCAAAAAGTACTGGTCTGGGCCGCCATTTCTTCCAAAGGAATCATTGGCCCATTTTTCAGATCCGAAACGATTACTGCATCACGCTATGTGGACATTCTTCGTGAATTTGTGGCGGTACAAACTGCCTTAGACGACACTGCGAACTCTTCGTGGTTTATGCAAGATGGTGCCCGGCCACATCGCACGGCCGACGTCTTTAATTTCCTGAATGAATATTTCGATGATCGTGTGATTGCTTTGGGCTATCCGAAACATACAGGAGGCGGCGTGGATTGGCCTCCCTATTCGCCAGACATGAACCCCTGTGACTTCTTTCTGTGGGGACACTTGAAAGACCAGGTGTACCGCCAGAATCCAGAAACAATTGAACAGCTGAAGCAGTACATGTGAAGCCATTCCGCCAGACACGTTGTCAAAGGTTTCGGGTAATTTCATTCAGAGACTACGCCATATTATTGCTACGCATGGTGGATATGTGGAAAATATCGTACTATAGAGTTTCCCAGACCGCAGCGCCATCTGTTGTTGAAAATTGTAACTACTGTAATTTCGAAAGTTTGTCTGCCTGAAAATGTACTGTTGTCCCAAGCATATTGCAACAAACGGTGTATTTCTATCGCTGCTCGTTTAGTTTTTATTGCCGTTTCAAATATACCGGTCATTTTTGAAACACCCTGTATATGCGCAAGTTCTGTCGAGGCTCAATGAGAACAAAATACTCATCACCACAAGGTAAAGGACGTTACCAAGAAAACAAGGCGAGGGTTTGAGCCTTCTTCACTTGGCACGCGAGCAATTCAGAAATAAACAGATTGCGTGAGATTTAGAGGAGAGACCGTCGGGTCATGGAGATCGTCTACAGGAAAGGTTACGAACATCTCGTCGATGGCGAAATCATACGAGACAGTGGTCGAGGTTGGATCGTATGTCGCAGAACGTCCAGAGTCTTTTCAAAGGAAATATCTCGGTATATATCCTAATGGATTTAGAGATATTATAGAAACCTTAAAACTTGGTGATTTTAATCCCATTCTTCCAGAATGACCACTGTCTTAAAGCACCGCTCGCTCGATCACGTGTAGGTAAGCAAGTCTATGCTCAGAAGTACACCAGTTGCTCGCCCTGTGGTACGGCTGGTTCAATGATTCAAATGGCTCTGAGCACTATGGGACTTAACAGCTAAGGTCATCAGTCCCCTAGAACTTAGAACTACTTAAACCTAACTAACCAACGGACATCACACACACCCATGCCCGAGGCAGGATTCGAACCTGCGACCGTAGCGGTAGCGCGGTTTTCGCGACTGAAGCGCCTAGAAACACTCGGCCACAACGGCCGGCGATACGGCTGGTTGTGCATGATTTGTCCCACATTTAATTCAATAGTGTGTCATCAACTTCACGGGTTGTGGTGCCTCTTTGAAAACATGCTAGGAATTACTTTATTTAACTTGTTCCCCGGTGGCACTGAACATATCTTCAATAACTCGGACTTCTAACGTCTAGGGAAGAAGACAGTTGAAATATGATACTTCTTACATAATATGTTTAGTTACGTCTTGAAGTATGTACATGTCAAGTGAATTAAAAGTGTAATCACCGTATTGTGAAAAAAGTATCACGTCCATGAGCAGACAGTTTTCCATTTGCTGGCTACATAATGGCATTAGCTATCTGATTTATCAGAGTCGGCATAATTGATACTTGACTCGAGTTTGTTTCATTTTCGTACGGAAATTATATGTTCCATCAGACGGCAATGTATTCAAAATGTTATCACTTCATTAACCACTATCATTCTACACTGAGGTGACAAAAGCCATGGGATATCTCCTAATGTCATGTCGAAGTTCATTTTTCCCGGCGTAATGCAGCAACTCGATGTGGCACGGGCTCAAGAAGTCGTTGGAAGTTCTCCGCAGAACTACTCAGCCGTGCCGTCTCTACAGCCGTCCACAGTTACCAAACCGTTGCCTGTGCAGGATTTTGTGCACGAACTGATCCCTCGATTATGTCCCGTAAATATTCTGTGGGAGTCATGTCGCGCAACCTCGGTGGCCATATCATTAGCTTGAGTTGTCCAGAATGTTCTCCAGGCCAATCGCGACACTTGCGGCCCGTTGACATGATGCATTTTTATACACAAAAATCCAATTGTTGTTTGAGAACATGAAATCCATGAATGGTTGCCATTAGTCTCCAAGTAGCCGAACATAACCATTAACAGTCAGTTATCGGTTCAGTTGGACCAGAGGACCCAGTTGTTGAGGTCATCAGTCCGCTAGAACTTAGACATACTTAAACCTAACTAACCTAAGGACATCACACACAGCCATGCCCGACGCAGGATTCGAACCTGCGACCGTAGCGGTCGCGTGGTTCCAGATTGTAGCGCCTAGAACCGCTCGGCCACCCCTGCCGGCATGTGAACACAGCCGCAGTCTGTTTGCACAGTAGCTTGCTGACGACTTGGGTCCATCGCCGTGAGGTCTGCGTCACATTCGAAGCCTGCTATCACCTCTATCAACTGAAATTAGGACCACGGCCTTCCAGTTGTAATGTCTCTTGCAGCGGTCTCTCCGCAATATTTTCAGAAATTTTATAAATTATGTAACTCAGTACGTATCTCGAAATATCTCTTATTATCTTACCGATTCCTAAACTTTAATATACGATGATTATCAATGCAAAGTAGTTTCAAGCCCTATTATTCCTTGGAGCGTCCATTTACTCCATGGGATAGCTTCTCTGCTATCTATGTTTTCTCTTACGAAAAGAATGCGGATTAGCGGTGAAAGGAGGATGTATATGTATGTATTGTTGAGCTAGTCGCCATCTTGATGAGATTCTGTATGAGAAGGAATTTAATACATGAACTAAACTAAAGTAAGTGTGTTCGCGTATTATTTAACTGATTATTATTGACAGTGTCTGCTTACTACGCTGTGTCGCACGGGATCGGTGGGGAACGTCTGATTTACACTGGACGAACCTGCCGTTTTGTATGCTCAAGATATCCAGTTACTTCAAATAAATAGGCTAACACGGTCTTACCAGCAGATCTCCGGTCTTCCCCATGTGATCACCGAAAGTTAATAATTATTACAAATGTTTTCAGGAGATCGACTGACAATTTTCGTCGCACCGAGACTTCGAAATTGCTTCACTGCCTTATGGAATTTAAGTTAAGCTCAATTTAATCAGGATAGAACAGTATTGAACTGTGTGAATGTGATAAGCCTGCTTTGTGAATGAAAATTCCCTTAACTTACGCATGTTTTTACTATCCTGATCAGTGAAGCTAAATCAGGCCGGTGTGAGAGAGGTTTTTAAATTTTTTGAATACCACAAAAAAAAATTAAACAGTCTTCTAGGATCCAACCGATATGGCCACGAGCCCAGGAGAGGAGCTGCAGGCGTGGAGGTCATGCTGTTAGCAATGACACTCGCGTCGGTCGTCTGCTGACGTGGCTCATTAACGCAAAATTTCGTCGCATTGTCCTAAAGAACACGTTCGTCATACGTTCGACACTGATTTATGCCGTTATTTCACGCAGTATTGCTTGGCTGCGAGCGCCGACAAATCTACGCAAACGCCGCTGCTCTTGCTCGTTGAGTGAAAGCCGCCGGTCACTGCCTTGTCCATGGTGAGAGTTAAATTTGGTATTCACGGCGCACTGTTGACATTGTGAATCTCCGAATTCACTCATGATTTCTGAAATCGAATGTCTCATGCCTCCAGCTGCAACTACCATTCCGCGTTCAGTGTCTGTTAAGTCTTGTCCTGCTGTCATACTTACGTTGGGAACCTTTTCGTGTGAATCACTTGAGTACAAATGACATCTTCGCCAATGCACTGCCCTTTCAAAGCGTGTGTATAGAGTACTACCACCGTCTGTATATGGGCATTTCGCTAAATGGTAAGAAGGAAACGTAGACTATATTTGCAATCACCGTGTTATGAAATAAACACGAGACCCATGAGCAGACAATTTTCGACTTTCTGGCTACAGAAAGGCATTCGCTATTTGATTTAGCGAATTCGAAATATTTACCGCTTGACTTGATTTTGTTTTCGTATGAAAGTATGTGTTCCACCACTTCAGTAACCACTATCACTGTCATTTTGGAATACAACTTGTCTGCAAATATTAACGAAAACTAGACTTTTCAAAAATGTTATTCCTGTATATGCTTCCTGACTGTTTAACTTCAGCTAAATTAACATCCACCTCTAGAACAAATCTTGATAGTCGTATTTCAAACATATCTGAGACTCTACTACAGAAACGTTGAAAAGGAATTACGTTTCTTCGAGCATCTTGCTCAAAAAGATAGGGCCTCAATTCTAAAATGAATTATTACGCTGACACAAACAGAAGACGGAGACTTTGAGTTATATAAACAAACTGTCTTGTAACAAGCGCAGCCGTTCTTCCCGGTACTTCTAAGGGCAGCATCTTTCCTGCTAGCTTGTTGATACTAAAGGTCCTTGAGGTCATCAGAAGAGCGAAAGGAAAGTATTTGGCAACACTACGGAAAAGAGTGGATATACCAAGCAGGGATGTGATGTTAGACTCCTAACAGAATGACGTCTCACTATAACTGTGCTTTTCATCGCAGGATTGCTAAAAGGAAAACTGAAGCTCACAATGGTACATCCAAGGGGAACCGCTACGAAAATTAAACTGATCATATCATATCAAATGTTGAACTTTAAAGCGCCAGTACATCACACTAATATTTCGAAAAATAATGAGATTTACATAACAAAAAAACTTTTTCTCACACAGATCAATGATCTAACGTTTATTTAATTATTATTACGACGTGGGAACACATGTTTCAATAAATACCGTGGAAGTCATTGACCTTACATTTATTCGCATGCAAATATATAAAACGGCATACTAAGCTTATGGGTATCTGCTGGAGGCAGTACTGTTCCAGCAATAAAAGAACACTCATCCACGTGTCTCACTAAAGTTTTAGGGTAGTTTCCTACCGTTCCGACTCCACAGTATTCTCAGCAAGGACATTTCTTGTTCTGGGCCACTGTGGCAAAATAGAAAACCACCGTAGGTGACTAGCGGATCTCCTAGCTGTCGTAAATATGGAAGCGGACTCCTTACATATACGACACTTAAATACGAAGACAAAACTTCCAGAAGTGACGAAATTGAAATTAAATTCGAGATTTTAAAATCACCCTATAAGTTTAACAAATCTCAGTGTTGCCCAATTCCTCAAATTACATGAAGAGATCATCAGCGCCGTCTTTTTGTACAAAGACAGCGCATGACATAACAGTTAACCTGCTAGCAGGACGATAAAATATGTATTCCGCACAACTGAGATTATTTAATGATGAGAACATACTGTTACAAGGTCCCGTATTTTCAATCATACCCATATTTTACCTTGTTACTTTCGGACCAGACTCCTTACTATTATGACTGCCAACATGTTTTGCGTAACTTGTGATGTAAGCGTTCGAATGGGGAAATTAATTGACTGGGAAATCTGCAAACAATCAGGATTGCCGAATTTGAGGGCCACACTTTAGACGTCCATGCCAGTAGACGGCCAAAAACAGACGGAACGCGGCTATATTGCAAGAACAATGGATTTTGAATATATAAGGAGGAAAGCCTCAGAACTTACTAGAACAGCGACTTAGGATGATTCTTGCAGAGAAGAAAAGGATACAACGATGTCACCAGCTTAATTAGTCAGAGTGGATTGTGGCAGATTAACAGCTCAGAGTTGGTGTTTAACTTACCCATAGTAAACGCCACGTACGCTAAATCCACTCCAAACTGTAAAATTTTTTATCTTTAAACTACGTGGTGATTGAAACACGGAAACCTCGAAGACAGGGAAGATGCTTACAGCTTCGGCTGATGAAATTAATACAGTGTATAGACACGAGAGTGCTCTGGGAAACACTTCATACAGTTTATGGACAATAATTTTCTGTTCTTCTCCCATAGAATACGTGGTAACTGCTGTAAATTAAGTGTCGAACATATGTGGAGTAATAAAAAGATGAGCTCAGACTTTCAGTATATCTTCCTCACACTAAAAGGAATTACGTTACTTGGACATAGACCCGGATAAGAATTATTTCTGTGCGAGAAATCGTTTCCTGCATCGCTTCACTGTACGTTATGCATGGGGATCGCTTAGGCACAGATCGAACCAACATACCTTACGAAACTCCCACTTTCTTGCAATATTCTACATCTACATCTACATGGATACTCTGCAAATCACATTTAAGTGCCTGCTCTGTAGCACACTTCCAGTGCTTTCTGTTTAATTTCACAGAAATACGAGTAATTTTGAATTTAACTCCGGTATTTGCTAGAGTCGGCGTGCGACTCATTTCTTCGCCTTACGTGCATGCAACATGAACTATGTAATTGGACATGACTGTTGACAAGTGTTCGTCACGGACATAGGTGGAAATTTCATGTTATGAGAGCGAAGCAGCCGTGTGTGATATCGGTGAAATAGTCGACTTACGGCGGTGACAGTAATATCTCTGAACTCCCGAGCCTTAGGCTAAGTTGTAGGGCAGTTAGTAGTCGAGTGTTCGACATGAAGTAAGCTGTCAGAACTTTTAGAGAGGTGCATATTGGAAGATGATTTTCCTGAAGAAAATTGTTAGGAATTATTAATCTGATGGAAGCACTTACAGTCGCAGTATTTATGTAACACAGAGATTGGATTTTCATTATGGATATGTTTTTAAGGTAACAACTTTTGCTGGAGTGTACTGATAATGTTATAGATTCTTGGGACAGTTCACCTACCCACCTCTGTGTAGGTCATTTCAGTTTAATTCATTTCAATTTGCATAATTGTAAAAGCATTGCCCTGTTAGAAAGTGAAGTTTTTGGTTTTCTGTGAGTTTTATGTTGTTGTGAAATCAGAGTTTAAAATTCAGCGTTGTCATAGTGAACGGATTAGTATTTCCATTTCAAGTAAGAAGTTTTCTTAGTATAAGAAAATCATCCCAATCACTCACCCAGTAGTTTAATTTTACTTTATCATATTTCAGTTGGCGCAATTTCTTCATCCTGTGCTGTTGCTGCTGATTATACTGTAACTTTTCAGGTACATTCCGTTCATATTTTGTTGGTTCTTTCGTTTCTCATCTCTTGTGACCACTGCGCAAATTCTAAGCATCTTGTTTGTAATTCAGATTTTTAATGGGTCAATGAACAGGGTGTGTTTCAATTCATTTTGGCAGTGCCCAGCTTGTTTTTGGTAGTGGTTTTATAGTAACAGTTTCGATTTAATTTCCTACACAGTGAGCGTCACTTAGTTTTGTCTTTATGTAAATGTGTGCACTCAGACACGCTGCCCGCAATAGTCACTTCAGTTCAACCTTTTTATAACTGAGGATAGTACATTCAGTTTTGAGTAAAAAGCAGGCAAACATTTTAATTCTCATGAACGAACGAATGATCGCGTCAGAAGAAATAACTTTCACCCCTTGGATATTTTTGTTAGCTTCCTATAATGGCTTTGCTGTTTAAAGTTTGCATTGAAAGAGATTTCCAGGACTAAGACACGCACAGGATCAATCGATTAGCATCATAGGGAACATAAAATGTTTAATCCTCCTGTTTGTGACTGGAAGCCTCCTGTTTCTGCCTATAAAGACGAGGAAACCGTAACTGGAGAAGTCAGTTCTTCATGCAACTGAAGATGAACCTAGCATCAGCTCACGAAAAGTAGATGTAACAAGTTTGCAGCAAGTAATGTTGACCATTTGATTGACGGGTATGGGGTACAAGAAAACCTGCTTTGTCCATACTATCGCCGGCAGGAGTGGCCGAGCGGTTCTAGGCGCTACAGTCTGGAACCGCCTGACCGCTACGTTCGCAGGTTCGAATCCTGCCTCGGGCATTGATGTGTGTGATGTCCTTAGGTTAGTTAGGTTTAAGTAGTTCTAAGTTCTAGGGGACTGATGACCTCAAAAGTTCAGTCCCATAGTGCACAGAGCCATTTGAACCATTTGTCCATACTATCAGCAGCAAGGCTTACCAAACCAGGGGAAGGAGAAGGCATGTGCCTCTCCCTATCCCCTCCCCCTTACCTTCTCCTAGGGACATAATGGTCTTCGAAAACCGAGCTCACACACTTCTCCCCCACACAGACAGTATGTTTGAAAAAAGCCACATTTAATGAAAACTGACTACATTTACATCTATACACTGCAAGCCACCTTGCTGACTAGTTCCTAATGTACGCAGATCCATTTGTCCTGAAATCTGAAAAGTACAATGACGGGAAAAAACAGCAGCACCAAAAAGTAATTGATATAGAGTAAGGAAATTTTGGGAATGCATTGGTCTAGGTATTATATTTGAGTGATTAACATTGCAAGATCACAGGTTAATATAAGCACGGCATAAGCCATTCCAAATGTGAAGTTGTGGTACGTTAATAACCGGTATAGCTACCAGAATGTTAAATGAAAGCATGCAGTGTGTCGTCAGTTTTTGGGTTGGAGTTCCATGTCTGTTGCACTTCGTCGGTCAATACACGAACAGTTAATGCTGTTTTTGGATGACGCTGGAGTTGTCGCATCATGTTCCACATGTGCTCGGTTCGAGACACATCTGCTGTTTGAGCAGGCCAAGGCAACATGTCGACACTCCGTAGAGAATGTTGGGTTACAACAGCGGCATGTGGGTGAGCGTTATCCGGTTCAAAAACATCCACTGGAATGCCGTTTATGAATGACACTGCAACAGGTTGAGTCACCTGATCGACATTCAAGTTTGCAGTCATGGTGCATGGGATCACCACGAGAGTGCTCATTCTGTCATATGAATTCGCATCCCAGTACATAACTGCAGGTGTAGGCCAACTGTGTCTAGCACATAACCAAGTTGGTTGCATGACCTCAACTGGCTTAGTTCCAACCGACCCACGGCCTTCAATGGCACCGAGGAAGAATCAGCTTTCATCAGACAACACAACAAACCTCCACCATGCCCTTAATGAGGTCTCGCTTGACACCACTGAAGTCGCAGACGGCTGTGGTTTAGGGTCATTGCAATACGCGCTACAGCGTGTCTGGCTCGGAGCTGTCCTTGAAGTAACCGATTTGTAGCAGTTCGTTGTGTCACTGTGGTGCCAAGTGCTGCTCTAACTGCTTCTGCAGATGCAGTGCTATGCGCCAGAGCCATACGCGAAACACGATGGACTTCCCTATTGGTAGAGCCACGTGGCCGTCTGGAGCCCGGTCTTATTGCGACTGTTCGTTATAGTGGCCACCGCTGCCACGTATTATATAGAGTGGCTACATTCCTGCCAATTGTTTCTGCAATATCGCAGGGGGATCACCCAGATTCTCGTAGCCATATTTCACTATCTCAGTCAAACGCAGTGCGGGGATGATGGCGCCTTTATTGCCTTAAAGACATTCTTGACTAACAGCACCTCACCAAGTCCAGTCTCAAAGGTAACTAACGGTCGGATTTAAAGCAAATGTGAGTTTCATCCTCATAATGGTTCTACTACCGCCACTCTTATGCGAAATCTGAATAGACATTATCTTAAGATGTGGAAAGATGCCTATCAACTTTCGTTTATCTCTCAGAAATCTTTCTTGGTGCTGCAATTTCTTTTTTTCCGTCAGTGTATTACGCCATCGCCAGTACTATCTCTGCAGCAGAAAATGTCAGATGACTCTGAGGTCCAAACGTTCCAGTAGCATCGAACTTTGGTTGGTTGGTTGTTGTGGGGAAGGAGACCAGACAGCGAGGTCATCGGTCTCATCGGATTAGGGAAGGATGGGGAAGGAAGTCGGCCGTGCCCTTTGAAAGGAACCATCCCGGCATTTACCTGGAGCGATTTAGGGAAATCACGGAAAACCTAAATCAGGATGGCCGGACGCGGGATTGAACCGTCGTCCTCCCGAATGCGAGTCCAGTGTCTAACCACTGCGTCGAACTTTGAAATCATGCTCTCGTGTTACCTGTTTATGCCGAAAACTTGTAGACATGCTCATATAGCAAGGACACTCCTGGAAATGGAAAAAAGAACACATTGACACCGGTGTGTCAGACCCACCATACTTGCTCCGGACACTGCGAGAGGGGTGTACAAGCAATGATCACACGCACGGCACAGCGGACACACCAGGAACCGCGGTGTTGGCCGTCGAATGGCGCTAGCTGCGCAGCATTTGTGCACCGCCGCCGTCAGTGTCAGCCAGTTTGCCGTGGCATACGGAGCTCCATCGCAGTCTTTAACACTGGTAGCATGCCGCGACAGCGTGGACGTGAACCGTATGTGCAGTTGACGGACTTTGAGCGAGGGCGTATAGTGGGCATGCGGGAGGCCGGGTGGACGTACCGCCGAATTGCTCAACACGTGGGGCGTGAGGTCTCCACAGTACATCGATGTTGTCGCCAGTGGTCGGCGGAAGGTGCACGTGCCCGTCGACCTGGGACCGGACCGCAGCGACGCACGGATGCACGCCAAGACCGTAGGATCCTACGCAGTGCCGTAGGGGACCGCACCGCCACTTCCCAGCAAATTAGGGACACTGTTGCTCCTGGGGTATCGGCGAGGACCATTCGCAACCGTCTCCATGAAGCTGGGCTACGGTCCCGCACACCGTTAGGCCGTCTTCCGCTCACGCCCCAACATCGTGCAGCCCGCCTCCAGTGGTGTCGCGACAGGCGTGAACGGACGAATGGAGACGTGTCGTCTTCAGCGATGAGAGTCGCTTCTGCCTTGGTGCCAATGATGGTCGTATGCGTGTTTGGCGCCATGCAGGTGAGCGCCACAATCAGGACTGCATACGACCGAGGCACACAGGGCCAACACCCGGCATCATGGTGTGGGGAGCGATCTCCTACACTGGCCGTACACCACTGGTGATCGTCGAGGGGACACTGAATAGTGCACGGTACATCCAAACCGTCATCGAACCCATCGTTCTACCATTCCTAGACCGGCAAGGGAACTTGCTGTTCCAACAGGACAATGCACGTCCGCATGTATCCCGTGCCACCCAACGTGCTCTAGAAGGTGTAAGTCAACTACCCTGGCCAGTAAGATCTCCGGATCTGTCCCCCATTGAGCATGTTTGGGACTGGATGAAGCGTCGTCTCACGCGGTCCGCACGTCCAGCACGAACGCTGGTCCAACTCAGGCGCCAGGTGGAAATGGCATGGCAAGCCGTTCCACAGGACTACATCCAGCATCTCTACGATCGTCTCCATGGGAGAATAGCAGCCTGCATTGCTGCGAAAGGTGGATATACACTGTACTAGTGCCGACATTGTGCATGCTCTGTTGCCTGTGTCTATGTGCCTGTGGTTCTGTCAGTGTGATCATGTGATGTATCTGACCCCAGGAATGTGTCAATAAAGTTTCCCCTTCCTGGGACAATGAATTCACGGTGTTCTTATTTCAATTTCCAGGAGTGTATTTAGAATTATATGAGCCTCACCAGTGTCACAGCAGAATAATTTGCTCTGTCAGTTAAGTACATTGTGGATAGTAGACACTTATCGCAGAGCAGTAGTGTTAGTATGTTAAGTGATTCATAAATACAGGTTCTTATTTTTCAATTAATCATCCTCTTTTCTTCGAGATTTATTACTGATCATGCATACATCCACTCATCCAGGCAGAAAAGGTGTTGTGTACATAGTTCCGCGTAGTCAGCGCGTACACAACTTTCCCAATAGAGCGCGCCCCGCTAAGCACAACAGCGCAGGCGCAGCACTCGTCCGTCTCCGCACTACGAGATGGCGCTGTCTTAGAGACGGACCAAATTCTGCTTCCGCCGATCCGCGTATTAATATGTAACGCAGCCAATGAGATTGCTGCTAACGTAGAACGTTTTCTCCTCGCGGATCACACTCGCGCAGTGATACCTGAACGCTCGAGGTATTATAACAAGTGTACAGACCTCCGATTAGTCAGTGTGCATTAGTCTGCATTAGTCTGTAGTCAAGTTTCAGTCTGCGCCTAATAACATTATCATATTCCTGTACATAGCCATGAAGAGAAATGTATAGACACTTTGTGAAGTATCAGAGATATGTGAGAATAAGATTAACGAACCAAGACCAAAGGAACTTCAGATTGTCAATTGTAAATAGCATCCAGAATCAAGTTAAGTAATTTTATGTTGTTATTATTTTAATAAATGTGTGTGAAAATTAATCAAGTTCTGTTTAAAGTTGGTCACCATCAATCTGCTACTGTAAGTATGCAAGTGGCATTTCTATCGTCTGACCTAACGGCAGAAGATAAACAAGCCACGATAAGACCACGAGACATATTGCTGACACTCGCCTACTTCGCTAGAGCGACAAGTCAAACAATCTGATGGTGTGTGTACCGAAGGTCTTACAGTACGCACACTACAAAAGGTCTGCAAGAACCTGTCTAATTGCATTCAATCTCGTTTACAAGAAGTTACAAATGTTCTATTAAACGTTAAACTCAGTACAGGATCAATATTTTTATTATGCTGCCTAGTCCTATTTGCTCCAAATTAAGAATTCAACATTTAAACACATCAAAAGGATGAACCCCTTGGCAATAAAATCCCTTCTAAGAATTATGAAGTCTTCATCATCAACATCACTGTCATCATCATCATCTCCTTCCAAGTTGTTGCAGTTTCTATCATCCATCCATCCATCTCTTACGACGTCTATCTAATTCTCTCTTTCCGCTCGGCCGATAATTCATTATTTTTTGGCAGTCTGTTTTCTGTCATTATATCATCAACATGATCCATTTCATTCTATTCTCCTCTATCTTGCCATTAACCGAAAAGATTTTTAAATCTGATCTTACTGGTTCATTCCTTATTTCATCTATTTTTATTACTGCCTCATATAAATCTCATTAACGTCATCTCTGCTGCTTGTACACGCGATTTTTCTTTTTTTGGTACTGTCTACAATTCGGAACCACACACAAGAGCAGGTACCGCTATAGCTTTATAGAATTTATTTGAGTTTCTTTTCTAGTTTTTCTTTCCAAAGTTCTTCCCGTTGCTTCACAAGGCACAGTCTTAACTGGGGGACTCGCAAGGCGGCGGCGCGCCCAACAGCAGATGCAGCTCGCCATAGAGTGAAGTACAGCCTGGAAGTGTGATTTTTGTGGCTGTAACGACGAGCGCCCGAAAACCGTAGCCAACCGGACCAGCACCAACTTGTGCTGCGTGCTCAGAGCAGCATTCATCTGCAGATGGGGTAGGATGCCACAGTCCTATTGGCTTCTAAAAATACTGTTTAGGACTTCCCATCAACCGCTCTTCCTGATTGGTTCCCGCCAAATCAGTGAGTCTGTATAAACCCTCCCCCTCCACTCCTGGTCTCATTGTGCCATCGTCAGTGCGTCTGTGTAGCTGTGTGTCTGTACGTGTCTCTCTGTCTCTCATCACTCAGTCATAAAGCGCAGTGGCAGCAGCACCACCAGATTCATTGGCAGTAGCAAGCGTAGTAGAATGGCTGAAGAGAATATGAACTACCACGTAAGTGAACTTGTGGTTACAGCGTTTAAATCGGGGGAAAAAATTAGTGTGTTAAAAAATCTCGTCGGCAATTCAGTTTCTTTTCCTTGTTTTACAGCGCAGCTCCAGAACTTTATCCTGAATTGTGAGGGTAGACGGGAGGCGGAGGACGAAGAGGCTGGGCTGTAGCAAACTCCTTCTTATGTGGAAAGCCAGCTCCTATGACTGCCATGTGAGTACAAAATTTTTTTTTGTCAGTAGCGTAATTTTGTTTGTATCATTGGTTTATTTCTTGTTCTCGTTTTATATAGTTCACATGCTGCAAATCCAGAAAAATTTTGAGACACTGCTGGAGGCTGGAAAAATACATCAGCCACATGCTGTGGTCTGGTCTCCAACAGCAGTGGATACACACGGTGCTAACAATCGCGTAAAACTTTAGAAAAGGAGGGAACATCTATGTAACAGTAGTAGTTATGCAATATATATATATATATATATATATATATATATATATATATATATATATAATGTGTGTGTGTATGTTACAGCGACAGTTCTAGAACTGCTAAATGGCCTAGATGAGGGAGTACGAGTTGGATAATACTCTGTAGTTAACTGCTGATTGATCTAGCGCTCTGCATGACGTATTTCGTCACAGTCGAACTCAGAAATAGGCACTTTAACACCCTCAGATGGATTTTCAATTTTTATTCTCACATTCAAGTCCCAGTGATGATGTGCTTCTTTACTCACTTTTACATCTTTCGTTCTACTAGGAGTTAAATTGTATGTATAACTGAAAAGCTCCAGTGCACTTGATACCTTCTTATCCACAGCGTCTGCACTCCATTCCTCCACTAGCACAGGGAAGTTCTGCTGGGATGGGTTGTATGTCAGTGACTAGTACTTCCCACCATCTTGCTGTTATTGACGAACACCAGCAACATTCGATGTATTGGGAGCAGACCATGTGTCCTTGTCACACAAATCGACCAATGGGACAGAAATATCAGCTCCATGTCCTGCTCCAGCAAGTGAGATATGTGCACTACAGGATCCCACTTGGTCGCTACAGCAGACACGCTGGATGTTATTGCTGTCTCAGTTCCAAAACCGCTGCAGGTCTCAACAAAATGTTGGCGCTCGCCCATGTAGGCATGCACGTGCCAAAAGCTAGTGATGAAAAAAAAAAAAAAAAGGAAGCGTTACACAGAGACCAAGACATGAAAACAACCAATAATAATAGCAATAATAATGCTAACTACAAACAAAGATGTGACATGGGATTGTGTATTGTGTGTTGAACCAGGAACCTAGAAACGACATTATCCCACCATAGCCCTCAGTGGTCCACAACCTCACAACAAACCACAGCAGTCAACCAACCCACACCAAACCCAGGGCAGTTCGGCCCCCAGTGAACCCTCCCCCCCCTCCCCCCCACTTCCCCCCCCCCCCCCCCCTGGAACGTTTCAGAACAGACGAGTGTAACCCTGAATGTTTGCATGGTAGAGTAATTATGATACATGCTTAAGTGGAGACGGTGTCTGCACAGCAATCGCCGACATAGTGTAACTGAGGCGGAATAAGGGGAACCAGTCTGCATTTACTGAGGTAGATGGAAAATTACCTTAAAAACCATCCAAAGGCTGGCATGCACACCGGACCTTGGCACAAATCTGCTGAGCGGATTCGTGCCAGGGCGGGCCTGACAAGAGCTACTCGTTTCCGTTTCTTCCTGTTCTGCAGGGCTATGTTGGATCTCGACTATTGTTGATGTGTCATGGTTCTTCTTCTTCTTCTGCTGCTGCTGGCTGACTGAGCGGGACTGAGATAGCAGAGCTGCTGGGCCTCCACTATATACCCTCTAGTGAAGTCACCAGATACTGCTATCCTATTGTCTGAAGCCTATCACATGATTGGATTTGTGGTGTCACCGCTAGACACCACACTTGCTAGGTGGTAGCTTTAAATCGGCCGCGGTCCATTAGTACATGTCGGACCCGCGTGTCGCCACTGTGTGTTCGCAGACCGAGCGCCACCACATGGCAGGTCTAGAGAGACGTACTAGCACTCGCCCAGTTGTACGACGACGTTGCTAGCGACTACACTGACGAAGCCTTTCTCTCATTTGCCGAGAGACAGTTAGAATAGCCTTCAGCTAAGTTAATGGCTACGACCTAGCAAGGCGCCATTTGTACCATTGCATGTATCTCAAGATAGTCTCACTTGTATCATCAAGAATGCTGTATACCAAAGGACGATATAAAAGTTAAGTGTTCTAGTAGCTACGTTCTTTTCTTTATCACATTCATTACGAATCCTGTTCCAGACTTCGCGCCAGTCGGCGTGTGTGTACGCGTGCCCTTTCGGCTACCCGTCACTGTGGACTGGCTGCCTTGTCAGTCCACTACAGGATTCATGGTTCCTATTGGTTCCCGCTTTATCTTTTCTTGTCCACCTTCTTGTATTATGTCACCGGAGGGGAGTGGTGGAGGGCCAACAGTGCACTTTGGTGGCAGTGTTGTGAACTAGGCCATTTGGTCTCCAAACCTCAAGGCGAACCCGTCTTGTGGAATAGTGTGAAGTTAATGTGGGGTGTTAGGCAATTTCAAAAAGGATAGGCAGTTCCAGCACAAGCATCTATCACCATGAGTACTGAAATGCATGTTAATGCTATTCCTCTGCATTGCCATTACTTGTCGAAAAGTATTTGCAACACACTCTATCCACTCATTGTGTAGATGCTCTGGATACAGTCCTCAGGTGTGTGCTCGCATATAGTACACTTGTTATCCCTGCTCTTTACCAGTATTTCCTCAACTGTACACATGGTTGATTGCACTGGAGTGGGCGAATATCTTGTCTCTTGTGGTTCGGAAGACTGACTGTATATCGAATGATATACAATTACTGCACACACATTTATCAGTATGATATGTGAAGTGCAACTTAGCCCGATCCTGCTGCATGTTCATTATTTCACAATGCGTATTCATATCCGACACATTCCTCACATGCATGGCTACAGCTAGCATACTTTTCTTTCTCCAGCACAGACATCTCATCCATTGAGCAGACCTGTCCTCCCAGCGCAGCGGCTAGACACAGACTGCGTCCTTTTTCTTCCGTTTTCCCCAAGACCGCCATCTTGGATTATGTCACCACGGAGGGGAGTGGGTGAGCGATGACAGTACCCTTTAGTAGTTGTGTTGTGAACTAGGTCAGTTGAACTCCAAGTCTCATGGTGATGGAGCTACTGCCTATGACAACTCAAACTGTTTAAATAAGCAATGCTTATAAATTAAGACTTATGTCCATCCTAAGCAGCGCACAGCAATGACTGTGTCCTTTTACCGCTAATTTCCAGATGGGGCAGGGGAGCAGAGAGGAGAGGGTGTTAGGTTTGTGGAGGTGGCCCTATTGACCCTTTCCACCCAAAATTTGAACTTCCCGCCTTGACGTCATTGCGACATTGCCACATATATGCCCGCCATCTTGGATACACCACCTTGAATAAATTTTGAAAGTGGTGTGCGTGAACTTTGCCGTACTGATATCTGGGTACGAGCTCCGAGCCTGAGTCTAGCTGGCGGCACATAGTGCTGGCTGGCTGGCACCCAGTACCGCGATGGCTGAGAGGCCCTCAGTCCGACCCTCGGCTCATCCTGTTAGGATGACGGAGGAGTGGTTGCAGCAATACGGCGGAAGCGTGATGTGGTGTGATGTGATGTGACTGCTATTTTAGGGCGCTAACCGGCAAGTTCGTCAGCTCACGGCGGAAGCCAACAGTACAGTAATACCAATTCCATAACTCAGCCATTCAACCAGCCTGGTTAGGTGGCCAGCATTTATATGCGCCAAATCGAGTTTTTTGTGGTGTGACTGACGCAAATGTGACGCACGCCGCTTGTCGAAGTGTCCCTGGTTTCGGTATCCTGTTGGTCACCAACCGACAGGCGAGATGCGTCGCATAAGGCTGTGCACACAGTGACAGCGACACAACGATCGGCAGACGCAGTAGCCGGAGACCGCCAGCTGACAGCTTGTCCACAACGCGTCGTATCTCCTCCTTAGGTTTCTTACAGATCAAAGAGGTTAGATTAGGCTGAAATCTATTCTGTCAAAGACTCAATTATACTCAATTAAGCAGTTTTAATTTCTTTTTACGGAATACACATCTATTTGACTGCAAATTACTGTATTTTTCTTTTGTATAGTGTAAATTTCGGCTTTTACGCCATTATCGAATACATTGCTAAAAGTTCTTAGACCATTAACCCGTCATATCTGATGTGGGGTAAGAACTTCTAGTACTGTACTCGATAATGGCGTAAAATCCGAAATGTAAATTGTGCAGAAGAAAAATGCAGTAATACATAGTCAAATGGCGGTGTATTCTTTCAAAAACTACTGTACGACTTTGGCGCAGCAGCATCAAAAACATTTCATTTTAACCCCCTTGGGCAGGATTGGATGTCACGGTGCCTCTGTGCTTGGAGAAAAGTCCTGTATTGCGGCTTTAGCTGTTAAAAAGACGCTCAATGGATGCCAATTAATTGTTTCTGTCCCGAAAACCGCGCCCGAGTACAGTTACTGGAATAATCAGATATGTTCTGCAAATATATGAGATGAAAATAAAAACTTTTTATTGCATACTTGAGATAATTCGTGGTGGCACTGAAAAGTAAGGTTACAAACACTCTGCTCAACTTCAAATAAATTCAGCAAAACATATACACGCTATCTAAGACTTCAGTATATGTGTAAAAGGGAAATATATATTTTACAAAATACTTTGAACACTTAAAGCACTGAAAAGAAGAAATACATACACCACATTTGCAAGACACTTCATTTAACAGAATCAATAACCTACAGGCGTAAAACACCAGTAAGCAGTAATAATAATCCAGAGGCGGTTAATCCCTACCTACTGCAAACACATTATTGAATGTACCATATACACTGGTTGTTGAGGTGAAAATCGCGGCTGCCGACGTACAGAAAGTTAGCAACGAGTCAATGATGGGCAGTTAGCTTGAAGTTACAATTCTTGCATTCATTTCGGAAAAAAATTAACACTTAAAAATACTGTAATATCGGACGTTTGTGTTACAATGAAACTGAATTACGCTAGGGACTGATAAAGAGTTTGTAAATCGCCCTAACCCACATTCGTGTTAACCGATCAAACTTCCCATAAGAACTAAAAGATTCGTGCAGGGAGCGTTAACCGCGAGTTCCTCTTCAGCGAGTTCGCACTAACGAGGTTATACTGTATTACACCCTAGTGCCACTGAATACTGTCCATGAGGCTGTAATTGAACTAAACTGGGCGGGTTGCATTTCTCATTTCTCCACTACAAAATACGAAAACAGCTCATCCTTAAGCCTACTGTTCGAATAATTTCATACGTTAGATTACAAAAAGTGAGAATTGCTGTGAAGTGGAAATCGCCACAATCATCGACGTCGGAGACAATTTTACGAATACGGACGGACGTAAGATGTGGTAGGAAGGCCTGAGCATTTAACAGAATTACTATTAGTAACAGACTCTGATAAGAGTTAGTGTTTTAAGCAGCGCGTCTGTTATCGTATCAATATTACATGTCTGTCAACCTTGAGCAGTTCCGTGGCCCAGTCATGTATTTATCACCAGGAAACAGAAGTTAATACCACAGTTACGACAAACAACGGAAACGCGAACGAGATAAAGTAGAATACGTGGATGCTGACATGGCTGAAGTTTGGGGATTATATTTAAGTTTTAAGCCACACAAAGAATAGAATCACTATATGCGATTAACGCGGAGCTCTCAATGTAAAGACTAGAATGGCTTTGTGTCACACACTTTCAGTTCACATATAACACAGCAACATCCGCCAGATGCGTGAATAATAGTCTGATGTGTAGGACAGTGCATTACCAAGCATGAAGTAGTTAAGAATGCAGATAGATGACATACTGCACGCTACATAAAGAACATCCTCGGCGGGGTGGCTGGTTGGAGTTACTGAATCAATACAAATTGAATGAAGTTAGCCGATATTAACTGTTTTCCGGTCGCTGCCAATTTTAATTACCGAAAAATATTGTGTTTAATTGATCCGAAGCGTAAATGAATAATATGATTTCAAAAACTTCAGTATCTTCTGAGGTGGCGATACAAGTATTATTACGAATAATCAAGAGAAGTTAACGGAAGATGAGAACCTGAGGCCTCGGAAGGCTTCGTTCACTGTTTACAATTCGTACAAGCTCATTTACATGCAATTGAACAATAATGTATTTGAGGAGAACATGAATTTGGAAATACTTAGTAACTTTCTGTATTATACATAACCTGATGGGATAACTAAGGCCAGAGCATAACGGTTACAAGAAGATTCAATTTTCATCAGCAGTTAAATACCAGAATAATTAATATCAAATCCTTTAAACTTATACCCACACTTCATATCTACTGTACATAAAATTCAAGGGGGACTGCGTAGCCCACTTCGAAACGCCGCAAAACTGCTGGTAAGCCGCTATAAAAGAGCGCTCCACGACGACAGAGAAGGCCAGCTCCCATGCATAGCGAATTCCAACTGATGGGATCCGTCTGCGCCGACCGTCTCGCAACCAACTCACGCAAATTTAGTGACAGATACCTGCGGCACAGAAAATTTTCATTTAAGACTCACCGTAGCCCGATTCAGTATTACCGGTCTCTTAACAATAATTAAGTAAAATATTACTGACGCCACCTAGAAGAGCGATATAACTAATCACAAGTCTTGGAAGTTACAGAATACTGAAGTTCCAAACTTAAAACACAGCTCAGGTTAATTCAACAAGAACAATAAATCATAATGACCTCAAACGTACAGTTAATCACAACATTTTAGTATTATGGAATTCCAAAGCATCAAAACATTTTTTTAATTACACTGAAGCAGTAAATAACAATAAATAGTTACAATCTCCGGACGCCAATATCCCGGATGAAGTGAAGTATGTTCCCATCAGGCTGGGGAGGGAGCTGGGTTCGCCAACACCCCTTGGTTCTATGGATACAGAGTACGTTCTGAAAAGGCCCCAAATGCTGCTTCAGGACTTGAGATCTCACAAGACACAGTAACACAATAACTGACGACAATGTGGGACACATTAAATTAGCCTGAAATCAATTAACATGAAATAATAATAAAACGGGTCTGCTTACAACCTAGGTGTTGGACAACGTTATGAGCAGTTCGTGGATATCAAGCAAATTATCGCCAGTCTTTCCTCCTCATGGAAATAAGTAAACACGAAAGGTATGTCCCAGTAACAGACAGCTATGTTAGCTTCAATTAAACAGCTTACAGTCACGCAACATCCTTGCACCAAACACATTCCAGTTCCCATATTTTCCTCTTAATCTTTTCTTCCAAACGTTCTTCCAAACTTTCTTCCAAACTTGCTGTAACCAGGCAATAAGGCAATACCCAAGAACGGTCCTTATGTAGGGAGCAACAACTTCTGAATAATTTCAAGTACCACCTTCACAAAATATAAACTAACATAATTCTGAATCGCCTCGTGAAAGAAAGGGCACAGTGCAAACAGGGTTCACAGCTGTTACCAGATCGGGCGCGAACACTATCAGATAAATAATGATGAATTCTCAAGAATAAACTGTGTTCTTAAGGGCTCCACTGCAGATACAAATTGACACGTGTCCACAGAACCCGATAAACAAATGTTGCACCACACTCCTGACAGGCTCAGCCTTTGATAACGCCAAGTCCAACCATTACTCCCAAACAGCCAACAGATCCCAGGAAAACGTTCTTGAGAGTCCCCACTCTGCTCAGCGCGTGCAGATCTAGTGTCCCCTCCGGGCTCTCCTCTATATTCCGTAGCCAGCCAAAACTAACCCACTTCCGCCACGCTCGACAGCTCTGTCACCAACCGCAGAGGACGCCAACCTCACGCCGAACCGAAGATAAGCGACCGGAAATACTATCGAGAGATCGACTTAGAGCAGCCACGGCTCAATTCCACCTGCACTAAAACTGGCTTTATTTATCTCAGAATTGAGCGGGTGCGTGTACAGTTTTCAGACAATAACTCAAAGTGAAGACTGTGACTAAATATTTTCTACTGTTAAGAGAATGTCGTTCACTTGTCCAACCATACATGCATATTTCATTACCACTGTGTCCAGCCCTGGTAGCTGAGTGGTCAGTGCGAGGGAATGTCATACCTACCGGCCCGTGTTCGATTCACGGTTGGGTCGGAGATTTTCTCCGCTCAGGGACTGGGTGTTGTGTTGTCCTTATCATCCTCATTTCATCCTCAACGCCACGCAAGTCACCGAAGTGGCGTCAACTCGAAAGACTTGCACCACGCGAACGGTCTATCCGACGGGAGGCCCTAGCCAACGGCATTTCCATTTCCATTACATTTGTATAAAATCAAATAAATTGCTCGTCGTCATATAATTGATACTGAGTTCGTGTAAATACTGATACATTTTAACCACTGTACGAACATCACATATCGCAGAACTAACACGAATGATGCAGAAATTATTATAACGAAGGATGCTTAGTTTATTATTCTACAGAGAAGTGACTATGGTTTAATTGTGGTTGGACAGGGGAATGAAGTCCTCTAAACAGTGAAGAATATATATGTTGAGGTGACGCGTCATGAGGTAGAGATATGCACGCACACAGATGACGGTAGTATTGCTTGCGCGAGGTATAAAAGGACGGTGCATTGGCGCAGCTGCTATTTGTACCTGGTGATTCATGTGCGAAGGCTTCCGACGTGATTACGGTCGAACGACTAGAATTAACAGAAGTTCAACAAGGAATAGTAGTTGGAGTTAGACGTATGGGACATTCCATTTGGGAAATCGTTGAGGAATTCAGTATTCCGAGATCCACAGTATCAACAGAGGGCCATGAATACCAAAATTCAAGTATTAATTCTCCCCATGGACGCAGCAGTGCACGAATACCTTCAATTAAGGACCAAGAGGAGCGGCGTTTGCGTAGATTTGTCAGTGCTCGCAGACAATCGACACTGCGTAAAATAACCGCAGAAATCAATGTCGGACGTTTGACGAACGCACCTTTTAGGACAATGCGGAGAAATTTGACGTTAACGTTAGAAAACGACCGACCTGAGTGCCTTTGTTAACAGCACGACATCGCCTGCAGCGCCTCCCCTGGACTCGTAACCATATCGGTTCGACCCTAGACGACTAGAAAACCGTGGTGTAGTCGGATGAGTCTTGATTTCAATTTTATGAGTAAATGGTTCGGGTGTGGTGCCATGGACCCAACAAGTCATCAAGGCATTGTACAAGGTGGTGTGCGCTCCAACATGCGGTAGGCTGTTTTTACGTGGAAAGGACTGGGTCCTCTAATCCAACTGATCCGATCATTGACTGGAAATGGTTATTTTTCGTTACTTGGAGACGATTTGCAGCCATTCTTGGCTTTCGTGTTCGCAAATAACGATGCGCTATGTCACTGGGCCACAATAGTTCGCAGTTGGTTTGATGAACATTCTAACAGTTAGAACGAATGATTGGGCCACCCATATCGCTCGACATGAATTCCATTGAACACTTCCAAAGACTTGTTGATTCCACGCCACCTTGAGCTGCTGCGTTACGCCGGGCAGAAGGAGTTCCAACACGATATTAGGAGGCGTTGCATCATTTTTTTTTCACCACACTGAACTGATGTACATCGAGTTGTTACTTGAAAATGGCGAACACTGCAAAGTCGCGTTTGTGAGACACACAAATCCAGAAGCAGTATCGGAACGTATTGAAGTAATGTTGAATCAATTACATAAAAAATTATGTGATTTCAAACTCAATTACAAATAGCTATAATTTCGCATATGTGGACACCCTAAAACTATGCAAACTAGATCTGGCAATGGCTACAAAGCAGTCAACACCGGATAACGTCAGTCAATTTGTACTGATTCAACTGCTCACATCAACCACCACACCGAGAGTCTTCTTAGTGAGCGCGTTTACTGCAGAGAAGCCCAGCAGCACCCTGTCTTGTGTTCAGAGAATGATGAATGTTGGAATATACAACAACTGCCTGTGTATTGTTCGCGTGAAAATTTTGAGAACAATATTACACTACAGGCCACTAAAATTGCTACACCATGAAGAAGTGCACATGATAAACGGGTATTCATTGGACAAATATACAGGGTGATTCAAAAAGAATACCACAACTTTAGGAATTTAAAACTCTGCAACGACAAAAGGCAGAGCTAAGCACTATCTGTCGGCGAATTAAGGGAGCTATAAAGTTTCATTTAGTTGTACATTTGTTCGCTTGAGGCGCTGTTGACTAGGCGTCAGCGTCAGTTGATGCTAAGATGGCGACCGCTCAACAGAAAGCTTTTTGTGTTATTGAGTACGGCAGAAGTGAATCGACGACAGTTGTTCAGCGTGCATTTCGAACGAAATATGGTGTTAAACCTCCTGATAGGTGGTGTATTAAACGTTGGTATAAACAGTTTACAGAGAATGGGTGTTTGTGCAAAGGGAAAAGTTCTGGACGGCCGAGAACGAGTGATGAAAATGTAGCACGCATCCAGCAAGCATTTGTTCGCAGACCAAGAAAATCGACTCGCAGAGCTAGCAGAGAGCTGCATATTCCACAATCAACTGTATGGAGAGTCCTACGAAAAAGGTTAGTTATGAAACCTTATCGTCAACTACCCGAGGCGATGGATCGGTCGCCAGGCAGCCCGTGACAGAGCACCTCATCACTGGCCTCCAAGAAGCCCTGATCTTACCCCCTGTGATTTTTTCTTATGGGGGTATGTTAAGGATTTGGTGTTTCGGCCACCTCTCCCAGCCACCATTGATGATTTGAAACGAGAAATAACAGCAGCTATCCAAACTGTTACGCCTGATATGCTACAGAGAGTGTGGAACGAGTTGGAGTATCGGGTTGATATTGCTCGAGTGTCTGGAGGGGGCCATATTGAACATCTCTGAACTTGTTTTTGAGTGAAAAAAAACCTTTTTAAATACTCTTTGTAATTATGTATAACAGAAGGTTATATTACGTTTCTTTCATTAAATACACATTTTTAAAGTTGTGGTATTCTTTTTGAATCACCCTGTATTACATTAGAACTGACATGTGATTACATTTTAACGCAATTTGGGTGCATAGATCCTGATAAATCATTGCTCAGAACAACCACCTCTGGCCGTAATAACGGCCTTCATACGCCTGGGCATTGAGTTAAACAGAGCTTGGATGGCGTGTACAGGTACAGCTGCCCATGCAACTTCAACACGATACCACAGTTCATCAAGAGTAGTGACTGGCGTATTGTGACGAGCCAGTTGCTCGGCCACCATTGACCAGACGTTGGTGATAAATCTGGAGAATGTGCTGACCAGGGCAGCATTCGAACATTTTCTGTATTCAGAAAGGCCCTTACAGGACCTGCAACATGCGGTCGTGAATTATCCTGCTGAAATGTAGGGTTTCGCAGGGATCGAATGAAGGGTACAGCCACGGGTCGTAACACATCTGAAATGTAACGTCCACTGTTCAAAGTGCCGTCAATGCAAACAAGAGGTGACCGAGACGTGTAACCAATGACACCCCATACCATCACGCCGGGTGATACGCCAGTATGGCGATGACGAATACTACGCTTCCAATGTGCGTTCACCGCGATGTCGCCAAACACAGATGCGACCATCATGATGCTGTAAACAGAACCTGGATTCATCGGAAAAAATTGACGTTTTGCCATTCGTGCACCCAGGTTCGTCGTTGAGCACACCATCGCAGGCGCTCCTGTCTGTGATGCAGCGTCAAGGGTAACCGCAGCCATAGTCTCCGAGCTGATAGTCCATGCTGCCGCAAAAGTCGATGAACTGTTCGTCCAGATGGTTGTTATCTTGCATCTTGACTCAGGGATCGAGACGTGGCTGCACGATCCGTTACAGCCATGCGGATAAGATACCTGTCATCTCGACTGCTAGTGATACGAGGCCGTTGGGATACAGCACGACGTTCTGTATTACCCTCCTGAACCCACTGATTCCATATTTTGCTAACAGTCATTGGATCTCGACCAACGCGAGCAGCAAAGTCGCGATACTATAAACCGCAATCGCGATAGGCTACAATACGACCTTTATCAAAGTCGGAAACGTGATGGTACGCATTTCTCCTCCTTACACGAGGCATCACAACAACGTTTCACCAGGCAACGCCGGTCAACTGCTGTTTTGTGTACGAGAAATCGGTTGGAAACTTTCCTCATGTCAGCACGTTGTAGGTGTCGCCACCTGCGCCAACCTTGTGTGAATGCTCTGAAAAGCTAATCATTTGCATATCACAGCATCTCCTTCCTGTCGGTTAAATTTCGCGTCTGTAGCAAGTCATCTTCCTGGTGTAGCAATTTTAATGGCCAGTAGTATACATTAATTACAGCACGCCCAGAGACGATAAAATAGACTTTTTTCACGGGGCCCGTATGTGAACGAAACGCGAAGATGCCCTAATCACTGGCACAATAGGGAACATCATCTGCTACACTATTTACAACGGTTTGCAGGGTATGGATGTAGATTAATCCCAAGATTAAGTAAATGAACAGCTGGAAAACGTATAATTCATTAAAATTCACTCAATCAAATTGAAAACAGAATTTGCACAACTCCGGAAGCGAAATTTATTTGAGTGTTTATTATAACGCGAAAAGCTGAAAATTCCCACCATCAAACAAATTCTAAATTCAGAAGCTTGCCAGTACATCTCTTTAACATCAGATGATACAATATCGACACGTGAGTGAGTTTTAACATGGCAAAGATGATTGATTTCCGTAACGCGTTCGACATACCACGATATATCGGACCGTACCGAGCATGCTACTTCGACAACGACATGTGCAAGACACCAGTAGTTAGAGAGGGCAATGTGGAATGATGTGTGCGCTCAGGACCACGAAATCCCACCGGAGACGGAAACTATAGAAGATCTTTTTTCTCGTAGACATAGCAAACCATAGCAAACTGTACGAATATATATTCTCTCGGACTGTCAGTTCGACCCTATAGCACCTGAACTGTTGTGACCTATTACGAGCACAGTGTTCTTAATCGGACGTGGGGAATGTAGTGGTGCCGTCTAGACACAGCAGAAGCGTCAGATTCTAACGGGAACATGTACACCTTTGATGGCGTGCTCATGACGGGTTTTCCTAGAAGCAGGAAGTTTGGCCCGCGCGAGCAGGACGGGGCATTTTGCGCCGGTAGGCACGCAAAACGTAAATAAACTGAAGCGCAGACAAACTGATATAGGCATGCGTATTCAAATAAAGGGATATGTAAACATGCAGAATACGGCGCAGCGGTCGGCATCGGCTATATTAGACAAGTGTCTGGAGCAGTTATTAGATCGGTTACTAGTGATACAATTACAGGTTTTCAAGATTTAAATGACTTTGAATGTGATGTTATAGTTGGTGCACGAGCGATGGAACATAGCATCTCCGAGGTAGCGATGAAGTGCAAATTTACCCGTACGACCATTTCAATAGTGTACCGTAAATATCATGAATCCAGCAAAATATCAGATCTCCGACATCACTGCGGGTGGAAAAAGATACGCAAGAAAGGTATCAACGACGACTGAAGAGAACCGTTCAGCGTGACATAAGTGCAACGCTTCCGCAAATTGCTGCAGATTTCAATGCTGGGCAATCAATCCGTGCGAACAATTCAACGAAACATCATCGGTATAGGCTTTCGGAGCCGAAGACCCACTCATGTACCCTCGATAATTGCACGACACAATGCTTTACGTCTTGCCTGGGCTCGTCGACACCGACATCGAACAGTTGATGACTGGAAATATGTTGCCTGATCGGAGGAGTCTTGTTTCACATTGTATCGAGTGGATGAACGTGCACAGGTATGGAGACAATCTCGTGAATACATGGACTGTTCAAGCTGCTGGAAACTCTGTAATGGTGTGGGATGTGTGCAGCTGAAGTGATATGGGACCCCTAATACTTGTAGATATCACACTTAAGCATTCAGTTTGATCACCTGTATCCATTCATGTCCATTCCGACGGACTTGGGAAATTCCAGCAGCACAATGCGACACCCCAAACGACCAGAATTGCTAAAAAGTGGCTCCAGGAACTCTTCTGAGTTTAAAAACTTCCGCTGGTCACCAAACTCCCCAGACATGAACATTATTTAACCTATCTGGGTTGCCTTTGCAACGTGCTATTCAGAAGAGATCTTCACCCCGTCGTACCCTTACGGATTTATGGAGAGCCCTGTAGGGTTCATGATGTCAATTCTGTCGAGCACAACTTCAGGCATTAGTCGAGTCCATGCCATGTCATGTTGCGGCACTTCTGCGTGCTCCCGGGGGCCTACCAATAAATTAGTCAGGTGTTATTTGGCTCTTCAGTGTAGGTTGCGCATTTGTGTTTAATTATCGGGGAAAACACAAATGTGCTTTCCTCGATAATTAAACAATAAGGTCATTTACAGTTCAGTCCACACGCGTTGTCTGAGAAACAAAAAGTTGTTACTTTGACCGAAGTGCTACTACACCTTGCAGTATTGATAGATCGCATGTCAGAAAACAAAAAGAAACTTATAGATTTGTTCCTTTCCTCGCCGATCCTGCTGAGAACTTCTTCGTTCCTTACCATATCAGTCGACCTAAGTTTCAACATTCTTCTGTACCACTGTATCTCAAATGCTTCGATTCTTTTCTGTTCTAGTTTTTCCACAGTCTATGTTTGTCTATACACAATGCTGTGCTCCAAACTTACATTCTCAGAAACTTCTTCCTTAAATTAAGGCCTATGTTCGATACGAGTGGACTTCCCTTGACCAGGAATGCCCTGTTTGCCAGTGCTAGTCTGCTTTTTACGTCCTCCTTGCTCCGTCCATCATGGGTTATTTAGCACTATCGAAGAGCAAAGAAACAATCACAATACATTTGTGGTTCAAAAATAGCTCTGAGCACTATGGGACTTAACATCTGAGATCATCAGTCCCTAGAACTTAGAACTACTTAAACCTAACTAACCTAAGGACTTCACACATATCCATGCCCGAGGCAGGATTCGAACCTGCGACCGCAGCGGTGGCGCGGTTCCAGACTGAAGCACCTACAACCGCTCGGCCACAACGGCCTGCAATAATACAGTATATTTATGAACTGCTTCAATTAACAGTTGATCTTTCTCGGTGTTGAAATGCATTAGTAACTTTTTTGCGCAATTTCTAGCCATTTTATGCTCGAATTCACATGACTTGTAGCAATTGCTTCCATATAACGCAACATACAATGCATTATACTCGTCCAGAACCAGTTAGTCTGTCCGCCAGTCGCATATGTTTTTGCGTTACGCGTTACTTCTGTCGGGAAACACGCTCACTGTTCTATCACTGTCGTGGGGAAGACGCACTACGGTAGACGTATTACTTATTACGCGGCGCAAAATTCCTGCTCCTAGGTAAGCCCAGCTTCACTTCCAAATGTAACGTTTTCTGTCGGCTCCTGCTGAGGCGCATCCTGTCCTAAGCCTCTACATCAGACAAATTTTATTGCCCAAGGCTCTACCACTCTATTCCACTAATCGTACTTCCATAGGACAGTGCTAGTAGCTCAGGACAGGCCAGGAACACCAGAGTTTGCTTAGAACAACAGGCAGAAACGTTTTGTTGGCTTACGTGCTCTCCTGACCTGTGACAGAATGTGTCTGCAATATAGTTGATCAACTTGTCCGCCATGGTTTCCAATTATCGCTGTTGATTCTTTTTGGGATAACAAGCAAATCACGTATAATCAGAGTTCATATAAAATTCTGTAGCACTAAACATGTGTGTGTAATCATGTGCCGGCCGCGGTGGTCTCGCGGTTCTAGGCGCGCGACTGCTACGGTCGCAGGTTCGAATCCTGCCTCGGGCATGGATGTGTGTGATGTCCTTAGGTTGGTTAGGTTTAACTAGTCCTAAGTTCTAGGGGACTGATGACCTAAGATGTTAAGTCCCATAATGCTCAGAGCCATTTGAACCATTTTTGTAATCATGTGCCCAATGTGTACTACAAAGTTCTTTTCAGTCAGATGTATACTTCTCGTACTTCTAAATTTCACAAACTTTAGCGTATAGCCTTTGGAACATATATTTACCCTAAATCCGGCATGGCGTTGATGTAATAATAGCGGCCTAATCTCAGGGTCTTAGCTGCATAACTTATAGAAGGTATGTTTTCAGGTGTGAGGTGGGTATGACATTTCCATTTAGAATATTACGATTACTCACTTTATCATATTAGTTGAAGCAGCATGGAAATAATATTGCCAGCTCATGGGCGCCTGTAATCATACTTCCAAATTGTCACAACGAAGAAACGAAAAATTTTACTAACTTTACGTGGAGCGTAGCTATTCTATCAACTAAACGCGAGAAATTTCATTTGTGGCGTAACACCTGTGGCCCGGCCTGGTTCACATTTGACAGTCTGTGCAGTGTCTGCTGTCATAAAGCGTACAGAGTTCATGGGAAAACACAACAGTGGAAGAAACAGTAAACATTCTGAAAGAGATGGGCATTACAGAGAACTATTGCGTCCTATACCATATCACTTCCAGGAAATCTACTGATGAATACAGTATCAACGCAAAGTGTGAACGCAGACGGTACACATGGGCAAAACATTTACGGCAGAGCTGATGTTGTCAAACTTCTCGCAAACGAGGTGAACGGAAAGGAGAGAATTCAGTTGAAAAAGGACATGGACTACCGAAAAATGGAAACATTTAATGTATGCCGATGATCCCGCTTTTACAACTCCGTTCGTCCAGTTGTCAAGGTTCAGATTTGGTGTCGTCGGTCATATACTCTCCAGTTGCTTATAGGGCCACAATGGTGAGAACTACAAAACAATTTCATCTCATTAACATTGTTGTAAATTTCCCACGCTACTTTAATGAGCATTACCATAAGAATGTCGTCTAAGTGAAAAATGGCGATATTGAATCGCTAGAGGCCGGCCGGTGTGGCCGAGCGGTTCTACGCGCTTCAGTCTGCAACCGCGCGTTTGCTACAGTCGCAGGTTCGAATCCTGCCTCGGGCATGGATGTGTGTGATGTCCTTAGGTTGGTTAGGATTAAGTAGTTCTAATTTCTAGGGGACTGAAAACCTCAGATGTTAAGTCCCATACTGCTTAGAGCCATTTGAACCATTTGAATCGCTAGAGCAAGACTTCGTACTGAAATGTAAAATGACACTCTAAACAGTTTGACAGACAAGTACTGGACACGCAAAATCTGCACAACTCTCTGATTCTTAACGCAATGATGACTAATAAGAATTTGATTACGAGATAATCATCATCATCATCATCATGATTGTCTTGAGGCCTCATTTCCGCGGTAATGCGGGATGGGCCTTGTTACTATTGATTTGGCAGTAGTAGTCGCAGAGGCTGGCCAGATGCCCTTCCTACTGCCACCCTGAACCTCCCCCCCCCCTCCCCCGGAACGGAATTAGTATACCCCAGCTGCCTGCATCTAGTTTAAGCCATGGAATAGTGCAAACGTGAAGCAAATGTCTGTGAGTCGCGTTAACTGAGACGGGTAGTAGAGATCAGCCCGGTATTCACCTAGCAGGATGTGGAAAACTGCCTAAAAACCACATCTAGGCTGGCCAGCATACCGGTCAGGCGGATTCGTTCCCGGGCCGGCGCGCTCACCCGATTCCAGGATGCAGCGCATTAGCGCTTTCGGCTACCGTGACAGGTTCTGATTACGAGACAATAATTATTATAATAAGCAAACCGACTTCATTATTGTTAATTTAATGAAAAGTTGAACGAATAACCAGCACGTATCCGTAAAAGTAACATACACCTTTCGATGACATTCAAGTTTCAAACTAAAAGATGCGCCGCCCAGTAAAAATTGTCACTGTATCCCTAAAAGCCCCTTTAATCCACCGGATTATGTTTGCTCGTGCGTCATATCTTTAGTCTATTGTCAGAGCGTAATCAGAAAGCCTTGATAAACTTGCGACGTTTGCTGAATGAGTGATAAACGGCTTACAACTTCCCTTACCATCAGTGAAAATACTGCAGAAAATAGCACAGGATTATACGCATTTTTTTGATGTATCCGGCAGAATGATGACATGTTTAATGCGCACGTGAATCAAGTATCGATCTTCCACTGCTTATAGTAATGGCTGCCTAGTTTCGTGAATGATCTCACTATACAAACTGAGAAAGAAGAATATCGTCAAACTGAGAAAGTAGAATGTTAACAAAATTCAAGCCAAATACTTAAAACTCTGCCCATATGTGCACTAGCGACCAGGCATAATCACATTCTCAGTGTAATAGTAATTTAGATAAAGCCACGGATTAAACTATCTGATATTACGAATACTAATACATCTAAGAGAAATATTTATGAAATGAGTTTCATTTTCGGACGTGTAGTTTTCAAGTATTTTTATTTGGCGCGACTGTTTATTTCACTTAAATCTCCCTAACAAGTAGCCTTAATAATAAAAATATCTAAATCGTCCTACTTCGACGTCTCGTTCGTTCACGACGTTCAACGCATCTATTCCCAATGAAATTTTTCGTGCATTACCTTCCTCAAATTTTTGACAAATTCCATCGGTGGGTGTATTTGCTTTGGCTTTATTATAACTGTAAGCCACTTTCTACATGTTTGATCATGGTTTTGTCCAGATATTCAGACACTTCGGTACTCGTTGTCCGCACTGCATCTAACCGCCTCTGCCACCACATCAACCGAAAGGACTATTTGCAAATGCAGACTTGTAAGGAATTCTAATTCAACTCTCTAGATGAAAATCTTCATCTCATACACGATACTTGAAAATCATGGAGTGAATTTGGTATTTCATGAACTGTGCATGGTGATAGTTACATTTGATTAAACTGGCATCTTAGTTGAAATAAAGGCAATATGCCCTCTTCTGGCTGCAGGGATTATATCCAGACGTAGCTCAGCTCATTCCACACTTGAAGAATATTTTGTATTATTGAGTTCGTCGCAGCAGAGATACATTTTCATTTCAACCATATTTTGTGATACATTTATCACATAAACAATTTCTTATGAAAACCTTCACAAACAGAAAAATAGTCGCAACGCAACATCAGAAGACATCACCAGCTAGGACAGGAACGAAACGTCTGCTTTCTCCTTGTGACTAATACTCCAATGACTAGATATAAACTGAGCAGTATTCGAGCTTCGCAGTGTTAGTGGAGGCGAGCTCGGTCCTACCCAAAAAGAAAACAAAAATTCTCTAAATATTTACTGCGGGTCACGTCTGCTCTGCAGGATTTGGAGATACATTTTCTGCGGTCCCGTTTTTTCTTAAAAAAATATGATCATAAATCATTGTTAATGACGCCAGGCAAAAGAAGTTCATCAGAAGAAGTTCCCTTAGTGTGGCCTCTTTCTTAGTGTTGTGTACGAATTTCGCTGTTCCTAAATATGAAGATAGTTCCCTTCTTACTGAAAGTTACAGTTAGCAGTTAATTGTCATCTTCCACGATGGTAAGAACACGTTCGCAAAATGCTACGCTTTCCGCCGTGTTGTTTGCACGGCGAGCCCGCACCTGTTGCAGTCGGTCTGATTTGGCCAGTAAACGGCGCCACAGCGCACGAGGCATAATTATGTTTGCATCAGTCTCCGCCCCCTGCTTACCCTGCCCTTTGGCTTCTTTGGGTCGCCCTCCAGACGCTCGGTAATTCGGGGTGCGTTCTCTTCCGTTGCACGCGATCGATCTGGGCAGTAACCTCAGAACAAAGAGCCACAATCATTAAATAGTTTATTTCACCGACCAGTTCTTGGTTCTTGGGGAATCTGAAATGGATAAACGACGATTAAATGGAAGCAGAAAAGCCGCTGTTGATGGTACTTTACTGGACTTACAGATTTTGCTGAGCACTCTAAAGTTTTTATAAGCAGTCTAGGTGCAATAAACAGAAATGTTTTAGGTAATACTTTCAGAGCTATTTGAAACCTTTCGAACATATTTCAGAAAGCAAGAAATTCATTCGCTTCTATTTGGGGTTAGCAGATATAGCTATTTGAAATTGAATCCGATCAACATTATCTGTAAGAGTTACGCCTCTGGGCCAGTTCCTTCTAAAAGGGTAAATATTTTGCAACAATTTGGTGAGCAGTCGTCTCGCATGTCTTCGTCCCACATTACGTCGTCCCACCCACTCGTAATTTACCAAAAGTTTTTCAACCTGACTTTGCTCAGTATTACGATATGTACTTTCCTTTTAATGCACTGTTCTGTTGCATTTTACTGTTTAAGTGAAATATGTCAGTTTCCTTTAATCTTTCCATCTTTTTTTTATCCAGGTGAACATAGCCAGCCACAGACCTTAAAAATTTCTTCTCACCATCTTATAAGTGCCCTTTCCCTTTTATATTTAAAGTCAAACTCTCGCTGCTGCAGTTTAGTAAGGGAACAGCAATTTCTTTTGTCGTCAGTCATCTGCCTGGTGCTAACAAGGGAACCTCCCCATCGCACCACCTTCAGATTTAGTTTTAAGTTGGCACAGTGGATAGGCCTTGAAAAACTGAACACAGATCAATCGAGAAAACAGGAAGAAGTTGTGTGGAACTATGAAAAAATAAGCAAAACATACAAACTGACTATTCCATGTGCAAGATAGGCAATATCAAGGATACCGTAGGCTCTAGAGCGCCGTGGTGCCGTGGTAGCGTGAGCAGCTGCGGAACGAGAGGTCCTGGGTTTAAGTCTTCCCTCGACTGAAAATTTTACTTTATTTATTTCCGCAAAGTTATGATCTGTCCGTTCGTTCATTGACGTCTCTGTTCACTGTAATAAGTTTAGTGTCTGTGTTTTGCGACCGCACCGCAAAACCGTGTGATTAGTAGACGAAAGGACGTGCCTCTCCAATGGAAACCGAAAACATTTGATCGCAAGGTCATAGGTCAACCGATTCCTCCACAGGAAAACACGTCTGATATATTCTATACGACACTGGTGATGGCATGTGCGTCACATGACAGGAATATGTTGTCGACCCACCTAACTTGTACACTTGGCGAATGGGTAAAAATATTCTTCTACCTTGCCCGATTTAGGTTTTCTTGTTTAGGTGTAGCGTCCTCATACTACGGCGCAGTTACCTCGCATCGGACGGACGGATAATAACTGTCTGAAAATAAAAAAATTAAACTTTTCTCTCGAGGAAAGACTTGAACCAAGGACCTTTTGTTTCGCAGCTGCTCGGGACCACGGCGTTCCTGAGCTCACTTTTTCCTTAATGTTGCCTATCTTGCTCATGGACTACTCAGTTTGTATATTTTGCTTATTTTTTCATAGTTCCACAGAACTTCTTCCTGTTTTCTCGATTGATCTGTGTTCAGTTTTTCAAGGCCTATCCACTGTGCCAACTTATAACTAAATCTGAAGGGGGTGCGATGGGGTGGTTCTCTTGTGAGGTACCCGCCTGACTGCCTCTACGCTCTATCTCCGGGCAGCGCTTATACACAACGTCCTCAGTTATTTATTGGCTGTGTCACTACCTCTGTCTTCCATTACAATATTTGTCCTCTACACTTTCCTCCGCAACTACAGAACGATGACTTAACACACTTTCTATTCTTTATTGTTTTCAGGTTGTTCTACATACACTTTCCTAGCGGATTCTGCAAAGAACCTTGTCATTTGTTGTTTTATCACTCCATCTACTTCCAGTATTCTCCTGTACCACACACCTCAAACGCTGGGATTCGCATGGTTTCCGGTTTATCCACACTCCATGATTCACTACCATACAATATTGTGCTCAAGTGTACAAGGGCATTCAATAAGTAATGCTACAGTTTTCATTTCTCAGCCAGTTTCGGTTGAAAAAATGCGCTATTTGTTGTGGGACATCGTGGAATATTTCACTTCAGTCCCATAATTTCATGAAGGTCTAATATCTGGTGGTGCTATACATTGCCTTCAATATGGCGTCTATAACGGAGGTGCGCTCCAAGCAGTGTGCTGTCATTGAGTTTCTTTCGGTGGAAAAGCAAAGCATCGCAGATGTTCGTAGGTGCCTGCAGAATGTCTGCGGAGACCCGGCAGTGAACAAAAGCACGGTGGGTCGTTGGATGAGACATCTGTCATCATCGCAACGAGGGCGCAGAAACCTGTCCGGTCTCCTGCGTGCCCAGCCGCAGACAGCTCTGACTCCTGCAGTGTTGGGACGTGCGGACCCTCCCATTGGAGGTAATCGACGGATCATAACCAAGCTCCTCACTGCACAACCGGACGTATACGTGATGGTGGTGCTGATACATTCGTCCACCACTTGGGGTTCTCATATGTGTGTGCTCTCTAGGTTCCTCGCCGCAAAACATACGACCACAATGAGGAACTGCTTGGCCTTTACGAGGCTGAGAGTGACAATTTTTTGTCGAACATTGTACAGGCGATGGTACATCGGTTCAACACTTCGAACCAGGAACAAAACGTCAATCCATGAACTGGCGCCATACCACATCTCCTCCGAAGAAAAAGTTCAAAGACGCACACTGAGCCGGTAAAATCATGGTGACGGTTTTCTGGGACTCTAAAGCGGTTATTCTGCTTGATGTCCGACAGCATGGTGCAACGATCAACTCTGAAATGTGTTGTGCTACCCCTAGGAAATTGAAGAAACGACTTCAGCGCCTTGTCGCCAGAAAAATGCAAAAGAACTTCTCCTTTTCCGTGACAACTCAAGACCTCACGCAAAGTGAGCTCACGAAAGTTAATTGGACTGTGCTTCTAGATCTGTCCTATGGCTCGGATCTCGCACCTTTCGGTTTCCACCTTTTTGGCCCAATGAGGGACGCAGTGAGCGCAAAGCAGTACGTGGATGATTGGGACGTTATTGATGCAGCGAGACGTTAGCTCTGACGTCGACCAGAGGAGTGAGACAATGCCGCCAACAAGCCCAGGGAGTTGGCGTAAGGCCGTCGCATAGAACGGAAACTGTGTTGAAAAATTAAGTTTTGTAAGCCAAAAGAGTGGAGAATATTATGATGTTTTGGGATCCTGAATAAAACCAATCTACTTTCGGAAAAATGTGTTGCATTAGTTATTGAAAGCCCCTCATATATTCCCAGAAATTTCTTCCTGGTATTAAAATCTACTTTTGTTACTAGTAGACTTCTTTTAGTCAGTATCTGTGCTTGGAGAAATGGAATGCAGTTGTAGGGGAAGGGGTAGAAGAAAAGGTTACAGAAGAATATGGGCTTGGAACAAGCAGTGAGAGCGGAGAAAGACTCATTCTGCAACAAGTTTCAGCTAGTAATAGCGGATACTCTGTTCAAGAATCACAAGAGGAGGAGGTACTCTTTGAAAAGGCCGGGTGATAAGAGAGGATTTCAGTTAGATTACATCTTGGTCAGACAGAGATTCCGAAATCAGCTACTGGAGTCTAAGGCATACCCAGGAGCAGATATAGACTCAGATCACAATATAGTAGTGATGAAGAGTAGGCTCACGTTTAAGACATTAGTCAGGAAGAAACAATACGCAAAGAAGTGGGATACAGAAGTTCTAAAGAAAGAAGAGATACGGTTGAAGTTATATATATAGATACAGCAATAAGGAATAGCTCAGTAGGCAGTACAGTTTAAGAGGAATAGACATATTTAAAAAGGACCATCACAGATGTTGGGAAGGAAAACATAGGTGCACAGAAGGTAACTACCAAGAAACCATGGCTAACTGAAGAAATACTTCAATTGATGGAGGAAAGGAGGAAGTAAAATATGTCTCGGGGAATTCAGGGATGCTGAACTACAAGTCGCTGAGGATTGAAATAAACAGGAAGTGCAGGGAAGCTAAGATGGTTCAAATGGCTCTGAGCACTATGGGACTCAACTGCTGAGGTCATTAGTCCCCTAGAACTTAGAACTAGTTAAACCTAACTAACCTAAGGACATCACAAACATCCATGCCCGAGGCAGGATTCGAACCTGCGACCGTAGCGGTCTTGCGGTTCCAGACTGCAGCGCCTTTAACCCCACGGCCACTTCGGCCGGCGGAAGCTAAGACGAAATGGCTGCAGGAAAAATGTAAAGACATCGAGAAAGAAATGACTGTCGGAAGGGCAGATACTGCATACAGAAAAGTCAAGACTACCTTCGGTCACATTAAAAGCAGGGGTAATAACATTAAGATTGCAACGGGAATTCCCCTGTTAAATGTGGAGAAGAGAGTGGGTAGGTGGAAAGCGTACGTTGAAGGTCACTATGTGGGGGAAGATTTATCTGATGTGATCGAACAAGAAGCAGAAGTCGATTTAGAAGAGATAGGGGTCCAGAATTTAAATGAGCTTTGGGGGACTTAAGATCAAATAAGGCAGGAGGGATAGATAACATTCCATTAAAATTTCTAAAATCATTGGGGGAAGTGGCAAGAAAACGACTATTCACGTTAGTGTGTAGACTGTATGAGTCTGGTGACATACCACCTGACTTTCGGAAATGCATCATCCATACAATTCCGAAGACGGCAAGAGTTAACAATTGCGAGAATTGTCAGCTTAACAGCTCACGCAGCCAAGTTGCTTACAAGAATAATATACAGAAGAATGGAAAAGAAAATTGAGGATGCGCTAGATGACGATCAGTTTGTCTTTAGGAAAGGTATAGGCACGAGAGAGGCAATTCTGACGTTACGGTTAATAATGGAAGCAAGACTAAAGAAAAATCAAGACACGTTCATACGTTTTGTCGACCTGGAAGAAGCGTTCGACAATGTAAAATGGTGCAAGATGTTCGAAATTCTGAAAAAGGTAGGGGTAAGCTATAGGGAAAGGGGGTCATATACAATATGTACAACAGCTAAGAGGGAACAGTAAGAGTGGACGACCAAGAACGAAGTGCTCGTATTAGAAAAGGTGTAAGACAAAGCTGTATCCTTTCGCCCCTACTGTTCAGTCTGTACATCGAGGAAGCAATGACGGAAATAAAAGAAAGGTTCAGGGGTGGAATTTAAATTCCAAGTGAGAGAATATCAATGATACGATTCGCTGATGACAATGCTATCCTCAGTGAAAGTGAAGAAGATTTACATGATCTGCTGAACGGAATAAACAATCTAATTGGTACAGAGTATGGATTAAGAGTAAATCGAAGAAAGACGAAGGTAATGAGAAATAGCACAAATGAGAACAGCGAGAAACTTAACATCAGGATTGATGGTCACGAAGTAGACGAAGTTAAGGAATTCTGCTACCTAGGCAGTAAAATAACCAATGACGGACGGAGCAAGGAGGACATCAAAAGCAGACTAGCACTGGGAAAAAGGGCATTCTTGGCCAAGAGAAGTCTACTAATATCAAACGTAGGCCTCAATTTGAAAAATAAATTTCTGAAAATGTAGGTCTTGAGTACAGCATTGTATGGTAGTGTAACATGGACTGTGGGAAAACCGGAACATACGAGAATCGAAGCATTTGAGATGTGGTGCTACAGACCAATGTTGACAATTAGGTGGACTGATAACGTAAGGAATGAGGAGGTTCTGCGCAGAATCGCAGAGGAAAGGAACATGTGAAAGAAGCTAATAAGGAGAAGGGACAGGATGATAGGACATCTGTTAAGACAGGAGGGAATGACTTCCATGGTACTAGAGTGAGCTGTAGAGGGCAAAAACTGTAGAGGAAGACAGAGTTTGGAATACATCCAGCAAATAATTGAAGACATAGGCTGCAAGTGCTACTCTGAGATGAAGAGGTTAGAACAGGAGAGGAATTCGTGGCGGGCCGCATCAAACCAGTCAGAAGACTGATGACAAAAAAAAAAAAAAAAACGAAAAAAAAACCAGTGCTGATCTGCTTCTTACTTCATCCTTACTTCCTTCCTTCTTTGGTTTGCCGTTAGTGTATGTTCTGTACTTCTTATGACTGCTCATTCAACTCAACAGATCCTGTAATTCTTATCACTTTCACCGAGGGTAAGTTGTATAAGTTGTACCATCAGCGGGTTTTATCAGTGACATCATTTTACTCTAAATTTCTATCCTACTGCAGAAACTGTCTTTTATTTTCCTCATTACTTCTTCAATGAGTAGGTTTACCCTCAGAATGTTGGCGAAAATACATGTTTAATTCCGGAGGTACGCATAAAACGTCATCCGAAATTGTGTTGAACGCATTCTCTCAAAATTATTTCGCGTAGTTACTTCACGAGCTCACGCGAATAGTAGACAGTTGTGAAAAGACACTTGACCTCTTAGCAACAAATAATCCTGAGTTAATAACGATCACCAAAACGGATACAGCGATTAGTGAACACAGGGTTGTCGTAGCGAGACTGAATATTGTAACCCCCAAATCCTTCTGAAATAAACGAAAAATATACCTGATCAAAAGAAGCAGATAAAAATTCACTTGACGCCTTCCTGAGAGACAATCTCCACTCCTTACAAATTAGCAATAAAAGTGTCTTGAATTCAGAGAAATAGTATCGGCAGCAATTGAGAGTTTATACCAAATAAATTAACAAATGACGGAGCTCATCCTCTTTGGTACACAAAACAGGTCAGTACACTGATGCAGGAACAACGACACATACATGCCAAATTTAAACAGATGCAAAATCCCCAAGATTGGCGATCTTTTACAGAAGCTCTAAATTTTGCGCGGACTTCAATGCGAGATGCTTATAATAGTTTCCACAACGAAACGAAACTTTGTATGGAAGCCTGGCAGAAAATCCAAGTTCTGGCCGTATGTGAAATATGCTAGCGGCAAGACACATCAGTGCCTTCTCTGCGCGATAAAAATGGAGAGACTATCGAAGACAGTGCTGCCAAAGCAGAGTTACTTAACACCCCCTTCCGAAATGCCTTAGCAAAAGAAGACGAAGTAAGTATTTCAGAATTCGAATTAACAACAGCTGCCAACATGAGTAACGTAAATATCCAAGGAGTAGTGAAGCAACATAAGTCACTTAATAAAAGCAAGTCTGTGTACCAATTAGCTTCCTTTCCGAGTATGCTGATGCAATAGTTCCATACTTAACAATCACACACAACAGTTCGCTCTGCGAATGATCCGTAACCAAACACTGGAAAGTTACCCAGGAACACCAATATTCAAGAAAGGAAGTAGGAATAATTCACTAAATTACAGGTTCGTGTCATTAACGTTGATATGCACCAGGATTTTGGAACATATATTGTGTTCGAACATTATGAATTACCTCGAAGAAAACGGTCTACTGACACATAGTAAACATGGATTTAGAAAACATCTTTCTTGTGAAACACAACTAGCTCTTTATTCACATGAAATGTTGAGTGCTATTGACAAGGTATTTCAAATTGATTCCTTTTTTCTGGATTTCCGGAAATGTTTTGACACTGTACCACAAAAGTGGCTTTTAGTGAAATTGCGTGCCTACGGAATACCGTCTCAGCTATGTGACTGGATTCGTGATTTCCTGTCAGAGAAGTCACAGTTCGTAGTAATTGACGGAAAGTCATCGAATAAAACAGAAGTGATTTCTGCCATTCCCCAAGGTAGTGTCATAGGCCCTTTGCTGTTCCTTATCTATATAAACGATTTGGGAGACAATCTAAGGAGCCGTCATAGGCTGTTTGCAGATGTTTATCGACTAATAAAGTCATCAGAAGATCAAAACGAATTGCAAAACGAGTTAGAAAAGCTATCTGTATGGCGCGAAAATTGGCAGTTGACCCTAATTGACGAAAAATGTGAGGTCATCCATATGAGTGCTAACAGGAATCTGTTAAACTTCGGTAATTCAACTAAATACCTAGGATTTACAATTACGAACAACTTAAAGTGGAAGGAACACACAGAAAATGCCGTGGGGAAGGCTAATCAAAGACTGCGTGTCATTGGCAGGACACTTAGAAAATGTAACAGATCTATTAAAGAGAATGCCTACACTACGCTTGTTTGGGTTCCTTACCAGATAGCATTAACGGAATACGTCGAAACGTTCAACGAAGAGCACTGTGTTTCGTATTATCGTGAAATAGGGGAGAGAGTCTCACGGACGTAGAGGATTTGGGCTGGACATCATTAAAACAAAGGCGTTTGTCGTTGCGGCAAAATCTTCTCACGAAATTCCAGTCACCAACTTTCTCCTCCCAATGCGTAAACCTATATAGGGAGAAACGATCACCATGATGAAATAAGGGAAATCAGAGGTCGTACGTTCTTTCTGCTCGCTCTACGAGATTGGAATAATAGACAATTGTGAAGGTGGTTTGATGAACCCTCTGCCAAGCACTTGAATGTGATATGCAGGGTATGTAGATTGAAGAGTAAGGGAGAAAGAGTGCATCCCTGTCTTACATCCTTTTTAATGCAAGCATCTCGTCCTACGTCTTTCATTGTTATTGTTTCTTCATCGTTCTTGTGTATACCGTAAATTACCTGTGTTTCACTATAGCTCATACCTTTTGTTCCTGAATATTTCAAAGATCTTGCACTATATTATGTTGTTGAAGACTCTTTATGAGTCATAAATCCTATAAGAGTGTCTTGATTTTTAAAAGAATTGCGTCCATTTTCAAGCCTGACATGACATTTTCCTCTATGGCGCTTTTACCTTTCCTAGAGCTAAATTGATCTTAACGTAACACATCCTCTATTTTTTTTTAATTCTGCTGTGCGTAACTCTTGTCAGCAAACTGAACGCTTGCGCTGGTCAGCCGATTGTGAGATATTTCTCGTACTTCCCATGCTCTCTTCCAGTCTCATACATCTACGCATCAACGTGAATAGTCGTTTAGTAGCCGCTATTCTCAATGATATTAGAAATTCCGATGGAATGTTATCCATGCCTTCTGCCTTATGTGATTGCAGGTCTTTCAGTGTTAAGTCAAAATCAGAACACTGAAATACCTGCAGTCAGATAAGGCAGAAGGCAGTTTCTAATATTATGTTCCAAAATTGCCCGCATTTCTTTTTTTTATGACATCTGCAACGATTCCTATCTTTCGTAAGTCCTTCGCTGTAGACTGTCCATCTACACACTCTCCGTTTAACTTATGAATTCTTCTGCACTCTTAATATTGTCCGCTTTGGTATTAATTTCGCTAGAAATCGTTTTGACTTTTCTATATTCTCAATCTATTCTTCCACCCTCCACTTATTTTCCGATTTCGTCTCATTTTTCGCTTTTGCTTAGTTGTATTTTGTTTTGATTTCATTTCCAAGTGACTCATATGGTTGTATTCGTGCCTTCGTTATCTGTTTCCCTTGGAAAAGAGCAGCTTTCTAAAATATCTGCCTACAGTTTGGAGATTATGCGGTATTCACTGCAAGCTTTCTTCTGAACAGATAAAAATGGTACATCTACACTCAAAAGAATGTTTAAAATAACATTTCCCACTCTAAAATTATTGTTTACTTTGTCACTCATGTGTGACTGTGTCTATGTATTAAGTATTACCTGTAACGTTGGGCATGCATGATTTACGATCAGTTTATTCTTGCTGCTACTTTGTCCACCTAGAAGGATCTCGATATCGTCAACACTACTGAACTATTATAACAACAACAACAATAGTAATAATAATAATGACAGAGGTAAAATGAATATAGTGCAAAAGCTGATACGTAATTATTTGAAAACTATAATAAACCTTTGTAATAATTTGACATTTTGAAAATACCCGAACACAATTAATTAATTTTGAAGAATGAAACCTTTTGTTAAAACATAAATTAAAGAAGCTTTGAAGCCACATACGTCGCTGTGTAATACAGCTGGTTTCAGAAATACCGTTTCTGGAAAATAAACTGTATGCATTATGCTGTCGGAGAACTTTCAACATATCTAATTAAAAACCTAAATATTCATTAATGTTCTAATTATTTATTTTACTTATATTTGTCTTATGTTTTACATTCATGCTTCTTTTTTTTCTTAGTTTGCCGCTCCACATACGTGTATTTTGTCATTTGAAAATAATAAGTAACTCAATATTACAATAGAAAATAAGTACAGTGATGATAATTTGTAAAGAAATACTGAATACAATCACGTAATATATATGACGGAGAAGCCAATACAAAACAAAATTCAGTAGGATTTCAAATTGACACTGGTGGTCCTCTAAACGTCCTGATACGTATCAGGCATATTTCAGTACACTGTTAAGCCTTGGCGAAGAGAATTGCCATGTATTAGTGACTGCAGGTAGACTGTGTTATTTCTCAAGTGGAGGCTGACATAACGAATCACTCTCCTCTAATGTTGCCTTTTTTATAGAAATAACCGATACCATGTATACTATCGATTCTTGCATAGGTTAAAATTATCTCAGCTGTTTCACTAAAAGAATTCATATGATTTTGTATACGATGCATTAAATTTCAGGCTAAAATGCATAAAAAGAAATTAATGTGTTACAATCGACATGTACTAATAGTTAAAATTACTCTTCTTTTAAGAATAATTGAAACTACAAAATTTCTGGCATACTTAAAATTCATATTAATTGCGCAATAAAACGCTAATTATTAAATTTGTTTCTGGATTTATGAAATAATGATATAATTTGGTAAAGATTCTTCTCCTGACGAGAAAGTCTGTAATCTCTTTTGCTTTGTAAACCCTTTGGAAATTGTTAGTACCGCAGAATGTAAGTAGTGGAGAGCATGCCTGTGATGGAAGTAGACAGTTTTATATGTTTGTCACCAACAAAGTAATTAGTAGTTTTTTGAATGTGGAAATCATGAAGTCGGTGTGATTTAGAAGAATGGGATAAAATAAAAAGATGATCATACAAACAGGCAACTCTTCATCAGTTATTTCGTCTTCAAGAACCCGTAATGTTAGATCAAAATTTTCAGCAGCAAGAATGTATTCCAGGACACAACAAGATTTTGAGCCACCAGCAACAATAACGAGATAATCAAGATAAGTAAAAAAGCTCTTCTTTTGTAATCTTACTCCTCTCGAAGTTTTCAAAATCTGTGCAAGGAATGAGAACTTTAATGGTGATGTGTGGGAGCGTAAGATTACAAAATAATAATCATTCAAGAGAACTAGATCTGAAAGTCTTCTCACAACTTCGAAAGCTATACGTCCACCGGGTGTATCTCTGTGTACATGTTTCGAAGATATTCGCTCAAAACCTAAAATGCCAAATTACCTTTCGGGGTGTGTTAAAAGTGAAATTGCGCACAAGACGTATTCCACTATTTTGCCTCCTCTACACACCTATCAAGTTTCATCAAAATCGTTTACTAACACTTGGGAATGTTCTCTTGTTAGGAAAGGCACAGAAAATTTGAATTAAAAAATTAGTCGCGACCTAATTTTCAGGGTGGCGCCTTCCGGTTATAACGTGGCCTGTAACGAGACATCAACAATGACGTGCACCAGTTTGATCGATTTGTGGGAGTGCGTTGCCACCACGAGTGGCCGCAGTGCGGCGCCTCGCGGCTGCGTATGCTAATAGCGATGCAAACAATCGGCCTATTCCCATCGCGGTCAGTGGCCCGAGCTGGTCGTCGCCCGCTGTCTGGTACCGCAGCTGCCCGCTTACGAACGCGCTACACCTTCCGTGAGTGCCAAGGGTCACAGCCTGCAGCTTCACTCAAGTTCAAAGCGTATTCTCCACTGTTTAAGACGGAAGGTGCCATTGTAGCAAAGGAGGAGGAAGACTGCGATTTTACGCCCAGTCGATGACGAGGTCTTTGCAGACGGAGCTTAATATCAGATTAGGAGCAATAATGAAGGAAATTTGACTCGATCTCTTCAACGGAAGGGTCTCAACATTTTAATTAAGAGGTTTATGGCAACTACGGGGAAATGAAGTGTGGATGCGTCAGATTTCATACAAGGGGTAATGTTTTAGGGCAGTGAAAACCGTTGTCAGAGTTCCTTATGTTCTTATTAGAGTACAAAGTAGTGCAATGCTTTCAGTCCAAGTTCAACGTCTTAATCTTTGTGTCACCTTATTCGGACGACAGGAATACTAGAACAGGTAGTTTGGGACTACAGCTATGAAAGCATAACCCTTTTGTAAAAGAAACTTGTTCTGCAGTAAGACATTATTCTTTTGTTATATGTAATGGAACTAGATTTAAATAAGTTGTACTAAAACCGTTTCAGTCCTGAGTTGAAAAGTGACCTACTAGATTTTTTTTATTCAGTCATCGGTCTTCTGACTGGTTTGACGCGGTTCGCCACGAATTCCTCCTCTGTGCCAACCTCTTCTTCTCAGTGTAGCACTTAAACCCTAACCTCCATTATTTGTTGGATGTTTTCAAATCTCTGTCTTCCCCTATAGTTTATATCTTCCACATCACCCTTTAGTACCATGGAGGTTATTCCTTAATGTTTAAACACATATTCTATCGTCCTGTTATCCTATCCTTGCCCTTCCTTCTCCGATTCTATGGATAACCTCCTCATTCATTATCTGAATTTCAAAATTCTTCTGTAGTACCACGTCTCAAACGCTTCGATTCTCTTTTCTGCTGGTTCTCATACTCCACATGTTTCACTACCATAGAAAGTTGTGCTTGAAAATGCATTTTCAGAAATTTCTTCCTCAAATTAAGGCCAGCGTTTGATACGAGTAGATTTCTCTTGGCCAAGAAGGCCGCCTTTGCCTGAGATAGTCTGCTTTTTATGTCATCCTCGCTTTGGCTGTCATGGGTAATTTTGCTCCAAAATAGCAGAATAGGAGAAGGTAACGGAGTTCCTTAACTTCGTAATCCCTCAAATATTAAACTTTAATATTGCGTTGTTGTAACGTTACGCGCATGTAGGCGAGTTATTCAGCCGCCTAGGATTGGTATGAGGCGAGGCGAATTTGATTATGTTCCTGAACGCCATCCAGTGGCTCCAGGGTCCAAGGCGGTCGGCCTAGCCGAAGCAACCAGCAGTGGTCAGCCCAGGTGCAAAGGTGAGCAGCATGACTGGAACATGTAAAACCCAGTGCAGGGAATATGGACGGCGGCTGCTCGCGTGTGTGCAGTAGATGCACCAGAAATGGCGGAGTTTTACACAGTCTGAAATATGGTTCTTACAGCTCTCGGAAATTCTCTAGTAATTCACAGCATTCATAATAAAGCGAATCTGAATACATACAAAAAGAGACATATCCACTGAAACAATAATAATTTCAATAACTTAGAAACTGCAACGTTCTACAGCAAATAAACATTTGCACAATGAACCTTAGAATTAGTTACTTGCAAACGCTTCATGCAACTTCAACAAATGATACTTCAGGTGATAGCATTGAACTATAACTATAATCCGTGAAAGATAAATATCTATATCAATTTTATTTATTGATTTATTATGTTTTACATCTTTTTCATTATGGACATTTTTTTCAGGACATCGCATCCTTACAGTTACACAGCAACTGATGCAGTGTGAATAATTCATATTTTGTCATACGTCTGTAGCTATTTAAGAAATATGTAAATGTTTTTGCCACTAATATTATTTAAACGTTGATTATAAAGCATATTAAAAACCATGGTAATTTAAAAGTGGTCAGTTTCATGTATTAGCTGACACCACCATTGAAAAGAGTATCAAAAGGCCCTTCTAACTAGCAGACAGTATTTAACGAGATTTTGTTAGCCTTTAACGTGAGCGCACTTGTGCAAGAGTGCTGGATTATTTAGTTATGAACAAACCTTAATTTCTATTTATTATAATTGGTCACAGTGTGACCGAATAATTGTAATTGAACGAGTGTTTGTAACACCTCTTTATTTACATATTATCATAATATATTAGTTTAGTGCAGAAAGTGGTCAAGTTGAACCAAAATCATTTATGTAGAACATAAGAACGATTTATTTCCGGTAGGGACGGCCTTCAGCCAGTGGAGGCTAGATAGCGACAGAACACCGCTGGAGTCAAGTAGAGACAGGCACTTTTTGAGTGGTGCTCTCAAGGAAGCGATTGGGGACACTTCTACGTTTGTTCTGGAAGAAAGCAGACCTGCCTAAGGGAACATATAAGATTCGGTTGTGTGGCTGATCGATTCTACTACACAACGGCCGCTACAATACTTTAACTTTTGAAGGGACTCTAACTTTCGTAAGACCTGCACGTGCTCCAGTGCAGAAATTTAACTTTTTCACGCCCATTTTGGACGTGAGAATACACAGAGTATGAGTTCCGACTCGTTATGTCTCCTGCGGTAATGTGTACATCGTCCTGCTGAACTCCCAATTATTGTGACCTGGCGAATATTTCGGGTATTGTGATCACGAAGTGGACATAGTTTTTAGCTTCGTGATTTTGCTACCATTCTCGCAACTTTCCCAACGCACCTTTACTGCCTGTATTATAACTGGTTATCGTAGGATCACTTTCCGTATATTTGAAATTTCCTATCCTTGATAAACATTATTCGTCACAATTATGTGGTGTCGTCTACATCAGTTACTGACGTTAGAATAGGACCCGTTTTACTAACTCTTCATTTCTCTTTATTTTAGTAATTCAAATTTCTAGCTAGTACATAGACTATTTGGCTGCAGGATCACAGCTGCAGGTTATCATCTGAAATGACTTAGCTGGCTGGGCGTGAAACATGACATGTGCAGCTGGACCCTACGACATTATAGAACTACCTTTTCTAAACAGAGCCGTAAATAGCCCTAGCCCCTAACGTGCAAGCAACATCTGGTAAAATCGCATTCGGTTTGCTCGTATGGCGTGCTGATTGGGAAGCTGCTACTGAACAGGATAATCAGTACGTAACATCGCACTGTGAAAGTCGCCTACGGCCTGTATTTATGCGTTCATCGGTAGACATTTGTCTGTCTCAAAGAAACATTAGTTAGTTTCCGTCTGCTGCGGTAATTTACGCCTCAGAAAGTCATCCGAACTTTGACGTGAACCAGCCAATAGTGAAGGTTGGCGGTAAGAGCGGTTAGTATGGATGCGTGGTCTGAGGAAAATAGGGGATTCCTTGTGGCTGGTGCAGTGAGACGCTATGTCTTGTGGTAATGAAACGGGAACACTGAAACGTCTTCATTCTGGATAATGGTGAGATGGTTCATAGCTGCTCGCCTGCACTTTATTTACGTAATTGTGCAGTGTCTGCCTTTTAAGACGTTTGGTCTGTGTTCGCCTCATTAGAATACGGGGAACCAATATCCAATTTTTAATCTGTCATCCGCGCGTTCCCGTTGTTTGTTATTGCGCTCCATTCAATTATTTTGAGCATTAATACGAATATATTGCGATTTTCCTGTTCTTTGGTGTTTGAGTATCATGTGAACACATGTGGTCCGTTGAAAGCTATTGGTATATGAAACAAGAGTTATTGCACTTAACTTCTGAACAATATCTTGAGCGTTCATAAAATTTGTGATTTTTACGAACACATTTTCACTCCTCCGATCTTTATTGAAATTTCTACAAGTGTTGACTGAAGAACTACATTTTCTAACGTATGATTTCAAACACCTACCCGACTCATAAAATTATAGTTGATGGTGACTTTAATTTACCCTCGACATGTTGGTGAAAATACATGTGTCATTCCGGAGGTTCCCATAAAACATTATCCGAAATTGTGCTAAACGGATTCTCTAAGAATTATTTAGAGCAGTTAGTTCATGAGCCCACGCGAATAGTAAACGGTTGTAAAAACACACTGGACCTCTTAGCAACAAATAATCCTGAGTTAATAGCGAGCATCCAAAAGGCTATTAGTGAACACAGGATTTTCGTAGCGAGAGTGAATATTGCAACCCCAAAATCCTCCAAAAATAAACGAAAAATATACTTATTCAAAAAAGCGGATAAAAATTCACTTGACGCCTTCCTGAGAGACAATCTCCACACCTTGCAAATTAACAGTATAAGTGTAGTCCAGATGTGGCTTGAATTCAAAGAAAGTATCGAGAGCAATTGAGAGATTTATAAAAAAAATAAATTAACAAAATATGGAGCTGATCCTCCTTGTTACACAAAAAGGCCATCACACAGTTGCAGAAACCACGAAAAAAAAAAGCCAAATTTAAACAGACGCAAAATCTCCAAGACTGGCGATCTTTTACAGAAGGTCGAAATTTAGCGCTGACTTCAATGCGCGATGCTTATAGTAGTTTCCACTACGAAACTTTGTCTCAAAACGTGGCAGAAAATCCAAAGAGATTCTGGTCGTATTTGAAGTATGTTAGCGGCAAGACACAATGAGTGCCTTCTCTGCACGATAGCACTGGAGATACTATAGAAGACAATGCTGACAAAGCAGAGTTACTGAACACAGCCTTCAGAAATGCCTTCGCAGAAGAAGGCGATGTAAATATTTCAGAATTCGAATCAAGAGCAGCTGCCAACATGAGTAACGTACTGTAGTGCTGCGGCCGGAGACGGCGGAAAGGTTTGGGTTTCCGGCAGGAGGCGTGGTGTTTGGCTTTTCTCGCCACGCAGTACATGTTGAAAAGAAGAGCTTGCCGAAGCGTCGCCTGGCATTAACTGGTCGCCTGGGCATATGGTGTGTGTTTGATTTAAATAGGTTCAATTGGGTGCTTATCTATATTTGTTAATGGTGAGCTAATGTCTTCAGTGTGAATTTGGTGGCGAGTCAGATACGTGAAAGTTATGTCATACGTGGATCTGCAGCTATAATATGTAAGGAAGCGCGGTGAGCTGCTCATTATTGAGTGATTGTATACCTACACCTTGGAGATTAACTACCAAATCTTGCACCTTAGTTTACGAGTAACGAAATACCATGTTGTCTCGTAAAACTACATCAGATACCATGAAAGTGTAGTTCTGATGGGCTCTTGTCCGTTTAAAATAATACTCAGCTGTTACTATCACATTTCCGGAGACAATCTTATCTATGCGTGTATTGCAGTGTTTAAATGAATTCGTAAGTGTTGAGTTTTAAAAAAAAATTGCGAGTTTTTCTGTTTTAATGTTATTTTTTATTCTTTTATATAATTGCAAGGGCCGGTCGAAGTGGCCGTGCGGTTAAAGGCGCTGCAGTCTGGAACCGCAGGACCGCTACGGTCGCAGGTTCGAATCCTGCCTCGGGCATGGATGTTTGTGATGTCCTTAGGTTAGTTAGGTTTAACTAGTTCTAAGTTCTAGGGGACTAATGACCTCAGCAGTTGAGTCCCATAGTGCTCAGAGCCATTTGAACCATTTGAACCATAATTGCAAGTGTGCTGTTGTAGCTGATTTAAGTTTCAGTTGTGCGGAGCGCAGTGTATTTCGTCCAGTGCAGTGAGGCGTGGCACTGGAGCTTGACGACTTGGCCGTTGCCAGTGGAACTGTGATTCGTTAGACCGGGCTCCATGTTCCTGCTGTTCTCTTTGTTCCTGGCTCTGTCAGGTCGTTAAGCTTTGTAGCTCGTTCCTCCACCCGTTCGACGAATGCACTTTTCGCACGAAATATGAATTTAAACCTGTAAAACTGGGTTTCACTTTGTAATTAGTCCCCGATCAAATTGCTGGAGGCTCCTCCTTATTCGTTCTGTACACCCTTATCAGCCATTTGTTTGTCATATTTGTACCCTGTGTGCCGGTTGTGAAGTTTAACTTAAGTAAAGGAGAGTTTCATGTGAGTATGTTCTCAGGGAATGTTTAGATGCTGATTTGCTGTTTTTTTTATTATGGGGACCACACGCTGCCTATTTAACCCACGTTAATTTAGACAAGTATTTGACCCATTTCTGAAAAAATTATTTGATGCAGGACCTTAATATTTTTACTGCATGTTACATGATGTTAATAGAGTCAACTGTATTAAAATCTACTTTACCCATTTTATAGTTTTTAAGAAATACTTTTTTAAATTGAAAATAAATATTAATTTTTTTCTGCATAAAATATTTTTTGTGAACTTCCTAATGGGTTGTGCAGAGTCTCTGAAAATTTCATTCATTCATCTATGATAGTTTCTGATATAATGGGGCATATGTACTGAAAATTTTAGTTTGCGGGAAATTGACTTTAAAGAAAAAAACTTTTGAAATTTGTTACTTACAGTTAATTAAAACTGTCTTGCTGTATATGATGGCCCTTCTTTGGCCTCTATCAGGTCTTCCAGCTTCTTTTTCACGTTCCTGGATGTTTTTCTTGTTTTCTTGGGCATATTAGATGCAGAACTGTCTGCGTCGGCTCTCCTCATTTTATCGCGATGTTGCAGCCCAGTGATCATATTTTCACCAGAATTAATTCCCAGCTTTTTTAGTGCCTAACACTTTCCAATATTACCACAACTGAATGTAATAACACCTTCAAGAACTCCTAGTTTCATTGTATGCATGCCTACAAATACAGTTTTAGGAAGGCGGTTCCAAATTACGCTGTTGATACATTCATTTGGGTTCTGTGTCTGTCCATGCAGACATTTCCTTAGAAGGTCCGGATGAGCCAAGTCTCTGAAAATAGGTTTAATTGCTGTAATAACAGCATCAGGAAGAAAATGTTGGTGAGATTAGGAGTCTTCAGTTGCCTCAGTCCTATTGTATTTGCACGACGAATTTTCTCCTGATGGACACAATCCATGACATGGCTTATCATCAGTAGAGGACTTAAGGAAGAATATGGTCCAAACATCTCTCTTCATTGCCTCCAGGTTTTCTTTATTTCTCCTAATTGCCTGCCCATAGTATACCTGCAAGTTTTCTATTTCAGTTTTAGTTAACCCGATCAACAATTTTCGATCTTCTAATTTTTTTCCTCTCATATCAACAGTTAGTTTTCTCAGCCTTATTCCCAAACGTTATTGAACATGGCCTACACATTCAATTTTGCTAATAATGGCATCTCCATATGGCTTAGAGTTCACCACATTGTTGTATGCCTCACTGTCACCATCGCCCCAATATTTGGTGTACCGTACGCCTCTTGTTTCTATGGAGCGATGAAATATTTGTTGTACTCTATGAACTTCCATACCACCACTTGTTCCACTGCCACACAGTTGTATTCTTTATGTTCATTGACTTTACAACATTTGCAATATTCAGACGTTATCTCCACATCTAACACATTACCAGTATATAGACTCGTGGCAGTCACTACTCCATTCAGAGAAGTAATTCCTATTTTCTGCCAACTTGCATCAAGTGCAACTGCAATATCCGAACATCCATCATTTTCTTCCACTGCTTCCCTAGCAGCCAGTTTCATGCTTTCCTCACTCATCTTGCCTACAGCTTTGTCTAATGTTGCAGTCAGTTTTTCAAATTTATTTGGTGGTTGATGTAAGTTCATCACTGAACAAAATGTTCTCCCTGCAGCCATGCCAATGGATCGTAAGGCATAAACTAATCTAGTGGATTTCATAAGGGCCACTTGCATCTGGTTTTGAAGAACTCATAAATGAAATCACAGCTGAGCATTTAGTGCAAATTAAATCCAAAGCAATTGCTAGGCCTTTTCTCCCACTGGCACTCTCACAAATTTTCACACTCTGTGACTCACCACACTGTCTACATTGTACAAATTTAGAAATTACATCTGATAATATTCTCAAATTTATAATAATGTTACTGCACTCCTTGTCACTTAGAGTAAATTCGTTGTAATTCTCTTGAAATGGTGAGAGCTTCTTTGACGATGTACTTGTTGAAGGATTACAATTAGAAACATCGTTGCCAGGTGACATAACCTCTTGTACAGAAAGCTTTCTGAACTTGTTTCCTCTAAATTGTCGTTTCTTGAAAATGCCTTTACATTTCGTCATCTTCAATAAACACAACAAAACACACGTAAACAAGCAGTGCAAACGTAAGTATAAAAACTACTCGCAATCACACTTGAACAAAACTAACTGCGTGTTTGAAAGCGTGTTGTTTACAAACAGCGGGAACAAAAGAATACCAACCGTTGCATTCCAAGGATAGCCAACACACTCGGGAGTAAAAAAAAAAATCCCTAACGTGCAATTTAGGAGCTATAAAGATCAAAAATATATGCAGAAAAGTGGGTGACAGAAAATTAGGCGTGGCACAGAAACACACTTGGTAGGAAAATGCTCTTTAAACGCTCGAAAAAAAAATTTTTCAGCAAAATCCTTTTCAGAGTACTTAAATAAAACCTTAATCTATCGAAATATGATGAAAACCGAAAATCGATTTTTTCGGCCTGAACAACGGTGTGGTCCCCTTAATTAGTGCCTCAATTGGATTATTCCTTAGTCAGAAGTTAGTGTGCCCGGTGTCTTCATTGCCGAGCATTGAAGTTTGAGAAGTTGATTTTATTATTTATTACTTGTGTGCCTTATGTTATATCTTAACGTTACACCTTGGTATGATTGTAGAGGATAGCCTTGCTGGTTCAGAGTTTGGTAAGTTTTGATTTTATTAAGTATTTACACCAACAGAAAGTTCGTTAGTGTTTTAAGCATTTGTTACGCAGATTTTAATAGAGGCTTAAGAAAAATTTTTATTGTGCTCCAGTGAGGTTGTTAAATTTATCTGTTTTATTGTATTAAATTGTGCAAGGTAATAAAAATTGTTTAATACAAGCTGTGTATATTTGATAAATATGGCGCTGCTGCTTTCTGTATTATTATTGGACGCAAATGCGCGTCCCACTGACACACAGTCAACACGGATTTAGAATACATCGTCCTTGTGAAACAGAACTAACTCTTTACTCGCATGAAGCGTTGAGTGTTCTTGACAAGGGATTTCAAATTGATTCCGTGTTTTTGGATTTCCAGAAGGCTTTTGACACTGCACCAGACAAGGGCTTGCTGTGATGGAATACCGTCTCAGTTATCTGACTGGATTCGTGATTTCCTGACAGTGAGTAGTAATTGACGGAAAGTCATCGAGTAAAACAGAAGTGATTTCTGCAGTTCCCTAAGGTAGTGTTATAGGAATTTGCTGTTCCTTATTATATAAACGTTTTGGGAGACAATCTGGGCATCTATCTTAGGTTGTTTGCAGGTGACGCTGTCATTTATCGACTAATAAAGACATCAGAAGATCAAAACAAATTGCAAAAGATCTACTAAAGATGTTTGTATGGTGACCCTAAATTGTCAGTTGATCCAAAATAACGTAAAGTGTGAGGGCATCCACAAGAGTGCTGTTAAACTTCAGTTAGACGATAAATCAGTCAAATCTAAAGGCTGTAAATTCAACTAACTACCTAGGAATTACAGTTACGAACAACTTAAATTGGAAGGAACACATAGAAAATGTTGTGGTAAATGCTAGACAAAGACTGCATTTTATTTCCAGGACACTTAGAAAATGTAACAGGTCTACACTGCGCTTGTCCGTCCTCTTTTAGAATACTGGTGCACGATGTGTGATCCTTACCAGATAGGATTCACGGAGTACATCGAAAAAGTTCAAAGAAAGGCAGAACGTCTTGTATTATCTCTAAAAACGGGAGGAATTTTCTAACGAAATTCCAATCACCAACTTTCTCCTCCGAATGCGAAAACATTTTCTTGACAATGACCTACATAGGGAGAAGCGATTGCCATGAGATAATAAGAGAAATCGTAGCTTGTACGGAAAGATACAGGTGTTCGTTCTTTCCGCTCGTTATCCGAGATTGGAATAATAGAGGGATGGGTTGTTTTGGTGGAGGAGATCAGACAGCGAGGTCATTGGTCTCATCGGATTAGGAAAGGACGGGGAAGGAAGTCGGCCGTAGCCTTTCGAAGGAACCATCCTGGCATTTGCCTGGAGCGATTTAGGGAAATGACGGGAAACCTAAATCAGGATGGCCGGACACGGGATTGAACCGTCGTCCTCCCGAATGCGAGTCTAGTGTGCTAACCAATGCGCCACCTCGCTCGGTAGGAATAACAGAATTGTGAAGGTGGTTCGATGAACCCTTTGCCAGGCACTTAAATATGATTGCATGTAGATGTAGATGTTGATTATATTTTCCATAAATATGAGGCTAGAGCAGTATATGGCATTTCTGAAAAAAAGAAAGAAATGAGTTGGAGTAAATTTTTGCGAGAACCTACCCCGACTCGGGGTTGATAGTCAAAGATATTGGGGTGGTTATAAGGAAGAAAGAAAATATTTATTAAAAAAGTTGCATTAACAATAGAAAAATGAAACAATGATATTGATAAAGCACTTATTTCGCACATAAGATCAATTTAGACACTAAAATAGTAATTTAAGTAAATGTCCTGTACCAGCCTAGTCACTTTAGAGATCGCTCTCTCGATTTTCACATGTATTAAAATTATTTGGCCTTAGGGTACATAATACACTGGATCTATTACCCCTTAGCTTTGCAGTTAGCAAACAATTCTGTCTCGTCTCTGCACTGAAATACCCCCCTTTTCGTCCATGTTCCAAATTTTGTGAGGCTGAAAATTATGCCTTACGAGAACTGATGTCAAGGTATTGATAAAAGATTCCGCATCTGTCCGGCTGAAGGTAAAAGCTAGTGCTGTGCTGGTCGCCTTTGGTTTTGTAGTGAAAGATATTGGTGTCTTAATTAAAAAATTCTGCCAAGGTTTAGGATATTTAATATAACTTGCCACGCAAAAATAAGCCAAAGATTTTATTTATTTTGGAGGTAAGCGATAGTAATATTGGCTTCATGAGGACCATATTCCTTTACTATCTTATCGTCGTCATTAAAAAAAAAACAGTGATAGAAGATTCATTGTCAATTTCATCTTTGGCAATTTTCTTACAGTATCTTCCCAAATTTCGATTAATTATATCAGCTGCAATTTTACGGATTGATTACCCCTTCTTTATAACCTTAACCACTTCTGTAAGCATTATGTCGAGCGATTGCCCGTCTTTTTTTTTTTTACGATCTCTCAGTGTCTTCACCTGAAACAAGAGGAAAACACTACTAAAAATCCTTCCGAGATAAGATGCCACATGTGACAACCATCTCCAAATTTTTGTGACCACAAACCCGAACAGACACGATCGTTTTGTGATTTGAGGTTAGACTGTTTACAAATGAGCTGCGACTGAAAATTGAGAATCTGTGGGATAACATGCCTCCGGTCTCCCCTACGAACTATTGACACAAGTCACAGTGTCCACTGGACAAACAGGTCCATAGGGAAGTAACTTGGTAAAACTGTAGAATTAAGTAAAAAGGTACGGAAGACCAAATTTCTTAATAAAATATGTATGCAAGAATATCAATATTTAAAACGTACAAAATTCATAATTAACGCTAGTAAAGAGTCAAATTATAGCATCCATAATACAACACTATTCTTGCAGAGTTGCTCAACAGCGGCAAGAGACTGGAGAAAAACTGTGAACACTCCTCCCGAAAGCTACCCAATCAAAACCCATGAAATTCAGCGGGAGAGATCGAGATGATTATTCCACGTGCAGTTGGCCGTGAAGAGCCCTGTACAGTCCAGCGTATACGATGTCTAAGCTAAGATCACGCATAATACTAGCACAAAGACTGTATGAAACAAGCATGCCCTCTCTACAGATTTATATGATTACAGTTAACACGTAGAAAGCCACAGCATCCCTCACAGACAAACACTGTATAGTCCATTAATTTTTTGGTGGATAATTCGGGATTCCTGCTACTCACATCTGCTGTCACTATTACTGCGTATTTTGCAGGAAACATCGACTAATATCTTCCTCATTAGGTTGTCGTATCTCTTACTTGAAGGGATTAAATAAAAAATTACGTCAGTTCATGGGAGGAAATCAGCACTGAAGAAAGAATTACGAAGGTCACCAATTTTGGCATTAGCCGTTCTTGAGAAGGACCTTTTAGGCCATATCCAACTGCTTCTCCAATTCGAGACATTTCCATTATCACCCTTTCCATTAGTCAGTCACTAGCTCTTAATACCGATACTGTCCTTCAGCAGCCAACCATTAGTTAATATCTCTCTGCCGAAGGTTAGCACGTGAAGGTTCACTGATTTCATCACCATTGGCAGTTACAGTCCGTCACTGTACAGTGTAGGTCATGGGTCATGGGGGGGGGGGGGGCGCAGATAAGGTAGGACGTGATGGTCTTTCAGAATTCAGGGTTGCTCATGTATCAGAGCTATAGCTCTCTTTCATATGTATGTAAAATGAATTATGCATGTATCGTAATACTCGATACAAAACTTTCAAACGGAACGGGTTTAACTGTCGCTAACCTCATGGATATGTTACTTTTTTAATGGTTGCTATGAAACAAGAAGTGACTATTCCTAACTCCTCCGCTTTCAGAACGTAGCTAAAAATTATATCTCTTACAGCGTTCTGGACACAAGGTAAAGACCTCCCGTCTGTGAGTCAAAGGCGTTGAAGAGTCCAGTCCCAATTGCAACAAAAATTTTGTGCAGGGTAGCCGTTGCTGCTTTGTTTGCTATGAAATCAAATGCCGCACAAATTTAAAAATAAGGAATAAAATAAGAGTAATTATTGCTATTATCATGCACCATTTTATTAAAGTCTGTTTTGAATGACAGGCGAATGCTTTTTAGTAAAGTCTGGTATAGTTTCGTGACGACATAAACGTATTATAAGTGCTTTAGTATCATTTTGTTATGGTGTACATTTTTTTAAGCACTGAAGCCCTTATCACACTTTTGTAATACTGTATTTACTTGGTACCAGAATCACAGAACAGTTTATACGTAATTCGGCTATAAAGAAATAAAGGAAATATAAGTGAACAGTTTTCTGAGGAAACATTGTACACTATATTTTTAAAAGAAACAAAAACTTTTATATTGAAATGCTCAGAAAATCGAGTCTGAGCTCTGAAGAAATCTGAAAACCGAATTTAAGTGAAGTTCTATAAGATGTACAGATTGTCCAACTTTGGACCAACCATCTCAAATGTGTATTGTGTACAATCTCATCATTGTCATGGAGGCATAAAAAATTTCAATCGATCGTATTGCAGAAAGTGGGTTACACATTGATAAAAAGTAGTTTCAAACATGTGAAGAAAATATTAAAGGTGCAGAGTGCACACGACTTTCCACACCGTCAAAGAGCTATTCTGTCACTGAGGGGAAACAACTGTACACATACATATTTTTGTTTTTTGGACAAGTGGCCTGTTGGCAGCGATCTTACGTCACAGACGCGCGTTGCAGTTTAACAACATTGGGACCGACAAGAAGCAACCGCTTGCGGTTTAGCTCACGGCTGCAAAGGAGAATGTCCTTCGCAAATGTCAGAGCGCTACAGACAATTCCTTATCCTTCAGTCGCACCATTATTAAGTAGTATGGCCTCGACCTTGTTCTACTAAATCCCCAATACCGAAGCAAACGAAACACAACACGCTCTTTCTTCTTTACGCGTAATTACGACTCGTATATATCTCCACATAGTACTCGTACATTCGGAAGGTTAATGTAAGGTGAATAGCTGAGAGTGCTTTTATTAATAGTAAATTAGGGACTGTTTAATAAAATTGTTTGTTTTGATCATAAAATTAAGTTTTATTTATTTTTTTTTTAAATTATACACCTTTAGTTTATCGCCACGGCCATCATCAGAATTACATTAAAAATCTCGACACTCTGATCTTGTCAATTTCCATGTGCACTTATACTTGTGCCTATGGTACAGGTGTAAATGGAAAGTGAAAAGAAACAGAGTATGGAGCAACCTGATTCTGATGGCAGTTTGGTCGAAATAGGTTAAGGTGTATAATTTAAAAAAAAACCGAAATTGGGATAAAGATGGACAATTATAATAACTAGTAACAATGGTTGCAGACGCATATAACGATATTATGTCATTCATGGACAAATTTTAAAAGACTTTTTGTTCCTTTCTTGTATGAGACATGGTAGTGATGATGATGATGATGATGTCGTGTGACTAGGGCCTCCCGTCGGATAGACCGTTCGTCGGGTGCAAGTCTTCCTATTTGACGATCCTTCGGCGACTTGCGCGTCGATGGGGATGAAATGATGATGACAAGTACAACTCAACACCCAGTCCCTGAGCGGAGAAAATCTCCGACCCAGGAATCGAACCTCGGCCCTTAGGATTGACATTCGGTGGCGCTGACGACTCAGCTACCGGGGGCGGACATGAGACATGGTAATAACGTCTTACAAATAAATTCCTTTGTGGGTAGCGTAATTAGATTTATATTCTCCACCAGAAACATACTGAGTAGGATTCAAAAATCAGTGATTTCCAAGTAATGTTGGTACTCGTCGCCGAAATTTTTTCTGCAGATTAGCACCTACATGTTTTTTTTATCAGTTTCAGCACTTGGAATTACTACGTGTTTCAAGGGCGCTCCCCGACGATCACAAAAAGCGGGCAGGCCATTATTTTTAAACGCTCTATATACCGATACCTCGTCTTACTTCTATGTGAACACGCGCAGGCTTCGCCTACATGAGAAACAGAGCCCATTATGAATTAATGCGCAGATAAGTCACTACAAGGAGCATATTATTTGCTCACTGCTCGCCGTAAAAACGGCAGTACCAGAAGGCTAGCAAGTGACATTACTTCACTTGGTGTGCATATACAGCATAGTAGGAAGAATATATAATCAGATTCACGGTTTGGGAGTATAGAGGGTGAAAAACGTGTTACACAGGGCTGCAGGAAATGGCGAAAAGAGCAGCTCTAATCCAGATGAGCGTTATCGAACTGAAATGAGACGACGAATACGGGTACATTGTTCGAGGCCGCTTGAGTACCATGCGCGGAAGTTGCAGTGTGCCACTCTCTCAGTAGCTTATGAGCAGTAGTACGAAGGTCCCGGCATTGGCAACACTCGAGCATCCTCATATGGAGGTAGGGGAGGACTGCCCGGGCAATATACCGTCTTCCGTTATCTTGCTGAAAGGTATCACAGGGGCCGCAAAGATAGGGGACAACCTCCAGTTTTAATACTCCAGAAATCTAACAGCTGATATGCACCTGAAGTGATGCGAATACCTACGCTAACCGCACCACATCATCTTCATCGCCTCTTCTCGGCTCCTGATCATACTGAATGGAACCTAGATGACTGGAAAACCGCGACCAGATGCACAAATGCAGACAGCGGTTGTACTGCGTTCACAGGGCATAAAACGCCAGTACACTGCCAGTCATTTATACTGAGGTGATTCACGTGAAAAGTTGTCCGACGTCATGATGACTGCACGACGGGAGTTGACGAACTTTGAACGCAAAATGATAGTTGGGAATAGACGCATGGGACATTACAGTTTGGAAATCGTTAGGTTCAAATGGTTCAAATGGCTCTGAGCACTATGGGACTCAACATCTTAGGTCATAAGTCCCCTAGAACTTAGAACTACTTAAACCTAACTAACCTAAGGACATCACACACACCCATGCCCGAGGCAGGATTCGAACCTGCGACCGTAGCAGTCCCGCGGTTCCGGACTGCAGCGCCAGAACCGCTAGACCACCGCGACCGGCAATCGTTAGGAAATTCCATATTCCGAGATCAACAGTATGAAGAGTGTACCGAGAACACCAAATCTCAGGGATTAGCTCTCACCACTGGCAATGCAGTGGTCGTTTAATGACCGAGAGCCGCATCCGAAAGGGGCTCACAGAATTTCATTGGAGTCTCATCCACCCAACAGTCTGTATCTCTCACCTTCGACTTCCATTTGGCCCAACGAAGGATGTTGTCCACCTGAAACAATATGTGGATTAAGGAATAGATTATTGATGCAGCAGACAAGTAGAGCGGTACCATGCCGGTAAACAGGCCCTTCCAGTAATGTGACGTAAGGCCGTCGAACTGAATAGAGATTATGTCAAAAAACGGGGTTTTGTAGCGAAAAGAGCGGGCAATAACATGGTGTATCGGAAGCTTGAATGAGGCCACCCTGCTTTACTGGTTGCGTGCGGCCGCTCCTATTCTGCACGGTTCCTCCTGAAACGCTGACTAGATATTCGCGCCACAGTATGGGATCCGCAATAACACGGGCAGCGTTGCGAAGGTAGGCTAAACTGCAGCCACGATACTGCTGCTGTCCAGTTCTCATACGTGCAGCTAGACGTGTCTTCCTCCCTAAACGAGGCATGACGAGAAATTCTCACAAATACTGTTGCGGAATAAGAAACTTGCTGCATAATCTTTCTTCATATCATAATGTAAATGACCTTACCGCTACTGCTACCTAATCTGGGGGGTTATCCTAAAATTATAATAAATTGCACACTATAGCATCTAACTGACTTCTTGAGGTTGTTGCAGTTTTAAGCATGAGCAGCGTATATTCAGCAATCATTAACCCATTCCTAATTGCTGCCACATGTCGAAGACATTCTTTCTTATAAGAGCATAATTAACACTTACTCATCTCATCAAAATTAATGATAGTTTAAATATGCTTTTTATTAATTCAATTAATTGTAATACGTTATAATTATTCATTACAGGATTCACTGTAACTAAAAGATATCAACATATACACAACAGTTGGTTACTGCGAAGAGTAATTAATTCTCAGACAAGAATACTTGTAGTTAATTTATCTTTCTATATTGTGCTATTGGGGTCTCTTTGTGCTGTTCTGTCCTCAACTACAATGCGTGGCCACAAAACAAACCGAAGGCATTGTGTGATATCAATGTAACTTCATACGAGTACACATCATCGGTGGGTATGTAAATGAATAGAGTTGCGATTCTGTGTGAAAGGTTGAACAGGCATCAGTGCTCATTAATGTTGTTCATGGCGTGTTGTTAGCAGACCTGATAGAGTATACAAGATGTCTCCGCAAACAGTGGTCAAGCGCTTTTTCTCTGGAGTTTGTTCAGATATTTCCAATTTCCTTTTTTCAACTCGTAGCTGGAGTGAGCCCGAACAAATGCTGCGCATCAAGTCTTTCATGCGACGCCCATTTTCGATGCAAAGTGCCGATTTGTTTCGCTTTGCGAAGAGAATGATTCTTAATGGAAAATTTTACAGACGCATTCGACAGAGCGGTCCCAAATTAGTCTAGTGCTTTATTAATTTCATTTATGTGTATTAACTGGGACAGTAAAGCTATTAGAACAACCAGTAGTCCAGGCGGAACAGCACCGACGCTGTAGCGCTTCTTAATCGCTGCTGGACTACTAGTTATTCCTTGCGTTTTTGTCATCCTGCTAATAAACACATCAAAAAAGTTTTGTATCACCCCGGTTCACAGAACTGCTGAAGACAGACTCTGACTGTGGATATTGTATCACAGACACAGTCCCTTTGACTATTCAGAGATGTCACTAAACCCGCCCAAAGATGTAGACAACCATGCATAAGCCCGCCTATTAGATGGAGGTTGACTGTAGTTCAACCATTCTTAGACGGTCAGTACCGCGGTTCGATCGCGTCCGCATTGTTACTTTGTGCCAGGAAGGGCTCTCAACAATGGAAGTGTCCAGGCGTCTCGGAGTGAACCAAAGCGATGTTGTTCACACGTGGAGGAGATGCAGGGAGACAGGAACTGTCGATGACATGTCTCGCTCAGGCCGCCCAAGGGCTACTACTACAGTGGATGATCACTAACTACGGATTATGGCTCGGAGGAACCCTGACAGCGACGCCACCATGTTGAATAATGCTTTTCGTGCAGCCACAGGACATTGTGTTCCGACTCAAACTGTGCGTAATAGGCTGCATGATGCGCAACTTCACTTCCGATGTTCATGACGCGGTCAATCTTTGCAACCACGACACCATGCAGCGCGGTACAGATAGGCCCAACAACATGCCGAATGGGCTGCCCAGGATTGGCATCACGTTCTCTTCACCGATGACTGTCGCATATGCCTTCAACCAGACAATTGTCGAAGACGTGTTTGGAGATAACCCAGTCAGGCTGAACGCCTTAGACACACTGTCCAGCAAGTGCAGCAAGGTGGAGGTTCCTTGCTGTTTTGTGGTGGCATTATGTGGGACCGACGTACGCCGCTGGTAGGTGTTATAACGACTGCAACGGCTGTACGATACGTGAATGCCATCCTCCGACCGATTGTAGAACCATATCGGCAGCATACTGGCGAGGCATTCATGGACGACAATTGGCGGCCCCATCGTGCACATCTTTTGAATGAGTACCTTGAGGATAACGACATCGCTCGACTAAAGTGGCCAGCATGTTCTCGAGACATGAACTCTATCGAACATGCCTGGGATAGATTGAAAAGAGTTGTTTATGGACGACATGACCCACCAACCACTCGTAGGGATTTATGCCGAATCGCCGTTGGTGAGTGGGACAATCTGGACGAATAGTGTCTTGATGAACTCGTGAATAGTATGCCACGACGAATACAGGCATGCATCGATGCAAGAAGACATGCTACTGGGTATTGGAGGTACCGGTGTGTACAGCAATGTGGACCACCACCTCTGAAGGTCTCGCTGTATGGTGGTGCAACATGTAATGTCTGGTTTTCATGAGCACTAAAAACGGCGGAAATAATGTTTATGTTGATCTTTATTCCAGATTTCTGTATAGGTTCCGGAACTCTCGGAACCGAGGTGATGGAAAACTTTCTTTGATGTGTGTACATTGCGACAAAACGAATAACACAGTAGACTAATTCGGACCGTTCTGTCGAATGCGTAAAACCATTCTCTTTGCGAAGAGAAACCAACCGGAACTTTCCATCGACACTGGGCGTCGCGTGAAAGACTTGATGATCAGTAATTGTTTGGGTTGAACGAACTGCACGTTGCAAAAATGCATTTGCAAATATCTGAATAAACACTGGAGAAAAAGGGCCTGCCGACAAATAGGGGAGACAGCCGTTATGAGGGAAGACTTCTTTTCTTAAGGAACATTGTTCATATGAGATTACTGATTAAGTATGCAAAGTTCATTAACTTATTGGTTGTCTCTCCCCGAGCCAGCTGTGGCGCTATAGAACTTCGGTGGCGCCGGCTGCGTGACCGTTGCTCGTTGCCGGCTCGCGATTAGCAGACACTTGCTATTTAAGGAGGAAGTTTCCGTTGACCAGGAGCGGACTTTCGGAGAGAATCGAGTGTCAGTGAGTATGCCGGTGCCACCCGCGAGGGGGCTGCGTCGCTCAACGGCCGGGTTGGGAAGTCGCTGATGAGTGGCGTTGCCACGTGGAACAGGCAGCTGAGACGCGCTCGCCGCAGTGTGGCCTGGACCTCAGCTGTTCGGACAGCGGACGTGACGTGAGGTGGCTGCCCTATAATGCGGACCTGGGTTTCACAGTGGCCGCGGTAGGAGCCGTGCTGTGTACGGGCCGTCGGTGCTGGTACACGCCGATACGCCACCTGCAACCGGACACGGTGTCTGATACCTTCACAACAGCTTTCGCGTCTACACCAGCACTGTCCCTCTGCCCGTCTCCGGCCTCGTCTCCTGCGTGCCGAACATCGTCGCTCAACTGATTTGGTGCCTTCCTTGAAGCCATCCATCTGATTGGCTACAGCGTATTCTATATTACTTTACGTTTTAACATATTCAAATAATTAAAGTTTGACCACTTTCATATTCTAAATAAGTAACAATAATATCCATTACATAAAAACCTTAAGTTCTTTTACATAGAACCAATGCAACTTCCTTCTTAACTTTGAATGTCACAACCAGTACCCTCGCACCAATGTGCTTTCTCATAAGTAAATAAAGAACAAAAGTAACTATTATGCACTAAACTTTATAACAAATGTTCTATTACCTAATGATTCAATAAGGTGTCATGCTCTCATCGTTCAATGTGTTTTGTTTGGAGGAAATGATGATCTGATGCTTAATTAAAAATACTGATGATTTAAATTTACTATATCTTTTAAACAAATAAAGGTAGATTTGATATTTACAAAATTTGTCACTTTAAAAAATGGTTCAAATGGCTCTAAGCACTGTTGGACGTAAGATCTGAGGTCATCAGTCCCCTAGACTTAGAACTACTTAAACCAAACTAACCTAAGGACATGACACACATCTATGCCCGAGGCAGGATTCGAACCTGCGACCGTAGCAGAAGCGCGGTTCCGGACTGAAGCGGCTAGAACCGCTCGACCACAGCGGCCGGCTGTCATTTTAATGATTCGCTGTTATATGAAATGTTGATCGTCAAGATCGACCAAAGCGTTCAGATTTTAGCATTCAGGTGTTTGTTAAAAAAGTTGTTAATTTCACTTTAACAGTAAATCCTAAACTATTATAGATATGATCACTATTCAAGTTTTATTGGGATCACCATGAAAATTTAAGGAAGATGGTAGATTAAAATTATTGTGGGTTCATTCCCTAAATTACTACAGAATTAAATAATTTTACGGCCGCTCTTAGGTCCGCCATATTTAACACTGCTCGCCTCCCTGGGCACAAACAGCTCTTATGGGGTTTCCCTATGATGTAGGTTCTCGTCTGTCTCACTTGCACGCTACAGCACTTAGGCCTGATCAGCCTGGCCTCATTCAGCATAATAGACGACCATGAATTGCCCCATCTCGTGGCGAATCTGCGCTCTTTGTGGCACACGGTCCTGAACGACAGGATTCGTTTCACAATTCCAGAAAGGCTGTCTCTTTCGGCTATATACTTAAATGAGAGCGAAATGCTAGTTAGCTCACAATGTCCAGGCCAACGCCATACTGAGGAGTGGGCTCATTAGTACAACATATTAGCGATTTGACTTGATACCGTAGACACTGAAATAACATCACACACCCTCTCAAAACCGTGAATTTTCTTTCCGCTTCCTCCTCTCCTTTTGGGTGTTTTGCTTTTCATTGACAGGCAGTGTATTTACGTGCTCGTGCTGACATGGCTTTATCCCACGTGGACAAGGTGAGGATGCTGCATCATAGTGGAAAGAAAAGATATAGTGGATAATTTGGGCACTAGATGCTATAAAATGGTCGCAAATCAATATGACAAATGATCATTGTACTAATTTGCTATGGCTGTGCGAGAGCTTATCTGAAATATGGTATGTACATCCGTTTCTGCTCTAAATGTTTGTGAATGCATGGTAACGTATTTGCCTGCTATGCAGATGGCCCGGGATTGTTGACCGGGTTGGAAATTTTCTCCACTCGTGGACTGGGTGTTATGTTGTCCTCTTCATCATCTCATCATCACACGCAAATCGCCCAACGTGGCGTCACCTGAAGTAAGACTTGCAAAACGGCGGCCGAACTTCCCCGTATGGGGCCTCCCTACCATCAATGCCAAACGATTATTTCATTTCATTTTTTTCTTTGGAAGGCGCCTTCAGTGGCATGCAATTTGTAAATATTTTAGTTTATATTATAGTTGATATTTAGCACGCAGCCGTCTCGCAAACAGACATAAAGCCGGGAGAGGAATGTGCTAACAACAGGCTGCTCCACATCCGCATCCAGAGACGCCCGTGGACTGAGGATGAGACGGCGGCCGGTAGCACCGTTGGGCCTTCATGGCCTTTTCGGGCCGAGTTTAGTTTTTATTTAGCACGTCGTATATCTAGGGTAAAAACAGGTCTGGCACTTTCTGCTTTTCTGTGGTGCAGTATTAATTTAAGTTGTAGCTACAAATTTTGTGGATGTTCTGATCTGCATGTTTCGATTTCATTCCTTTCTTATCCCTGTTTTCAGACTTCCCAGCACTTTTTTGATCTTTTGTTTTCGTAGTGTTGCCAACTGTCGAATGTTATTGCTAATTATCGAATACTACTTGCCAACTATTGTGAAGTTGGTAGCCAAGACCGCTTTTTATTCCATGATTACCGGTTTCGGTGAAACTAAAGCCGCCATCATCGGAGCTTAGAAGACATAGAGGTTACAACATCAAGGCAAACAATGGTGATATTAATAGTTGCTTATAACACGCAGGCCTTACAAAATTGTCGTGCTTAGCACGTAGGCGTCCAAGAGAGAGTACCTAGCTTGCGCCTGTGTACGATGGAGACACTTAACAGTTATAATGTCATCTGTCTTGGACGCCTATGTGCTAAGCACGACAATTTTGTAAGGCCTGCGTGTTATAGGCAATTATTAATATCACCATTGTATGCCTTGATGTTGTAACCTGTATGTGTTCTAAGATCCGATGATGGCGGCTTTAGTTTCGCCGAAACCGGTAATCATGGTATAAAAATAATTCCTGCGATCTTGGCTACCAGAAAAATGGTTCAAATGGCTCTGAGCACTATGGGACTTAACTGCTGAGATCATCAGTCCCCTAGAACTTAGAACTACTTAAACCTATCTAACCTAAGGACATCACACATATCCATGCCCGAGGCAGGATTCGAACCTGCGACCGTAGCGGTCGCGCGGTTCCAGACTGTAGCGCCTAGAACCGCACGGGCCCCCCTGGCCGGCTCTTGGCTACCAGTTTGTTGTTTTACAACCATCTAGATCGCTCCCACATGAGCACAATGTGCTCCCTACAAAATATTGAATGTGTCTTTCGGATATCTGTGATATGTTTGCGTGTACATGTGTGTGTGTATGTGTGTTTGTGGATGGGTGTGTCTGTGTGACAACGTGTTTGTTTTCGTATGATTACGTGATTATGGCCTTGGGAGAGCCCGTCATGACAAAACTCTACCATCTGGTGAGCAAGATGTATGAGACAGGCGAAATAACCACAGACTTCAAGAAGAATATAATAATTCCAATCCCAAAGAAAGCAGGTGTTGACAGATGTGAAAATTACCGAACTATCAGTTTAATAAGTCACAGCTGCAAAATACTAACACGAATTCTTTACAGACGAATGGAAAAACTGGTAAAAGCGGACCTCGGGGAAGATCAGTTTGGATTCCGTAGAAATGTTGGAACACGTGAGGCAATACTAACCTTACGACTTATCTTAGAAGAAAGATTAAGAAAAGGCAAACCTACGTTTCTAGCATTTGTAGACTTAGAGAAAGCTTTTGACAACGTTAACTGGAATACTCTCTTTCAAATTCTGAAGGTGGCAGGGGTAAAATACAAGGAGCGAAAGGCTATTTACAATTTGTACAGAAACCAGATGGCAGTTATAAGAGTTGAGGGGTATGAAAGGGAAGCAGTGGTTGGGAAGGGAGTGAGACAGGGTTGTAGCCTCTCCCCGATGTTATTCAATCTGTATATTGAGCAAGCAGTAAAGGAAACAAAAGAAAAATTCGGAGTAGGTATTAAAATTCATGGAGAAGAAGTAAAAACTTTGAGGTTCGCCGATGACATTGTAATTCTGTCAGAGACAGCAAAGGACTTGGAAGAGCAGTTGAACGGAATGGACAGTGTCTTGAAAGGAGGATATAAGATGAACATCAACAAAAGCAAAACGAGGATAATGGAATGTAGTCAAATTAAATCGGGTGATGCTGAGGGGATTAGATTAGGAAATGAGACACTTAAAGTAGTAAAGGAGTTTTGCTATTTAGGGAGTAAAATAACTGAAGAAGGCCGAAGTAGAGAGGATATAAAATGTAGACTGGCAATGGCAAGGAAATCGTTTCTGAAGAAGAGAAATTTGTTAACATCGAGTATGGATTTAAGTGTCAGGAAGTCGTTTCTGAAAGTATTTGTATGGAGTGTAGCCATGTATGGAAGCCAAACATGGACGATAAATTGTTTGGACAAGAAGAGAATAGAAGCTTTCGAAATGTGGTGCTACAGAAGAATGCTGAAGATAAGGTGGGTAGATCACGTAACTAATGAGGAGGTATTGAATAGGATTGGGGAGACGAGAAGTTTGTGGCACAACTTGACTAGAAGAAGGGATCGGTTGGTTGGACATGTTTTGAGGCATCAAGGGATCACAAATTTAGCATTGGAGGGTAGCGTGGAGGGTAAAAATCGTAGAAGGAGACCAAGAGATCAATACACTAAGCAGATTCAGAAGGATGTAGGTTGCAGTAGGTACTGGGAGATGAAGAAGCTTGCACAGGATAGAGTAGCATGGAGAGCTGCATCAAACCAGTCTCAGGACTGAAGACCACAACAACAACAACAACGTGATTATATTAGACACACACACACACACACACACACATTTACACAGAAACACATCTCAGATATCGCAAAAACACATTCAATAGTTGTCAGTAACATTCGATAGCTGACAATACCAACCGAAACAAAACAAAATTTCAAATGACATAACAGCGTTAACAAATGAATGGCTCTGAGCACTATGGGACTCAACTTCTGAGGTCATTAGTCCCCTAGAACTTAGAACTAGTTAAACCTAACTAACCTAAGGACATCACATACATCCATGCCCGAGGCAGGATTCGAACCTGCGACCGTAGCAGTCGCGCCAGCGTTAACAAAGGAACTAAAACATAAGATGTAGACCAAAACATCCACGAAGTCTGTAAGTAGAACTTTAAATTATTACCGCATTATAGAAAACCAAAAAGTACCAGTCGTGTTTATGACCTAGGTGTGCAACGTCCTAAACCTAAATTTAATACTATAAACTAAAATATGTACATATTCCAGGCCATTGAAGATGCCTTGCTAAGAACAACGGCGAAACGTGTATGGGACAAAAATTTTGTTTCATTCAGTTGTAATTAGACGGTGCCAAATTGAAAATTATGTACGTACCTTAAAGTTCTCCACCTTATAACTGCATCTGTCAGGGACGTTTTTCTTGAATTCTACTGTGCGCCCAGAAAGGTAACGCGGTAGTCAGTCTACAGGCAAGCTAATGTATTTGATGCACAATCAGAAAAAAAGAAGAGAAAAAATACAGCTGGAAACAAGTGCCAGCTGCCAGCAGAAATACACTCCTGGAAATTGAAATAAGAACACCGTGAATTCATTGTCCCAGGAAGGGGAAACTTTATTGACACATTCCTGGGGTCAGATACATCACATGATCACACTGACAGAACCACAGGCACATAGACACAGGCAACAGAGCATGCACAATGTCGGCACTAGTACAGTGTATATCCACCTTTCGCAGCAATGCAGGCTGCTATTCTCCCATGGAGACGATCGTAGAGATGCTGGATGTAGTCCTGTGGAACGGCTTGCCATGCCATTTCCACCTGGCGCCTCAGTTGGACCAGCGTTCGTGCTGGACGTGCAGACCGCGTGAGACGACGCTTCATCCAGTCCCAAACATGCTCAATGGGGGACAGATCCGGAGATCTTGCTGGCCAGGGTAGTTGACTTACACCTTCTAGAGCACGTTGGGTGGCACGGGATACATGCGGACGTGCATTGTCCTGTTGGAACAGCAAGTTCCCTTGCCGGTCTAGGAATGGTAGAACGATGGGTTCGATGACGGTTTGGATGTACCGTGCACTATTCAGTGTCCCCTCGACGATCACCAGTGGTGTACGGGCAGTGTAGGAGATCGCTCCCCACACCATGATGCCGGGTGTTGGCCCAGTGTGCCTCGGTCGTATGCAGTCCTGATTGTGGCGCTCACCTGCACGGCGCCAAACACGCATACGACCATCATTGGCACCAAGGCAGAAGCGACTCTCATCGCTGAAGACGACACGTCTCCATTCGTCCCTCCATTCACGCCTGTCGCGACACCACTGGAGGCGGGCTGCACGATGTTGGGGCGTGAGCGGAAGACGGCCTAACGGTGTGCGGGACCGTAGCCCAGCTTCATGGAGACGGTTGCGAATGGTCCTCGCCGATACCCCAGGAGCAACAGTGTCCCTAATTTGCTGGGAAGTGGCGGTGCGGTCCCCTACGGCACTGCGTAGGATCCTACGGTCTTGGCGTGCATCCGTGCGTCGCTGCGGTCCGGTCCCAGGTCGACGGGCACGTGCACCTTCCGCCGACCACTGGCGACAACATCGATGTACTGTAGAGACCTCACGCCCCACGTGTTGAGCAATTCGGCGGTACGTCCACCCGGCCTCCCGCATGCCCACTATACGCCCTCGCTCAAAGTCCGTCAACTGCACTTACGGTTCACGTCCACGCTGTCGTGGCATGCTACCAGTGTTAAAGACTGCGATGGAGCTCCGTATGCCACGGCAAACCGGCTGACACTGACGGCGGCGGTGCACAAATGCTGCGCAGCTAGCGCCATTCGACGGCCAACACCGCGGGTCCTGGTGTGTCCGCTGTGCCGTGCGTGTGATCATTGCTTGTACAGCCCTCTCGCAGTGTCCGGAGCAAGTATGGTGGGTCTGACACACCGGTGTCAATGTGTTCTTTTTTCCATTTCCAGGAGTGTAGTAAACAAACAGTGCGAGGAATATTCGTGGTGCAACTGGCATGCAAATCCAACAACTCGTTTCGGAATGGCTTTTTCCCGGAAGCTGCTTCCGCCTGGTCGACGGGAGAGCAGAGACCCTGGAAAAGACGGCCGCGCAGCGCCGATAACAGCGGGCCGCCCAGCCCAGCCCAGCCGACGCAGCACTCTCCGCCTCGCACCTGCGTGCCTGCGGTGAACTTGCTCCACATGTTGGTGGCAGCGGCCGACCCAAATCGCCGCCGCAGGCCGAGGTCGCTGCTTGCACCCGCCAGGCACGTGCGGCCTGCGCTCTCGGGCCCAGTAATGCCGCCCTCACACGGGACACGAAAGTGAACGTGGATGTGGCGCTAGTCGAATTCTGTGACGTGACATCGTGCTGATCCGTGTTTCGATCGTTCCCTGGCGTGAAAGGCAGAATCAATGGGTTCAAATGGCTCTGAGCACTATGGGACTCAACTTCTAAGGTCATCAGTCCCCTAGAACTTAGAACTACTTAAACCTAACTAACCTAAGGACATCACACAACACCCAGTCATCACGAGGCAGAGAGAATCCCTGACCCCGCCGGGAATCAAACCCGGAAACCCGGGCGTGGGAAGCGAGAACGCTACCGCACGACCACGAGCTGCGGACTATACGCAGAAATTAATGTGGGTCGTACGACAAACGTATCCATTAGGATAGTGCTGCGAAATCTGGTGTTAATGGTCTACAGCAGCAGACGAGCGACCCAACTGACTTTGCTAACAGCACATCCCCTACAGCGCCTCCGCTGGGCTCGTGATTGTAACCATATTGGTTAGACCTTTCGCGCCTGGAAAACCATGGCATGGTCAGATGAGTCCCGATTTCGGTTCTTAAGAGGTGGTGATAGTGTTCGAGTGTGTCGCAGGGGGTCTGCGAAGCCATGAGCCAAAGTTGTTAACAAGGCACTGTGCAAGCTGGTTGGGGCTCCATAATTGCGTGGACTGTGTTTGCATGGAATATTATGGGTTACTGCCTGGAACTGGCTATCTTCAGCTACTTGGGGACCATTTGTATCCATTTATTGACTTCATGTTCCCAAACAATAATGGAATTTTTATGGATGACATTGCACCAAGTCACTGGGCCACAATTGTTGGTTTGAAGAACATCTTATACAATTTGAGAGAATGATTTGGCCACCCAGGCGGCCTGACATGAATCCCGTCGAACGTTAATGATACATAATCGAGAGGTCATTTCGTGGGCAAAATCTTGCACCGCCAATACCTTCTCAGTTATGGATGGCTCTAGAGGCAGCGTGCCTCAAAATGTCTGCAGTGGACCTCCAACAACTTCTTGAGTCCATGGCACGTCGAGCTGCTGTACTACGTTGAGCAAAAGGAGGCCCGACACGATATTGAGAGGTATTGGGAAGTTTCGGTATGATGGAGAGTGGTCGCAACGAGGCTTAGAGATTGCGAAGTTAGCTAGTCTGTATTGACCAATGATGTGTCACCTATCGCTAAATATTTCCGCAAATAGAGCCTGCAGCCAAGTACAAGAAACACAAATGTCTCAGCGTTTCACATAAATCACTTAAACGACAACATAGCCAACAAAGAGTTCATGGTCCATCATGAAGGAAGATCACTCAGACATAACAGAAACTAGGGGTCGCTTTTGATAGAGCGCTAAGTTACAAAAACATCTGTTACGAACAGCTGCCTAAATCAGAACTCGAAATAACATCCTTCAAAAACTCAATGGCACATCATGGGGACCAACAGCTTCAACACTCTGTACTTTGGCCCTGGTACTGATTTATTCTCAACATGCTCCTTTCAAGGATTAGGCTGTTCCAAACTCACAGACAAAATCACTTCCATCTTTTCGAAGGTTTTCCCTTATCTCGCTTCCCATTCGTTTTGTAGTTAAGGATGTTCTGGGAATTCCGCACCTGGCATTCTCATGAGATACTGTCTCCAATCTTGACGACATTTTAGAATATTTTAATTCAGATATAAAGTATTATTTCTGATATGAAACTTCCTGGCAGATTAAAACTGTGTGCCCGACCGAGACTCAAACTCCGGACCTTTGCCTTTCGCGGGCAAGTGCTCTACCATCTGAGCTACCGAAGCACGACTCACGCCCGGTACTCACAGCTTTACTTCTGCCAGTATCTCGTCTCCTATCTTCCAAACTTTACAGAAGCTCTCCTGCGAACCTGTTTTAATTCTGTTTTAATATCTTCATTGCTCATCATCTTGTGCAGCCCTTCATCTGTCTTAGCAAACTTGCATCTGCTGTTTGAATTTTATTTATTTATTTTTGTGGTTACCAGCTGTCACCTTCGTAGGATTACACAATACCCCTATCACAACTTTTTTTTTTTTTTTTGCGCAATGTTCTGCTAATGGTACGGTAGACAGCTTGGAATTCGTCTCTTTTATTTTCAGTGTCAGAGTCAAAATCAAAATTTATAGCACAGCCTAAATAAGAGATTTGAGAAACTTTTTCTAAAACTGAATCATCCAAAATAAATTTTGATCTAACTGGATATTTTATATTCTATTACGAGAAATATTAAAGCTGTATTTTTTGCACATTTCGTTCAGCCGATATATGCTGTTTGGAGGACGTCTTCATTCTTTTGAATAACAACGATATCATCAGCAAACAAAAGTACATTCAGGTATTCCTCATTCGTTATCTTAATTCCTTTACTTACTCTACGCTTCCAGTTACGAAGAATGAAGTCAATGTAATTATTATAAAGAGTAAGTGATACTCCAAATCCTTGTCTAACCCCTTGGTTAATAATTATTTCTTCTAATTGATACCGGTCTGTGTTTTGTTACAATGCGTATATCTTTCTAAAAACTTTTTACTACCACTACAAGGTGATAACATATCCACAGTCAGACATTATCTTTCTTAGTCCATCACAGGTCACATGGTCAAAAGCCTTCTCAAAGTCGATAAAGGCCATATGAGTATCCGTATTAGATTCTCTGTGGTTTACTTTTCTATAGCATTTTTATTTACAAACATATTGTATGTGCATGAACAACTTGATCTAAATCCCATTTCTTCTTGATTATTCTTGCTTATGGTTTGTAGATAATGTTAAGAAGTCTGATGCCACGATAGTTTTTACAGTCATTACGTTTCCCTTCCCTGAAATGAGAGATTAATTCCGCTGCATACCAACGATCTGGGTTCTTGCCGGTCGTTCAGCATTCATTTATTAATTGTAAAATCCTTTTATCTAATGATAACCCCTATATTTAATTAGTTCCGCATTTATTCCATCTATTCCAGTAGCTTTTCATTTCTGCATGCCTTTCAAAGCCTCTTGTAGACCTCCGTAGTAACTAGTCAACTGTCTGATTGTTCATTCGTTCTCCAGGGTCATCTACGAACTGCTACGTACGCCATAAGTCCGTATAAAGAGTTATCCATTGTTCATTGGGCATAGTGTTCCGCCAGACTGCTGTACGTTTCCAAGCTCTCTGATGTTTTTGTGTATAGAAACTTCATCAGCTACTTGTTTTTTCTTACTTCCTTCTTTAATTTCCGTGTTAGTCTTGAGTCGTTATTTCCTATCCTTTCTTTTATTTTTTATTTTTCCTCCTCCCATGAGCCATGGACCTTGCCGTTGGTGGGGAGGCATGCAGCCGGCCGCTGTGGCTGATGCTATGGTCGCAGGTTCGAATTCTGCCTCGGACATGGATTTGTGTGATGTCCTTAGGTTGGTTAGGTTTAAGTAGTTCTAAGTCTAGGGGACTGATGACCTCAGATGTTAAGTCCCATAGTGCTCAGAGCCATTTGAACCATTTGGAGACATGCATGCCTCAGCGGTACAGATGGCCGTACCGAAGGTGCAACCGCAACGGAGGGGTGTCTGTTGAGAGGCCAGACAAACGTGTGGTTCCTGAAGAGGGGCAGCAGCCTTTTCAGCAGTTTCAGAGACAACAGCCTGGATGATTGACTGACGTGGCCTTATAACATTAAACAATACGGCCTTGCTCTGCTGGTACTGCGAACAGCTGAAAGCAAGGGGAAACTACGGCCGTCATTTTTCCCGAGGGTATGCAGATTTACTGTATGTTAAATGATGATGGCGTCATCTTGGGTAAAATATTCCGGAGGTAAAATGGTCCCCCGTTTGGATCTCCGGGCCGGGATTAATCAGGAGGATGTCGTTATCAGGAGAAAAAAAGACTGGCGTTCTACGGATAGGAGCGTAGAATGTCAGATCCCTTAATCGTGCAGGTAGCTTAGAAAATTTAAAAAGAGAAATGGATAGATTAAAGCTAGATATAATGGGAATTAGTGAAGTTCGGTGGCAGGAGGAACAAGACTTCTGGACAGTTGACTACAGGGTTATAAATATAAAATTAAATCGGGGTAATGCGGGAGTAGGTTCAATAATTAAGAAACAAATAGGAGCGCGGGTAAGCTACTACGAACAGCATAGTGAACGCGTTATTGTAGTCAAGATAGACAAGTAAGCCCACGCCTACCACAGTAGTGAAAGTTTATATTCCTACTAGCTTCGCAGCTGAAGAAGAGATTGAAGAAATGTATGATGAGATAACAAAGATTACTGAGATAGTGAAGGGAGACGAAAATTTAATATTTTTGGGGGACTGGAATTCGATAGTAGGAAAAGGAAGAGAAGGAAAAGTAGTAACTGAATATGTAATAGAGGTAAGGAATGAAAGAGAAAGCCGTCGGCTAGAATTTTGCGCAAGGCATACGTTAATCGTAGCTAACACATGATTAAAGAATCATGAAAGAAGGTTACATACATCGAAGAGGCCTGGAGACACTAGTAAGTTTCAGACAGACTCTATAATGATAAGATAGAGACTTAGGAACCAGGTTTTAAACTGTAAGACATTTCCAGGGGCAGATGTGGACTCTGACCACAATTTATTGGTTTTTTAACTGTAGATTAAAATTGAAGAAACTGCAAAAACGTGGGAATTTAAGGAGACGGGACGTTGATAAACTGAAAGAACCAGAGGTTGTAGAGAGTTTCAGAGAAAGCATTTGGGAAAGATTGACAAGAACGGGAGAAAGAAATACAGTAGAAGAAGAATGGGTAGCCTTGAGAGATGAAATAGTGAAGGCAGTAGAGGATCAAGTAGGTAAAAAGACGAGGGCTAGTAGGAATCCTTGGGTAACAGAAGAGATAGTGAATTTAATTGATGAAAGGAGAAAACATCACATAAAAATGCAGTAAATGAAGCAGGTAAAAAGGAATACAAACGTCTCAAAAATTAGATCGACAGGAAGTGCAAAATGGCAAAGCAGGGATGGCTAGAGAACAAATGTAAGGCTGTAGAGGCATATATCACTAGGGATAGGACAGATACTGCCTACAGCAAAATTAAAGAGACCTTTGGAGAAAAGAGAACCACTTGCACGAATATCAAGACCTCACATGGTAAACCGGTTCCAAGCAAAGAAGGGAAGGTAGAAAGGTGGAAGGAGTATATAGATGGTCTATAAAGGGCGATGCACTTGAGGGCAATATTATTGAAATGGAAGAGGACGTAGATAAAGAAATGGGAGATACCATACTGCGTGATGAATTTGACAGAGCACTGAAAGACCTAATTTGAAACATGGCCCCAAGAGTAGACAACATTTCATTAGAACTACTGATGGCCTTGTGAGAGCCAGCCGTAGCAAAACTCTTCCATCTGGTGAGCAAGATGCCGGCCGCGGTGGTCTCGCGGTTCTAGGCGCGCAGTCCGGAACCGTGCGACCGCTATGGTCGCGGGTTCGAATCCCTCCTCGGGCATGGATGTGTGTGATGTCCTTATGTTAGTTAGGTTTAAGTAGTTCTAAGTTCTAGGGGACTTATGACCACAGCAGTTGAGTCCCATAGTGCTCAGAGCCATTTGAACCATTTTTGAGCATGATATGTGAGATAGGCGAAATACCCTCAGACTTCAAGAAGAACATAATAATGCCGATACCAAAAAAGCAAGTGTAAAAATTACCGAACTATCAGCTTAATAAGTCACGGCTGCAAAATGCTAACACGAATTCTTTACAGACGAATGGAAAAACTGGTATAAACCGATCTTGAGGAAGATCAGTTTGGATTCTGTAGAAATAATGGAACACGTGAGGCAATATTGACCCTACGACTTATCTTAGAAGATAGATTAAGGAAAAGCAAACCTACATTTCAAGCATTTGTAGACTTAGAGAAAGCTTTTGACAACGTATACTGGAATACTCACTTTCGAATTCTGAAGGTGGCAGGGCTAAACTATAGGGAGTGAAAGGCTATTTACAATTTGTACTGGAACCAGATGGCAGTTACAAGAGTCGAGGGTCACGAAAGGGAAGCAGTGGTTGGGAAGGGAGTTAGACAGGGTTGTAGCTTATCTCCGATGTTATTCAAGGTGTATACTGAGTCAGCAATAAAGGAAAGAAAAGAAAAATTTGAAGTAGGAATTAAAATCCATGGAGAAGGAATAAAAACCTTGAGATTTGCCGACGACATTGTAGTTCTGTCAGAGACAGCAAAGGACCTGGAAGAGCAGTTGAACGGAATGGACCGTGTATCGAAAGGAGGATATGTGATGAACGCCAACCACAGCAAGACGAGGATAATGGAATGTAGTCGAATTAAATCAGATGATGCTGAGGGAATTAGATTAGGAAATGAGACACTTAAAGTAGTAAATGAGTTTTGCTATTTGGGGAGCAAAATAACTAATGATAGTCGAAGTAGAGAGGATTTAAAATGTATACTGGCAATGGCAAGGAAAGCGTTTCTGACGAAGAGAAATTTGTTTTTATCGAGTATAGATTGAACTGTCAGGAAGCCTTTTCTTAAAGTATTTGTACAGAGCTTATGGAAGTGAAACAAGGACGCTAAATAGTTTAGACAAGAAGAGGATAGAAGCTTTCGAAATGTGGTGCAACAGAAGAATGCTGACGATTAGATGGGTAGATCATGTAACTAATGAGGAGTTACTGAACAGAATTGGTGAGAAGAGGAATTTGTGGTACAACTTGAATAGAAGAAGGGATCGGTTGGTAGGACACATTCTGAGGCATCAAGGGATCATCAATTTAGTATTGGAGGGAAGGACGGAAGGTAAAAATTGTAGAGGAAGACCAAGGTATGAATACACAAAACACATTCTGAAGGATGTAGGTTGCAGTAGTTACTCGGGGATGAAGAAGCTTGCACAGGATAGAGTAGCATGGAGATCTGCATCAAACCAGTCTCTGGACTGAAGACCACAACAACAACAACAACAATAACATTCTATTTTTTTATTTTTACGAAGTGCTTCTGAGGCTGCTTCGATGACGCAGGTCTTGATATTATTCCGTTCTATATCGATGTCTTTATTGCCTCGCAGTTAAGGAAGCTTTTCTTGGCGTCTGTACGGATAAAGTTTCCTGATACTTAAATCACTATATAAAAGCAAGTCTTCTGGTCCTGACTGTATGCCAATTAGATTCCTTTCAGAGTATGGTGATGCATTAGCTCCATATTTAACAACCATACACAACCGTTCGCTCGACGAGAGATCCGTAACTACCCAAAGACTGGAAAGTCGCACAGGTCACACCAATATTCAAGAAAGGTAGTAGGATTAATCCACTTAATTACAGGCCAATATCGTTAACGTCGATATGCAGGAGGATTTTGGAATATATTGTGTTCGAACATTATGAATTACCCCGAAGAAAATGGTCTACTGAAACATAGGATTAGAAAACGTCATTCTTGCGAAACACAACTAGGTCTTTATTCGCATGAAGTGTTGAGTGCTATTGACAAGGGATTTGAGATCGATTTCGTATATCTGGGCTTCCGGAAGCTTTTAACAGTGTACCAAACAAGCGGCTCATAATGAAATTGCATGCTTATGGAATATCGTCTCAGTTATGTGACTGGATTTCTGATTTACTGTCGGAGAGGTCACAGTTTTTAGTAACTGACGGACGGTGATCGAGTAAAACAGAAGTAATTTATGACGTTCCCCGAGGTAGTGTTATAGGACCTTTGCTGTTCCTTATCTATATAAACAATTTGGGAGAAAATCTGAGCAGCCGTCTTAGGTTGTTTGCAGATGAAGCTGCTGTTTATGGACTAATAAAGTCATCAGAGGATGTAAAAAAATTGCTAAACGATTTAGCAAAGATCTGAATGGTGCGAAAATTGGCAGTTGGCCCTAAATAACGAAAAGTGTGAGATCATCAACACGAGTGCTAAAAGGATTTCGCTAAGCTTCGGTTACACGATAAATCAGTCAAATCTTAAGGCCGTAAATTCAAGTAAATACCTAGGAATTAGAATTACGAACGCCTTAAATTGGAAGGAACACATAGAAAATGTCATGGGGAAGGCTAACCCAAGACTGCAGGACACTTAGAAAATGTAACAGATCTACTAAAGAGACTGCCTACACTAAGCTTGCCCGTCCTCTTTTAGTGTACTGTTGCGCGGTGAGGGTCCTTACCAGATAGCATTAATGGAGTACATCGAAAATGTTCAATGAAGAGCAGCATGTTTTATACTATCGTGAAGTATGGGTGAGAGTGTCACTGAAATGATACAGGATTTGGGCTGGACATTATTCAAAGAAAGGCGTTTTTCGTTGCGACAGAGTCTTCTCACGAAATTCCAACTTCCAACCTTCTCCTCCAAGTGCGAAAATATTTTGTTGACACCAACCTACATAGGGAGGAACGACCACTACGATAAAATAAGGGAAATCAGAGCTCTTTCCGCGAGCTGTAAGAGATTGGAATAATAGAGAATTGTGAAAGTGATGAAACCTCTGCCAGGCACTTAAGTGTGATTTGCAGAGTATCCATGTAGATATAGATATACTCCGACAGGAGTTGTAGTTCTAACAAATCATGTTGTGGTTTATTTTGGAGTTTCTTTGTCTTCTTCCACATTAATAGTAGTCTTATCTTGCTGCATAAAGGAAGAGGTCGCTACCTATGTCGGTTCCTCTATAAACACGTATATCTTCCATAAGAATCTTCATTTTATGATCAATTAGTGAACAACCAAGAGTTGACCTTAATCCTTGTGCACTCCATATAAACTTGTCAATGTCTTTCTTACCCTGTTGCGGATTATTACTCACCATCCTATATGAATAATACTTACGCAAGACTTGTTGATGCACAGCTCAACCATACCATGCATCTTATAACCAGTACTGTCAGACCCAAATCTAGGTTCTGACTACTTATAGTTAACCGCATACCACCTCCATATCTACAGCGGCAAAGTGAACTTATACGGGCGTACAAGAAAACTACAGAAAGATTCTAAGCTACTTGTTCAGGCAGAAATCTCAAGCATCAGGAAAAGGTTGGCTTCGCGCACGTCCCCCAACCCCTAGAAACTGCCAGAATGTTAATTGGAAACAGTTTTAATACCGATGATTGCTGGAGACGCACATGGCAGATTAATGTTACAACGGAACAACTTAAGATGCTATGCCCATCGACCAAATCACTTGGTGTTGAGATGCCAAGCACGTATGATCGGTTCTTAAGTGAATGACAACCAACACTGGAAGTTTTTCTAGCTCTTTCACATGTGAAAAAAAAGAAAGCTTCTCCAAGTTGTGGCTGTGGCGCTGAATAGCAGATTATTTGTCATATAATTCAACAATGTCCTCTGAGAGCGTTCCCTGATGGTCCTGTAGAGTTCCTTCCGGTGACGGAGGGATCAACAGACTACATTTGTGGCCCTGATATTAGTTTGTAATTTGAGACCATTGTAATATTATTTTTGTTGATCTAACCATACCCTATATAAAAACACGTCAAATTTTTATTCCCGTAGACTGTAGAGTGATTTGGACAGTCAGATGCTATGTCGCTATAAACGCCACATGCAGAATTCAAGAATATCATATTTAAATACTTCTTTTTATTTGATGCTCGCAAATGGAAAACATAGAAGGCTTTGGCCGACCTGACCGCTAGAACCGAAACAGAAAGCGTTCAGAAAAACTGGAATTTGGAGACTCAATATGGGCATCTCGACGATGGTGAACAAAAGACAGAAGAAACATGGAATCAAAGCACAAGCTTGTATGACAAGTATAGGTCTGCAACTGACTGGTGAATGAGTCGTGCTAAAAGTAAAATAAAGAATACACTAACACAGTATTCGAGAGGTAAGGCAGTATGCAAAAAACATAAAACTGAATTTCTGTCTGAAAAACTTATGTAATAATACAGATAATATATTGCAAAACTGCATCAATATCATGTTCTTTAGCGCTCGGGAAACTAAATGACGCTCCTGGTACTGAATGGGATAACAAATCACGCATGAAAGGCGTAGAGAAAGCGGAAAAACAACTGCCTTCTTACATGCGGGAAAAAACATCCCCTAAAACTAAGTTTACAACATGATAACTGATTTATCGTAGAAGAACAAATGGATGAAGGACCATATGTACAGGCGTACTTCAAAGAATGTTCCAGGTAATACAGATTGTAGAAAGCACATCTTTCTAATCCCATCTTAATAACTGTGACCCAGAAAAAAAGCAAGCTTTCAAACACTTACGAAAAAGAAAATGCGCAATACGCTAGAAAATGTTCCTAAGAAAAAGTCTTATGTATCAGACAGTACACCAGTTGAATTTTCTGCTTGATAATGTCATGTTTTTGGAGAAAAAACTGTCCAAATGGTAAATTCAATAGCAAGAGATGGTGATTTGTCATCTAACATGAAAGAAGGATACACAGTTTTAATAGCCAAGAAATGAAACAACATATCCAGAGCCATTGCATACTGGCTGAAAAATATAATATCACAGGAAATATTACACCATCAAAGTTGTGCACTTGCTGAGCTACTAATAATGCTTTTGATTACAGTGAAAAAACGTGTATTTATTGTAAATACACTAATGTCGAATATGAAGATCTTTGAAACGTTCAACAAACTCCAAGGCATAGCCTTTAGGGTGGTGAGGGCAGACAGACCGTCTCCAGATGGTATGTCCCAGACGTGGGTATTATAACCACAGCAACGTATCAAACAAACAAACCGAAGGAAAGCACTGAAAATTTTCCCAGACCTTCTAGATCAAAAACAAATGAAGCTAAGTAGAAAATAGAAATAGACAACTTCGATAAATTTGGATGCCAGTCAGACCAAAGGAGGGGGTAACAATCAAATGAGGCGCTGAAAACCAAAGGTGCCCAAAGCACAGCCACGAAGTTTTGAAAAAAATAGATGTTTCTGAAAATCAAATCTGTAAGCAAACCACCAGTCTTACTGGCTGTCCTGTCTTTTAACGAATTCTCAGCGTCCTATATTTCCCATGGAAAAATTGTAAAACAACTCTGTCCAACGAAATTCTAATTAATATTTAGGATTATTATCATTAATGTCAGTTCACAGATTTTTCATGTAAAGGCTAGTGACGATAGTGCTCTTTGATAGTTGTAAAGTTGTAATTAATGTGGAACTAGAATCAGGATGTAAGGAACAGACACTAAATGTACCACTCACATATTTATGAAATATTTCAACACTTCACAGTTCTCGTCATCGTCAAATTCATAAAGGATATTATGTGGCTTGATGTTCAGATAAAACTATATGTCTGCTACCAGCAAGAAATCTAGTTTTTCTTTAAGTTTTTTAGTTTCAATGTTGATATTTGCCTTCGATCTATTTATTTGGTCAGTAAATTTGACGAAGCTTCTACAAACTGTGGGGAAATGACGAAGCGTGGTCTCCCTACATGTGCCTTGCTGAAAATGATTGCTTCCCAAGACTCTAATGCAGAATACGTTATTTTAAAGAACAGTTCCCGGCAACCTGTTGAAAACTTCATTATTGCAAAATTTCTGATATGTACATTGCTATCGTTATATCAACTTTTGGTTTGGTAGTGAGGTCGGCAACACTCTTAAAGTTTTTGAACTGGCCTGGAACTAAACATTTATGAATTACCTTTCAAATTGTCCAGACTGAACTGTTGCAAAGAAGAACGAAACAATAGTGATATTTTTATTTTGTCCAAGGTTTGAACCTAAATACATAATCACATTCTTATTTCCATCTGCTATTTCCTTCAATACTTTCAATAAAGAGGATGCTATTTCGACACTTCCTCACGATGCTACGTTCTCACTAAATGGTTCAAATGGCTCTGAGCACTATGGGACGTAACTGCTGAGGTCATCAGTCCCTTAGAACTTAGAACTACTTAAACCTAACTAACCTAAGGACATCACACAAATCCATGCCCGAGGCAGGATTCGAACCTGCGACCGTAGCGGTCGCGCGGTTCCAGACTGTAGCGCCTAGAACCGCTTGGCCACTCCAGACGGCTACGTTCTCATTCCAGACACACATGTAGGCAACATTGTCTCAGCATCCATAAATATTTCAATTGTACTTCCGGATACTTTCCTTCCGTCGTTACAACTACAAGAAAATGCGTGTTGTAACGACGGAACGAAAATACCATCAGAAATTGTGAATCAACTACAGGCAATATGGCCACACAAATGAAGAATTTACGTTATACGTCCACAGTTTTCTAAGGTAAAATGCATTCCCTGTACTCTGGTTGGGAGTAGGCAGAGCTTGCTGCAGATCAGACGCCGTAAAACAAGTGTCCTGTCTGCATTTCTGTTTAGTATGGTAGCCTGTTTGGACATGCTGTATGCACTAGTTGCCTTAGCTTTCTGGAATCGCATATTTAATCGTGCATTATCTACATTCTTATCTTTAACACTGACAGAAACTTTGTACGTGTTACTTTGCGGAAATTTTAGTCCAGCATTCAACTCAGTGTTAAAAATAGAACGATATACATTCATTTTTACTGGTACAACATTACTGATTTAATATGTTTTTGCGTACAGTTTCTACAACTTACTAACATCACCAATAAGGCCTAAGATATAAATTTTTAATCGGATTTTTTTTAATTTGAGTAGTGGCTCCGATATTTTGGTACATAATATGCTGCGAAACTAAATTAATTCTTCTTCACTAATTTTCATACTGCAGTCTCCACGTCCCTCCGTCTTGGGAAATGTATCAGCTGCTGTCGAATCTAAGATCTCTTCTTCACAGTCCTCATGACTATCATCTCAATCAAGGCCTAAAACAACATGACAGAGTGCTCATAACACTAATAAGACAACAACTAAATGCAACTTCTTGCCTATAGTAACTTTAACAGGATGAGAAGCAAATGCTGCTGTGTATGTATCTCTACTTCCTTTGTTGCGCTGTTGTCTCGCTACTCGAGGCGTATAAGTGAGATGGCAAACATATTCAACAGAACGTTTCTACAGACACGCCCTTTCCCACCATGACTTAGTAAGTAGTATTCACAGCTTACTTCCCGCTTGAAAACTTTATGATTTTTGTTTTTCACTTTGTTAGTATAGTCTCTTTTTCACTTTACTTCAATTACAAGGCAAGCAAAAAATGCGGTATGTAAATTATAATTCGCGAATTTGTGAGTTTCCAAAATTTATCTGGTTCGCTACGTAGTCATCCACTGGCCTGCTCTTTCCCTGGGATCACACTGTCTAAGGTATTCGCATACTCTTTACCAATGTTACTTTTCCTCTTTTTGACATTTTTAGCACTGGTTATCATCCATTACACTGCTTTTCTATTTTTATTTTGCACCATTATTATACAAGCTATAACCTCCGTCGCCACCATTGTACCGCCGATTATGAATTACTACTGCGTGCGTAATGTAGACACTAAATTATGTTGGCAACCATGGATAACAACTTAGTAACGCAGAGCAGCAAATTACACTTTGCGCTTTATGTCTTTACGAAAGTGAATAACAGAGATGTAGATGAGACAGCTCTTCGTAATTGTGAAATAAATGGAGTGTCGGCGTACGGCAGATATAGCTGGTTCACCGTAAGATCAATATATGTCAGAAGGATGCAAAAATGCTACAATCCCAAAATCGACGACGGTGTGCTTTAGGACCTTATGGTTCTCAGCAACTCAAACTGGCGATATACTTTAAGATGTGCGCAATCAGTACAACGATGTGCAAATTATAGAATGCAGCAGGAGAAAGTAAGAGCACTAGTGCAGCAAAACAAAAATAAATGGTTCAAATGGCTCTGAGCACTATGGGAATTAACATCTGAGGTCATCCGTCCCCTAGAACTTAGAACTACTTAAACCTAACTAACCTAAGGACATCACACACACCCATGCCAGAGGCAGTATTCGAACCTGCGACCGTAGTGGTCGCGCGGTTCCAGACTGTAGCGCCTAGAACCGCTCGGTCACTGAAACCGGCATAGCAAAACGCACGCATAACTTTCAGTCTCATACAGAAAGTTAAATATTTGAGCATATACACTTTAACGAAAGGAAAGAATATTGCTGGAACAGTATACTACCATTACCATAAGAATTACAAGAGGAATTCTGCGGAGATGAGATGGTACCTACGGAGAAGAGACAATTTCAGAGTCAGATTAAACACATTAAATCTTGTAGAAGAGAAAGGTGGCCTAGAATTACTAAATATAACGACAAATTGTGAAACGTTTCTCATAATTATGTTTTACGTGGTTTAAGGACACGTGCAGATAGTTCCACTGCCTACGCAACAAAAACAGTAAGATCTTTAGATTTAATATTCGCAGTTTACATGAACAAAATTAATTGCAAACCTACATATTTTCAGATGTTCTTCATTGAGTACAGTAACTTGAAAGTGACAGACAAAAGAAAAAGTTAAACGTGACTGAGATCTAAATGCAAGACCTAGAATCGAGACCAAAAGACAAAGGGCTTGATGGAAGGTTGTTGATACCGGTATATTACAGAGCTGTTAGAAGTTTGTGCTGTAGGCTAATTAAAAATGATACCAACTTGTTAAAACTGAAAGCTGTTAACATAACACAGTGTAAGTAGGCTGTTTAGGTTCTTACATTGGCAACGCCACCGTCACGTAGCGCTCTGTATGAAAATCACTGGCTGTGCTGTGTGCAGTCTGTGGCTGAGTGGCATTGTTGGAATTTGCTATTGTAGTGTTGGGCAGTTGGCTGTTAACAGCGCGTAGCGTTGCGCAGTTGGAGGTGAGCCGCCAGCAGTGGTCGATGTGGGGACGTGAGATGGCGGATTTTTGAGAGCGGATGATCTGGACGTGTGTCCATCAGAGACAGTAAATTTGTAAGACTGGATGTCATGAACTGGAACACTATTAAGGTAAATACATTGTTTGTTCTCTATCAAAATCTTTCATTTGCTAACTATGCCTATCAGTAGTTGGTGCCCTCAGTAGTTAGAATCTTTTATTTAGCTGGCAGTAGTGGCGCTCGCTGTATTGCAGTAGTTCGAGTAACGAAGATTTTTGTGAGGTAAGTGATTTATGAAAAGTATAGGTTATTGTTAATCAGGGCCATTCTTTTGTAGGAATTATTGAAAGTCAGATTGCGTTGCGCTAAAAATATTGTGTGTCATTTTAGTGTTGATCAGAATAGGTAAAGAGCGAAATGCGAAATGTCTGAGTACGTTCAGTTCTGCTCAGCTGTTTGAAAAGCAAATAATGTAAGAGGTTGATCAGCACAGTAATTCATTAATTTTTGTAAGAGGACGTTACATATGTCGACCCTTAGCTGAGGATACTTCACTGGAATCTTCAGATTTTTTTCTTGTAGTTTGTGTAATTAGGGTAGCTATTGTTTATTGTTAGCGCGTAATTATAGAGAGAATTTCGTTTGTAGTTGTAGTTTTTAATTTTTGTACAGTAAAACAGTTGTGGCATGCATGTAGGTTTGCACCAAGTATTTCGCAGCTGCGCTTGCAATTAACTAGATATTATTTTCAGTGCTATATTAATGTGTGTTCTTATTTTGCTCTTCAAATTGTGCTTTTCTGTGTTATCGTGTGAAATATTGTGACAATAATGTCGTGTGAAAAACGTAACACTAGGCTCCAAAGTAAACTGAGAAATGATAGTGAAGACGAAAGCTGTGTGTTAGCGCCACCGAGTAATGAATTGACTAATGTTCAAAGTAGTAATTTGGTAATTGTGCATAGGTAAATGGAGCGGGCGGCAAATAATGGTGTAGACAGTGAAACAATTAGTGAACAGGGAAGCATTATCGATCGATCGGTCGGTAACAGTTCGCCTCAGGAATCCGAAATGACAGGACATAATCTTGCAAATACTGCAGATTCAGGTTTTGCGTCCTCGCCGTTTTCTCAAATAAGTCAAGACACATTTTCCGCTCGTCGAAATGTGAATGTTGCTGGTGCAAATGCACTGCCGAAAAGCGTAGAGGATCAGATTCCAGTCACTAATACATTATTATTGCAATTAATGCAACAAATGAAACAAAATCAGAGACAAACACAGCAACAGCTTCAAAAGTTAGACACCAAGCTTGAACAAACACGTGAAGGTTTAACTGCTGAGTTACATAACATCGAATCGAAATGTCAAAAAGTCTGTAATGACGTAAAAACACAAATTTGTGAGCATTTCCAACCTATTTTTTCGCGTCATGAAAATGCATTACAGAATCACGAAGCAGCCATAAAAGAACTGCAAACTATTGTTCATGAAAATCATGACACCTTGCAAGCTAAAATTGACTCCGTTGCATCTATCGATTCGGTTACGCAACTTGCAAAAACACAGGAAAACTTAAAGGACACAGTAGATACGATTTCAACACAAATGGACACTCTGAAACTTGCTTCAGAAAAACACACTGAGGAAATCAGTTCACTATCGGAGAAAGTAGCCGAACTTTCGGATCAGTTCACTAACTTATCTACAAAGGTGGATGATGATAATGACACAAGACCCGTAGCCTTCACTGACACAGAAGAGTATGAACAAATTAGAAAATTCAAACAACATCAAAATCAAATCAATACACAGTACAAAAGAGAAATCCGGGAAGTACAAGATCAGTTGACACAGGTAAAAGAAGAATTACATATTTCAGAGCAGACTCGCGCTGCAACACAGGAAGAGGGACTTAGAAATACGTAAAAGTCACAAAATAATAACACAGGCCATTTCGAAAATTATGAAAGAAGTTGGCAAGGCGCACTGAATTTTGAGATTGAACCGCCGAAACGGAGTGAGTAACAATGACCGAAATGCGACTCGCCGACATGCTGATTTTGACTATAAGTTGTTCATTACTACACGTAAATTCAAAACATTTAAGAATTCTGGCAACGACATTCATCCACAAGCATGGCTTCATCAATTCTCTCACTGCTTTCCTCCCAACTGGTCATTGGAGCACAGGTTAGAATTTATGTGTGGCTACTTAGAGAATGAACCAGCTGTAAGAATACGATCGGTCTTTCACGATAGTCACAGTGAGGGAGAATTTTATCATGCCTTCCTCTCAAGCTACACAAGACCGAGTAAAACATAGCATCATAATGATGAAACATTTCGAACAATCGGAATTTTCTAGTCTTGTCAAATATTTCTAAGACATGTTACATAAGTATCTTTCAAACCCATACAGGCCCTCAGAACTCACCCGCATTTGCTTAATCAAATTGCCTGAACATTTGCGACACATTATTTTGGCAGAACGTTGCAAAGACGACATTTAAGATTTTCAGGGACTCTTACAAGAATTGGAAATTGACACTGATAATCGCGGGACGCGAAAACAGGGACACAACAATTACAGGTCACATCTGTCACAATTCCGCGACGACAGAAATAATAAATGGACACGACAAGGCTATTCTTACAACGTAAATCGTGACCAAAACAGACACCACCCATATGATAACCTTTGGCAGAGTAGTAATAATTACAGGGAAAGATCACCTCTCCGCAGTAATGACTATCACAGAGACAATCAGAGAAACAGACAATTTGGGAACCAAAATAATTATTATCAAGGGAGACAGAATAACTTCAGACGCAACGGTCCACCGCGCAGTTATGATTCCGGAAGAAATTCTCCACCACATGACCGACAAACAAGAAACTATGTAAACTACCGACAAAACGACAGACCAGAATTCCATCAGAACTGGCGGGATTCAAACAGGGCAGGGCCCTCTCGATAAGGTGAATTTGTAGAAGTTAGATCTCCAAATCCCAATAACGACGTGTGCCAACAAAGAGACAATAGGCAATGACTCACACCGCTGGCAGCCAGAAAACGTACTTATGAAGCTGACGACGTAGCTGCCGTGGCTAGTAATTATGTAAAAATGGAAGACATTAGGGACATCTTACTCCAGGAACACGATGTAAAACATAACAACATTGCATATACTGTAATTCACATTACAGTAAATAACGCAAAATTTACGGCAGTACTTGACTCTGGCAGTCCCATTTCAGTAATTAGTGAAACAGCCTTTAGCAAATATAACAAATCGAACGATTGCCCCACACTTCCGTTACGTAAGATTATATTACATGGCGCAATCGTTGGAAAAAGTGTAGATGTACGCCAACAAACCAACTTAGAATTCTTTTGTCAAAGCCACAGTTTCTCTATGAACTTCCTTATCGTTCCATTATTGTCAACAGAAATTATATTGGCAGTAGACTTTTTGAATGAATACAAAGCAATCTTAACTTTCACGATGCTGAAATAAGTTTAGAGAAAGAGGGTAAGTCAATAACTTTGAAATTTGAAGATTGGCTCTCAAACCATGACGAGGAAATTAATTGGCTTTACCTCCTGTTAGACAACAGTTCGGAATTTTCGACGGATCTTAACAGTAACAACCATTCTGCAAGTACTGACAGGTATGATACTGACGGCGTATTTGATACTAAAGAGTTAATTCAGAATAAAATTCAAACAATTGAGAATTGGAATGACACTGATAGGCAGGACCTTTTTGAGATTCTACAAGCACATTCCACAGTTTTTACTCACAAAACAGGAACAATCAAGGGATTTCAATACCAATTTAGTGTTCGTGAGTATACTAAATTTTGTGGTAGACCATACGTAATTCTGGCACATTATAGGGACCGTGTTAGAACGGAAATAGAATCTATGCTTGACGAGGGCCTTATTGAGCCTGCAGTAAGCTCATACAACAATCCATTACATGTTGTTGAGAAGAAAAATGGATCGATCAGGCTTGTCTTAGATTCGAGACAAATCAATACTATCATTATTCCTGAAACAGACAGGCCGCAAACATTGGAAGAACTTCTTCAAAATTTTAATGGTGTAAAAGTGTTGTCTTCTATTGATCTCAGATCCAGCTTTTATCAGATCGAACTTAATCCAGAATGTAGAAAATACACAGCTTTCCTTTGTTTCGGCGTTTGTTATCAGTTTCAGAAACTTCCTTTTGGTTTGAACATTTCTTCGGCAGCATTCATTCGTGGGCTAAATTCCATATTACCTGAGTTCTTAAAACGTCACATAACCTTATATGTAGACGATATTCTAATAGCAGAAGCTTCATGGGAACAACATAATCGCATCCTCAACAGTTTGTTACGTATTTTTGCAGAATCTGGAATTACAGTTAACTTGGAAAAGTCTGAATTCGGTAGGTCAAAGGTGAGGTTTTTGGGACATATTATTTCTTCTGAAGGCATTCAGCCGGATCCTGAAAAGGTAGAAGCAATCAGAGCCATTCCAGTTCCAGCCAAAAAAAAACAAGTCCGCAGTTTTCTAGGTCTCGTAAATTTTTACCGTCGTTTTCTGAATATGCAAATTCTAGTTACACCAAAACTTTGTTCTCTCACTGAAAAAAATACTATTTGGAACTGGGACAAACAGGCACAGTTGGAATTCAACTCTTTGAAAGAAGCGCTACTTAACGCGCCAATACTAGCTCATCCAGATCTGTCACAAGAATTCTGCCTTAGCACGGATTCTTCTAAAGTTGGTCTTGCTGCCCATTTATTTCAAGAAGCCATAGAAAATGACACTACTGTTCAGAAAACCATTGCTTTTGCTAGCCGAGTGCTAACAAAATCTGAAAAAAAATTATTCCGTTACTGAATTAGAAGCTTTAGCTATCGTTTGGGCATTTAACAAATTCCGTTTCGTTCTTTCTGGTAAGCACGTAAAAGTATACAGTGATCATCGTGCATTACAATTTCTTATGTCTTCAAAATTAAATGATGACTGGTTAAAACGTTGGGCATTGTTTCTGCAAGAATTCCAATTCACAATAGTCTACATTCCCGGCAAGGAGAACATTGTTGCGGACGCACTATCACGCGCACCGGGTGGGCTTGAGAAAAGTAACACAGAAGGCAACCTCGAGAAAAATTTCAGTACTCTTTACATTCAGAAACTGGCCTTTGAATACTTCATTACCACATCGTTAAAGGACATTGGTCATGAACAAGATAAAGATCCGATTTGGAAAGACATCAAAAGCAAATGGCAAGAAAAGACACACACACAGATTCGGCATTATTATCTGGTTAGAAACAACATACTCTTCAAACGCTCCACTGTTGATGACAAGCTATGGGTACTTTGCATTCCTGACGATTTTGTTAATAAGCTCATTTGGTACATTATTTCAGCTGTGCACATTTTGGTCCACGAAAATGTTATCATATTCTTCGGACGACTTGTTATTTTAACAATATGGAAAACAGAATTCGAAGAGTCTTGTCTATTTTAAACTTTGTCAAAAAGCTAAACCATCTACTATCTCACATCGTGCTCCGTTGTTTCCTATCATTCTTTCTAAATTAAAAGAATTTGCTGCTGTTGATCTCTTGGGACCTCTTGTCAGAACATCTAATGCATTTTCGTACGTTCTAGTCGCTGTTGAGCTTACTTCAAAATTTGTTTCTTTCACACCGTTACGTAAAGCCACTGGACGGTCTGTATCCAGCGCCTTTGTTAAGAATTTCTCACGTGAAGTTGGACACGTTAGTGAAGTCATTTCAGATAACGGACCGCAATTCATGTCTGCTGTTTGGTCACGCATGCTACGGAATCATAAAATCAAACCTGTTTTTATTTCATTGTACTCACCACACTGTAAACCGTCTGAACGGATTATGAAAGAAATCAATAAGCTTTGCAGACTTTATTGTCACAGAAAGCATCAGTATTGGGACAGATATTTACACTTATTTCAAAACGTGCTGAACGAAATGCCTCATGACTCCACTGCTTTACCACCTATTCTTGTACTGAAGAATAAAGAACTACCGAACAGAATCAGAGAGCTTGCACCTTTTCCGAATACACGTAAACTTCGACACAAAGACATACTTGATTTGGCTATTAAAAATATAAATTCTCCTGCAGACAAAAGGAGAAAACTACACGGTAAAGCAAATGCAAAGAAAATGTATATTGGTCAGAAAGTTCTCGTTGAAGCTCATTCATTGTCACACAAGAAGAAACACTTGAGTCACAAATTCTTTCTGGTTTACAATTGACTTTACAGAATCCGACGTATACCACATGATGACTGCGTTGAAGTTGAAACTCTGCGTACTAGGAAGAGTAAAGGTTTACACCATATTTCACATGTAAAACCGTTTATTGAAAAATAATCTGCTTTTTAACTTGTTGTTGTTGTTGTGGTCTTCAGTCCTGAGACTGGTTTGATGCAGCTCTCCATGCTACTCTCTCCTGTGCAAGCTTCTTCATCTCCCAGTACCTACTGCAGCCTACATCCTTCTGAATCTGCTTAGTGTATTCATCTCTTGGTCTCCCTCAACGATTTTCACCCTCCACGCTGCTCTCCAATACTAAATTGGTGACCCCTCGATGTCTCAGAACATGTCCTACCAACCGATCCCTTCTTCTAGTCAAGTTGTGCCACAAGCTCCTCTTCTCCCCAATTCTATGCAATACCTATTCATTAGTTACGTGATCTAATCTTCAGCATTCTTCTGTAGCACCACATTTCGAAAGTTTCTATTCTCTTCTTGTCTAAAGTATTTATCGTCCACGTTTCACTTCCATACATGACTACACTCCATACAAATACTTTCAGAAACGACTTCCTGACATTTAAATCTATACTCGATGTTAACAAATTTTTCTTCTTCAGAAATGCTTTCCTTGCCATTGCCAGTCTACATTTTATATCCTCTCTACTTCGACCATCGTCAGTTATTTTGCTCCCCAAACAGCAAAACACCTTTACTACTTTAAGTGTCTCATTTCCTAATCTAATTCCCTCAGCATTACCCGACTTAATTCGACTACATTCTATTATCCTCGTTTTGCTGCTCTTCCAAGTCCTTTGCTGTCTCTGACAGAATTACAATGTCATCGGCGAACCTCAAAGTTTTTATTTCTTCTCCATGGATTTTAATACCTACTCTGAACTTTTCTTTTGTTTCCTTTATTGCTTGCTCAATATACAGATTGAATAACATCGGGGATAGGCTACAACCCTGTCTCACTCCTTTCCCAACCACTGCTTCCCTTTCATAACCCTCGACTCTTATAACTGCTACCTGCTTTCAGTACAAATTATAAATAGCCTTTCGCTCCCTATATTTTACCCCTGCCACCTTCAGAATGTGAAAGAGAGTATTCCAATCAACATTGTCAAAAGCTTTCTCTAAGTCTACAAATGCTGGAAACGTAGGTTTGCCTTTCCTTAATCTTTCTTCTAATATAAGTCGTAGGGTCAGTGTTGCCACACGTGTTCCAACATCTCTACGGAATCCGAACTGATCTTCCCCGAGGTCGGTTTCTATCAGTTTTTCCATTCGTCTGTAAATAATTCGCGTTAGTATTTTGCAGCTGTGACTTATTAAACTGATAGTTCGGTAGTTTTCACATCTGTCAACACCTGCTTGCTTTGGGATTGGAATTATTATATTCTTCTTGAAGTCTGAGGGTATTTCGCCTGTCTCATACATCTTGCTCACCAGATGGTAGAGGTTGGTCAGGACTGGCTCTCCCAAGGCTGTCAGTAGTTCTAATGGAATGTTGTCTACTCCTGGGGCCTTGTTTCGACTCAGGTCTTTCAGTGCTCTGTCAAACTCTTCACGCAGTATCATATCTCCCATTTCATCTTCATCTACATCCTCTTCCATTTGCATAATATTGTCCTCAAGTACGTCGCCCTTGTATAGGCCCTCTATATACTCCTTCCACCTTTCTGCTTTCCCTTCTTTGCTTAGAACTGGGTTTCCATCAAAGCTCTTGATATTCATGCAAGTGGTTCTCCTTTCTCCAAAGGTCTCTTTAATTTTCCTGTATGCAGTATCTATCTTACCCCTCGTGAGATAAGCCTCTACATCCTTACATTTGTCCTCTAGCCACCCCTGCTTAGCCATTTTGCACTTCCTGTCGATCTCATGTTTGAGACGTTTGTATTCCTTTTTGCCTGCTTCATTTACTGCATTTTTATATTTTCTCCTTTCATCAATTAAATTCAATATTTCTTCTGTTATCCAAGGGTTTTTACTAGCCCTCGTCTTTTTACCTGTTTGATCCTCTGCTGCCTTCACTATTTCATCCCTCAAAGCTACCCATTCTTCTTCTACTGTATTTCTTTCCCCCATTACTGTCATTTGTTCCCTTATGCTCTCCCTGCATAACTTTTAACTTAGTCTTTTCTATAAAATTTTTCACTTCAATTTACTAGTACGCTTCGTCAGACTTAGAAACTGTTAACATGCAACTATGTTTTAAAGTTAACTATCCAGTCTAGAACCTAGGGAACATATTTAGACAGTAATTACGAATGCATTGTTATAGTGAACAGATGACACAGTGTTATTGTGTGTGTACATTTTTGCTTGTTAGTTGTATGATTACGTAACGACTATAAGGCTCACATACTTAGAGCATATACCAGTACTGCTGACGAGATTTTAATGCAATATTTTGGTTTACTTGAGAATACATTCTGGATTTAAAGTACTTTCTGTGAGATTAAAGATGACTTAGCATTTAGTTTATTTGACAGCTACACGACTATATTACGACACTACTAATGTTTGACACCTTTTACATTGTTGCTTTTGTGCTGTATCTGCTTTATATCTGCACAGTTTTTCTGAATTCTTCTGGAAAGTAAAATATGTTTTAGGAGTAACTTTTGTGGTATAGCTACAATGAGACAGCCTTTTTCGTAGCACTACAATACGTTACAGTATAGTACTTTCTTGATCACGGTAATGTAAGTAATATCTACGATATCTGTACGCATAGCATTTCGCTTTTGTTTGTGATGAGGTAAGTACATTGACTTCTGCAGAACTTAGCTTTTCGACGACGATAGTTACGACACTTGGCACATTTTTTAACCTTAAGTAATGACAGAGATTATCTTACAACAAGACGCACAGTTTAGCATTACAGTACACGTATCTGAGTGATTAATTTTGTACTTAAAACATTTATTTTTAAAGATATTTGAAGTACAATGATACAAAGGTTTTCTGTGATACATTTCCTTCCATTGCTGTAATCTGTAACACCTGAGGGTATAATTACATTAATCCTCAGGGGGGTACACGCTTACTTTGTGTACCATGTGTGTGGCAATCACAGGGAGCCCTAGCTAATATGGTTTTGCTTATACAACTTTTCACATCGGTACCATATTTCTCTAACACATAAATTACACAGCTATCTGATCATTTAACTGAGAGAGACAAAAATTTATTTTACTACATCAGTGACACATGTTTACGTAATTACACCGTTGGATACCTTCACATTTACGAAATTGTATTTTGTCTGTACTTTGTGAACTGTTCATATTTTTTCGGAACCATTGTGATGCTGTGAGAGCTTCGAATGGTGTATTTGGTATGGGATCATGATTTTTAAAGTACGTTTGAGGTACATGACACTATTGAAGTGGCAGAGATTTTTTTTGTGTGTTTTAAAATTATTGGCGGAAGCTACAACGATTTTGAGATTTGACTGAGGTGTTATGATGTTATTATTACGATGACTATGTGTATTATGCTGTTGAGGTATGTTTATGATCAACAAGCTGATGCTATATGAGGAATTTGATTATGCTACGTATTTATTATGATAAAATATTGAAGAAGTGTCAACGAATATGTATATGAATAATGAATAGAAGTTAGGGACTCTGGTTTGTGAAAAAGGATGTTCGAAAACAAGAATCGTACTTTAAGAGTTATGAAATGTGTGTAAATGCGTGAATGTATCACAATGAGGGCGAAAAATTTTTTGGGCACTTATATTTATAAGATTTTGTTTCTACAGATTTGTAACGCAAATATTTCGACCTGTGAAATTTTATTTGTATCAAAATGTCAGTGTAGCGGAAACTGATGTCGTAAATATTTCGGTAAGGAAGGTAGGTCACCTTGACATCATGCACTGTAAGCACCCAGCTGCGTGACAGTCGCCTGGAAGAAAGCCATTAGTGTGTGCCTTTCAGAGGCACAGGTGGAGAAAATAAAAGGTCATTATCCTCGCTATTGACATTTCTTTGTAGAAAGCATCGCAAATACGACATGCCCAAACTTGAAAACATATGATTACACTGTGGAGCTCTTAATTTATGATATTTACTAAATTGCCTAATGAAATGATGAGAAACATTTTTACATCTATTGTATTTCTAGTTGAGAGATTGCTCAATTTGTTTAATATCTAGTTTCTAGCTGCACTGCAGCATTTGTTAAAATAAAATTTAATAGATGTACTAATATAGTTATTTTATGCCTACAGATCCAGTAAATAATAATTTTATGATCTACTTCCAAGAAAATGAGGGAACATAAATAGACATTTCCCTTTACAGGAATTGCATAAATAATTTTTTTTACGATTTGGTAAATTGTCTGCTAGAGTAAGTTATAGTGATGCATCACTCTAGTGTTAATATTTGACTTAGGTATTAAACATGGCCATTTTTACTGTAATATTTTTTCTGCTTGAGCTTTGTCATGTTTAGGTATAAGTTATAGAATTTGCTGCTGCTGTTTGCCAGGTGTAGTGCTACTGAATTTCACATTGTATATATCTGTTAAGCCAGTTTTACTACTGATTTATTTTTCTTTTTGGTGCACATTGGCTCATATTAGTTATAATGTTGCATTTGCTTTGTTAATTTATATTTATTGCTGCTAACTTTGCCATTTTGCATTTTTTGTCATTGCTGTTTGTGTTAATTGTTTTGTTCTGCTGCATTGCCTCATCCCTTAGTATATATATCAGAGCTCAGTAGATTTAAGTTAGCTTAAGAGGGGGTAGACTATATAAGAAACTATCTATGAAGAATAGGAAAAGAATGCATTCAGAAGTTATATGAAAAATATTTGGGCAAAAATGAGTATTGTACAACGAGAAAAATTTATTTAGAAAGAGAATATGAACAAAACAGTAGGGTTTAGGGACAACAGGTATAGATAGGACCTTTTGGGAATAATGAAGAACTAAGGGAGATCTCCAAGAAAATTTTGTTTGCAAATCAACTATTACAACTAGCGCAGTAAAACAAACCCTGTCCATTCCTTTTGTGTTGTCCTACTATGTGTTTGTGTACCCTTGTGTATTTGTGTTCTTCCTGTCTCTGTGTACAGTTTCATAGAATTTTTTTCTTTTCCAATACTCAGCTACATAAACTATGATGAGGAATACTGTTATCCTCAAATATAATTTGCTTTTATAATATGTTATTTACTTTGTACAGATGTTTAGACATTATTTATCTGTTCTGTTTTGTTGCTCATGTGTAAAGTTGATGTTTCAAAAGTTATTATGACCTTTTATGTGTGTACTTATGTCATAATTCCTGTAACACTGATGTATATGTTATTTCGATTCTTTTGTAAAGCCCGTATTACTACAAATGTTATCTGTATTGTTATGTTCTTTAATGATGTATTTTGTACATTTGTTATTGTATTCTCATGTTATAAAATTGTAATTGACACCAGTTCATCAAATTAAGTAACTTGTAAGAATTCATTTCGCTGCACATATTTCTGTTGGTCATAGTATATGGACAATAAGTGAAAAAAAGAGGACTGTTAGTGTCTGGACGTGTGTTAATAATTCAGCAAGGGACTGATTAACAGCATTGCTGGTTCTAAGGACAATTCCAAAAACTTTGTGAGTGCACAGGTGGTGGTTTATGGACTTGCTATATTGCCTGCAAGACTTCTAAGGACAATTCCAAAAACTTTGTGTGTGCACAGGTGGTGGTTTATGGACTTGCTATATTCTCCACAAGACTCTTCGATGGTGATTGTGCCCCTGCACAGTCGCAACAGATGGCTACTTGCCGTCTCTACAAGGACTACAGTGGGTCTGCATCTTTGATGGCCCACATTTACCATTATTTCTACAAGGACTGCACTGGGTCTGCACCTCTGGTGGCCCACCAATACCGTAATCTCTACCAGGACTACAGTGGGTCTACTCTGATGACCTACCTACCAATATTCTTCAAAACTTCGACTGACTCCGCAGTGAGTTTGCTCTCATGTGGCCCATTACCTATCTGCATGTCAAGATTCAGCACTGTCTTTCCGTTGGACTGCATGGAAATCCACTACTTCCGTGTGCATTTTCTTTTACTGCTCAGACTTTGAGAAAAAAACACTGCAATTAATACTGTGATGAATGATCAGGACTGTCTTTATAGACTGTGAGAAAATATTAGCTTTTGACCAACATTGTATTAATAAGTGTGCATTTTATTTCTTTGTTATTGTAACTGTGAAAAAATTTTAACAAATATGTATTGGCCAGTGCCCAAAACAATTTGTAAAATTTTTTGTGAGGAGCATGGGGGCTATGTAAGTAGGCTGTTTAGGTTCTTACATTGGTAACGCCATCGTCACGTAGCGCTCTGTGTGAAAATCACTGGCTGTGCTGTGTGCAGTCTGTGGCTGGGTGGCATTGTTGGAATTTGCTATTGTAGTGTTGGGCAGTTGGCTGTTAACAGCGCGTAGTGTTGCGCAGTTGGAGGTGATCCGCCAGCAGTGGTGAATGTGGGGAGAGAGATGGCGGAGTTTTGAGAGCGGATGATCTGGACGTGTGTCCATCAGAGACAGTAAATTTGTAAGACTGGATGTCATGAACTGATATCTATATATATATGTGTATATATATATATATATATATATATATATATATATATATATAATGACTTTTGAACACTATTAAGGTAAATACATTGTTTGTTCTCTATCAAAATCTTTCATTTGCTAACTATGCCTATCAGTAGTTGGTGCCTTCAGTAGTTAGAATCTTTTATTTAGCTGGCAGTAGTGGCGCTCGCTGTATTGCAGTAGTTCGAGTAACGAAGATTTTTGTGAGGTAAGTGATTTATGAAAAGTATAGGTTATTGTTAATCAGGGCCATTCTTTCGTAGGAATTATTGAAAGTCAGATTGCGTTGCGCTAAAAATATTGTGTGGCATTTTAGTGTTGATCAGAATAGGTAAAGAGCGAAATGCGAAATGTCTGAGTACGTCCAGTTCTGCTCAGCTGTTTGAAAAGCAAATAATGTAAGAGGTTTATCACCACAGTAATTCATTAATTTTTCTAAGGGATGTTACAACAGACAATTGATTACACTATCAAAATGAGGGCACTATAGAACATAAATTTGCCTGGAAAGCCACGGCAGAAAAAATTATCTGGATAAAAGAAAACTATTGTGATTAACCATGTTAACAAAATAACAAAAAAATAATTCCACCGCCTATTCTGAAGAAAAAAGAATATACACCAACTAGCTCCTTGGTCATTTTGTACAGCATACGCTCAAAGAAAAATGCAGTTCATTCTGTACCTTAAAATATATCTAAAGGTACAATCCGATAATTACAAGATCGTATGTAATTCAAAAAACACAAATTTTGCAAGATTTATAGCAGCGATATCAAAATAGATAATGCTGTAAAAGGAAACAGACACAGAAAAATGATGCACTGATGGACGAAATTGCAGATTTCTGTTCTATTTAATTTGTGTTTATTTCAACTTATTTTTGTTGCAGCGTCGGAAATATTTTATTACGAAACTGATATAAAATATAAAAATGAGAAACAAAATGTTCCTGTGAAAATATAGAAGAAGGTCCTTTCAGTTCAAGATGACGCTAAAGACTGAAGCAGTTAGTAAAAACATACTGAAAACTGTTATTTTAGACTTTTCCTACGGCAGCGTAAACTGCAGAGACGTTAAATGGAAAGCATGAATTACAGAATGATCAATTAGGGATTGGATACTAAGGAAGAAGAACGTCAGTATGCAGCAGAAGAAAAAGGACATACAGAAATGCCACCATCTAAGAGTTGTACTGAAGATGCCTCTCAAATAGAAATTGACATAAATGTTTACCATGTTTAATTAAATGAAGATTTTATGAAATATTTTACTCTATGAATATAGCATTTGTCATTTTTAATGTCTTATATAAAAACTTTATTTATAATCATGATATAATATTAGTGATATATTCAAAAACGCAATTGTGTGAAAAATCAGTACCTTGTATAGAGGCTACGAAAAAAATTTGTTCTACACTACTGGCCATTAAAAGTGATACACCAAGAAGAAATGCAGATGATAAACGGGTATTCATTGGACAAATATATTATACTAGAACCGACATGTGATTGCATTTTCACGCAGTTTGGGTACATAGATCCTGAGAAATCAGTACCCAGAACAATCAGCTCTGGCCGTAATAACGGCCTTGATACGCCTGGGCATTGAGTCAAGCAGAGCTTGGATAGCGTGTACGGGTACAGCTGCCCATGCAGCTTCAACTCGATGCCACAGTTCATCAAGAGTAGAGACTGGCGTATTGTGACTAGCCAGTTGCTCGGCCACCATTGACCAGACGTTTTCAATTGGTGAGAGATCTGGATAATGTGCTGGCCAGTCGCACATTTTCTGTATCCAGAAAGGCCCCTACAGGACCTGCAACATGCGGTAGTGCATTATCCTGCTGAAATGTAGGGTTTCGCAGGGAGTGAATGAAGGGTAGAGCCACGGGTCGGAACACATCTGAAATGTAACGTCCACTGTTCAAAGTGCCGTCAATGCGAACAAGAGGTGACCGAGACGTGTAACCAATGGCACTAATACCATCGCACCAGGTGATACGCCGGTATGGCGATGACGAATACACGCTTCCAATGTGCGTTCACCGCGATGTCGCCAAACAGATGCGACCATCATGATGCTGTAAACAGAACCTGGATTAATCCGAAAAAAAATGACGTTTTGCCATTCGTGCTCCCAGGTTCGTCGTTGAGTACACCATCACAGGCGCTCCCGTCTGTGATGCAGCGTCAATGATAACCGCAGCCATGGTCTCCGAGCTGATAGTCCATGCTGCTGCAAACGTCGTCGAACTGTTCGTGCAGATGGTTGTTGTCTTGCAAACGTCCCCATCTGTTGACTCAGGGATCGAGACGTAGCTGCACGATCCATTACAGCCATGTGGATAAGATGCCTGTCATCTCGACTGCCGTTGAGAGCCGTTGGGATCCAGCACGGGGTTGCGTATTACCCTCCTGAACCCACCGATTCCATATTCTGCTAACAGTCATTGGATCTCGACCAACGCGAGCAGCAATGTCGCGATACGATAAACCGCTGTCGCGATAAGTTACAATCCGACCTTTATCAAAGTCGAAAACGTGATGGTACGCATTTCTCCTCCTTACACGAGGCATCACAACAACTTTTCACCAGGCAACGCCAGTTAACTGCTGTTTGTGTATGAGAAATCGGTTGGAAACTTTCCTCACGTCAGCATGTTCTAGGTGTCGCCACCGGCGCCAACCTTGTGTGCATGCTCTGAAAAGCTAATCATTTGCATATCACAGCATCTTCTACCTGTAGTTTAAATTTCTCGTCTGTAGCACGTCATCTTCGTGGTGTAGCAATTTTAATGGCCAGTAGTGTAGTAGGGAGTTTCGTTGAGCTGTGTGTTTGTTAAGTCGGCGAACTCACGTTGAGCTATTCCAAAGAACATGGTAATTCTCCGAAAGAATCGTAACAAGGTCGTAATTAGTTCTTCAGTTTTATGACACGACATCTACTCAGTGACTTTCACTGTAGCTTTCAAAGTAGCTGCGACTGTGTCCCGCCTCCTGCGGCAAAAATATTCATGCTGCTACTCCTTTACTAAGCTTAGAAACTGAGTGGATTTTAGTTAATGGTACTATCTGCTCTTGAGCAAGAATACAACATTCAACAATGTAGTGCTGGGTGCGAGAACAGTCCAGTCCAGTCATTTTTCTAACGCATGTGCGACAGTACCGAGCTTGAAGACTTGCGATATGGCGTAATGGGGCAACGCGTAAGCTCCGTCTTGTGTTACAAATGAAAAACGCCTATGGAGTTGCAGGTTACCGTTGAAACTACAGAACATAAGCTATGAGCAGGAAATCTCATGCGACTACGTCGTATACTTCGGGGACGAAAAAGAAAACCATTTATGATGTTCCAAGTTTCCATCGATAATTTTTCTTTCGCGTCATCGAACTTCTGACTGACTTGATGGGGCGCGCAACGAATTCCTGTCCTGTGTCAACATCTTCGTTTCAAAGCAGCACTTGCACCCTATCTCCTAAATTATTTGCAAATTTATTAATGCCCTGCTTGCCATAGTCAAGTCATTTAAATACCTGGGTGTAGCGTTGCAAAGCGATGTGGAATGGAACGATCATGAGAGAACTATGGTATGGAAGGCGAATTGTCGACTTCGGTTTATTCAGAGGATTTTAGGGAAGAGTGGTTCAACTGTAAAGGAGACCGCATATAGAATGCTGGTGCGACCTATTCTTGAGTACTGTTGGAGTGTTTGGGATCCTTACCAGGTCAGATTGAAGGAAGACATCAAAGCAATTCAGAGGCGGGAAGCTACATTTTTTTACCGGTAGTTTGGGACAACACGGAAGTGTTACGGAGGTGCTAAGGGAAACTCAGATGGGAATCCGCAGAGGAAAGGCGACATTCGTTCGGCATTTCAAGCTGACTGCCGAACGATTCTACTGCCACCAACCTGCGCGTAAGGACCACGAAGATAAGATTCGAGAAACTAGGGCTCATACGGAGACATATAGATAGTGGTTTTTCCTCGCTCTATTTGCGAGTGGAACAGGAAAGGAAATGACTAGTAGAGGTACAGGGTACCCTCCGCAACGCACCGTATGGTGACTTAAAGAGCTTCTCTGTAGATGTAGATTTCTGGTCAGATTAGTATAGGATAACACCATCAACAGCAGAAAACGTTACAACTGGAGTAAGGTTCGTAATGAGTAGGAAGGTAGGACAGAATGTGATCTACTGTGAACAGCTCTGTTCTTATAGCCCGCATCTCGTGGTCGTGCGGTAGCGTTCTCGCTTCCCACGCCCGGGTTCCCGGGTTCGATTCCCGGCGGGGTCAGGGATTTTCTCTGCCTCGTGATGGCTGGGTGTTGTGTGCTGTCCTTAGGTTAGTTAGGTTTAAGTAGTTCTAAGTTCTAGGGGACTTATGACCACAGCAGTTGAGTCCCATAGTGCTCAGAGCCATTTGAACCATTTTTTTCTGTTCTTATAAGAATTGTTATAAGAATGGGCAGTAAACCAACACCGATAACAATCGTTCAGGTATACATGCTGACATCGCAAACAGAAGATGAAGAGCTAGAGAAAACATGGGAAGATGCTGAACGGGTAATACAGTACGTAAAGGGGGATGAAAATCAGTACTCATCTGGGAATGAAATGCGGTTGTAGGGAAATATGTAGGAGAACGGGTTACGGGAGAATATGGTCTTGGCAGTAGGAATGAGAGAGGAAAAAGGCTAATCGATTTCTGCAATAAACTTCAATTAGTAATAGTGAATAATCTGTTCAAGAATCACAAGTGGAGGAGGTATAGTTGGAAAAGGCTGGGACATACGGGAAATTTCAGTTACATTTCTTCATGGTCAAGCAGATTTTCCGAAATCACATACTGGACTGTAAGGCTTACACAGGAGAAGATATAGACTCAGATCACAATTCAGTAGGCTGACGTTTAAGTCATTAGTCAGGAAGAAGTGGGATACAGAAATACTAAGGAATGAAGAGACAAGTTTGAAGTTCTCAGAGACTATAGATACTGCGATAAAGAATAGCTCAGTAGGCAGTTGCGTTAAAAGAAATGAACGGCCAAAAAAAAAAAATCACAGAAGTTGGAAGGAAACCCGTCGGTACTGAGAAGGCGACTGCGAAGAAACCATGGGTAAGAAATAAGGAAGCACAAAAATGTTGAGGGAAATTCAGGAATACAGAAATTCAAGCCACTTGCGAATGAAATAAATAGAAAGTGCACGGAAGCTAAGACGAAATGGCATCATGAAATGATTGTCGGAGGGACTGACTCTGCATACAGGAAAGTCAAAATAACCTTCGGTGAAATTAAAAGCAAGGAAGGAAACATTAAGAGTGCAATGGGAACTCCACTGTTAAAGGTACAGGAGAGAGCGGGTAGGTGGAAAGAATACACTAAGGGCCTCTATGAGGGGGAGGAGTTATCTGATGAAGTAATAGAAGAAGAAATAGGAGTCGACAGGGAAGGAATAGGGGCTCCAGTATTAGAGCCAGAATTTAAAAGAGCTTTATACGATTTAAGGTCGATAAAGGCTGAAAGGACAGATAAAATTCAATCGGAATACGTAGAATCATTGGGGGCAGGGAACAAAACGACTATTCACGTTGTTGCGTAGAATGTATGAGTCTGGTAATATTCCATCAGACTTTCAGAAAAACATTAGCTACACAATTTCGAAGATAGCAAGAGCCGGGAAGTGCGTGATTTAACGCATATGCAGCTTAACAGCTCATGCAGCCAAGTTGCTGACAAGAATACTATACAGAAGAAAGGAAAATAAAATGGAGAATCTGTCTGTTAGTTGACGATCAGTTTGACTTTAGGAGAGGTAAAGGCACCAGAGAGGCAGTTCTGACGTTGCGGTTGATAATGGAAGCAAGACTGAAGAAAAGCAAAGAGACTTTCATAGGATCTGTCGACATGGGGAAATAAAATTGTTCAAGGTGTTCGAAATCTTGAGAAAAATAGGGGTAAGCTGTATGGAAAGACGAGTCATATAAAATATGTAGCAGAACCAAAAGGGAATAATAAGAGTGGGAGACCAAGAACGAAGTTAACGGATGAAAAACGTTGTAAGAGAGGGATGTTATCCTTCACCCCTACTGTTCGAACGTCGAAGAACCAATAACGATAATAGAAGGAAGTCTCAAGGGTGGAATTAAAATTCAACGTGAAATGATATCATTGTTAAGATTCAATGACGACATTGTTATATTTAGTGAAACTGAGGTACAATTAAGGGATCCGTTGAATGGAATGACTAAAGAATATGAATTGAGAGTAAATCGAAGAAAGATGTAATGAGTAGAGGAAATGAGACCAGCGAGAAACTTGATATCAGGATTGATGGTCACAAAGTAGATGGAGTTAAGGTATTCTTTTACTTAGGCAGCAAAATAACCCATGACGGATGGAGCAAGGAGGACATCAAAAGCAGACTCTCTCTGCCAAAAAGGGAAATCCTCGACAAGGGAAGTCTACTAGCATCAAATATAGACCTTAATATGAGGAAGAATTTTCTGGGAATGTACGTCTGGGGACCAGCATTTTATGGCAGTGAGATATGGACTGTGGAAAACACGGAACACATGAGATTAGAAGCACAGAAGAATGTTGAATGTTAGGTAGATTGAGGAGGTTGTCTGTAGAACCGGCGAGGAAACGAATATATAGAAAACACTGACAAGAAGAAGGGACAAGCTAAAAGGACATGTTTTAAGACATCAGGGAGAAAGTTCCTTAGTACTACAAGGAGATGGAGAGAGTAAAGACTGTAGAGGATGACAGGGATTGGAATGCGTCCAGCAAATAATTGAGGACGGAGGTTGCAAGTGCTATTCTGAGATGGAGAGCTTGGCAAAGGAGAGGAATTCATGGCGGACCGCGTCAAACCACTCAGAAGACTGACGACTGAAAAAAATAGTTGTAAAGAGGAACTTACGCATTTGAAATTTAGCAAAAGGCCCGTGCCCTATTGTCCTTGCTTTCTGTAGCACTTTTTGGTGTCACCTATCTGAGGCACCGTGCAAAACAGGCACTGGATTTTGTAGGAAGAAAAATATCCCGTTTCGTGTCATTTTAGAAGCTTGAGTACCCCTCTTATTTGGTGATTATTTATTGAGTTTTCCATATTTGAATGGACGTCTGTAGTTCCAAATAATCTCGAATTCAATAAGAGTGACATCCACTGCAACACGTCACATCAGTATCAGTCAATAACGATTAGCCTAAAAGTAGTCGGTTCCAGTGCTGTCCACGAAGAAGAAATTGTCATCTGTATTTCGGAAGACGAAATAGTGGCGTATACTTTACGACCGTCAGATTCCCAATATCCTTCTTAGTGTCTAACTGATTGAGTATACGTGTCACTGGTTCATTTGTTCATCAACTGATAACATTAAGCTGTGGGCATCTTTGGTGGCATTTGATAGTTTTAGGCGTAGCAGTCGGTTGAAATTAATGGCGCAGTTCACAGTGTCGTATAACCAAAAATGTAACCTATTGCTACTGTGTAAGGTATTGTACATGGTAGGGATAGAGGAATGGAAGATGTTGTTTGCACTATAATATACGCGTCATTATAATTTCCGTACTTTGGGGTGTCGTTTTTGAAGCCTATCGCTTCACGTTATTCAACGAGAAAGATGAATGTAACTGGCCACACGGGAATCTGAACCGCTGTCTTCCCGAATGTGATACTGCTGTGCTGCCTTCAAAATATAGCTCATCAACATTCACGTCACGATGGAACAAAGGGACGATTTTCTTAACTGATTTCAGGTGTCGCTGAATATTGGGTACCTCGCAACACCCACCAAAGAAGAAAGCATGGCCGTAAAAGTGGTACACACATTTCCTTTCGAAGAAACATTGAAACAAGCAAAGCTTCAGTGTAACAACAGAGAGAGAGAGAAAGGGAGGGAGCGGGGGGGGGGGGGGGGGAGAGGGGGGGGGGAAATGATGGTCACTTTCTGTCAACATGGCTTTGTTTTAGTTCGTAAAATTTCTTCAAATGTTTCTTACCAGACGCTAGATAAATGTGCAACGGTATTCAGTACGATCAGAGACCAAATCTCTCCGCGAAAACACCAATTTGCGGGATACGTAGCTGTAATTCGTCAAATCATAAGGTGTAGTTGATTCATGCTGTCCGGAGACCGCCACTATCTACGGTACTGAGCGTACGAATGATGAGATAAGAAGCTGTGATGAAGTGACTGAGAAAGCACTGGAACACAGCACCCAGTGACATGGCATAGTGGTTATAGACGGTGTATTATGAAGAAACCGGATTCACATCCACGACTGGCCATTCAAAATTTGTTATTTCATGATTTTACTGTGTTCCTGGTGCAGGATTTCGAAACAGTCCTTTAAATGCGTCTCCGTCAAAATTCTTTCATCAGATTGCGGCGAGCAAGACTAAAGCTGTTCATCTTTAAATGTTCAACCCACCTACTCGATAGGCTTCTTGCTGTTCGTCCCATTCTCTCTGTGTCGGTAGATACGCACTCAGCCGATGAAAAGCAGAGTTGAACAAACAAATACCTACAAAACAAAGGTCGGGTAACTCAGGTCTGGAAAAAGGATCTGAAAGCTGGAATCTCAATAACTTGCACGGAAAGGTTTAAAGTTCACTTACTTCGGCTTTACTCCCGCCAAAATAAATAGTAAATGGTTATCAACTTCGTATTTACCGGTAAAACTATTAATAGTGCAAAACTGTTAATAGTGCTATTTAGTTAGTGTTTTTACTACAAGTTTTCACACTAAAGTAGCCACAAGTCTCCAGTTCGACCCGAATAATTTTCATGTCCTAAACAGTGACTGACACACAGCTATTCACGAGTTACTACATCCAATCGTTCAGTGGTCTCCTTAAATAGAAGTGCTCGCAAAAAGTTCCGAAATATTCACGAAACGCGCCACGTGGACTTTTATGTACGACAGGAAAGTTAACACACAAAAAACTTCCAAATTAAGTCACTTAAAATTTCCAAACTTTCACTAAAAGATTTTACATTGCAGTCACTGCGATAACAGAACCGACAAAACGCAAGCTTTCCTTCATGTGAGAACAAATTTGTATAGTGCGGTTCAACATTGATGTGACGGTAAGACGAATCACGAGCAACATCTATAGACACAAAACTGTAGCACCAAGCCCCACACAAAGCGCGAGAATTGCTTAATTCCTATATTCCGATGGTATAGGCAGCTTGAGCACTCCTATTGTAACGGTAATTCCTAAATCATTCAACACGATTACAGAAAGCAATCTAAAAGGGATCCTCTATTTACTAAACTAAAGTCCGTCCGACTAGACCTCGGAAGGCCCAGCGGTTCCGACCGGCCGCCGTGTCATCCTCAGCCCTCAGGCGTCACTGGATGTGGATATGGAGGGGCATGTGGTCAGCACACCGCTCTCCCGGCCGTATGTCAGTTCACGAGACCGGAGCCGCTATTTCTACTCCTCAGTCAAGTAGCTCCTCAGTTTGCCTCACAAGGGCTGAGTGCACCCCACTTCCCAACAGCGCACGGCAGACCGGATGGTCACCCATCCAAGCGCTAGCTCTGTCCGACTTCGGTGATCTGACGGGAACCGGTGTTACCACTGCGGCAACGCCGTTGGCATTCTATATTTACGAAACCAAATTTAATTCTAATAAGACAGAGCATGAGCAATGCCCAGAAGTGCAACACACTGATTCAGCACCTACCATTTCTTCTGGCTGTTGGGACAATAGTCACATGCCCTTTCCCTCGCATACATTTTACATAATTTTCAATTAATAAAATAGCCATTGTTTAGGTATGCCCTCCATACACTTTCTCGGTCCCTCCACAACTTTCACACAACGAAATGTAATTAAATAATAATTTTAAAGCGGTGAGATATGTATCGGAATGGAGGCAAAGAAAATTCTAGAACAACAATTTATATGAACTAGATCTTTTACTTATAATCGTAGTTTCAAATGATATATCATAAATGAAACATTACAATCCCTAGCTCAGTTTGTAGCACTAAAAAGTTATTATGTATTTAGGTAAAATTGAATATTTCTGAAAGGGGTGAAAATTAACTGAGACTTTCACAGTAGAATTGTGTTATGACTAAGATACTACATACGGAGCACGGAAAAGATCGAAAAAATCTGTACTATTCCCTTAGATTCATAAGGAGTGTGCATGACGGATCGTACACAGACACCAGTAGTCAACGACAGCTGTGCTGAAGTAAGCTATAAAAAATAAATGATCCATTTCCGGCTACACGTCAAGGCATTATAAGATTACTTACTTCACTGGAAGGTGTAAGGACTCGGAATAATTTGCTACGTTACAAAATGTTGACATTGTTTAATCTAATGACCTCTGTATCGACGGTATGATTACTCTAACATTCTTTTATCCAGAAATAAAAAGGAAGATCATATCCCGACTTCTAAAACTTTTGGAAGTTAGTGGTACTTAGACGAAAAAGCATTCAGTCACTGTTCTAGATGTACCTCAAATTAATACAAAATGCTAATCACGCTGGACCACGTAGTCCATTTTGCTTGAACAGGAATTCCAAGGTCATCCTTTCATCTATTTCTTAGATGCCCAGCATCTCTCTGGCCAGTCGCTTTGTAATATATCCTCCAGATTTAAGAACATGATGCTCCACAAATATGTTTTCAGTGCTTCTAAATTGTGTTTTCCGCGTAACACTTATAGAACAGTTGAGGCGGCCTTGATTTTTCGTTACACAACCAGACACTCTCTATAAATTTATCCAACCTTATGAAACGAGGAACTAACCAAATAAAGGGCAATCGAAGAATTGTTAATAAAATACTACATATATTCCGGAGTAGATATTAAATCTTTGCAACGTTCTCAAAATTTTGATGCTTGTCAGACGATTTCAAAACAATATGGCGCCCGGAATGTGTGCCAGTTCTGGAACTGTTGCACCACGTCTCGTGCAGTCTACTTCCGTTGTCTGGGCATAAACGGAGGCGGTGAGGCCACGGTCTCCGTTCATTGCCATTCGGTTGACTCATAACACGTTTTCATACCTGTCTGACGCCTTGATCACTGCTTTCCGCATCTCGAAAACAACCAACTAGACTGATGGATTAAGAGCTACCGACAGGTTTCGTTACTTTTTTTTCCTTTTCAATGAAATATTGTGTTTTAGTATTCATTTACTAGGCACTTACCGTTCAGTTTGATTTGTATTTTCGTCTTTTCCATAGGGCCATATGACAAAGGAATGTTCTCATTTATACCAATAAAATCTACATAAAGCGTAGAAAAAATATAACGATTTTTTATTATTTACGAATCTCTTTGCGTTATATACTACCTGAAGCGTCACTAAGTAATGTATTTTATCTGCAAAGCTGTGGTGACTACGTGTACGTGACATAATCTCCCCACCTCGGCGCATTTTTATAAAGCTAGAAACTTCAAATATAATAACACTTAGATACATAGCTACACGAAAACTCAAATAATTGAGACGGCACGGTGGGAATACACTGGACTCTTATTCGGGAAGCCGGGGTTCAAACACCTGTCCTGCTACCCAGGCTTGGATTCTCCTGATTTCCCCAAATTGTTTAAGGCGAATTCGGGGACGTTTCCTCTGAAAGGACACGGCAGAACTTCTACTCCGTCTCTAATATTCTTGTCGTCGACGAGACGTAAAACCCTAACTTCCCCTTTTCCTTGAGAATGCAAATGTTGTACTCTAGTAGGAAATCACCATGTGACTGTCAGATAAGAACATTGTCACCTACTTACAGTTTATGCTTATCTTCAGCGGGTGGAAAAACTCGTTTCACGGCGTAACACGCCGCTCGCAAGCTGCCATAATAGCCTTTGAAGAAGGCTATGGTCAAGAACGATATTCTGTCAGAGTTAAAATGGTATATCAATCTACACTCCTGGAAATTGAAATAAGAACACCGTGAATTCATTGTCCCAGGAAGGGGAAACTTTATTGACACATTCCTGGGGTCAGATACATCACATGATCACACTGACAGAACCACAGGCACATAGACACAGGCAACAGAGCATGCACAATGTCGGCACTAGTACAGTGTATATCCACCTTTCGCAGCAATGCAGGCTGCTATTCTCCCATGGAGACGATCGTAGAGATGCTGGATGTAGTCCTGTGGAACGGCTTGCCATGCCATTTCCACCTGGCGCCTCAGTTGGACCAGCGTTCGTGCTGGACGTGCAGACCGCGTGAGACGACGCTTCATCCAGTCCCAAACATGCTCAATGGGGGACAGATCCGGAGATCTTGCTGGCCAGGGTAGTTGACTTACACCTTCTAGAGCACGTTGGGTGGCACGGGATACATGCGGACGTGCATTGTCCTGTTGGAACAGCAAGTTCCCTTGCCGGTCTAGGAATGGTAGAACGATGGGTTCGATGACGGTTTGGATGTACCGTGCACTATTCAGTGTCCCCTCGACGGTCACCAGTGGTGTACGGGCAGTGTAGGAGATCGCTCCCCACACCATGATGCCGGGTGTTGGCCCTGTGTGTCTCGGTCGTATGCAGTCCTGCTTGTGGCGCTCACCTGCACGGCGCCAAACACGCATACGACCATCATTGGCACCAAGGCAGAAGCGACTCTCATCGCTGAAGACGACACGTCTCCATTCGTCCCTCCATTCACGCCTGTCGCGACACCACTGGAGGCGGGCTGCACGATGTTGGGGCGTGAGCGGAAGACGGCCTAACGGTGTGCGGGACCGTAGCCCAGCTTCATGGAGACGGTTGCGAATGGTCCTCGCCGATACCCCAGGAGCAACAGTGTCCCTAATTTGCTGGGAAGTGGCGGTGCGGTCCCCTACGGCACTGCGTAGGATCCTACGGTCTTGGCGTGCATCCGTGCGTCGCTGCGGTCCGGTCCCAGGTCGACGGGCACGTGCACCTTCCGCCGACCACTGGCGACAACATCGATGTACTGTGGAGACCTCACGCCCCACGTGTTGAGCAATTCGGCGGTACGTCCACCCGGCCTCCCGCATGCCCACTATACGCCCTCGCTCAAAGTCCGTCAACTGCACATACGGTTCACGTCCACGCTGTCGCGGCATGCTACCAGTGTTAAAGACTGCGATGGAGCTCCGTATGCCACGGCAAACTGGCTGACACTGAAGGCGGCGGTGCACAAATGCTGCGCAGCTAGCGCCATTCGACGGCCAACACCGCGGTTCCTGGTGTGTCCGCTGTGCCGTGCGTGTGATCATTGCTTGTACAGCCCTCTCGCAGTGTCCGGAGCAAGTATGGTGGGTCTGACACACCGGTGTCAATGTGTTCTTTTTTCCATTTCCAGGAGTGTATGATATGTCAGAGAATAAGATACGGAAGCTGTAGAAGTAAGTTCTACTGCACTCAAAAAAAAGTAGTCTCCAAAGTTCTTGATGTCTTTCGAGAGATTGATAAGAAGGAATTCGACAGAGAAATGTACGTTCAAGTGCGAGGAACTTCTACCTGTTTGACACGAGGGCAGAAGCTGTATCATGCCTGATAACGTTCGAAGATGAGTTACGTAACACCATTATGACTCAGTAATGTGCTCTGTTCTATAACAAAATTAGAACCTCAAGAATTTTAGTGAAATTGGCTGTCGGTAAGATTCACTATTAATGAAAGAAAAGAGGGAAGAAAGGTCAGAATGTATCGTCCCACCAACGATTAGATTGTTAGAGCTGGTGCCCAGGCTCTCATTTTACGAGGAGGAGAAAGAAAATTATGCGTACCAATATTCTTCAGTAAAATTTATTCGCCGCTATAATTATGAAGTTTTTTCGCACTGATACCTCTTTCGACCGTGAATGATCAACTTGAGAACGTAGAACGAAACAGAAACCTGTCATACTCATGCGTTGCTAGAGACAAAATAGTTACTATAAATCTATGAGTCACTGGACTATACATTACGAGAATAAGTTTTTACACCTCTGCTGACGCTAAACACAAGCCAATGTATTCGGTATATAATCACTGTACTATCTAAGAAAATTGACAATACCTACACAATACTTTGTAAGTAGGCTGTTTAGGTTTTTATGTTGGTAACGCCACGTAGCACTCTAAATGAAAATCACTGATTGTGCTGTGTGAAGGCTGTGGTTGGTTTGAATTGTTGTAGTATATGCTATTTTAGTGTTGGGCAGTGGCTGTTAACAGCACGTAGCTTTGTGCAGTTGGAGGTGAGCCACCAGCAGTGGTGGATGTGGGGAGAGAAATGGTGGAGTTTTGAGAGCGGATGATCTGGGCGTGTGTCCATCAGAGACAGTAAATTTGTAAAACTGGATGTCATGAACTGCCATATATATTATGACTTTTGAACACTATTAAGGTAAATACATTGTTTGTTCTCTATCAAAGTCTTTAATTTGCTAACTATGCCTATCAGTAGTTGGTGCCTTCAGTAGTTTGAATCTTTTATTTAGCTGGCAGTAGTGGCGCTCGCTGCATTGCAGTAGTTCGAGTAACGAAGATTTTTGTGAGGTAAGTGATTTGTCAAAGGTATTGGTTAATGTTAGTCAGGGCCATTTTTATTGAAAATCATTGCGTTGCGATAAAAATATTGTGTGTCAGTTTAGTGTTGATCAGAATAGGTAAATAGCGAAATGTCAGAGTACGTTCAGTTTTACTTAGCTGTTTGAAAATCAAATAACGTAGAGGTTTATCAGCACAGTAATTCATTAATTTTTCAAAGGGGATGTTTCAACTTCTTTGGTTACAAAACACAAAATTTTACGACTTTAGTTGGAGTACATATACTGCCGGATAAGAATGTGAAGCATAAACCATGGTCGTACGTCAAAGTAACTTCGTACATGTACTCACTACTGTGAATATTCAAATGATCAGAGTTATCAATCTATGTGTCAGATAAAGCAGCCACTAGAGTGCATTAGGGCTGTCAGTGTTTAGTGTTGGCACCAGGACCGGTAGTATATATAAGGGACGCGAACAGCTTCAGATGTTGAGTGAGCAATTTGACGGACCCGGAGTTGTCACGAACAAGTGTGAGACAGTATTATCATCATTACCTGTCAGAGTCTGATATGGTGTTACTATGGATCTCCACTGGGCTGGCTGGACATTATCGAAATTTGATAGGATTATTTCTTTTATATGAAAGTGATGAACCGTGCTGCGGCTCGCGTTGGTGCTGTATGTGGGTTTCCGCCATGTATTGGAGGACAGACGGTATCGTTTAGTTGGCATGGTTGCGGTTGTTTGTCTTCTTCTAGTGTTGACTGGCGCCACTCGGTTTCACAAGCGTTGCCTGTCCGCTAGTGGCAGCAGCGGCGGTTATCGATATGTAGTATCTGTTGCCCTATCTTTGAGGCGACGTCGTTGTTTTTCCGGGTGGTGTAGGTGGGCCAGGTCGGTTGGGGACTCGGGAGGAGTCAGGTCCGCGCAGTGCCAGAACACGCCGCGACTGCTGGCGGCACGCATGAACTGCCGGATGGAAGGGCTGTGGTCACGAGGGTGCACGATCTCGTCGTAAACCGGATCCAGCAAACTTTAAGATGAGTACATTTCAATCCAAGTAGAGAAACCTTCACCACTGTGATATCTCTCGATTCTCCAGTGACTTGGGTTCGTGTTGCTGCTTGTAGTGTCGCCGAGGCGAAGAGTAACGAGTGGAGTGCTTGGGGAAGGCAGATCTGATTAGCTTTCCTCGACTTCTTATTACTATTTCCTGCTTTCAATTTGTTACAATTTGTTAAGTTCAACCAGTGGTAAATTTTCTCGCCGCTAACGCCGCAGTTACCTGCCCTGGGGGTTAGTGTATGTGGTAGTGGTTGCTTTCTCGTTCTGGGCGCTCTAAACACAGTATTCTGGGGACGTAGTGCAGACCGTCGGTTCAGGCTTTGGCGTATTGTTCCATCTTTGCATTTGGTTTATCGGACGTCAGGTAGCTTCAGCAAGATTATCATTAGTTGTTCGTTAGACTGCCACTAGTTCAAAAATGGTTCAAATGGCTCTGAGCACTATGGGACTCAACTGCTGAGGTCATCAGTCCCCTAGAACTTAGAACTAGTTAAACCTAACTAACCTAAGGACATCACAAACATCCATGCCCGAGGCAGGATTCGAACCTGCGACCGTAGCGGTCTTGCGGTTCCAGACTGCAGCGCCTTTAACCGCACGGCCACTTCGGCCGGCCTGCCACTAGTCTCAGTTACCATCTTGTGAAGTGAATGCAGCTCTTGGCTGCCTATGTCATCGCTCGCGAAAGTGTTTTTGCCGGACCTTCTCAGAGGTCGATTCCTGGAGCACCATCTGTGGCCCCTTGGTTCTTGTAAGACATGTGTGCTCTAAAAGGAGGTCTTATGGCCAGTAGTTGAGTGTAGCGCTCCTTCAGCTCACGGCTTCTGCGGGTATAATCTGGCTCAGTACCCTTTAAGGAACGTATGTACTGTTCCTTGTGTTTTACTATTGTATTATTTATTAGTATACTTTGTAATGCCTACATTAAAGGTTATATATGTCTAGTTAATAGTTCTGGTCGCCTTCTGGAATAAATCCAGCAGTGTAATGTTCAGTGGATGTTAAGGGTTGTGTTACGAAGTTTACCATAATCGTATTTCACCCGTTTGGTGATCGGTTGCTTGTTTTTTTAACTAACCTTTGCTATTATGTTATCGCCGTTTCTGGCGTGTAAGGCCTTCAGCCATGATTGTGGTCACTTGCCTTAAAAATTCTAATTTGGTATTCGTATTTAAGCAGTAAGCCTACCTTATTTTCTGCCATTCCTGGCGTCTGATGGCTTCTGCTGTGTTTGTGGCGACTTGCCTTTAATATTTCAGTACCTGTAATTTGTAAGATGAACATCAACAAAAGCAAAACGAGGACAATGGAATGTAGTCGAATTAAGTCGGGTGATGTTGAGGGTATTGGATTAGGAAATGAGACACTTAAAGTAGTAAAGGAGTTTTGCTATTTGGGGAGCAAAATAACTGATGATGGTCGAAGTAGAGATGATATAAAATGTAGACTTGCAATGGCAAGGAAAGCGTTTCTGAAGAAGAGAAATTTGTTAACATCGAGTATAGATTTAAGTGTCAGGAAGTCATTTCTGAAAGTATTTGTATGGAGTGTAGCCATGTATGGAAGTGAAACATGGACGGTAAATAGTTTGGACAAGAAGAGAATAGAAGCTTTCGAAATGTGGTGCTACAGAAGAATGCTGAAGATTAGATGGGTAGATCACATAACTAATGAGGAGGTACAGAATAGGATTGGGGAGAAGAGGAGTTTGTGGCACAACTTGACCAGAAGAAGGGATCGGTTGGTAGGACATGTTCTGAGACATCAAGGGATCACCAATTTAGTATTGGAGGGCAGCGTGGAGGGTAAAAATCGTAGGGGGAGACCAAGAGATGAATACACTAAGCAGATGCAGAAGGATGTAGGTTGCAGTAGGTACTGGGAGATGAAGAAGCTTGCACAGGATAGAGTAGCATGGAGAGCTGCATCAAACCAGTCTCAGGACTGAAGACCACAACAAAAACAACAATTTGTAAGTTGTAGCGAGTTTTAAACAGTTCTTAATTTATTGCCATTCCTGGCGTGTAAGGCCTTCTCCCCAGATCACAGTGGCTTGCTTTTAAAACATTATGTGCTATATCTGTATTTAATGGTGATTTGTTAAATTGCAACTCACTGAAAACACTATTACTTACAAAGCTGTTTATTCCTTCATTAATAATGTGTGGTACTTTTATTTATTGTTGACTCTGGAATTACTGGTTTAAAATAAAAATGGTTCAAATGGCTCTGAGCACTATGGGACTCAACTGCAGTGGTCATCAGTCCCCTAGAACTTAGAACTACTTAAACGTAACTAACCTAAGGACATCACACACATCCATGCCCGAGGCAGGATTCGAACCTGCGACCGTAGCGGTCACGCGGTTCCAGACGTTTAAAGTATATTGTGTGTAACTGTAAAAGGCAACCAATAGTAACTAATTACGAACCCGTCCACAATCCTAACCGAATCCTGCCTTCCCTTGACTACCAGGTTTCAAGCGGCTCGATATTGAAACGCTTGGGAACATGGGGGCAGGCATACCCGTCAAGGTTCGATCGATCAATTTTTGTGGACCAAGTACATTGGAGCCCCTTCACATCAGTGTCTGGCATCCAGGAACGAGCAGAAGACGCCTTGCAACATTCTGCATCACACCGCACTGCTGGCGCAAGCGGACGACGGAATTACTGTCCCAGTCTTATGCTGCCGTTAACATCACAACACAAACGGCGAAGTTTTGCAGTGATACACTGACCAGGACGTATAGACTGCTGAAGAATGGTGTCAAGCTGTGTTCAACGATGAATTGCTGTTCTGCACTGATCCGGATGATCACTGTCAGCGGGTATGGCGGCGACCTGGGGTGAGCTCCCATTCTTCAAATGTGTTGGAGAGGCACACCAGTGTCTCTCCTTGCGTGGTGTGTGGAGTTATGTGGTATGACTCTGATAACAACAGTACGTCATGGACATCTTGCGTCCTCATGTGTGAGCGATGGATCTCTTCAACTAATTGTCTGCAGTACGCTCTGGGACACCTCGTATTACCTGTAGCGATCGATCCTTTGCAGGCGTACCTGAATTTCGCTACAGTCCTTTGCTCGTGTTGGTATTTTTTCAATAGAAGAACACTTGTATACAAATTGCACATGTTTCTATGTACTGTCTGCTTGATGTTAATGTACTCCTGTGGTCATCAAGATCCTTAAGTCTGTACTCGATAGAACATGTGTGGGACCAGCTCAGATGTCAACTACACCCATGTGCTAGTCTCCAGTATACAAAGGTCCAGTTACAATAAATGTTGGTTATCTCGCTTCAGGAGGATTTACGACGGCTTTTTCACACCTTTCCGAACCGAAACAAGTGCGCACATCTAGGCCAGAGGGCGTGCAGCCCGATTAGTGGGCTTAGACTGCCAGTACCTTTGTATATTTACATTGATTTCGTAATCACACATTCTCTCAACTAGTGAAGTTCCATTTTTCTTTTCCTCGCCTTCTGACTGCTTCACTTTTACGATAGAGACGCTGCGTATTCATCCTCCGACATTAGACAAGCGACTTTGAAGTAAAATGTCATACCTATATGGTAATATACATAACGGATATACGAGTACCAGTTGTAGACGCATGGTTATAGATATATGTAAGTCTGAATCTGGTCGTGAGTCGTGCACGGATAGTAAAATCGCAAGGCGACGGTTCGCGACAAGCGGAAAATATGGGTTGGAATTCCAGTTCGGCACAAATTTTCATTGTCGTTCTTCCATTATACAGCTGATGACTGTCCATATTCGCAATTGCAAATACATCTAATGTGCTTCACTTTTGGGTCGGGAATTGTGTATCACAGACACCACGTTGAGAGAGGAGTTGTTTTTGTTTTATTGTAGATAGAAATAAATGGTAAACTTAATAAACTCCGTCTGTTATTTTCTCATAACGTTTTCATTTCGCCAATGTACATTCATAAGCCAGAGCTTCATCATCAGGGCTTCAGCTGTTAAGAGAAAATCTTATATCTGTCTCGGCTTTACCAAGAATAACTACTGTGGCTACCATCAGAGAAGTAGATAGAAATATATTTTGTAAATGTGCTATTTGTTCGCTGATATGAGAGTGATTTCCTTTGTGGTGCGACAGTCCGTTTTGTTGATTGTCATGCTCGTCAAGAATTATGTTGAGATCTCATTCTGTTTTGTTAATGAGATATCTTTAAGTATCATGGCATGAACTGACCATTTGCTGTGTTACCACCGATGCCCGAGATTCTGGAAGGTACATTATCATGTTACAGCTCGACAGCATTGTCGTACTGGTAGGTACACACGACATACGTATGAGGACCTAATATGTTACCTGACTATTTGAATCGTCTTCTTTCTGTATTGTAACAGCAAACATCCTCACGATGCACAACGCTTCTTTTTTACCGTCTAAGCATCTCGTATCGCTCCCGTAACGATCCCTTGCTGAATCTGTAACATCACTGTCACATACTGCGCTGCGATATTGATTCATTTTTTGCACCAATTTGTGGTTAATTTTATACAGAGTGTACTGGGCACATTTTCCAGGAGGAAAGCTTTGTGTTTTTATCATTGAGAAGGTATTTTCCCTGTATGGTTCTGGATCCTCTTTGTTGACAGGTACTCATCAGTAAATGTTACTACGATGCATGGAGATTCTCTAGAAGCTGGACAGTTTTCGCTTTGTGCTTTTATGGGCAGAGCCAACACCTCGCCTAGTCTTGAGCATAAGGTCCCATGGTGCCGTTGCCATTCCCAGAAAATAACTGATCAAGACATTTTTGCCTATTCCGTTCGGGCATCAGAAGCCACGATACGGAGCCACCGCCCGACCAGTGAGAGGGAAGGTCCGTTGCTCTTGCTCCAAAATTTGGTGTACCCGATCAAACTAAGCCACCATACTCCGTGCAAAGAAGCCCACCAATCGATGGGACACTGTTCTGTCCTGGTACCAACCTCTTATCTGATAAGGTAGATTTGCACACCAGTAGTGGGAAATTTGTCCAGCGTTCGTAATAATTTTTCGTGAAATAAGCGATATTCTCGTCCGTTACACCGGCAACTACAATGAGCCATCTCCTCCTTATAGAATTATTTTGAAAGTAGAGAGATGGAGATCTCCCACCTGCCGTTTAGTGCTGATGGATGCACGGATCGCTGATTTTGGAGAAATGCGGTAGTGCGACCCAATGTCTGAGCTGCTCGTTATTTGCTTACTTTGCCACACATATAGTGGCGGTCATAATTTGTTCTGTTGTTAAACTTGATTTCCTTTGTAATGTGATTTTAAACAATAAAATAATAAATAATAAATAATAAAATAATCTGTTAATCTCAGTCTGGACTTAGATTCCAAGTTCCTTTACATTGTCCAACAGTGTTTCCACGATTAGGTGACCCACTAATAATAAATATAACCTGGTGAAAATCTGAACCTGTTGTTCTCGCTCTGACGGCGTTATCGTTGTGCAACAATCAGTTGATCCATAACTTGGACACAACTTTCAAAACGTACCGCTATTCGTTGAATTTTCTTGTCTATTGTATCAATCTTATCTCAAAGAGATACTAGATTGAGGAGCAGCATTCTATAAACGGTCGAACGAGTGTTTTGTAAGCCACTTCTTTCGCGGATGTATTACACTTTCTTAGGATTCGTCCCATGAAGCTCAGCTTTACATCTACATTACCTTGAACTATGTCTTCACTCCATTTTAGGTCGCTACAGAAGCGTACTCCTAGACATTTTACAATTGTTACTGATTGTACTCATTAACACCAGCGATGGGTAATGGATCTCACCAACTATTTACTTGCAATAAGTTCTTAATCAACTGCCACTCCCTGCACCAACAGATGCAGAATTTCGTTACAGTTCTCTGATGTTGCAGCCCTCCTGCATGCAACTGGTTCATCCAGGGGACGCCTCACTGAGATTCCGACCTGGAGTGATTGTTAACGCATATTGTAAACAATATCGTCTATATGATAATTCCTTGGAGTACTCCCGAAGTTAACTTTACATGTGCTGTTACAAGTCCAAGTTCTGTCTGCTAGTAAATCTTGACTTAAGTCATAAATATTGTCCGAAACTCTGTAGTCTCGTATCTCGTTTATCAAACGACAGTCTAGAACAGCATCGAAACTCTTCCGGAAGGTAGATACACGGCATCAACATCGCTGCTATTCTCTATGGCACTCTGGATTTCATGGACGAAGTTCCGTTTTACAAGATCTCTATTTGCAGAATCTTAGGTTACTTGATTCCTATTGAGGAAGTTTTCGTTTTCCAAAGAATTCGGAATATTTGAGCATAAAACATGTGTCATAATTTTCCAGCAGACTGGTATTCGTTGTGATGATTAAAGGGAGGAACCTTATTACGGTCTTCCGCAATGAAATAATTTCGGAAGATGGTATTCAGTATGATGGCTTTATGATAGCCGTCTCCCATTTCGGGTCCGGTATTCTGCTTGCTGACTATACATAATATTAAAATTTTATAGGATTTTTCATTATATTCACTGGCAAAATTTTGCATTCGCATTCACTGAAGTTTTCTAACATTACTCTCTATGCTCCAATTTCGTCTTCTTTCAGATTATTTTGTCAATAAGCTTTGGAATTCGCTTAAATCTGTATCGAATTTCTCTTTGTTTTCGCAGCTTCTGGCACAGCTGATCTTTCCCATCCTTCACGACCACACTCTGTCCATAAATGTATAAGGAATATTGAACAACGTCTTACAAGAGGAGGCCACGACGTTTGGAACGCGCATTTACTGCAAACTTCGTACACTCGTAGTACTCTATGAGGACATCAAAATGTGTAAGCAGTATATGTTTGACGACCGAAATTATCTTGCGGTTTTCTCAGTAACGCTACTCCTTACACATTTTTTGTCCTCATGGAGTACTTCGAGTGTACGAGGTTTACAGTAAATCCGCCTCCCCTTGTTAAAATTTAACCAATTTCTGATCCACGCACTCGTCTTCCGAGCTGATTGTTTCGTGCTCTCTGATCACTCTGCAGTTTGTTTCCTGTCAATCTTGCCAAGCAAAAATTATTTTCCTACGTCTTTTAATATTCCATTTAACGTCTGTAGTCATTGATGTAATAACAGCTGCATGTCCATTGATTCTCTCCTCTTCGTTAACTGAGCCTGAAGCTTTGGATGTGTTACTTATCTGGCGATCTATGACGATGCCATCAAGAACCAGTTCTCCAACTGCTTGAAGTAATCTTTGTAAAAAACATTCAGAACAATATCACACGAATCCCATCGTAAGCACCAATTTTGATCGTATATCTCGCCCTTTCCATAGCTGGCAAACTGAAGTCTCCAGCTACTCCAGTAACGTGATCAGGAGATTTACGCGGGATATTCTCAAAGGGCCGGCCGCGGTGGCCGAGCGGTTCTAGGCGCTTCAATCCGGAAACGCGCGACTGCTACGGTCGCAGGTTCGAATCCTGCCTCGGGCATGGATGTGTGTGATGTCCTTAGGTTAGTTAGGTTTAAGTAGTTCTAAGTTCTAGGGGACTGATGACCTCAGATGTTAAGTGCCATAGTGCTCAGAGCCATTTGAACCATTTGAATATTCTCAAAGTTGTGTCTGGAATGCTCCGCTATTTCAGTGCCTGACGAAAGTGGACTAAAAATGCATCCAATTTCGATATTTGAACCACTTACCAAGCTTACCTTTACCCACATTATTTCCGAGTCGGATTCTGTAACATTGCCATGAAGACGGGCGATTGTATGATGGACCTCAGTGAATAGTCTCAAGGTGAATGATGAAGTGACATATTTATCAGAAAAAGTCAATAGGCAGTGTCAAAGTATGATAATCTGAGAAATATTGCACTGCAGTTGAGATCCACGTTTGAACGACCGGACATGGTGTCGCAGCAGTAGAAGCCAGGCACAGCATCGTTTATATTCGTAGCTGAATTTTCTGCCCCAGTTGTAAAAGAGGACAATTTGAGGTCGTAGTGACATCAAGGCCCCCATCGTGATGTAATCACTTCATTCGTCGTCTTTTCAAGGTAAGAGAACATTGTTATGGAGCACCAATAAGGTGGTAACGATCCCCGACATGAAGAGAGGCTGTATGTTGCACAAAATTCTCGTACCTATGGCCCTTTGAGAAGAGATACCTCTTGCCGTTCCTTCGGGGCGAGAACTAGCTCAGCTAAGGATTGATTTTCAAACATCAATATTCTTTCTGGTAATAATATTAGACTCTGCCTTCCCCTGACCTGGGAAAGCTTCAGTCAGTGCATTAAATGAATCTAAGCTGCTGTGTTTTTTGTCATTTGTCACACACACAAACCATTTGTAGAGACACAAGTAATAATAAAAGCGAGAAAAATCCTAAGACTAGCAATCTAATCTCGAAGCTTTCGAACGCTCGATCGACAAACATGCAGAATCACTAAGACATTTTAGACACAGTAGTTGAATTGCAAACATTCTTCCTGGAAAAAAAATGGAGCAAGATACTACAGTTCTTGGTATTTTATTCAATACTTTAGTCTGTCCTAGGGTAGCCGGCACCGTAGCTCAGCGTGTTTGGTCAGGGGGTTAGCTGTCCCATGGGACGTCCGTCTCGAACACTAACGAACAAAATGAGATACAAAAAAATTTTTTTTTAAAAAAAAAAGGGTTGCGTCTTTGATTGATAATCAAAAAATTCCACGTTCCCGGGTTAGAAACGCGCCACCGCTTAAATTTTGATTAATAATCAGCGCTGGCGTCCGAAGACTTCCTGTATAAGAAGTCACCCTTATTCTACCAACGGCGTTGTCAAAAAGAGCGGAGGATCAGACAGAGATTCAGTGCACTCTCTTGCCCTTGGAGTGGGAAACTGCCCCTAAAGGCGGAAGAATCAGCAATGATCAATGGCATGACGATGCAGATGTCAGTCGAAACCACTGAATTAAAGACACTTAACGTTTATCTACAGGTCATGTGGCCTGTAACTGATAAAGTGCCATGACGATCTCTCCATTGGCAAAAGATTCCGGAATAGTCCACCATTCGGATCTCCTGGAGGGGACTGCCAAGGGGGAGGTCACTATGATAAAAAGATTGAATAATCAACTAAAGGATAACGTTCTACGTGTCGGGGCATGGCATGTCAGAAGTTTGAATGTGTTAGAGAAGCTAGAAAAACTGAAAAGGGAATGAAAATGGAATAGCAGGTGTCAGTGAAGTGAAAAGGATATCGATGAGTAATAAATTTCAGCTAGTAACAGCGAAAACTCTGTTCAAGAATCACAAGAAAAGGCTAGATGATAGGGAAAGATTTCAGTTAGATAACATGAGGGTCAGACAGAGATTCCGAAATCAGATTCTGGATTGTAGGGCGTACCCAAAAGCAGAAATAGACTCAGCTCACAATGTAGTAGTGATGAAGATTAGACGGTAGTGTAAGAGATTAGTGAGGAAGAATCAATACGCAAAGAAGTGGGTTACCGAAGTAGTAAGGAATGGCGAGATACGTTTGAAGCTCTCTAAGGCTGTAGATATAGTAATAAAGAATAGTCCAGTAGGCAGTACAGTTGAAGAGGAATAGACATCTCTAAAAAGGGCCATCACAGAAGTATGGAAAACATCGACAAGAAGAAGGGACAGGATGACAGAACATCTGTTAAGGCATCAGGGAATGACCTCCTTGGTACTAGAGGGAGCTGTAGAGGGTAAAAACTATAGGGGCAGACAGGTATTGAAATACATTCAGAAAATAACTGAGGACGTAGGTTGCAAGCGCTACTATGAGGTGAAGAGGTTGGCACGGGAGATAAATTCGTGGTGGGCCACATCAAATCATTCAGAGGTCTGACGAGTCAAAAATAAAAAAAAATTGGAATTCTACTCATAGAAAATTTCGGATGACGAGCATCGCTGAAAACAACTTGCAGCTATACAGTCATCTTTTCAGCTTAAGATAATCTCTCTTGCTATCCACGTTTACAAATGAACACCATGCGGTCAGTGAGTCGCTTTTGTAGAGGGTCACTCGCTGCTTTGTTGCTTCCAGACAGCCGTGCGGCTGTTTGCTGTCTTCGATGTTATCTTAATGGGTTCCGGAAGCAATTTGAACGGTGGTCTTGTCACCGTGTGTAGCGCCTGTCCTTCAGTCACAGTTCTCGATAAGACAAGCAGGAATCTTCCGCAGGCGAGGGAAGTCACCCTTAGCTTAGACTTTCGAGTATGTTCCTTGTTACCAGGTGAAGATTATCACTTCCATAAACCAAGTGACTTCCTTTTCGGCGCGACCTGTGACTGAAAACGTGCTAAACGGATGTAAGTGTTGGATTATTTCTAGTGAACCTGCGCTGTAACTGCTGGATGCTCAGCTTGTTTCTCGCACATGAACATTCTTTATCACTACTATCAACCGCACACTCATAAGCTAATTTGACAAACTAGCGATTAGAGAAGTTCCCGCAAAATTAAGGGGATATCTGAAAACTCAATGCTGAGAAAGCATTTGCGAGTGTCACACAACGCTCAAATTTAATGGGAAATGTAACACGCCTCCATATTGCTGTGTCCCTTGCGAAAATCAACTGTTTGTCACGCCCTGCTCAGAAACTGAGCTGCACTGCCATGTCTCGATTAAAGTAAGTAAAATTATTCTCCAGGTTGAAATCCAGACAGAATAATTACTATAGCGCCAACTCATCCCTGTCAGTAAGGAAAAGATACGTTATACAGTTTGTTACAATGAAATGTAGAGAGGTGACGTGTCTGTTACTTGAAGTACACAGGTAGATAACCAGTGGCGGTCTGCATTTTCACTGATTTTGTGAAAGTGTATATTTGGTCACTTTTACTGTAGCAGACACTGCACAAGATGTTAATTGTATAATTATGTTTTTCAACGTATTAAGCAATGTAGAATCAATTTGCTGTTGTTGTTGCTGTTACTGTTGGTGCGGTCTCCTGTCCGAAGAGTGACTTGATACAGCTCTCCACTTAAGTCCCTAATGAGCAAGTCACTTAATCTCTGAACAACTATTGTAACCTATATCCATCTGAACCAGCTTACTATTATATTCGTGCCTATGTCTCCATCTAGAATTTTTACCCCCCACACTCCCCCCTTTTCAAAACCGACTATTTCTTGGTGCCTGAGAATGTGTCCTTTCAATCTATCAATTCTTTTAGCCAAGTTGTGACGTACATTTCTTTTTTCTCCAGTTCGATTCATTATCCCCTAATTAGCAACGTGATCTACACATCTGACGTTCCATACTCTTCTGTAGCACCCGTTTTCAAAATATTCAATTCTCTTTTTGCATGAACTGCTTATCGTTAACGTTTCACTCCGTACAAGGCTACGTTCCAGTCACAAATGTTCTGGAAAGACTGTCTAACACTTAAATTTGTATTAGATGTTAATAAAGTCCTCTATTTTGTAACTGCTTTTCTAGCTGGTGTCAGTCTGAATTCTGTATCCTCTCTAGTTTTGCCGACTTTTCGTATCTTATTTCCTACTCTAATTTCCTCATGTTTAATTGTACTGTATTCCATTGCTCTTGTTTTACTTCTGTTGATGTTCTTCTTACAAATTCTTTTCAAGACTCAATCCATACCGTTCAACTCCTCTTCCAAGTCCTTGCCATATGTGACAGAATTACAATGTCCTCGGCAATCTTCAGAGTTTTCGTTTCTTCTCCCTGAACTTTAATTCGCTTGTCAAATTTCCCCTCAGTTTCCTTCACTGCCTGCTCAATGTACAAATTGAATAGCATTGTGTATACCCCACGACTCTGTTTCAGTCCCTTCTCAATCACTACTTCCTTTAGTGTCCATCGATAATTATAACTACTATTTTTAAGTGTTCATAATCTTGTGACGGATTGCCCTCGGGTATCACCAGGAGTCACTAAAAATATCATAATGGTATTGTGAACAATATAGGTTAAGCTTAACCGTTAGGAAATCAATTGAAACTGTGACCAGCCATATGTATAATTCCTACCACGTTTCGGAAGATTATACGTCTTTCATCAGATTGGTTTTTTTATAGATACCAAAAGCAAAGACGATTTGTATGGATGACCTTTTGTTGGAAACCATACCCTGTATCTTTTAATGGTCACAAGTTGCTTTTAGAGTCGTATTTACTAGTACATTATATATACGAGGTGCATTCAAGTTCTAAGGCCTCCGATTTTTATTCTCCGGACTGGAACGAGATAGAAACATGCGCATTGTTTTAAAATGAGGCCGCGTTCATTGTCAATACGTTCCAGAGATGGCAGCACCGTACGGCAGATGGAATTTTACCTCCAGCGGCGAGAATGAGAACTGTTTTAAATACTTAAAAATGGCGACGTTTTCCGTACTTGAACAGAGTGCAATCATTCGTTTTCTGAATTTGCGTGGTGTGAACCCAATTGAAATTCATCGACAGTTGAAGGAGACATGTGGTGATGGAGTTATGGATGTGTCGAAAGTGCGTTCATGGGTGCGACAGTTTAATGAAGGCAGAACATCGTGTGACAACAAACCAAAACATCCTCGGGCTCGCACAAGCCGGTCTGACGACATGATCGAAAAAGTGGAGAGAATTGTCTTGGGGGATCGCCGAATGACTGTTGAACAGATCGCCTCCAGAGTTGGCATTTCTGTGGGTTCTGTGCATACAATCCTGCATGACGACCTGAAAATGCGAAAAGTGTCATCCTGGTGGGTGCCACGAATGCTGACAGACGACCACATGGCTGCCCATGTGGCATGTTGCCAAGCAATGTTGACGCGCAACGACAGCACGAATGGGACTTTCTTTTCGTCGGTTGTGACAATGGATGAGACGTGGATGCCATTTTTCAATCCAGAAACAAAGCGCCAGTCAGCTCAATGGAAGCACACAGATTCACCGCCACCAAAAAAATTTCGGGTAACCGCCAGTGCTGAAAAAATGATGGTGTCCATGTTCTGGGACAGCGAGGGCGTAATCCTTACCCATTGCATTCCAAAGGGCACTACGGTAACAGGTGCATCCTACGAAAATGTTTTGAAGAACAAATTCCTTCCTGCACTGCAACAAAAACGTCCGGGAAGGGCTGCGCATGTGCTGTTTCACCAAGACAACGCACCCGCACATCGAGCTAACGCTACGCAACAGTTTCTTCCTGATAAGAACTTGGAAGTGATTCCTCATGCTCCCTACTCACCTGACCTGGCTCCTAGTGACTTTTGGTTTTTTACAACAATGAAAGACACTCTCCGTGGCCGCACATTCACCAGCCGTGCTGCTATTGCCTCAGCGATTTTCCAGTGGTCAAAACAGACTCCTAAAGAAGCCTTCGCCGCTGCCATGGAATCATGGTGTCAGCGTTGTGAAAAATGTGTACGTCTGCAGGGCGATTACGTCGAGAAGTAACGCCAGTTTCATCGATTTCGGGTGAGTAGTTAATTAGAAAAAAAATCGGAGGCCTTAGAACTTGAATGCACCTCGTACTTCCTACAAGCAAAAAATGTGATAACCCGCTTTCTTTACGGTACAAACGACGATATCATCGGTCTGTGTAGTAAAGAAAAAAATCTTTCATGCAGTAGCGGGTCAAATGTGGAACATGATGGTTATAAGTGGACCTCTCAGGTATCTCACGTATAGTGTTCACCTCAGAATATTATGGGAATTAAGATATTCGGTGCAAATATTGTGATGAAATATTGCTCCTCTTTTAGTTTTGTCTCGGGCCATTGGCCTCTGTTAACATCAGGTGTTCGCACAAAAACATCTTAAGCAAGTACTGGCTTGCCCCCCTCTCGTTCCGTGATCCGAGTTCGTAATCGGACGCGCCCAGAATCACCATTGTAATGTCACTGTCCGAACTGGAAGACTATTGCCTCTTACTTACAAGGAATTTATGATGGGTTTGCTCCAACGCTTTGTACAAAGTTCCGTTGTAAACTCCATCGAAAAACTGCAGGGTAAGCTAGAGGTTCGTTTCTGCCTCAAATGTACTTGCAAAAAGATTCAGCAGAGCTATTAACCACGTTACAGGCTGAATGATAACCTATTCCACCTTCAGTGTATCATAACTTGATGGATGTTCTTTCCAGAAAAGTAAACGCATTAACATTAACAAAAACTCATCCTGTTCGTTGTTTCGTAGATGACTAGTAGCCTCCGCATCCGAAGTCGCTAACGCACGCTTCTACGTTACTGGTCGCCTTGGTGACAGCTATTTTGAATCCCAGCGGCGGAAGAAACTTTCTACGCCATTGTTTGACAGGGAGGGTACAGTTTCTGATTACCAGACTCCGCGCCAAATTCTAGGTGTCTCTTAAGTCCACGATGTCTCATGGAATGGGGCATGAGAGTCTGTTGATGGTGATCCGTCCTAAAGTGGTTGTTAAGCGCAGCAGCTATCTTGGGACTTACTCCAGTCGAGACGGTATTTTGCCGACATCAGGATTCACACTCTTCTTTCTCTCATCATCAACGATAACAGTCATGATATTCCCATACGTATGCAGTTACCACAGTCAGCTAAACGAGAAAGATAAACTAAACACACCGGACGTGGGTGTTGCCCAAGTTCGAAAAGACTTGCAACAGGACGTAAGCCACCATCGTCCTGTACAAGTGATTTTCCAGAAAGTTTTCCCTGCATAGAAGAAAATGGATCAGGGTTTAGCCATAAAAGTGAGAAATCTGAAGAAATTTTAATGACATACCGACAAGAAAGACATATTAGAGTTCACCATCGCATGGCCATCAGATTCATTATGGATGGAGAACTAGGTTAGTCAGATAACGATAGCGAAGGAAAACCGTCTCGACCCTCCTCATGGAAATATTCGGGCATACGCTTGAAGTGATTTTGGTTAAACACAGAAAATATAAGTAATGTTTACGTACACTCCTGGAAATGGAAAAAAGAACACATTGACACCGGTGTGTCAGACCCACCATACTTGCTCCGGACACTGCGAGAGGGCTGTACAAGCAATGATCACACGCACGGCACAGCGGACACACCAGGAACCGCGGTGTTGGCCGTCGAATGGCGCTAGCTGCGCAGCATTTGTGCACCGCCGCCGTCAGTGTCAGCCAGTTTGCCGTGGCATACGGAGCTCCATCGCAGTCTTTAACACTGGTAGCATGCCGCGACAGCGTGGACGTGAACCGTATGTGCAGCTGACGGACTTTGAGCGAGGGCGTATAGTGGGCATGCGGGAGGCCGGGTGGACGTACCGCCGAATTGCTCAACACGTGGGGCGTGAGGTCTCCACAGTACATCGATGTTGTCGCCAGTGGTTGGCGGAAGGTGCACGTGCCCGTCGACCTGGGACCGGACCGCAGCGACGCACGGATGCACGCCAAGACCGTAGGATCCTACGCAGTGCCGCAGGGGACCGCACCGCCACTTCCCAGCAAATTAGGGACACTGTTGCTCCTGGGGTATCGGCGAGGACCATTCGCAACCGTCTCCATGAAGCTGGGCTACGGTCCCGCACACCGTTAGGCCGTCTTCCGCTCACGCCCCAACATCGTGCAGCCCGCCTCCAGTGGTGTCGCGACAGGCGTGAATGGAGGGACGAATGGAGACGTGTCGTCTTCAGCGATGAGAGTCGCTTCTGCCTTGGTGCCAATGATGGTCGTATGCGTGTTTGGCGCCGTGCAGGTGAGCGCCACAATCAGGACTGCATACGACCGAGGCACACAGGGCCGGCATCATGGTGTGGGGAGCGATCTCCTACACTGGCCGTACACCACTGGCGATCGTCGAGGGGACACTGAATAGTGCACGGTACATCCAAACCGTCATCGAACCCATCGTTCTACCATTCCTAGACCGGCAAGGGAACTTGCTGTTCAAACAGGACAATGCACGTCCGCATGTATCCCGTGCCACCCAACGTGCTCTAGAAGGTGTAAGTCAACTACCCTGGCCAGCAAGATCTCCGGATCTGTCCCCCATTGAGCATGTTTGGGACTGGATGAAGCGTCGTCTCACGCGGTCTGCACGTCCAGCACGAACGCTGGTCCAACTGAGGCGCCAGGTGGAAATGGCATGGCAAGCCGTTCCACAGGACTACATCCAGCATCTCTACGATCGTCTCCATGGGAGAATAGCAGCCTGCATTGCTGCGAAAGGTGGATATACACTGTACTAGTGCCGACATTGTGCATGCTCTGTTGCCTGTGTCTATGTGCCTGTGGTTCTGTCAGTGTGATCATGTGATGTATCTGACCCCAGGAATGTGTCAATAAAGTTTCCCCTTCCTGGGACAATGAATTCACGGTGTTCTTATTTCAATTTCCAGGAGTGTATTTTAGTCCCGTTCCCACGAGCTACAAGTCTGATGTGACCGTGAGCCAACCTCACTGCGATACATGTTCACGAATCACAGTGAAAGAGGTATTATTACGAAATAAAGTTCTAATAAGGAAAGTGTAGTAGTTAAGGCAAATTGTGGGCATCCGCCGGAGATTGCTGTAATTACCAACGTTACATTCTATTTCGTTTTTACGCAGTACCAAGAGCGAGCGTGACTTGTGAGATGCTGTGTGGAGAGCCATGTTTTTCTTCAAAGTCTTACTTCACCGTCCCACCATACGGAAACGGACTGTTCTCAGTAAAAACATAAACACTTTGCTCTTTTTATGACACTGTTATGCCAAGAATGAATATAGGAACGAACAAATATGATCTTACGCGGGAGAGGTAAGCATGGACCGTAACAAACATTATTATGATACTACCACCCGCAGTTCTGAGAGAGAGTCGACAGAAATCAAGGGAAAATCGAAGGAAAGAAAAAGTCACCACCAGCAGCTAAGTTACCAAGTCTTTATGTTTATAATGATAAAAAATAAGAATAGCAGAGAAATATGAAGACTAGGGTGTAGTGTCTTGTCGATGTTTCGGTCTTTAGAGGTAAACCACGTGCTGAGACGAACAGTGATCGGTAAATAAACTGGCACTCTCCTCTTTGTGGGAGATTTTGGGAAGCATAAGATTTTTGTTCTTGCATGTTGGTGTTCCAGTTGCTATGGGTTTATTTATCGTTTGTCATTTTTGTTTGTATCTGTTTACCGCATTTCGTTTTACATATTGTCATTCTGTCATTTGAGAATAGTGAGTGGAGTTTGTGGATGCTAGAAAATGGAGTGCCAAATCGAGAAATCGGAACATTTCTGACATTCTTCTGTTTGTATTGAATAGAGTGTTGACAGCAGCCAGAAAAATTTGCGCCGTGTATGGGGATTATGCTATTGGACAGGGCACGACAAGAAAATGGTTTTCCCGTTTTGAGGAGGATCGTTTTGACACTAGTGACTCTCCAAGTTCAAGAATACCTTATGGGTTTGATGAAGGTCTGTTAAACGCATTAATCCACAGTGATCCACTTCAGTCTACTCGAGAACAAGCAAATGTGGTGAACTTCCTTTCCGTATGAAAAAAAAAAGAAAAAAGACACGTGATTTCTACACTCCCAGAATCGAAAAGTTGCCCAGAGTTGTCAGCCTGTTGTAAAGAGTGAAGGAGTCAATATGATTAATGACGAAATTCTTTGTTATGTGTATCTGTTTTGTTTATTAAACGTATCACAAAACGCTACGAACTTATGCATAAACTCAGTAGTGGGAAACCAAAATCTGCTGGTTGTTCGGAGATTTGAACTCATACCCTCCCGGATTCGGGTAAAGTGTCTTAACCTATGTTCCACTCACAGAAATGAAAAACTTAACGTCCTGAAGCAACGATCTTGTCTAAATGAAATCTTGCTTATTCATTACGCAATGCAACAATAGATTTAAATAACTGTGTACACACAGTCATGGAATAAAAGCAGAATCTTCTTCCTCTATGTGCAAACTGACACAAATTCAAACTTCGCAAGCGCCAGCCGAAAACAAAAGAATGAAACCAACGACTTTCAAGAGCCTATATAAATGTAAACTTGGAGTCAAAAGTGTGTCTAAGCCATAGCAACACAATAACAGACAGATTTCCCTAATGAGCACGAGGTAAGGTAAGAGAATACTTACAAATGCGGGACATAATGCATAAATAAAAAACCACATCAAATATTTTTATAAATCAAAGTCTCACGCGTTTTACCGATGTCGACAAGCCATTTTAAATGTAGAAAAAACAACAAAACACATTTACCACGGAAATAAAAACCAGTTGCAGCTCAGTACAGGTCAACTACAGCAATGGTAAGTGTTAAAAAGGGGCATATGCTACTACTTTTGTGGACTGTATTCTAAACTAAAATTCAGTTCAGACTTTGTCCTAACATCCTTGTTTTTCAGGTGACACTCTATGTTAATTTAGACTTGTGGCTGCTTTCTGTTGGCAGCACAGAGCATATATAATGTAAAACAAGTTAAAGTACGTACATAATCTAAACATCAACGAAATCTGGTGTCAAAGTACATTACGTTTTGGAATTAAAAATAAATAAAGTATTGGAAATTTTTTTAATTATATACAGATGAAAGCCACACTTAAATACTACTTTTCTACATAGTTGCCATTTAAATTAAGGCACTTATCGTAGCGATGGACGAGCTTGGAAATTCCTTCGTCGTAAAATTCGGCCGCCTGCGCCTTCAACCACGTGGTTACCTCTTCTTGAAGCTGTGCGTCGTCATCAAAACGCTGCATAGCCAACAACTTCTTCATTGCTGGGAATAAGTGGAAGTCGCTCGGTGCCAGGTCGGGACTGTACGGCGGATGAGGAAACAACTCCCACTTAAAAGATTCGAGAACTTCACGAGTGGTATTTGCCGTGTGGGCCCGGGCGTTGTCGTGAATCAGCACGATCTTTGAGCCCAACATTCCCCTGCGCTTGTTTTGTATTGCTCTTATGAGGTTGTGCAGAGTTTGGCAATACCTTTGAGAGTTTATTGTAGTGCCTCTTTCCAAGAAATCCACAAAAATCACACCTTTTCTGTCCCAAAAGACAGTCGCCATCACCTTCCTTGCCGACATTGTCTGCATGCATTTCTTGGGTTTTTGGGGGGAATTTGTGTGCCCCCACTGCATTGACTGCAATTTAGTCTCGCAGTTCATATGCTTAACCCATGTTTCGTCACCAGTAACGATGCGGTCGAGTAATGAGTCGCCATCTTTCTCGTAAGCGTCCAAAAACGTTAACGCTGCAGCCATTCGCTGATTTTTGTGAATCTCTGTCAAGATTTTTGGTATCCATCTTGCACAAAACTTGTGGTAACCAAGCTTTTCGGTAATGATTTCGTGCAACAAACTTCGTGAAATTTGTGGAAAAGTCATAGAGAGTTCCGTTATTGTGAAATTACGGTTTTCACGAACCGCGGCATCGACTTTTTCGACAAGTTCGACAGTCACTATGCTGGGTCTTCCACTTCGCTCTTCGTCGTGAACGTTAGTTCGGCCATTTTTAAATTTCATGACCCATTGACGCACTCCACCTTCAGTGATTATGTTGTACCCATACACTTCCAAAGATGCCGATAGATTTCTATCGGTGTACAGTTTTTTGCAGTCAGAAACCTTATTACAGCACGCACTTCACACTTCGCGGCATTTTCAATTAAAGCTGACATTTCAAACTGTCACAGTAACTCAACGGAGTACAGCACGAACGTCTCACTAGCACGGCAGGATGCCGACTGAGTGGCGGAATGCCATGACACCAAGATGGCCGCGCTAGCCCCGCCCCTAACGGACACAAACGAAAACGTACTGTACTTTGTGGATAGCCCTCGTATTACTACCTGCATAAAATTTGTATGTAGCGGCCTATATATTTCCGAAACAATAAAAGAAAAAAACCAAATGAGGTTGTCGCAACTGTGATGAAACATGTTTAGGGTTTAAAAAACTGAGTTCCTGCAAGAAGGCAAAAACTGTTTAAGTTCTATGAACGGAATTCAACGTCGAGTTGGTTTGAAATTAATAAAACTGATATCGATCTATGGTACTGTGAAAATAATGTCAATAGCGAGCTGCAGTACGATATACACGCTTTATGGTGCTGTCAATGATGATATGGATGGGCACCACGAGAAGGGAAAGTCATTCTTCTTGCAAATCAATTTTCAGGTTGGTTTGGACTCGACTCTGTAAAGCATTGCAACAGAGATAATCAGAATTCAAAACCGAAGTTCCATTTGGACTTTTGACGCACTGACTTGTTGTTGCTGAAGACATATATGCAGTAGACGAACGCATTATCGTCGAGCGTTGTCATATATAGGAGAATTCATTATCCATGGAAGTGACGTAAGGGCTACCTCATCACAGGGACTTAAGCAACCAGGTTTCTACAAGACCTGTCCCTCATCTAAAGATATTCTATCGAAGTAACAGATGCTGGTTCATGAGAAGCCATTCCTTTCGTAGATTTCAGAGCTATGATAGTGGATTAAAGCTCCTCACTACATCTATTTTCATATACTATTAGTTCACGTTGCATTCGTAAACATAACATGACTCCAATTATGTGTCGATTGTACTAGATTTCGTAATCGCTGCAAATGCTTTTTGATGTAGTATTCATGTGGATGATAGTAGTTACATATACTCATGAGGTGTTGAATTACAGATAACTGATACACTATGTGATCAAAAGTATCCAGACACCCGGCTGAAAATGACTTACAAGTTCGTGGCCCCCTCCATCGGTAATGCTGGAATTCAGTATGGTGTTGGCCCACCCTTAGCCTTGAAGACAACTTCTACTTTCGCAGGCATACGTTCAATCAGGTGCTGGAAGGTTTCTTGGGGAATGGCAGTCCATCCTGCCCGGAATGCTGCACTGAGGAGAGGTTGGTGAGGCGTAGCACGAAGTCGGCGTTCCAAAACATCCCAAAGGTTTTCTATAGGATTCAGGTTAGGACTCCATGCAGGCCAGTACATTACCGGGATGTGATTGTCGTACAACCACTCTCCCAAAGGCCGTGCATTATGAACAGGTGCTTGATCGTGTTGAAAGATTTAATCGCCATCCCCAAATTGCTCTTCAACAGTGGGAAGCAAGAAGGCGCTTAAAACATCAATGTAGGCCTGTGCTGTGATAGTGCCACGCAAAACAACAATGGGTACAAGCCCTCTCCATGAAAAACACGACCACATCGTAACACCATCACCTCCGAATTTTACTGTTGGCACTACACACGCTGGCAGATGTTCACCGGGCATTCACCATACCCACACCCTGCTGTCGGATCGCCACATTGTGTACCGTGATTGTCACTCCACATAACGTATTTCTACTGTTCAATGGTCCAATGTTTACGCTCCTTACACCAAGCGAGGCGTCGTTTGGCATTTACCGGCTTGATGTGTGGCTTATGAGCAGCCGCCCGACCATGAAATCCAAGTTTCTCACCTCCCGCCTAAGTGTTATAGTACTTGCAGTGGATCATGATGCAGTTTGGAATTCCTGTGTGACGGTCTGGAAAGGTGTCTGAACATTACATATTGCAGCCCTTTTCAACTGTCGGTCGTCTCTGTCAGTCAACAGACGAGGTCGGCCTGCACACTTTAGTGCTGTACGTGTACCTTCACGTTTCCGCTTCACTATCACATCGGAAACAGTGGGCCTAGGGATGTTTAGGAGTGTGGATATCTCGCGTTCAGACGTATGACGCAAGTGATACCCAATCACCTGACCACGTCAGAAGTCCGTGAGTTCCGCGAAGCGCCCCATTCTTCTGTCTTACGATATCTAATGACTACTGAGGTCACTGATATGGGTACCTGGCAGTAGGTGGCAGCACAATGCACCTAATATGAAAAACGTATTTTTTGTAGGTGTCCGGATACTTTTGATCACATTGTGAGGAAAAGCTGTTGTGTCTCTCGGCGTGCCACATGACTGTGACGTAGTTAAATCTTGTGCTACGTCTACATGGAATACAGGCCGTGGCGCATGCGTCACAGCACTTGACTGTGCAAGTCTCATGAGTGCCTGCAGCCGTCTCAGGCGGGAAGCGAGTAAATATTTCAGACGGTTTTAATAATTCTTGACAGCTCATTTAAATGCATGTAAGCTCTCGATAGCACACGAAAAATTCTTTTAGTGCGTACTTTTTCAGTTACAAATTGATTTCTATGAGTCCTGGACGCAGCCGAGCGTTCGCGAAGTATGGCGGACAAGCCGAGTAGTCAGACGTCACAAGTTCGTTGCAGGGCCTTTCCACTATGGTGAAAAGAAATCGCAGCCTCACACACGTACTGTACGTTTTCGACACACAACTCAGGGCATCGGTGCAAGAATTCCACTACTGAAGGTTCGGTGCCTGGAAAGAAGTTCGTATGAAGCGATCAGTCGCAATAAACTGGTACGCTTCCATGTTGTTGTTGTTGTGGTCTTCAGTCCTGAGACTGGTTTGATGCAGCTCTCCATGCTACTCTATCCTGTGCTAGCTTCTTCATCTCCCAGTACCTACTGCAACTTACATCCTTCTGAATCTGCTTAGTGTATTCATCTCTTGGTCTCCCTCTACGATTTTTACCCTCCACGCTGCCCTCCAATGCTAAATTTGTGATCTCTTGATGCCTCAAAACATGTCCTACCAACCGATCCCTTCTTCTAGTCAAGTTGTGCCACAAACTTCTGTTCTCCCCAATCCTATTCAATACCTCCTTATTAGTTACGTGATCTACCCACCTTATCTTCAGCATTCTTCTATAGCACCACATTTCGAAAGCTTCTACTCTCTTCTTGTCCATACTAGTTATCGTCCATGTTTCACTTCCATACATGGCTACACTCCATACAAATACTTTCAGAAACGACTTCCTGACACTTAAATCTGTACTCGATGTTAACAAATTTCTCTTCTTCAGAAACGATTTCCTTGCCATTGCCAGTCTACATTTTATATCCTCTCTACTTCGACCATCATCAGTTGCCGCTTCCATAGCCAAACGAATACGTTAGAAACTCATCTGGTGCTGTACATCCCGCCTGCCAACAGAGGACCATTTACACAGGTCGTGGAGATTGTTTTGTGTGCGGAATGTTTGCCTGAAGTGCGGCCATCTACGGTGGACATTATAGGATCCTTCGGTCATGTGCAACCGTTTGTTCGTCCTGTAGGCAATTTGTATCTTCAGTAAGACAGTGAACCAGCGCCGTCGAGACTGAATTCTGTCAACGTCGTTTGATGAAGGTGCCTAGCCACCAACTTGATAGGTGCTATTTGGTAAATATCTCTTAATTCAATTTTTAATTTCCTAGCACAGTCTTTAAAACATTACTATGGCTACAGTAACTGCGGACTGCATGGTAACAGCAACGTTAGTCACTGGTTGTCGATAGGTGAAATTTCTTGATGATGAACTTGTAATTTGTACTCAGAATTTATGAACAGTAGACGGCGAACAGTTCACACAAAAGAGCTAGTCCCCCTTCCTCTCTCTCTCTCTCTCTCTCACTGTTCTTTCCTCATTCCCTCCCTCCCTCCCTCCCTCTCTCTCTCTCTCTCTCTCTCTCTCTCTCAGTTGGACCGTCTTCGATCTGCCAATGTACCAGCACTAGACTTTGACAAACTCGTAGTTTTAGGTTTTACTATTTCTAAATGTTCCAGCTATCGTATACTGTTAAAATTACTGTTCTCTGTTGTGTACAAAACACGTATGCACATTGCAGTGCTGGTGAACCGCACTTCGCAGGAGGCAGATTTGTGCAGTACTATAGCAGTGAAACAATCAATTCTATTAGTTGATGCCGTGATGGCTGGGTGTTGTGTGCTGTCCTTAGGTTAGTTAGGTTTAAGTAGTTCTAAGTTCTAGGGGACTTATGACCACAGCAGTTGAGTCCCATAGTGCTCAGAGCCATTTGAACCATTTTTTTATTAGCTGATGCGAGTCTTGAATGTTTCGTTGTGTACGTCTAGTTTGTGAAACATAGCAGCGTCCCAAGAAGAGCATTTTTCAGACGGTTGGTTAGAATAGATGCCTATTCAATGAAGGTTTGAGAACTGCTGCACGATGTAGCCGCTGGTAACGAAGCCCCATTATTGCGGCAAGATGCTGGCGCTGTTCGACTATCATCCGGCTGCAATGTAGACACGACTGCACACCACACCTATATAATTTCAAGATACACAACCGATTACATACTGATCCAGATATTTCAGTGAGTGAATAATTAGGATGGAAAATTTCTTACTTTCAGAAATCCCTTAGAAATGGGGAAAGAACTAACTGACTATTTTTACGAGGGAGAGACGGACTACACTCTGACGCGTGAGAAAACCAATCGGGAGTGGCGTCGTTGCTGACGTATATGGAAAGATTTCTACTAACAGTTTCAGTAATAGGCACAGAGACGTTTCAGGAAACCGGAAGCTACTGCAAGAAAGTCGATAAAATTTAACTTCTTGATTTTTGAAAACTGAATTTCATAATTCTTAAAGTGGGAAGTCCAGTTTCGTGTCTCGCTCCGGCACAAATTTTCTTATGTTACTATTAAATCGTATAGCCGTTGTACAATCGGACTGGCAGTTTGCGAATGCATCTCATAATTTAGTATGGCTGTCAATCGTCAACAGTGTCTGTTCCTTCGGATATGAATGCTTTTGCGAAGGAACATAGCACCGAGCTATACGGAAACTGTAGAGTACAGACACTGCCCCACTGTGCCTTATCTTTCTTTTGGTACGGAAGAGAAAGAAATCGCTATAAAGCGAGGAAGGAAATAAAAGATTTGATTTATGTGTGTATTCCATAACGTTCCTCTAAACGATGTTCGACAGCATGCGCTAATGACGTCGGTGTCAAGGGGTTTTGAATGGATTTTCACAGTCTACTTTAGTACCTAATTGCGCCGTTATACTGCTTCCTTACCCCTTCCACACTGCAAAAAAATGGTTCAAATGGCTCTGAGCACTATGGGAGTTAACATCTGAGGTCATCAGTACCCTAGACTTAGAACTATTTAAACCTAACTAACGTAAGGACATCACACACATCAATGCCCGAGGCAGGACACACACATCAATGCCCGAGGCAGGATTCGAACCTGCAACCGTAGCAGCCGCGTGGTTCCGGACTGAAGCGCCTAGAACCGCTCGGCCCGCATCCGGCCATCCTGATTTAGGTTTTCCGTGATTTCCCTACATCGCTCCAGGCAAATGCCGGGATGGTTCCTTTGAAAGGGCACGGCCGACTTCCTTCCCCGTCCTTCCCTAATCCGATGAGACCGATGACATCGCTGTCTGGTCTCCTTCCCCAAAACAACCAACCAACCGCTCGGCCACCACAGCCGGCTAACGTACGGAGGAAGAATGCTGGACATCACAGATCTGGTGGTCCAGGTATTATGAAGTGGTGACGCAAAATGTTGCATGGGAGCACTAACCTTCAAATCTTTGAACATGACGCACTAGCCGGTCAGCGTTGTTGTGACTCTGTACTCCTGCTCTATGTGCGTTTCTTTTTTCGGAGGAGAATTTTGTGGTTGACAGTGGGCGACAGCATTGAACAACGCAAATGGAGGAGCTTTTGTAACGAGAGGATATTCCGGGAATTGACTGCCCTTCCCTGTCCCTCCGAATAAACCCGATCGAGCACGTGTGTGATGCGTTGGCGAGATATATTGAAGCGCGTCTCGGCATGCACCGACGGTCATCCAGCAGCAGTCAGCCGCTCTGGCAGAGGAATGGACGTCCTACAACAAAAAGTCCTTACTTTGTGACCAGCGTGGAAGCACGTTGCAGAGCATGCTTTGCCGTCCCTGTTGATCACACACTGTATTAAGAACCATGTCCCGGCTTTTGTAATGCCCAGTGGACCTTCATAAATCGTGATAACTTCAGTGTAATTATCGTCTTCGAAAAGCGTCATTTCTTTCACTTACCTTGTGTGCTATACTGCTGCAGTCCAAGTTTCATCGAGCTGTTGCAAGTGACAGTGCAGCGTTGGACTGTACCGAATTCTAAATATTGTTTGACCAGTCTGGTCTAAATTTTCTACGGTACCCCTAAAGCATTTGGGCCACGTAGTGCATACTTCGTGACAGATCCGCCGATTCCTTCTCAAAGAAATGCACTTACGAATTATGGCTTTGTCCTTAATGCCATCTCCACGGATGAACGATAACACCCTGCTAAGAAATACACGCCCCTTGTTGTTACACATTCAACGAGAAAACTGCGAATATTTTTTGTATGGCAGTGCTATAATTGCGCGCCTCTCAGTTAATAACGTATTTTTATGAGACTATGGTCCGCCCGCGGTAGCTGAGTGGTCAGCGCGACAGAATCTCAATCTTAAGGACCCGGGTTCGATTCCCGGCTGGACCGGAGATTTTCTCTGCTGAGGGACTGGGTGCTGTGTTGTCCTAATCATCATCATTTCATCCCCATCGACGCGCAAGTCGCCGAAGTGGCGTCGAATCGCAAGACTTGCACCCGGCGAACGTCTACCCGACGGGGGTTTTAGTTTCCGCCATATACGTCCTCCTCCGTGTGGTTTGCAAATAAAGACAGTATGTTTCTCGGCGAAGTGCATGAGTCGTGCCTGGACGGGACAGTGTTCTTTTTCCCTCGGCTAGCAGACGCGGCACTCCCCCGGCGGTGTTTCCCGGCGACATCTTCCGCAGTATTGTTTGGGGGCAGGAGTGTCGCGACGCGGCGCCCGCTCTCCTCCGCTGCCGATCTGTGCTGCGGGCCGCCCGGGGCCGGTGGCCGTGAATGCGCTGCACGGTCCACCTCGCCGGCCCGCGGTCTGGCTTCCGGAATCCCTTTGTTCCACTGTCGCCACTGATGGTGTTGGATAATAAGAGCAAGGATATTTCACGGCTGTGGGACAACAAACTTAGTTAGGCAAGTCGAACAAGCTCATTCAATTAATTGTGGCCTTCCCGGATAAGTATGTATACTTTAATTTTTTCTGATTTATTTTGCTTAACTGGAACACAGAAAACCAACGTGGTGATCAAAACGTCCTGGTCGTCGACAATTTTTTCAGTCATCAGTCTTCTGAACGGTTTGACGCGGCACGCCACGAGCTCCTCTCGGTGCCAACCTGTTCTTCTCGGAGTACCAATTCCAATCTACATCTTCAATTATCTGCTGTATGTATCCTAACCTCTGTCTCCCCATGCAGTTTTTACCATTTGCATCTCCCTCTAGTAGCATGGAAGTTATTCCCTGATGTCTCAACTGATGTCCTAACATTCTGTCCTCATTTTTGTTTTCCATATATTCCTCTCCTTGCCGATTCTGCAGAGAACCTCCGAATTTTAATTTTCAACATTGCTGTGTAGCATCACATCTCAAAGACTTCCATTCTCTTTTTTTCTGCTTTCCCCATAGTCCATGTAGACTACCATACAATGCTGCGCCCCACCATACATTCTTAGAAATTTCTTCCTCGCCTTCGCGCCCAAGTTTCATACTAGTAGACTTCTTTTGACCAGGAGAGCCTTTTCTACTTATGCTAATCTGCTAAAGTGGTTATCGTGGTCTAGGATTAGCGCATTTGTTTAGCAAACAAAACGTACTCAGCCCTGGGTTTAAACTCCGCCACCGCCTAAGTTTTGAATAGAAATAATCTGCAAAATAATCCGGCAAAAGAAGTGACCCTCTGTTCAGTCAACGGTTTGTCAAAAAGAGCGTAGGACTGGACAGAGGTTCAGGGCACTCTCTTGCTCTTGGGGTGGCAAGAATCGACGATGATCAACGGCATGAGGTTGTAGATGGAAACCACTGGATTAAAGACAAGCGAAAGCTCGCTGGAGAGCAGAGTGGAGGCCTTTTGTGTTTTCTGACGAGCATTAGTTCTGTCTAGGTGCCATTGTTGGCTGTTGTACTGTATTTCCTGTCGAGGTCATGAATTTGAAGTTTCTACGTGCCATGTGGTGATAGTAATACTGTGAATTTCTGGCGCAGTGCACCAAAGAGTAATCAAATGCATTGTGTTGCAATGTATTCCATGGACATTGGAGATTCTGTGGCCGGCCGGGGTGGCCGAGCGGTTCTAGGCGCTACAGTCTGGAGCCGTGCGGCCGCTACGGTCGCAGGTTCGAATCCTGCCTCGGGCATGGATGTGTGTGGGGTCCTTAGGTTAGTTAGGTTTAAGTAGTTCTAGGTTCTAGGGGACTGATGACCTCAGAAGTTAAGTCCCATAGAGCTCAGAGCCATTTGAACCATTTTGAGATTCTATGTCTGAACTCTCTATTCTTTGGTCGCCTTCATCTGTTATTCGACTTGAAGAGAAAGGAACGATTGTCTGAAGTTCATCTTACTGTAACTGTCTATGTAAGTTTAAAACGAAGAAAAAACATAGTTGTTCAGAACTTAAGATTTGTGTACAGGAATCAATAATATGTATTCTTCAACCTTGCTTGTCCTGAGTAAACGTGACCTTAACTGAATATTGAACATTGTTAGGCGCCATACTAGAAAATAATTAGTAATTTTGTTTTAGTTCATCTTCGAGACGTGCCGCCAGTTAGGACACTAAACTTTCTTTCAGATTCCACGAGCTATGCAGCAGCATTGAATAATTTAATATATTTCACTTTCAGACTTTCTCAAGGCTGCGAGATAATATCGCAGGCAGAAAGGCCTGGTCACAGGATTCTAGTTCTAGTATAAGATTTCATCTGCAAAAGTTTAGGCTTGTTATCTTATATTGGTATTCGAAACGAAACCACGATCTTGAGCTACGGGTTGCATTATCTCGCATTGAACTGACATACGAAATATTATCTGGTGGTATAAGCACATGAGTTTTAACTACACTTTGGATATACGTACATTGGGGAATATCTGTGATGATTCAAGAGAGAGATAATTAATTATTTATAATATCGTAACCATCCTGAGTACTGGGCTAGTTTGCTGATTGCTGATCCGCGTCGGGCTAAATTAAAAATACATCACACTGTTCATAGTATTATTAGTTATTTCTCTTTTGTTTTGACGTCACTTTATTAAAACATATCACAGCAGATATAATAAACTTAAAATTTTATTAAAAATACATTATACTGTGTGCTGTGTGTTGGTTAGAAGAAGACCAACAACCTGTCTCCGTGCTATACACACATGACTTGCGTCTGGAGTTATGGTGTAGGCTATGATTTCGTATGACAGCAGGAGCACTCTCGTCGTTATCCCACACACTCGGACTGCAAGTTTGTGCTTGAGTCTGGTGACATGACCAGTTGCGCTCCCATTGGTGAACAGCATTCTAGGAGGGGGGGGGGGTGTTTTCCTACACGATAACGCTCGCCCGCATACCGCTGTTGTAACCCAACATGCTTTACAGAGTGTCGACATGTTCCGTTTGTCTGCTGTATCACCAGATCTAGCTCCAGTCGAGCAGGTATGGAATATCATCGGACTACAACTCCAGAATCATCTACAAACAACATTAATGCTCCTGTACTGACGGACCATTTGCAACAGGCCTGGAACTACATCCCACAAACTGACATTCGGCAACTGTAAATACAATGCATGCACGTTTGCATGCTTGTACTCGACATTCTGGCTGTTATATCTGTTATTAACGTTAATTTCACATTTGTAATGGCTTATTTCGCGCTTACATTAACCTGTGATCTTGCAATGTTAATCACCTAAAATATATTACCTAGATAAGTATATTCCCAAAATTTCATTACTCTGCATTAATTATTTTTTGGCTTTGGAATATTTTATCTGTCAATGTGTATGACTGCTTGCCACATTGGGACCTATTCTAGATAGGAGTGCTATATAAAAAAAAGAGAAGATCAGAAGAAAAGTAGTGCGTTTCGTCGCAGGTTCGTTTATTAACTGAGAAAACTTATGCGACTGCAGCGGCAGACACTGAAAGAGAGGGATTATGCCTCGCGGTGTGGTTTATTCTTAAAATTTCGAGAGCATTAATTCCTAGAAATGCCAACCACTCTAGACTCTCGCGAAACGTCCCCGAAGGTAAAATCTGATTCAGGCTCATGCGGAGGCTTACGTGGAAGTGCTACACGATAAGATGGCTAGCAGAGTATAAATGTTGATTGTTTTTATTGCATACAGTTACTTTATAATAATATCTGAATGCATTTATGGCTCCTCCGCTAGAAAATGATTTGCAAAATCGCGACGATTTCATGCTATTGGTATCACTTGTTAGCCGAAAGACTCTAACCTGCGATGGCGGTTGCGCGAACCGCTCCCGCGGCTATGCCCTTGTCTCGCCAAGGACGTCTGCGACTGTTAGCGGGTTGACGCCGAAGTATGAATGGCGGGCTGACCGGTTCTGGAGGCCTTTCGTTGCGGACGTGGGAACACCGATCGCAAGGCCGCCACACGATCTGCCGCCTCACCCATTGTCCCCTTCTTCCTTAACGATCTTTGACTCCAGCGAGATTCGAGCAGCAGAACGACACGGAGCGAAGAGAGAGATAAAATGGAAGAATACGTCGAATCCTCAATGGATGAATCGCAGAACCCAATAAGAAGGGAACACACGTTAAAATAATTATAATGTTTCAAGATTTTAAACATGGCTGAAACAGCAACTATTTAAATTCTTCACGATAAATGATGACAGCCAAAACAGTTGCAGGATAAAGATTTATTAAAATTCTTGACCAAGGTTTCGGTATATATGAATATACCTTTATCAGAAGTAAAAATCTAAAATTACGTCCTGCAATGGAGATTAATAAAACAATTGTGCCAAAAGGCGTTCTGATGAAGGTATATTTATACATACCGAAACCTTGGTCAAGAATTTTAATAAATCATTATCTTGCAACTGTTTTGGCTGTCATTTACCGTGTATAATGTTTCAGATGGAGGCGGCGCAGAGTAGAAATTACTCATTGACCAGACCCAACGGCGACGGAAGGCAGCGGTATTTCTTGATTTGTGCCAGGAACAATGGCACGTTTTCATTTGAGTCATTCTCCTAAGCGGAAGTAACGAAAACTGTTAGTCTTAACCTGTGGTGAGATACGCTATCGTGGTACAAGGTCGTTCCCATTTCCAGACCACTGGGTTCAGGAGCAGTAGATCAGGCATTTAGCACGCATGTTTGTAACCGTAAGACGGGCTTTGGCACTTCTGTATATTAATCCTTTGAATCCCAACAAAACAGTTTAATTTCAAAATGTTTCACAACATTAACCTTCATCGTCACAGTAAGCAACGAATACAAGAAGAAATTGGCAAAAATCATTTTAAGGAGGTGGTCGGAACCATTGGGACACACATTTTTAACTATATAACATTTCATGAGGTATATTTAATTGTAATTTCGCATTTTTCCTAGACAAAGTCCAACATCTCGAAACTTTCATCAACTCGTAACGCCGAAACAAATAACGCTAAATTAGCTTAGCGTCCGATGCACCGCTCGCTTAGACTGTATGGCCTGCAAAGAAATGTCTTGTTTCTTTTTATTTAATTGAATTTTTATGTTGTTCACAAACTGCAGTATCTTCTAAGCTTTTATGCTAACTGACGTCATATAAGTATCGTCTTTTCTGAATGTACTTCCGACCAAAAAGTGAATTCGGTAGCTAGAGTCCAAAGGTTATGTTAATCATGCATTTGCATTATTGTGGAGATATTTCTTAGTAGTTTCCACCCTCTAACCACTATTTCTTTTCATCCATCCGAGAAGTGAAATACCATCTTCCATAAATTAAGCTTTAAATTATTGTAACGTAACGAAAGTTTCATCCCCTATTACGCCCCCTTAAGGGCTGAATTTCCAGAGTCACTGAAACACGTATTTATTTCTAACCGAGAAGGGAACTCCCAGTTGTCATAGACGTAGCCTTAAAAACCCTTTAGCAGTTCTTTGGTAATTATTTTCGAAAAAACTTTCACCCACTATTTTACCTCCTTAGTGGCTCAATTAAAAAAACGCTAAATGTGTATTTTTTATTTTCTGACTGAGAGACCAAATTCCTGTTTTCATAGTTCTCGCTTCAAAATTCGCTTAAAAGGGACATACTTTCAAAAAGGCATTGATTCCCTATTTTACCTCCTTAGTAGAGGAATTTCGGACAACCCCTTCTTTAATGATGCCTACAGTATAACATCCACACCCTCGCCAAATTTCAAGTTCCTATTCTTAGCGGTTTGGGCTGGGCGATGATGAGTTAGTCACTCAGTCAGAACATTGCCTTTTATGCGAAGAGATAACAAGGAAGAATCTGAGTTAAATTTATTAAACACACTGTCCCATTGGTTTCTTTTCGAAACCACTCTTAAAAACAATAATATAAATTCAAGTTTACGTTACAGTAACTTTAGATATACCTACATTCACTCTCTTCAATATGATCAATATATAAAAAAGAAAACTACATGTTACAATCCCTACTATCACGTAGCACAATTTCTATGAACGCTGTGACTGCTACCATGCACCACACTGGTGCAAGTACCTCATTATACTACTAGATGTCTCTGTCATGTAATAACATCAGCTATTACATACGAAAGGGACTGGTACTTCAAACCAAAATTAATAAAATGGTTGTTTCAGGCGGAAACCACTCTTACTCGAACGTCGGCTGTTGAATACATATGCATCCCTATATCTGACTCATTTCTGGAACAATTTTAATACGTTGATACCTTTGTAGGCAATGGTTAGTATTTTAATCATTCGTGGTATTACTGTTTGAGAAGAGATAAAAACACATATCGACCATACGAGGGCGTGCAGACAAGTAACGCCTCCGAAATTTTATCTGCAAGTTCTTAAAGCTTTTTAAATAAAAGAAATGTTATTAACAATCTACGACTTTATTCTTCGTGTCTACATATTTATTTCTCAACGTAGTCACTCTGGCAACATTGATAGTGGAGCCACTGCTTACGTTGCTTCATCATTATCCAACTGAAGTTCTCGAAGGTGCTTTTTCATTTCTGGAAACAGGTGAAAATGAGATGAGGCTGAATCAGAACTGTATGCTGGATTACCGTTGACAGTGAACCCAAGGCATCGGACGGTAATCGATGTCGCAATGGGTTCGCATTGTCATGCTGAAGGAGAGGATGGTCTGTGCGTGGACGTACTCTCCGAATTCGAAACTCGATTACACCACGTTTTTTCTCATTCATCGTCATTGTTACATTACTGTAATAGAATCAAGCTCTTCATTAGGTTCTAGGGTATGTACAAATAATAGGTAAATTTGTATGTCGTGACTGGCTGCGAGTCCCTCAAAAGGCTTTCAGCTGCCTGTTCACAAGTTCTTTCCGTTGGACTTGCGCATGCTTCACTGCCTCACCAATCTTAGCAGGGAAAGACGACCTACAGTTTAACGTGCAATCTAAAATACGATCCTGGTATATCATTAAAGGATCAAGGCTAACGTAAAGGCAGGCTGAAAAATTCCGCGCCGCGCGGATTAGGCGAGTAGTCTCAGGCGCTGCAGTCATGGACTGCGCAGCTGCTTCCGGCGGAGGTTCGAGTCCTCCCTCGGGCTTGGGTGTGTGTGTTTGTCCTTAGAATAATTTAGGTTAAGTAGTGTGTAAGCTTAGGAACTGATGACCTCAGCAGTTAAGTCCCATAAGATTTCGCACACATTTCAACATTTTTTTTGAAAATTTCCATTGTCTGATTCGATCCCGTGACCTAACAGCCTCCAGGCTCGCACTTTACCCTTAGGCCACCAAGCATAACATTTAATGCTATGTAATTTTGGGTTTTACTGCTCTAACTGATTATATGTACCATTACAGATTGAATCCTTTCGTGAGAATACCTGAAATGTGCGTATTTAGACTTGTCAGAATTCAATTCCTTTGATTCATGATTACATTTTCATGTAGTTGATAAGAACTAGACTGTTTCTTATTGCTGTTATTTCTTAATCTACAAAACAACGTTAAAGTTGTGTGTTGTGGCCCAATAACTTGTCCCATTACAGATTAAAATTTCACTCAAATTGATAGAGAAGGTACTTCATATGCGAGAATAGAGGAAAATAGAGCATAACCATATCCACCAACAGCTACCTCGTTATGAAAATACTCACCCAAAACTGTAATGGCCTGAAAACTTTTCTGCATTTCGTGTTTACTTAACTGAAGCAGCGAATAAACCATCAGAAAGCAATCATATACGAGTCCAAAAACAAGAAATCTTCGTTGAGAGAAACGTAGTCGTTTGATGGAAACGTCGGTGTACTGTGCCCGTAGGAACTGAAATATCACCGTGTTACAGTATTATCTACAAGGATCTGATTCTTTATCGTTATAAATATTCTGTACTGTACGAGTTGCAGTTTCAAGATCTACATGCTTTCGTCAAGTCTTGTGAAGTTTTCTGAATTAGGCAATATCGAGGTATTTGGATTTTCAATTTTCCTTTCTTCAGAGGAGGCCTGGCTCAATCTCAGTCTCTCGGAACACTCTCCGGTATGTACCAGAAGCTTCTCAACAGGAAGATGAGCAGTCGTTGCATGATGCTACGTTTACCGTTTGGCAGGTCCTACCGGCCACCCTATATGACACGTACGACAGAGTTGTAGAGAAAGGTGAAACTGGCGAAGGGAAGATTGCAATAATTGTTATTGTCATAGTTGCAATGAGAGACTTTTATACAGTAGCGTTCTTATTCATCCGCTGTTATGAACAGTATTTCATCAGAGAAGTGACATAGGAAATACGACAGCACTACAGGTCGGAACAACCTGCCAGCAGCTGCTGGAAGTACACAGGAAACGTCATTTGTAAAAAGTCATTTGTAAAAGCAGCGCGAAAAGTAAATAAACGTGTGGAGCATAGAATTGTATGGAAGTGAATAGGCACATCCGTGGCTGCCACTTTCGCAGTTTCAAACTGTTTTGTTGTCTCAAAAGGGCCGGCTGGGATGGCCGCGAGGTTCTAGGCGCTACAGTCTAGAACCGCGCGACCGATACGGTCGCAGGTTCGAATCCTGCCTCGGGCATGGATGTGTGTGATGTCCTTAGGTGAGTTAGGTTTAAATAGTTCTAAGTTCTAGGGGTCTGATGACCTCAAAAGTTAAGTCCCGTAGTGCTCAGAGCCATTTTTTTTTGTCTCAAAAGGGCATAAAAAATTTGGAAATATTTTCCTTAACTCATCTTCTAACTTTTATGGTTCATGTTTCTCGGTTGAATACTGGCAAATGCTAAAGCATACTTTCGACATGCTTTCGCTGTACCCAACATATATCATTCATCGACAATATTCAGAATTATTCTGCGTCATTTATGTTCTGTATATCTACAAGGAAGAAAATTATTTCTTTTTAGAAATGATCTGTAGCATACGAGCTGTAAAACATTCGCCATTGCTCGCTCCACCTATACAAGATGTCAGATGAACAGGGGACAACGTCATAGTAAACCCATTCTGAAGGAAAACAACTACGCAGACACATACTTCATTCTCAGAGGATTTCGAAATGTAGCAATTTGAAGCTTATAATGTTTATTACGGTGATCACTTAAAAAAGCAAACCACATGCAGAGAATGATAACCTCCGGTGTCAAACAAATCCCTTAAGTTCAGGAAGAAGTTACTGCGAATGGACGTGTGGAGCATAGAATTGTATGCAAGTGAATTGGACTGTGGGAAAACCGGAAAAGAAGAAGATCGAAGCGTTGAGATGTAGTATTACAGAAGGGTGTTGATAATTAAGTTCGCTGATAGAGTAAGAAATGAGGAGGTGCTCCGAAATACTGTCGAGGAGAGGCAAACTCTGTGGCAAATACTGACTAGGAGAAAGACCGGGATGATAGATCGTATGTTAAGACAGCAGGGAATAACTTCCACGGTACTATTGGGAAACGTATACGACACAAACACAGAGATTGGAATATATGCAATAGATAATACTGAGGAAGTTGTGTGGAAGTGCTACCCTAAGGTGAAGAGGTTTCCGCGAAAGAGGAATTCATGGCGGACGTCAACAAATAACATAAAACAACACTGTAGAAGAATATCGGCTATTCAGTTACTTTACATGAAGGCGAAACAGGAGGAATGGGCATTGTAAAAAATATTAATTCCTTTTGCAATATGTCATGTAGTCTTGTGATTTTTAGAAGTTCGTGATAGTATTCCCGACATCCGGAGGGAGGATGGAGTGTCATACGTTGTGGTAAGACGAAATTTCTTCTGGAAAGGGGGGGAGGGGGCTGGGGGAGAGAGCAAACACTACGTTCGTCATAGAGCCATGCGGTGAACCGCAGTTGCAGTATTTCGGTGAATTTTACTTCGTTCTACGAAAATTTGTTCGTGTGAAAGACCAGAACGAAACAGAGAAAATGGTTTAGACTATGAGGGTGAGGCTCATAGAGCTGGAAAAGAAACTCAAAAATGTGTTTGTCAGCACGCTCTTTGACGTCAACAGAAAAATATGTGCAACAGCGATTACTAATTTCTGCAGTGCTTGTCCCCCATAGTGAAAAAATAATCTGCAGAAGAACTTTCACGCTGCTGTTTGTATGCATTTCGGACAGAAGTACTTGATAGAGAACAAAAAAGAAAAAGAAATGAAGCGCAGACAAAGCAAGAAACATCTTGAATGAGATTTTCACTCTGCAGCGGAGTGTGCGTTGATAGGAAACTTCTGGCAGATTAAAACTGTGTCGGACCGAGACTCGAACTCGGGACCTTTGCCTTTCGCGGGCAAGTGCATCTGTAAAGTTTGGAAGGTAGGAGACGGGGTACTGGCAGAAGTAACGCTGTGGGGACGGGGCGTAAGTCGTGCTTGGGTAGCTCAGATGGTAGAGCACTTGCCCGCGAAAGGCAAAGGTCCCGAGTTCGAGTCTCGGTCCGGTACACAGTATTAATCTGCCAAGAAATTATTTTTTATATTTAAAGAGTGAATCCCTCTCATGTAAATAATGTAATATTATTGTTAGCTATTTGGAGGTTCGAAGGTGTACTAACAAGGGAAACTCCCCAGTGCACCCCTCTCAAATCTAGTGGTAGAATGCCCCAGTGGATATCTCCTTAAAACCTGAACACAAAAGAAGCATGGAAACAGGAAAAAGACATACTAAACTGTGAAAAAAGAAGCAAAATAGAAACAGTGCACGGTCCAGGCAACATCGAGCGAATTGGAAGAACCACTGCGTCGTGGTTATGCGGTTACGGAGTTGGACTGCGAACCGGGAGACCTCTGTTTAAATTTCTCTCGTACTTCACTTTTTCCACAAAGTTATGAACCGTCCATATGGTCATTAACGTATCCGTTCTCCTTCTCTATTCCTACAAATTGTCACTGTATACATTGATTATAGAAAGAGTCATGTGGAAAGAATATATTACCGTCACAAGTAAATGTGATGAATAGTGAGAGCAGGCGAGATGACTCATTGACTTCTCACAGAAATGAAAACAACAAATATTCGGGTGTGAACTAAACCGAGAAGAAGGTGTACTGAACTGTGAAATAGAAGAGTTAAAACTTCAAAAACGGAACACAAGAGTCGTCTCGTGTGGTATTTGTGTAGAACAAATAGGGAAGTACGTACTTTTGGAGGTCACCTCCTTACACCTCGCTGTTGCAAGCGGACTTAACACCACGACTCAGACATGTATTTGAGAACATCCAACAGACACATCAATGACCGGAATGGCAGTTCATAATATCGCGAAAAGAAAAGTGGCACAAAGGAGATTTGAATATGCTACTCTCCATCCGCAGTCCAACGTCCGTGACCACATAACTACGACGCCGTGGCTATTCAAATTCGCTTGGATGTTGCACATCATGAGCACTGACCGTTCACTGTTTCTATTTTGCTTCTTTTTCACAGTTCAGTACGCCTTCTTCTCGGTTTTATGCTTGATTTGTGTTCAGTTCTTGACGGACTATCTACTGCACCATCTTACAACTAAATCTGGGGGTGGTACGACGGAGAGTTCCCTTGTAAGTATGTTATTGAAACTACTCTTTTTTTCTGACAGTTTCTGACGATTTTGGCGCCTCCCACCTCAATTTACACCCCTGTGACAATATCTTCAACTGAGAGAAGCACCTACCCCTTCAACCTCGTCAATTATTTATCTAATATACCGGGTGGTCAAAAAGTCAGTATAAATTTGAAAACTTAATAAACCACGAAATAATGTAGATAGAGAGGTAAAAATTGACACACATGCTTGGAATGACATGGGGTTTTATTAGAACAAAAAAAAACACCCCATATTGCTAGACGCGTGAAAGATCTCTTGGGCGCGTCATTTGGTGATGATCGTGTGCTCAGCCGCCACTCCCAGGTCCCCAGACCTCAGTCCGGGCGATTATTGGCTTTGGGGTTACCTGAAGTCGCAAGTGTATCGTGATCGACCGACATCTCTAGGGATGCTGAAAGACAATATCTGACGCCAATGCCTCACCATAACTCCGGACATGCTTTACAGTGCTGTTCACAACATTATTCCTCGACTACAGCTATTGTTGAGGAATGATGGTGGACATATTGAGCATTTCCTGTAAAGATCATCATCTTTGCTTTGTCTTACTTTGTTATGCTAATTATTGCTATTCTGATCAGATGAAGCGCCATCTGTCGGACATTTTTTGAACGTTTGTATTTTTTTGGTTCTAATAAAACCCCATGTCATTCCAAGCATGTGTGTCAATTTGTACCTTTCTATCTACATTATTCCGTGGTTTATTCAGTTTTCAAATTTATACTGACTTTTTGATCACCCGGTACTATTCTAATCTCTGAGTTGTATTACTACGGCTCCTTCTATTGCTATGGAGTGTCTCCCAGTTGGTTGTCGCTCCCTCTTTAGTGATTTTAGAAGTTCTACAGAAATATTACCTGTCCCGTCACATAATTAAAGACATAGTCTTACAAACCTCTGCAAGCTGTATCATATAGTGGGTTCTCTATGTCCTTCAAATCTACACCCATTCCGTTCTGTTGCACGTCTGCGGTAACTTTCTTCATCTCTTAGAGCCCCTCGGTGTCTTTCCACCGGCCGCGCGGGGTAGCCAAGCAGTCTGAGGCGCCTTGTCCGCGTGGCTCCCTCCCGTCGGAGGTTCGAGTCGTCCCTCTGGCATGGGTGTGTGTGTGTTGTCCTTAGCGTAAGTTAGTTTAAGTCAGATTAAGTAGTGTGTTAGCTTAGGGATCGATGACCTCAGCAATTTGTTCCCATAAGACCTTACCACAAATTTCCAAATTATCTTCCCACCCCTCCGCTCTCCTCTTTGCGTTTAACAGTGGAATTGCTCTTGCACTCTTAATATTGATGCATTGGCTTTTCATTTCTGTATGCTGAATCAGTTCTTTCAATAACAATTTGTTTTACTTCTTCGGAACTTTCATGCTCCTGTTTCGCCTTGGTCTCCCTGCACTTCTTCATTTCATTTCCAAGCTATATTTTCGTCTTTTGCTTAACGTTTCTATACTTCTTTCTCTCTTCGATCAGATGCAGTATTTCTTTTGTTACCCAAGGTTCTCTTCGTAGTTGCCTTCCTTGTACCTATATTTGTGTGTCCCATTTTTGTGATTGCATTTTTTTAGAGATGTCCATTTCTCCTCAGTTGAACTAGCTAGTAATACGATATTTATTACCACAGTATCTACTGCCTCTGAGATCTCCGAGCGTACATCATCCCTCCTCATACTTCAGTACCCACTTCCTTTACGTTGAGTCTTTTGATAGCATCTTTTGAGCTTCAGATTTATTACTAAACTGTGATCTGTGTACGTAACTGCTGGGTACGCATTACAAACAAGTATTTCATATCGTTGTCTCTCTCTAACCATGTCGTAATCCAGTTGGTATCGTCCTTCGTTTCCCGCCAAGTATGTCTCTTCGTCTTCAGGTTTTTCAGCAGTATAATTTCTCTATTATCAGCTGAAATTTAATTCAGAACTTAAGTAAACTTAGTCCTTCCTACTTTCTACTACAGTACTTGTTTCTCCGGTAACACTGTCTTCTGTTTCATGCTAACTTACTAAACCGCCATATTTATGTAATTTTCATCTTATTTTACGAAACAAGTTATCTGCTCAATTCCCTCATATTTTTCTCTACATCTTCATCTTCTGCTTGTGATGTCGTGACATATAAATGAGGTATTATTGTTGGCAGTGCTTTGCTGTCGATTAACAACAATGCGCGGCATCTCAGTATTTGCTCTACCTTTCTATTTATCATGAATTCTACTCTGCACTATAATACGTTCTTACATTGTTGATAATACTCTCCACTGATCTGACCAGAAATCCTTGCCTGTTTTCCATTACATTCCACTGATTTTCTGCTATATCAATTCGCTGAATGATCTTATGGATAAAAACCAGTACGTACAATGTGTTCTACAATTCCTACTGCAGACTTTTAGAGGGGACTCAGTAGAAAATGGTTCAAATGGCTCTAAGCACTATGGGACTTAACATCTGAGGTCATCAGTCCCCGAGACTTAGAACTACTTAAACCTAACTAACCTAAGGACATCACACACATCCATGCCCGAGGCAGGATTCGAACCTGCGACCGTAGCAGCAGCGCGGTTCCGGACTGAAGCGCCTAGAACCGCTCGGCCACAGCGGCCGGCGGACTCAGTAGATAAAGCTTTGATAAGGGACGTACGTTCAGAAATGTACCGTTTCTATCTAAAGTAAGTTTGAAGACTGGATCACTTTCAAATGGCCCCCTTCATGGTACGCACAGAGACGAGGCATTGAGCTCTGACCTATGTGCCGGGGACCATGGAATGGACACGTTTCGAGTACTCTTCTACTTGATGAAGGACCACAGGCAACCCTCCTAGTTGCGAATGTACCAGTCTCTCACAGCCGTTATTGTAGTATGAACAAAATTGTTTGTGATGCCATAATCATAACGGGGACTCATGAAGGCGCTCAGTTCTCAGTTTATGTGATGCGGGAGATTTGAAATTGATTCGATCTTCAAACTCGTATGAAAACATTTACGGATATGGTTTCCTTTCCTTTCAGATACGCTTTCCTTATCACAAATTTATCTACTAAGTCTTCTCTGCAACCCCTAGAAGCTTGCAATAGAAACTGTGAAACATCCTGTATATAAATACTGTATATAGATCGAGCCTTAGCGTTTTCATTTACGGATTGTATAGCTTCCCATCTCTCTACATCTACAACTTCATTCATATTCTGCAAGCTACCTTACAGTGTCACTTCTGATACAGCGTCTATATTTCCCCTTCCCTTGCTCCAGTCGCGAATTGTGCATGGGAGGAATGGACTGTCTTTAAACTTCCATATGAGTCCTCATTCTATGATTCTTTTCTCCGTGATCATTTCGCGAGATCTTTTCACACATATCCTATCAGTACATGGGAGGAAGTAGTGTGTACCCAGACTTTTCTTCGAAAGTACGCTGTAGGGATTTCAACAGTAACCTTCTCAGTGACACACAACGTATCTCATGTAGCAGCTGCCACTGGATTTTTGTAAGCATAGCAGCAGCAGAAAATGATATAAGGGGAGTAGGATTTGTTATAAATAGAAATATGGAGAAGAGAATGAGTTACTGTGAGCAGTTCAGTGGTAGGGTCGTTCTCGTCAGATTCGACAGCAAACCAACGCCGACAACGATAGTTCAGGTCTACCTGCAGGCGTCACAAGCAGAAAAATACAGATAAAGTGTATGAGGATACTGAACGGATAATGCATTGCGTAAATGGACATAAAAAGCTAATAGTCATGTTGAATTGGAACGCGGTTGCAGTGGAGGGAATAAAAGGAAGGGTTATTGGAGAATATAGATTTTAAGTAGGAATGAGAGAAGATAAAGATTAATTCACTTCTGCAACAAATTTCAGCTGATAATGGCGAATACTCGGTTCAAGAATCATAAGAGGAGGAGGTGTACTTCGAAAAGACAGGGAGACATGGGAAGATTCCATCTGGGTTACATCATGATCACACAGAAATTCCGAAATGAGATACTGGATTGTAAGGCCCACACAAGTGCAGATATAGATTCAGATCATAGTTTAGTAATGATGACGAATAGGCTAAAGTTCAAGACAATCGCCCGAAAGATTAAATGCGGAAAGAAATGAGATACTGAAGAGCTGGGGAATGACAAGACGCGTTTGAAGTTCCCTAAGGATGCAGATGTTCCAGGAAGGAACACCAGAGTAGGCAGTTCAATAGAAGTGGACACTAATGAAAAGAACAATCAAGATGTTGGACAGATGAACATAGGTATGAGAAAGGTAACTGCGAATAAATCTTGCGTGGCCGATGACATACTTCAGTTCATAAACCGAAAGAAATGATCCCTTGTGAGGACTGACTCAGCATACAGAAAAGTCAAAACAACCTTCGATGAAATTGAAAGCGGGGGTGATAACATTAAAAGTGAAATGGGAATTCCATTGCTGAGCGTAGAAGAGAGAGCTGATAGATAGAAAGAGTACACTAAAGGTCTCTGCGAGGGGTGAGACTTGTCTGATAACGGAAGAGGAAACTGTGTCGATATGGATGACATGGGTGATCCACCATTAGAGTCAGAAATTAAAAGAGCTCTGGAAGGCTTGAGAACAAATAAGGTAGAAGGGATGAATAAATAACACTCTATCGGAATTTCTAAAATCGTTGGGGAAGTGAAAACAAAACGACTATTCACGATGTGTGTACCATCTATGATACTAACGATGTACCACCAGATTTTCGGAAAAAATAAATCCACACATTTCCGATGATAGCAAGAGCACGTAAGTGCGAAAACTGTAACCCATTCAACGTAGCAGCTATTGCACCCTAGCTGCTGACAAGAATAATATACAGATGAATGGAAAAGAAAATTGTAGATTTATTAGAGGATGATCAGTTTGGTTTTAGAAAATATAAACGCACTAGAGACGAAGTTCTCACGTTGCACTTGATAATGGAAGCAAGGCTGAAGCAAAATCAGTACACGTTTCCAGGTTTCGTCGACTGAGAAAAAGCGTACGACAATGTAAAATGGTAAATGATGTTCGAAATTCTGAGAGAAATATGGGTAAGCTATACTAAAAGACGAGTAGTATACAGTATCTACAAGAACTACGAGAGAACAATGAGGGTGGAAGGCTAAGAACGAAGTGCCTCGATTAAAAAGGATGTAAGACAGGGATGTAGACTTTCGCCCCTACTGTTTACTCTGTACATCGAAGAAGCAATGATGGAAATAAAAGGAAGTTTAGCTATGGAAATAAAATTCAAGGTGAATGGACATCAATGATACGATTCGCTAATGACATTGCTATCCTCACTGAAAGTGAAGAACATTTACAGGATCTGTTGACTGGAATGAACGGTGAAATGAATACAAAGTATGGACTGAGCGTAAATGGAAGAAAGACGAAAGTAATGAGAAGTAGCAGAAAAGAGAGCAGCGACAAAGTTAGCATTACAACTGGGTATCACGAAGTAAACGAAGTTATGGAATTCTCTTACCTAAGGTGCAAAATATCCCACGATGGACGGAGGACATAAAAGCAGACTACCTCCAGCAATGAGGGCATTTCTGGCCAAGAGAAGTCTAATAGTATCAAATAAAGGCTTTGATTTGAGGAATAAATATCAGGGAGCCTACCTCTGACGCACACCTTTGTGTGGCAGTGAATCATGGACGGTGGGAAAAGAACAGAAAATGATCGAAGCCTTTGAGATGTAGTGCTACAGAAGAATGTTGAAAATTAGGTGGACTGATAAGATATAGAATGAGGAAGTCCTTCACAGAATTAGCCAAGAAAGGAACATGCGGAAAATACTGACAAGAAGAAGGGACATACTGACAGGATATGTGTGAAAAGATTAGAAAATAGCCAACATGGCACTAGAGGAAGTTGTAGTGTAAAAACTGCATGGGAAGACAGAATACATCCAACGCAGGGTGTAGGGTTACTCTGAGATGAAGAGGTTACCGCAGGAAAGAAATTCGTGGCAGCATCAAACCTTAAAGAAGACTGACTACTCAAAAAATTGTAAAAGAAAGAGATAGTGCGAAACTGTATCTAATGAGTTCCAGAAGTCAAGGGACACGCCTTCATCTACAGCGCTCTGGATTTCATTGACGAACAGAGCGAGCTGTGTTTAGCAAAATCTCTGTTCACGGAAGCAATATTGGATTTTAAAGGGAAGAATTCTGTTCTCCACAAAAGTCATAATGGTGGAATACGGAACTTATTCTGTAATTCTAAAACGGGAATGGCCTTCGCTTTGTTCCAATCACTTGCTACCCTTCGTTGTTCAAACGAATTACGACATACTACTGATACAAGGGGAGCAAGTTCTTTCGCATAATCTCTGTAGAATGTCACAGTTCCCTTATGAGGTACTCTAATACCTTTCCACTATTGAACGATTTTACTTGATTTCCTATTCTGCCTATCCCAATATCTGCTTTTTCTGTGTTCGTGTGATGTTTCTTAGGGGGAACTGTATCAATACCTTGAATCAGTTTCTGAATACGAATTCAGTATTTCTCCTTCTCTATCATGCTCCGTTTCGGTGCCATTATGGTCACTGAGCGAGTGATTAGATTATTTCTATCCGCTAAGTGACAGTAATATCAAAACTTCTTAGGATTTCCAGTCGTGTTAGTTAGCAGAATTTTAGTTTCAAATTCACTGCACACTTTTTAATGTCGTTTTCGTTCCGCTTTGCTTTTACTTATGAACTAAACTTCTTCTTCATTTAAACAATGATGAAGCTGTATTTTCTTTGTCGCAAGTTCCTAACATGGCCATTTTACCACGACGGGGTTTACCATCCCTCACAGCTTCGCTAGACCCATTCAGACGTTTGAAATTCCACTCTATTAACTGTTTGTTTTTCAGTATTTCTTACAACGTTTTTAGCTGTGATATTTGAGTGAGAGTAAATTATGTAAAAGAATATTAGTAATAATAACAGTAAATGTCCAAGCCGAACGGAAGCAATAAATTTGAAGAAATTTTAGACATTTAATAATTGCAGGTCATAAAATACTGGACAAATATACTTCTAAGACTAATTCTTAGAACCATATATCAATAATAAACCAAAAAAATAAAACAGATGATATTGTATTAGACGTTTTCATAAAGTGTAGTCCGCAGCTCGTGGTCGTGCGGTAGCGTTCTCGCTTCCCACCCCCGGGTTCCCGGGTTCGATTCCCGGCGGGGTCAGGGATTTTCTCTGCCTCGTGATGACTGGGTGTTGTGTGCTGTCCTTAGGTTAGTTAGGTTTAAGTAGTTCTAAGTTCTAGGGGACTGATGACCATAGATGTTAAGTCACATAGTGCTCAGAGCCATTTGAACCATAAAGTGTACCTAGCTTACATGGCAAGACGCCCCCCCCCCTCCCCCACATATTAGCAGACTGTGATCTGGTGAATTGTTAGCTGGATTGCACTCCTTTAGGCGATTTCCCACACCAATTTAAGTGATTAGAATTATAATTTTTTCTGTCTCTCTTCCTGAGAAACACCGTTACGCATCCAAAACATGCATTTCAAAGTTAATATGATTTACATGCAGATGATGTGCATTGCGGTATTGTATCGTTATTAACGTAACCTGGAAGTGGGAGCAGATCTATGAATAACAACTACTTTTCAATTGCGGAGTCTGAAAAGCAAAATACCACACGAATAATAATTACATTTTCTAAAGCACGATTTAATTCATGCTCGTGACTCATACTCAACTAGTAGCTCCCTGCACGAGCGGATCCTGTTACTCAAGGCAGCGTCTTGAAACGCAGTCTTTACTTCTGCAAAATCTACCAGAGAATCTCTGCCGCATATGGTAACCAAAACTGAGACACAGAAAAGTAATGAAACAGCCTTTTTTAAATATTTTTATCTTTATTGCTCGCTGATCCGTATTCTCCCTCCGACAGTTCGTTCAGAAGTGACTACATTCTGTTGATAATGTTACAAATTTGATAATCATGGTGTTCAAACAGTTTGCTCCTACAAAGTGGGCTTATTGTTAGAAGATTTTGTCTGCATTTTAACTTCAAATTCTTGTGGTATTCTTTCATGTGAAAAAGAGTTTCCATTCATCAGAATTCTGTTTTCTTTTTCGGTCTATTATAGATGGCTCTGAGCACTATGGGACTTAACTTCTGAGGTCATCAGTCCCCTAGAACTTAGAACTACTTAAACCTAACAAACCTAAGGACATCACACACACCCGTGTCCGAGGCAGGATTCGAACCTGCGACCGTAGCGGTCACGCGGTTCCAGACTGTAGCGCCTAGAACCGCTCGGCCACCCGGGCCGGCTCATTATAGGTATACGGTTCCAAAATTTTGTTCTTAGAACTAACTTTCTCCAGTACTTCATGGTCTACAATTACTATATCCCTGAATTTTCTTCAAATTTCTTCCATCCGTTAGGCTCAGAAAATTATTATTATTGTTGTTATCATTAGCAAAATTCACCTACATTGTGCTCTCACTAAAATATCAGAGTTGGTCGTAGAACTTCATTCGTGTATGTAAGTGTTTATACTATGTTCCTGAATACCATTGCGCAGTTCCTCATTGCTTCCTTTTTTCTGTACTCTGTTTATTGTTCCAGTACTTAATTATATATTCCGAAAAGCCAGATTTTGTAAAAGAAAATGAGAAACAAATTTAATGTTAGTGCTCCTCACTCAGCTAGAAGCGAGAAACAGCACCAGTTGAAAACATTTATTCTCCATAAATTCTGGCCGACTATTTTCAGAAGCAAGTGTAAAATGAAAAAAAGTTAGCGTATAAAAAGATGAAAAATTTAGGCAAGCCGTTCGATACCAGCACTAGTAAAGGTATTTACGAACTTGTTAGTCAGCAGACGTACTTAGATTAATGACGTTAGGTGAGCATTTTCAATTATTTGATTCTAAGGAAACACGAGTTTTTCGTGCCAATAAGTCATGAAGGTAATGTCACCTCTGTCTGTAGCCGAGCCTCTTATAAGGATAGACCTCTTTGAACGCATGGAAAATGATTTCTTAAGTGAAGTACAAAGTAATGATAAATAAGATGAAATAGATTTACTCCTTACATTTTCGCCTTTAAGAAATCATTTTCGTGGCCACAGCGGACGCTCCCTGTAACGGCTGCACCAGGTGGAAAGACCCTTTGCTGCCAGAATATTGTTATAGGTGGGAATTCCCGAAACCCACCAATTCGACCGGTAACAAAATAAATCATTTTTAATACATTTTCTCTGCCAGCGTACATAGAATGACTTAAAAATATTAAGTTGTAACAAAATTGTGACGTGTTAAAACAAATGTTTTCTTCGCCCACGAATTCAAGACCGCGCACGAAAATAAACATTTGAAGATCTCGCAAAACGGCTATGTTCACTTACAGAGTTCAGTTCAGAATGCCGGCATCAAATTGCGATAAAAATCGTCTGTACTGGTATAAAGTAATATTTCCCGCTAGTTTGAAAAATGCGATTTAGTGAAAAATGAGTTTAAAGCTTAGGGTTGCATTTTTTTTAGTTACGTTAAAAACACCTCTTGTCAGCGATCCCTGGATCGTACAGCAAACCTTCCAGACCCAAAAGCAGGTCCTCCTTCATCTTCGTGCCGTGTCTCTGTGGCAGCATCTGCCATCTGCTGCTCTGCTCTTCGATACGCTTCTCGTCCGCTTTTGTGCAGAAGTTGTATCAGACTTGTCCAATCTCAACTTCGAGAACGTTCATAATTTCCAGAAGGTTTATTTAGACGATTGATATTTTTAAATATATCGGGCATCCGATATATCGATATTGAAATTATGTAGTTTACCGGGGCTCTATATATCGAGAAAAATTAACGATATATCGACGGAGGAAATACCTACGTACCAACCAAAAAAGCTATCGGCTGCACATTGTAAATATACTGCCACTTTTAGAGCAGCATAATTAAGTCTTGATTCATTGTTATTAGGCATTATGTACATCAACAAACTATCAACCTGCTTATCCACCTCAGAGCAAGAACTGAAAGGAAAACGATGAACAATCACACTTGGCGATAACCACTTTGCTAACAATGGTAACTGCAGCTAAGTGGAACAATAAAATATGTCCGATGGGTCCGTAGTTCTGTTTCGTCACATTTCGAATTTGTCTGGAACACTTCACGTCGACTTCCCTGTCTTTTTTTTTTTAATTTCTGCGAACGCCAGCGACCTAGCAGTTCCAGTGTTGAAACTGCTTGGTGGAGTTAAAACATTGCAGTTTCTGTTGGTAGTGCCGATTACGTCAGCATTTCCGCTCACATGTCTCCGCTCATCGCAAAGACAAATCTTATCATTTAGATTTTTGTTCTTCAGTTTCGGCAAATGTTTTGGAAGAATCCCGATGTGAAGAAATAGCACACGAGTTGCGTTAAGAATTGTTTTTTAACGCAACTGGTGTGCTATTTCTTCAAATCGGATATCTTGTTATTCCATACAAACAGCCACCCCAGTGCAATCGGACTTCTTCTTGTGGCACCTATACTTGCTTCAGACAGTCAAAGAGAAAGAATGGATGTGATGAAAGCTCAAAAAGTAGTAAGACTCCTTCACACAGCGAAAGTAAAATTATGTTCTAGTACAATTTAAGAAAAAAAAAACTTCAAATATTCATCGAAAATTGAGAAAAAAATATAATATAAAATAAAAATACTGGCTCTCGATATTGACATTTAGGTATCGATATACTGATGGAAAAATATCGCCGATATTTATCGTTGATTATTGGAAAAATTTCAGTATAATGGTGTTTTCTCAAACGCCATAAGGCCTATTAGAGCGTCGTTGAAATTAAATGTCGATTATTTTTTCTTCAGCTGTGATTGGTTTTCAGAGACACTTTTTCACAAATCGTCTTGTAACTCGATAAAGGAGCTTCTGGAGAACTTGGGTTGAACACTATAAAAAGGAAATATCACGAAGAAAATTTTAAGCCAAAAAAGAAAAAAAATTTTTTTTTTTTTATTTTCAAAGAGGGCTACTCCCTTAAGCGAATCTGAGCGGCGCTGGACTCCAACTAACACGAGCGTTTGCAAGGAAACATACGGTTCTCCAAAGGATGGCGCTAAACAAGCCTGCGACGCTCTTCATTACGGTGCGAAGCAGACTGACCCTGTTTCTTTCACTTAAAGCAACGTCGATGGAAAGTCGTGTCCCCCTAACAGAATTTGGAAACAGTATCTAACTGAGCGAGCCGAGATAGCACACACGCGTTACCGCAAACCACTCTGAACTAGAGGCCACTGGTCATCCCAAGGGTGGCATGGTAGTTCCCCGTTGCTTTCAAGAGAGTCGCGAAAGTGTCTCAATCTCCTTTCTTCGTAAGTTCCACATCGACAGATGTTTAGTCCTCCCACACTTCTCCTTCGGCTACTTGATTAGAATAGCACATTTTCCTATCTAAATATTACTGCAAATTAATTTACTGTTCCTTGAGCTGTTCGTAGAATATTTTACACACTACGAATGACAAAACACACGACTCTGGTGTGTAATATTCTACAAGATTGTAGAATGAGAAGTTATTTCTACAATATTACAGAATATTACACCAGAGTCGTGTGTTTTTACATTCACAACATAACTGTAAAACACGGCAGGCTGTAAGCTCGGCTCAGACCATAAGTGACTACAATAAACGAAGCTGTGGACAGTTAAGTAGTACTTACCTAAGTTACTTTTCACGAAGTGTGATGCATCACGAAGTACCTGACGTAAATGTCTGACATTGAATACAAGGCGGGATGTGATAATATAAACAGGTTACTACCAAACCAAACGTCAAAAGTCATTTCTTGCAAGAGAACGAACAGGGACATATGACGAGCTCCTAAAGGTCATGCCTTAGCTGTTCTATGATGGCACACCTCTCACACTAAATATTGACCTAAGTTAGACTTCACTGTACTCTCGGAGATGTTGCAGTCGCAAACAATAACTCAACACAGAATAATGAGACGCATTCTTATGTAAGTCACAATTTTATGACACTCACATCACCATTATGTCATAATCGTTTAAGCCTAATTACGATTCTTATATTTCTATTCTCCCTAGTTACCACATAAAACAACCTGTGACATCAACATGCATTATGCGTCTTGCGACAACCGTAATCCGATACAGGAACGGTGTGCATTAAACAGAAAGTGGCCTTGCAACTTCAAAGATGAAGGCGGAGAAGATGAAAAGTTGAGGTCTGATTCACAAACCGCCCTGGTTTCAATTTTGTTTCAGTTGTGCTCTTGTTTGCGCATTGAAATAAGTCATATTTTATCTTGGTTTGAAAATTAGAATTGTTTATATGGGTTTTTGAATTACTTCTGTGTGTTTCTTTCAAATGAACGAAATGCAACAGGGTGATCCAAGCCAATAAGAGAAAGTGTTGAGCGTATATGGAAAAGATAGGCTAATGGTAAAAGGATGTGCTGTATTTGTCGTAATAGACAAGAAACTCAAATCCACCGAGACAGACATTGAAACTTCATGCGATATTGTCTGGCCAATACTCAGTATCAGGGGTGAGCAAAATCATAATCAAATCATTCTGTCGACCACCAGACTCACCTCCAGATGTAACCGAAAACTCTAGAGAAAACTAAGTTCACTAATTTGAAGATTCTCCAAGTACAGTTTTGTAATATGTTTGCGAGGCAAGGCATCCCGCGAAACATTGCTAAATGCGCTCTCTGAGAATTGCCGAGAACGGATTGTTCGGAACCAACAAAGAGATCTGACATCGTAAACGACGTTCTCATAGGAACTGTTATCAGAAACCATGAGATCGTTCTAGCAACAATTACTACTAAAGTACGAAGGTCAGTTGAAACAAGTAGCAGGATTCATATGAGCAGAAAACTAGATAAAGAGGCAGTATATTAATAAGGAACTAGAAACACTCGGCTCTGTACAGCAGAATGTAGAAGAACTGTGGTTCAAAATCAGAAGGATAGTCGACCGCGCACTTGATAAACGTGTACCTAGTAGGCCAGTCCATGATGCCGGAGACTATCAATGGTATACAGTCAATGTGAAGAAACTTCTAAAGAAACACAGTCTTCTACATAATAGGTGTAAAACAGAACGTAGAGTTTTACATAGGCTGTCAAGAGAGCAATGTGTGACGACTTCGACGACCTACCGTAGCAGAATATTATCAAACGATCTCACACAAAACCCAAAGAAATTCTGGCCTGTGTAAAGGTTGTTAGTGATACGAAAGTTAATGTCCATACACTCTTGGACGAAGCAAGGACTGAAATCGAGGCTTGAAAAGCAAACGTAAGAAACCTGAACTCGGTTTCAAATGTTTCTTTCCAAATGAAAATCCAGGTGTGGTGCCCCAATTTAATTTTCGCGCCACTGTAACTATGAATGGTATAGATACCAGTGTTGCCTGGAATCGCTAAAATTGAGCAAAGCTCCTGTACCACAAATCATATTCAATAACGAATTTGCGGCTGAGTTCTTTTAACCATAGATCCCTCAAACAAAAAACCGTGCTTAGTAGTTGGTAGGAAAAAACAGGTCAAACACGTCTACAACAAGGGTAGTGGAAGAGATCCGCAAAACTACTACTCAATATCCTTGTCAGACTTGTTGTTCATGCTGTATATTAATAACGTTGTAGACAATATTAATAGCAACCTCAGGCTTTTCGGACATGATGCAACACCGATAACGAAGTTCTGTTCGAAATAAAGCTGCACAGGTATTCAATAAGACCGTGAAAAGATTTCAAAGCGGTGCATAGTTTGACAACTTGCTTTGAATATCCATAAATGCAAAACTGGGCGCTTCATAACACGTATAAAGGTAGTATGCTGTGAATATACTATCAGTGAGTCAAGGAATCGATCAAATCAAGCCCGTACAAATACCGGGGGGTAACACTTATTAGGGATATGAAATAGAATGACCACTAAATCTCAGTCATAGGTAATTTAGGTGGCAGGCTTCGGTTTATTGATAAAAACCTAGGGAAATGCAATCAGTCTGCAAAGCTGATTGCTTACAAATCACTCGCTCGACCCTGCCTAGAACATTGATTGCTCAAGTGTGTGAGGTCCGTGCTGAATAAGACTAGCGGTGCGTAGTGAACGAATAGGCGGAAGGGCAGCACGACTGGTCATAGATTAGTTTGATCCGTGGGAAAGTGTCACGGAGATACCGAAAAGGCTGAATTGGTAGACTCCGGCAGATAGACGTAAACTAACCTGAGAAACCCTACTCACAAAGTTTCAATAAACAGTTTTAAGTGATGTATCTAGAAAACATTTCAGCCGTCTAAGTATTGTTCCCATGTGGACCGTGAGGACTAGATCAGAGGCATTTAAACAGCGCGCACAGGGGCATTTAAACTATCACCCTTCCCGGGTTCCATACGTCAATGAAATGGAAAGAAGCCCTGTTAACTGGTAGAATGAAAACTGCCCTCTGCCATACACTTCGCGTTGGTTTTCAGAGTACTGATATAGACGTAGATGTAGAAACTCAAAACTAACAGCCGTTTGTAGAACTTAGACCAGCATATCCTCGAAAGTTTTAGGGAAGTTTAATGAATCCCTACCTGTATTCGTTACTGTGGCGGCTACAAAAGGTTCATCATCAGAGTTAAATCAGAAATCAGTGACATGTTATCAGTACACGATTTTGAAGTTACGTCTGTGACCGATGCAGGTTTCCACAAATAAAGGAAACTGGCATAAGTAACATTATCTCACAGTACCAAGGACCTAATGAGCTTTAACGTTGTCTAAGAGTGTGGTCCATAACATAGCACAAAGAAAACATGAAAACACAATTCGAAAGGACGGTTGGTGTTTAAAGTTCCATTGACGACGTGCTCGTTGGAGCACAGGGAAGAATTTAGAAGAGTTATGGGTAGAAACCATCTCAGTCTTCGCCGTAAGTGATATAGGGAAATCACAGAAAACCTAAATCTGCTACAAATCGATGTCCTTTCAAATATGAGTTCAGTGGCTCTGAGCACTATGGGACTTAACTTCTGAGGTCATCAGTCCCCTAGAACTTAGAACTACTTAAACCTAACTAACCTAAGGACATCACACACATCTATGCCCGAGGCAGGATTCGAACCCGCAACCGTAGCGGTCGCGCGGTTCCAGACTGTAGCGCCTAGAACCGCTCGGCCACTCCCTTACGAGTTCAGTGTCTCAACTACTGCATCACCTCGAACAGCAGCACAGTCAGACACAAACAATTTGTGTTCCAATACAACATGTTTGAAATGTATAAAATTATGTGTCATTGTGGTACTTCACTAATAGTGTGATGTTTCGTTTTAGTCAATGAAAGTGTCAACGAGTTCCAGTCTACCTGTTTAGGCCATAATACCTGAATAGCATTTGCTATCTGTTGTTTCATTTTTCTAGCTAAGCAGTAAGCATTCCTTTCACGTTCCAGAAAACTCCATGTTAAAAATTTAATGCACACGGGGCAAACGAATTAAAGAGATTCTGGAGAGAATATAATAATAGAGTAATCAGGACTTTAAATAACTCCTACTAGAGGGAACACTGGGTTTGTGGAATTTGTGCTATTGCATCTGGGAACGGTAAATATGAGTTTGGAGGAAGCAACAAACAGAAACCTTGAAGCACTAAATACAGCTTAGAATGTTTGAAGCTAATTACTGAACTCTCTGGGTGTAAGAGATTGCCGCGCGGGATTAGCCGAGCGGTCTAGGGCGCTGCAGTCATGAACTGTGCGGCTGGTCCCGACGGAGGTTCGAGTCCTCCCTCGGGCTTGGGTGTCTGTGTTTGTCCTTAGGATAATTTAGGTTAAGTAATGTGTAAGCTTAGGGACTGATGAGCTTAGTAGTTAAGTCCCTTAAAATTTCACACACATTTGAACATTTTTTGTAAGAGATTAGAAAGAAATAAAATGAACTTTAGCGCTAACTGTATGACTAATGATGAAGGAGAGGTCGTTGTCTGTTTCGAAACACTTAGAAATAGTTCTATCCACTTACGTTTACTGTGATTTTCTGTTATAGGCTGAATAGTGGGCCTTATCAGTTGTCGCTTATCGTTGCACTTGGAAAGAGGACTGACCTTTGTTTTACTTTTCTTGTGAGTCATAGGCAGTCAACGTGCCGGTCGTTTGAAGTGAATTATGTTTTCCTGTGACTCACTTCAGTTCTTAAGACATTACCATCACAGTAATTTGGAGACCGCTAAAAAGGTAACCCAATGTTTCACCGTTTTTACAGTGCAATAAATTGCCAAAAATTTGGTTAACTGTATGTTACGGAAATCCCAAGGGAAGTAAGATATAGTGACCTTCAGAAATCAAAACAATACAGCAGACAGCACTCCAAGAGACGAAGGATCCACAGCCTGTGAGTAAATAATTTTATAAAGTATTCTATATTCATTGGGTACATCTATCACTCTCCTAGGTCGAACGTCGCGAATTTTCACGAATGTGACAGAAAGCTAGGTACTTCCAAACTCACGAAAGAACTTCACCTGAAACAATTAAAGGGAATAACATATTTTGCCAGACTCAGAGTATAATTGTGGCCGAGAGCATCAAATGCTTATGAAAGTAAAACAGAAATATAATTTGTTCGGACATTCTCCCAACTGCTGTTATTTCAGTTTACGTAACACTGCCACATTTTCGAAAGAAATGTGTGTATCATGGAATAATACAGGGCGGGGCAAATAAAAGTGGCCCAGAGAACAGAGTTCCAATGTACAAAAAACACAGCAGAGGAGAGAAATACCTTACCTAGTTGACTATAGCAGATGTTAAGAGTGGCCATCACTTATCTCTTGGCACTTTAGGGTCGCGGTCAGCAAGTTGCTGAAGGCGGATCGAAACTGGACTGCTAGAATTGCTGCAATCTGATCCCTAATGCTGCAGTTCTTGACGACTGTAAGGATTGTTGCGATACACCTTAGACTTGTGGACTACCCACACAAAGTAATCGCGCACTGACAGATCAGGTGACCTGTATGGACAGCAGGACCAGCTATGTACGTCCCCACATAGGGCGCCGTCTGCCTGGGCGGAAAGGAGCCAGGCGCACGAGTTGGCTCCAAAAGGTGTTTGACATAGAGTTCCTCTTTTTAACGCGCGATGTGCTTACCCGAAAGAAACTATTCAAAATATATTCTGAACGCAAATTAATTTCAAAAATTTAGTATTTAACGTTATATATAAATCTGAACTGTAGTTACAAACTTTTAACTTATGTAACGTCCCCTTTGAAAAATTATGAATGACTGTGCTGATAAACTACGTTATTTGATTTTCAAATAGCTGAGCAAAACTGAACGGACTCAGACATTTCTCACTTTACTTATTCTGATCATCACTAAACTGACACACAATATTTTTAGCGCAACGAAATCTGACTTTCAATGATCCCTACAAAAGAATGGCCCTGACTAAGAATAACCTATACCTTTCATGAATCACTTACATCAGAAAAATCTTCGTTACTCGAACTCTGCAATACAGCGAGCGCCAGTACTGTCAGCTAAATAAAAGATTCTAACTACTGAAGACACTAACTACATACTGACAGGCATAGTTAGCAAATGAAACATTTTGATAGAGAACAAACAATGCATTTGCCTTAATAGTGTTCAAAAGTCATTATATCAGTTCATGACATCCAGTCTTACAAATTTCCTTTTTCTGACGGACACACGTACAGATCGTCCGTTCTCAAAACTCCGCCATCCCTCTCCCCACATCCACCACTGCTGGCGGTTCACCTCCAACAACCCAACGCTACGCGCTGTTCACATCCCACTGCCCAACACTACAACAGCGAATATTCCAACAATCCCAACCAGCCACAGACTGCACACAGCACAGTCAGTGATTTTCATACAGAGCGCTACATGAAGTTATCAACATAAAAACCTAAACAGCCTACTTACAAACTACCAACTCAAAAAAGGTAAATTAAAGTTACTTAGCCACTATTTAATTTGTTTGAAGTTACCCACATGTCTGCAGTCGTGGCACACTTCAAAGTCGCCACGCCACAGTACAGCAGCACGCCGCTAGATGAACCAAAACAAAATGGCACTGCCCTCTGCTGTACACTGTAACCTTTGCCACAATATTTTAGCCTAATCCAGAGGCGAGTTTTGAACTGGTCATCGATCAGCGGTAGACCATTTCTGAGAATCTGTTCAGACGCTCTTCTCACCGCAAATTTAATCATCCCTGCAACATAGACCAAAGTGATAGCGCTCAGATGACAAGTAATAAAATAGATCAATAAGGTCTGATACATAGAATGCGAATTTTATACATTATATCACACCATTACTTCAAAGCTAGAAAATCCTTATTCCTTGAGCTACAAAAAAGAGGAACTTTCGGAATAGTTGATGAGAAACGCTTCTGAAACTGAATGAAAAACGCCATCTGAATCAATATTTTTAAAGAAAATTATTATATAATTTTACAATGTAATAGAACTCCGATTATTTCTTACTGGGAGCGAATGTTGACACTAACGAAACAACAGACCAGAAAAACAGAAAATCCGATAGCTATAGCTTACTATATTAAAAGAAGACATCTGTAGACAATTAAAGGTGATTAACATTAATGGAGAAATGACAGTAGACTTAATAACATGGAATAAATATGTGACATGTTGTAAGGTGGCTTAATTATTCATGCAGCCCCTCCGGACATGCAGCCCCTCCGGACATATTTTACTCATACTTTTAGGCTCTAATAGCACACCCAGGTCTGTTAACGAGATGACTGTGTAAGTGAGATGTTCTTTTCACAATCGAACTACTATTTGCAAAATGCTTATGTAATTCCACATGTTACCCACCGTCGAGCTAGGAACTGAATTAGCTGTTTACTTCGGTTTGTGAGAAGCTGCGTTTTTCCTTTTTTACGGCACAACAGCCTAGCAGAGAGAGACAGTGGAGGAACGCAAGCATTCTGCCTTCGCCACAGCCTTAAACTTGTAGCTTTGTCTTCAGGGCCAAAGCAACCTCCACCCTCGGGCTTCCCCTGATCTGGCCATGATAAAGCAATGGGAGGTAACGCCCCGTGTGGCTTGAGAGATCTCGTGCAAAGATGCAATGCCTACGTGGAGGAATGTCTCCTTTCCTCGAAGGAAATGGCGATTGTACGTTTTCTGTGGAATCTGCGAGACATAGCGTCTCACTGGCTTCTCTGTAACGTGGCTATAAAGACAGTTAGCTTCTGCCTGTTCCCTGCTCCTCCCCCCCCTCCCCACCCTAACCCCCCCCCAAAAAAAAAAAATAAACAAAATGCAAAATGACTCACTCTTGCTGGCACTCTGTCGAAATCTTGATATTTTATTGGAGTAGTGGTCGCAATCTTGGCAGACCGTGGCTAGAAATTAGACGACACTCTGAATCATTACTTTTATTGGTGGATAACTTAGGACTTTTCTAAAATTTGAGAGAGGAGTTAAAATTTCAGTTTTTAGACTCTGCCTCCTGCATCCACGAACGATGTTCTTGCAGCACCTCACAGGTCTCACACGTGAAGATGGGTTTAGTACGGGATTAACTGCCCCTCACAGCCGGCGGGCACACCCGCGTATTGGAAGTCTATTTGGTGAGATTCAGCCAGTAATGCTTTTCCGTGGAATAGCTTCGGGAGCTGCAGTATTGATCAACTTCGCGGAGTTAGTCGTTTCTGTAACTGATGACCGCACTTAGTTGTTTGATTTGCAGGATGCGCTTTGGATCTGTGAAACTGTGTTTGTTCTTCCGAGTACACTTTTCATTAGCACTTTCTGATGTGTTCTTTGCACGACCATTGGCAGAAGTCAATACGTGATCCTAAAATTGGTACCAAGGCTGGAATTAAACATAGTTGTCCTATAGCTTTGCATTCATTACTATCTTGTTGAAGATTTTCCCACTTCAATGGTCGTTAAGGGAAATAAATAATCTCTTTTAAAAGAGAGTACTTAAATTTAATACTTAGATGGATTCTTTAACTGAAAATGTGGTGGTTGAACTGTGCATGTTATGTATGACCATAATCCTTTAAAGGTTGGCCTACCCCTGATAAATTCAGACTTAACAAGACAGTATCAGTTGTGCGATTTCTTTCATTACATATCAAAAGTAAATTCACATGATTACACAAAGAGCTTCACTCCCTTTAGCGATCATGGGTACTTAAATTTTGCAACCGAGGGGTATGCACTACTACAGCCACAGCCACCCTACCCCACGACTGGGACCAGAGCACCAATGATGCTGCTAAACTGTAAGCAGAAACACGGAAAACGGCAGCGAGCCTGGACCAAGACTTACATGGGTGGAACCAGTCAAGAATTATACAGTCCTCAATAAATTCTCGCTAACATCAGTTACTACAACAGGACGTCGTTGTCTTCATTCCGAAGTTTGGTGTAAGGGCGGCTCTCCAGGCTAGCCTGTTAAATGCAAGCCTCTTCATCTCTGCGTTAACTACTGGAACCTACATCTATATCTATCTACCTATATCCACATGGATACTCTGAAAATCACATTTAAGTGCCTGGCAGAGGGTTCATCGAATCACCTGAAACTGCTTACGGTATTTAGGCCTTGGTCTCCCTTCAGAAGTGTTCATTCTCACTACTTCAGTTGCAAAATTCGCCATTTCTAAATGCCTCAGAACGTCTCCTTTTAACCGATACCTTCTTTTAGTCAAGTTGTAGCATAAATTTTTTTCGCCTGTTCCATGCAGTAAATCCTCATACGTTATTCGATCTACCAATCTAATCTTCAGCATTCTTCTGTAGCATCACATTTCAAAAGATTCTCTTCTCTTCCTCTGTGAAATGGTTATCGTCCACATTTCACTTTTGTACAGGGCTGCATTCCAGACAAATGCCTTCAGAAAATAATGCGTAACTGTTAAACTGATATTAGATGTTAACGCGCTGTTCTTCTCCGAGTTTTGTTTCTTGCTTTTGCCTGTGATATTTTACTGATCAAATAGTAAAACACATTTACCACTTTTAAAGTCTTGTTTCCTAATCTAATTTCCTGAGCGTCGTATTATTTAATCCGCGTATATTCCATTATATTTGTTTTAATTGTGTTGATGGTCATCTTATAATCTCTTTTCATCGCCCTATCCATTCCGTTCAACAGTTTTTCCAGATTTTTGCCGTCTCTCACAGAATTACTGTCAAGGGCAAACGTTAAAAATTTTATTTCTTCTTTACGAGCGCTAATTCGCTTCCTCCTTGGTCTTCCTTACTGCTTACTGAATGCACAAATTGAATAACATGAGGGATAGGCTACAAACCTGTCCCACTACCTTTTCAAAAGCAGTTCCCCTTTCATGTCCTACGACTCTTACAATTGCAGACAGGTTTCTGCACAACTTGTATACAACCTTCCGCTCCCTGTATTTTAATACTGGCACCCTGAAAATTTTAGAGTGTGTACCTTAGTCAACATTGTCAAAAGGTTTCTGTAAATCTACCTTTTCTCCCCCTGTCTTCTAGGATAAGTAATAAAGCCAGTATTGCCGTGGATTTTCTTACATTTCTTTAGAACCCAACTAATTTTGCCAAGGTTGGCTTCTACCGGTTTTCATATTCTCCAGTAAATATTTCGTCTCAGTATGTTGCAACCATGATTTATCAAACTGATGGTTAGGTAATATTCGCATCTGTCAGCACTCGATTTTTTTTTTACCTGAAATTATTATATTGTTCCTCAAGTCTGAGCCCATTTAGTCTGTCTCATATACATTGCACACCAGGTGGGAGATTTTTGTTATGGCTGGGTCTTCGAAGGATCTCAGTGATGCTGAGGGAATGCCCCCTGTTCTTCACGCACTCTGTCAAATTCTTCTCACAGTGTCATATCTCCCATCCCATCTTCAGCTACTTTCGCTTCTTTATCTACAATATTCACCTCCAGTGTGTGTGTGCGTGCGCGCGCGCGCGCGCGCGCGTGTGTGTGTGTGTGCGTGCGTGTGTGTGTGTGTGTGTGTGTGTGTGCTAGAGGATCAGTGTGAAACTTTCGCACTTTTGTAGCTGTAAATAATGACAGTATTTGAAATAAGTGTAGTCGTTGGGATAAGGTTAGTGGTGAGAATGAAGAAACGTCTTCAAGAGTGAACTAAACGACTAAATTAACAATCATGAATTTATGATATATCCTTGTACATAGATTCCCATGTACATTATTTTGAACCAAATTCTTTGTAGAGCATTACATTATCTCGATGTAAACGATAGTTGACGTAAGAAAGTAATCTTCCTGTACATTTTCTCTAAGGTATAGTGCAGAGATAATGGACTACCGCAGTGGCCACGATTATTATATGTGACAATTCTGCATACAAATTATCCGTTAATTAGCACTTTAAAACAAATAAAATGGTATTTGTAATAAGATAATATGAAAAGGTAGTCTCTTATTCACGATTAATAAGTTAATTTCGTAAAATATAGGTATGAAGCTGGGCATTCATGATGCCCTTTTACCTACTGATTGTTAAAGTCCCTTTTATGTTCCACAGTAGGAGGTCTTAACGCAAAATCGGTACACAGTGTCAGAATCAGGTTAAAAAAACCTTTCTAATGATGCCTCATTCATCCCCGTACGACTAGTATGTGTTCAGAAAAGGGGATGTTGATTTGACACATAATATGTTCTCTTCATGTTTCAACTTTCCTTTCTTGCCATCTGAGTTTTTGGTATAGATACAGTTGCTTTTCTTTCCTCCAAAGGTCTCTTGAATTCTCCTGTAGGCGGAATCTATCTTTCGGTAGACATACGTCCTTCTATAGCATCGCATATGTCCTGATCCTTACCTGCCACGCCATTTTGCGATTTTTTCTCATTTTTTTAGACGTCTGTATTCCCTTTCGCGTGCTTCAGTTGCTGCATTTTTTTCACTTTTCATCACTTAAATTCAGTATCTCCTTGTTTATCCAGGATTTCTACTAGATCTTGCGTGTTTTGCCTGTTTCAGCCCTCACAGTAACCAGTTCTTCGTGTATTTTATTCTGTTTCGTCATTTCAGTACTACGTTTCGTAGTGCTCACTATCAGTAGAAAAACTACCAGTCTCTGATAAAAATGCTGAAGTAACCTAAATACGAGGAAATTTTCAAACAATGAGAGTAAATTTGGGTTCTTTAACCTCTAAGATTTTTATAGTCTGTAATTTCAAATATATGTAGGTCGGTTTGCGTCAGATTTCTGTAAGCATATGCAATAGCTAACTGCTCAATGCGCAATGAAGAAAACTAACTGGAACCCAAACTACACGCTGTTATTAAATTGTAAACCACAAAATTCAGGTTTGCACTGTATATCAAATATTTGAAAATGTAGTGGCCTCAGCTTTAGCGAATGTTAAAAATAATTTAGCGAGTGAACCGAAATTTTCAGAATTAATTAGGTATCTATAGCAGCTGCACAAAAGATGGCCTGCCTAACATTGACACATCACCGCACTGACGTGTGCTCCAAATGTACGGTTGATCTGACGTCATGTCAGATGTTACAGATGTAAATGATTGTAGAACTGTCGAGGGCCTGCTTGGTCCATCCGCTGCAATATTTGAAACTCTTAAAAAAACAAAAGTAACTAGGGCCATGATGTCTAATGCCAAAGAACCACACACAGCTTAGTGGAAACCTCTCCTGTTAAACAGTGTAGCAGATAGTTAATTGAGCTTATTCATAGAGAAACAAGGTCAGTGATAATGATAGTTGCACCAGAAAAAGAGGCGACTACCACCTAAAAGAATTTTAAGCTCAATGAGGGTCCCTAGAAAACACTACATTGAAAACAGTTTGAGTGTACACCGATCATACAGACGCTATGTCCACGTACCTAATAACCGGTATGTCCACCTTTGCGACAGATAACACTGGGGAAGCATCGTGGCGTGGAAGCAATGAGGCCTTGTTGGTCGCTGGAGGGAGTTGGCACCACACCTGCACACACAAGTCATCTAATACCCGTAAATTCCGGGGATGTGGGCGATGAGCTCTGAAGTCACGTTCAATCACATCGCAGAAGTGTTTGATGGGGTACAGATCTGGCGAGTCAGACTCAGATAGATCGCTCGCCTTTCCCATTCTACACACGGACAGCACGCTCACTTACACTACATGCACCGTGCGTGCGTCTGACTAGCAGTCATTCCTCGATAGGTGACGCTGCTATCGCCTGGACGGGTTTATATTTACAGTAGGGTGGTGGTTATAATGTTCTGGTTGATTAGCGTGTAAATACCAGGCTTACCGCGTCGCCATTATTGGGGAATTTCTCGTAAGTCTGACGAACTCAAAGAAGAGGCTTCAGAACAATAAGTGTACAGAAAACTTTCGTAGTATAAAATATACTCTCTCTCTCTCTCTCTCTCTCTCTCTCTCTCTCTGTGTGTGTGTGTGTGTGTGTGTGTGTGTGTGTGTGTGTGTGTGTACATGACAACTGTAGCGTAGTGAAAGCTTTAGGCCTTTAATTATATTTATGGAGTGAGTGAAGTGTATTTGGTAGTGGTCGATACCTAGGTACTTTACTTATAGCTTCTTGGTGCAGCATGTATTGGCTACTATCAGCAAACAGTTGGCCAAGAATAACAGGCTTCATGTGAGTGCTTTGTTTTTCTTTGGCGATGCTTCGCTTTGTGAAGTCTCACTGGCGTCACTTAGTGGCTCCGATGTCACTGCGACATGCGACGGAACACAATCTGTTTGGCGTCAGGCATAGCACGTAACTAATGTTGACTCGACTAAAAGTGAGTGCTTGTTAAGAGCGGTTTCGACAGCCACAACAACAGATACGAGGCTTTAACTGTTGATAAATATCCCATGTAGCACGAGTCGCCCCGAAGACCATCGCCATGACTTTATCGGCTGAATATGCAGGTTTCAATGTTTTATTTTTTCGAAGGGGAGGTAGTGGGGCGTCAGTCCATAGATTACCGTTTTGTTCCCGGCTCGAAGTCATGAACCCATGTTTTATCGTCTGTGACGATGTTCAACAAGAAATTGGAACGGAAAGCTTCGGAACGAGCAAGAAATTTCACAGAGATGGTCGTTAATTAGTCCTTATGGAGCTGTGAAGTGAATCAATGTGGGGTTAGGGATGGCTCTGAGGGCAGCCAACTTTAAGTAATAATTAACTGAAACCCTCAGCTGCCGACAGGTGATGTGTATATACCTCAATGGGGATAGCTGAAAATGTGTGCCCCGACCGGGACTGAACCCGGGATCTCCTGCTTACATGGCAGACGCTCTATCCATTGAGCCACAGAGTACGCAGATGAAGAGCACGACTACAGGAACTTACCCGGCGGAGGTTCGAGTCCTCCCTCGGGCATGGGTGTGTGTGTGTGTTTATGTTACGTAGTGTGTAAGCTTAGGGACTGATGAACTTAGCAGTTAAGTCCCATAAGATTTCACACACATTTGAACATTTAGGAACTTTCCCCTTGCACGATTCCCGTGAGACACACATTCCCAACTGTCCACAATCTACATACTTATTGTTGCTAGTACATATTTGCCCATCCACATTGTCAGCTGTCCCCATTGAGGTATAGCAACAACACCTGTCGGCAGCTGAGGGTTTCAATTAATTATCATTTATTCTAGAGAAGCTGCACGGTCATCAACGGTATCTGTTCTTTCGAGAACAGTTACAGTCTTCATATGCAGCCAACTCTGCTCCGTTTCTCTGGTGCCTGTCGGGACAATCAACAGATGGGGTTTCACTAGGCATGACCAGGACTGGGAAGGGAAGATTGGTAAAGCTGATTCATTAAAGAATACGTGATCTCAGGCCACACATGGTCAAATACCTGTTGTCATGGGTAGGATAAATCCAGACAACAGGTTCCCCTGCTTAAAGGGTATCTGCAGCAGTTTAAAAAATACTGAAACAATCACTCAAAAAGACAGATTTTAACAATCCAAATATCACACATGCCAGATGTCACAAAGAAAAACAAACCACTCGAAAGAGTAACATTGGGCTTTTCACAGACTTAAAGACCCTCCATCAAAATATGAAATCAATAAAAAATAAAATACAACTATTAACAGTTGAGCTCCAATCTCTGAACTGCACAGTAGTTTGTGTTATTGAGAACTTGTGTAGAGACACAGGAATTCAACATGTAGTATTATCATTGTATGAAAGGGCAGACTCTTACTGCAGAATTGCTTCAAAGGGAGGAGGACCAGGCATTTATATCAGAAAAGGAACACAGTTCAAATCAAGACATAACTTCAGTACAGTAAATGAAGACAAACACTTTGAAATATCTGCTATTGAATTAGCAAGACTTGGTATCACCAAAAAAATATTCATTTTGTGTGTGTATAGATCTCACAGTGGTAGTATGGACACTTTTTTCAATAAATTAACACAAGTTCTAGATGAAGTCTCAAATACAAAGGTCAACATAATTCTGTGTGGGGACATTAACATCAACACTAACATCACAAATGCATCCAGCAGCACCCTCATAAACATCCTTCAAAGTTTTGGCATGTCCCTCTTGGTCAATAGTGCAACAAGGGTTACTACACACATCATAATAAGTTTTGCATCGCCTCGGTTCCGAGAGTTCCGGAACCTGCACGGAAAATTGGAATAGAGAACAACATAAACATCATTGCATGTTGTACCACCATACAGCGAGACCTTCAGAGGTGGTGGTCCAGATTGCTGTACACACCGGTACCCCTAATACTCAGTAGCACGTCCTCTTGCATTGATGCATGCGTGTATTCATCGTGACATACAATCCACAACTTTATTAAGGCTCTGTTGGTCCAGATTGTCCCACTCCTCAACGCCGATTCGGCGTAGATCCCTCAGAGTGATTGGTGGGCCACGTCGTCCACACACAGCCCTTTTCAATCTATCTCAGGCATGTTCGATAAGGTTCATGTCTGGAGAACATGCTGGCCACTCTAGTCGAGCGATATCGTTATCCTGAAGGAAGTCATTCACAAGGTGTGCACGATGGGAGCGCGAATTATCGCCCGTGAAGATGAATCCCTCGCCAATATGCTGCCGATATGGTTGCACTATCAGTCGTAGGATGGCATTCACGTATCGTACAGCCGTAACAGCGAATTCCATGACCATCAGCGGCGTACGTCGGCCCCACGTAATGAAACCTCTAAACAGCAGGGAACCTCCACCTGGCTGCACTCGCTGACTCGCTGGACGGTGTGTATAAGGCGTTCAGCCTGACCGGGTTGCCTCCAAACACGTCTCCGACAACTGTCTGGTTGAAGGCACATGCCTATCCCGAGCGGTTCATTCGGCGTGTTGTATGGTCCAACTGTACCGCGCTGCTTGGTGTTGTGGTTGCAAATATGGACCTCGCCATGGACGTCGGGAGTGAAGTTGCGCATCATGCAGCCTATTGCGCACATTTTGAGTCGTAACACGACGTCCTGTGGCTGCACGAAAAGCATTATTCAACGTGGTGGCGTTGCTGCCAGGGTTCCTCCGAGCCAAAATCCGGCGGGCTGGATGAGCGAGGCATGTCTTCGACAGTTCCTGTCTCTCTGTATCTCCTCCATGTCCGAACAACATCGCTTTGGTTCACTCCGAGACGCCTGGACACTTCCCTTGTTGAGAACCCTTCCTAGCACCAAGTAACAATGCGGACGCGATCGAATCACGGTATCGACCGTCTGTGCGTGGTTGAATTACAGACAACGCGAGCAGCGTACCTCCTTCCTTGTGGAATGACTAGAACTGATCGGCTGTCGGAACCCTTCGTCTAGTAGGCTCTGCTCAGGCGTGATTGTTTACATCTTTGGGTGGGTTTAGTGACGTACCAGAACAAAGGGGCTGTGTCTGAGATACAGTATCCATAGTCAACGTCTATCTTCAGGAGTTCTGGGAACTGGGGTTATGCATAACTCTTTTTGATGTGTGTATTATTAGTTATTGAAGCGAGTGAGTTAGTGGGTGCAACTGTTGATAATATCATTAAGTGTGATGACATCACTGTATTTATACTCCATTTTACATGATGATATTATTGGTGCCAGAATGAGATTTTCACTCTGCAGCGGAGTGTGCGCTGATATGAAACTTCCTGGCAGATTAAAACTGTGTGCCCGACCGAGACTCGAACTCGGGACCTTTGCCTTTCGCGGGCAAGTGCTCTACCAACTGAGCTACCGAAGCACGACTCACGCCCGGTACTCACAGCTTTACTTCTGCCAGTACCTTGTCTCCTACCTTCCAAACTTTACAGAAGCTCTCCTGCGAACCATGCAGAACTAGCACTCCTGAAAGAAAGGATATTGCGGAGACATGGCTTAGCCACAGCCTGGGGGATGTTTCCAGAATGAGATTTTCACTCTGCAGCGGAGTGTGCGCTGATATGAAACTTCCTGGCAGATTGAAACTGTGTACTGGCAGAAGTAAAGCTGTGAGTACCGGGCGTGAGTCGTGCTTCGGTAGCTCAGTTGATAGAGCACTTGCCCGCAAAAGGCAAAGGTCCCGAGTTCGAGTCTCGGTCGGGCACACAATTTTAATCTGCCAGGAAGTTTCATATCAGCGCACACTCCGCTGCAGAGTGAAAATCTCATTCTGGAAACATCCCCCAGGCTGTGGCTAAGCCATGTCTCCGCAATATCCTTTCTTTCAGGAGTGCTAGTTCTGCATGGTTCGCAGGAGAGCTTCTGTAAAGTTTGGAAGGTAGGAGACGAGGTACTGGCAGAAGTAAAGCTGTGAGTACCGGGCGTGAGTCTTGCTTCGGTAGCTCAGTTGGTAGAGCACTTGCCCGCGAAAGGCAAAGGTCCCGAGTTCGAGTCTCGGTCGGGCACACAGTTTTAATCTGCCAGGAAGTTTCATATTATTGGTGGTTTGCTAACGTATCTTCCAAAAGCATTATTTCGTGCTTGACTTTTATTGCCTGGTACAGTGTTTGAATATCGTAACTGAATTTAACGACATACGTACTTAGTCTGCGTCGATTCTTTTCACATTTCTAATGGAGGTAATTTTAATCATCTATGCGGTATTGGTACACTGGTGATTACTTCAGCGTTCCATTGTACTACAACGAACGTGCATTAAGAATTTTACAGCCATCATTATTAAGAAACTCAATTTGCTCTACAGACACGTTCGTAAGTATACAGATCTCTGCATTCGCTATAAACTATTTTTACAGACATGTTCAGGGAGGAGACTTGGTGAACCGGATTTATTACTACGCATATATAATCACTCTACAATGTTGCAAGTTCCTTGAAAAAGCAACCGATTTTCTGCTCCATGCTTGTCCAACAGAGCTTGCACTCAAGAGAAATCGATATAGAGAGCAACACTGCGACGAAAGAGAAGCAAACTGAGCAACCGTCCGCCATGTTTTACGTCATAAATCCAAATGAACTTGGTGTTGGATAGTCATAGATAATGTGTTCAGTACCTACGAAATGTCCGGCCCCGGTAGCTGAGTGGTTAGTCTGCCGCCGGCAGTGCTGCGAGGCGGTCGCGCGCCAGAGCGCTGCGGGCGAGGCGCGCACGGTGTGTTTGTGTTTACTTCGGCCGCTGTAAGTGCCGTTTTCCCTTCTAGACCACCATGGCGCACAACTATCGGAAGAAGACATTACGTTTCAACTTTTGTTCCGACTTCGCCCGACCCAAGGCCCTGGAGGTAGAACGATTTATACGCGATGAAGTTAAGATACCACCAACGGATCTAATTGGTATCCACTTGTCCATAGTTAGCAGTACCGTCTACGTCAAAATGATCAACGATGCGGCGTGCTACAAGGTGCTTCAAGAGGCAAAACGTGGACTGCGCTTCTGTCATTCCGACGGCAACGTCAGACCCGTTACCGTCGATCACGCAGGTCTCGGCACACGGACGATAAGGATCTTCGAACTGCCGTTCGAACTACCTGCAGACGTCGTCATCGAATCGCTCCGTCCCTATGGCACCGTTCTGGAACATGTTGCCGAACGATGGGTACAATTTCAAACCTATCCCGTTTTAAACGGTGTTAGACAGGTCCGCATCGAGTTGCAGAAACACGTGCCTTCCTATCTACGTATCGGAGGCTGCCGTGTCATTATAATGTACGACGGCCAACCTCGGACCTGTTCCGGTTGCGGGAAAGGTCACCTACGGTCTGAATGCATTCAACGACGTGTCGCGCAGCTCCCGTTGTCGGAAGCGTCCGTCACACCCACGATGACCGCCCTACCGGTCACTTACGCAGCGGCTCTTGCCACGTCTACAGTTTCGTCCAGTCCGTCGCCCGGTCCTTCCGATCGGCACGTCCCACCGTCCCAGTCACCTATCGACGGTGCGGACGTCCCACCTGACAACCTTGCCGCCGAACAGGCTCCCGCACCGTAAGCTGAGGAGAACAGTACTTCTTCACAACACCTGTTTGACAATTTCATTGTACCCACCGACGCATTCGAACCAGGTCGACGCTCCTCCTTGCCGTCGTCCGACACTGAGGAACACGAGCGCAAACAACGCTCGCCACGTAGGCGCAAACGCCGTCGCCGTTCACCCACGGGCTCTCAAAGCGTCGCCACCCGCGACGACGACGACGACACCCAGCCAGCCGACATTTCCACACTGAGGTCGGCGGACAACTTTCAAGATGAACAAGACGTTTCGCAGGACGGGACCACCATGGAGGTCGCCACGCACAATGTAACGATCGGTGCGCAGGTTGAGACGCCTGTCTCCCCGCCGACAACTCCAGATCTCTCTCACCACGACGCCATTCCCATGGACATTGGACAGACCCACGGCACAGGAACATGGGCCGACGACGTTGAGGAAGATACGCCCCCTCCTCCGGATGAGTTGCCTCCGCCGGACAAGGCTGTCTGTTAACATCAAAAGCGAGGCATTGCAGCTGATGGGACGGGACTTCCTGTCGGTGCCCTCCCCTTGGTGATGGTAGATGCGCGTCCACCACCACTGAAACAAACGTACCGGTTTGCCACACTGAACATCAACATGGTCGGCACTACACCCAAGCTGCAACTCCTATGTGACATGCTTCGGGCCTCTGACGTCGACGTCGCCCTCCTTCAGGAAGTACGCGTTGCCACCCTACCACCAGTCTACGGCTACGACTCATACACTTCCACATGTGATCAATCAGGGCGTGGAGTGGCTTTCTACATACGCGAAGGAATCCCACTCGAGGACACGACAATCCTTCCCTGTGGAAGAGGCATGGCTGTTACCATCTTCGACACGCGCGTCATCAATATCTACGCTCCGTCTGGCTCCACGAACCGTCGGCAGCGGTCCACCTTCTTCGGACATGACGTGGCGCCCCTGTTTTCTGGACGCTATGATCGCCTTATCATGGGAGGCGATTTTAACTGTGTCCTCCATCCGCAGGACCAAGTGCCTGGTTATTCGCCATGCCCGGCGCTGCTCACCTTAATCGACGATTTTCATCTAGTGGACGTTTGGGAGAAAATTCATGGCAATACCCCCGGTTTTACGCATTATACAGCACATTCTGCGAGCAGACTGGACCGGTTTTATGTCTCTGCCCACCTTGGCAATGAAGTCGCCCAAGCTGAACGTTGGCCCCTTGCATTTTCGGACCACTGCACCGTCATTTGCTCCCTGGCTCTGCCACCTCAGTCAGTGTGGCGCGGCAGAGGTTACTGGAAGCTTAATACCTCCCTCCTTAATGATCCACACTGCCCACAATGTATTGCCACTACATGGGCGTCTTGCGAAAGACGCCTTCCGCAGTACACACCCACGTTCCATTGGTGGCTCAAATGTGCCAAACCTGCGATCAGAAAGGCCTTCATACAATGTGGCAAGGAAGCAGCAGCATGGCATCGAGACACCACAAATTTTCACTACGCCGTCCTCCGTGAGCTCGATGCGCTCCCTCCATCACCTGACACCCATAGAGAACGACAGCGTACTAAAGCTCGTCTCCACTCTCTTCAACGTGCACGACTGCATGGTGTCGTGGTGCGTTCCCTACGACAAGACCTCCTCCACGACGAAACCCCATCCACAATCCATGCCGCATCCGACCATAGTCGTCGACGTCGACTTTTTGTCCCCAACATCACGACCTCCGATGGTGTTCACCACACAACACAGGCGGCAGTGGTGTCTGCCTTTGCTGAACATTATCGCCAATTTTATGATGATGAACCGATGGCGACGCCCATTCCTGATGATCTCCGTCCTTCCCCTGATCGGACCCTCACCGTAGCGGAGTCAACGTCCATGATGTCTGCAATCACCGCAGAAGAGGTGGTAGATGCGATCAACAAAGGGGCCAAGAACAAATCACCCGGACCAGATGGTCTCCCAGTGGAGTTTTACCGGGCGTTCACCACGTTAATGCTTCCTCGCTGGACGGAAATGATTCAGGAACTCTTTACTCCGTCCTTCCCAATTCCACCTGAATTCGTCACTGGCATTCTTCTACCTGTGCCTAAACCGAAGGGAGGGTCTCATGTCTCTGCATATCGCCCCCTTACACTACTGAATGCAGACTATAAAATCTATGCACGGCTCTTAGCAGCGCGCTTACGCACCGTCTTACCTACGGTCCTTTCACCTGAGCAGACTGCACGTGGTTGTGGGGCCACCTTACAAACAGCCCTAGGAGAATGCCGTGACCTCATTGCACTGGCGTCGGTTTGTCGCCTTCGTGCAGCACTGGTATCCGTCGATTTCACGAGTGCCTTTGATCGCGTTCGACACCCATTCCTCCTC